>NC_138035.1:61942892-63365775 GCF_964106645.2 Podarcis pityusensis
GCTCCTGCCAACCTAGCAGTTTGAAAGCACACCAGTGCAAGTAGATAAATAGGTACCACTGCAACAGGAAGGTAAGCAGCGTTTCCGTGCGCTCTGGTTTCTGTCACGTTGTGCCAGAAACGGTTTAGTCCTGCTGGCCACAGGACCTGGAAAGCTGTCTGTGGACAAAAGCTGTCTCTCTCGGCCTGAAAGCAAGATGAGCACCACAACCCCATAGTCGCCTTTGACTGGACTTAACCGTCCAGGGGTCCTTTACCTTTTGTTTTTACCAGTGAATCCTTCTACAAGGCCTGGAGATGCTGGGGACCTTGCCTGAACAATTTGGAATGGTTTGCAGTGGGGAGGAACGCCCAAGAAACTTTCCTTCCACGTACATCCTTCAATTTAAGTTACCTTAGGATCCAAGCCCATTTTTGAACAATTTCCCCCTTCCCCAGCAGTCCCCATTAATACGCCCCATACAGTGGTACCTCGGGTTGCATACGCTTCAGGTTACATAAGCTTCAGGTTACAGACTCCGCCAACCCAGAAATAGTACCTCGGGTTAAGAACTTTGCTTCAGGATGAGAACAGAAATCGTGTGGTGGTGGCGCGGCGGCAGCAGGAGGCCCCATTAGCTAAAGTGGTGCTTCAGGTTAAGAACAGTTTCAGGTTAAGAACGGACCTCCGGAACGAATTAAGTACTTAACCCAAGGTACCACTGTACCATGTTGTTCAGGTTTTGGTGTCAGTGGGGAAGGGAGGAATAGGAATCTTTTTGTCACGTGAACTTTCTTAACTCTGCAAAATTCTGGGGAAGTTGAGGAGACTCTACTACTTCGAAATGAAATGAGTTAGGATTATAGACAGAACTTTCTCTGGGTATATTCACTGAGTGCAGATGTGTTTTATTAGTTCTGCATAACAGGGATATTTAGGAGAAAGCGTACCCTAATTGGAATGCATTTGTTTCTCAGAAGAGGGAGTTGGCTGCTGGCAGGAAATTCCTATTTTTTCCTGTTTCTTCTTAGGCCATTAGGATTCTCCAGTTACTTAGAAGTATTTCCTTTGCAACTCTCTCCTGCTATATGACTCCATGAGCCCGTGATAAGATTTTTCTTCTGCTGCTGCCACTACAAAAGGTCTCTTTGATATGTTAGGGACATACACCCTTAATAGAACCTTAGAGGTTTGCCTAGGCCCCGGACAAGAGCCTCGAAGAAATAAAGATTAAGATAGACATGGTAATTGCAAGCTGTATCGACAGCCATCTGTAAGGCAAAACCAGAAAAATAATCCAAGTAGAGAAGTATGTTACAGAAAATCTCACTGATAGTCTCTCTCATTTATTGTATTTTTCTCTGGTCTGCTTAGTCTTTCTATTGTATATGAGGTCAGGTATGGCGCAGGTAAAGATGCAGGTGCCACTTTTCAGGTGATATGTGGTGTGCTTGTGCTGAGAATCACTGTAGGATTTGCAAAGGCAAAGGGCTTTGCTAGTACTTGACAACCAGCTGATCAACATCACCTGCAAAGACCTGTGTCGTTGCCTGCACTATTGTTATTGTTGTTGTTTGTTGTTGCTGTTGTTATTTACCTGAAGTATACCTGAAGGAGCGTCTCCACCCCCATCGTTCAGCCAGTATACTGACGTCCAGCTCCGAGGGCTTCTGGTGGTTCCCTCACTGCAAAAAGTGAGGTTACAGGGAACCAGGCAAAGGGCCTTCTCAGTAGTGGCGCCTGCCCTGTGGAATGCCCTCCCATCAGATGTCAAGGAAATAAGCAGCTATCTGACTTTTAGAAGACATCTGAAGGCAGCCCTATTTAGGGAAGTTTTTAATGTTTGATGTTTTATTACTTTTTTATTATCCTTGTTAATATTCAGTTGGGAGCCGCCCAGAGTGGCTGGGGAAACCCAGCCAGATGGGTTGGGTATAAATAATAATAATAATAATAATAATAATAATAATAACTATTATTATTACTATTATTTCAATTAATATACCACCCTTTATCAAGAGATCCCAGGGCGGTGTACAACATTAAAAACACATTACAGAACATCAATGATACAAACATAATAAAAAGCATACTGACAGACAGCCTAATAATAAAATAGTCGTTACAATAACAGTCCTCTTCTCCCACACTTTCCGAGGCCATAGATTATTTAATAGCCATAGGGCTAGGTAAAGAGGAATGTTTTTGCCTGGCACCCAAAGACATGTAATGATGGTGCCAGGCGAGCCTCTTTGGGGAGAGTATTCCACAATCGGGGAGCCACTGCAGAAAAGGCCTGTTTTCCCCACCACCACCTGCAAAACTTGGCCCATGGGGGTGGGGGGGGTAAAGCACAAGTCCGCCAGCCAGATTCTTTCTTTTTCTTTTTCAAATTTTTTTATTGATTTTCCAAAATTTAAACAAACATACATACATACATCTTAACTGTACTTAATCCAATCTTAGTAACATTATTAAGTGACTTCCTCAAATCCCCCTGGCTGAATATCAGTGTATATCATTGTAACAGTTTTCCAAAAACCAGTTTTCTCATAAAATTAACTTAATCACTTAACATCTTTCTTTCTTTTCATTTTAACTTTAAACATGCTATTCTCTAACAGTACATATTTAAATCCTAAGCCTATCTGGTATTTGCAAAATTTTCCAGTTAAATTATCTTAACATATTTAACTAAATAATCTTTGAATTTCATCTATTCCTCCTGGTAGTCCTCCTCCTTCTGGTCGCGGACTCTTCCAGTCAGGTCAGTTAGCTCCGAAAAGTCCATCATCTTCATCTGCCATTCCTCCACTGTTAGGACTTTTTGTGTTTTCCAGTTCTTAGCTAACAAAATTCTAGCTGCAGCTGTGGCATACAAAAACAGTCTAACATCTTTCTTGGGCAATTCCAAACCTGTTATTCCAAGAAGAAAGGCCTCTGGTTTCTTAACAAATGTATATTTCAACATTTTTTTTCAATTCATTATAAATCTTCTCCCACCTTGGGGCAGGTCCACCACATATGATAAAAAGTACCTTCTTTTTCTTTACATTTCCAACATAAATTATCAGTATTATGATATAGCTTTGCCGATTTTACAGAAGTAAAATCCACCAGCCATATTCAGTCCCCAACCCTTGTTTTACACTGAGAGAGAAACAGTGGTTGCCTTCACTTGTAAAGTTTGGCTTAGCATGTTACCTGAACTTGGGATCTTCGTTAAGGTATCTCCTCAGCCATGGTCTGTAGCCGTGGTTTGTCCTGTGATGAACGCTTGTGCTGAAGGAGGAGAGACCTTAACCGTGATCCAGAATTTGGATGACACGCTTGAGCTTAAAAAGCCAAGAGAGGACCAAAGTTGGTTTGAGCTCCTCTCTTGGAGCAAACCTATTTGCATAGTCCCAGGAAGCCATTGGCTTTTTAAACAGTGCTAATTTGGAAGGCCGTGGTTTCCTGTCTGTGTTGATATAGAAGAAGAGCGTCTGTTTGTGGCAAATAGATATCATACTTGGAGTTAGCTGTGCAAGGCTTTGTGGAGGGCAAGGCATGTGTTCTCACAGCACTGGGACTGGAAGACTGGCCCCTCCTTCAATTCTGTCTTCGGAGCATCTGTCTTAGCCACAAAAGCTCTGCTCTATGGTAAATCTGGCAGCCTGAGAAAAAGTAAAGAAGACACGCAAAAGGTATTCTCTAGAGCTTCATACAGCTAGGATGACGGATTTTGTAGCATTCGGTCATCCATCAGTTTTATTGTATATAGCCGAAGGCGACAGAGAATAAAAGGAAAGCTTTCCTCTAAAATCATACAACGTAACCTGTATCAGTTTACAACATAAAAAGAAATTTACAGCATTAAAAATTGAGATTGGAGTGCATTCACATGGCTGGAACGGAACTTCTTGGCTGCCAGCGAAATTTGGCTCCCGGGTGTGTAATATATAGATGTTTATCTGCTAGGGGTTCGACTTTCACTTCCTGTGCGGATCGACCTGGAAGCCAATTAAGAATTGGCGATACA
This sequence comes from Podarcis pityusensis, assembly GCF_964106645.2. NCBI lineage: Eukaryota > Metazoa > Chordata > Lepidosauria > Squamata > Lacertidae > Podarcis > Podarcis pityusensis. The sequence goes on from NC_138035.1 coordinate 61,946,893, forward strand.
AAAAAATCCCTCTGGGCGTTGTATACAGGGGGCAAATCAGCAGATAGTGTGTAATGTCTCCTACCTGATTGCATCCATATATACGATCCATATGGGGCATTCCCCGCTATCTCCCTTCTAAATATGCTGAGGGCATCCTGTTGGAATCTTAGTTCTACAAAGGCCCTGTGTAGTTGTGGGAAGGTCAGAGTCTCAAGGCAACGGGGCCTTGAGTGATTGGTCTTAATTTGGGGGTACCAAGTAGAGTAATGGGTGGCAATGATGGATGCTCTGGCTTGGTTGGCATCCTGGTCAAAAATCCAGTTCCTAAGGTCACGTGGGCTAAAGGCTAAGAAGAAGAGTTTTGGATTTGATATCCAGCTTTATCACTACCTGAAGGAGTCTCAAAGCAGCTAACAATCTCCTTTCCCTTCCTCCCCCACAACAAACACTCTGTGAGGTGAGCGAGGCTGAGAGACTTCAGAGAAGTGTGACTAGCCCAAGGTCACCCAGTAGCTGCAGGTGGAGGAGCGGAGACGCGAACCCAGTTCACCAGATTATGAGTCTACTGCTCTTGACCACTACAGCACACTGACTATACAAGTAGTTCTCCATTTGAAGATTATAAGCCCTAACCTTCTCTTGGCATTTTTGTGCCCAGCCTTAGTTGCTCTAACCAGCAGAGCTTAGTAAGAGTATGATCACTGAAGGCATATAGCCTGCGCTAGTATCTCAGATAGGCTAGATCAGAATCAGGCATGCCCAAAGTCCATTTTAGGGGCCTAATTTGGCCCCCTGGCCGGTTTTACCCAGCTCCTGTGGCAGTTTATTTATTGGTGTCAAATCCTAAAGAAAGCTCCACAACTTCATTCTTAAAAAAAGCTCAACAACTTTGGTTGGCCCACACGCACGTTCACTTCATCAAATTTAGCCCTCTTTGAAAAAAGTTTGGGCACCCCTGGGCTTGATCACTTCTGGCTGCAAGCGAGGGGAGGTCCAACTCCACTCTGCCAGTGTCCCGCAGGGAGGTCCCCAAATCTGCCTCATAAATTTATTTTGTGGGACCTCTATTTCAGATTTAACACCAGTTCCCCATATCTCAGCCCCACAGAGCACTTGGATGATGATTTTAGAGGCAAAGCTCTTAATAGCTGGGTTGATTAGCTGCCCATTATTTGAATGGAAGAACCTATATAACTGTCCAGTAGAACGGCCAGATATTAGCTGAATTGCTTCCAGATGGGGTTTCCACGATGACTTCCCATCAATAAATAATCCTAGATATTTAAATCTGGGTACTTGCTCTAGGGTGTGACTGTCTAGAGTTCAACTGGACTTGGTAGTCCTCTTGCCAAATACAATGACCTTGGTTTTATCGTAGTTAATTTTTATTTTTTAGATGCTCTTTTTTTTTTTTTTTACACAGTTGGCAAAATTTAACCTGTATCCTCCTGAGATTTTATTCTGAGATAACAAAACAGAATCATCAGCGCAGAGCAGAATTGATGATTCCCAGGGGTGGGGGTGAAAAAGGAGGGGGGGCCATATCAGGGATGAGATTATTTATATAGTAATTAAGTAGGAAGGGTGATTTTGTAGCATTAAGCTGTGCAACCTTGGGTGATTAAAAGTAGAAAAAGAAAACATAATTAAACGAAGAAATCAACCTGAGCCCTCTCTTTTTCTTAGATCTTGACACGTCTTAAATTTATGCAATAAATTAGCAAATCCTGCTTTTCTTCTGTAAAGCTCAGGGCAATGACATCACGTCCTCCAGCCAGTTTAGCCACTGAACAGATGTAGGCATACTTAGGTTGATGCACTATATGCACCTTCAGATTGATCTTTGAGATTAATAATAATAATAATAATATATTTATACTCACACATCTGGCTGGGTTGCCCCAGCCGCTCTGGGCAGCTTCCAACACATATAAAAATAATAATAAAAAATCAAACATTAATAGTAACAATTTGATCCAATATAAAAAGTCACAATAACAATTATATACGTTGAAAACATTTTCTCTTATGATAGTCCTTGTTCTATTTGGACAGCATGGTAAGTCAAACCTTGGTTTAGTGTAGCAGGACCAGAGCAGTTGGAGTCTCTTCCCGGGAGACCACACATTCATGCTAAGCCATGGTTTGGCTGAGTGTTACATGTGAACTCAGCCAATGACATTCTTACAGTTTCATAAAATGACTTAACATGTTTATATAAAGTAGCTCACTCACACTTTTTTATGCATTTGTAAAACTGAACAACTCACAGCTTTGAGAAGACCGTGGTTGGCAGGGGCAGAAATCATGTTGGAGCTCCTTGTAGGAGTCATGAAATATAAATGTGATTAATAAAGTAAACTTTACTGGCAGGCAAAATCAGTCGTAGTTTCTAGTTTCTGTTGATCAGAATTTAAAGTCATATAGCTTCACAAACCTTTTCCGTGTGATTTATGTTTATCAATGTCCGATAAATAAAGTGCAATTTTGTTTTTTGCAGTATATCCACTCGTCAGGCATAATTCATCGGGTAAGTAAAGAATCTCATTTCTGGGTTACTGTTTTTCTGTCCTGTAGTTTTAGACGGCTCTCTCACAGAAGCAAGCCAAAGGCATGAGAATGATTTAAGAAACAAACACCTAGTGGGTCAGCGCAATGTTAACTTAACGTTTGCCTTGATCCTGATTACAAAATCTGTTCCGCGACTGCTAAAATGAAAGGACTGTTTCCGATGAACAAAATACAATTAATGGGTTGCATCCCAAGTCAGCCTTTAGAGTACAGCCACTGAAATCCATGGGACTTAAGCTAATCATGAGCAACTTAAGTTCCACTGCTTTCAGTGGGTCTACTCTAAGCATGGCTAATTCCAGAACCAACCCCTTGACAGTTACATCCATTAGATTACATCCATTACATCACACATATTCACATGCTATTTTTCATCCTATCGATGGTAAGAAGAAAAAGAACTACAAAGAAGAGTAACTGTTTTATTACGTGGTTTTAATAATTAGGACCAAGGAACAGGTATCTGCTGTGACTAGGAAAATATGCATTGCTTGTTCCGTAGATATCTGATATGTTTTGGCTTCTTCTGTATGTTCTTAAAATACTATTTAAAACGCCAAGCTTTTGTAGCTAAATCAGAAATTATTGCCATTTTAGAGTAAGTATCACAATGTGGGGAGTGATATTCCTGTTGTTAAGTACCAGGAAAGCTCACTGTATGTAGGTGGTTTCTTGGGTTTGCTCAGTGGAAGTGTTATAATAAATTCTAAGTGTGCAGCCTTGTATTATAAAATAAAAGGCGCCTAAGTTGAACCTATGTCATTAACCTAGGCATTTCAGGCCTAGAATAGCATTAGTCCTAGATTAGATCTAGGTTTGATGTGCCCTGACCTTAGATACAGGATAAGGCTGTTTTCCGGATATGTGACAATTTCCACTTCAAGTTCTGACACTATCAGAAATCAAGAAATAAATAAAAATAAATAATGTCCAGTAGCACCTTAGAGACCAACTAAGTTTGTTTTCGGTATGAGCTTTCTTGTGCATGCAAACTTCTTCAGATACACTGAAACAGAAGTCACCAGAACCTCATATATATAGTGAGAGGGTGGGGAGGGGTATTACTCAGAAGGGTGGTAGGAATGGGTGATTCAGACCAGGTCTCCATGGTTTTAGGTTTGGTAATAAGTTGTAATTCAGCAACTGAATAGAGACATTGGATTCTTATCTCATTATACATGATAAAGCTATCTTTGGCCATCTCATCCCTTGCTTTTTCCTGTAAGACCAACTGCAGTCGTTAACAGTCGTCAACACCTATCGGGCCAATCACCGATTCCCCACCCTGCCCTAAACAATGCCCTCCGTTGAAAGAAGTACTGGTTTTTATTTTTATTTTAAATGCGTTCTTCCTGAAGAGAATTTCATCTCAGATTTCTTTGTTTTTAAATATATTTGTAGGACTTAAAACCTGGAAATCTAGCAGTAAACGAAGACTGTGAACTGAAGGTAAGAAATTTGAACACTTTGGGCTTACAGAAGTTTGAAGATATAGAAATGGATGTGGGGGGATTTGGTAATAGGACCTCGGAACTAATGTGATAGGAGCCTTTCAAAAGGAGGGTGGCGCAGGGTAGTACAGTGGTACCTCGGGTTAAGAACTTAAATTGCTCTAGAGGTACGTTCTTAACCTGAAACTGTTCTTAACCTGAAGCACCACTTTAGCTAATGGGGCCTCCCGCTGCCGGAGCACAATTTCTGTTCTCATCCTGAAGCAAAGTTCTTAACCTGAGGTACTATTTCTGGGTTAGTGGAGTCTGAAGCCTGAAGCGTCTGTAACCTGAAGCGTCTGTAACCCGAGGTACCACTGTATATAATTATTTTGTGGTAGTTCCTTTGAATGCCTTCTGAAGTTATAGAATAATGGCAGTGTTTGGGTCATAAGTTCACAAGGGTTGGTAGAAATGAGTTAAGCAAGCCAAGAAACAGGTTGCTTAACTCTGGTTACCCATTTCATCCCATCCAGGAAACCAGTTGACAGGTTTGATATAGCCAGTGTATTGAGCCACCGCTTGAAGTTTAATACAGCGGAACCTCGGTTGTCGAAAGTAATCAGTTCCGGAAGACTATTTGACTTCCAAAACGTTCGACAACCAAGGCGCAAAGGGCTGTCAGCAATTTCAATGGCGAAAATTGAGAAACACGCCTCGGAAGCCGTTCAACTTCTGAGGCACGTTCAAAAACGGAAGCAATTACTTCCAGGTTTTCAGTGTCCGAGTTCCAAAGCATTCAGCTTCTGAGACGCTCAAAAACAAAGGTTCCACTGTACCATGGTGTGTTCCGAAGCTATTAACCATAGCTTCCCAGATCAGAAATTATAATTAACTGAGAACTTTACAGCTTTGCCTCCTCACATGAAGGGCTCTGTGTGCGCCCACAAGGCCTGTTCATATCTTGGCTTATTAAATCGAGATACGATTGTCCAAACTAGCCCAGTGTGTCTTGAAGCCTGAAATAACATAATTCATAATTACTGGCTAAGGTAAGGTTGCTTGCACCATAGGCAATTAGCTGCTTTTTTTAGAGGGCCATGCACGACGGGTTTCATTGGTAATTATTGGACTTCACCCAAGATGCTGCGAGGTTCATTGTTTATAAGAGGAATGCAGAGCTGAGCATTTGCTTGCGTGGAATAAACTTTGCCAGAGGTATTTTACTAAGCTGCATGAAATAATAAGCAGGAATTGCAGTGCTACTGGGTTGAGGTAGTGTCATTAAAGTGCCAAGAAGAAAATCTATATTTTTTTGAACCAACTGGAAACGCTCTTACTTCAACATTCTTACTGTCTTTCCAAAACTAAAATTGCTCGTGCATGCAGTTGGGTTATTTCCCTTGCAGCAAAAGCTCTTGAGCCAATCACCTCAGCGTGGCTGTTGACGCCCTCCCAAAACCAGCAGTCGGGGAGTCCTCAATATCGCCGGCTGTGTCAGCTCAGGCAGGAAGACTGCTAGGCAGCAAGATGGGTGGTAAATCAGCAGAATCCCTAATCCATCCCAGTTGCCCAGGGCCAGGAACACATGTTCCCAACTGGACAGAGAGCCTGGAGGGAGAGAAAGAGAGACCAAAGCAACTTCACTTCCTATGTTGATGCTGCACTGAGTGGGCACAGCTGGGTGAGACCAACTTCCTCCTGCTCACCTACCCAGGTCTCAGTGATGCAGACCAGATTGGCTTCCTCATTCATAATCAGATAATGGATAAGGCAAGTCTTACTCAGAGCCAACTTGGCATTCAGCTATTGCAGCCACAGACCTGAGGGCTGGTTGATAAACGGTAAAGGACTCCTGGACAGTTAAGTCCAGTCAAAGGCGACTATGGGGTTGCGGCGCTCATCTCGCTTTCAGGCTGAGGGAGCTGGTTTTGTCCTCAGACAACTTTCTGGGTCATGTGGCCAGCATGACTAAACCGCTTCTGGTGCAATGGAACACAGTGATGGAAACCAGAGTGCACGGAAACGCCATTTACCTTCCCGCCGCAGCGGTACCTATTTATCTACTTGCACTGGCGTGCTTTCGAACTGCTAGGTTGGCAGGAGCTGGGACAGAGCAATGGGAGCTCACCCCGTCGTGGGGATTCAAACCGCTGACCTTCTAATCGACAAGCCCAAGAGGCTCAGTGGTTTAGACCACAGTGCCACCCGCACCCCTCAGGGCTGGCTGATAGGACAGGCGCAGTTCCCCAGGTTGGAAGAGGGTCTGGCACACAGCACAATCACTAACTGCTTGTCCCATGTGCCCCTTACCCGGCCTGCCCCACCTCTCACACCAAATCTTTCTGAATCACTGCAACTGGGGGCCCCACTGCTCTCCCCAGCTCCTCCCGGACACATGCAAACCCCATGTAAATTTGAAACAGTTAAAACAATTGTAGCATTGGCCCTGTCTCTGCTTTGTAGCTGATGCTGCAGCCAGGAGATGTAGACTGGCTGCAGGTGCAGAGGTCAAAGAGGTCAAAGCTGCTCTCAGCTGCTAGCACTGGCTTGCCTAACGGTGAAAAGCTCAGCTGGTGCAAGACTAGCAGGGAGTGGGTAGCTGTAGATCAGGGATCAGCAAGGTTTACCGGCCATGGGCCGAATCACTCCCACAGAGATAATCCGTGGGCCGGACTGGCGCAGCGTGACACCGAAAATCACACCTGCGCAGAAGCGATTTTCAGCATCTGGACATGCGCAGACACAATTTCTGGTATATGCGCAGGTACAATTTTCGGCACCGCTTGATGAGTCCCCACACTGCACTGCGCCGGTTTAGCGCAGTGCTCGGGGGACTTGCCAAGTGGGCGGCTCGGGGGCTGGTAAAATGGTTTTTGTGTGCCGCATCCGGCCCACGGGCCGCACGTTGCCGACTCCTGCTGTAGATGGTGCGGGGATTGGAAGTCTCTCCTTTTACTCTCTCCTGCTTGTCTCCTCGCCACAAACAGCATTCACTTGTTTCCTGGATCTTTGAACGGCCGAGCTACATTTTATATTCTATTAGAGCTAAAGGGAGTGTTGGGTATAAAAATATTTGCATTTGAACGCTGGGAAGCTGCACCAGCAGCAAAAAAAACAAGCCCATAACCTGAAGACGATCAAACCCTTCCAAGCACACTGCTGAGTTGTGGCATTAATAGAATGGCATTGACTATGTAATTGCAACTTTCTCGATAAAATAATAGGTTTAAGTTAAAAGGGAAGTGGGAAAAGAGTGATTTGATCCGACTGATGTGTTAAGTATTGCTGCCTTTTATCATTCAGTTGTGCAGTTCAAAAAAACAACAACCACAAAACCACTTCTGTGAACTAGAATTACCACTTACTGTTGCCAGAAAAAAAAAACTAGTATGCAGAGACAACGTCCCTGGTCCCCTTCATATAATGAATAGTCTCTTTTAGATAAATGCCATTCCTTGGGAAAGTGCTTTTCAGTGTGAACAAGGATATCAAAACCAAGTAGACATCTGCATTTCTCTGAAACAAAGCAGTTGTTTCACTGCAAGTGGCTCTGTCACCAGCGCCGAAACTTGGGAAGGGTTAGCAATGATGTCAGATTCAGCGAGAGAGAGATTGTTTTCAATTTGCATTTGTCGTCGAAGAATGTGTGCTTAAGTCTGTGGTTGCTGTTTCTTGATGGAAATAAGTAGACCTGGGTGACATATCGAGACATCGCCCGGGACCGGTTTGACGGCCAGACCACAATGTCACCTTCACCCAGCTGTATATCGCGAATGAAATCACTGCCGCTCTTGAGTACCTCCGCCACCAGTGCCCGGCAAATGGAGAGAAGAACAAAATGCATCAGCCCCAGCCCTGCTGAGGCATTGGGGTGAAATTGTCGCCACTCCTGCTGAGGGAGCTGAGGCAGTTTGACCCCGGCGACTTGCGTGGCCGTGGCCAATGCAGCTCATTCCTCTGCACAAGTATTTACAGTGGTACCTCAGGTTAAGTACTTAATTCGTTGCGGAGGTCCATACTTAACCTGAAACTGTTCTTAACCTGAAGCACCACTTTAGCTAATGGGGCCTCCTGCTGCTGGTGGTGAACGAAAGAGGTTCAAACACTCTCTCAAGGCAAATCTAAAATAAATGTGGTATAAACAACTGGGAAATACTGGCCTGCAAACGCTCCAATTGGAGAACAGCCTTTACCAAAGGTGTCATGGGTTTTGAAGACACTCGAACTCAGGACGAAAGGGAGAAACGTGCTAAGAGGAAGGCATGCTTGGCAAACCCTCACCATGATCAACTCCCACCCGGAAACCAATGTCCCCACTATGGAAGGATGTGTGGATCCAGAATTGACCTCCACAGTCACTTGTGGAACCACTGTTAAAACTGTGTTTATGGAAGACAATCTTACTCAGCTATGAGTGATCACCAAAGAAGAAGAAGACATTATGTAGATTTAGCAGTTAAGTGGTTCCCCATCCTATGAAATCAGACCTCAGCAAAATATGAAATAAATAAATAATAAATAAAAGAATAAATAATGAAATTAATAGTTTCAGCAGGAACCTTCCTGCTTGACACCCAAGGTTAAAACATCAGATTTTGACCTAAAAATAGACTACAGCTGACAGAGAGATAGGAAACTTAAGATTTACAAAATTGATTTATTTTATTTTATTAATGCAGGGAAGTTTGAGTAATTGACGGTTCATGCTTTAAAAACACCGTTCAGTTCCCAAGAGGAGACTTTGCTTTGTCGCACATCCATCTTCTAAGAAATCAGCAATGCTCCACAGACCTATTATCTGTGACAGAATTGTAGTGTAAAACACCGCTGTCAAAACAAGCAGACCTTATTAACCCTGAAACATTTTAAGAGTGAAGCGTAAGCCCTGTAGAAAAATTACCGTCTCTTAACCGAAGGGTTGAAGGGCTTGTGACTGCAGCCAGCCTTTGTAATCATATTACACAGATCTGCTGTAACTACGTTTTAAATCCTTGCAACTAACTGCAGCCTGTGCTTCAGTGACAGTTTGCAGAGCACCAGGCAAAATGATGCTTATTGCATATACAGCCTCAGACTGCTATCCTTTTATTTTAAAGTAGCCTCTGCAAGTTATGAAAGGATCCTGCCCTGGGACTTCTTGCAACAGAGAGCGCAACAGTGTTTAAGATTCCTTTGCGTGCTTAATGGCCTGATGCTGTCAACCACTGGTGACCATCCCATAGTGTCTGTGAGCACAAACCTCCATAAATAAGTATCGAACTGGGTGCAGTGAGAAAGCATGTACAGTGGTGCCCCGCAAGACGAATGCCTCGCAAGACGGAAAACCCTCTAGACGAAAGGGTTTTCCGTTTTGGAGGTGCTTCGCAAAACAAATTTCCTATGGGCTTGCTTTGCAAGACGAAAATGTCTTGCGAGTTCCTGCGGGGTTTTTTTCCTTTTCCCCCCCTTTTCCCCAAGCCGCTAAGCCGCTTATCAGCTGATCCGCTAAGCCGCTTAACACCTGATCGCTAAGCCGCTTATCAGCTGATCTGCTAAGCCGCTTATCAGCTGATCCGCTAAGCCCGCTAAGCCGCTAATAGCGCTAATCCGCTAAACCGCTAATGGGCTTGCTTCGCAAGACGAAAAAAACCGCAAGACGAAGAGACTCGCGGAACGGATTCTTTTCGTCTTGCGAGGCACCACTGTACACACAACTGAAGTGATGGACATGAGGCAGGAGTTGATAATGCAGGTGAGCTGCGCACAGGTGAGCTGCATGCAAGCTGCCGGCCAGCCCTGTGGAGCCTCCTTTTATTGAGACAAATATGCAAACCAGGCAGATACATTTTGGGCTGTGACCTTTACACATCTTCCGGTCCCGAGATACTGGGGTGGTACAAAATTATTTTGGCACCTGTTTCCACCGCGTCATTTTCCCCTTGCACAGTGTATGACAAAGGAGACAAAAGGTCTCAGAGACAAAGGTTACCGACAGGGCACCGCAGACTACTGAGACCGCAAAAGGTTAGACAGAGGCAACAGTGTTCAGACAGGCATGGCTTTGTCTGTGAGGGGTGTGTGTGCTCCGCACCCCAAGGTCACACGTGCAGGCAGACTGAGGCTGCCTGCGGGTGGGGAGTGTGCTCCCTCTGGACCCCACTCCCCACTCCGCGATCATCCCTACACACAACCTCATAGATATTGGTGGATACGCATGGTTCCCGTCACCCAGAGTATGGTCTTTTTAAAATAAGAGACTTAAGAGTAGAAGTATAGAATGCACCTTGCCACCACTTCTGGGACCCATGACTAACATTTCTTTGCCTAGTTGGTGCTAAGTAAGCAATGGCGATCTATCGGCAACATCTTTTAATGCGAGAGGAAGAGAGGTGATCTCCACTAATTCTCCCTGCACCAACTTCCTTCCACATTCTGGCTTTTCCACAGAATCCCACAATACGATACAATACTCTTTATTGTCATTGTCCCATACAGAACAACGAAATTGGGGGGGGGGGTCTACATAAGACATTCAAAACCAACAAGCCTGCTATCCCAACCTGGTTAGCCCCCTAAAAACTCTGATACCCTATTTTAAAAATACAGTACACTCCCATTGAGACTCCTTACACTGCATTTAAAACCAAAATCACATTTGGATAGAAACTGTTTCTCAGGCGGCTAGTCCTAGTCTTTATAACCCTGTACCTTCTTCCAGAAGGCAGAAGCTGAAAGAGATCATTTCCGGGGTATGCACTATCCTGCGCTATCTCTGCAGCTTTCTTCTGACATCTGGAAGCGTAGATTTGATCCAAGGTGGGAAGAGTGCACCCAGTTATTCTCTCTGCAGTCTTTACAACCCTGGACAGCATTGTTTTTCCCCTGACCGTGCAGCTCCCAAACCACACACGCAGACCATAAGTTAATACACTCTCAACAGTACAATGGTAAAATGCCATCAACAGGTCCTTTGAGAGATTGTTTTTCCAGAGGATTCTCAGAAAATATAACCTCTGCTGTGCTCTCTTCATCAGGTCTTTGCTGTTTTCTCCCCTCTGAAATGGTGGTACTAGGGGCTGCAGCAGGAAAAGGGTGAAATTTTGCCCCTTATTTCTCAACCCAATTATCATAGCATGAATCTTAGCCCCATAGGTCTTTAAACCATCATTCAAAGTGATTAATTTTCCTTTCGCTTCATATACTCTGGCTTTGAAAACAGATGCTGGGACAGAGCCCTCGATCCGGACCTCTTAGCGAAGAAGAAAAGTATTTTTCTTCTCGCTTAACAGAGCACAACAGCACCGTTTCCTCCCCAGCATTATAATGGCAATCAGGAGTGTAATTTTGCATGTTTATTACCAATGTGATTTTTTCAATTGCAGTGCTAGAACATCGGTTTAACGCGTTCTGCTTCTCTGCCACCCCTGTTTTCGATGTGTTTATGACTAATTTGGAGTTGCAAATTGAATGCGTCTTTGGTTCCTCTGTAACAGATTCTGGATTTTGGGCTAGCAAGGCATACAGATAGCGAGATGACTGGCTACGTGGTTACCAGATGGTACAGAGCCCCAGAAGTTATACTTAACTGGATGCATTATACACAAACAGGTAATTGTCGTGTTTGTGCTCAGATTAACACTGTAACTTGAGCTCTTCTAGTGGCATCATTACACAAAGCTACCCTGTGCTTATATTTGTCTCACGGAATACCAACCAAGGGGTGTTGCTTTGTACATAATCCCCTGATCTCTGTTGTGTTAATTGCAATTCTCAGTCTGTTTATATCTGGAACAAAAATGAGGGCAGCTGTTAACTTCCGCGGAGGCCTTCCAGGTGTCTTGAGAAACAATTCCAGCTTCCCCTCGGGAAATCAAGGAACGTTTTCTACCATTCATGGGTTCCAAGGTATTGCCATATGGCAATCTAGCTACCTCAGGGTATGCCTGGCTTTCAGCCTGCCTTCTCATTGTCTCAGTGTCCTTATTAACTTCCTAGAACAACTTCAGTCCCAGGCAGTAGATACAGTCTTGCAGATACTGGCAGATACTCCTGTTCCTATAGCCATCTGCTTGACCAAACCATCACCATCGTCATCATTGTTATTATTATTAAGCTGTTTCTGCCTCCAGTATTGGTCCGCCCTTTCCTGTAGTCCAGCGGTTCTCAACCTGTGGGTCCCCAGATGTTGTTGGACTACAACTCCCATAATCCCTGAGCTCTGGCCTTGCTAGCTAGGGATGATGGGAGTTGTAGTCCAACAACATCTGGGGACCCACAGGTTGAGAACCGCTGCTGTAGTCCTTTTCCTTTCTCTTGAGTGCTAACCATTGGTTGCCTACTCAACCGCACTTCTGTTGAAGTCACTTGATGCCTTTGAATGCTCGTTCCACAATAAATCAGATGTTGGCATCCGCATCTGGGATAGCTCAGTCAGTAGGCCATGAGACACTTCATCTCAAGGTCATGGGGAAAAGATTTCTGCATTGCAGAGGGTTAAACTAGATGACCCCTCCCCAAATGGTCCCTTCCAACTCTACAGTTCTATGATTTGTGTCGAGAAACAATGGAGTGTGCCTCCAAGGGTGAAGTCAAACCACTGCGAAAGCAGCACTGAAGTTACCTCCCCGGGGTGCAACACAGCGATCAAACACAGCGATCAAAAGGTTGGCGGTTCGAATCCCTGCAACAGGGTGAGCTCCCGTTGCTTGGTCCCTGCTCCTGCCAATCTAGCAGTTCGAAAGCACGTCAAAGTGCAAGTAGATAAATAGGTACCGCTGTGGCGGGAAGGTAAACGGCGTTTCTGTGCGCTGCTCTGATTCGCCAGAAGCGGCTTAGTCATGCTGGCCACATGACCTGGAAGCTGTACGCTGGCTCCCTTGGCCAGTAAAGCGAGATGAGCACCACAACCCCAGAGTCGGCCACGACTGGACCTAATGGTCAGGGGTCCCTTTACCTTTACCTCTACCTGGCTGCAGGAGCTGCCGGAAAGAGGCATACAAAGGCACCATCCAACCATTTTAAGGACGCCACTCCGGATTTGTGTAGTCTTTACTCCTTAGCCTTTTCTTCTCCTGAAGATATCTCACAAGGCAGCAGAGGTTTACGATCAGTGTTTTCCTTCTCCTAGATGAGCTACCTTCCCAGGTTGACGAGTCCCTCTACAGCAGGCATGTCCAAAGTCCAGCCCGGGTGCCAAATCAGGCCCACTGGTCGATTTAATCTGCCCGCCCCCCCCCCAGCAATTCTGAGAAATGAATCTGTTGCGGCCCCTGAGTGCCTGCTGCTTGGCTTGCGCTGCCCAGGAGCCAACACTGTGCCAAAGGCATTTCCCTTCTCCAGGGAAATGGTGTTGTGGGCTTGTCACGGAGCTCTCCCCTGCGTCACTCCTTGGGGCGACCAATCTGGTTGGTGGGGGGCGTGGCCTAACCTAAGGTAAATGTAAGTTCAACCCAATAATTTTTAGGGGGGGAGCAATCCTTTAAAAAGGTCAACAACTTTGGGGCAAAATCCTAAAAAAGCTCAACAACTTTGACCGGCCCTCATGCATGTTCACTTCATCAAATCTGGCCCTCTTTGAAAAAAGTTTGGACATCACTGCAGAACTGCACTTCATCATGTGCAGAACTGCCTAAAGCACTATTTATCAGAGCAGTTAAGAACTTATACCAAGTCAGATTGCTGGAACGTCTTAACTCAACATTGTCTCTACCCAGAGAGCCAGTGTGGTGTAGTGGTTAAGTGTGGTAGTCTCGTAATCTGGGGAACCGGGTTCGTTTCCCCGCTCCTCCACATGCAGCTGCTGGGTGACCTTGGGCCAGTCACACTTCTCTGAAGTCTCTCAGCCCCACTCACCTCACAGAGTGTTTGTTGTGGGGGAGGAAGGGAAAGGAGAATGTTAGCCGCTTTGAGACTCCTTAGGGTAGTGACAAAGCAGGATATCAAATCCAAACTCTTCTACCCTAACTTGGCAGTGGCTCCCCAAGGTTTCAGACAGGTGAGGTTCTCAGCCCTACCTAGAGATGCTGAACCTGAGTCATTCTGCATGCAGAATGGATTCTCTACTGCAGAGGTACTGCCCTTTCTCAAGTAGTCATTCAGCCATGAAGGTCACTGGGTGACCTGGGCAGTCACCATCTCTCAACCTAGCACACCTCAAAGGATCCCTTGGGTAAAATGGGGCAGGGAGAGAATTAACCACACCACCTAGAGCAGTCTTTCTCAACCTGTGGGTCCCCAGATGTTATTGAACTACAACTCCCATCACCCCTAGATAGCTAGGCCAGAGCTCAGCGATGATGGGAGTTGTAGTCCAACAACATCTGGGGACCCACAGGTTGAGAACCGCTGACCTAGAGCAAGGGTAGGCAAACTAAGGTCCAGGGACTGGATCTGGCCTAATCACCTTCTAAATCTGGCCCGGGGACAGTCCGGGAATCAGCGTGTTTTTACATGAGTAGAATGTGACCTTTTATTTAAAATGTATCTCTGGGTTATTTGTAGGGCATAGGAATTCGTTCATATATATTTTTCCAAATATAGTCCCCCCCCCAAAGGTCTGAGGGACAGTGGACTGGCCCCCTGCTGAAAAAGTTGACCTTGAGCTCCATAGAGAAATGGTGAGGTGTATTAAATACCGTATTTTTTGCTCTATAAGACTCACTTTTTCCCTCCTAAAAAGTAAGGGGAAATGTGTGTGTGTCTTATGGAGTGAATGCAGGCTGCGCAGCTATCCCAGAAGCCAGAACAGCAAGAGGGATTGCTGCTTTCGCTGCGCAGCGATCCCTCTTGCTGTTCTGGCTTCTGGGATTCAGAATTTTTTGTTTTGTTTTGTTTTCCTCCTCCAAAAACTATGTGCATCTTATGGTCTGGTGCATCTTCTAGAGCGAAAAATACGGTAAATGAAAACCTAATGACACAGTGGATGGCCCCAACTCAGAATCACAACTTGCTGCGTTCGTCCATAGTTGCTCACTCTTGAAAGTAGAAAAGGAACATTTGTAATCCAGTCCTCCACAGCTCCCCCAAAAGCACACATTGGGTTGCGTCAAGGCGCTACTCCTCTTGCAGAAACCAAATGCACATTTTGCAATTGCAAACCAAAATACTTTATGTGCCTTGCCTCGTAAAGGATTTGTTTTTCTGCATAAAGCACAGGCATAAGCTGAACTTGAAAGGTCTCGCACAGCAATTCAACGTAACCATTTTCTGTATTTCAGTTGACATCTGGTCAGTGGGGTGCATCATGGCTGAGATGATCACGGGAAGGCCGCTCTTCAAAGGCAACGATCGTATCCTTTCACGGCGAACACTTGGCATCTTGGAGGTCCCAGGCCACAGAGAGGTTAGGCTGGACTCCACCAGAGCCAGGGCTTTTTCGGCTGTGGCTCCGATCTGGTGGAATGCTCTGTCACAAGAGACTAGGGCCCTGCGGGACTTGACATCTTTCCGCAGGGCCTGCAAGACAGAGCTGTTCCGCCAAGCCTTTGGCCAGGGCACAGCCTGACTCCATCCTTTGGCAATCTTCACAGAACTCTAGCCCAATGGTTGCCATGAATTTGATTTGAAGTAATTTTTTAATGAAATGATTTTAGAATGTTGTATTATTTTATTGTTGTTAGCCGCCCTGAGCCCGGCCTTGGCTGGGGAGGGCGGGATATAAATAAAAATTTATTATTATTATTGTATTAATATTAATATTAATATTAATAATAAGATGTAGAAGTATGTAAGAATCTGGGTGTCAAAAGTGTGCGAGTTCAGAAACACTTTAAACAAATAATTATCCCTTGAGCTTCTTGCTTCCAAATGTCTGGGGTTTTTTTTAAAGTTTGTGTTTCGGCCAAAATTTGCAAAGAGGGAAACTTAATAGTACATCACGGCTGCTTTGCATTACTAATTGCAAGTAGAAATTCACATTTGTAAGACTCCCTGGCACACAGGGCTGGTTTTTTAGTTAATCATATATACTTGGTTGCCAGCTATGCTTTACAACTTCGTATCTGTCCCTTCCTTCCCTGCTGTGGGACTACATAGAAGCTCAGCAAGTATTACTGAAAGTCAGGGACAGCTAAAGCTAAGGAAGGCTGCCCTCAAAAGCTTGCAGAAAGTCCTTATAACCAGTTTTGAAAGAGAAGTATAAAACTATCTGAGCTCTAATGTGGCTTATAAAAGCTTGTGGAAACATGAATGAATGAATGAATGAATGAATGAATGAATGAATGAATCTTTATTTGTGTCAGCCATTGGCCATAGCAATAAAACACCAATACGATATACAAAGAATAGAAATAAAAAGTCAATTCTATAAAATACATTTTAGGGTTTTGAATCAATAGTCAAATAGTGGAGCTTGCAACCTTTGCTGTCACCTGCTCATCTTGATCTGCCAAGAGAAAGGACCCTGTGTCAGTGGTTGGACGACCCAGAATGGACAATAAAAGAAGGGTGATAATCTCATTCAAGTCTTTGTGCAAACATATTTTTTCTGTCAGGTCCAAAGCTGAGCTATGAAGTGTCCTCCCCATTGCTATCTCTGAATGGTATTCAGAGGTCATCCTTAGCCAGCTGTGGTTTTGAGAAGGTATAAGAGACAAGTAGACTTTAGCATGTAGAAGCCAAGACCGTCTAAAACACCTCTCCTTTTTACACGCGTTGTATTTTCCAGTATTAATAGCAAGAAAAACCAGTTCTGTTACAACATGCTTTTTTATTTTGACATACATACTGAAGATTTGACTCCTGACTTTGGCATTCAGACCTGGACCAGCTCACAGAAATAATGAAAGTAACAGGCACACCAACTCAAGATTTTGTACAGAAACTGCAAAGTCAAGATGTAAGTAGCTCTTGCTTTCTCTATTTCTTAAGGACATAGTGCAGATTCAGAAATGTCATGTGGATTGCACCAGTTCAGGTGGGAGACGGCATATATGCTTTTTCATAGTAATTTTCATTGTACCTTTGTTTTGGAAGATCGTTTTTATTATTATGTAGTAGTCTGAGACACAACTGAATTTGAACTCCATGGATAGCACTGAGAATAAACCCGATGGGGCAGACTAAATTTGATGCCATTTCTTTATTGTAAATGTTAACATCCTGTTTTGGCTTCTTTCAAGGCAAAAAACTATATCAAAAGCCTTCCAAAAGTGCAGAAAAAAGACTTTGCTGCTATCTTGAAGTATGCAAATCCTTTAGGTAAGTAAATATAGATGGACGTCACGAATAATAAAGCTGTGTGGTATAGCATGGCAGTGAACAATTAAGTTTAATTGAAGTTGGACAGATACTTTCTGTCCTTTTCTAACAAGCTTTTCCAATAATTTTGCTGCTATCTGAAAATTCCTCTGTACAAGATATTTATCCCCACCTGAATTAATCCATCTCCC
Organism: Podarcis pityusensis; assembly: GCF_964106645.2. Lineage (NCBI taxonomy): Eukaryota > Metazoa > Chordata > Lepidosauria > Squamata > Lacertidae > Podarcis > Podarcis pityusensis. The sequence continues at coordinate 61,964,246 of NC_138035.1, forward strand.
ATTAGGACGGCCAACTTTTAAGCAAGGTGTGGTATAAGAGAATGTTACTGTTTCATTAAAAGGTAAAGGACCCCTGACAGTTAAGTCCAGTCGCGAACGACTCTGGGGTTGCGGCGCTCATCTCGCTTTACTGGCCAAGGGAGCTGACATTTGTCCTCAGACAGTTTTTCCGGGTCATGAGGCCAGCATGACTAAGCCGCTTCTGGCAAAACCAGAGCAGCGCACGGAAACGCCGTTTACCTTCCCACCAGAGCGGTACCTATTTATCTACTTGCATTTTGATGTGCTTTTGAACTGCTAGGTTGGCAGGAGCAGGGACCGAGCAATGGGAGCTCACCCCGTCATGGGGATTCAAACCGCCGACCTTCCAATCGGCAATCCCTAGGCTCCGTGGTTTAGACCACAGCGCCACCCGCGTCCCTGTTTCATTAGTAAGGCAGAAATAAATACTTTCAAAAGCTGTGTGACAGTTTCCATACTTCATCTTTTTGGTTTTATTGTAATATTGCACCAGTAGCTACTCAGAGAAATAATGTGAAGCCAACTTTATATCATATACTTTTTATTATAAGGCTATCTCGAGTATTCCAGAAAGTCAATAAAGCTGCAAAATCTCTCTTGTTGTTTCAGCAATCCCTTCCCCTTCCTACCCTAATGGCCTCATGCTGTCCCTACTTTCGTGATTTGTAAGGATACGCTCTTCCTTCTAGGCGTACCTAATAATAATAATAATAATAATAATAATAATAATAATAATTTTATTTATACTCCGCCCTCCCCGGCCAAGACAGGGCTCAGGGTGACTAACACCAAATACATAATACATTAAAAACACAAAATCAAACAATTGATTAAAATACAGTTCAAAATCACATTTAAAATCAAATCAGGTGGGAACCCATGAATCACAACCGTAGGGGTAAGGAATATTAAATGTTCACCAGGCCCGGCCACCCGTGCTGGTCCCATGTGGGCCAATAGGAGGAGCCAAGAGGCCACTTACATACAGGGTCCCATAGAAAGAGGGAAGAAGGAAGGGGGTCAGACTGGGTCTGGACCAAGGGCCTGGTGCAACAGCTCCATCTTGCAGGCCCTGCGGAAAGATGTCAGATCCCACAGGGCCCTGGTCTCTTGCGACAGAGCGTTCCACCAGGCTGGGGCCGCAGCAGAAAAGGCTCTGGCCCTGGTCGAGGCCAGTCTAAGCTCCCTGAGGCCCAGGACCTCCAAAGTATGATTGTGGACCGTAAGGTCCTCCGTAGGGCGAACCAGGAGAGGCGGTCCTGTAAGTATGAGGGTCCTAGGCCATATAGGGCTTTAAAGGTTAAAACCAGCACCTTAAACCTGACCCTGTACTCCACCAGGAACCAGTGCAGCTGGATGAATTTGCTTCAATCCCAAGGAACTGAGTGGCCTCTGAAACGGCAAAAGCCACTCCTGATCTATATGATCGTCCATTAGCATAGTTAAGCTCGGCATTATTTTCTTAAACCTGACCTGCTGCTGGAAAATTAAAATCATTACGTTTCGTGCTGGGTCTTAGTGCTTTCCCTCTCCTTTGTTGATCCAGCTGTGAACCTTTTGGAGAAGATGCTGGTGTTAGACGCAGAGAAGAGAGTGACGGCTGCAGAAGCTTTAGCGCACCCTTACTTTGAAGCCATTCATGATCCTGAAGAGGAAACCGAAGCAGAGAAATACGACGACACTTTTGACAACATGGATCTGCCCCTGGATGAGTGGAAATGTACGTTTGGTACATTTTGGCAATCTTCAGGCTAGGACAGAAAACATCTATGGGCTCTTGTGCAAATAGGCTTATAATTAAAATATACTTCAGGTGAATTTAGAAATCCAATGCAGTGAATTTCTATACGTGTCCTCCTCCCTCCAGCCCTCATTGGTTCTGTATAGTTTTCCTTTCCATTCTACTCCCGTTCCCCCATGTTTATCACCTATTTATCAACATTTGTATTGTGCAACAAATCAGACTGCTAATCCACATATTGCCTACTTCACTGTTTCCCAAACTTGGGGCTCCAGCCTTTTTTTTGGACTACAACTCCCATCATCCCTAGCTATCAGGACCAGTCGTCAGGGATGATGGGAACTGTAGTCCAAAAACAGCTGGAGTCCCATGTTTGGGAAACAGGTCTTAGGCCAGGGATGGGGAATCTATGGACATCAGGTGCAATTGGACTCTGACCCCCATCAGCCCTAGCCAGCATGACCAATAGTTAGGATAGTAACATCTGGAGAGGCACAGGTTCTCCATCGCTGGCCTAAGAATGGCAGACGTAATGTAGAAAGCCATTGTAGACAGTTTCCATTAGGACAGCTTCCTGTCTTAAGCAGAGGACATTCTGAGCCCTAATTCCTGCAATTTTAAGAGGATATGCCTGAAATAGGATCTGGCATCTTCTGTTTGCAAAGTGTGTGTTTGACAACATGAGTTATGGCTCTCCACTCAATTGTCATGTCATCTACCTTCTCCTCTTGCATAGTTTTGGTTTCACTGCTGTTGATTCATCAAGCCAGTCTGACCTGTTGTAATACCTATAATAGGGATTATATACCGTATTTCTCGCTCTATAACACGCACCCGACCATAACACACACGTAGTTTTTAGAGGAGGAAAATCCGTAGGCATGCCACCCGTAGGCATTCCCTCCATAACACGCACAGACATTTCCCCTTACTTTCTAGGAGGAAAAAAGTGAGTGTTATGGTGCAAAAAATACGGTATATATATATACCGTATAAAATATTATAGTTAATAATGAAGATATAGATCAGGCATAGGCAAACTCGGCCCTCCAGATGTTTTGGGACTACAACTCCCTAGCTAACAGGCCCAGTGGTCAGGGATGATGGGAATTGTAGTCTCAAAACATCTGGAGGGCCGAGTTTACCTATGCCTGATATAGATGCTATTAACATATAATTAATTATAGCTAAATCAGAGGCCCTCACACTGTCAATGATGGGGGTGGGATATTTTCCCTGTCTGGTGGTACTTCACAATAAGAAATAGGGATGTGAGTCATTATTTCCCTGAATGCGAAAGCAATTCTTTTTCTTTCTTGTTTCCCCAGGCATCACATTCAAAGAAGTGACGAACTTTAAGCCTCCACAGTTGCCCGAGTCGAAAGAGACAGCAGTGTAAAACCACTGGGACCAATTTCCTTAGAAATCAAATGAAGGAAGGAGGGTGTAAAATTTTAAATATATATATAATTTAATTGTACAAACCTTTTTATAAATAAACTGGATGTAATCTGTCTAACCTGTGTTCTGAGGGAATATTTGCATTCCGGACTTCAGCTAGGAACCTAATGCCATCATAAGCGGCACACCACGACTGGGTGAATATTTTGTTTCTGCCGCACATTGCTTATACCTTAGAGTATGTATTTCCCTCTCTCACAACCCCAAAGCTCTCACAACATGCTACAGGCAGCGGCGTAGCGTGGGTTGTCAGCACCCGGGGCAAGGCAAGTAATTTGCGCCCCCTAACCCGGGGCAAGGCAAGTAATTTGCGCCCCCTAACCCCTAACCTGCCGCCGCTGCCAGCTTCTTCTTGCTGCTGCCTGGGCTGGTCTGGTGTGGTTCTCTCCCGCGCTCAGCGCTGCGCTGGGCAGCCGCTGCACTGTCCCTCCCCCAGATAGTCCCTCGCTCTCTCACCGCACGCCTGGCACCCACCCCCTCCACAGTGGGTGGTGACCCAGCGGCTCGGATCGGATTCACACAGCCAGCACCGCAGTGAGAGAGAGTGAGTGAGCCAGGTAGGGGCAGAGAGCTGCGAGTGCGAGCGCGCCCCCCCCAGATGTTGCGCCCGGTGCGGCCGGCCCCCCCTGCACCCCCCACGCTACGCCACTGGCTACAGGTTCTCTGTATAGCTACCATTTCCGGTGGGCTGCTTCACACTCGACGTTTTTCATTTAGGAAACAATGCTGGAATGTGTTCACATGGATACCTGAACCCTTTTTCTACCTGTAGCCTTATTGGAGTTCACCGATTGGGTCTGCATTGCTCCCGGGAGGGAGGAGGGAAGTCAAATGACACTGAGGTTGATTCCAAGAAAGAGTTTATTCTGCTCTCTGGATAGCAGAAGGCACTTGCGTGGTCAGTCCACAGCAAGTCCAAAGAAACGAGAAATTTCATACAGTATATATATCCTCCAGGCACCCTCTCCCTCCTTCCCCAGGAATCCAACCACATCAGCCTATACACACAGGTTGACATCACATATGTTCCTGCTCCGATATTCTTAACCATGAAAGGGTATTCCTTCCTGTACTTCTGACCATAAGAGGATATTCCTTCCTGCACTTCTGACCATAAAAGGATATTCCTGTTCCTACTCTTATCTTGGAGCAAGAGGTCACCATCTCCGAGAACACACTCTGGCGCTGTTCCCAGACTAGGTCTGTGCGTCAGTGTAGTCAGGACATAAGATAAGACCTAGACGTGTCATCCCTGTTCTACTGGAACAGCCAAGGTCACCCCTTGCCATGACTGATAAAGGAGAGAGTTTGTTTATACAGCTGTGCCCTTGTTATGCATTTGCTCAACAGCTCAAGTTTCATGCATTTTCGAGTGCTCTCTTGGAAAAAGAAGAAAAGGGGGGGTTTGAGTCAGTTTTAAACTGACTACACAGAAACCCATTCCTTCATACTGTTAAGCGGTTTACATCAATTCCTGCCGTAGCAGCAAGACCAGGACTTGCTGGCATGGACAAGAAACGAATTGTGTGAAATGAAGTTCCTCAACCACTTTTCAAACTGAGATGGTGTAAAAAAAAAAAAAAAAAGGATGTTATGTTCTCGTTGCCAAACAGCCTACTTTAAGCATTCGCAGAGAGGTTTGTTTCAAAAAGAGAGAGGCCAATGGAGGGCATCAGTTTTCTTGACAAACATTTCTTTGGGAGAGCGACAAGTCAAGGGAAAGAAAATCACAGAAACATAATCAAAATTCTCGTTTTGAAAGAGCAGGGGAGCAATTTGCTATAGCAGAATATGCGCTCTTAAAACTCCCAATAGGTCGACTTGTGCGAGGTCAAATCCATCAGCCTCTCTAATCCTGCCCTAGCCAGAAGCAGTGCTCCAAATACTACGACCGAGATACTTCCTAGCCCTGGAGCTGATAAGAGATTATGCCATGGAATAAATCTGGGGCTTGTATCCAATGGTGTCCCTCGCACAGATCCGTTGGATCCCATGGAGGCCTCTGGCAGAGGAGGGAGATTGTGCATGAAGTCCATCCCATTTCGGTGGATTTTATGGGGATATCCTTTTAAAAACTCACTTTAAATAAAAATCTTAGGGTTTTTTTAAGTAACTCTTTACTAGGAAGCTTGAAGGCTGCCCTATTTCTTTTCTCCTCTCCTCAATTTCAAGCCTAGCAAGGACATTGTGCAGGAAAGGCAATAATCACCCCCACTGGTACATAGAAGCAGTCATCTTGTTTTTCTGTACAATTACTCAGGAAGTGACAGCATGGCTGCTTCCTCAAACATCTTCACACAAATTTCTTTCTTTTTTAAAGGCAGCGCTTGGGACCACATCATAAAACTTAAGTTAACTGGGCCATGCAGAGGAAAGCTTCATATAACTGTGAATTAATCCACAGATCTACATTCTGATCTGGAAGTTTTCTGGCAGGCATGAATCACCTATGTTTCTGCTAAACTCTGGAGCGATCGAAATCCTCAGGCATCCCAATTGGAAGACAGAAAGCTACGTTATACTGCCTTGTAAAATTGGCAGGTGCGTGTTTACAGTAACAGTGTTCCTACAGAGTCCTCGAAAGTGTGAGAGGTGGTGTGAAGGGTTTTGCAGGGAAACCTGCCTGTTCCATTGCCTCAGATGCAACCTGCTCATGTTTCGCTATACAGTGAAACCTTGGTTCTTGAACTTAATCCGTTCCGGAAGTCCGTTCAACTCCCAAAACGTTCGAAAACCAAGGCGCGACTTTCGATTGGTGCCGGCGCCCCGGAAACAATAGCAAAAACTTTTGAAAACCGGAACACTCACTTCTGGGTTTTCGGCATTTGGGAGCCCATTTGTTCGTCAGCTAAGCCATACGAGAACCAACATTCCACTGTACTCTGGCAAGTACTGTATTTTTCGCTCTATAAGACGCACCAGACCACAAGACACACCTAGTTTTTGGAGGAGGAAAACAAGAAAAAAAATATTCTGAATCTCAGAAGCCAGAACAGCAAGAAGGATCGCTACGCAGTGAAAGCAGCAATCCCTCTTGCTGTTCTGGCTTTTGGGATAGCTGCGCAGCCTACATTCGCTCCATAAGACGCACACACATTTCCCCTTACTTTTTAGGAGGGAAAAAGTGAGTCTTATAGAGCAAAAAATACGGCATTTCAAAGTATTTTAAATCAGAACGAGTGAAGGCAGTGAAGGTCCTGTGTGAGTGCCTGGAGGTGGTTGGAGGATGGATGGCGGCTAACAGATTGAGATAGAATCCTGACAAGACAGAAGTACTGTTTTGGGGGGACGGGGCGGGCGGGTGTGGGGGGCTCCCTGGTCCTGAATGGGGTAACTGTGCCCCTGAAGGACCAGGTGCGCAGCCTGGGAATCATTTTGGACTCACAGCTGTCCATGGAGGCGCAGGTTAATTCTGTGTCCAGGGCAGCTGTCTACCAGCTCCATCTGGTACGCCGGCTGAGACCCTACCTGCCTGCAGACTGTCTTGCCAGAGTGGTGCATGCTCTAGTTATCTCCCGCTTGGACTACTGCAATGCGTTCTACATGGGGCTACCTTTGAAGGTGACCCAGAAACTGCAATTAATCCAGAATGCGGCAGCTAGACTGGTGACTGGGAGTGGTCGCCGGGACCACATAACACCGGTCCTGAGAGATCTGCATTGGCTCCCAGTACGTTTCCGAGCACAATTCAAAGTGTTGATGCTGACCTTTAAAGGCCTAAACGGCCTCGGTCCTGTATACCTGAAGGAGCATTTCCACCCCCATCGTTCAGCCTGGACACTGAGGTCCAGCTCCGAAGGCCTTCTGGTGGTTCTCTCATAGCGAGAAGTGAGGTTACAGGGAACCAGGCAGAGGGCCTTTTCGGTAGTGGCGCCCGCCCTGTGGAACGCCCTCCCTTTGGATAATTCCGAATACTCTTACCATTCTGTACTTTTCTGATTTGAGAGCAATGCTCATTCTGCTTGCAAGCAGTTCCTCCTCTTAGGATTTGGAAAGCATGGATTATGTTTAATAAACTGGGATAATTCCATCAGCTTCAGAAAAGAAAAGAAAATTGTGGAAGGTCTTTTGTTGACGTTTAGGTATCACCATCTATAACTTGCCTGTATCCATGCACAATTGTAAGAAACAACCGAGTTGTTTGGTTAGTCGGATGAGACAGGGGTCAGCAAACTTTTTCAGCAGGGGGTCGGTCCACTGTCCCTCAGACCATGTAGTGGGCCAAACTATATTTTTTTTTGGGGGGGGGCGGATGAATGAATTCCTATGCCCCACAAATAACCCAGAGATGCATTTGAAATAAAAGTACACATTCTCCTTATGTAAAAACATGCTGATTCCCGGACTGTCCACGGGCCGGATTGAGAAAGCGATTGGGATCCTAAACCAATGGATTAGGATGACTGAGGCGGAAGAGTTTCAACTCAAGCAAGGGATGTAGCAACAGCTGCCTTTGTGCTTATACTATTCCAATGAATAAAACCTCACAGCCTTTCTCAACCTTGGGTCCCCAGATGTTGTTGAACTACAACTCCCATCATCCCCAGCTAGCAGGGCCAGAGCTCAGGGATTATGGGAGTTGTAGTCCAACAACATCTGGGGACCCAAGTTTGAGAAACACTGGGTGACAGGTGCCATCTAGTGGTTAGAGAAAATAAGACTAATCTTTGGAGATGAACATCATTAACGTAAAAGCAAAAATACTTTATATATACCGTATATAGTTATTTTCGTTTCTTGAGGAGAGGGAGGAATGCCCATTGACTTTAATTATTGGAAAGAACCACACTTGAAATTAACTGGCTTTGTGGCTCAACTAGCAATCTATCAAAGTGGAAACTGAGGTCAGCAGGGCAGGGCTGATGTAAAAAAGGATCTCCCTAAAAGTACCATTTTTGTGCATTTTGGGTTTTTTTTGAAATAATTTTTATTTGATTTTACAAATATAGGATTATAACAATACAAATTACATATCCAGATTTAGAGATTTCCCCGAATCTCTGGACTTCCCACCTTCCCCTCCATTCTTCCTATTTTCCACCTTCTCAACTGCATATTATTTCATAATCCATATTTTGTATCTCTCCATACTGCCCATAATATTTGCTATAAATATTGATTTCAGTTGGCCTGCTCTGAATAAAAGTTAATTGAATACAACCCAATGTTTTTACCTACTGCGCCTGCATTTTCGGCTGATAATATGTTAAGTGTTCTAAGACATCCTGATCAATGTGTCAGTGTTAGAAATCTGTATTTATCTATCTTATCTAATTACAGAGATAAATTTAATATTATCTTCCAAGTCGCTCCTTAAAAGCCAAACAGGAACGACATCATCATAGGTTTAATGAGAGCAAACAGAAATTACATGAGTCAGCTTTCAAGTCTTGAAGACTCGTTGTTAAAGAAAACAAAAAAAGGAGGAATGTAGCTAGTTATTAAAGTATTTCCTGAATCACTGATGCCTCATCTTCTCTATACCTCTGCTGGCACCTGATAATTGCCTTACCGAATATATATTCTTCATGTATCAATTCTTGGACTGTCCCCTATCATTTTCTTGTCCCTCTATTGCAAATTGCAGTGCCTGCTATCTTCTGTATAGTACCTTATTCATGGCTGATGAATGTTAAATATTTGCAGCCATGGCAGTAATAGTAATAATAGCCATGGTAATAATAACCATAGCATATACAGTAGAACCTTGGTTGTCAAACGGCTTCGGAAGCTGAACAATTCGGAACCCAAATGCCTACAACCTTCCATTTTCGAACGTTTTTTGGAAGTCGGAACGGATTCCGAATCACGTTTCTCCATTTTTAAAAAGGGAATTTGCCGACCAGCAAAATTGCGCCTCGGTTGTCGAACGTTTCAGAAGTCAAACGGCCATGACGTTCGACAACCGAGGTTCCAGTGTATAATATAGTATTATATTGTGATATAATAATAATACAGTGGTACCTCAGGTTAAGAACTTAATTCGTTCTGGAGGTCTGTTCTTAACCTGAAACTGTTCTTAACCTGAAGCACCACTTTGGCTAATGGGGCCTCCCACCGTCACAACGTGATTTCTGTTCTCATCCTGAAGCAAAGTTCTTAACCTGAGGTACTATTTCTGGGTTAGCGGAGTCTGTAACCTGAAGCGTACGTAACCTGAAGCGTATGTAACCCGAGGTACCACTGTAGTAATAAAAATAATAGAAGGAATGATATGCCATCAGTGCAGGTTAGAGGGCTGTTCAGTTTTAAATTCTTGCCCAGTTTTAAATATTAAGCAAATAGGCCACATACATTCGTTTAGGCCGGTGGTTTTCAACCAGTGTGCCGTGACACCCTGGGGTGCCTTGAATGATGGTCAGGGGTGCCACAGGGGTGCCACAGACAACACTGTCCTCCATCCCTCTTTCTTTTTTTTTCTTTTTTTTATAAGATATTTATTGAGATTTTCAAGAAATTACAAAATAAAAAGAAAAAAGAAAAATACAAAATAAAAATAGTTAAAAACAATTCAGTCTTTCCGTCACATATTTTTCATTTGCTTATTTCCTGGACCTCCTCACGCCTCCCTTTTCTGTATTCCAGTTCAAATTGTTAATTCAGCAAATCCCTCCCCTCTTCATTCATCTTAATCTTCAATTTTAAAATATTATAACATTAAATTTTTACCTATTAATAACCATTTTCTCATATTCTCTTATAGCATTACAGCTAAAGACCACTTAGTTTCTATCCAACATCATTCTAACATTCATTAATTTTACAGTATTTATGTAAATAATCTTTAAACTTTTTCCAATCTTCTTCCACCGACTCTTCTCCCTGGTCTCGGATTCTGCCAGTCATTTCTGCCAGTTCCATATAGTCCATCACCTTCATCTGCCATTCTTCCAAGGTGGGTAGATCTTGTGTCTTCCAATACTTTGCAATGAGTATTCTTGCTGCTGTTGTGGCATACATAAAGAAAGTTCTATCCTTCTTTGGCACCAATTGGCTGACAATGCCCAGGAGGAAGGCCTCTGGTTTCTTCAGGAAGGTATATTTAAATACCTTTTTCATTTCATTATAGATCATCTCCCAGAAAGCCTTAATCCTTGGGCACGTCCACCAAAGGTGAAAGAATGTACCTTCAGTTTCTTGACATTTCCAACATTTATTATCGGGCAAATGATAGATTTTTGCAAGCTTGACTGGTGTCATGTACCACCTGTATATCATTTTCATAATATTCTCTCTTAGGGCATTACATGCCGTAAATTTCATACCTGTGGTCCACAACTGTTCCCAGTCAGCAAACATAATGTTATGTCCAACATCTTGTGCCCATTTAATCATAGCAGATTTGACCGTTTCATCCTGAGTATTCCATTTCAACAGCAAGTTATACATCTTTGACAAAATCTTAGTTTTAGGTTCTAACAGTTCTGTTTCTAATTTTGATTTTTCCACCTGGAAGCCAATTTTCTTATCCAAGTTATATGCCTCCATTATCTGATAGTAATGAAGCCAGTCTCGCACTTTATCTTTTAATTTCTCAAAACTCTGCAATTTCAATTTGTCTCCTTCTTGTTCCAAAATTTCCCAATATTTTGGCCATTTGGCCTCCATATTAAGTTTTTTCTGAGCCTTCGCCTCCATCGGTGATAGCCACCTTGGGGTTTTGTTTTCAAGTAAGTCTTTATATCTTGTCCAAACATTAAACAATGCTCTTCTGACAATATGGTTTTTAAATGCTTTATGTGCTTTAACCTTGTCATACCACAAATATGCATGCCACCCAAAAACATTATTAAAACCTTCTAGATCCAAAATGTCTGTGTTCTCAAGAAGCAGCCATTCTTTCAGCCAGCAAAATGCTGCTGATTCATAATAAAGTTTAAGGTCTGGCAGCATCCCTCTTTCTTTCCTTCCCTCCCTCCTCTGCTGTTGGGAATGGACAGACAAGTCCCAGGCCCCTGTGGGGCAGTGTGAGGAGGCACCTCTCTTTGGGGCAGGAGGTGGGCAGCTCAGAGAGTGGGGCAGCAGCAGCCCAGAGGACTCCCAAGGAGAGGGGAGAGGAGGCTGAGGGGATACTCCACAAGGGAGGGTGTTCGGAAAAGGGTGAGAGGCTGCCAGCTCTGCAGGCAAGGGGTGACATAACTGCGCTCCTGAGCCCCACAGATGTGCCACAGAAAGAATGCAGTTGGTCAAGAGAGCCATGAACTCAAAAAAAGGTTGAAAACCTCTGGTTTAGACTGGCAGTGCTCAACTCAAGTCCTTTATTTCTGGTTGGGGTGTGTTCCCCCCCCCCCCTACAATGGATTTCTGAAATTAGACTGCTTTGGAAGAATTAACTCATGTAATGCTCTCATCTGTCTCTTTCCATATGTAAAGAGTGTGTGTCCGCGCGCAGTTTTGTGTGAGTGAGTGCTACCTGAAGAAAGTGGTATTTTGCAAACTTAGGACATATTTTTGAACTATACTGCTTCTATGCCAGTCTCTTAATTCTCTCCATTGATACTCACAACTAGAACATCTTTTATTGTTTACCAACACGCCTCCCCTATTTTATCCTGCATCAGCTTGATATTACAGTGGTACCTCTGGTTACGTACTTAGTTCGTTCCAGAGGTCCGTTCTTAACCTGAAACTGTTCTTAACCTGAAGCACCACTTTAGCTAATGGGGGTCTCCCGCTGCTGCCGCGCTGCTGCCGCGCAATTTCTGTCCTCATCCTGAGGTAAAGTTCTTAACCCAAGGTACTATTTCTGGGTTGGCGGAGTCTGTAACCTGAAGCGTACGTAACCTGAAGCGTATGTAACCCGAGGTGCCACTGTAATTCTCTTGATAAAGGCAGCCGGAACAGGGTTCCAGAATGGGATGGCAGAAGCGGAAAATGCCCCTTTCCAGGTAATTGCCATACAATAATCCATGGAATGCTGTGCCGCTAATAAAATCTCTGCTATGACCATAGCTGTCAAGTGTCCCTTATTTGAAGGGACAGTCCCTTATTCCAGCGCCATGTCCCGCTGCTGTCCCTTATTGATGGATGTCCCTTAAATGTCCCTTAAATGATGTCCCTTAAATTTCAAAGGAAGCAGCTCCTCTCCCTGCCTGCCTGCCGGCCAGGGAGGAGGAAGGCTCCAACTGTGTTGCTTGGCTGTGTTGCTCACCCAATAAGAAGTCTAAGAACGACTGGGGGGTGGAGCTTGCATGCCTTGTGTGTGGCTAGTTAATGCAAGCTGAGGGGGTTTTTGAATGCTGGACGCCGTTTTGTTGCACGTGCTGCTGCAAACTTTGCAGTGCAAAGCCAGGCCGGGGAGCCATCTTAAGTTGAGGCTGCATAGGCCTTGTGGTGCATGTGATTCAGATTCTATTCAGTTGAACCTCTGGTTACAAAGTTGGTTGGACAGTGTTCTCGAAGCTACCAGCATGAGTTTGACCAGACAGCAGGAGGACAGGAAGACTGGAGTGCCTGGAACAGGTGAGGCTGCAGGTCCCTTATTTTGGCTGCTGGTCCCTTATTTTCAAGGCTGCTGGTCCCTTATTTTCAAATCTGTAAGTTGACAGCTATGGCTATGACCTGATTGTGTTAGGCTCTGTGCGGGAGAACCTCTGCTTTCTCACAGAGCCAACCTCCAGAAGACTGGAATAAAAGTCTTCCGTCTTGTATTCTGCAACAAAAGGAAGAACAAACAAGAGAAAATTGCCTGCCTGGCCTGAGTCCCCAGGGGCAGTGAAATGGGAGACTTAAGAACAGTAAAAAAGGAAAGAGGTGCCAAAGTTACAATTATAATTCAAACTAGACAGTGAGTGTCCACTTTTTGTCTGTTTTAAATACATCCAGTGGTCATGGGCGTAGCCAGGGGGGGCAGGGAGGGGCAGCTCCCCCCCAAAAAAAAATCAATAAAAAATACATAGCTAACGGCGGTTCTGCTCCTCCCTTAACAAAAGGCCTGCACAACTAATGGGACTTTTGACTTATTTCTTTGAATTTCCATTTGCCCTCCCAAGCCCCCACCTCAGGCTATTGCAAACCACTTTAGAGACTCTTCTCAGTTTCAAAAGTGATCTGTCACACTGCATGGGGGGGGGGCTGTTTAGAAATACAAGTCCTATGCCCCCTTGTTTTTTAATTATGGTGCTGGAGGAGTCTCTTGAGAGTCCCATGGACTGCAAGAAGATCAAACCTCTCCATTCTGAAGGAAATCAGCCCTGAGTGCTCACTGGAAGGACAGATCCTGAAGCTGAGGCTCCAATTCTTTGGCCACCTCATGAGAAGAGAAGACTCCCTGGAAAAGACCCTGATGTTGGGAAAGATGGAGGGCACAAGGAGAAGGGGACGACAGAGGACGAGATGGTTGGACAGTGTTCTCGATGCTACCAGCATGAGTTTGACCAAACTGCGGGAGGCAGCGGAAGACAGGAGTGCCTGGCATTCTCTGGTCCATGGGGTCACAAAGAGTCGGACACGACTAAACAACAACAACAACATGCCCCCTTGTGAACATAGTGAAAAGTGAAAAAGAACTGGGAAAGGAGCAAAGTGTTTGCAAGCCCCTTTCAGGAAATCTGCACGTTCCTACGGTCTTGCTGAACCATAATCTGGCTGAGAACCAGACAGTCCCATCGTACTGAATTTGTGTGCTTTGTGAGGTCCGTGGCGAATTACAAACGCCTCGAGTTGCTTCACAAGTGCCAAGGCCAAGGAACAACTTATTTGGATGAAAGTAAACAAGAAAGGCATGCAAGCTCTTTGTGGTCCATTGAGAAAGTCAACAGGGTCAGCTTGTCTGCCTCCCAGCGCTTTCTTTGTCTGCCCGTTTGAGGCCAGCTTCTGATGATTGCGATAAGGAAGGGCACGCACACATCAAGAGCTGACAATCCTGTCTGGCCTCCGGCTGATATGAGAGCAAACTCAATCAGTATGAAAGTCAAACTCCCCAGCGAACACAGACTGTATTCTGGCAGGCCCAGCCACTTCTCCCTTCAACCCTAATTGACATCTCTCCGAATCATCTGGCTGACTACAGAAGGTGCCTTAGAGAGGATAACACTCCAACTGTGAATATACAGGTTTTCACTTTTAATTGCTGTTATTGTTCTGTGCAAAGTACGCATTGTTTGCAGTATTTTTCAAAGCATATCAAAGATATGACAAACACAAGCATTTGATAAAGGGACTCTCGTTTTCTGTAAGGGAGGTAAAAAGTTGTGTGTTTTTTTAAATTTTATTTCAAAACCAAAAAGAAACAAAATACAAGCATCAAATTCAAAATCCATATTCGTTTTCTAACATAAGCCTATTACATAGATTACCTGAATTAAAATATACATGATTACTCTAGGCTTCCCTTTGCTGTATGTAAATACATCGCAGTTAGGAAATTTATATTATAAATAATATTATAGATTCCCACATGCCCCCCACTCCCCTTCACCCATGTGTGATCTCAATATTTTATTTCTTCCATCTTGTTGTGTTGTTGTAATTTAATAATTATTCAGTTGTTTCTATTGTTATTTTCTTGCTTACCCCTGCACGTTTTTCGCATTATCTATTAATATTTCAATTCCGGAACAATATTTTTTCATGTATTCCTTCATTCCATCCCACTCTTTGATATTCTCTGATTTGAGTGGCCTCAAATAATTGCCGTCAATTTTGCCATTTCTACAAATTCACATTTTGTTTTGCCATTCTAATAATGATAGGATTTTCTCCCCCTTCCAGTTCTTTGTGATCAATATTCTGGCCACTGCAGTTACATAGAGGAATACATTTTTTTTATCTCTGGGGATGTCATTAGATATTAGGCCTAACAAAAGGGAGGTAAAAAGTTATCATCCATCTGTAATTAGTCAATTTAACAGAAATAGCAGCCTTGTTTCCCACCGTCCTCTCATGGTAGGGATAGCCTCTCTTCTTCAGTGCAGTATTTTGTATATATTTTCAGAATCTGTATGCTGCCCCATAACTTATAGCTTATATATGCTGTACATATACATATATGAACAAAGCAAGTATTCAGTGCTATCTCAGTGATATCCAGCTAAGTTGTACTCGGAGTAGACCACTGAAGCCAATGGACTCATGTCTATTGATTTCAATGAGTCTGCCTCATATTGGATATTACTCCAATGTCGGAAGTATCCCTAAATATCACCTAGCCCACGCAAGAAGTGTACTACTACAGCATCAATGATGGCCATCTAACCACCAATCCATCTTAAACAATGTCCAATAAAGGAGAATTCACCACTTTCCAAGGCAACCTGCTACGTGGCTGAACAGCTCACACCATTTGTTTTTGATAGCAAAAATATCACGGAATCCAACTCTATACAAATATCAAATTTTAGAAACATTTGCTATCCGATAAATCACATCTCTTAATTCCTGTCCAGTATTTTTCGCAATCTGATTACAAGAGTGAATCCCCTTTATTGAACAGACACCAATTTTATTTAGATTTATATTCTTAAAGGAGTCCAGGGCAGCCCATTTTAGTGCCTGTTTTTTCACGTACATACTGGTGCTCACCTGAAAAATATGCCTTGACAGGTAGCAGGATCCTACGGTATCTTGTTTACTCGGAAAACAGTTCCTACATATTTTTTAGTGTGCTCCAAATACTTAAAGATTTATGATGACAGATGATGAAACGTGAGAGGATGCAATGATGGTAATATTAATTAAGATGATCACGACTAGGGGCACCATCCAACCTTAAAAAAGCACTCCAGGTTTCCTTGATTTCAGTTGCTAGGCAAGAAAAAAGCTTGCTAATGATCAGCTCAAGAATGAGAAGCACTGAAGAA
This sequence comes from Podarcis pityusensis, assembly GCF_964106645.2. Taxonomy (NCBI): domain Eukaryota; kingdom Metazoa; phylum Chordata; class Lepidosauria; order Squamata; family Lacertidae; genus Podarcis; species Podarcis pityusensis. Next base: position 61,980,269 of record NC_138035.1, read on the forward strand.
ACTGCTTGTTGCTTTGCTAGAAGTATTGGAAAACATTTTCTCTACTGATCTCTTAACTGAACTTAGCACAATGAATTGTTGAATTGACAGCTGAAATTGCTATGTGATTTTGTTCATTTGTATTATAATTTTCTATAATGAACTTGATTGATTGGCTTGGAATATATTGTTATATTCACATCTGGGGCAAACCTGCTTGGATTTCAGGAATTGCAGGGAAAGGGGTTATATAGTATATCTGATTTGAATTCCCTTACTTTTCTCCATGGGGTTTTTACAGGTAGACACAAGTTGAAGGAGCTACCTTCCTAAACCTGTTTTAAGAATTGTCTAAATGGTTTCTTCCTTGTTCAATAAATAAACGCATCTGTCTAACATTCTACTTAGAATGTAAGGCATTCTAAGGTTCCATTGCTGAAGCAAATTCCTGAATTTCTTTGAAGAAAATCCCAGTCCCTTGGTTACAATGAGATGGTAATTTGTGGCTCCTGGTTAATCTCTGCCAGTCTCTTAAACAGCAGTCAAAGGAAGGGGGGGGATGAGGATAAGGAAAGACTAGGCCCCAAGATCTAATCAAGTTATCAGCATCTATCTAGCAGGCAACTGGTTCTCATAGTTATGAGCAATAAAAATAGAGCCATGGACTAATGGAGCAAGCTGGACTTTCTTCTGAGATACAATCATTCAAGTATTTCTAAAGGACCACAATTGAATCCTACCTGTAGACTAATGACAGCTTTGCAGGAAATATTTAAGTCATGGGGCAGAGAGCACGCAGTTCCCCCACAACCCCATCGCTCTGATCAAAAACTTTGGGGCAGGAAATTGAAAACACCTGTAGAATCGACACTTGCCAATTAAGAGAAACCATTACATTTGATTTAATTTGCGTCATTTGCATGGGTAAAAGGACCAAGCTTTCCACACATAGAAATACTTACCTTAAAATAAGTAAATAAATAATTGTTCAGTTGCACCTTAAAGGTAAAGGTAAAGGGACCCCTGACCATTAGGTCCAGTCGTGACCGACTCTGGGGTTGCGGCGCTCATCTCGCTTTATTGGCCGAGGGAGCCAGCGTACAGCTTCCAGGTCATGTGACCAGCATGACTAAGCCGCTTCTGGCGAACCAGAGCAGCGCACGGAAACACCGTTTACCTTCCCGCCGGAGCGGTACCTATTTATCTACTTGCACTTTGAAGTGCTTTCAAACTGCTAGGTTGGCAGGAGCAGGGACCGAGCAACGGGAGCTCACCCCATCGAGGGGATTCGAACCGCCAACCTTCTGATCGGCAAGTCCTAGGCTCTGCGGTTTAACTCACAGCGTCATCCATGTCCCTTAGAGTTGCACCTTAAAGTTGCACCTTAGAGATCAACTAAGTTTGTTCTGGGTATGAGCTTTCGTGTGCATGCGCACTTCTTCAGATACACTGAAACAGAAATCACCAGGCCCTTATATATAGTGGGAGGGTGCAGTGGGGTTTGTCTCAGAAGGGTAGTAGGAGATGGGTGATTGACTCAATGGGTATGGTAAACCTACTGGACAATTTTATTTATTTATTTCGACTGCGTCAGACCAACACGGCTACCTACCTGAATCTAAATACTTACCTTGTAAAGGCTTTCTGGGAAATGGTGTATAATGAGTTAAAGAAAATGTTTAAAAATACTTTTGTGAAAAAAACCAGAAGCCTTTTTAATGGGTATTGTGGGTGAAGAGATACCAAGGGAAGATAAAAGACTGTTTATGTAAGCAACAACTGTGGCAAGAATTCTCTTAGCCCAAAAATGGAAACAAGAAGTACCAACAAAAGAAGAATGGCAGACGAAGATGATGGACTTTGCAGAATTGGCGAAGCTGACAGCAAAAATCCAAAACCAGCACAATCAAGTATGCCAAAAGGATTGGAGTAAATTTATACGATATCTGAAAGATTATTGTAAGCAATTAACATCACTAGCAGGGTTGTCTGAAGACTTGTAATGGGGAATTTTCTATCTTTCTATATTTATTTAAATTCTGAGCCATTTTGTAATGAGCGTACCTTAATGAAGAATGGGAAGTTTTAGTCTTTGCCCAGAGCACACATCGCCTTGTCTCATGGCCGTATCACAAGCTGATGTGAAGATTGCTGATCAATGCTTTGCAGGGGAAGGCGCTCCTAAATCCAATTTCAGCTCTTTTCGCAGCACCAAACTTTTGTCCTCTGGATCAGGAAACTGATGAGATCACTGCTGAGGATCACTTTCCACAACAAATACTGCAGTAGAAATTATTAAATTTTTCACACATACACACACACAAAAGTCCATCATTTGAGTTACATTATTTATATGATGGAAAGAAACGATCGATGAAGGTTCCTTTTTTTTTTTTTTAAACCTAACTCTGAGTTATATGTGTATTCTTTAGGCTTTCTCATTTATTGCCCATCAAAAGCACACCTTTGTAATAAAAGAAAGAAATTGCTGTGAATTGCAACTGAAATAGCAGGCACCCCGGGCCTTATCAGATATTGTATAGCATCGCCAACCAGGTAAGGCTCCTCCATTTAATGGTTACATGACTGGAGAAGTACTGTATGTTTTATGTTTCCTGACTAGCTGGATATACATCCGCGTTTCTATAGATTTAACCACGATTCAAATGCCATTTTTTCCCCAAGTGTAGCATCATTAAAACCTAGTAACTCCCTGTGCAGTAAAAGTCTTGTAATTTTAACTTGCCTTTTTAAAATTCTAATTTACAGAACTGTCGCTTGTACAAAAAGACTTGATAACTGCCTGTTTTTCCGTCTGGTGGAAAGTGGGCTTTGATGTGATGCTTACGGTCCTGAATTCAGGTTAAACATCCGAACTCGAACTCGCATATGGGAAATGACGAAAATGAATCTGTCTCCTTTCATCCACTTCAACTTCAGCAGAGTCGACACATTTCAATTATCAATAAAATCTTACAATTCTAGGCGGCTTCTGGGGCCCACTTTCTTTAGAAATTAGGCAGCCCCTTTTGACAGACAAGCTAATCTGATTTCTAGCACTTTACCTCACTGAGAAAAGTCTTCCTACACACTTCTGAGGTGAGCAAGCGCCAGGAGGCAATTGACAAAAGCAAAACATTTTCTCTTGGGGATCCATCTTTTCGGCTACACCAGCCATGTCTGAAGCCAAGCCGACAAACCCAGGCCACAAGGAGACAGGCTGTCTGCTCCTCACACCCTTTTTCCAGGAGTCTGCCTTAACTCAGCTTCACACTTCATTTGCAGAATTCCCTGGCAGAATCCCCTCCTCACAACTTCACAAGTCTCACCTGCAACCCCCCCCCCCAAAATGTTCATTAAACACCCACCCAGGTGGGTGGGTCTCAAACTTCTTTCAGAATAGAAATTTGCTGACGCCACACCCATTTTTTATTGTTAAGAAATACATTGGAAAACAAAAAGGAACAACTCATAGCAGTGCTTAATTTATAACACAGGACACAACTGCTTTATAATATGATCATGGGAAATCCAGAAACTGAAAAACAACAACTATGCAGCTATATAAGAACATGAATTATTCCCAAAATCAGTGCCAGATTTACATATAAGCCAAACAAGCTATAGCTTAGGGCCCCACTCTCTTGGGGGACCCAAAAAAAAAATTAAAGGAAAAAACCTGGATGTACATTTCCAAAATATAAGATAAAAAACAAATAAAATAAAACCTACATACAGCAACAGTGTTTTGTGTTGTGTAGGCTCCTATGATGTAAGTAATGGGTCCCACTTGCTATCCTGCTCCCTAAAATATCACTGCTTTGCTCATTTCTATATATAGGGTGCCTACATTCTGCATGGACTGGTTACATGGTAACATGTGCAAATGGCTTTAGATACCTATTAGGTCCATAAATTACCATATAACATCTATTCAACACAAAAAACAGTGACAATTTGTTGTTGACAAAGGACAGCTGGACATATAAAGGGCCCCATAAGCTTCACTAGCTTAAAGGTAAAGGTAAAGGACCCCTGACAGTTAAGTCCAGCCGCGAACGACTCTGGGGTTGCGGCGCTCATCTCGCTTTACTGGCCAAGGGAGCCAACGTTTGTCCTCAGACAGTTTTTCCAGCTCATGTGGCCAGCATGACTAAGCGGCTTCTGGCGAAACCAGAGCAGCACACGGAAACACTGTTTACCTTCCCGCCAGAGCGGTACCTATTTATCTACTTGCACTTTGATGTGCCCTGCCCGAAATATATTGATAAACGAGCCTCTTACATTTGTACCTTAAGCATGTAAATAAACTCAATGAGAGGTGTGAGCTTGCTTTTGCTGTGCGATCTCATTTGTATTAGGTCTAATAAAAAGGAAGGCACGCTTGGCAAACCCTCACCATGATCAACTCCCACCCGGAAACCTATGTCCCCACTGTGGAAGGACGTGTGGATCCAGAATTGGCCTCCACAGTCACTTACGGACTCATTGTTGAGATCATTTTCATGGAAGACAATCTTACAAGCTACAAGTGATCGCCAGAGAAGAAGAAGAAGATTAGGTCTAATTTGAGACAAACTCTCTTCAACACAAAGAAGCCTTTCTCTCTTGTTTTCCCCCTGCAGCTGACCGCATTTTATTTAAAAATGAAGACACGTAAGAGCATCTATATGAACTGTTTTGTTAAAAATGGACCAAGTTGCAAACTAGGAAGGTCTGAGAAGCAGCTTGCCATCCACAGCTAGCAAAAACCAGAGACCCCAGAATTGCAGAAGGCAGAACCCCATTTTTTCTTCCCACCCCCTCTTCGAATATCACCCTCCTTAGCAGCAATCCAATCAAACACCTGTTGTTTTTGGGTGGCCGTCATACTCCATCAGTTCATTTAAAAACCAAAGTGTCCAATAAAAAACAATGCAGGCTTATTCCACCATTTTTTTAAAAAAATGAAGGATTTCCTCTTTAGAATACATAAGACATTCAGGTCAGTCATTGGAAACATCTCACTATAAAAGAATCAAGAATTATAAAGGCGCTTTGGCCAAGAGGTCTTCAGGTTTGAGCAGCTTCTCTTTTCTGTTCTTGACGCACTGAAATGTTTGAATGTTTCTTTGCCATTCACACCCTATGGGAACCACGGGCTTAATCCCATCAAATCGCTTAAATGGGCTATAAGCAAACACCTTTTTTTTTTCCTTGGGGGTTTCCATCAGATAAAAGGAGCAGAGCCCTGGGGGTTGGCGGGTGGGGGTCGTGCAGATATAAAGCGCCCCACACCCTGACCTTTGCTCAGATCTGCAAAGAGACCTTTGACTCTACGAGGCATCCTCACGTTACGGAGGCGCCAGCGATGCTCCCCGCGGCCGTCCTGCTGGCCTTGGCCCTGCGCCGGGCGGCGGGGCTGGACCTGGGCTTATCCACCAAGTGCGTCTCCATCCCCACGGACATGGCCATGTGCCACGACATCGGCTACTCGGAGATGAGGCTGCCCAACCTGCTGGGTCACGTCGGTTTGCCCGAGGTCGTGGGGAAAGCCGCCGCGTGGCAGCGCCTCGTCAGCACCGGCTGCCACCCGCACGCGGGGATCTTCCTCTGCTCGCTCTTCGCACCCGTGTGCTTGGACACGTGAGTACCCGCGGCCGGACCCGCGTGGGCCGTTCACACGTTCAACTCGGGAGATGCGAGTCCGGTGGGGAGAGGGGCGCAGGCAGCACGGCTGGTGGCTGCCCTCAACTTGGGGAGGAAACGGGGAAGGAAGGGATCTTCTTCTTCCTCGAAGCCGTCTCTCCGGCGGGCACCCCCCCCCTTCGGTGCCCTTTCAGACGTGCGCGGCGTGCCTGCGTGTTTTGCTCCTAAGAGCTGCCCTGCTTCCCCGACAGTTTCATCCAGCCTTGCAGGAGCATGTGCGTTGCGGTCCGCGACAGCTGCGCTCCCGTCTTGCAATGCCAAGGACGCCCCTGGCCCGGCAGTTTGGACTGCGATCGGTTCCCCGCAGATGAGGACACGTGTCTTGCATCCCTCGGCAAAGATGCTAAGCGTGGTCTCGGAGGTACAGCTTTATATGGGGGTTTGGGTTGCATGTCCTTGCGACGAGTCTAGTGGGGGGAAGCATGTCCTCATTGTTGCCCTTGCAGAACTCACCAGGAAAGGAGAAGGGGGTCAAAAGTAGAATTGGTTGTCTCTTGCTCTGGCTCTGCTTACTAATGGCCTCCCTGCCTTCTGTGCTGCCACTTTTATTTGGCAACAGATACCATTGTTTCACACACTGGTACATTCATATCCTACCTTTCTCCTCTTGAGGTTCCCAGACCCACAGCAGGCTGGCAGCATCACCTGTCCTAGAGAGAGTGGGTCTAGTCTCATCCTCTCTGTTCTTGCTTGCTAGCTTTCTGTTGCATTTTAAAATTTCATTTTAATATTTTTTTAAAATGTGCTCTCCCACTTTCCGGGTCACCTTCAAAGGTAGCCCCACGTAGAGTGCATTGCAGTAGTCCAAGCGAGAGATAACCAGAGCATGCACCACTCTGGTGAGACAGTCTGCGGGCGGGCAGGGTCTCAGCCTGCGGACCAGATGGAGCTGGTAAACAGCTGCCCTGGACACAGAATTGACCTGCGTCTCCATGGACAGCTGTGAGTCCAAAATGACTCCCAGGCTGCGCACCTGGCCCTTCAGGGGCACAGTTACCCCATTCAGGACCAGGGAGTCTTCCACACCTGCCCGCCCCCTGTTCCCCCAAAACAGCACTTCTGTCTTTTCAGGACTCAACCTCACTCACCTGGGAGAAAGCTCCACTGGATTTAATGGAACTTAGTTCTGTGTAGAGTATACATGGTTAGAATTGTGCTGTTGGAAATCACTGGGTTAAAGCTGACCAAAAGTCCAGAGGTAGCATTATTATCCATTTACGATGGGGTGGAAGGTTCGCAGGCTATGAAGGACTTGCTCACAAATTTATTGACAGCTGCACGAATTACGATAGCCAGGAAGTGGAAGGGGCAAACAGAATATAAAATGGGAGAATGGCATAAAAGAGGTGTGGGATATAGCTACGAATGATAAATTAACATGTGCCGTTAAGGTAAGACAGGGAATACGCAGCAGAAATTATTTTGAGGAGATATGGTGGGTGTTTGTAGATTTTGTACAGTGGTAGCTCGGGTTACATACACTTCAGGATACATACGCTTCAGGTTATAGACTCCGCTAACCCAGAAATAGTGCTTCAGGTTAAGAACTTTGCTTCAGGATGAGAACAAAAATCGTGCTCCGGCGGTGCGGCAGCAGCAGGAGGCCCCATTAGCTAAAGTGGTGCTTCAGGTTAAGAACAGTTTCAGGTTAAGTATGGACCTCCGGAACGAATTAAGTACTTAACCCGAGGTACCACTGTACTGTTAAAACGAAAAGGGATCAAACCATTGCAGGAGGTGTTGAAATTTTGGGAGGTTGGATAGTTACAATGGAATGGTCTTGGTGGTGGGGTGCACATTTTTTATTCTTATTTATTTATGATTGTTACTTTTTCGAAATAATAAAAATAAATAAAATGCCTTTTAATCTAAAAAAAAAGAATTGTGCTGTTGGATACAGTGGTACCTCGCAAGACGAATGCCTCGCAAGACGGAAAACTCGCAAAACGAAAGGGTTTTTGGTTTTTTGAGTTGCTTCGCAAGACGATTTTCCCTATGGGCTTGCTTCGCAAGACGGAAACATCTTGCAAGTTTGTTTCCTTTTTCTTAAAACCGTTAATACAGTTGCGACTTGACTTCGAGGAGCAACTCATAGCACGTGGTGTGGTAGCCTTTTTTGAGGTTTTTGAAGACTTTGGTGATTTTTGAAGCTTTTCCAAAACTTTTCCGACACTGTGCTTCGCAAGACGAAAAAACTCGCGGAACGAATTAATTTCGTCTTGCGAGGCACCACTGTATAATTCCTAAGATATAACAATTGGCACATACGGCGTCCTGCTGAAGCGTTCTATTTGACTGGAATAGCTATGTCGGCAGAACATGAGCTTCTTAATCTCAGGGCAATGGATTCGAGCCCCACGTTGGACCAAAAATTCCTGCACTGCAAGGGGTCGGACTAGACTGACCCTCATGGTCCCTTCCAACTCTACAATTCTATGATTCTAAGGGCTTATCCTATAATATACAGAGCCCCGAGCTCAGCTTTATCTTCCAAGTTGTCAAAAAATGTCGTGAGAATTCTTCAGGAGATCTCCAGACATGACAGGTTTATTTTCTGTGGGAATCAAGTGCATGCCCCCGTGACAAATTGGATTTTTCTCCTCTTAACCGCCAGCCTTTCCAAAGCCTATCTGCCAGACTTGCCCGGCCATTGATGAGCTCTTGACGCGCAGGAAAGTGCTGGACATTTTTTGTATCGGCAATTTTGGTAAGTTATTATTGGCACAGTTAGGATCGAGGCATCCCTGAGATGGGGCTTGCTAGATTCTACAACATCTTCTTTCTTATTTTCTATATTAATACAGGAGAAGATGCACACACACACACACACACACACACACATTATTATTTTTCTTTCTTTCTCTTTGCAGCCGCAAAGGTGAAACTGTCTAGGAAACGGCCTGCCTTCGGCGCTCAAGAATATGACATTGACTGCCAGGTGGAATTCATTAACCAGGGGTCGCTCTTGCCTTTTGATGCTCGCAGTGTGATTAAGCAGTGGTTTCTGATCAACGGAAACTGTACTCGGCAACTGGTCCATGCCCACCGTCCCAAGGTATATCTCATTGTGGGGACCACCGAGGAAATGAACATCGTTGTCAACCAAGTGTATCACTGGCAGAAGTGGGATTACAGGCTGACCCTGGCAACGCAGAAACTGAAGCATCGCAAATGTGCGTAACTCTTCATTTTCCAGCATTCGTGAATTCTGCGCTGATCCAAGAGCACAAGCAAAGGCCCAGCATATTCTCAGTAGGCCCATTCACTTCAGTGGAGGGAGCTAATCGGCGCCAGATTTAGGTTTGATGAGGCCCTAAGCTACAGAAGGTAATGGGGCCCTTTCTATGTCCAGCTGTCCTTTGTCAACAACAAATGGTTGCTGTTTTTTGTGTTGAATATATGCTATATGGTAATTTATGAACCTAATAGGTATCTAAAGCAATTTGCATGTGTTGCCATGCAACCAGTCCATGCAGAATGTAGGCACCCTATACAGTGGTACCTCGGGTTACATACGCTTCAGGTTACATACGCTTCAGGTTACAGACTCCGCTAACCCAGAAATAGTACCTCGGGTTAAGAACTTTGCTTCAGGATGAGAACAAAAATTGGGCTCCGGCAGTGCGGCAGCAGCAGGAGGCGCCATTAGCTAAAGTGGTGCTTCAGGTTAAGAACAGTTTCAGGTTAAGTACGGATCTCCGGAATGAATTAAGTACTTAACTCGAGGTACCACTGTATATAGAAATGAGCAAACCAGTGATATTTTAGGGAGCAGGCTAGCAGGCGGGGCCCATTACTTACATCATAGGAGCCTACACAACACAAAACACTGTTGCTGTATGTAGGTTTTATTTTATTTGTTTTTTATCTTATATTTTGGAAATGTACATCCAGGTTTTTTCCCCTTTAATTTTTTGGGGCCCCAAGACAGTGGAGCCCTAAGCTATAGCTTGTTTAGCTTATACGTAAATCCGGCACTGGAGCTAATATAGAACAGAAGGCATATGAATACAGTGGTACCTCGGGTTAAGTACTTAATTCGTTCTGGAGGTCCGTTCTTAACCTGAAATTGTTCTTAACCTGGAGCACCACTTTAGCTAATGGGGCCTCCTGCTGCTGCCGCACCGCCACCGCGTGATTTCTGTTCTCATCCTGAAGCAAAGTTCTTAACCCGAGGTAATATTTCTGGGTTAGCGGAGTCTGTAACCTGAAGCATATGTAACCCGAGGTACCACTGTATGTTCCTTTTTGAAATGTATGGAGAAGTTGCGTCAGGACGGCTTAGGCTGTGTACATATTTGGAGCTCCCATTCCCGGAATAATAGGTGCAATGGGTCAGGGTAAAGGAGTCTTGTAAAATCCAAGTGTATCATAAACCAAACATCAAGCCTTACCTCTTTCTGAAGTGCAATAGAACAGATATAAACGTCTACTTGTGCTGTGGACTCTGGATATTTTCCGTGGGATCACATCCACGTTATATATTTAAAGCACAACACTTCCGCCAAAGGATTCTGGGAACTGTAGTTTCCTAAGGGTGCTGGGAATTTTAGCTCTGCTGGGGTTCAGCTATGGTTCTCGGGATTCTTTTTTGGGGGGTGGGGGGAAGCTGTGATGCTTAAAGTGCTACAAGTATCTGGTGTGACTTTAGTTGCAGTTGCTTGTGGTAAGCCGGCAAGCCTTCAGAACATTTGGTTGTATCATATTGTATAATATTTAGAAAACTATAATAAAATTACTGATAAAATGCATCAAGCCTAAAGAGGTCTTCTTTAGATTTAGGTGTCTGGATTTAGATTTCTTTGGGTTTAATCACATGTGTGATTTTGCTGGCATTTACAATTTATGCATACCACCACCGTTGGCTTAATGCAACTTGTGTCTCCCTGAACCAGGGGTCAGCAAACATTTTCAGCGGGGGACCAGTCCACTGTCCCTCAGACCTTGTGGGGGGCCGGACTATATTTTGAAAAATAAAAATTAACAAATTCCTATGCCCCACAAATAACCCAGAGATGCATCTTAAATAAAAACACACATTCTACTCATGTAAAAACACCAGGCAGGCCCCACAAATAACCCAGAGATGAATTTTAAATAAAAGGACACATTCTACTCATGTAAAAACAATCTGATTCCTGGACCGTCCGCGGGCCAGATTTAGAAGGTGATTGGACCGGATCCGGCCCTTGGGCCTTAGTTTGCCTACCCATAACTTTTCCCCCTTTTTTAGGGGTGGGGGGAGGGAGAATTACATGGAAGAAAAGGGTTCAGGGGCTAGAAGGGATTCAGAATGTCATCCAAGTGGCATTAGTACCCCTTACCTTGCTTTGTGGTTGGCATTTATGGCATTAATGCTCTGCTGCTCTTAGGACCAATGCTCAGGTCATCTGGGCTCAGCACACTATTTTTATGCAAACCCTTCCTCTGAGGTATGTGGTCCTTGGCCGACAAAGTCAACCATGTTGACTACATCTTCTTATATGGAGGGGAAAAGAAATAGCAATATCGTTCCACAAGTATAAAAGTGGTGTACAGGGCTGGACTTTAAAACTATATACAGTGGTACCTTGGTTCTCAAACTTAATCCGTTCCGGAAGTCTGTTCCAAAACCAAAGCATTCTAAAACCAAGGCGCGCTTTCCCATAGAAAGTAATGCAAAATGGACTAATCTGTTCCAGACTTTTAAAAACAACCCCTAAAATAGCAATTTAACATGGAATTTACTATCTAATGAGACCATTGATCCATAAAATGAAAGCAATAATCAATATAAAGGTAAAGGTACCCCTGACCATCAGGTCCAGTCGTGACCGACTTTGGGGTTGCGTGCTCATCTCGCTCAAGAGGCCGAGAGCCGGCGCCGTCCGAAGACACTTCCAGGTCACGTGGCCAGCGTGACTAAGCCACTTCTGGTGGACCAGAGCAGCACACGGAAACACTGTTTACCTTCCCGCTGGAGAGCGGTCCCTATTTATCTACTCGCACTCGAGATGCTTTCGAACTGCTAGGTTGGCAGGAGCTAGGACCGAGCAATGGAAGCTCACCCCATCGCGGGGATTCGAACCGCTGACCTTCCGATCAGCAAGTCCGAGGCTCCGTGGTTTAACCCACAGCGCCACCCGCGGTATATAATCAATATACTGTACTATAAAATAAATGAGACAGTATAGCTGAACTGGGTTCCACACAGTCAGAAAAACAAATTAACCAAAAAAGCCTCAAAAACAAAAATGCAAAATAAATAGCAAAAACAAAAGCGCCAAACTTAATCTGTTCCACAAGTTCATTTGACTTCCAAAATGTTCAAAAACCAAGGCGCAGCTTCTGATTGGTGCAGGTGCCCCAGAAACAATAGCCGACGGCCGCATTGGACGTTCAGCTTCCAAAAAACGTTCCAAAACTGGAACATTTCCGGGTTTTTAGCGTTTGAGAACCAAAGTGTTTGAGAATCAAGGTACCACTGTAGCACATACTACCACATTAAAAGTAGACTCTGTATTTACAGAATGGTAAAGGTAAAGGGACCCGTGACTATTAGGTCTAGTCACGGACGACTCTGGGGTTGTGGCACTCATCTCGCTTTATTGGCCGCGGGAGCCGGAGTACAGCTTCCGGGTCATGTGGCCAGCATGACTAATCCGCTTCTGGCAAACCAGAGCAGTGCATGGAAACACCATTTACCTTCCCGCTGGAGCGGTACCTACGGTATTTATCTACTTGCACTTTGACGTGCTTTCGAACTGCTAGGTTGGCAGGAGCAGAGACCGCGCCACAGGAGCTCACCCCGTTGCAGGGATTCGAACCGCCAACCTTCTGATCGGCAAGCCCTAGGCTCTGTAGAATGGTAGAATGACCCAAAAGCTATTAGTTACTGTAGGATTATTTTTTTTAAAATGCACGTCAAGCGATGATTCTTGTTTGTGAGGTCCACTCCCCTCAGTCAAAGTTTTCAGGTAACACATATTTCAACTAGGAACGCAATGAAACAGTCAGGACGCCACTTGCATTCTCCAGTTGCCAGTTCTTATGTAGCCAAAACAGTACAATCCACACACAAGAGGGAGATATCAGCCAGCTTGAGGGAACCCCAAGGTTTGCAGAAGTATGCAAATATTTAGAAGGTTAAACAGTATTCAGAGGTGATGCCCTACCCGTACCACAAAAAAACTAATCCCAGTGAAGAATGGGCACAGTGTGTGTGTATAATATTTTGCTGATTTACAAAAGTGTGCAATGTCTCTCTGACCACAGAATGCCAACTAACTTGGAAGTGAGAAATGGAATATTCTAGAAGAGGGCTTGACTGGAAACCTGAACAGTCTATAGCGTATTTCACACTGTAATATTTTGTTATAGCCAGGCCCCACCTGACACTTCTAGATTCAACATCTATGACGGGCAAATAATTGCCTGTGCATGTATGAAATATTTGCTAGTTAAGAATCCATGGAGATATCAACAACGGAAGTTTTTCCTTGTGGAATTTGTCTTTGGAATTTACCACAGCTGCAATTACAGTCCAAATTAACCCCGGAAACGAGAAATAGCTGTAGATAGGCAATGACTCTCTGCTGCGAGCATCTTCTACGTGCATCTGGAAACAAGCAAAGGGTGTTCCTGCTTACAAAAGGGATTTTGCTGCCTAAAGCAGAGTAGGGCTGTCATGTCGAAAACTGTCCTCTTTTTTTGCAAGCTTAGTGTGTTGGTATTTATTTCTTTATTTCGGATATGGAGATTGTGAAGAAGCCAGATTAATTCTTTATGTCTGTCTTCTCAACAGATCCCAACACCCGAACAAAGAGACGAGTTTGGGGAATTAAGGCAGACAGTTTTTATTATGTATTTTGTGGTTTTATATCTTGATTTTATTCCGTGAACTGTCCTGACACCCCCTCAAGTATAGGTTGGAATATATAAATAAAATAAATAAATAAATGACGAGAGACTACATTCTAGTCCTAATATTTATTTGTTTGTTTTTCTTTATTGAATTTATAGAATGCCCTAAAACTGGGGGTCTCAGGGCGGTTCACAGAATAGATAAAATAAATAAATAAAAATGAGAGAAATTTTTGGGTCTCGGTGGCATCCACCCGAGAGCTCAAATATGACATTGCTGATGTCCTAACTTTTCCCTCAGATCATCTTCCATACCAGAGGACTGGAAAGTAGCCAATGTAATGCCAATTTTTAATTTAATTTATTCGCCCCCCCCCCCCTTTAATGGCTTTCATAAGAGAAAGGAGGAAAGCCCGGCGGGAAAAGAGAAGGGAAAGATTAACATAAACAATAAAAAAATATTGCTCAAAATCAGGGATGGGAACGTGTGGCCTTCCAGATGTTTATGACAAGGTCCTGTGCAACTCAGGGACAAATTTTCTATGTGGGAGGCAGACAGGCAGGTAGCTGAATGGTGTGTTTGGGAAGTTTGTTTACTTGTGTTTGTTAGTTGCAAAGGAAGTCTGTGTGTGACTCATTGCTCTTTACACCTAGGACTTAATAGCTACACTGGAACGTCTTAACTACAGGTTTGAAGCAATGCCAGTGTAACTTAGTTGGCCCGACGACTGTAGTGGAAGACAGAGGCCTCCAAACCTTGCTTGATTCAGCTCCCATTACCTGCGGCAGATGGGAGTTGAAGATCAACATCATCTGGAGGGAATCAATATCAGATGCTAGGGACAAAAATCAAGGACCCTAGTAAGGCTGCCTTATACAGTTTAGGGAAGTTTTTAATGACTGGTGTTTTAATGCATTTTTAATCCTTTGTTGGAAGGCACCTAGAGTGGCTGGGGTTTATTTATACAGTGGTACCTCGGGTTACATACGCTTCAGGTTACATATGCTTCAGGTTACAGACTCTGCTAACCCAGAAATAGTACCTCGGGTTAAGAACTTTGCTTCAGGATGAGAACAGAAATCGTTCTCCAGTGGCGTGGCAGCAGCAGGAGGCCCGATTAGATAAAGTGGTGCTTCAGGTTAAGAACAGTTTCAGGTTAAGAACGGACCTCCGGAACGAATTAAGTACTTAACCCAAGGTACCACTGTATATTATTATTATTATTATTATTATTATTATTATTATTATTCCTGCCTAACCCTTTCAAATGAACCCAGGACTGCACCTGGGACTTTGGGCAAGCCAAGTATGTTCTCCACCTCTGATCTAAGGTCCCTCCCCAAAGAAAATGAAAGATCTGATCCTGGATCTCTGGCATCTCATCTCGTTCAGCCCTAAGGCCATCTTGTGAATTCAGCCCTGGAGCATGGGTGTAGCTGGTAAAGGTAAAGGACCCCTGGACGGTTAAGTCCAGTCGCGAACGACTCTGGAGTTGCAGCGCTCATCTCGCTTTACTGACTGAGGGAGCCAACGTTTGTCCACAGACAGCTTTCCAGGTCATGTGGCCAGCATGACTAAACCACTTCTGGCGCAACAGAACACCGTGACAGAAACCAGAGCACACGGAAATGCCGTTTAGCTTCCCGCCACAGTGGTACCTATTTATCTACTTGCACTGGCGTACTTTCAAACTGCTAGGTCGGCAGGAGTTGGGACCGAGCAACAGGAGCTTACCCCATCACGGGGATTCAAACCACCGACCTTCCAATTGACAAGCACAAGAGGCTCAGTGGTTTAGACCATAGCGCCACCCGGGGGGGCAAGGGCGCCAGCTGCCCCCCATCAAGTAAATAAATAAAAATACCTAGCCGACTGACCAATTGGGTCACAGATAGCTCGGTTGTGCCCCCCACATAATATAAATTCTGACATACAAACACCCAATATAAATCCTGGCTACGCACGTGCCCTGGAGGCTTGTGGTTCGTAGCTTGCTGTCCTGGCCAATGTGTTTCACAATTCAGAGGAAGGAGTGGGGGCCGCTATTGCCCTCATATCTTGCACATGGAGTTACTGGAGACATCTATTTGACCATTGTTAAGATGGATGCTCCTGGTCCCCATATCTTTCTGCCTTGGGGAGAAAATCAGCATGGGAACGATTGTTTTGGGAAAAGGTAAAGAGATAAGCAGTCTCTCCTGCTGTTGCTCTTCCAGCCTAAACTGGATCTATCATCTATCTATCTATCTATCTATCTATCTATCTATCTATCTATCATCTCCTGCTGGAATGATCCCTTCCAGCTCTATAATTCTATGAAAGGAACACACAACTGTGTGTCATGTAAGTTGCTGGAAGCCACCTCAAGTGGCTGGGGCAACCCAGTCAGATGGGTGGCATATTATTATTATTATTAACTAGGATCCAGTTGCCATCCTCTTAGCAGTATAATTCAATGTCTGGAGGGGTTGCAGTAAAACCACAAATGGGCCTTGTGAAACCGTCAGGGATAACCACTTCATTATGACACAAGCTTTCATGGACCGCAGTCCATTAAACGTGCAATTGCATCTTCCAAAATGGACTGGCGGCCATGAGAATTTAAATGTGCTCGCCTTTAAGACAGCAAACAGGATTCTGATCTTAACATTGGATAGTGAATGGTCTGTAGTCTTGTTCTATGTGCTTCCAGGCTCTAGGGGAACAACACCTACCTGGATTTTGTTTCCTTTGGGAGCGGGGGAAACAGTTCTATAATATTTGAATTTATCCACAAATGTACAAACTGAGGACAGCTTCCAGAGGAGTTGGGCCTAGGCAGAAGCACAACTTAACACATACAACCAGCAAATTCCACTGCTCCCAGATCAACTCTTCCATTATAGAGATCCAGAACTCAGGTCAGTCCTTTCCCATGTCTAAAAAAACCCGCAGTGCCTTTCCCCCCTGTATATACAGCATTACTCCTTAGCTGGGTTGGTGGGGTTGGGGAGAAAAAGTATGCCCCAGTTTGAAACAAAAGAATGCGAAACCCTCCAGCTATTTCCTAGCTACTGAGAGAGCATCTAATCTCCCTAACAAAAGAAAAGTATAGCCAAGCCTGCCTGACTCTTGGATCCCATTAAGAGACATCACCTGAAGATCTCTGGCTATCGGCATTCATTTTTCAAGCTGAAGACTCTGGGCAGTTATTGCCTTAATGGGAATAACTCAGTGATAGCGTTACACTGTTCCATCACTTTTTGCACTGTTCAGATGGCAAACACATCAGGGCTGTAGGGGGGAAGCTGGAATCCTCAGGAAGAATTCTATCTAGCTATCATCTAAATGGATATACTGCTTGATTGCAGTAAAATCACAAAGTACCGGTAGTTTATAAGAAATATTAAAATGATCAATAAAAACAATTAAAAGCAATTAAAGATAATTAAAATGAACAGTAAAATAAATTAAAACACACCTACAGCTATGTGTCTGGAGACACATGCCCAGTGCTTTTTTTCCCCCTAAAAAAAAGTTTAGGGGTACTCTCATTTTCCTACTCATATTGAAATACTGCCCCTCAATGAGGCCAAATTTAGATGCACAAAATGTTTAGGGGTATGCGTACCCCTGTCCCCTCACCCCGAAAAAAGCACTGGACATGCCTAAACAAAAATGTCGTGGCCGACTCTGTGGTTGCGGCGCTCATCTCGCTTTATTGGCCGAGGGAGCCGGTGTACAGCTTCTGGGTCATGTGGCCAGCATGACTAAGCTGCTTCTGGCGAACCAGAGCAGCGCACGGAAACACCGTTTACCTTCCCGCCAGAGCGGTACCTATTTATCTACTTGCACTTTGACGTGCTTTCGAACTGCTAGGTTGGCAGGAGCAGGGACCGAGCAACGGGAGCTCACCCCGTTGCGGAGATTCGAACCGCCAACCTTCTGATCAGCAAGTCCTAGGCTCTGTGGTTTAACCCACAGCGCCACCCACGTCCCTTGTTGTCAGGATAACATGGCGCAAATGCACACCCCACTTGGGCTCCGTGGAGGAAGGATGAGGGTGACAGAAAGAGAGAGAAAAAATGTAGCTGATGAGCCTTCCTTGCTGAACTTCCTCTCCAATGTGGCCTTGAGGAGGTATGCTTTTAAATGCTCCTCCCTCCTAGGCAGTAATTGTTGACATGACTATAACTCCCATCTGAAGAGTTGGCTTCATCAGAGACTCAACCCACTTCTCACCCAGCAGCAATGCAGATCTTCCTTGGCCTTTGCTTCCTGTCAGCACTCATAGCCAGAGGTGAGTATCCCATCCAATGCAGGTAGAGTTACATCTCTAGCTAGAGCATCTATATCTATATCTGGGTGTGGGCATAATATTATTGGCAGCATCCATCTGTCTGGAAGACAATGGAAGTGTGGACCTTTTGTGGTAAAATCAAGCCAGTTGAGAGCTACAGCGCTCGATGTGGCTGTATCGCAATATGGGATAGACATGTTTTGTTGCAGCTGGGGCAGACGAAGACGTCCGATTGTGCTTATGTATATGTATGTTTGCATGTGTCTGCTTTAGAAGCAAGGATTCTCTGACACCCTTTTCTTTAAATATCCCCTGTACGTACTTAATGCTGTTTGCTTTAGAATATTATAGCTCTACAGGAGATAATTGTATGTTTCTCGTTTCTGAATCTGGATGTATCTCTTTTCTGGAATGTAGCTAGCTCCCGAGTCCTGTATGGCTTTTATGCCAACAATGCAGCCATTGACAGAAATATGTGAGATATAGACAGCAGCAGTTTCACTGCTGAACTAAACCAATTGTTCTCCCTAAATCCCTGCCACAATGTTTTCCGAGAACTGAACTTATTTTGAGGGCTTTCCAACATAAAAATCGTAGCTGGGAAGATATGATAACCTGACTGCCTCCCCTGCTAATTTAATGCTAATATTATTATATTATATTATATTATATTATATTATATTATATTATATTATACTTGTGTGAGTGTAATTTCTACCTATTGGAAACATATTGTGTCGCAAAGAACATTCCCCTCCTCCCCTGAATGTCTGGAAGATTTTATGCCCCAGCTTCCATTAAGTTTTATTTCATTAATGTTAAAAAAAAAACAACTCTGGAAATTATGAACAGCTCCAGGACAAGATCACTCATAAGAAACAATGTTTTATTTCAAAAATGGTGAATAGAAGGAAAGTGGACCCATCTCTTCCTTCTGCCCATTCCTTCCCCCAATATCCAGTGCAACTCACCATGTTGTGAGCTTTTCTATACCTTAATTTTACCTAAAGTATACAAACTCAGTTAGAAAGTAATTCTAAGCTTCCTAACAGAGCAACCAATGAGCTGTTGGATGTTGGGCACCTGCCTCTCCACTGGCGGGTGGCGGAGGGGTGGGGGTCAAATGGGCAGAGAGGGAGACCTCCCCAGTTTAGCAGCGGAGAATGGTGGGTCATTACTGTATCACTGGTGGTGATGGTCCTGAAAATGAGTTTTATGGAGGGCAGTCAGGAGAGACCTCTCAGTTCCCTGATATGCCCCTGGAAATGTCAAAAAAGGACCTGAGGCTTTGGAGCCAGTGTATTTTGCCTCTCATTAGTTTAAATCATGGGTCGGCAAACTAAGGCCCTCGGGTCGGATCAGGCCCAATTGCCTTCTGGATCTGGCCTGCGGACGGTCCGGGAATCGCCGTGTGGATCGCCAGTGTGCGCATTCTTTCCCTCTCCCTCACACAGCGGTGGCGGCGGCACCTCCTCCCACCCTCTTCCTGGCTTCTCCCTGCCCTGCCTAGAGGAGGAAGGGGGCTGGGCTTTGTTGGTGCCAGTAGCAGCAGCACTTGAGCGGCCGCCATTTTAAGCAGCCCCTCTCCAGAGCCCTTTCGTGTGCTCCTCATCGTCCCGTCGCCACCAGCCCCTGCCACTCACAAGACACAGGTAAGCAGCCACCGGGGCTCGTCCGGTGCTGTGGAGAAGGGAGGGGAGAGTCGGTGGGGGAGCGGCTTATAGTCCGGCCCCCTGCTGAAAACGTTTGCTGACCCCTGGTTTAAATGGTAGAGAAAATGGAAAGTTCATCCCTCTACCTTCTGCCCTGGCTGGTGCAGTTCCTCTGCCACGCCTCCTTAGGATTGCACTGTTATTTTACTGGCTAAATGTAACTTCCAGATTCTGCAATAGGATGCCGCTGAATACAGTGGTACCTCGGGTTAAGTACTTAATTCGTTCTGGAGGTCCGTTCTTAACCTGAAACAGTTCTTAACCTGAGGTACCACTTTAGCTGGGGACGCAGGTGACACTGTGGGTTAAACCACAGAGCCTAGGACTTGCCGATCAGAAGGTCAGCAGTTCAAATCCCCGCGACAGGCTGAGCTCCTGTTGCTCGGTCCCTGCTCCTGCCAACCTAGCAGTTCGAAAGCACGTCAAAGTGCAAGTAGATAAATAGGTACCGCTCCTGCAGGAAGGTAAATGGCATTTCCGTGCGCTGCTCTGGTTCGCCAGAAGTGGCTTAGTCATGCTGGCCACATGACCCAGAAGCTGTACACCGGCCAATAAAGCGAGATGAGTTCCGCAACCCCAGAGTCGGCCATGACTGGACCTAATGGTCAGGGGTCCCTTTACCTTTACCTTACCACTTTAGCTAATGGGGCCTGCCGCCACGCGATTTCTGTTCTCATCCTGAAGCAAAGTTCTTAAACCAGTACTATTTCTGGGTTAGCGGAGTCTGTGACCTGAAGCATCTGTAACCTGAAGTGTCTGTAATCCGAGGTACCACTGTACTACGGAGTGGGGTTATAGCCTTCACACTCTGTTTGTGGAATTAGCCAGGGTGCTGGTCAGGCACTTTGAGAAGCAGTATATGGGACTAGGTAGACTTCTGGTACAATCCAGTCTTCATATGTTGTTATGTTCCTAATTTTCGAAAAGACAATACATTCCAGTTATTATATATTGCATCATGTGTATATGTGTGTGTTTCAGCAAGAAACATGGAGTGAACAGCCACATGGTTATCTCTGCATCTGTTTTGAAGTCAATGGTTTATCACTTTAAAAAAATAAAAATATTTTTACTGTTGTTGTTGCTTCTTAAACTGCTTTGCAGAGCTGTGTATGCCATACAGCCCGACTTTCACCCCCTAGGAAAAACCTGTTGCCTTCAGGCACATTAGGAAACACTGGCCCATGGTTAGCATTGAATTAACTACCATTCCAATTGTCCTCCACGCATAGAATGGTGGCGACACCATTGCCTCAGGCCACAAACATGTTCTGGGCTGGCCCTGAGCAGAATAAATTATGCAAATTCGTGCATACATACCTTATTTCCAAAACATCGCAGGTCTCAGGATGCTACTTTTCCCCTGCAATACTTAAGGTAATTTGCTTTGTTTTGAAGCTTAAGTTCTGTCAGCAACCCGGCGAATTAGCCTAAACTTAGAAACAATGACTCACCCAAAGCCAGCAAAAATGTTTCTTAGCTGATGCTGAACAGGTATGTGAACCAGGTGAGCAGATTTTGGCTATTGGCGATGTGGTCAAGTCAACTTAAGTGACGGATGGTGGTGGAACTCATCCCCTGTCTCTGAAACTGATGAAAATCGAAAGAAGCACCTCAAGGTGTTTTCCTAATATATGTGAGGTCAGAAGATGTCCTCTGTATCTTGGCTTGTATAGCTTTATGCAAATCCTAGGAATTAATTACATGTATACCCAGTCTACATTCCACCCCCCCTTCTCAAAAGCATGTGAAACTGTGTACACACACCCATAACTTAAGTATGGGGACTGGTTTTGATCCTGTCAGACAAGTGCATCTGGTCTGAGAGGAAACTTCATCCCTTAAAGCTATTTAGGTCCGGACATTTCCTTCCCTGGAAAAACAGAGAGAGGTACAAAGAAATCATAGGAAACTAGTAAAACCAACTGACATAATATATTTCCTTTCTTTTTCCTTTTCCTTTTCCAGCGACTGCTTTACAATGTGAAGCTTGCACAGGCCTAGGCCAAAACTGCACTGGTGAAGTGGTGACTTGCCCCCAAGACCACAATTTCTGTGGCATCACTTTGTTTGAAAGTGAACTTTTTGAAGGTATTCATGATTATTTTTTTTGATGATTTTTTTGTGTGTGTCAGCGGTGGGATGCATCCATGATTTGTTGCTGCGTATTGGTGAGGGTTTACTATTGGTGCCTCTGCCACTGGAAGGCCTGCAGATGACTGTCTTATTAAGGGCCTCATCTGTGGTGGCCCCCTCTCTCCATGGTAATTCTCTGCCTTAGCAGAACCAATCAACTAGGGGTGTAATACTTTCCTTCTTAAAAGCACTCACACTGGGTAGAGCAATACTAACTAGGAAAATATGGCTGGAAAATATTCACCAGGTTTACACCAGTGTAAGCCATTTACACTGGGGCAGGGGGATAGATCCCATCCTAACCGGTGTAACTGGGGATGAGGCGTGAACTGTTAGGTGACCATCAGCTCATGGACTTTTACAAAGGACAAACCATGGTTACAGCTCATGGTTACAATAAACCATGGTTAGCCTGGAGACAACTAAACCATGAGCCCAGGCTCTGGCGACACACTAAACCAAGGCATGCTCAGCTCAGCTTGGTACTGCAGCAGAATGACTGTGGTTTTAGACTTTTGTATTTTGTTGTGCTGCATTCTATTTTATTGCACCACGGTTAATTTTGTTAAGCGTTTCAGAGTGCAATATTGGCAGGGAAGGGGATGGTGGAGTCGATATGACGCAGAGGTTAGAGAGTTGGGCTAACTCTCAGCTTAATCTACCTTGTGAAGTTGAAATAGAAAGGGGATTAATTATGTGTGCTGCTTCTAACTCCTTTTTTAAAAGGTGGGAGGTAATTGTGGTAAAGAAATACATAAGAATAAAATTATTTTTTAAGAACTGTAAAAACATAGTATCATTGTGCGAGGGGGCTGACAGCAGGGGTCTTTAGTTTTCCCAGTTCTCAGTAATATATGGTTTTATAGAAATGATTGCCTTTTGAGCCTCTGCGCTATGTGCATTATCCTCATCATCTGATAGGAAGTCTCACATCTTTCTCCCCATACTATCTTGCAGAAAATGTAAAGGTTAATGGCATTATTAAGAACTGTGTTCCATCCAATTACTGCGAAGTCGGTTCTGCTGATATTAACTTGGGTAAAAAGAGAAGATCGAGGACCAGTGTTTCCTGCTGTAAGACGGATGCTTGCAATACCGCCTTTCCTGCCAAATGTAGGTATCAGTTTGTATTTTCCTTTTCTGTTCCCTTTTGCACACCCAACTGTATACATGCCTTTGGAGCTTTTGCGTGTTCAGACCTTTAAACCTCCCCCTTAAATAAATTCAGACAAGACTCAAATTTTGGTTTGGTTTTTGGCAGAATTTTGGCCACAACTTTATTGATTACAGCAAGTGGGTGGTTGCATAGGCTTGGGTTCGACTAGCTCCCTGCACCGTTGCAGGTAGCGCTGACCGAGGGCACCAGCACAGGTCAGCCTAGGGTGAACACCTGGATAAGCGGAAAGCTGGGAACAGGCTATGTCCACCACCCAGATGTCCCCCTGGACTCAGGCATGGGCATAACCCCCTCTCAGCGGTTGACCAAACCACTGAGTCCCTGGATTCCTTTAACGGAAAACCTTTCACATAGGGATGGCGAGAGCGTTCCTCCATCCCTATCACCTGAACCAGATCCTATGCGCAACCTTACAAGTTGTGATGATTTGCTACGCGGCAGGCGAAACCCAAATGGCACCAGCCAATCAGCCAAGTGGGGAAAATTCCTGCCGTGCCCCTGTCCCAACAACAGACGACACACGACGGCATAGCAAGGTCAAGCACGCAGCCCTAAATATAGGTAGAGGTGGGCAGGTGTTCCGATGCATGCACCAAAAGAGGAAGCTCTGGGTCACGTGCATAGGTATATACAGGTCCCTTGATCCGTTTAGCTTGCGTCCCATTGGCCTGATTAAACCCAGCATCAAGGGACCTACCAATTGGGTGTTGTGGCTATCCAATCATACCCACCCACAACACAGGGTTTGGTTGCCAGGTCTCACTGCAACACGTGCCCTCTTTAAGGGAGGACCCGATTTGTTTAAAGTCCGGTTGCCAGGACAATGTGGCCTGAGGCATTTCCCCTCTCCCTTTATTAGTATTTATCGGATATATAACCCTCAAACAACATCTCAAGGGCTTTCTGGAGCTCACTGTTCACTCACTGCTCCATTGGCTAGACTAAACCATTGCTATCCCAAGAGATTGCTTTGTACTGCATGTGCCTTGGTATCCAGTTTGCATTTTACGCCCAACATGGTGTTATAGGAATTCTGAGGTCGTATATATATATATATATATATATATATATATATATATAGTAAATGTTCATAAATGTACAAGGCAAACACATACACAAGTATATAAACCACATGTCTGAAATAGTACAGGAGAACAATCCTGAATCCATTTTGACTCTCCCAAATTGACCTCTGCAAGGAGGAAGGAAATGGGAAAACCTCCCCATTGTCTCTTTGCTCACAAATCCTGTCTTAAGGGCGTATCTGTGTATGAATAGGGTAAGCCTGTGACCTGGATTCACGAACCGGGTATTTACCATCACAAAAGAATGGCCAGAATGCCCAGGTAAAAGCAAACAGTGACCATTATCAGGTATCCTGGCAGACAGGTTTTCTTCTGCAGGCCGCCCCTTCAGTGATGTATGTATGATGTTTTTGGGGTGGTCTTGAGCTACAGGGTGGCAATTTCGAAAGTCTGTATAAGAGCTTGCAAACCAATGTTCTGAGTTCCTCTTCCCTCCTGCGTGGCGGGGGGGGGGGGGTTGAGCACCCTGTTGCAACAGTTTAATAAAGATCAGGCTTACTAGCTACCTTGCTTCTTGATATTGTCTGGTTGGCCTCTGTTATTTTCTCCTACTGATAGAGAACCTACATAAGGACTCTGTACTGGCTCTTGGGTAGCCCATAAGGGAAAAGGAGCAGTTTTTTCTTATAACAATGGGGAAGTGGCAGAAAATGGGGTCCCCTTGGCCAGTTCCCTCCTCCTTGGAATTTCTAGCTTAATGTAAGCTAGAAATTATTATTAGTGGCGCCTGCCCTGTGGAATGCCCTCCCGGCAGATGTCAAGGCAATAAACAACTATTTTACTTTTAAAAGACAACTGAAGGCAGCCCTGTTTCGGGAAGTTTTTAATGTCTGACGCTGTATGGTTTTTAATATTCGGTTGGAAGCCGCCCAAAGTGGCTGGGGAAACCCAGCCAGATGGGCGGGGTATGAATAATAAAATTATTATAAATTATTAAATTATTACTAGTCGTACTTTACAACTCTTTTTCTCACGCTGCTGCGCAACACAGTTATATTTGCAGCACCCAGTAATGTTCTCAGGAAGTTGACTTTTTCTCTGTTGGTTCAGTGAAGCGTTTGGAGACCAAACTCAACGGCCTTCGCTGCCCAGCCTGCTATGCTTCCTTTTCTGATTCATGCAGTGATGAAACAGTGGATTGTGTTGGATCTGAATCTCATTGCATTGACTTAGCTGGATTCATACATACAGGTAATTTATTCATTCCCATGCATGCATCTGGTTTGGTTTCTTTTGGACTTCGCTCATTATCTTCATATCATAAGCTCAGTTCAGATGCCTTAAAAAAATATCTGGCATGGCACTTCAAGAAGTTCAGACTCTTTACCTTTCCCTCAATGCCTTGGAACAATGCCATAGTGGGAGCGCTGTTGGAAATGAAAATGGCAGTTGGACCCAATTGCCTGGTTCTTTTTGGAATATTGCTGCTGCCACCTTCTATCACCACCTCACCAAGTATGGGTCCACCAACAAAGAATAGTGCCAGCAGGCACTTGCCAGGGCCCCCTCAAACTTTTGTATTAGTCCTACCTCATCAGATCAGAAATCTGGGGGAGCAAAACAGTGGTAAATTCTCTTTACTGTGCGGCTGAATGAAACAGATGGCTGTCAGCTTCCCATGTCAATTTATGCCCACTGGAATAAATTCTCTTTTGGTTTCGCTGCAAATGAAATTCTAATTTTATTTTATTTTTTAAAATTATTACATTTATATCCCACCTTCCTTCCAAAACATGTAAGCTCTACCCAGACTCACACTTGCTTAGCCCTGGGGAAAGGACTGAATTTATTAACTTCCAATTAAGCATGAGATATCAGCTGAATTAGCCAAGGCACCAAGGTTGTTCCTTTGATTATGGGCTGTTCTGTTCTGTTGATTCTGATGTCTACAGCATTGCTGTTTTTGTTTGCTGTGTTGTTGTTTTTAAAGCAACTTGTGTCCAGATTTTTACTTCTTCAAATATGGCAACCCTACTATAAAAAAGGTAAAGGTACTGTACACAAAAGCTCATACCAATAACTAACTTAGTTGGTCTCTAAGGTGCTACTGGAAGGAATTTTTTAATTTTGTTTCAACTATGGCAGACCAACACGGCTACCTACCTGTAAAGGACCCCAGACAGTTAAGTCCAGTCACAAACAACTCTGGGGTTGTGGCGCTCATCTCGCTTTACGGGCCAAGGGAGCTGACATTTGTCTGCAGACAGTTTTTCCAGGTCATGTGGCCAGCATGACTAAGCCGCTTCTGGTGAAATCAGAGCAGCGCACGGAAACGCCGTTTACCTTCCCGCTGGAGCGGTACCTATTTATCTACTTGCACTTTTGAACTGCTAGGTTGGCAGAAGCTGGGACAGAGCAATGGGAACTCACCCTGTTGTGGGGTTTCGAAGGGCCGACCTTCCAACCGGCAAGCCCAAGGCTCAGTGGTTTACACCACAGCGCCACCCGTGTATAAACCAACACAATAAATATTCTGTTCTACATTGTTGTAGTATTGCATTTGATTGTGAGCTGCCTTGCAACTTTTAGGAAAGAGGCAGGATATCAGTCTATCCGAACAAAATAAAAATTCCCAGAAAATCTGCGCTCTGCTCTTGAAATATAAGAGTGAGGGGGTGGATCTTTAGATGATCAACTGCCGCCCTCTTGTGGCTGACAACCACCTTATTACGTATATTCTCTCTTTCCAATACCAGGTGAAGCTACCGGGAAAGTTGCTATGAAGGGTTGTGCTACCCCTGCCGTGTGCGCTCCTGTTTTGGGAGGGGCAGCAACATTTACCGGGATAAGTTCGGCCATCACAAACCTTGAATGTACAGCAGCCTCCAGCAGCACAGCCAATATGCCTCTTGGACCAACTGGATTCCTCCTTTCCGCCGTTGTTGGTTTTTTTCTCATGAAGCTCTGTTCTTAACTTATGATCTGTTGCATTAACAAATGGATGGAGGTGCTAAGCTGAGGCTTGTGTTAAAAGCTTGACAACTCTCTCTTAGCATAACTGGATTACCTGAGCATTTGCTCTTTTGCATGTTCAGGACTAAGGGGCAACCGTTGATTCCAGTTAATCGATCAACCTATCAATGAAAGTGAGAATCGCAGCCGCAGGTGTACTAAAGACTGAGTAGAGTGCTTTCCTCTCCATGATGAAGGCCTGTTTCACAGACTTTGGACTTTCGCCAGATGAACTAAGCAGGTAACATTCATGTCATCAACACCAAGCACTAAAGCCAATGCAAGTCCGTCCTCTACATCAGCTTTCACCTGCATGTTCTAAAGGAATATGTGCCAACACCTAATTGACATTTAACAACAATGGCAAACCGATTAAACATTTGATTGATTAACAATTTGGCTCCTTACCCATTCTTCTGCCTGACCAATCTGTTGAATAGCAAAATCAATAGTAAAATAAAAAAATGAAACCCAGGAATATCGATTCGTTTCTTGTTTGTTTAAGCTTTGGGGAGGTTATGAACCTTCTCTCTGTGTTTTACAGCCCCCTTTTTGGATTTCCAATCAATATGATTGTTTGATGGGTTGCAACAATTATCAATTGTACTTCACATTTTAGTTACTTCATGCTGAAACACAGGGAAAGAGCATTCGTGTTAACCAAAGGGGCTTGTAAAATAGCTGGAAAAGGCTCTTAATTGATCCAATTGCTTTAAAGTATTTTTATGGAGCCCGTAAGTTCTGAACATGGCATGAAATGCACGTCCATTTCTATTCGCTCATGGCCCCAAATTGGATCATTCCACATGTGGTGGGTTCTCAGAATCAAACTTCAGCCTGGTTCATCCCAGTAAAAAGGTAAAGGGACCCCTGACCATTAGGTCCAGTCGTTACCGACTCTGGGGTTGCGGTGCTTATCTCGCTTTACTGGCCGAGGGAGCCGGTCATGTGGCCAGCATGACTAAGCCGCTTCTGGCAAACCAGAGCAGCACACGGAAACGCTGTTTACCTTCCCGCCGGAGCGGTACCTATTTATCTACTTGTACTTTTGACGTGCTTTCGAACTGCTAGGTGGGCAGGAGCAGGGACCGAGCAATGGGAGCTCACCCCGTCGCGGGGATTCGAACCGCCAACCTTCTGATCGGCAAGTCCTAGGCTCTGTGGTTTAACCCACAGCGCCACCCGAGTCCCTGGTTCATCCCAGTACCATGTATAAAATGTTTAGGATGAAACTAGGCTCACCTGAGTAAATAGGTATGGCCCGCTCATGTGGTGTCTGAGTCTATAGCATTGTTAAAAATATCTGTGTTTGGACCTCACTGATGGGAGACCACAGGAAGCAGCACTGAGTTCCCAAAAGGTTGAACAGGATAGCAGCCTGGGACCATGTCAGAACCAGCCCTGTTTTTATATCTCTATATTATACTTTTTGCTACATGGCAGATTTGGGTGGTATTGCAAAAGTACAGCAACTTCTGCCCTGTAGCCTAGAAACTGGACCACATCACAAGACAGCAGATAACAGGGAGGGATGTGTCTGTGATTGGCATCTGAATTTGATTTATACCTGTGGTTTCTCGGCCTTTTCAGCAAAAACCTGAAGCCAGAAGCGCCTCCCTTAGTCTGTACACTTATGTATGAAGCGCCTGCACGCTGGTTTTGTGTATGCGTCTGTATTATTAGCACCACTGAAAACCTTTTGTTGATTAGTGGCTTGAAATTTCTGGATCTTACAGACCCTTCAAGTGTCTCTATTTTCCAGGGACGGTTCTGGATTTAGGGAAGCCGTCCTGGTTTCTGACTTGATCCCAGAATGTCCCACTTTTCCTTAGGACGTCCCTATTTTCATCGGAGAAATGTTGGAGGGTCTGGAGTTATGTGATCCCTTGAGTCAAGGAGATAAGTAACTATATAACCTTTAGAAGACATCTGAAAGCAGCCCTGTATAGGGAAGGTTTTTTAAAAAATGTTTTATGTTTTTATATACATTGGAAGCCACCCAGAATGGCTGGAGCAATCCAGGCAGATGGTCAGGGTACTATTTGATTGATTGATTGGTTGGTTGGTTGATAAAAGGACCTCCTTATTTTCACTGGAGAAACGTTAGAAGGTTTGGAGTTGCCATACAAAACACCCTCCCATCAGATGTCAAGGAAATAAATAACTATCTGACTTTTAGAAGACATCTGTACACTTAGATTTTTTTGTTTACAAAAATACATGCATTTTCTCTTTTTTCAAGTTGCGTTTTCTACAGATAAGTTTCATTTCTTGACACATTAGTGTTACATTTTAGAAGACATCTGAAGGCAGCCCTGCTTAGGGAAGTTTTTAATGTTTGATGTTTTATCATGCTTTTTATATTCTGTTGGGAGCCGCCCAGAGTGGCTGGGGAAACCCAGCCAGATGGGCGGGTATTAATAATATCAATATTATTAATTAATATTAATACTATTAATAATACTAATATTATTAATTATACTATTGTTAATATTAATATTATTAATTATTATTTTTTACAAAACCAGAGGAAAACGCCAGTTCAGTGAAAACTCACAATGCTTTTTTACACCTAAAAGTCATTTTAAACAGCCGACACGTTGTAACTAAAGAATAGATACTATCCCATCGACAACCTTGTTTTATCCGTGACTGCGCGGCCGCAAATGCTTTGCCCGCCTCGCCTTTCGCGCGCCACTCAGAGCATGAATGGATTAGCTAGTAGTCCCGATAGCCCAATGAGAGGCAGCGATGCAGATTCACGCTCCTAAGTCTGCCCCTGTCCTTTGCATTGCGGATCCTCATTGGGCCGACGAAGAATTCTTCTCCATCTCCCCTGGCTAATCAGGAGCGGCAGATTTTCGCTCCGCCCTTCAAGCCCTTTGATCTGTCTTTCCTCTCTGCACACAACGGAGAGTCCCTGAGGTTTAGCAGGTAGGAAGATCTCCACTCTTAACCCTTTGCTTAACCTTTTTTGTTTTCCATGCTGGGTGCAGCAGACAGACGCAGCGACCCTTCTTACCTTAGGTAGGTCAAAAGTAAATCTTAAATCAAACCAGGGATCTGCATTGATCCTTTGCCGTTCCTGCTGCAGTTGGTCGAAGTTGCGGGGGAGTGGGGCAGAAACTGCACTCTGCACATGTTCAGAGGCACTCCTTCCTTTTGCTGACCGTCGGGCATTAAGGGTTCCTTGCTTGAGCTTCAAGCCGTCAACAAGGATCTGCTCAGTGGTGCCCCAAGAGACGCATGAAATGTTTTGCATTTCATTTTTTGGGAGGGGAGCTGCAGGGCCGTCTTATGCATATCCGGCGCCGTGGTGCAAAGATCCCTCCGGCGCCCCCCCACCCCTTTCCCAGAGTTTTCGACCGTTTTTTAAGGGAGCTGACGCCACGCTTACACATTATCTCTGCTTGGGGGGGGGGGGACAGGGAACAAAAACAAACTTTTTTAGTTGCTTGTTTGTTAACAATGGACTTATATATATGACATTACCACACTGTTTTTGGCAGATTTAAGACAAATTATCTTATTATGTAACACCTTGTTTTTAACAATGTTGCTTTCTTTCTAATTTCAGAATGCCTGCTTTATTCATGTAAAATAGTTTGATACAGTACATTGTGTGGTATACTTTTTCCTCAAATTAAGAGATTTTGCTTACTATTGGTCAGATAACGTTGTTAACATGAGTAGAATTCACAACAACAAAAATGCTTGCCCCTAGCACATTTCACAGCTTCAGCTGCCACAGACTGTCACTGAAAACAATGCATTGGTCAGTCTGAACCATGTCAAATAAACTATGGAAGTAGCATATCCACAACACAAACTGTGCTAGTACAGTGGTACCTCAGGTTACATACGCTTCAGGTTACATACGCTTCAGGTTACATACGCTTCAGGTTACAGACTCCGCTAACCCAGAAATAGTGCTTCAGGTTAAGAACTTTGCTTCAGGATGAGAACAGAAATCATGCTCCGGCGGCGCGGCGGCAGCGGGAGGCCCCATTAGCTAAAGTGGTGCTTCAGGTTAAGAACAGTTTCAGGTTAAGAACAGACCTCCGGAACGAATTAAGTACTTAACCTGAGGTACCACTGTATTTTCTTTTCAAGTCTTAATTCCATAATGGTTACAATATGAGGGAGCTACTACTCCCAGCCTGTGAAAAGTAGTGGAACTTGGCTATCAGACATTTTGAAAATGTGTTAGTTTACAGTACATTCTTGCAGCCCAATGCCAGGTTCTAGGCATTGCAGTGGGTTGGACTAGATGACCCTTCCAACTTTACAATTTAAGATTTAATAAAAGAATTCTTTCTCAATTCAGCACCAGGGCTAGGGGTGCCCAAACCGTTTTCAAAAAGGGCCAGATTTGATGAAGTGAACACTCTAACCCAGGGGTTTTCAACCTTTCGGAGTCCGTGGCTCCCTTGGCCAACAACATTATTTCTGCAGCTCCCCTGTGTGGAAACACACTCAGAGCCTCAGGAGCCCAGTTACATCACCCCTTGCCTGCAGAGGCGGCAGACCGTCACCCCTTTTTGAACACCCTCCCCAGTGCTGGATTTATGCATAAGCTAAACAAGCTATAGCTTAGGGCCCCACTCTCTTGGGGGACCCAAAAAAAATTTAAAGGAGGAAAACACTGGATGTACATTTCCAAAATATAAGATAAAAAACATTTTGTTATGTGCAAATGGCTTTAGATACCTATTAGGTCCATAAATTACCATATAGCATATATTCAACACAAAAAACAGCGTCAATTTGTTGTTGACATATAATGCACCTTCAGTAGCTTAGGGCCTCATCAAACCTAAATCCGGCCCTGACTCTCCCTTGTGGAGTGTTCCCACAGCCTCTTCTCCCCTCTTCTTGAGAGTCCTCCGGGCAGCAGCCCCTGGTCTCTGAGCTGCCCCAAAGAGGGGCTTGGGAAGAGGATGCCCCCAGCCTTAGTAGCCCACTGGAGACCGAACAAAGGTGAGCATAGGGCCAGCACCTTCCTCACCTTGTGAGGCAGCAGTGGGCATTGCTGGTCCTGCATGGTGTGCCCTTCAGCGCTGGGCACTCAGCTCCCAGGCAGGCCTTTCACACAGCGAGCACAAGAAAGGCCAGCACGGCGCCTGCCTGCCCAGCTTCCCACTTTTCTGTCCATTCCCAACAGCAAGGTCTGGCAGACTGCCTAGCTGGGCTCCCTCGCCCGCTTACTTGCTTCCTCCGAGGCCACCTCTGCTCCTGGCATGCAGAGGGTCGCAAGGCCAGCTAGCTAGCCCCAGCTGGGTCGTCTCCTTCCAGCCATCCCGCTGCAAAGACCCATCGGCCTCTGCTCCGACGTAAATCAGCTACCCAGGCTTCAAAGCTAGGGCACACTATATCAGCCAAGCAAACTGCGCACACAGAATAGGCGTGAGGCTTGCGGAAGCGTACTACAACTACGGATTTATTAATCATAAATCAGGACAAAGAAACATGTCATCTCTCTCTTTGTCTTCTCAGGGAGACAGAGAAAAGCAAAAGCTATACACACAATGAAAGTTCCCAGCAAGCTGTGCTGGTATGTAAACAGACATGTGACATGCAACAGTTCCATGTCTGCAACTAAAGGTGGAATGGAATTTTCCAACATCCAGCACCCCCTGGCCAGCCCCAGAGGCACCATTCGCCTGTGGAGCTTGTAGCCAGGGCTGCTACAACAAACAGCCACATATCGTATTTTTCGCCCTATAGGACGCACTTTTCCCCCTCCAAAAATGAAGGGGAAATGTTTGTGCATCCCTTGGGGCGAGTGCAGGCTTCAGGCAGCTATCCGCAAGCCTTGGGAGCCCGCAAGAGTTCCCGCCGGTCTCCCAAGGCTTGAGGAGAGCTGCCTGCATCCTGAAGCCCGGGGCGCGCTGAGTAGCGCGCCCCGGGCTTCGGGCAGATATCCGCAAGCCTGGGGAGACCGGCCCGACTTCCCGCTGGGCTCCCTAGGCTTGCGGATAGCAGCCTGTTCTGGGGCCCTACGCTGGGGGGGGGGAATAATTTTTTTTTCTTTATTTCCCTCCCCCCCAAAAAACTAGATGCACCCTATGGGGTGAAAAATACGGTATGCCTTTGGGAGGCAGAAATGCAAGAGGGCACCAGAGGAGGGAGGGAAGGGAAGAAAGAGGGACAAGGCCAGTGTTGCCCGCGGCACCCCTAACCATCATTCAAGGCACCCCAGGATGTCACGGCACACTGGTTGAAAACCACTGCTCTGACCATTGGACCAAATGCATGTTAGTACATATTCACGTAGGGGCCATATCTGCTATGTGAAGATGCCTCTGAAATTCTCCTGGCTCTTAAGTGTGCTTAGAAGTCATCTAGAAAGTGCGCTAAACACAACACTGCAGGATGTCATCGTGGATTCGGTCACTTCCGTTTTGGGAACACTTGTGTTCATGTTTCTGTGCCTAAAACGTGTACGAATGTTCTGTGTTTGATTTGTTTCAGTTAGAGGCATGGCTTCTGGAACAGCATTGGTTTATGATGATGAAATGACCAGCCATAAGCTCCTTTGGGATGAGTAAGTTCTATGCCCTTTTAAAATGTGTTTTTTGGGGGGGGGCGCTATTGAGTTGTTTTTATTTTTATTATGTATTTTGTGTTTTTATATCTTGATTTTATTCCGTGAACTGCCCTGAGACCCCTGGGCGGTATATAAATTTACTACTACTACTACTACTACTAAGAATAAGTTAAATCTTAGTTTTTTAAAAACAACTACAAATGTGGCTTGAGAACATGTGCAATCCTGTTTTCTGCTAAACAACCCACAACTGCAGATCAACAAGTGTACGCTATTTCACACAAACACTTGTATGAGTGTACTGACAACTTGTACCTGTGTTCAGTGCAACATGTGAACAAGGCTATTCTGAAGTTCTCCTTTTTGTTGTTGTTCTAGCCTATGGATGATTTAAAAACATTTTTTAAAAGTTAATAATCATTCTTCAGGACTTCAGATTCAGGGGTTAAAGTTGTGGTTTAAAGAGAAAAAAAATGTCCACTTTTAATTTCTCCTGCCTCCAAAAATTGTTTTCTCTCAATAGTAATATGGATGCTTCCTTGGTGATTTTACTGCAAAAATAAAACGTTTGCTTGTTTTTCAGCCCAGTCTGTGACATTGAAGTCCCCGAGCGGCTTTCTTCCTGCTATGAGCGCCTTAAATGCTATAACCTGGTTGAAAGATGCGTCTCTGTACCTGTCAGAGAAGGAACTGAGGAAGAGGTCATGTTGGTTCACAGGTCCGACGTCTGTCATGATGCGTTTCCATCACTATGTTCGAGAAATAGAAAAGGCATTTGCCCCT
This sequence comes from Podarcis pityusensis, assembly GCF_964106645.2. Lineage (NCBI taxonomy): Eukaryota > Metazoa > Chordata > Lepidosauria > Squamata > Lacertidae > Podarcis > Podarcis pityusensis. Next base: position 62,014,453 of record NC_138035.1, read on the forward strand.
TGATATTTTCCTCAAACTTTCCTCACACAATTTGTTCTTATAATGAAATAGCCTAACCCTAAGACCTGTATGTAAAATGGGAAATGAAATCCCGGCCTTTTGCAAAAAGTCGATGAGGCCTAGGTTGAAAGACAGGAAATACTTCATACTGTTCAGGTTGATAGGAAAGGTATTGGAAGCAGCTGAAGCTCAATACAAGTTAGTCTAAATCTGAACTTGAAATTCTTTAATTGGAGATGTAATACTCCTTTTCCCCTTAACCATGGTTAAGAGGGCAAGCTGTGACCCTACTTGCTTCATGTCTTCCTTTCCGCTCACGGCTCCCCCCACTTTTTTCGACCTAATCATGGTGAAGCATTGTGTCTCTGCTGACTAACTATACTTAGTCAAAAATGAGAGTTTGAAAACTCATTTCTAACCGTGGTGGCAAAGGCTACTTAAAGGATTAGCCCTAGCATTAGTGTAGGCATAACAACGCACCATGGTTAGCTCAAAAAAGGGAAAGGAGGGGTGAGGAGAAAGTGGGGTGAGTATTTATTTATGTATAAAAGGTAAAGGGACCCCTGACCATTAGGTCCAGTCGTGACCGACCCTGGGGTTGCGGCGCTCATCTTGTTTTATTGGCCGAGGGAGCCGGCGTACAGCCTCCGGGTCATGTGGCCAGCATGACTAAGCTGCTTCTGGCGAACCAGAGCAGCGCACAGAAACGCCGTTTACCTTCCCGCTGGATAACCTATTTATCTACTTGACCTGCTTTCGAACTGCTAGGTTGGCAGGAGCAGGGACCGAGCAACAGGAGCTCACCCCGTTGCGGGGATTTGAACCGCCAACCTTCTGATCAGCAAGTCCTAGGCTCTGTGGTTTAACCCACAGCACCACCTGCGTCCCATATTTATGTATATATGTATTAAATTTATATATCCTGCACTTCCGGCCAAGCAATTCCAAACCTGAATACAAGTTTGTGGCCTGTTCCAATCTCTTAGGCCCCATTTGCCTAAAAGAAAAGGTAGAATTGTTTGTCCTTCCAGGTTAGGCATGGAAAACCTGTGGCCCTCCAGCTGTTGCTACACTCCAGTTCCCATTAGTGCCAGCCAGCTTGGTCAGTGGTTATGGCTGATGGGAGTTGTAGTCCAACAACGCCTGGAAGGCTGCAAGTTCGCCGCCTTAAAGATCTGAGGCATTTTTTCTTCCCCAGCTCGGATTATTTGGAAACTGTGAAGAGAACTCCGAAAATGACAGAAGAGGAGCTCCGAAAAACCTCGGCTGGTTACGATGCTGTTTTCTTTCACCCGGTATGTGCTGACACAATAATGATCACTTTCTATATAGAACAGGGTTTCCCAAACTTGGATCTTCATATATATATATATATATATATATATATATATATATATATATATATAATTTTATTAGTTTTTTAACATATCATTTTCAACAGTAATTAAACATACTTTTACATCTTATTCAAATTTTTGACTTCCATCAATCCTGTCTGAAAATTTTCCAATCTAATCTCTCAGTATGCATTTCTTATCTTCCCTATTACATTTTAAACTCATAACCAATATCTCTTATCTTTTTCTACTTTGTAACACTTTGTATATTTCTCCTTACAAAACTTCTTGTAGTCCTACTAGCGTAATTTTTGATTACAGTTGCTCTTCAAATAATTCATATACTTCTTCCAATCTTCTGTAAATCTGTGGTCCCACAGGTTTCAAATCCTTCCTGTCATTTTGTCCAATTCTGCATAGTCCATTAATTTCGTCTGCCATTTTTCCTTCATTCTTCTTGTTATCATTTCTGGGCTAACAATACTCTTGCCACAGTTGTTGCATATAAAAACAATTTAACATCTTGCCTATTAATGGGAGTTGTAGTCCAAAAACAGCTGGAGACCCAAGTTTGGGAAACTCTGATATAGAACATTTCACATGGGTAAATCTCCGTGTGCGTCACTCTGCTGGGCCTCATGTCAAGAGAGAGAGAAGGGAGGGAACATACTAGGCTTACTTTGACATGCTGAAATATGCTCCAAAATGCTCCTTCTCAGAGGTTGTGGTGAAAGACTTGAATTGCAACATCTGCTGTTCTTCAGACCACGTATCGCTGTGCCAAATTGGCTGTGGGAGGAACTCTGGACATGGTGGATGCTGTGATGTCAGGGAAAACACGGAATGGGATGGCTCTGATAAGGTAACAATGTGATAATTCTTCTTATTGGAAACCCCGTGTGTTTTCCAGTCCCATTTGCCAATGGGACCAGTAACCTAGAGCAGGGATGGGGAGCTTTTCCCCATTGTGGGCTGTGCTTCCTCAGAAGCTTAACTGTTGATACGGCATGTTGGTGGCGGGCCAAGGCAGGAAGAAGTGGTAGGTGGGTCCACAGTCAAAAAGGAGCAGGGCACCCTCTTTTTCTCCTCCTTCCTGCCACCCACTTTCTCCCCAGGTTTTCTTCTTCCTCATCATCAGCATGAAATTAGGCCTAGAGGGCTGGTCCCTTGGTAGAGGTCTTCAAGCAAGGGCTGGACAGTCATCCACTGAGGATGTTCTAGCCCTAGATTAATAATAATAATAATAATAATAATAATAATAATAATATATTATTATTATTATTATTATTATTATTATTATTATTATTTATACCTGGTCCATCTGGCTGGGTTTCCCCAGCCACTCTGGGCGGTTTCTAATCAAATATTAAAAATACAATACAGCATTAAACATTAAAAAACTTCCCTAAACAGGACTGACTTCAGGTGTCTTCTAAAAGTCAGATAGTTGTTTATTTCCTTGACATCTGATGGGAGGGTGTTCCACAAGGTGAGCACCACTACTGAGAAGTCCCTCTGTCTGGTTCCCTGTAACCTCACTTCTCTTAGGGAGGGAATCACCAGAAGGCCCTCGGAGCTGGACCTCAGTGTCTGGGCTGAACGATAGGGGTGCAGACGCTCCTTCAGGTATACTGGGCCAAGGCCTTTTAGGGCTTTAGAGGTCAGCACCAACACTTTGAATTCTGCTTGGAAATAGACTGAGAGCCAATGTAGGTCTTTCAGGACCGGTGTTATGTGGTCTCAGTGGCCACTCCCAGTCGGCAGTCTAGCTGCTGCATTCTGGATTAGTTGCAGTTTCTGGGTCACCTTCAAAGGTAGCCCCACATCGAGCGCATTGCAGTAGTCCAAGCGAGAGTTAACCAGAGCATGCACCACTCTGGCGATACAGTCCGCAGGCAGGTAGGGTCTCAGCCTGCGTACCAGATGGAGCTGGTAAACAGCTGCCCTGGACACAGAATTAACCTGTGCCTCCATGGACAGCTGTGAGTCCAAAATGACTCCCAGGCTGCGCACCTGGTCCTTCAGGGGCACAGTTACCCCATTCAGAACCAGGGAGTCCTCCACACCTGCCCTTTCCCTGTCCCCCCAAAACAGTACTTCTATCTTGTCAGGATTCAACCTCAATGGCCATCCACTGAGGGTGTTCTAGCTCTGGATTTCCTACGTTGACCAGAGGATTAGGTGACCTATGGGCCCCACTTCCAAATCTAGGTTCCTGTGGTTCTATTAATTAATGCTTAATTTACTGCTTTGCTTGCTTGCAGGCCTCCAGGCCACCACAGCCAGAGAAATGCAGCCAATGGGTTTTGTATATTCAACAATGTTGCTATAGCAGCAAAATATGCCCAAAGGAAATATGGTCTCCGGAGGTTAAGTATATATTGGTCTCTACATTTATTAGTTTCTGGCCTAGAGTTTTCTAGCTTCTCTAGTGAATATTGTCATTGTTGGTTCATGCAGAGTTCTGATTGTTGACTGGGACGTGCATCACGGACAAGGAATTCAATATATATTTAATGAAGATCCAAGGTTTGTTGTTTACTTGTTTTTACAGATTTGGAGCAACATTGTATATGCCTTTCAAAATGCTTGCAATTAGTCTGGAAGTGGGTATCAAGCATATTTAATAGAACATATCAGTTCCTGACATATTTTGGCACTTTTTGATCTCCTTAAAAAAGGTAAAGGTACCCCTGCCCGTACGGGCCAGTCTTGACAGACTCTAGGGTTGTGCGCTCATCTCACTCTAGAGGCTGGGAGCCAGTGCTGTCCGCAGACACTTCCTAGTCACGTGGCCAGCGTGACAAGCTGCATCTGGCGAGCCAGCGCAGCACACGGAACGCCGTTTTGATCTCCTTAAGATGCATAAATCATTAAAACTGATCATTGTAAAATCTACACACACACACACACACACACACACAAACACACACTTAGAATGAAGTTCAGTTGTAACATAACTGTTTTATCATTATGTGTCTTGCATCATGTTCTATATTTTTTATTATTCATGCTCATCTTCATTCTTCCAGTTTATCCTGTAATTCTTCTGGGGATAGCTCCATTGAGAGTATAAAAAAACCAACAACAGGCCTTTTCCAGGTTTGCCTGTGTTTAGGACAATGGCTTCAAAACCCAATTTATCTGTTAGCTTTCTGGGTGAACTTGGAAATCCAAAGTTGAGAGAGGGTGGTTTGGCTGTTTGCTGTAATAATAATGGTTTGGCTTCCCATGTCATCTGAATCCAGATTTGTGGTTTAGGTATCCTGGACAAACCATGAACTGTATAAAGGTAAAGGGACCCCTGACCATTAGGTCCAATCGTGACCGACTCGGGAATTGCGACGCTCATCTCGCTTTATTGGCCGAGGGAGCCGGTGTACAGCTTCTGGGTCATATGGCCAGCATGACTAAGTCGCTTCTGGCAAACCAGAGCAGCGCACGGAAAGGCCGTTTACTTTCCTGCTGGAGCGGTACCTATTTATCTACTTGCACTTTGACGTGCTTTCGAACTGCTAGGTTGGCAGGAGCAGGGACCGAGCAACAGGAGCTCACCCCGTTGCGGGGATTCGAACCGCCAACCTTCTGATCGGCAAGCCCTAGACTCTGTGGTTTAACCCACAGCGCCACCCACGTCCCTTATGAACTGTATACCACAGGACAAATGCTGGTTACAGCTCATTTCTAGTCAGGAGAGAGAGCTAAGCGATGAACCCAGGTTTGGATGACATGTCAGGCAGCAGAATGACTAGAATAGGGGCAAAATGCTCACTATCTCCTTTCCTGTAAATCACATATTCCTGCCAAGCCATGCTTTGGCTTAGTGGACATGTGGACCAGGCCAATGTGTAATGTTGTCATGTTTCACGTTCACTCTTGAGGTACAAATTTGGTGTTTGCACATGCTGAAAAAACCTTCAGGTGAGCATTAATGGCATAATTAACCTTGTTTTGTTCTTGCTTCCAGTGTCCTCTATTTTTCCTGGCATCGGTATGAACACCAGCAGTGTTGGCCTACACTTAGAGAGTCTGATTATGATTCAGTTGGTCAGGGGAAAGGAAAAGGATTCAATATAAATGTGCCTTGGAATAAGGTAAATCACAAGATAGCTTAAGAATGCAACTGTGATAAGCTCTTGAAGTCATGTACCTGGTACAATTTCTGTTTAAAAATGTTTTTCAATTGTTACCTTGATTATTTATGTTTTTTAAAAATGTTTTAGACTGCAATAGTAAGGTATCAAGAGAAGTGTGAAATGGGTAGAACCCAGTTTGTTAAAAATTAGTTGAAGCTGAAGGTTGTGGAATTGGTGATAAGAGTTTGTAATGATTATATGAATAACCGATTAGAAAAGGGGATTTATAAACTGATATGTAACATAGCAAAGTTCATACAGATAACTGCATCTGCATGATACTGTTTCACAGATAATCTTTCTGTGTTGCGTGTGTTCTGATAACTTTTTAACAAACAAATAAGGAGAAGATTCATTTCCCATGTACACATCCCTTGGTTAGCGGTAATCTCTAATTAGCAGAGAAAAGCATTTCCCAGGTATGCTAATTGATTTTGTACTGACATGGCTTCCGTCGTAATGGTAACAAACACAGCCAAACCCTGTAACTGAATTTCACATCTGTATTCTATTTACATGTTGTCAGTTGTGACTCAATCCGGCATTAAACAGGCGCGTAAGATTCTTCCCACTCAGCGTACAATTTTAGGAATTGATCCTTCTGATAATGGCAGGAGCCACAGCTCTGCCTCATTCTTTGATGCCTTGGATCAGTTTCCTGAGATCTTAATGAAATCTTAGACTGCCTTGACAGCTTTAAAAGCGATTTGTTCATTCTGTTTTAATCCATTGCCTTTGCAGATTGGAATGGGCAATGCAGATTATGTAGCCGCATTTCTTCACGTGTTGCTTCCATTGGCTTTTGAGGTAACTTTCCTCCCCCATTCTGAATGTTGTAAATCTCGTTTGCATGAATTAGAAATTGTATCTAAAAGCCATTTCAACATATTCCTTGGTAGTGGCATCTTGAGAAATGATCTTCTGCTATAGGGAAATAGTGATTGCCGTATTTTTCCGTCTATAAGACTCCCCCGTGTATAAGACGCCCCCTATTTTTGGAGACCCAGATTTAAGAAAATGGGGGGAGATGTATCCGTGTATGAGATGCCCCCTAATTTTTGACATTATTTTTTAGGGAAAAAACCCCATGTCTTATACATGGAAAAATACTGTATTTTGTTGCTTCTAGAAAAATGGTCCGCAGGGGTGAAGGCAGTTATCAGATAGAACTGCATTGACTAGGGAGTGATTAAAGAAATATACAGCTATTTTTAGCAAGCACAGAGGAAAGTAAATAGAAGCCTTGAGATGGTGACGGTTTTAGAGGAGCTTAGAGCAAGGGTTGCCAGCAAGGGTTGCCAACCTGGTACCCGTGGGCACCGTGATGCCCGCGAAGGCTTTCACCAGTGCCCCTGGACAGATGCCCTGGACTCTGAGCTTTCATTTTTAAAAAAAGTCCCCAGCCCTCCTAGAAAAAAAATTATGAGGTAAAACGTGCAGGTATCTTCTAAGCGATTTCTGTGAAATGAGGGTGGTTGTGTGGTGGCCATCTTGTATTTTCACCCTGGTACTGAGGAATGCTCCCTGTTTGATAACAACAGCACCTCTGTGTATGTGGAGATCACGCAGTATTGATTTTACACAATCAGGACCGACATGACATATCTGATTTCCAATTGGTAAGCGTAAGGGAGGGTCGGCCTCTCTCATTTTGGGCTATGCCACACTCCACGTGGCAGCCATTTTGTTTTATGCTGTACCCTACCCCAGCAGCTGGCACCCCACAACACACTCTCAAAATGCCAAATGTGCCTACTGGCCTGAAAAGGTTGGCGACCCGTCTTAGAGTACAATGAGTGTTCTGTTAGTGGAGATGCCATTTGTATGTGGTAGAGTAAATGCTTTGCATGCTTAAAGGTCTAGATTCAGTCCCTAGGGTCTCCAGATGCTACAAGTCCAAGCGGAGCAACCTTCTTCAACCTGGTAAAGGTAAAGGGACCCCTGACCATTAGGTCCAGTGGTGGCCGATTCTGGGGTTGTGGCGCACATCTCGCTTTATTGGCCAAGGGAGCCGGCGTACAACTTCCAGGTCATGTGGCCAGCATGACTAAGGGAAATAGTGATTGCCGTATTTTTCCATCTGTAAAATGCCCCCATGTATAAGACACCCCCTATTTTTGGAGACTCAGATTTAATAATATGAGGGAGTGTATCCGTGTATACACGGATGGCAAACCAGAGCAGCACACGGAAATGCCATTTACCTTCCCGCCGGAGCGGTACCTATTTATCTACTTGCACTTTGACGTGCTTTTGAACTGCTAGGTTGGCAGGAGCAGGGACCGAGCGACAGGAGCTCACCCCGTTGTGGGGATTCAAACCACCGACCTTCTGATCGGCAAGTCCTAGGCTCTGTGCTTTAACCCACAGCACCACCCGCGTCCCTACTCTTCAACCTGGTACCACTCTCCAAATGTTCCTGGGCTACAGCTCTCTTCATCTCTGACCTTTGGCTATGCTAGCTACAGAAAATGGGAGTTTTAGTTCAAAAAGTCTGGAGGGCACCAGGTTGGGGAAGAGCGGGTGAGATGGACGACCGTCTAACTTGGTGTAAGGCAGGTTTATGTGTACCGTTTATAGAGAATGAGAAAGCAGTATTTGCAGTCCATTTAAGTAGACCATCAATACCCACATGCCAATGTATCTGTTTGAATTGATGAATTACTGGCAGATTTCTATAGCTTCATTCAGAGTGCACTATAATGTATTCACAGTTTTGTTTTGTTTTGTTTTAAAAAATCTTAGTTTGATCCAGAACTTGTTTTGGTCTCTGCTGGTTACGATTCCGGAATTGGTGACCCAGAGGTAGGTAATCTACATATATATTTGCCACCTCCCTGACTTTAGAGTTAAAATTTCTTTTCATATAAGAGCGAGAACAGGCAAATTTCCCAGAAGTGGTTTTCTGGTTTCATGAGCTGCTTGTATCTTTCTTTCTCATTTTCTAGGGTCAGATGAGCGCTACGCCGGAATGTTTTGCCCATCTCACTCATCTCCTAATGCAGTTGGCGAAAGGAAAATTGTGTGTGGTTCTGGAGGTAAACTTTAAATGCTGCAAGCTTTTTTTGTGATTTGTTTAAAATACTTACTTGCCACTCTGTACCAGGAACAAACAAACCATAGCCAAAGTGTTGTACAAAAGTAATAAAACACATTAGAAAACAATAATAAACCAAGATACTGGAATTTATTATTAATTAATTAATTAATTAATTATACTGCCCTTCATCCAAAGATCACAGGGTGGTTCACATCATAAAAAGACAAATGAAAAGACAAAATACATAATTAAACCAAACCAAACCAATAACCCCCTCTCACAGACACATTTAAAAGATTATAGACTGTTAATCAGCCAAACACCTGACTGAAGAAAAATCATTTTGCCTGGTGCCTAAAAATGTGTAATGAAGGAGCCAGGAATATGCCCAATTAAAATTAACAGTCAAGAAACTCCTGGGTGATCAAGTTTGTTTTTTAACATACTTTGAAAAGAATGGAGTCTGTGGATACGTCCTTCTGAGGGGAGGCTGTTTCTGCATTTTGGCTGTGCCCATATTGGCCGTGAGTCCTGGAAGACCTGCTCCCTGCCTTGCTGGCTTTTCCCCACCTGGAACTCAGCTATACAGCTGCAAATGAAATGTTTCAAGTGTGTTGTAAAGTGCAATGTGAAAATGTGACACGAGATGGCGATGGCGAGCTATGGCAAATTCAGTATATATTTTCAAATGTATTTTAGGGCGGATATCATCTGAGGTCGCTGTCTGAATCAGTTTGTATGACTCTAAAAACTTTGCTTGGAGATCCATTGCCACGTTTGTCCGGAGAAATGGCGCCATGCTTAAGGTATTTGTATAGGTTTGTGCGCATGTGTCTGCATGTCTGGAATAAAAGATTGCCGCTCCCCTCAGGAGGTACTCACATGACGGGGGCAAGCGAAAAGGGCTGTGGGAATCACATGTGGGGTGGGGTGGCTGAACATGGAGTCATCCATGCTCCTTTCGCATGAGCAGTGCTTGAAAACAACTCCAGTGTAAACATTATCTCCATATGTGAGCAGAATTCAGCCAAACGGGGAGCACATTTTAAGTCCTGTTCATTTAACTGAGGAAGTTTTAATTCCCTGCTCAATCATTCCCTGTTGTAATAAGCAAGTCTTGTATCCCATCTTCATGCATGAGGTTGCTGTTTTTGGAAGACATTGGTAGTATATTTGGAAGTATGTACAGTTTATTTGGGACGCGGGTGGCGCTGTGGGTTAAACCACAGAGCCTAGGACTTGCCGATCAGAAGGTCAGCGGTTCGAATCCCCGCAACGGGGTGAGCTCCCGTTGCTCGGTCCCAGCTCCTGCCAACCTAGCAGTTCGAAAGCACGTCAAAGTGCAAGTAGATAAATAGGTACCGCTCCGGCAGGAAGGTAAACGGCGTTTCCGTGCGCTGCTCTGGTTCTCCAGAAGTGGCTTAGTCATGCTGGCCACTTGACCCGGAAGCTGTACACCAGCTCCGTCAGCCAATAAAGCAAGATGAGCGTCGCAACCCCAGAGTCAGCCCGACTGGACCTAATGGTCAGGGGTCCCTTTACCTTTACTATTTATTTAATGAAGAAGTTAAACTTAATGAGACTTTTAAAAGTGAAACCTCATTGTCAACAACGGAAAACTAGCAAACCTACAGAGGAGAGGTTGGTTGCTGAGCTCAGTGTATAGTCACTGTGTTGGAATTTGGGCTGAGCTCCATGCACCATAATAAAACACTTGCATGGCAAGGAAGGACATGCCTGTCATCCTTTAACACATGATGTAAAAATGTGTTGGTTACCAACTGACTTGCATAGTTTCTTTTTGTTTGTTTGCTAGTCCATGGTCAGGATTCCCCCAGCTCTGTACAACGGAGAGCTTTGCAATATAAACCACAGACCTTCATGTAAAGAGCAAAATTATTTGCTCCTCAGCCACACCTGCCTCTCCCCCTTTGCATTCCTCATCCTGGCACAATTCTGCTCCTACTTCCACCTATTCTTTCCCCCGTTTGCCGGTTTTTCTTGTCTTCATTCTGCAACTCTGCATGTTGGAAAGAGAGCCAACAATTTGGGTTTTATCCTTGCTATGATTTTGACATACACAGCTTATTCTGAGTGGAGCAAATGTCACATATTTTTGTTGTGAGAGCCAGTGTGGTGTAGTGGTTAAGAGCGGTAGTCTTGTAATCTGGGGAACCGGGTTCGCGTCTCCGCTCCTCAACATGCAGCTGCTGGGTGACCTTGGGCCAGTCACACTTCCTTGAAGTCTCTCAGCCCCACTCACCTCACAGAGTGTTTGTTGTGGGGGAGGAAGGGGAAGGAGGATGTTAGCCGCTTTGAGACTCCTGAAAGGGAGTGAAAGGCGGGATATCAAATCCAAACTCCTCCTCCTCTTCTTCTTCTTCTTCTTCTTCTTCTTCTTCTTCTTCCTCTTCTTGTTAGCATGGATCAAACAATTGTGCCCATAATTACACTATGGGGAAGTTTTGTTTGTGTGGTGTTCATCTCTTGCCTTTTCCTGGCCACACCTGTTTTCATGTTTCCTTTACTAGCTGGAACTCATAATCAACCTAGTTTGTAATCTTTTCCAAGGTGGTTGGATTCCATTAATGCTCCATCAAGGGAAGATGGGAGGCATACACCCACTCAGGACTCCACATTAGATATTGAATTATTATTATTATACCCTGCCCATCTGGCTGGGTTTCCCCAGCCACTTTCGGCAGCTCCCAACAGACTATTAAAAACACGATAAAACATCAAACATTAAAAACTTTCCTAAACTGGGCTGCCTTCAGATGTCTTCTAAAAGTCAGTTGTTTATTTCCTTGACATCTGATGGGAGGGTGTTCCACAGGGCAGGCGCCACTACCAAGAAGGCCCTCTACCTGATTCCCCTGTAACCTCACTTCTCAGAGTTAGGGAACCGTCAGAAGGCCCTTGGAACTGGACCTGAATGTCCAGGCAGAACGATGGGGGTGGAGACGCTCCTTCAGGTATACTGGGCTCCACTTCACTGACTGGAGCTTCTAGGCCCTTTAGTTAATGTAATAAAGCATGTCATTTTAGGGGTTGAACTTAATTTTTGCAAATTTCTTCAGGGAAGGGTCTTAAAAATATGCTTCTTGGTGTGAGGAATTCAAATCTGCTATTATTTTTGTGACTGGACAACATTTAGCTTGGTCAGTTTGAAGAAGAAGCACATACAGTCTATTGCAGGCATAGGCAAACTCGGCCCTCCAGATGTTTTGAGACTACAATTCCCATCATCCCTGAGCACTGGTCCTGTTAGGTAGGGATGATAGGAGTTGTAGTCCTAAAACATCTGGAGGGACAAGTTTGCCTATGCCTGGTCTATTGAATACTAATATAGTTGAAGGACCAGACGCTGCTATGCCAAAAATATATTTTTTAGTCCTTAGCATGCCACAAAACCTGTGATATTTTTACATTTGTTTTCTGTCCTGTGTCATTGCAACTTGCTAATGCAACATCTTTACAGATTCTTACTTTTAAACAATATAGGGACTGGGTTGATACTCATTTCTGTGTGTATTTTGTAGATAACCTTTCCTACACTCTTTTGTCTCTTCTGTAGTGCATTAGAATCAATCCACAATGTAAGAGCTGTACACAAACCATACTGGAAGTGTTTGATGCATGAAGGTAATGGCACACTTGTCTAAAATTTGTTCTAAAGTGCAGATAAATCGATAAAACAAATGCGGTGAATGTATTAAAGCAACACATATTTTCAGGTTCAGATAATCCTCCAGTTAGACCTCCCGTTCAACTAAGTTCTCTAGTCTGTCAGTTTAGGGGCAACTTTGGCTAGACCTTGATATAGCTGGATGGGGATTCTGTGTAAGTGGGGGAATATAACTGATTGAATGAACATGGATAATTTTTAGTCTGTTCCCCCCCCCCTAACTTTCCAACCCAACACTCAAATGTAATGATGGCAAGTTTACACTGGATAGTCTAATGAGGGGGGTGTTTGGCCAGTATACTTGGGTTGAAGTCATTGGAGCTAAACATGTTTAAGTTTAAGGGTAACAATTCATCTGGCTTGTAGAGCATAGCACGTGGTTCCAGGTTTTCCCTCCTGAATGGTTAAATATTATATGGTGTTTACAAAAGGTAAGGCTAGAGCAGGATTCTGAATAAAATGTATGTAACTTTTAACATTGCCTTCCTAGAAACCTGCTCTGTTGATTTCTGCTGAGCCGTTCCATCTATTTAGAGTCATACACACAGTATGATCTGTGGCAAAGGTGGCGTTTTCCAGATGTTGTTGGACTCCAATTCCCATCAGCCCCAGCGAGTGTGGCCAATGATCTGGGAGGATATGAGTTCAGCAACACCTGGAAAGTACCACCTTGGCTATCCCTCATTTGTGGGCAGAATTTCAGAACCTTGTTCATTCCTGAAGACCTCTGGAAGTCCTGGAGAAGATGGGAACGTATGCAGTGTTAACAGCACAGATCAGTAGTTCTCAGCCTGTGGGTCCCCAGATGTTGTTGGACTACAGCTCCCATCATCCCTGACCACTGGTCATGCTGGCTAGGAATGATGGGAGTTGTAGTCCAACAACATCTGGAGACCCACATGTTGAGAAACACTGGCATAGATTGTCTTCTGTTAAGAGTTAAGCTTTTCATTGTGTGTTCATGTCTTCTGTTGTTTTCAGATATAGCTCCATTGCAAGACCTCAGTACCAGGGCACAACTCCTACACCCACTAGAAGCTGGAAGACTGAATAGTGAAGAGACCATCAGAACAGACAAGTTTCTGGAGCTCCACATGAAAAATATTTCATTTCCAAGACCTCACATTAAAACAACCGTCGCTGTTGATGAAAGCAATGCACGCTTGCTTTCGCCATCTGTTCAAATTGAGAAGGGAAAGGATACGAAAGAACTCAAGGCCCTTCTTAGGTTAGCCATACTGTTGCCAGGTCAGAAATAGAGTGTGTTTATGAGAGATTGCAGCCTGTTAACGCAAATTCCAAAGCAATTTTTTTTTCTACACTTGGAATATTTCTAATCCTTTTTTTGGGCGTCACCTGCAGCTAACTTCATTATCAGTTTCTCTGATATTGGCATGCAGTGTGTCAAACCAGTTAATACTGAGTTAGGAGAACAGGAACAATGTACAATTATAGACCATGCACTAACAAAATGATTGGATTTCTCCCATTTACCCTCATGTCTCTCTGCCTTCATTTTCTGTTTTTGTAAAATGCGCCAAATGATGCTAATGCTTAGTAAAAGACGGCTCCTCATTGTAGAACAACAGCATAACCTTTGCTGGTTAATTATACACCAGGAGTCAGCAGACTTTTTCAGCGGGGGCTTGTCCGCTGTCCCTCAGACCTTGTGGGGGGCCGGACTAGATTTGGGGGGAGGGGGAAATGAACAAATTCCTATGCCCCACAAATAACCCAGAGATACATTTTAAATAAAAGGACACATTCTACTCATGTAAAAACACGCTGACCATCTGCGGACTGGATTTAGAAGGCGATTGGGCCAGATCTGGCCCCCGGGCCTTAGTTTGCCTACCCATGTTATACACCTTGATACACGTTTAAAAACTTCACAGGTTATTCAGATTGTAGAGTTATTCCATCTTTCCCAGATTGTGACCTCTTTCAAAAAACACGTCTTTTGCAGCGGGCTTGATGCTGATCTTGTGAAAGAAGGAAAGGACTTAAACTCATTTTTGAACATGTTGGCTGTCCTTGACAAAATCATTAAAAAGGAGGTAATATCAAAAGTTACAATTGTGCATGTTGTAGCTCCTGATTCTTCTTTAGTCTAGGAGTGGTTGCTATCCAGGCTCTGCTTAAAAGTCTCTAGAGGCCGATGTGTTCCTTAGGTATTATGTCTATTAACCTGTGTTACTTTTACATGTATATGTAGCTTATGCATACAAGTCTGAATCTTGGTATTACGTATATGTTTCAAAACACCTTGGGCGATAGCTAACATTACTCAGACGCAGACTTAGGTGGATATCACCCCTCGCTATGATATAAAGATTACAACATCTGCATTGTTAAAGACATTCCCCATTAAATTTCAGCATCCTGCTTATTAGGGGACAATAGCTACATTTGTTTTCCAGCTTCTTGCTTATTTTTATCATTGGGGAAAATCCAGAGAAAATTGGGTTCACAACTACCAATTCAGTTAGTAATGGTGACAGGGGTGCCAATTTGAATAAAATATTGGGAGGCCCAGGTAAGCCCGTCTTGCGTAATTGATCACAAAACATGGCGCACACATGCCATTTGAATGGCAATGCCGATCAACTTTGGAGGAGCCGGGCCCCCTCAAATATTTTATGGGGGGTGGGGTGAAGGGGCCTCTGTCCCTAGGAGTTGGCTCCTACGAATGGTGAACGTGGTCTCATTTACTTTGCAGCACAAAGATGTACTCAACAGACTGTTTTAAGGGGAGCATTTTTATTAGTTGTGCTTTTAAACACATCTTGATTGCGTTTCAGAATAGAAATAAAAGCACAGTGGTACCTCGGGTTACATACGCTTCAGGTTACATACGCTTCAGGTTACAGACTCCGCTAACCCAGAAATAGTGCTTCAGGTTAAGAACTTTGCTTCAGGATGAGAACAGAAATCATGCTCCTACGGCGCAGCAGCAGGAGGCCCCATTAGCTAAAGTGGTGCTTCAGGTTAAGAACAGTTTCAGGTTAAGGACAGACCTCCGGAACGAATTAAGTACTTAACCTGAGGTACCACTGTATCCTTGTTCTTTAGGTGACCAACGGTCTCGCAGTCTCATCTGAAGTATCCCTTTCTTCCGCCATCGCTCTAAAACATTGCCGTAACCTGAAGGTACAAAAGTGAGTAAAAAGCCTTTTGCATCCTGTGCTTTTCTGTGCAGTTCAGTTACAAAACGTTTAAGACGCTTTGGTTATATAACTGCTTAGTGCTACCTTTTGTTAATGAGTGCAGCAATGCTACAGAGCAATAATGTCTACCTTTTTTCGGGACTGGGATAATTCCTGACAGTTAGGAAAACAAATCTTAATATATTTTGTGTGCATATTTTCAGTTTGTATGTGTAATTGGGTAGAAGGACCCAGGATTAGACATGGCGAAAAACACATATTTGCTCCTGCACAGGAAGTGAAGAGACACTTGTTACGTTGCTCTGGTGCAAATATGTTTATCGCTTCTCACATGCAGGTGCAAAGTATTAACTATTCTGAGTGACACTCCATGTATGCAGATACTTTTAGTTCCAGATTCTGCAATCCTGAAACGGTTTTTTTGTGAACTAGAGAGCTTGGACACATGCTGGGACTTTAGTAATCATTTCTGCCTGCTTGTTTGTTTGTTAGTTAGTTACCTGGCTATATTTTGTAAATTTACTTGCACTGCTCGCCATGCCACTCTTTGTACGTACAGCTTATTGGCATGGTATTTTTGTGCATGGTATCTATTTAATTTAATTTGAATGTCTCATATATTTTAATGTGTGTTCCAACACTTTAATGTCGTTCTGCAGAGTCCTGTGTGTGTCTGTCAGTGACGTGGATGTGAAAACTGATCTGGATGATGGGTAAGGATTTCATACCCACTCCCTGCTAGGTGGGTTTAAACGCCCAAACTACAGACAATACTATTACATTGCTGATGACAATTTGGGCAAGTTTTAAAAATGACCTTGAAGAGATGGAGATAGACTCCTTCCTCGGTCTACTGTTCTGCACATTCTTACCTGGGAGCAAGTCTAATGAAAATCAGTAGGACTTCCTCCTTAGTGTAGTTGCCTATGGTTGAACTGTAAATCGGTTTTCCTGTTGCCAGACTGGTTTCTAGAGCATCTTTTGAAAACATATCTGCTAAAATGGAAAAAGAACAGACGAGTTGGCTATCATGATTATTTACAGACAGTTTATCCCATGTTTTCTATGACTCTAGATGACCCCTTCCTAAAATGTGAGGATTGTTATGTGGATTTCAACCAGCCCTACAAGAGCCCAGTTACTTGTTGCTTTAATTCATAAAGCATGAATTCATAATTCATGAAAATATATCTGCTAAAATGGAAAAAGAACAGACGAATTGGCTATCATGATTATTTACAGACAGTTTATCCCATGTTTTCTATGACTCTAGATGACCCCTTCCTAAAATGTGAGGATTGTTATGTGGATTTCAACCAGCCCTACAAGAGCCCAGTTACTTGTTGCTTTAATTCATAAAGTATTCCTATTTAGCATCTAGTAGGACACGAATGGGGAAATTGTGGCCCTTCAAGTTTTACTGGACTATAACTTCCATCCTCCCTTAGCACTGACCATTCTGGCTGGAATTGACGTAGTGTGGGAATCCAACAGCAGCCAGCGGGTGGGTGTCACAGGTTTCCCATCACTCTGGTAGAATCTACCTCCTCCTTTTTGTTTCACAGCAAAGTTCTCTTGATAAATATCAGTGCTAAGGCGCCGAAAAAATCGGACACCAAATACAATATAACCGTGAACTGGGAAAAGGTAGGCGTAATATTTTTCAGATTCCTTTTCTTCCCTAAGTATGATTTATAGAGGGTGGAAGAGTCTGAGCTTGAAGCTGAGCTAAACATTGAGCAATATCCCCTGATTTCAAGGGCTGATGACACCCAAGTGTTTGGGAACCCTGAGCCAGTTAGGGATTGCAAATATGTGGATATGTTCTTAAGGCTGTGTGTCTACACATGTATGAAGCCTGTGCTTTACTTGTTGACTGCAGGAAATATCGATATGTGTCCCGTAAATACATTTGTTGTGTGAAGGTAGATGAACTCCAGCATAAATTGCTTAGAAACCCTGCTTTGCAAATGTGTTGCACTGAGCTTACTACCCAAACATGCACCTAGTGGTTAGGAAATGTCGATTTTTAGAAACAAAAGCCAATTGATCGACTCTGGGTTTGTGACTATACGACTGTATTAATTTTGTTTTATTTTTAAACTGAAGGGTGCTGAAACAAACAACTTTTTCTCTCCTGCCCTTGGACTCATTCTTCCGGTTGCATACAGCTATCAGCCTGACCTAACCATTATAGTTCTTGGACCAAACCAAAGTGTTGGGCAAAATGTGATTTCCTTGCTTATTCGCTTACTGCAAGGCTTGGCACAGTCTCACATTCTTGCTCTGATTCAGGTAAAAAGTTGATTTTAGTCTTAATGACAAAATAAGTATATCATATTGGGTTTTTAGGAGGAAAGAGCCAGAGAGAACACATTGCATTTTCTGCCTCCCCACATTTAAATTTTGTGTCATCCATGTATTCTGTAAAGTGTTGAACAGTCTTGGAGCCTAATTGCAGTGCAAAATTACATTTTCATATTAAAGAATGTCCCCAGCATGTGATACCCTTCAGGACTATGGTCTAAACCACTGAGCCTCTTGGGCTTGCTGATCAGAAGGTCAGTAGTTCGAATCCCCACAACGGGGGGCTCCTATTGCTCTGTCCCAGCTCCTGCCAACCAAGCACTCCGAAAGCACACCAGTGCAAGTAGATAAATAGGTACAGTGGTACCTCTAGTTATGAACTTAATTCGTTCCAGAGGTCTGTTCTTAACCTGAAACTGTTCTTAACTAGAGGCGTGCTTTCGCTAATGGGGCCTCTTGCTGCCATTGCGCCGCCAGCACACAATTTTCGTTCTCATCCTGGGGCAAAGTTCTCAACTTGAGGTAACTCTTCCAAGTTAGTGGAGTTTGTAACCCGAAGCATTTGTAACCTGAGGCGTTTGTAACTCAAGGTACCACTGTACCACTGTGGCAGGAAGGTAAACGGCGTTTCCGTGCACTCTGGTTTCTGTCACGGTGTTCCATTGCACCAGAAGCAGTTTAGTCCTGCTGGCCTCATGATCCGGAAAGCTGTCTGTGGACAAACAGCTTTCCTCAACCTGAAAGTGAGATGAGCGCCGCAACCCCATAGTTGCCTTTGACTGGACTTAACCATCCAGGGGTCCTTTACCCCTTTTTTTTTTTACCTTTTGTATTTGTTCCACATTTCTACATTCTCTAGTCCCCTGGAAAATGTGCACATGCATAGCAATTACAATCTAGCTTTCATTATCCCCATACCAGTGATCAAGAGTGGTTCTCATAACCCTATTAAACATGTATTTGAGGCACATGACCCCGATGCTGATTTATCAATCACATCTTTTGAACTCTCTTCCTTGGTAGAATCTTTTCAGGGTATCAGACAGAGGATATTCCCAGCCCTGTCTGAACATGCTGAGAATTGAATCCGGAACCTTCTGTGTACAAAGCCAGGTGCTCTACCACTGAGTGACACCCCCTCCTCATTAAAACAAGATCAATAAATCAACAACTAAAATAGAAGCAATTAAAACATGGGAGCCAGCATAAAATCATCGAACAACCAAGCAGAATAAAAGATGTTCTTAAAAATGAAAGAACCAGTTATAGTTCCCGGATGTAATCCATAAATCAGTATGGATTCATTGGAATAATATGGTTTATTGGCTTTTTTTTAAAAAAGGAAACTGAGGTAACACTCTTGCAAGATATAATCAAACCCCTGACGAGTGACTTTACACCTTCCTTTGGAACGTATGCACCAGATCTGAAGGAGAATGTGCAAAGGGTAATAAAATTAAGAGAGCAACTTCAAAATGAATGGAAATTGCTTCAGTGTTCAGGCAAGTAATAAGGTATGTATCAAGTATAGAAGGAAAGTAAAATTAAAATGGATGTTGAATTTAGACTGCAGTGCTAAACATGTTTATCTAGAAGGAAACCAAGTTGAACTTATGGGGCTTGCTTCTGAGTGCATAGGATTGAGTTGTTAGTACTGTTTTTCTAAATACTCTGTGCTTTTTCAAGGCCCTGAATTAACTGCCATTACAAAAGCTCATGTTGCTTTATGCTCTAAAATCTGATGGATTCTTCCCCCCCCCCCCCCGCTCCCTTGTATAGCAAACGTTTCCATTGCTGAAAGATGAAATTTACTTGGCTGTCATTTTGGCTCTCCCTTTTGATCTGCATATCCAGAATCAAAATAAAAGGGAAAATGAAGATTATCTAGAAAATCAGCAGAGAAAAAGAATGACGAGTGAGCTACGCATCAGGAATGATACTGCAAGAATCATTTCACATTTTACTTTTCTATCTTTTCCAAATGGAATTTATGTATTTCACAAAATACTTTTCTATCTTTTTTAAATTAAACTATAATTAAACAAGACTGTGTTAACTTCAGGTTGTAAGAAATAAATTTGCCAACACTAAGGATGCCAATAAACACACTGGCTTGGTTTGCGTGTAACACTAAACAAAACTGCTGTATGGCTTAATGTGAACGAGTAAGGATGTTCCTGGAACAAAAATCATAACTGCTTCTCTCGGTTCTGCCACACTACCCAGAGCCAAACCATAGTTTGATTTAACATTTGCAACAGTTGCAGCTGTTGAACTATGTTCACAAACAATTCCACACAGAGTGCATTGCAGTAATCTAACTTGGAGGTTGCCAGAGCATGGCTTGCTGTGGCCACGCTATCTGATCTGTCCAGGGAGAGAGCCAGTGTGGTGTAGTGGTTAAGAGCGGTAGACTCAAAACTGGTGAACCGGGTTCGCGTCTCCGCTCCTCCACATGCAGCTGCTGGGTGACCTTGGGCTAGTCACACTGCTTTGAAGTCTCTCAGCCTCACTCACCTCACAGAGTGTGTGTTGTGGGGGAGGGAGGGAAAGGAGAATGTTAGCCGCTTTGAGACTCCTTCAGGTAGTGATAAAGCGGGATATCAAATCCTTCCTCTTACCTGTTCTATTTATATGGTGGCTTTGGCGGTGCACAAAGGAGATCCTGCAGGAAAGAAGGTATCTTTGACGCAGGGGAGAACTCGACTCTATGCGCTGCTTCGAGGGAAGAATCCCTGAACATGTGAATGGTCTTTCACAGACCGAACGCCAGGGGCAGAACGTCCCCTCGGCCGCCCATCCAGCTGTGACACCCACCCCAGGGACTTAAAGCAGATCCCACTGCTGAGCTCACAAGAGCCGCCTTTTGGCAGGAACCAACAGATGACCAGGAGATGCAGCAGAAGAGCATCTCTGACTGCATGGCTTTAAAAGATGATTAGGCGACTGAAAGGGAGGGAAGGCCGGTCAAAGGCTACAAGTCCTGATGGACATGACAGTGGTTCAGAAAAGCCGTTGCAGGAGGTCCCAAGTGGACAGAGGGCTCTTGGACTCAAATCCTGTTTGTGGCTCTCCTACTGGCATCTAGGTGGCCTCTGGGAGAAGAGGAGGCTGGATCAGGTGAGCCCTTGGCCTGATCCTGCAGGCCCTACTTGTGTGTTTCCTAAGGCCACTCTCCTTCCCCTGTCCCATTATCTCTGAGGCAAGAGTCCTTAGTCTGGGCTCCAGTCCCTCCAGGTCTGAGTCTTTCCCTTGCTGCAAAACAAACGGAGACAGCAGGTGCCTGGCTCCCAGCCATGCTGGCACCAGTCTGGGGCAGGAGGGTGGGGGACATGGGAAGGGGGCATTTCCTCTCACCTGATCTTACAAGATTTCCCCACTTGGCCTCTGTACGGGCATCTTGGCTCCGTCCCGGTCAGCCCAGCTCAGAAGCAGCAGCCAAAGTCTCTTAACTCTCTGAAATAAGTTGAGATGCTGTTTTAATTGGAGGAAACTTTGGCTGCTGCTTCTGCGCCAAACAGGGCCGGGAAGGAGCCATGCCCGCATGGAGAAGGGGCAGTGGGGAAGTGGTGCGAGGGATCACAGCTGGAAACCACTGGGATGTCATCTGATTCTTCACCCTGGGACCTGGAGCCTCATCTCTGGAGGCTTGGCCCTCTGGAGGAAGGAGGACATCGTATGAGAATGGGCTGTGACTGGAAAAGACTACTGACAGAAAGTCAACTCAGACACACATTCAGCTGTCTCAGCCACTCCAAATACTGAAAGGATTCTCTCTCCACTTTCACCGTCATGGAGAATCCTGGAAATCCTGTAGTGTGTTCAGGGTGCTCGGAATGGGAGCTGTCGGGAATGGTAGGTCCTTGACAAAGGACTGTTCCCATGATTTCTTCTTGGAAGCCAAGACTGTGAAAGTGGTAGAAGAGGCCTTTGAATGTCCAGTGTGGTGGATGCTCTCAACAGGAAGCCTGCCACTTTTGTGGGGGTTAGGTTCTGGGGATCACACCTCAAACCAGAATCTCATAGGGTCAAAACACATGGGGTTCAGGACTGGGTGGGATTGCCAATGTCTCTTTTCCTGGACACCCACCTGCTTTCTGCTCCCTTTTTGATTCTTTAGATTTTTGGGCCAAGAACATAAGTTAAATGCGTGCAAGTTAGATGTGCCAAAGTTGCAGGCCTTCTGTAATCATCAAGGAATGATGGACACATGCAATTGCGAACCAGGGGAAACTTTGTAAGGGGAGTGAACAAGATCACACTGCTGATCTTGCAAGAGCCGCCTCCTTGCGAGAATAAGAAAGCCAAGGAGAATCGGATGCCTCACAAGAGCATCTTGGATGAGGTGGCTTTCAAAGAGGGTGAGAGTGGAGAGGGTTATGCAAGGCAGCCCAGTTGGAGGGAGTAATGCTTCTGAAAAGCACTTCCTGGAAGCCACAGGTGGGGGGAGTGTTGCTAGGACTCCCAAAACATGTTTCACAAGGACCCCTTCGTTCCCTCTGCCCCAGTACCTGAGGGTCGTCACGTCTCTCCAGGGATTTGGCCAGAACAAGGTATACAGTACTTTGGGGAAAGGCTCCCTCCCTGCAAAGAAAATGGAGGAATCAGCAAGCGCCTGGCTCCCAGCCATGCTAGCAGCAATATGGCGCATGAGGGTGGGAGACACGGGAAGGAAGCATTGCTATAATATAGGGCACTCAATTGGCATTTCCACTTGCCTGAAGTTTGAGCCTTTCCCCCCTTGTTCTGGACTGCCTTTCTCCTAAGGAAGAAACAAGCTCAATTAGTCTGATTGGTTGGAGGAGTTCCAGATAAATAGATAGATAATATTATGTATCTATTTTATTCCAAGGTTCATTATGGTAATTGAGACCACCGGTTGAGGTTGGCTAGAATCTCAGGAAAGACATTTTCATGGGATACAGAAATTAGAGAAAAATATGGGGCGCAGGTGGTGCTGTGGTCTAAACCACTAAGCCTAGGGCTTGCCGATCGGAAGGTCGGTGGTTCGAATCCCTGCGATGGGGTAAGCTCCCGTTGGTTGGTCCCAGCTCCTGCCAACCTAGCAGCTCGAAAGCACGTCAAAGTGCAAGCAGATAAATAGGTAGATAAATAGGCAGGAAGGTAAACGGCGTTTCCATGCACTGCTCTGGTTTCGCCAGAAGTGGCTTAGTCATGCTGGCCACATGACCCGGAAAAGCTGTCTGTGGACAAACATTGGCTCCCTTAGCCAGTAAAGCGAGATGAGCGCCGCAATCCCAGAGTCATTCGCGACTGGACTTAACTGTCAGGGGTCCTTTACCTTTACCATTTTTATGGACTAAGAAGGCAAGGAGAGCCACTTCTTCCCCTGGTCCAGTTCCACACACCATTTCTGCTTCAGTCTGAAGGAAGGAATGACCGGGGGGGGGAGGGGGAGAGAATTCTGGGATTCATCTCCACAGAAGCATTCCCAACCAAAGCTGGATTACCCAATGGGCAGAGCAGACACCAGCCTATGGGCCCCATGAAAACAAATCAAATTAAATTCTGTTGTTTTGTATAATAAAATTGGTTTATTAATATTGTTGGTTGGTAAAATCAAAAACATATCAGGAGATCATTTGCGAGGAACCCGGTGAGATTTTGACTGCCTAGGGGCCTCCACAGGTTTTAATCTGGAACTGTGCCCAACCAAGGGCCAACTTTGGGCTCTCAAATGTCAACAGAGCCCTGTATGACCCTACAATTTGGCACCCTTCCCTTTTGTTCTCCCGCATTGTTTTAGCCCCCTCTGCAGCGTGGTGCCCGGTGTGAGCGCACCGGACGTGCCATCCTAAAACTGCCCCAGCCCAGCCTTGGGATGTGGTGTTGGCATGGGAAAGAATCACACCCCCTGAACTGGCCAGGTGGACTGCAGAGAAACCTCCATAAAACTATAAAGGTAAAGGTAAAGGGACCCCTGACCATTAGGTCCAGTCGTGGCCGACTCTGGGGTTGCGGTGCTCATCTCGCTTTATTGGCCGAGGGAGCCGGCATTTGTCTGCAGACAGCTTCTGGGTCATGTGGTCAGCATGACTAAGCCACTTCTGGCGAACCAGAGTAGCACATGGAAACATCGTTTACCTTCCCGCCGGAGCGGTACCTCTTTATCTACTTGCAGTTTGACATGCTTTCGAACTGCTAGGTGGGCAGCAGGGACCGAGCAACGGGAGCTCACTCCGTCATGGGGATTCGAACCGCCGACCTTCTGATCGGCAAGTCCTAGGCTCGGTGCTTTAACCCACAGCGCCACCCGTGTCCTTCCATAAAACTATAGGAATATCTAAATCAGGCCTTTCTCCTCCAGCTGGCAAGATGACAGGAAAACACTTCCCCTGCCACAGAAAGTCACAGCATACCTGCACATTTTGGTTTGTATCATGGCACCGCTGGGCTGCTGCTTGGCCAGAGTCTTTCCTATACCACAGCCTGTGAATGAAGAAGGACATTGTACTCTCCTGGCACAGGCATCCACTCTAGGGGACAGGGGTCCCATGGACCCTCCTCAATGATTTTCTTCTGGGGCAGATTTCCCTCAATATCTCCCCCCGCCCCAACAGCCTTCTCAGGTCTTTTTCTCATTCTGCTGCCTACCCCCAGCCAACATCCCTCCTTCTCCTGTGTGGAACAGAACAGCTCAGCAGCAGCGCAGGCAAAGGCAAGCCAGCGGAGGCAGGGCCCTCCTGCGGAGGAGACATAGGGGCCCCCAGGGGGGCAGCCCCAAAACGTCTGTGGGGAAAGCCTGAGCACTAGCAAGGTGTCTGGCCAGCTGACCCAGGGAAGGAGGGAGACAGAACAAGCACCCCTGCCATGCGTCCCATGCCCACGTCACCACTGGCTGCCAACGATCGCTGCTCCTGCCTGGGCACACGACACCCCAACCCCTGGCTTGGAAGAAGGGGGTGAGGGGCTGGGGCAAGATGGGCCTGCTCCCCCCCCCAACCCAGCCCTGTTTCACTCAGGTCAGCGCCACAACCTCCCTGCACATGTGGGGAACGGATTCCCCATGGAATTAACATTCCACAACTTCCAAGGTTTCATTTTTATGTCCGGCACCCTCTCCTTCTCTCAGTCCAGGCCAGTGGCGTAGCGTGGGTTGTCAGCACCCGGGGCAAGGCAAGTAATTTGCGCCCCCTAACCCGTGGATTTTAGCAGGGGGCAGAGAGCTGCGAGTGCGAGCATGCGCCCCCCCAGATGTTGCGCCCGGTGCGGCCGGCCCCCCCTGCACCCCCCACGCTACGCCACTGGTCCAGGCGCCACAGCACCAGTCTGGGGCAGGAGGGTGGGGGATACTTGTAACCAACCAGTTATTCACAACAGTAAATATAATCTGGGGACCACAGTTGAGGACCTGCCAAGCTTTCAGCAGCTATGGACAAGTCAAGCCAGGGAGCCAAGCCACATGCACCAGTGACAGGTGATGCTGCTAATATTATTATTATTATTATTATTAGGACAGGGGAGTGCCTGGCATGCTCTGATCCATGGGGTCATGAAGAGTCGGACAAAACTAAACAACTAAACAACATTATTATTATTATTATTATTATTATTAACAACAACAACAGTATTTCTATGCCACTCATCTCCTCTGGGCCTTGGAGCGCCTCCTACCTTCAGAGTTCCTTGGGCACTGATGGGCACACTTGATCCTATTACTGGACTACTGATCCCGAAGAGCTGCCCAGCCCAGCTTCAGGTCCCCCAACAAGTGCCCCCCTTCTAGAATCCACCACTCTCAACCGACTCTCAACTGCCTCCCCCAACATTCACGCTCCCTTTCCAAGCCTCCTCCAACCTTCCGTCTCTATCAGAATTCCACTCTCTCTTCCACCCTCCCTCCCTGCTTGACATTCACTTGGGAATTCTAATAAGGTAAAGGTAAAGGGACCCCTGACCATTAGGACCAGTCGTGGCCAACTCTGGGGTTGCGGCGCTCAACTCGCTTTATTGGCCGAGGGAGCCGGCGTACAGCTTCCGGGTCATGTGGCCAGCATGACTAAGCCGCTTCTGGTGAACCAGAGCAGCGCGCGGAAACGCTGTTTACCTTCCCACTGGAGCGATACCTATTTATCTACTTGCACTTTGACGTGCTTTCAAACTGCTAGGCTGGGTTGGCAGGAGCTGGGACCGAGCAATGGGAGCTCACCCTGTCCGATCGGCAAGCCCTAGGCTCTGTGGTTTAGACCACAGCACCACCCGCGTTATGCTTACCTAACTCTGACCTAGCTCACATGGATTCAGTCGCTCACTGTTCATTCCTTACAAGTTTCTAACCTGGGTTAGCGTGGACTTTTTACCTCCCGGTGAACTGCAGGACTGCTGAGGGGAAGTTTCTCTTTTTACATCCTTTTGTTTTACAGGCTAGAGTTTGCAAACTTGGTTATTTTTCTACTCAATTTGGTGGTTCAGAATAAATTCTATTTGGCTCTTCCTTAAGTACCTCTGGTTACAAACGCTTCTGGTTACAAACACTTCAGGTTACGAGCTCCGATAACCCAGAAGTAACTGCTCCTTGTTGCAAACTTTGCCCCAGGATGCAAACGGAAATTGCGCACCTCTGGTGCGTGCGCAGCGGGAGACCCCATTAGCGAAAGGATAAGAACAGTTTCAGCTTAAGAACGGACCTCCAGAATGAATTAAGTTCGTAACCAGTGGTACCACTGTACTCCAAATCTACCATTTATTAATCTCTAGGGTTTAGGGGTGTCCCCTGCAAATGCATAACCATTTTTGCCTGCATACCTTTTACTGCTACTGTTGCTATGAACCAATGCATGAGAATAAAGTAAAGAAGGTTTATTTTTAAACTTCTCAGCTTGCGGCCTGATTCTTTCTGCAGTGGGCAGCTGACTTCATAGCTTGACTTCCTCCAAACAAGGTTCCGCAGCCTAATTCCTATCCTTTTAAGTTTTCTGTCAAAGATGGCATTTTAAAACGGTTTTTTAAGAACCAGGTGGCAACCCTACTTCAGGTATATATACAGGACCCACACTTTGAATGGTGCTCGCAAACGTACTAGGAGCCATCGTAGATCCTTTAGGACCAGTGTTGTATGGTCCCAGTGGCTGCTCTTAAGCTTTTAATTTTGCTCTCAAGGAGGGGATTTTAAAACTCTGTTCATCTCACATTTGTGGGTATTTGGAGGGATAAATTTAAATTAACGTATATTCTCCTTCCTGTTAAAACCCATCCCACACAGTGACAAGATCCTGAAACTTTGGGAAATTCTCTTTAAAATGATCTACAACTTATTTAGGAATGATGAGTCTGTAGGTTGATATTTCAATGGAATTACCCAGTGACTTCAAGCCTTAGAGTTAAGAAAATAGAGGCATGGAAAGGTCATATGGTTTAACCTTGTAAACAACCAGATATTCACAACAGAAAATATAATCTGGGGACCACAGCTGAAGACCTGCCAAGCTGACAACATCTGTGGACAAGTCAAGCCAAGGAGCCAAGCCGCAGGCACCAATGACGGGTGACGCTAATAATAATAATAATAATAATAATGCCACTCATCTCCTCTGGGCATCCTACCTTCAGAATTCATTCTTATCATCACTTGTCCAGCAAGTATCTCAGCATCATTTGACAGGCATCCCTCTTGCTGGGCACTATAAGGCTTGCTTGCAAAGCAGCACTTTGTGACATCACAAACAGGGGCCAGGCTGCTGAGTTGTCAGGCAGCTGAATTAATAGAAAGAAAATCAAAGGGGGGGGTGTGTTTCAAAGTGTGCTGGGATGAGGCCACTGTGGGTCAGCCCAAAGGGTGCTGTTGGGGTGTGGTTGTGCCTCCCCTTGTTCTGCATCTTGCTCCCCCTCCTGTTTCTTTAGCTGCTCGATAGAATCATAGCATGGTAGAGTTGGAAGGGATCCCAAGGACCATCTGGTCCAACCCCCAACAATGCCAGGATCCTGCCCACAGCCAGCCCTATCTGGGCTCCAAACTCCGACCATCTTCTTACTAGCCAGATGCACTGACCCCTTGCAATTCTGCATGGGGGTGGAGAAAGGGGAGAGAGAAACGTTTTGCTCTCTGTCCCTCAGGACATTGATATGAGAGCCACACCATGCAGCCCTGTCAATATCTCAAGGGCTGTCACAGGGAGGAGAGAGGAAGCTTGTTTTCTCCTGCTCCAGAGGCCCTCAGGACCTGAAGCCATGGCTTCAAGCAACAAGAAAGGAGATTCCGACTCAACTTCAGGAAGAACGTCCTGACAGCAAGAGCTGTTTGACAGTGGGAGGAAATCCCTCAGAAGGCAGTGGGAGGAAATCCCTCAGAAGGCGGTAGACTCTCCTTCCTTGGAGGGTTTTCAGCAGAGGTTGGGTGGCTATCTGCCATGGACGCTTTAGCTGAGTTTCCTGCATTGCAGGGGATCCCGCCCAACTCAACAATTCTATGATCCTACGATTCAAAGTGCCTCCAATGAGCATTTAAAGCACATGACGTCGCCCAAATGATCCTGGGCATTGTAGCTTCCGTCTCACAGATCTACAATTCCCAGAACCCCTAGGAAACTACAATTCCTAGGATCATTTGGGGGAAGACACCTGCTTTTTGGAGCAGGGAAGAGAACCTCCAGCTCACTTCCCCCAATTTCCTAGGAACCAGGAACGGGAATCTCAAGTGCTTCTAACGGCACAGAGCAGGGTGGATAAAATATTGTTCCAAAAGTTGGGTGCCTCCCCTCTCTCTGCCAAGTGGTGGCAAAAGCCCATGGGGTTCCAGGCTCTCACCTTTGGAGAACTGAGACATGGCGGAGACTGTTCTAGCTTTCAGAAAGAGTACAGGTGAGTCCTTTCAAGAGGGACTTGCCCTCCACATCAGGGCAGCCAGTTGGATTCCAGAATTCTGGTGGAGAGTGATGATCGGAGGCAGCTTTGAAAGCGAGTTTGAATGTTTTTTGGGCGGGGAGGCAGTTGAGAGTTGGTTGAGAGTGGTGGGTTCTAGAAGGGAGGGGGCCAAAGCACGGTTTCCAATTGGCTGCAGGAGCTTCCTGCACTCAATCGGAAGCCGTGTTGGATGTTCAGCTTCCAAAGAACATTCTCAAACCGGAACACTCACTTCCGGGGTTGCGGCGTTCCAATTTCCGTATTTGTTATTTTAGATACTAAGTTTTTTGAAACAAAGATGTAATCGATCCTTGAGTAGGTCTTATGCACTGGTGAGAACAAAAAATTCTTCTCTCCTCCCCTCATCACTCTTCAAACATCTTTCATCTTTCCTTTTCATAATTTTAGCTAATCCTGGAATGTTACTACGTAGGATTTGACTTATCCAATCGTTTATCTAATACCATATTGAAATCTCCTTTTGAATATCCTCCATTTCGTTAAACACTTTATCAAAAAAAATCCACCTGATTTTCATTAGGAGCATAGTGCATTAGGAGCATAGTGCATTAGGAGCATAGTGCATTTTTCCCCTGCCATTGAATTATAATGTACCGTACTGTATCTGCCTTCCAGCTATTTTGGGACTACAGTTCCCATCATCCTTGACTACTGGTCCTGCTAGCTAGGGATGATGGGAGTTGTAGTCCAACAACAGCTGGCGACCCAAATTTGGGAGACCCTGATGACACCTTTCCTGCGTGCTAGAAAGGGCTACCGTAGGAAAGGAGTTTAATGCTTTCTGGGCATTTGCTTAGGGCGTGCGCCTCTTTTAGCTCCAGCAGCCCTGGAAGTTACTTCCCGTGGTCTGGCCATGTCCCGTCCTGAGCATGCGCACTGCGTCTTCTCCACACGCCGACAACCACAACAACCCCCCCCCCCCCCCGGCCGCCGCTGCGTTTCCAGGGAGGAATCCGCGCTCGGGCTCTTGCTTAGCCCCGCCCCCTTTCCTTTCCCCTCTGGCGGCGAGGCCTCAGCGTTCTAAAAACCCCGCATTCCCGCCTTCGTCGCTCCCCTGTGATGTCACAAGGCCGCGACTCGCAGAGGAGCGCGTTTTCCCATCACGACGACGACGGCGGCGGCGGCGGCAGCGCTGAGGGCTCGCCGAGCTCCGCGGGGCGCCCGTTTTTCGCGCCGCCCTTCAGCGGGGATGGGCTGAAGAGAGGCAAATACTGGGCGGGCGGGCGGTTCGCGTCTCCGTGAAACACCCCGGAGCGACGGGAGGCCTGTTTGGTATGGGGCGTTGCCATGGAAACCGTGATGGGGGGGGGAGTTGTGCGCCAGGCGTTATGGAGGGCCACCCTAGAAGCTCTTCCCGCCTTCTTCGTTCTAGGTGGTATGGGGGCCTCTCAGGGTGGTGCTGGGTTGGCACTCAGCACAGGCTGAATTGGAGCCCTGGTGTTATATCCTAGTGAGCCCTGGCTCCTTTTAAGCCCCATTAACTGTCCCTTTTTTTAAAAAAAAGTAGGGTCTGTTTGGGGGGGGGGCAGAGGCTCACTTTGGTAATATGAAGGATGGAGACCAAAATGAGGCAGCTTTTTTCGGGGGGGGGGGGACACACAAGGAGCCCCTGTGTTGCTTTGACTATACTTTATATTTGACTTTTTAAAATATATATATATATATATATATATACACAGTATTTATTGCTTTAAAATAGATACATTTATGCCAGGAAAGCAAACCAACCAACCAACAAACAAACATACAATCAAATAAACAAACTATAAATTGACAAACAGACAATAGCAATATATGAAACAACACAATTCTTATAGCTAACATTATTTGTACTCCCAATGATGTGAATGATTGTAAAACTTGTAAAACAAGAAATTACTTCCAATTAGTCTCGCTGTACTTTATCTGTTGATTATCTTATATCGCACAGTTACATATTTCTTGTATAGCTTCTGTTAACTTCCCTACAAGCTTATATTTATACAATGCAAGGTTCAGTCTAATTCTGCCAAGGAGTTTCCTTTTATACCGTGATTTTTAAAGTATTCTTTAAAAATTCTCCAATCCTTATAGACTATTTGTTTTGTTTGGCCTCTTATCTTTCCTGTCCTTTGCTAGCTGCAGGTATTCTACCATTAGGATTTGCCAATCCGCCGTGTTAGGTATTGCTGTATTTTTTACTTTCTTCAATAATGTTTAATTCTTGATTGTTTTTATTGATGTTTTAAAGTGCTGTAAACCACTTTGAGGTTTTTCTTAAAAATATAAAGCAGTAGAGAAATGAAATTAATAATAATATGGTACCATGAGCGAGGAGAACAAACCTCTCCCCCACCCATTTCTTTCATGACAATTCATTTGGGTACTGTTGCTTTTGAAATGGATTATCTCCATAGGTGCCCGTATAAATGTAGGTATGGTTATCGGGGGTATAGATAAAGGTATGGTTGTTGGGGGTTCGTGGCTCCATTCGAATATTTAAAAAATCATAGAGATACCGAAATTTTGAAATGTAGAGGGTCCATGGCTTGATTTTTGAAGAACAGGGGTCCCACAGTACTTAGCTAATTGGGAACCACTGATCTAGACCTTTAATGCACAGTTCGTAAGGATGTTGCATTAATAAAGTAATTGAAACTTTATTTCAGCAGGGAGAAGATCATTAATTATTCTCCTTTTGCTTTTCCAAGCAGCGTAATGGATCCCCAGCAGATTCTTAGTACTGGTTATACACGATCTTGACTTCAAGAGGATATCCAGTTAACTGCTGCTGCTGCCATGGAGAGTATTACAAAGCTGTTTGGTGATTTGTGTGAGGCCCACATAGCAGGTTTGTCAAAGAAGGTCCATTTGGGCAGGGAAAAGAACAGCAAAAAAGGATCCAGTAAAAGCCTCAAGAAAATTGCTTATAATGCTTTGTTTTCTACCCTTTTCGTGGATGAGACCCAAAAGGCACAGTCAAATGTTTCTAGACTTCCAGTGAAAAACAGAATTCTAATGCTATCTTTCAACTTGAGAGTTGCTGGAATGGGGAAGGAAGCTGACCGGCTGGAGGAGCTTGTAGATGATTTGGAAAGGTCTACTTGTTTACCATTTACTGAAATTACTTCTGTTCTGGATCTTCTGGTTCAGCTTGCAGGAACTGGACCACCTCAGTGCTTACCACCCAAGAAAGACTACTTTGCAAACAACAAATATGTTGGAAGAAATGTAAAATACCAAGGTTACGATTATTATGATGTTAGTGTGTTTGAAGCCGATATGCAGGCTTTAATTGCAAATGAGGAACATCAGTTTAGTGATACAGTTCAAAAGGCACTGCAGATCATGGAGGCAGCACCTGGCACAGGTCTTCCTACTGTGGAGTTATTTTCACAAAGCTGCTCGGTCGGTGACAAGTTTGAGAGAGAAACCCGTGTCTCGCTCTTTGGGGCTCTTATTCACAGTCGTACATACGACATGGATATCAAGTTGGATTTTCCACCAGTGCCTGACAGCGCAGATTTGTCTGGACTTGCAATCAAGGTATGGAACATTTTCAGTGACCCTTATTTTATTTATATTTAGCATAGATATTTGTTAGAGCATGCAAGTTGTAATAAATTGGGCATCTTCTTCATCAATGCTGTTGTTTTCAGTTAGACGCTCGTGAGCAAAATTCTTTTTTAATAATTTCCTCGTGTCTTCCTTCTGTTGTCTACCTGGTGTTTCCCTTTCTCTCTTGCTTGTGCATCTGAGAGCACTTGCAGCATTCTGACCCATTCAGCTCCTTTGCAAATAGTAGTTTCCACATGTCACACTATTTTTGAAATCCAAAGGGGTGCAATCTGTAGCCACCATCTTGTGTGTCAGATTTATATGTGCAGCAGGGCTTTTGTTGTCTTTTTCACTTGCTTTTCCTCCAACACCTTGTATATAACAGTATACACCATTGTAAAAAACTTTTGAAATTTAAGGAGCAGGGGGAGGGAGAAGGCAGTATTTTTGTTTGAAGGAAATGCTTCATGTATTTCTCTCCTGAATCCTACCAAATGATGTATCCTGATCTGATCACAATCTGTATATTGCAACAGCTTTGTAAGATAGCTCATTAGCGTTCTCATTTTAAAGAGGGGGCAGGGGAACCACGTCTTATTGTATGGCTAAACAAGGATTTGAACCCACGTTTATGGTCAGTATTGTTTCTTGCTATGCCCTTTAGTTCCTTCAGAAGATGAGGGATTCCAGTCTGCATCCAGTCGCACCCCTGGCAGGCAAAGAAGTTAACTGTTTTGGTCACAATTATGGAAAATCACTGTGCTGAAAGATAATCAACTGTGTACATGTTTTTATAGGTCCCCCAAAGTATAGATCCTTCAGAAGATGAGGGATTCCAGTCTGCATCCAATCTCACCCCTGACTCTCAGTCAGAACCCAGCGTCACACCAGATATTGATCTCTGGGAAGCAGTGCTCACCTATGGACCTAGTAAGCGGAGATGTTGGGAGAGGATTGGATGGTGCGTATTTGTCTTTAAGATTCAGAATGTTGGACTGTTTTTGTTGGAATGATTAGTATCAAGTCAATATTTGTCAATGAATTTGAAACAAGTTTCCAAAATTATTTTTGAAATAGCAAAACTCAAGGCCTAGGGTGGTATTCAACTAAGTTTTTACTCAGTGTAGACCTATTAAAATGAATAGACCTAACTTGTACATTAATTTCACTCTGTCTTTTCTGATTAAAACTTAGTTGAATACCACCCCTCTAACGTTCCCAATAAAACTGGGACTTGAGAATGGCAGCTGAATGGAAACTGGGATCCAAAAGGCCATACCCACATAAGCTTCTCAGGCCTTCCTGTTGTATCGTCCAAAAAGTTACGGAGCCTGGCAGATGGGGAATCTCTAGAGTGGCATCCATTGTACTATTAACTGAGGGGAATCTGGCAAACCCCCAGTGTGCTCTAGGCATTCCCATGGATCTGCTTAGATCCTAACAATTGGGAGACTTTGCATGTAATTCTGAACCATGGTCTACCATTATGAAAATCAGCTGCAGTGAACCTTTGGATCCCAGGCTTTCCTTTGCTCCTTGTGACTTCAAGGAGATCATCTTACAACGGTAGAGTTGGAAGGGACCCTGAGGGTTATCTAGTCCAACCCCCTGCAGTGCAGCAATCACAGCTAAAGAAACCCTGAGAGATAGCTGTCCAACCTCTGCTTAAAAACCTTTAAGGATGTAGAGTCCACCACCATTCGAGGGAGACTGTTTCACTGTCAAACAGCTCTTCCCATCAGAAAACTCTTCCTAATGATTATCCTTTCTTGTCTTTTGAATCCATTGGTTTGGGTCTCTCCAACCCACCGAGCAGCAGTAAACAAACTTGTTCCATCTTCCGTGTAACGGCCCTTCATATATTTAGAGATGGCTCTCATATCTCCTCTCAGTCTCCTGTTACGCAGGCTAAATGTGCCCAACTCCATCAACCGATTCTCTTAGGCTTGGTTTCCAGACCTTTTATCATCTTGGTCACCTTCCTCTGCACACTGACTTGTTGACATCCTTCTTAAATTTTGCTGCACAGGACCCCAGGTGGTGTCTGGCCAAGGCAGAATAGAGTAGATCTGGACTTCCGTTGATGCAGCCTAGAATTGCATGAGCATTTTTTGCTGTAACATCTGAATTGATAGAGGCCATGAAAATCCTAGGCTTTATGGTGGGTTCAATGAAAGCCATTCAGAATATCTCTCTTCTACAGGCCTAAGTTTTTCAGAGTGGCACTTTATACATTTGATTGTTATTTGTTTTCCCCCCCAAACACAGTCCTCCTGGGAAAAAAGAGGAGCCGTACCTTTCTGAAGCTGGCAGAGAAGCCTTTGACAAATTTTGCAGACTTCGAGAAGGGGAATTGCAGTTTTTCAGCAGTACCAAACTTCAGCTTCCACAACGTGTTTTAATAAAAGAATCAGAACTTGTTAAAGATGTTTTGAATGTCCTTATTGGGGTGGTATCTACTTCATTCTCATTTAATCAGGTATACAGAAGTATGTAAATAGCTGCTGAGGAGCTCTAACCTTCGCTTTTAAGACCCAGCATGCACACTTGTGTTTTATGTCAGCAGAAATAATATTATAGTAACATTCATCATTTCACAAAGAGGATGCATGTTACTGAATTTTGCAAAGCATATGAAAACAAGACTTAAGATGCTCTGCAAGTATCATTTATATACCCGTATGCTTATGAAGAGTTACTAAGTAGACAGAAAAAACTAATACGGGTTGTATCCATCATAAGAGTATTCATTAAAAAAACATACACATACAAATCACAAACTGGTTTATAGTACAAAATATGCAGTAAAACTAATACCTATATAATAATAACAGTAAATCTAGATTAAGAAGAGACTGACATTAATTGCCAGTATGGACCCAAGAACACAATCCAGGCATGGTAGATCTGGCAATAAAATGCAATTTGCATTGTACAGAAAGGAATGTTTTGGGAACTGTTCCCTAGAAAATAAGGGCTTCCATGTGAATTTTTATGGATTTAATTTTCTTTATAATTTTCCATGTGTGTATATTTATTTTTCTACCTAATGCCATAATATTGAATCTGCTGATAAGCTATTAATGATCACTTAGTGGTTTTTTGCATAGTAGGTTCCCCCCCAAAAAATTTTTTTTAAAGACAAACAGTGCACCTATTTAGTAGCTCTAACTTATGATGATGAGGACTTGTGTATCAATTTTGTAACTACTTTGTGTGCTGTACATTTTTATTGATGCCTTCCTGTTTTTTACAACCCTGTAGGCAGCCGTGCTGTTTGTGGCCAAGCAGGGTCTACATGTATCTGGAACATCACCTGAAAGCATGAGCAGTCTCCTGTCAGAAGTTGCTGAATATGGAACTTATTACACACGACTGAGCCGCTTCTCTGTCCAACCAGTTTTGGACTCTTCGTACAGAAAAGGACTTGTTTTTCAGGTAGCATGCTGGCAGTTTTGCTATCACTAGTCTATCTTGATGTCCTGCTATATTTGTGACTTTATCTAATGTCTATTGGTTAGATCCAGTTGCACCCTCTTGTTCATGAAAGCAGCTCGGATCCTACAGCTTCACCTCCCAAGCTGTACTGTAGGGTCCCCAACACTCCTGAGCAGAGTTTTGGGAGAAGCAAGGGGGGGGAGAAGAACAGAGCACCCCTTTCTATCAGTAGAATACAGGGATCTCTGGAGAGTACCCAAACTCTTTTAGTAGTGTCCAAACTTTTTCCGAAGAGTGCCAGATTTGATGAAGTGAAGGGCCGTGAGGGCTGACCAAAGTTGTTAACCATTTTTTAGGATTGAAATTGTTTTTTTAGGGTTGAAGTAGGTGTTTTTTTAGAATTTTACCCCAAAAATTAAACTGCCACAGCGGCCGGATTAAACCGACCTGCGGGCCGGATTGTGCCGCCGAAACGGACTTTGGACATGCCTGCTTTATGACTGGAAGTGGGGAGAGGTATAGTCTCTCCTCTGAACAAAATGAGTTGTTATACAACTGCCTAGAAGCCAGTTTGGTGCAATGGATTTGGAGTTGAAATTGGGTCCGGGAGTTGTTGAAATCCTCTTTCAACCCACTGGGAGCAACAGTGGTTTACTACATCGAGTCTTTGTGACGATAGAGGAAGGAAATAAATGTGGCGTGCCTTGGGGCTTAGTCATTAGGTGGGTGGGTTGTGGATAAGAATTACTAGTTAGATCTAGTTAGATTTCCCAAAGTGGATTGCGGAAGTTTGGGACCCAGTTGTCGGGGAGGGAAGTTGATGAAAGGGGGCTACAGGAACAAGTAATGAGAATGTAATGTTTATTCAAGCAGTGCGGGCAATCAGTCTAGGTTGTTTTGTGGACAGTTGTTGGCATCTGTCTGTCTCAAGAGACAATTCACCACCTCCAGAGGTGAAGTCAAACTGCTGGAGAATTACAGCACCTGCTGTGGCTACAGAAACCTCCAACAAAGATGTACAAAAGTGTCCGAGGCGATTGCTGGAGTTGTGGAGAAAAACCAGGCACTCTTTACCATAAGTGGTGGCAATGAAAGAAAATTAATGTGTTTTGGGAGGGAATCCATTTAGAATTGCAAAAAAATGCTAAAAATCTCCTTTAATAGAAAACCAGAGGCCTACCTTCTGGGGATTACAGATTTGGATATAACCCCACCCCCCAAAAAAGGGATACCTTTTTATATGCTACGGTTGCAGCAAGAATTTTTAATTGCTGCAAATTGGAAATCTGACAAACTTCCATCTATGCAAGATTGGATCTAAAAATTGACTGAATATACAGAGTTGGATAACTTGTCTAAAAAAATAAAGAATAAACCAAAACAGGTATTTGTTTCAAAATGGGAAGTCTTTAAAATATATTTGAAAAACAATTACAGAAGTTAAAACTTTGTTGCAGCATTTGACTAATTTCAGTAGTAGTATCAAGAATGATGTGAGATCAAAGAAAAACTAAGAATCAGTTAAACCATGTAAATACAAGAACAACATATAACTACAGTAACTTGTCCAGTGGTACATTCTTATTAAGTTTCATATGCAGTACACAAGCTGTATGTTTATTTGTGCATTGTCAATTCAAGTATTCTCTACACAGAGATTCTTGTGTTGTGGGTGGAATGAAAGCATATTCTGTCTCACCTATAAAGGAAAAGAATGGAAGTCAAGTCTTGCCAAAAGTGTCTTATCTCCTCTTTTGCAGGCTAAACATACCCAGCTCATAAAGCTTGGTTTATTTATATAAATATATAAATATTTATTTACCACAAAATCATAAAAAATATCAAAGCGGTTTACAGCATTAAAAAGATAAAAGCCATACAATGCAAGTGAAAAATGTCACATAGAGGAGGGAGAAAGGTGGTTTTCTGCTGCTCCAGAGAAGCGGACACGGAGCAATGGATCCAAACTACAAGAAAGAAGATTCCACCTAAACATTAGGAAGAACTTCCTGACAGTAAGAGCTGTTCAACAGTGGAAGTTGCTGCCACGGAGTGTGGTGGAGTCTCCTTCTTTGGAGGTCTTTAAGCAGAGGCTTGACAACCATATGTCAGGAGTGCTCTGATGGTGTTTCCTGCTTGGCAGGGGGTTGGACTCAATGGCCCTTGTGGTCTCTTCCAACTCTATGATTCTATGATTCTATGAAAAAAAAGTTAGAAAAAAAAGTTAAAAACAAGTGTCTGCTCATAGGGTATAAATTGGGCTTGCACAGATCCTAAGCATCTGAAGGAGGCTCAACAAGAATAGTACACCCAGTTGCCACTTTCCTATAAGGCATACACTGAATGTATGCCGTGCGCAAACAATTTTCATAGCAGATCTTCTTTTCACTTCTCTCCTGTCAGGCATTTACAAGCGGGCTGAGAAAATACCTGCAGTACTACCGAGCGTGTGTTTTGTCGACTCCTTCCACTCTGACGCTTCTAACCATCAGCTTCCTCTTCAGGAAACTAGGACGCCAGCTAAGGTAATACCATGGCATTAAAAGTTAACGGAAAGGAAGCCTTGACATCTTCCATGCTTGATCCAAACCACAAAGGAATCAAGAGACGTGCCCTTTAAACTGCTGATAGCATTGCTGTAGTTTAGTCCTCATTGGTAAAGCAGTTTCAGACTAGATTAGCTAGCATTGTTCTGCTTCTCCTA
The DNA here is from genome assembly GCF_964106645.2 of Podarcis pityusensis. Classification (NCBI taxonomy): domain Eukaryota; kingdom Metazoa; phylum Chordata; class Lepidosauria; order Squamata; family Lacertidae; genus Podarcis; species Podarcis pityusensis. The sequence goes on from NC_138035.1 coordinate 62,052,688, forward strand.
TCGTCTGTAATCTGATGCTCAGTTCTCCGTCTCCTTCACTGTTATACCGTCTGCTTATGCAGCATAGTTGTAGCATAATATTTTCAGTCAGTTAATTTAGACGGTGGGTTCATAGGTGAGACATTTTAAGTAACCATAGGGGCGTAGGAAACTTACTTATACCGAGTCATGCCATTGGTCCATCTCAGCTTAGTATTGTCTGCACTGATTGGCAGTTGCTCACTAGGGTTTCAGGCAGAAGATTTCCTCTTTCTACCTGGAGATGATGGGAATTGAACCTACGACCTTTCGCATGCGAGGCAGATGCCCTACCACTTTATATATATTATTCCCTTCCTCAGTAACCTGTATTATTTGCACTAGAACCAGGGTTTCCAGCTTCTGTACAGGCAACTCTCCACTTACATGGGGCTTTCGTTCCCGGGTACCCCTTGTATATGTGAAATTGCATATAGTGGGGGGAAAGCCTATAAACACTCTCTAAACCCTTGATAACCAGTAAGTAGGACATACCAGATTGGCATGAATGGCAGCACTGGTGGTTCTCAGTCTTCCTCATTGCCTCCTTTCTCAAATACCAACTCTCCACAGGCCTCAGTGGTTGGTGCAAAGGCTCATGGGATTGCTGGCTGATTTCCCTGCTCTTTTCACCCCCCCCCCCCAGTTTTCACACTTTTTTGGGCTGTTTTTGCCATTTAACTTGGATTATTTCTTTATTTCCTGGTACTGCATATATATGTGGGGAGCTGGATACTGTTCCAGAAGTGTATTTTACTAGGCAAATTGACACGTGTTGAAAAGCTGAGATTTTGATAGAAAATGTATTGCATTGTAACTGTATTGTAACTTTCGAATAGCAATAAAGTTGCTGTAGTGTAGCCATAACAGCTTCCCAAGTTTGGAGTATATATATATACAGTCATACCTTGGAAGTCAAACGGAATCCATTCCGGAAGTCCGTTCAACTTCCAAAACGTTTGGTAACCAAGGTGCAGCTACCGATTGGCTGCAGGATGCCCCTGCAGCCAATCGGAAGCCGCCACAGACGTTCAGGTTCCAAAGAACATTTGCAAACTGGAACAATCAGTTGATGGAGTTGAAAACAAGGCCGTTAATTAGACAGTGTGGCTGAAATTGAAGACATTTTTAAGAACAGTTTGGATGGTGCGGTAAGCATTAGTGTTGACATGGTGTTGCCTACTTGCTTACGTAGCTTTTTAAAAAAAGGGATTAGGCAAAAGTATGTAGGTCTATTGGCAGCTGTTAGGCTTGATAGCTAAATGGAACCTTCACCGACAGAGTTGCTATACATCTGTAGGGACGTGGGTGGCGCTGTGGTCTAAACCACTGAGCCTCTTGGGCTTGCCAATCAGAAGATCTGCGGTTTGAATCCCTGCGATGGAGTGAGCTCCCGTTGCTCTGTCCCAGCTCCTGCTAGCCTAGCACTTCAAAATCATGCCATCGCAAGTAGATAAATAGGTACCACTGTGGTAGGAAGGTAAATGCCGTTTCTGTACACTCTGGTTTCTGTCACGGTGTTTCGTTGTGCCAGAAGTGGTTTAGTCATGCTGGCCACATGACCCGGAAAGCTGTCTGTGGACAAACGCCGGCTCCCTCGGCCTGAATGCGAGATGAGCGCCACAACCCCATAGTTGCCTATGACAGGACTTAACCATCTAGGGGTCCTTTATCTTTTTACCTTGTTATACATCTCAGCACCAGCTGCAGGGGCCAAAATACTGAACTTCGCAGAAGCATTTAGTTATCCACTGGGGGAGACAGAATTTGAGCCTGGAAGGTCCAGTAAACTGGTTCTTACGCTCTTAAACAGGAAGCTGTGGCTCTCTGGGTCTTAGATTCCACCTTCTATCAGCTCCAGCCAGCCTGGCCAATAGCCAGGAGTGATGGAAATTGTAATCTGGGGGCCCACAGGTCTTCCTCCCACCCCGTGCTCTTAAAGGTACCACACAAGTGTAATTTGCTGCTGTTGTGTTTTGTGAAGGTATATAGCTGAACTCTGCGGCATAGGAGTGACTGCGCAGGGAACTGCTGCCGCTGCTTCATTTCCAACAGTGAGTATGATTCCGCTTCTCTTTGCAGTCGCAGCCAACCGAGTGGTGTGCATTTTTAAGCATGAAACGACTAGGTGTGATTCAAACGTAAGCAAGCAATCTCAGAACGCTTTGGGTGCTGTTTCCATTCTGTATGCTTCCATTTCTAAGAAAAGTGATTTCCACCACTGAATCAGCTTGTAATGTGTCTGCTCATCAGTATTTTAAAAAAAACCATGTCAGATTGTATAGACGTGTTGGAATGTATTGGTTTTAAAAGAAATATAGTTAGGAGGAGCACATTTCTGCTTTCATTCAGCATTAATAAAAAGGTATCTCCAAAAGTCAGCAAAAGGCTTTAAGGATTTTTCCAGCCAAACCAGCACTTCCAGCTGAGTCCTGCCAATGCAGTAAAACTATCCAGTGAAGCTAAGCATCATCAGAAGTACCTATACGTGTTTATTGTTTTCCATTCAATGAGTGGCTTATGCATTTATTTCAGGGTGTGAAACTACTTTCCTATCTATACCAAGAAGCTCTTAATAACTGCAGCAATGAACATTACCCAGTTCTTCTCTCCCTACTAAAAACAAGCTGTGAACCATATACACGGTAAGTATTTCAGTTTAAAATTGTGCACTGTGGAACTGCTGTTACAAAGATGATCTAATGCATTTCCTATAGATGGCGTTCCTGTGAGTTCTTCAAAGGAGCTGGAATTTCTGAATGGCGGTAGCCCTATTTTAGTGTACTGAAATAAAGCTAGCAATTCACTCCTATTTGCATATTCTCAGGTCCTATTGATTTCAGTTGACCTTACTCCTTGGTCAGTGGGTATAGGATTGTAGCAAAAAATCTTAAAATGGTCTATGCTTACTGAAATATGTTCTGGGACTTTTTAAAGTTTTTTCTTTCTGCACATTAAAATAATTCTCTGTGTATTTCAGAGTGGCATATTACTATTATTTAAATGCTTATACAACGATCAAGACACTGAGAGACCCTTCTGGAAACCTCAAGTATCAAAGCAGAAATCCCAATTAATATGAGACTCTGCTTGACATGATAGTTAATCTATCTCTTTCAGTACTAGTGAAAAACTGAGCAGTTATAGCATTCAGGTATCTTCTTTGGGGGCTGTTTTGAACCTGAGCCATAGGTCTTTACAGTTGCTATCTAACCTGAATAGTTATTTTAGTGGTAGTATTTTTATCAGATCTGTTTTCTGTTTGGACAGCATACCCTTATTTAAGAGGGTGTTTATAAAATACAGGGATGCGGGTGGTGCTGTGGTCTAAACCACTGAGCCGACAGCTTGCCGATCGGAAGGTTGGTGGTTCGAATCCCCACGATGGGGTGAGCTCCCCCAGCTCTGTCCCAGCTCCTGCCCACCTAGCAGTTCGAAAGCATGTCAAAGTAGTGGGAAGGTAAACGGCGTTTCTGTGTGCTGCTCTGTTTTCACCAGAAGCATCTTAGTCTTGCTGGCCACATGACCGGAAAAACTGTCTGCTGACAAACATCGGCTCCCTCAATCCATAAAGCAAGATGAGCACTGCAACCCCAGAGTCGTTCGCGACTGGACTTAACTGTCAGGGGTCCTTTACCTTTTTATAAAACACCTTTTTCAACATTCAACCTTTTGCCTTTAGGTTTATACACGATTGGGTTTATAGCGGTGTATTCAGAGACGTGTATGGTGAATTCATGATTCAGGTGAATGAGGATTATCTTGGCTTTAGAGGTATGTTACAAATGAATTGCTTTCTTTTGAAATTACCCTTTGGCTAGCAGGGAATGGCAGGAATGAAAGCTTTGGAAGCTGGCATCTCCAGTGATGCTCTAGCTCACTTCCTGCCTTCCTTGAATCCAGGCATGATCACTGTGGCTCCCTTGCTTTCTCCTCTGGCTAGTGACGTAAGGGCCTATGCCGGACAACTGGAAAAGTTATGGTTGATTTATTCCATTACCGTTTCCCTGGGAGATGGCATTAACTTTCTTTTACACGTAACACCATGTTTGTTTTCTTTTCTTTGTGTACCGTATTTTTCACCCTATAGGGCGCACCGCCCCATAGGACGCACCTAGATTTGGGGGGGGGAATAAAGGGGGGGAATTATTCCCCCCCAGGCGGGGGCGGGGGAAGCCCGAGCTTCCCCCGACCCCAGCTCCCAGAACGGGACCCAGAGCTGCCATCCCGCTGTCCCCCAACTTGGTTAGAAGGCTGGCGGGGGGGGGGGAGAAGCCTGCTCCTCCCTGTCACCAGCCCCACAAACTCGGGAGGGGGAAGCTCGGTTTTCCCCCTCCAGCCCCGCAAGCTCCCAGAGCGATGCCAAAGCTGCAAGCAGCGTTCTGGGGGCTGGGGGAGGGGGAAGCTCGGTTTTCTCCCTCCAGCCCCGCAAGCTCCCAGAGCGATGCCAAAGCTGCAAGCAGCGTTCTGGGGGCTGGGGGAGGGGGAAGCTCGGTTTTCCCCCTCCAGCCCCGCAAGCTCCCAGAGCGATGCCAAAGCTGCAAGCAGCGTGCTGGGGGCTGGGGGAGGGGGAAGCTCGGTTTTCCCCCTCCAGCCCCGCAAGCTCCCAGAGCGATGCCAAAGCTGCAAGCAGCGTGCTGGGGGCTGGGGGAGGGGGAAGCTCGGTTTTCCCCCTCCAGCCCCGCAAGCTCCCAGAGCGATGCCAAAGCTGCAAGCAGCGTTCTGGGGGCTGGGGGAGGGGGAAGCTCGGTTTTCCCCCTCCAGCCCCGCAAGCTCCCAGAGCGATGCCAAAGCTGCAAGCAGCGTTCTGGGGGCTGGGGGAGGGGGAAGCTCGGTTTTCCCCCTCCAGCCCCGCAAGCTCCCAGAGCGATGCCAAAGCTGCAAGCAGCGTTCTGGGGGCTGGGGGAGGGGGAAGCTCGGTTTTCCCCCTCCAGCCCCGCAAGTTCCCAGAGCGATGCCAAAGCTGCAAGCAGTGTTCTGGGGGCTGGGGGAGGGGGAAGCTCGGTTTTCCCCCTCCAGCCCCGCAAGCTCCCAGAGCGATGCCAAAGCTGCAAGCAGCGTTCTGGGGGCTGGGGGAGGGGGAAGTTCGGTTTTCCCCCTCCAGCCCCGCAAGCTCCCAGAGCAATGCCAAAGCTGCAAGCAGCTTCGGCATCGCTCTGGGAGCTTGCGGGGCTGGGAGCGGGGAAAGCAGAGCTTCCCCCTCCCCCAGCCCCCAGAACGGGATCCAGAGCGATGCCGAAGATGTGTGCAGCTTTGGCATCGCTCTGGGAGCTTGCGGGGCTGGGGGAGGGGGAAGCCCTCCGCCAGCCTCCAAACCAGGTGGGGAGACAGCGAGATGGCGCCCTGCGCCTCTCCCGCTGTCCCCTGAGTTTGCGGGGCTGGCGACGGGGAGGAGCAAGCTTCTCCCCCCCACCAGCCTTCTAACCAAGTCGGGGGACAGCGGGATGGTGGTGTTCTGCCTCCCCGCTGTCCCCCGAGTTTGTGGGGCTGGCGGTGGGGCTCTCCTGAAGCCTGCATTCGCCCCATAGAACGCACACACATTTCCCCTTCATTTTTGGAGGGGAAAAATACGGTATTTAGCTGTTTCTGTGTGTGTTGTTCAAAACACGTATGTATATTGTGCCTATTTCCCTTTTCACCACATGCACTCTTGTTTTGTGGACTTGGCTTGTGTACTTAAGAACAAAGAGAAACAAAGAAAACCTTTTTAGAACTAGTGCTAAGTAAATACAGTGGTACCTTGGTTTACGAAATTAATCTGTTCTGGAAGTCTGTTCTTAAAGTAAAGCATTAAAGTAAAGACTTTCCCATAGCAGCAGGGGACTCAATTTACAAATGGAACACACTCAACAGGAAGTGGAACATGTTCTGCTTCCAAGGCAAAGTTCACAAACCAAAACACCTACTTCTGGGTTTGCAGCATTCTGAATCCAAATTGTTCATAAACTAAGCTGTTCTTAAACCAAGCTAGAGGTTATACAGCTAACAATATCACAAGACACTAGACATCAATGACACTTAGCGTTACCATATTCCTGATGCCAGTCACAAGGTGCATCATCTGGATAAAGTTGTGGATTTTGCTTGAAATGAAATAGAGTGATTGCAGAGTAAATCATTGGGTTCTGTTCAACAAATAGATAATAGTTTCACTTTTATTGAATTAATAAACTTAATACACCAAAGTACTCTTTATATGCCTCACTTTCTGACCTCTCTGTCCTTTTGGATCTCTAGACAAACACTACTGGACCCATGGGTACGTTTTAATTTCCAAGGAAGTAGAAGACTGTGTGCCTGTGTTTTTGAAACATATTGCTAATGATGTCTACATTTGTGGGAAAACCATAAACTTGCTAAAGTTGTGTTGTCCCAGGGTAAGTACCCCTTGCTCTTGAAAATCATGGAGTAAGCATTGTTTTCAAGTACATTTGAAGTCATATACCCTTGGAAAGTCAGTTTTAGCTGAAGAGACTATGACTCCCCTTGCAGTCTCTCGGATTGGCTGAGAACACCTTCCCTAACTATGACATTCATGCAGCATGTCCATATTTTGGGTTAATTTCATACATAGAAATTCCTTGCTCCTAGACTGTAAGCCACTGCCCCACCCAAATGTATTATAGGACCTTTCTACCGAGATTATTCTGTTATTGACCAAGATCAAGCTATTATTATTATTATTATTATTATTTATTGAATTTATATACCACGCTATACCAGGAGGTCTCAGGGCGGTCCACAGAAAAGATCAACATAAAAACCACGATATATATAATCAAAATAAAAGCAACAGGCCAATTACACACACGCCCCCAAATACAGGAATCTTTAAGTTTAGAATGTTTCTTAAATTGAAGACTAAATGACAGCTAATTTAAATAAAAAGCTGAATTCTTTGCTTCCCCCTCATTTTTCATGCAGACTTCCAAGTAGAGCATCTCTTCATAGGCTTAATTATGATTTGATTTTTTTTTACCACAAATCATTCTGTGCTTGCTCTCTGTCATATCATGAATATGTTGCTTGTCTTCCGTATCACGTTATCGTGGAACGTAAGTTTAAAATTCTCACTTCATAATTGGCTGCCTTATGTTTGATCTAAACTAACCGGATGAACTTTTCACAATGAAACAATCCGAAAGAAACGACAAAGCATATCCCATGGAGGTGTTCACGACAAAACGTTCCACAAAGAACATCAGAAACAGCCACTATAGTCCCACAGCCCAGCAGTTAATGGAATAATATAATAAATACTGTCACAAGGGCAGATAACTCTTTTAAGCCCAAAGGCCACAATCCCTTCCAGGGAACCCATGTCAGTGGCACATGGAACAAGTGGTGTTACTCTTATATTTGACTAGGGCCAGCCGCACATGCATTTCTACACATACAGTACATCTCTCTGGTCAGGCAGCAGAACTAGAGGAGAGAGTGTAGCCTGGATAGGGAGGGGTGTGGCCTGGGGAGATCCCTGAGGGCCATTTAGGGAGGCGGGGGGGGGACCCACATTTGTTCCAGGCCCAGGTCATGCGGATTCCCACCCCCAGTCCACAACAGACTTAAGACTGAACGAGACCCTACCAATAGGTTTCCAGTTCTAAAGTGCATGAAAGCTTGGATTGCATTCTTCAGATGTTTACTGCTGCTCTTTAATAATAATGATAATAATAATAATTAATTTTATTTATACCCCGCCCTACCCAGCCAAGACTGGGCTCAGGGCGGCTAACAGCCAATATAAAAACAAATTGATTGAAATACAACTTAAAAACAAGATTAAAATACAACAATATTATTATTATTATTTTGCAGCACTACATCTGCTGGTCCGACATCCCCGTTCCTCGGATTTCTGTCATCTTCTCCCTCGACGAATTGAGAGAGATTGAGAGAGATTGTGCAGTGTACGTGGGCCGAATGGAAAGAATCGCACGCTATAGTACCATCAGCAAGGAGGAAAAGGTAAACTGACTCAACCAAATAAATCTTTTTTTGTATCAGGAAAGTGCCATTGCCCAGAACGTGGACTCTGCCTTTGTATGGTGCATCGAAAACAACAGTGTGGTCCTTGCGCATGTGTGTTCGAAAATGTCATTAATTTCACTGGGACAAGTGAGAAAGCATGCTGCCTTGGCATAGGCATTAGGGTGCTACTGGCGCAGCAGATCTTAGGCCCAGACAAATGAAAAGCCAAGCTTTATTTTACCCATCAAATTACAATACTGTAATTGTTTCAGTTAAGACCCCGCATTTATAGGTACGATAGTTTCTTTAAGTTGTTTACCTGATAACTTGTTCTTCCTTCATGAAATTGCACACCTGAATACATGCTTTGGGTTTTTGATTTGTCCCCAAATACAGGAAAGCCTTTATATTCATCCACTTCAATGTTCTCCCATCAGCTGTTTTTGGAAGGAAGACTTAATGGCACTCCATATGCAAATCTTGTATATCTCTGTGTGTCGGTAAAGAGTTGTGTATTTTTTAATAGAGGTGACAGAACCAGACTGGTTTCTTCTTTGATCACACCCTTCTCAGAGTGGCGTACAGCCTTTTTACACCAGTAGTCTTCAGTCTTTTATGACCTAGAACCTTCAATTAACAAAACATGCATTTGAGAACCTGCTTCTCAATTTTTAATCATATGTTTGTATAGCAGAAATGATACTTTTGCATTCCACTATTGATTGGGTTGTGAGCCTTTAGTGGGTCCTGAACCATCAGATAAATGAATTGGTTGTAATTTATGTTCTAGCTATAAAGGTTTCTAAGCAATTTTGACATAATGGATGCTAGGGTTTGGTTTTTTTTAATCTTGTGCTGGTGTGTGTGTGTGTGTGTGTATGTGTGTGTATATATATATTACTGAAAATTGACCTTTCTGTATTTTTGTGTTTATTTCCCCCCACTGTATGAAATCCAAATGTTTGAGGGTTAGTGGATTATTAATAAAGTTGAATTGACCCGAGTTATGCTTGAAAACCACATTAAATCCTGTGAAATTGCTTCCTAGGACTTGCGCATGGAAATTGAAAAACAGGAGCTAATTTTCCACGCTCGAGAAACAGCTACCAAAGCTCTAAAAGCCTTTACTGGTAAGTTACAGGTGTCTTTGCAGTCCAGTTGGTTTTTCACAGCGACTGTTTTCTTTATTTCTTTTTAACATTGCTGCATCTTAAATTTTTGTTTCAGATCAACAAATATCAGAGAAAATGGTGCTGGATGCAAAGAAGCGTGAGCAGTTTCAGAAATTGAAAGAACAATTTGAAAAAGATAAAGAGGTATTTGCAACGTGTGTTTTCAGCTAGCAACGTTAAGAGACAGAGAATCTTTATCTAGAACTTGCTTGGATAAAAATATGCAGAGCACAATGTGTGCTTTTGGAATGTGGTTTCTAAAGCTTTCTTAAATGTTTATGTAGCGCCGACGTGCTCTGAAACAGGAGGAGACTGATGATGATTTCAGTTATGCTCGGGAACTGAGAGAGAGGGAAAGAAGACTGAAGGCTTTGGAAGAGGAATTGGAGAGAAGGGCAAGGTAAAAGTGTGGAAGGAAGGAAGGCTGTTAAAATTGCAAGTTCAAAATTTTGTACCAAGCAGTTGTATATGTTTACAAAAATAGCTTCCAAGCTGGAAAATGGGTAGTCCAGTTTCTCATCTTTCAGAATGGAAGAAGGTTTTGCTAATAAGCTACAAACTTCCCCTTATGCTCTGCCAGCCTAGCTGCTGTGTATGTTTACGTTGTTTTGTCTTGGCAGCCCAGCTGCTGCATATCAGAGTTGGAACAATATGGTGGTTGCAAGTGTGGATACACTTTTATCGGCTCTGCTCATGTGCCTGCACCATGCCAACCTCACCCCGATATGCAGCAGCAATGTGGAAGTCAGCTGAGAGCTGCCGCCCTGCTAGTCTAAACTCAGCCCTGTTATTGACTCAACTGTGTGCTGCTAGTTCTGAATGAAAAATGGTATAACTTTGAGTACGTTATAGCCATTGGTATTTAGTGAACAGCCAAAACTATACAGCTTTAAGGTGCTTTTCTTGTGTTTGATCTGTTACAGAAGAGCATTAAGCTTGCACAAATATCTGACTGCACAGCACAGTGTATGTATCATTTGAAAACACAACAGACACAAAGCTCCCAAATTTTCACCTGTTTAATTTATAATTAAAGGTAAAGGTAAAGGGACCCCTGACCATTAGGTCCAGTCATGACCGACTCTGGGGTTGCGGCGCTCATCTTGCTTTATTGGCCGAGGGAGCCGGCGTACAGCTTCTGGGTCATGTGGCCAGCATGACTAAGCCACTTCTGGAGAACCAGAGCAGCACACGGAAACGCTGTTTACCTTCCCGCTGGAGCGGTACCTATTTATCTACTTGCACTTTGATGTGCTTTTGAACTGCTAGGTTGGCAGGAGCAGGGACCGAGCAACGGGAGCTCACCCCGTTGCGGGGATTCGAACCACCGACCTTCTGATCGGCAATCCTAGGTTCTGTGGTTTAACCCACAGTGCCACCTGCGTCCCCAAAATTTATAATTAGGTTTAGAATTATTTATTTTTCAGTGAGCATTGGTTGCTTAGGAACTTCAACATGTTATATGATGCATTGATAAATTATCCTACTTGCTAGCTCACTAAATTTTGAGCTTGTGAGCTACATTTTTACTCCGGATGGTAGCCTAAGTAATCTAAATGCCTTCCTGTTGTACTCTGCTCTATCATGGTATGTATCCTGTAAAACTACATGGTGAAGTTATTCTACCTTTCTTTTCACTTAGGCAAGAGCTGATTGACCACTATAGCAAACTCTCCGAAGAGGCAGCCCGTAGAGAGAGAAAAGCCCTATGGAAAATTCAGAGGCACAAATTGGAAACGGCCCGTCTCAAATTTTTGATGGAAGATCAAAAGCGTACCGAGGTAGCTTAAATGCTGCTGCTGTTGCTTTTTTTTAGAAAGCACATTGACAGTGGTTATTTATGTATACATTGGTATGTATAAATCTTTGATCTTTTCCATTTGATGTGTAGGACATGCTTGAGAAACTTCCAGGTGGAAAGTATAGGAGGAAAGCAGACATTGGGGAAGGGTGGTGTCAGCAGACTTCCGCCGCAGTTGTGCCAGTCAGTGATTCCAGCATTCAGGTTGGTGTTCCTTTAAGAAAACTCCTGTTCCATAAACACCATCATCTTCTTGATTCACCTGTGGCAAGGACTACTTTCCCATTCATCCATTCATTCATAAGTATCCCATTTTTTCAGGTTTTATTATTTAAATAAAGTAATATATTATGTAATAAACTCTTCAGCTATCTTCTCTGTATTTGTTACCATTTTTTAATATATTTTTTTAAAGTCATCTTTTAATCTTGTTTTCTTTTTTAATGTTTCTTTTCTAACTCCTCTATTTCTTTCATATATGCTTTTCTTAATTCTTTCTTTGTTCAGACAGGCCGATATAAATTGCTCCCATAAAATGGTTTTACTTGTATTCCATTATTAACATTTTTGAGACATCTGCTGTATTATTTATCTCAAAAACAGTTTTTTAAGTCTGTAACTTTTTTTGCACTATTTCTGGGTCTTTCGGTAAAGAGTTATTTTATCTCCCGTACTCTTTGAGGTTTATTCCTCAAGCTTTAATCCTGTTTCCTTTCAACTCCAGCTATATGGGACTGTTGTCTGCATATATCCTTTGTAGATCCATTCAAGGGTACAAATTTTTTGGGTTAGAGTAAAAGGTAGAGTTGTTCCTTTAAGATTTGGCTGAGTAAAACATTGTATTTTATAGTAAAAGTGGGTAATGTGACCCTCCAGATGTTGTTGGACTCCAGTTCCCATCAGCAACATCCTGCATAGCCAGTGGTGAGGGATGATGGGAGTTGTAGTCCAGCAACACCTCGAACTGCTGGTTCACCACCCCCTGTTCTTCTGGCATTTTGTACTATATGTGTCAGATTTATTGATGTTTAGATCACCATTTAGTCATTTCTGGGCACCCCAGAACTTCCCTTTCTTTTTGCTTTCCTCCTTTTTTGTGATCTGTGCTTTGTAAGATTGCATGTCACAGTGTGCACAGTAAGACCCACATTTTAGAGCAGGCATCGCCAAACTCGGCCCTCCAGATGTTTTGGGACTACAACTCCCATCATCTCTAGCTAACAGGGCCAGTGGTAAGGGATGATGGGAACTGTAGTCCCAAAACATCTGGAGGGCTGAGTTTGGGGGTGCCTGTTTTATAGCCCAGTAGAACTGCCGTCATACCTGTAAGGAGGGGAGTTTATAAAGTGGCCTGTTATTCTGGTTTTAAATTGGGAGCTTTGAGGACCATATTGCATGTTAGTGTGAATAGTAGGTACAGAATAGCCTGCCATTTGTTCTCCATGCTTATCTTCTTTTTCTTGAGCAAGTGTTACACTGTTGGGTTATGGATTGTGCAATTTAAAAAAATGTAGAAACCAGCGTTTCAGACAGAGGTCTTTGTTTTCACCCGATATCCGAACAATACAGCTGGTTATGCAAGCAAATATCAACTGTTTCCATAGTGATTGAAGTAGCTACTGGAGCATTTGAAAAGCTCGGTGAAGATGATAATAACCCTAAACTGCTTAAAAAATAAACAGTGATATAAAGCTATTAAAAGGTAGTTTCAGAAACTATGGATGAAATAATGAAGGTGAAGATATCCCAGCTGTATAAGTGAGTTGCATATCTGTTCTAGTAATTAGTTTTCTTTCTTTTTTCCATTTCAGTTAACTTCTGCAGAGCCCGAGTGTCCTGATGGTGTGGACATCGGCAGAGACCCAGAATCTCAACTAGTGATATCCCCAGGCTTACTGCAGGCAACAAATATACAGTCTAATGATTATTCAGAGTCCGAAGAAACAGAAACTGCATCTCAGGTACTCCATACGGAGCAAGCAGCTACTCTGCCAAAGAGTGTATCTGAACTTGGTCTGGATTTTGAAGATTTTTTACCAAAGCCTCAGGAAGAAACATTTGTTGTCCCCAGTGCCCAAGAGACCAACTTGTTGGATGAAGCCCTGCAGAATATCAGTTCAGATCTTTCCTTGCACAGTCAGATAGATGAAAACAGTTCTGCACTGAAAGGTGCGGCAGAAGGGGAAATCGGTACCCAAGTCTCCGAATACGACGGGTATGACTTTAATACTGTTCTCAGGCCTTCAGTCTCGCACAGCCATGTTGCAGCTGGAGAAAACGTCTTTGATGTTGAGGACAGGGTACCTCGCTGGAACATTCACGGCCATGCGTCTGATGCAAATATTAAAATTGGGGAATACGTACCTGACGCCGAACTCTCCCATCCGCATTCAAACCCTCATGGCCACTCCTCGGATTCACACATCAAAATTGGACAGTATGCTTCCGAGGTCGAACCTAGCCGCCCACACTGGAATATCCATGGGCATGTCTCTGCCGCTCATATTCAGGTTGGAGAATATGCCTCGGAGTTCGAGCCATCAAGGCCAAGGTGGAATATCCACGGCCATGCTTCGGATGCCAATATTAAGATTGGTGAGTATGTGTCAAATATAGAGCCGGCTAGACCTCGCTGGAACATCCATGGCCACGCGTCGGACGCTAATATCAGAGTTGGGGAAAATACGTCTGATGTTGTGTCCTCGCGACCTCGCTGGAATATTCACGGGCACGCCTCTCAGTCGCACATTAAAATTGGAGACATGGTTTCTGATTCGGAGGTTTCCGTGCCTCGATGGAGTCTCTTTGGCCATGCCTCGCAGTCGAGTATTCGAATAGGAGAATGGACTCCTTCAACTTTCAGCGATCCCATACCTCATCTTAAAGCCGTCTCTGGCCCTGCATCTGACTCTACAGTTCAGACATTCCTGTATAATGGAGAATTCCCTACAATCAAAGAGCATGATACAGGACAAGAGTCAATGCCTTCTGGTTGTGTGCTGAGCGATAACCTGGATGAAAAGCCACAAAGAAGCCTAGAAGAACAGGGGGGTGAGTGGCAATCAGTGAACGAATTACTTGGTAGACTTTATCCCCTCCCCTCCATTATTAAGAGCCCTAAAATAGAAGTCTATTCAGGCCGAGACGAACCAATTAGGATTCTTTGTCTACAGTGGAAGTCAATGGGCTTACATCTGGGCCTTAGTGGGTTTGTGGTCAGGTTATAGGCCTGCCTTGGTTTTCAAACTGAATCCGTTCCTGAAGTTTGTTCGATATCCGAAAATGTTTGAAAACCAAGGCACAGCTTCCGATTGGCTGCAGGAGCTTCCTGTACTCGATTGGAAGCCGCGTCGGATGTTTGGGTTCCAAAAAATTTGCAAACCAGAACACTCACTTAATAATAATAATAATTTATTATTTATACTCCGCCCACCTGGCTGAGTTTCCCCAGCCACTCTGAGCGGCTTCCAGTAGAGTGTTAAAAACAATACAGCATTAAATGCTGGAATCTCACTTCCGGGATTACGGCGTTTGGAAGCCAAAGTGGTTGAGTCACAAGGAGTTCGACAACCAAGTTATGACTGTACTGAATAAAAACTTTATTTTAACTTTATTTTATTTTAACTATATTTTAATGGGCACTTAAAACAGAAATGAATTAACTGTGCATGTTTCCTAAATACTGCTTTCTCTACAAAGGAAACCTAGATCCACATAAATGCAAGAGACCATTGCCATTAACAGACAAAATTCTATTATGAAACAGAAGAAAAGCCTGATAGTTTTTTATTATTACTATATTGGTGCTGGGTAACATGAGTGGGAGACTAAATCATGTATTTGAAATGCTTGTGTTTCTTGTGAGGCTCTATACATTTCACACTGCCTTTATATTCATTAAGGCTAGACAATATTTGTCATGTTTCTCAGTTTCTTCCAGTAACAAGTCCCCTCTTTTTTGGTTAATATAGCAATCATAATGGATGATGCCAAAGATCTCTCCACAGCGCCTTCTCAGGATGTACAGGTGAGGAAACAGCAACTTAAGTTTCAAATTACTAGCCCCCTAATCTTAAGTAGATGAATCTCATTGTGACGCTCAAGTAAAATTACTGAAGTAGTGGGCACGATGTTCCTTTGAATTATTTTAATTCTCCCAAATATGAATTACTTTAATTCTCCCCAATGTTATTCCCTATCTTCACTCATTTATATCCTAAACAGAAAATATTACCAGAAAGTATTATTGTCTTTACTTGCTGATTAGCTAAGTGCCCTCTGAATTCCTTATCTGGACCCTGTTTTATTCTCCCAGGGCCCTCTGACTTTAGGAATTTGCAAAAATTCTGATACCGACTTGACAGATCGCTTAGCTAAAATCAAAGTGAAAAGGGCAGAGAGAAAAAATTAAGCTGAGCGTCATTCACTAAAAAATTAAGATGAGGATAACTCTAGCCCATTTTCTCATATATCCTTTAACATACGTATTACAAGCAACAACACTATGGAGGTCTGCTTAAATGACAAGAATCTTGAAGGTTCAGGAAAACCCAAGATGCAACGATAAGTGTACTTAAGCAAGAGTGCAAAGCCTTCTGGATCAAAAATGAGCCTCCTTTTCTCCAATGTCCATTCCACTTTTTTTCATCAGGTAGAGGAACCTGAAAAATCGACCGAATTGGTTCTTATGACTCAGCAGATTTCTCTCTCTGAAGTCAGCACATCTGAAAGTTCAGAAGGCGTAAGCACCGCTATTGCCAAGTGGAAGAAAGAGGAAGATTATGTGAAAGCCTTATCTGATCAGTATTGCCTTGAAAAATACCAGGACAGCTACGATTTGATGTGTGAGTACTCCTAACATGAGGTGCATTAAGAGAATGGAACCACATATATCCTGTTACCCCTCAAGGAGAGTAGTGCTTGTGGAATTTTGTAGTCTAGAGCGTCATTCACTAAAAACGTTTCTGGCGAGTCTTTTTCCCGCAATCAACTTGGGTCACATTTAAATGATCCAGCCACGTAGGTTGGGGTCTCTTGAGGATGTCAATTCCATGATGGGGATTCACACAGCGGGCCCCCACCTGTGCTGTGGGGACATTTCAACTTTATCCAAGTCACTCAGATAAAAGCTGCTCACACATGGTATGGGTAACATCATCATTATCATTATTTATTAATTGAATTTATATGCTGTCCTATACCTGTTATTCTAGACAGAAAGGTTTTTTTATTGTGCCATCATGCTGACTTTGCACACTTGGTATCATTAAGGCACACAGAGATTGTGTCAATCCTTCGCGGATTCTCACAGGTACAAATAAGTACCAGACTGCAGCAGTGTAGCGGCACACGTTTGTGCAGGATTCTGTAGACCTCATTTGGTTAAACTCTAAATTGCATTCATTTGTACCCTTTTCTCATTATTAATTACCTCTGAAATGCCCTGCCTCTGGATATTAAAACGCCCCTCTGACTTTTCTTTTGGAACATCATTTAAATATATTTTTGTTCACAGTTTTGGAATTTCTTTTAATGACAGGCACTTCCTTCGCCAATTGAGAGGCTCTTCTGAATGTGTACAGTGTGTTTGAGACAGATATATTTGGGCAGAGCAGGGGGGAGATGTATGTGTGGCCCTGTGTGTGAAGAAGTGCGGGGAGGTATGTACGTAGCTATGTGTGGTGAGAGAGATGTATATGTGGCTGTGCATATGTGAAGTGAGTGTGCTGTGTGCGAGAGAAAGTGTGGCCAACTTGTGTATTTTATCTTGCAATGGAGGAAGGAATGCTCCCTGTTATTAAACAACAGCAGCATTGTTGTGCGCCAGGGAGATTAGTATTGTTCGACCAGAAGGACATGGGTGACTTCCAAGCATGAGGTTATCTTGGGAAACGTGGAGCAGCTGTTACCACACACTATTTTTGTATTTTGCTGTGTCTCCCCCCCTCCGTGACTGCCACCCACACTTCCTTGAAATTTGAAATGGGCTCACTGGCCGAAATGGTTGCCTCTAATCCGAAATGGGTGCCTCTAATTTTTATTTGCTGTATAGCATTTTGTTTTGAAAGTGCTTTAGAAACAGTAATCATTGTTTTTACCTATGCTCTAACACAGCAGAACTTCCAGTTTCCCATCTTCTGCATCATGTGATACCAAGATCCTACACCTTCCCTGTGGACCCATCAGCGCAGTCAGCAACAGACGAAACAGCTGTACAACTGAGCGAGCTCTTATCACTCCCAGTACTGATGAAACGGTCAATCACTGCCCCTTTGGTTTCTCAGTAAGTAAAATTTAGAAGTGATCGGTCAACATTGTAGTAATAATATAGCTTGCATTGCTGGTCATATTCTTTCCTTAATGGGGAAACACACCAGTACATACATTGACCTTCTTTCCTTTTATTTGGTTAGTAAGGTAAGCAATTCAGTGACTGTTGCAACAAGAAATGTGAACTGATTCAGCAGTATATAGTTCAGATATCTATTATTGGACGGCATTCTTTAGCAGATCTTTAAACTGCAAATTTCTTCCTTTCCAGGATGGATGTGCCTCAGAGTTCTTATCCACTGTCCATTCACTTCAGAATGGGGGGGGGGGATGTTTTTCAGCCTGAGGTCTTCATGGACCCTTCACCAAAACTCCACAGACACGCACAGACACAGTAAAAACTACAAACTCGATGCTGCCATTCATCCATTATGAAGATCCCCATGTATAATCCTATTTCTTTCAGTGGAGAATCAGGGTCATACACACAAAGAACCTGAATAGAGATTTGCTTCCTTCATTGAAACTGATGGCTCTTCAAGTGGGAGAGCTCAGTATGGATTGGTCCCATTAAAAAAAAAATTAATGTGGCAAATAAAGTCAGATTTCAGAGCGTGTGGTGAAAAGCACGCAGAGCCAAGAAGGGACAGAGCAGTCTGAATGTAAGGTGCTGGACTGGATAGGGAGTCTTGTGCTCCCTTTCTTCCTCATCGGAATTTCCATGCCCTTCAGGACACTGGACAAAAAGTTCTGAACTTCTCTGCCTAGCCTAGCCTTGTGCCTTAATGGGGATGCAGATCATTCACTTGATGGAGCAGGGAAGGGAGCAATTTCCATCTGCGTCAAAGCGCTAGGTGGTAGAGGTTTAAACTTCTCTTGTCCATTTCAGAGCCTTGACGGCCTCTGCTTGGTTCTGCACACTTCCTCCCCATGCACAGTGCAAACACTACCTACCACCAGTGAAGTATTGAACGGGGCCTAATAGTGAAGGTTTGGTGTTCTGCTCTAGAATGAGAAACCGTAAAGCTTCTAGTTAGAACATAGCAGCTGTTACAGATTTTGAACAGTGCAGAAAGAATTACATGCAAGTGTAATGAACAGAGGTGACAATGGGCAACTGGGATTTCTTTCAAAGGGCATTTTCTTGACATCCTTGCTGCATCCTGTGTTTTTTGCAAGTGATTGCCAAAAGGTACCGGCCCAATAGAAGTAGATTACTTGGAGGGAGCCTATAATTTTGATTGTGGGTAAGGGATCAAAACGTTGGCCATTTTTAATTTACCCTATCCATAAAGCTAAAATGCTGTTTTACCTTTTTATGTGCTTTTTTTAAAAAAGTAACTGGTGTTTGTTTTCATTTGTTCCCAGTGTTTCACTTGTGAACAAAGCCATTGTTGACTACTATTTTGTGGAACTAAATATTGAGAAGCATTTTGGAGCACTAAGGCATTTTTTGTTGATGGAAGATGGAGAGTTTGCTCAGTCACTCAGCGATCTACTTTTTGAAAAGGTAGCAAAGGCTTTTCCTTAAACGCCTGATTCTTGACTATATATCTAGTTGCCGGCATGTGGGGAAATCATATTATATGCGTATATGCTACTAAATATAGGGATTGTGTAGCATTTGGCAGTAGTTTCAATGATCACAACCTGAACAACCTTTCTTGGACATTTTAAATAGAAGGGACTTTCTGGCTTGAACTGTGTTTGTAGGAACATTTAGAAAAATCCCATTATCTACTTTGGAAAGGTTATTCTGACAAATAAATTCTCAGTATCTAATGTGTTTTCTAATTTCAGCTTGGATCAGGACAGACACCTGGCGAACTTTTGAACCCACTAGTCCTCAATTCCATTTTAAATAAGGCTCTGCAATATAGTCTCCATGGGGACACTCACTTGGCTTCCAATCTCTCATTTGCACTGAAGTACCTTCCAGAGATGTTCAAGCCCAATGCGCCCGATGCCCTAAACTGCTTAGAACTACGCTATAAGGTGAGAAGACACACAAGAGTTGAGAAGTGAGCCGGATTTTAAAATTCCCCTATATGCGTTGCAGTTAATTGACCCTGCTTGTTCTCTGATGCTACTTAGAAATGCATTCTGTTCTGCTAACTGTGACGTAATCCTAATCTTAAACAGGCAGCGGAATATTCTGACGCCTCGGGAGGCATGCAGTCATAATAGGTTTTTTTGTTTTTTTATAGGTTGACTGGCCCATGAACATCGTCATTACTGAGAACTGCATGAATAAATATAACAAGATTTTCTCCTTCCTGCTGCAATTGAAGCATATGGTGTGGACTCTTAAGGATGTCTGGTTCCACTTAAAGCGAACTGGTAAGATAAAATCTGACTGCTTTTATTTAGCTTGAAAGCTAACCTGTTCAGAAGATTCAGATGTGAGTTAAATTTAAAGTCTCTGTGTTTCCTATTTCTACCATTATTTACTCGAATCTAATGCTCACCTTTTTTGGCCCAATTACGTTGTAAAAATTGAGGTGTGCATTAGATTCGATGGCACATTCACATTCGCCATCAAATACTTTATTTGGTTTCAAGATTCTGAAAATTAAGGTGCGCATTAGATTCGATGGTGCATTAGACTTGAGTAAATACAGTATATTCCATGAGAGTTTGATTATTCAGCAGCAAACCCATATAACTGAAGGTGAAAGCGGTTTGCTTTGACACAACAGAAGAGGTTTTGGATTCTCATCCAAATGGAGTAAAAGAAAGGCCAATTGTCTTCCAAGGGTGGTATTCCAGTTTGTTCTGTGAAATATTAATACAATAGCAAGAAAAAATAACTCCGGCTTCACCTAGTACATTGTAGGTATTGCACTATACCATATTTGAAACAGTAGAGAGGAAAAACATAACCAAGCACAAAAAGACAAATGGATATATTGATTGAGGGTGAGTTTATGAAAGCCTGTTTCAAGGAAGATCTATTTGATTTCTCATCAGGTCTCCTAGTACAGTGGTTTTCAACCAGTGTGCCGTGGCACCCTGGGGTGCCTTGAATGATAGTCAGGGGTGCCGCGGGCAACACTGGCCTCTGTCCCTCCTCACATCTCTGCCTCCCAAAGGTTTCTACAGCTGTTTGTTGCAGTGGCCCTGGCTACGAGCTCGCCAGGCAAATATTACCTCTGGGGCTGGCCAGGGGGTCCTTTGGGGCGGGCGGGGGGGAAGAGACTCACAGGTCTGGGGCTGCAGCTGCCCAGAGGACTTCCGAGGGGTGAGGAGGCTGAGGGAATACTCCATAAGGGAGGGTGTTCGAAAAAGGGTGAGAGGCAGCTGGCTCTGCAGGCAAGGGGTGACGTAACTGGGCTCCTAAGCCCCACAGGGTTGCCACAGAAAGAATGCAGTTGGTCAAGGGAGACGTGGACTCAGAAATGATTGAAAACCTCTGTCCTAGTCGTATTAAACCAGGATGGTGAATCTGTGGGCTACATACTATGACCTCCATGCTAAAAAATCTGACAGCTCCTGTGGGTCACCTGCTGTGATGCCATGCTAAGTGTTTTGTGCCCTTGCAAGACGCCTCAGAGATTTTTCTATTTTAAGAAGAGTTTAGATTCTCCCCCCCCCCCAAAGTAACTTAAAACATTTACTGACTGCCCCCATAGGCCACCTGCTACTGTGATCCCAACATATTTTTGTGGCTCTTCACAAAATTTGTTAGTAAAAACTGTGCCCGCTTTGCACCTTGGCTGCTTCTGCTTTGGCATGCTGGCCAAGAGTGGCGGTCCTTTTTCAGGCGCTACGAGCCATCCTTGTCGTTTTGGTTTTTCAGCTCTGGTAAAGCATGCATCCAACTCAGTTCAATTTCGACAGCTCCAGCTTTATAAGCACGAAATGCAGCACTTTGTGAAAGTTATTCAAGGCTACATTGCCAACCAAATCCTGCACGTGACGTGGTGTGAATTTGGAAATAAACTGTCTTCTGTGGGGAACTTGGAGGAAATCTACAGAACGCATGCTGACTACCTCAACAAAGCCATCTTCCGGTAAGACGATTCTTTAACATAGCGTTTCAATTTGCCTTCCCTTGTCTGCATGTAGAGATGGACAATTCTCCTGTAACTAGACAGTTGGGTGGGCGTGTCTTTTCTTTTATAGGCTTCTGTCACCAGTTCTGCTGCCACTGTGATGTAGACAGCGAGAGGAACTAGTAGGCCCCACCACTTAGGCATTGCAAATATGGGAACTTGGGCAAAGGGCTAAGGAGAGTTGCACTTTGCTTTCAACATATTTGCAACATCTGAGAAAGAGAACCAGACCAATTCTCTCACAGACTGCACAATGCCTCTCACTTCACCCAGCTTATGGACTGAGGAAGGGAAAAGTGAAGTGGGAAGGAGCAGGAAGATGGAGACAGAAATGTCTCCGAGGGCCAAAGCAGGGAAATTACAGCACAGAGGAGAGCAGAAAGACCTAAACCTCTAAGCCCAGCCCCTTGGTATGGATGCATATTGTCCCTCCCCAATTATCAGACTAATCGTTTGAGGAGAGGGTGATAGGGAAGCTTTTAATGTTTAATAGACTACTGTATTTTAATATTTTGTTGGAAGCCACCCAGAGTGGCTGGGGAAGCCCAGCCAGATGGGCTGGGTATTATTATTATTAATAATAATAATAATAGGAAGAAGATACCCACACCCACAGCTGGTCTGCATGGATCATTTATGGAGGGTGTCTGTGCGTGTCTTTGTGCATTTGCTGTGGATGGAATGCCACACCCCCAATTAGCAGGGCTGGGCGATAACTGTGAGCCAGAGTGACAGGGGGCTTGTTGAAGCAGAGGGAAGAACAAGCTGTATTGCAGCTTGTTTCTCCCTCTGCAGCGGTATCAGGGCAGACTGCGATTGCGGTTTCACTCAACAGTATATCGCTGGGGAAACGTCCATTGCTCATGAGTCCCAGCACCCAGCTGCCACTTGTTTTTCCCTCAATGCACTGGGTGCTGGAAGCAGAGGGACTCAGGAGGCAGCAGTTTCACCAGCGATACACTACTGAGTGAATCTGTCATCGCAATCTTCCCCTAATACCGGTCGTAGGCGATATATAGGCCAGGCCCACCCCCTGGGCAAATGCATCTCTGACTTACAGTAGCAGTCTGAAACAAGCTAAGCCTTAGTAAATGCTATATAGTACCTGGCTGCATCTAGTCCATCAAAATGTTATTTAGGATAGCTATATCCTAGTACTGAAAGGTAAGAAGATACAAAGGACACAAATTCACTATATAACTGGCATGTTGTCTTTCCTATCCAAAACGATTCAAAAATTGCATCTGCAATCAAACCTCAGCAGGCATGTTTTTTAAGATGCTCCTAAACATTGCTGCAGATGAAAAGTATTGCTGCTTGCTAACTTAATATCAAAACCATCTCTTTTCTTTTGACAGAGGATTGTTGACTGAAAAGGCAGCCCCTGTAATGAACATTATTCACAGCATCTTCAGCCTCATTTTAAAGTTCCGTAGCCAGTTAATCTCTCAGTCGTGGAGTTTCGATACCAGCAAACAAATGGCTGTTCATCCCAACTTTGGCTTAATGCAGCAGTCTTATAACACCTTCAAGTACTACTCCCATTTCTTATTCAACGGTAAGACTTCTGTTGTTGCAAGGATGGGAACCTGGGGGCTGTCCCTAAACTCCCCATCAGCCTCTGATAGCATGGCCGATGGTAAGGGATGATGGAAGTTGTAGTCTAGCAACTTCTGGTGGAGGGGCACAGTTTCCCCAATTTTGGGGTATTGCAAAGATGTGTTTATACTCAGTTTGGAAATAAAAACATCCTCTGCACAGGACAGCTGGGAAGTCTTAGTGTTTCTTGGCAAGTTTGCTTAGTGCAGAGACTCAGGAAAAGCTTTCTTCTGCTTTTCTGAGTTTTCAAGGTCTAGGGATGGGGCAACAGGACATGAGCCGGGTGATATTTCAGTTCATCATCTGAAACCAGTGTGAAGTTCAGATCAAAATACTGGTTTCACACTTTCTGAGCTGCCAATACATTGCGGCTCCCTGGCTACCACCAGCACAGCACATTCCTGCGCTGTGCTGGCGGCTGGCAAGCTGCAATGTCTTGCCAGCTTAAATTACCTGCCTGCATGCTTGCCTTTGCCCAAGCAAGCAGGGTGGGCCCAGGAGGAGAGAGGCACTTGCACTGGCAAAGACAAACGTGCAAAAGGAACAACTTCTCATGTTTCCTCTGCTGGGGCTGGGCTGCAGAGGGAGGTGGGGAGTGGGCAGGAGCTCCTTTGCCCAAGCAAGTGGGCAGCTTCCTTCCCTTTCTCCTGGTCGCTTCTCCCTCCACAGCCCAGCCACTTTCTCAGCCTTTTCCAGTGGTATTTCAGACATCGTGATACATCACTATATTGTGATGGTTAACTGGTGATATTTCACGCCCAGTCCTAGTCGTGACTGTGTTCCCATTATTTTAAACCAGCCCTCCCCAACCCAATATGCTTCAGATGTTGTTTGACTGCAATTCCTGTCAGCTCTGACCAGCAGGATCAATGTCATGTCTGAAGCAGGCCATTGTGTAAAGCTTGCATGATCTTCAACAGGAAGAGCTGCACCTATAGAAGATAACATAGGTTACCTTACATTGGGGTCAGGCTACTTGTCCATCTTGCCCAGTATTTGTCTCCTCTGGCTGGCAGTACTGTCCAGAATTGCAGACACAGATCTTTAACATCGCTAGCTTCCTGGATGCCAGAGATTGAACCTTGGCCTGTTGGCATGTAGAGGATGTGCTCTGCTATAGTCCTTCCACTTGGCGTTCTGCTTTCAGTCCTACGTATGTTTGCTCAGAATCTGGTGTGCTCAACAGACCTTGCAGCAGTTGTAAGCGAAATCTGTAGAGTACTGTGCTTAATTGAGTTTGTTAGCATGGGCAAGTGAAATAATATTTATGATAAAAGAGAGAGCAGATGCCTAAAGTGTTCTTGGTTGGAACCTGTAAAAACGAATAGGCTCAATTGAAATGAAACCTCTGCTAGGACAAATATCATTGAGCTTGAGCACACTGTTGAGAGAGGAATATCAGAGGGACAGAGATTTGAGGCTGACCGATCTGTTTATCTCTTGCCATATTAAACAAGTGTTTTATTTTCTCTTCTTACAGTAGTAACTAAGCTTGTAAACAGGGGGTACCAGCCTCACCTGGAAGATTTCCTGTTGCGAATCAACTTTAATAACTACTACAAAGACAACTGAGCTTTCTTAAAATACATCGCAAACCAGTGATAGAAAAGACTCAGCTACGTGTTTTCATTACCTGGCACACTGAAAGCTGCCAGTGTCAAGATGCTTCTGTAAAGAAAAAGCATGTTTATCAAAGACAATTGAAGGATAGAACGGGATCCATGGAAAATATCATCATAACTAGGAAGATAACGTCATTCCGCCCTGCTTAGCATGGTAGAAGTTTTTATTCTCCTCTGTGCTGCAAAGCATGCTGCCAAGTTGCCGATACAGCAATATGTGCATTAGTGTAAATTTGTTAATGTGTATATTTTTCCTAGTAGCATTGTGAAATCTTCTCATGTAAATGTGTAAGAAATAAAAAGCAAAGCAGAAACCTACCACTTGGTCGTCAGCAGTGTGTATTACTAACATCACGCTCAGAAAGCAGATTGAGAATAAGAGCAGCAACCCAGTGGAACAGGAAGTAAAGCACAGCTAGTGATGGCCACAGACTCAAGGTTATAACTGGAATGAATCAATCGGTTTATTGGTGTACAAAGCTTAACGGCCTTATGAAATCTGAAAAAAAGCAAATGGCATATTCTGAAAATTGAAGGAAATAAAGCAACAAAGGAATGTGATATAAATTGCATTGCATAAACCAATTCATGGTTTAATGGAATACACTAATCATTGCATTAACAACAGCAATCAGAGTTAATGACATTGTCTCCTAAATTCCTCCAGCCCATATAGTTGTAAAACCCAAATTCTAAATTCTAGCTTTGGTAACAGCACACTTTTATCCTCTCTAGGACAGTAGGGTAAGGTTTTTGCGGCCTCCATTCAGCTGGGCAAAGCATACAAAGCTGAGCAGATATCAAGCAACAGTAATAAACACCCCTACCCACTTACAAAACACACAAAAAACTAGCTTGGTTCTTGTGTGCAATTCTTTTGCCCAGGAAGAAAATGGTGGGGGAGCGAGATGTTCATCCGAGCAGCACAGAAAACGGCTGGTTTTTGCCAGGAGGGGAAATTCCATAAACTCTGAAATTTGGTGCAACTATTTGGGGAATAATCAAAGAGAGAAATTAACTGGTGGGGAGCTGTTGCACTGCTAAGGCACAGGTGACACATCTCTACTGTCTTGCCTGTTACTAAGCAAAGTCTTTAATTTTACTTCCCTCTTTTTCATCCTCTCTTTGCATTGGGGTTTGATGGAAATATGGGTGTGTTCCTAGCTAATTTGTTCTACAGGGGACAGTAGAAGTATATCTAGGATTATGACTACACTAAAATATATGTTCCTTATTACTGAAATGGTTTTGGCAAAAAGGGAGGGGAAGGGGGGACTACGTCTACTGAAAAACTAGAAAGACTTCGACAATCAATTGCAGAAACTTCATTTCTTAGATCAGTCAGACTTGCTACTTGATTATATGTTGCATACACAGTGATTTGCAACTAAGCGGTTGACATTCATAGTAACACAGGGATGGTTTAGTACTAAAACTGCTGCAGAAAGGGAAACGAACTCGCAAGCCATCTCAGGCTGGAGAGTCTGACATTGCTACAGCTAAGTACATTTTATCTTGAGTTCACTAAATAGCAGTGAATCAATATTACGCCATGTTTTCCAGTACACACCAGATACCCAACCTCTACAGCTGTCTTTGGGATGCCACATCCCGTTGAGATCCGCCATGCCGCAGTTACTGAACCACCACCCAGAACCGTAGAGCTCGCCAGCGCAGCTGTCAAATGCCTCATCGTCCACAAAACACGGGCCACAGTCATCATTGTCACTATCAACCGCACTGAAGAAATTGCCATCTTGATTCTCAGAGGGTTCACGCCCTCTGAATGCATCTCCTAAACCAAGAAAAAAACCCCTAAATTTTAGTCTCATTAATTGCCTGCATCAGGGCATTTGGGGCAAAGAGAGGCAAATTCTTATTGGCTTACTGGTATAATTTGTTTTACATCAAGCGTTGTCCACAGTACTTCTGCTTTTATATTTTTGGTAAAATCAAATTCTAACTGCCATAACCCTGGGGATGTCAACATGACAACACACCAAAACAAATACATTTTTAAAAGAACAGCAGGCTGTTCTTGAAGCTTTTACAAATTGTATTGAACTCCTTGGTGATTTAACACACCTTTTTACAATCTTAACCACGCTGTGATTAGGAGGTGTCAGTCTAGAGCAGCTGGCATTCTCCACTTGGCTCTGAAACTGCCTTATGGTAACTAAAATGCCCTTGCAAAATATAGTATGAATCAAATTACCAGGTGTTTGCTTCAAGGTAAAGGTAAAGGGACCCCTGACCATTAGGTCCAGTCGTGACCGACTCTGGGGTTGCGACACTCATCTCACTTTATTGGCCGAGGGAGCCGGTGTACAGCTTCCGGGTCATGTGGCCAGCATGACTAAGCCGCTTCTGGCGAACCAGAGCAGTGCATGGAAATGCCGTTTACCTTCCCACTGGAGCGATACCTATTTATCTACTTGCACTTTGACGTGCTTTCGAACTGCTAGGTTGGCAGGAGCAGGGACCGAACAACGGGAGCTCACCCCGTTGCGGGGATTCGAACCGCCGACTTTCTGATTGGCAAGTCCTAGGCTCTGTGGTTTAACCCACAGCGCCACCCGCGTCCCAACGCAGCCCTAAATTTGTATTGTTTGGTTATCTGAAGAAAAGCAACAAGAGTAGTATGGGCTGAAGCAAGTATGGGGAGCCTTCAGTCCTTCAGAAGTTACTGAACTACAAGGCTCATTAGGTCAAGCAAGCATCGTTATTAAAGGTTGATGAGAGATATAGGGAAGCAACATTTAAAGGACCAAAAGCTTCCCGCACATGAACTGAAGGCGTAGAAGTGGTAAGGTGTCCCTTAAACTGCCAGAACCTGTGTAGCATCTAAATGGAAGCAACTGGAACAGTCACCTTCACAATACTGTATACCCACACTCTTTGTTCTCTCCCCTTTAAAATAATTGTATAATTCTTATTTTTTACCAAATATAAAATCTATGAACAGATAGAACCCAACTGGGACCATTGCACTCATTTAAGTATTTTGATCCAGAAGATGATTTTCAGAGCGATTTCCCTTTTTGCCCTGCAGACCCTCCATTTTCCACTGTGTCCTGGGGAGGGGGTTCCCCAGATCATGTAAGCTGTTTTTCTAGGGGGTGCTAGGGGAAGGGAGAATCAGCAAAAATTACCTCTCCCATTAGAAGAGGCATCCCTTGGATCAAAATCAATTTTGAAAGTGCAGTTGGGTAAGGACCATATATGAGTTGCGTGTACATTTCCCCTTTCCTTTGTATTAAAATTATTTTCAATTGCAAAATGTACCGATACCTCTTTCGACTTATTGCTAAAATTATGCTTATATCCAGCCACTACACACCTATCTAAAGGCAGCTGTATTTATTTAAAACCATGAATGCATTGCTACCAGGCCAGAGTGCCTCTAAGTGGCTACAATGGCTCTGGAAGGTTAATCCTGCCTGAAGCTGCTTCAGTAAAATCAGAATTTTATTCCAGGGGTGCAACCTACCAATAATGTCTTTGTTTTCCAGCTTACTTGGTTCTGGACCCGATTTTGAGAGATGCTAAACTGGTAAACATGGGAGTCATTGCACACATCATCACTGAATCTCTTACCCACATTCCCTCTGTATTGTCCCAAAGAAAGGCGGTATTTTTCATCTTCGTTGCCAATTTCGAAGGTCTTGTATACAGCATAGCCTTTCTTTCCTTCACAGTTTCTCATGTCCACTCGGAGCTCGCATTTTTTGTCTCTCTGGTGGGTCAGAGCATGAATGTAGACAAGCCCTAGCCAATGTTCAACTGGAAAATATAAAGTTGTGTTTTCATGTATCCATCGCCAACTGTACATCATCTTGAATGCAAGGAAATAAACACCTGCAGTTTTGAGAGCCACAACAGTTTTCAGCTTCCTACTTTTTACTTAGGGACGTGGGTGGCGCTGTGGTCTAAACCACAGAGCCTAGGGCTTTTCTATTGGAAGGTCGGCAGTTCAAATCCCCGCAACGGGGTGAGCTCCCGTTGTTCAGTCCCAGCTCCTGCCAACCTAGCAGTTCGAAAGCACATCAAAGTGCAAGTAGATAAATAGGTACCGCTCTGGCGGGAAGGTAAGGGCATTTCTGTGCGCTGCTCTGGTTCGCCAGTAGCGGCTTAGTCATGCTGGCCACATGACCAGAAAAACTGTCTGCAGATAAATGCCAGCTCGCTCAGCCTGTAAAGCGAGATGAGTGCTACAACCCCAGAGTCGTCCACGACTGGACCTAACGGTCAGGTGTACCTTTACATTTATTTTCTGCTTGTGTGTACATGGGAAAGGAGGCTTTTGAATGTGGAAGGTCCCAGGTTCAATCCTTGCCACCTCTTGAAAATAATTAGGTGGCAAAATGGGATGGGGCAAAAGACCTCTGCCTGAGACCTTTGAGAAATGCTGCACATGTAGGTTGGTTGTTGAAGTCAATCAATAAGATCCATTTGTGCACATATTGTGACGTCTAAAAGTAAGTCCACAGATCAAAAGATTTTAGTTGAGGGGAATAATTTACTTACATTCAACATGGCCAAATCCTTTTTCGTATTCAGACATCCATCTCCGAAAGTTCTCCGGTCCACCATACACCCCTTGTCCATCGCGTCGCTGGATAATAGTCCATCCACCATCATATCTCTTTTCACAGAATACCTAGAAATTTACGTTGGTAGGTAACTGATCTGAATTACAGGATCCTAAACACAATTGACTATCAAAAGTGGGCAAAGGCAGCCAGATGGCTTTCCTTAGGAGTGCATGAGCTGTGGCACCACCATCCTGGCACTCGCCCATCAAAACTCCTGCAAAGTCTGACCAGAGACAACAGGAGTCTAGGGCTCACCTGTATGTACAAAGGCAGGCCTTAAGGTAACCTGAGGCTGTTTAGGACTTTTCAGGTTAGTATCAGCCAGAATCTGAAGCCAGAAACCAATAGGTAACCAGTGAACCTGGTGTTGGTTCAGTGTAATATGATTCAGCCATGCTGCACTAACCAACAATCTTATGACTGTATTTTGAACCAACTGGAGTTTCCAAAATGTCTTTAAAGACACCCCTATGGAAAGAACATTGTAACCAACTTGGATGCAATTAGGGTACGAGTCAGAATTGCCTTCACCAGGTATGGCCAGACCTGGCAAACCAGATGAAACTTATAAAATATGGCCACAAGCACAACTTGAATATTCAAGGACAATGGTGGTTCCAGATGTACACCTAAGCTGCACACTTGACCTTTCAGAGGAAGTTTGGAGGCAGGTTGTACATCACCTGCCAGTTCTCTCAATTGACTGAATTAAGTTCTCCTTCCCCCCTGCCAATACCAGTTCCAGACATTAGTTCAAGTTTCCAATGCCTCTCCGGGATCAGATTATGGAAGTAAGAGGTAGAGCTGTGTGCCATCAGTATACAGGTCCAGACCTCCAGATCATGCAAGTGTTCAGAAGACAAGGCGTTTGTAAAAACGGGTGCTCTCAATAACACTTCATCATAAATGGAACCTGCGGCTCAGAATGTAATTGTAGAACCATACCTTACCTCAAAAGACTTATGAAAATGCTTTGGTTTGATCCTGTAAACTCCGCTGGGGAGAGATGCATTGGCAGCAAATATTGCTGTGCAATCAGGTCCTGTAATGGAAAGAATGAGCAAGGTTGATGAGACTCCTGCGGCTCAGAATGAGTGAACAGCAAAATGGAGCCCTGGAATTAATGGCAGAAGCCGGCTGGTAATAAGGCGGAACCTGATGGAATAAGGGCAAAGTTCAGTAGTACCTGATGAGAGTCAAGGGAAGTGGGTGGCTAGGCTTAGGGATATATAAATCTGTCAGTTTCAGTTTCTCGGGGTTTCTTCCCATCTTGAGTTCAGTTCTCTACATTTCTATATCAACTAACAAAATTTCTTTTTAAAAAATCCTTTTGAAAATGCACCAGCGTTTAAGTGTTAATTTCTCCCAGTATGCACACTGATATGCTGTTTTGCCTAATACATACATTTTAGTCAATCCATTTAATACATGCTTTTATGCACACTGAACCTTAGTGTATGCATTTTTGCACAAATTACTAGGCACTGCAAAACTAATGGAGTGCAATTTTCAAAGGCTGGATGTGTCTCAGTTCCTCTGTTGTTTTCGAAATTGTGGTTCATCTTTATATGTGAACTGAAGATAAATCCTTCCCCATCCCTAGCTGTGCTTGAGGGAAGTGGGGTGAAGCAAATGGCAAAAAGTAATTACTAATTGCATCCAAATATATAATTACCTATTCTGGTATATTCTGGGATATTATGAGCCAAGCATGATTTGTTTCAGAAACTTGGGAATTCATGCATTCAACTGAACTTCCAAAAACTCTTCCCCGATAGTGTAGGTTTCTTAGTTAGAAATATATTCAGCCAATGTGTGCAGAATCTCCTGCCAGACCTTCCTGTTAAAGATGCAAAGTTTAGGGATGAAGCTGGCAGAGATGGAGACACTGGAGGCTGAGATAGCATGTGTGGGCCCAATTCTTCCTCCATGGGTTTTCCAGTGAACACCCAAATAAGATTTAAAGTGTGAGAGACCAGTTTCGTAGCCTCCTCTTGCTCCTAGTTTTTCAGCTGTAACTGTATCTAGCTCGGATAAGATCACAGGCCCAAACGATCCATCTTGTTTTCTTAAGGCTGACGATACTTAAGCAAAAATCTGAACCAGGAATTTTGTGAATTGGCCATATTTTGTCTTAGACCCTGACACAGCCTGTGTGAATTTCCTCCCTGGTCCTTGAAGGATCAAACAGCGGCACTTAATTTCAGAGTGATGCAGCACATAGGAATAGCTTCCATTAAGTGCTGTTAATGAAATGTGACTCATCTGCAGCAGTACATGGAGAGAAGAGTAAGAAATCATTCTCCAGCTCTTTTCCTTCCTTATTACCTCTGCTATCAGCCGCTTTTCTGACTGAAGTGTACATCAAGGAATAAGATCTCTAGCAGCCAATGCTTGCAAAGGCCATCAAAACCACCAAAACACTATATAAGACTTAATTAAAAAACAAACAATCCTGCCCCCCACTATATCACGTCTTGCCCTGTTTTTCGCAATAACCAAAGTCTCCTGTGTTTTCACCACTTAGCTTCCTCTTAAAACTGGTTACAGGAAATAAAGAGGCTCTGCATTGCAGGGGTTAGGCTAGATGACCCCTGGGGTCCCTTCCCAACTCTACAAACAATTATATGACTCTCCATTCAGTTTCTTTTATAAGACATCTGAAGGCAGCCCTGTTTAGGGAAGTTTTTGATATTTAATGCTGTATTGTTTTTAACACTCGATTGGAAGCCACCCAGAGTGGCTGGGGTATAAATAATAAATTTATTATTATTATTAGCTATTGTGAATCAAGGCCCCAGTCACACACTTTATCAAACAGGGATGTGCCCCCACATTGTATGAAAATAAGGTTAATGATCATTAAAATATGAACAACAACAACAACAAAACACCTACCTTGAACTGCCCGTCGTGGTTGTGCCTGCAGAGATCAAATTATGTTTATATTAGACCGCTGGAAACACTACTGTTGTAAAAACGGAATTTTCTAATTTTACTTATGTACAAAGTTAAAAACCATTCCTGTGTCTTCATGCAAAAACATCTCCCCCTCCAACCCCCCCGACTGCTGTACAAAAGTTTATATTTGAGATAAGCAGACCTTACACCAGTGCTGTCTTTCATTTTGCAAAAAGGTGGAAATCTGCAACTCCCTTGCACCTTTTTGCCACAGGACTGCTCTCCTTCCTCTTCCTCTCTCTCTCTCTCTCTCTCAGCTCAGCCTTCCCCAATCTGTGGCCCTCCAGGTGATGTTGGACTCAAATTTTCAGCAGCACAGCCAATGGCCAGGAAGCTGTAGTTCAACAGCTGGAGGGGATCAGGCTAGGGATTGTTGCTCTAGCAGTTTCACCTGGAGGACAGCCGGCAAACTGAGTTTTTAAAGGGGTATTTCCAGATGAAAAGAAGTTATTTCCACTCCAGTTAGGTAACTTGTGAGGCAGTCTTCTTTATCGAAGACTGGCATTCAGAATAAACTCCTTCTGCCACATTTCCTCTGATCCATTCTCTGCTGTTTCCATACTGCCAGAGGCATCGCAGCCAGACAGTAAAAGGGAGGCCCAGTCAAAGAAGTAAAGCGTCAATATTTGGTTTTTCTGCTTCAACCTGGGGTGGGGAATCTCTGGATCGGGGATCAGCTGTGGTCCTCCAGGCCTCTCTATCCCACTCTATCTCACCCTCCCTAAGACACATCCCCTCTTCCCAGACCACCCCCTTCCCCAGGCCTGTTCCACACCCTCCTCAAGTGCCTCCACCTTGCTGGAATGTGTCCCTGAACCATGGTAATGCCTCCTGCTTACCTGGCGAAGAGCCACATCCTTTGCTCTACCTGCTTTTGCATCTGGCTCCAGTCCCAGAAGGTCCCCCACAACGTGACCCTCAAATGGACAAAAAATTCCCTGCCCTTGGGCTTCAACAAAAGTGACAATGTATTTGTTTACTACCTTTGTCCCGGCTTGCTGAAAATCCAGAATTAATAAAAACCCTGCAATGCTCTTGATCTGGAAACACAGGTTCATTCTCGTAACTGAAATAAATAATAATACAGTATAGCTATTGCTTTCCATAGCAAAGTTCAGCTTATATTTTAGAAACCATAGAATCACTACAGCACATACTTGTGGTTCCCAGTTAGCTAACTACTGCAGGCCCCTTGTTTTTCAAAAGCCAAGCCATGGACCCCTTTTGAAAATGCTGATATCTCTGTGGTAGCTTTTGGCTAATTTACTATGGCAGTTCCCTAAGAACAGGGTTGACAGTTGTCGGAGGAAACTTGGTTATCAAAATACGGGTACCTGAATGTCTTGCTCCTTATGGCAAACATACACAGTTTTAATCTGGGGGACGGGGACAACATTGGGGGGAGCTCTAATTTCGCCTTCCTAGTGCCAGGATAGAGAGCTGGTCCAGTGAGAGTCCAGGCTGGTCCAGTGAGAGCTGGACCATAAAGAAGGCTGATCGCTGAAGAATTGATGCTTTTGAATTATGGTGCTGGAGGAGACTCTTGAGAGTCCCATGGACTGCAAGAAGATCAAACCTCTATTCTGAAGGAAATCAGCCCCGAGTGCTCACTGGAAGGACAGATCCTGAAGCTGAGACTCCAATATTTTGGCCACCTCATGAGAAGAGAAGAATCCCTGGAAAAGACCCTGATGTTGGGAAAGATGGAGGGCACAAGGAGAAGGGGACGACAGAGGACGAGATGGTTGGACAGTGTTCTCAAAGCTACCAGCATGAGTTTGACCAAACTGTGGGAGGCAGTGGAAGACAGGAGTGCCTGGCGTGCTCTGGTCCATGGGGTCACGAAGAGTCGGACACGACTAAACGACTAAACAACAACAACAGTGCCAGGTGGGTCTAAGGCGAGCCAGCAGCTAGGAACCAGGAGCCATGAGGCCAGCAAGCCAGTCAGGACCAAGGAGAAGTCATAATTGTAGGGGAAGCTAGGTGGCAAGAGTCAAGGATCAAGCTTAGACTGAAGTCAGAGGCAGAGGATCAACCTGGAAGTGGGGTTAAGGAGCAAGCCAGAGACCTTGCTGCTCAAGCAAAGCTCAGGTAGAACAGGAAGTTCTCTTACAATCCTTCCAGTTCAGGTGAATTCAACAGTGAGTATAGAGGGCAGTCCAGGGCCTGATGGTACATTTTAAATGTGGTAAATGCTGCTCACAAACTCCCACATCACATTTAAATTAGCCCTATGGTAAAAACCCCAGATTCACAATACTATATCCACAAGGAAGAATTCTGTCAAGGAAACAGAAGGAGAGTCATTAGGGGACATTAATGGCAAGTGAATAAAGAGGGGCAGGACATCTCCATTAATTACCAGAATTACATGTTTATAAAAAGAATCAGAGGGATGCTGCAACTAGCAAATCTAGGATCATACAGAAGCGTTAACCTCATTTTGTCTCTGAAATGTAAGACTGGTCATGGATCATCCAACAACAGAGGCAAATAACAGTCATGACTGCTCTTATAACATTTTACAGTTATAAATTTGCTGGTGTGATGAGTGTCTGTGTATGCCTGTCTGGTCACCGATTTGGCACAGACAATGCGAGTTACACTGCGTCAAGAACTAAACGGGGAGAGGAGGAAATAAGAGACCAGATCCTATGTATTTCTCTGCAAACATGTAATCCACTTCCCACTTACCTGGAAGTAAACTAGACTGAACACAATGGGACTTACTTCAGAGTAGGTATGTACAGGATGGTGCTATGAAGTTCCTTCTCCCCAATGCTAAGACTAAGAATGGCTATTAAACAGGAAAAACGACAGACAGCAAATACTCTCCACTATGCATAAAATCCCTCCAGATTCACATTAGCAGAACAAGATTTTTGAACAACCCCCCCCCCCAAAAAAAAACCCCACACACAACCTTGTTAGTGAAACCTTTGTCTCAGGTCCACACCCAAGCACACTTGATCACCTTTCCAGTAGGATTTCCAGAAGGGGAAGGCTGTGTTACTTTGCTGCTACAAACCCAACAGAATGTCTAACGGCAACTTAAAGACTAACAAATGCATTATGGCATAAGCTTTTGTGGACCAGAGCCCACTTCAGCAGATGCATTATCCTAAATTAGCAGATAAATTGGCTGGGTGGGCAGCAGGGGGAGGAGCGGAGAAGGAATTGAGGTTATAGTGAGGTTAAAGGCAAACACAAAAAGTGAGGTTACAGGTAAGCACAAAAAGTACAGACTGTGACAATTACACTTAATGTAATTGTCACAGGCTGTACTTTTTCTGGTTTCCGCTAATCTCATTGTTTACAACCTCTACCTCTCTCCCAAAGCATCTGTATAGACCTGCCAGTTTAGCCTAGCAACATATCTGTACAAAAACAAATGCCTTAAGTAAATCATTAAACTTGGACCCAAACTTAGTCAAGCTTAGAGTAAACGTACTGGAATTAATAGAGCCGAATAGTTACAACTAACTTCAATCCCATTGGTTTCAGTGGGTCTACTCAGTGCCTAAATCTGGATCCAAACAGTCTTCCAGGTAGTTCCACAAATCTCTGTTGTTATTTCCCCCAGTAGATGACAATAGATCTCTTTCTGAGACAAGCAGCTCCTAGATATGGTACAGATGTGTGCAAATGAGACCCAAAATGCAATGACTGTTCTTCATATACAATGTATTTATGGCAATATATGGCTAGAACGAAAGGAAATATGGCTAATTGGAAAATACTAAGTTTCTACTTATGTGCCATTTCTGATAAATGTCTCTTTATGAATAATGGGGCGGGACCATTTGTTGCAAGGCAAAGGTACAAATGTGTAAATAATTACTGATATTTTAATGCTGATGTCCAGTTGTATTTCATTGCATCTGGGACTGCAGAAGCAAAGGGGAAAGGGCCTCCATTGGGGAAAAGAAAAGAGCCAACTGCTATGCTGGCAAAAATGCCAACAAGGGAAGATCAGCCTGACCCCAACTGCATATAAACACCCATTCATAACTCACCACCTATAGAAATGCTCTCTTCCCATCTTCTCTCTTTTTCCTGCATGTCATTGTGAGCCTGATTGTCAGTGCCTATCTTTCTCTCTCTAAAAAAACGACACAAGCCTTTTTTGGGAGACAATCCTCTGAAAAGTGGGGTGAAATACAGTAAATAAGTAATTAACAAAGATCCAGAAACTTCAGCATTGGATTTTTCAGAAATATCATGACTGTGAGTAGTGAACATTTTAATCATTTCTTGGATTTCTTAGTCTAAAAATAACACGGTACAAACTTTTAATATAAGCATGGTTAAAATAATTTATTTTCAATGAACACAGCTCAGGGTAATAAATTTCAGATTTTTGATATTATTTGCAGAATGAGTAAATGTCCACAACATCCTTCAAAAGGTATAGAGTGCAATACTTAAAAGTATCATAAAAACATTCACGTGGCATGTTTTTATTGCTAAAACTGCATAAAAAGTAAGTAATTTTGATTGTGGGCAATAGGTATTCCATTCACAACAGGTGACCTGAGCACTGTTTTTTTTAATTTAAAACTCTACATAAGACCCTCAGAAGCCACAGTTAAGATCTGCTAACAGCAAGACCAATTAATAATAGCCCTATTCATTCGTGTGTACAGAACTCTAAATTAAAAGCAAGAAAAGTATAGCAGTTGTTTGCAAAATTTCCTGTGCCTGCCATTTGTCAATAACTCACATCAACATATTTTTATTTTCCAACTGCCAGTCTACGTTTACATTATAAGGCAGAAAGATCACAATATCTCAGAGGTGCGTTGACACTCCAGTACATTCCTATGATTTTAAAGGGATACTGACTATAAAGAACAGTCCTTAGGACTACAGTCACAGCCATCAGGATGTATTGGAGCAACACCTCTTTTAACACACCTCTGAAGAACAGCCATGTTTTCATGCAGCTGTTTCGCTGAAGCTGAAATAAGCTAAAGTTAAAATATAACTCAATTGCACAAAAGGCAAAATGCGCGAGAATGGAAGACTTTCCATGAGGTAGCAAAGTTGTTTACATAGGAAATAAATAGGTTATCTGAAATGCAAGAGTGAAAGCATACATCATTTGAAGGCATTGTTCAAATACAAAGCAATTTATACATTATACATTTTGGCAGAAATTAACCTGTTGACTCATGCTCTCTACTGCCAATGCTGAACAGGAGGCAGAGGGGAGTTGTTGCCCCACTATTCCAACAATTGGTGCTGAACGCACAGACCCAGAATAGAGTCTTGAACCATATGCTTTAGTATGGTTATGACCCTAACTGAAATCAAGCCACTATATGTAAATCATTTACACTGAAACTAGTTTTCTTCTTCATTCCATTTTTTTACATATACACCATCATCTTTTCCCAATGACCCAAAAATAATTTCTCTAAAAACCTGATTTAAGCACAAAGGTTCACAATAAATGAACTACGCTATTAAATGAAACATAGCTTAGAATAAGCACTGATAAGCTTATACCCACTCCCCATTGAGAGATATCCCTGCATAATAATAAAAAACGTTACAAATATATTGCCAGCAAGTACTATTAGTTCATTTTCAGACAAAAATAATTCCAGCATCTGGATTGCTATTTTTGTCTTCACAAACACAGATTTCACTTGGATGTTCACAGATCAGCGCGGAAAAAATATAACTGCACTTTGCGATGAATAAAACTTTGGTCTGTCTTTCAACAGTGTGCGTGGACAGTTGTGATGGTCGCAAGTAGTAAAATGAATATGGCTCAAGTGAGACTGTGAAGACATCCGACCCATCTGTTTGAGACTTAATAGCACTTCTATACACCTTGCTGCACTCTCCACCCGGGAAGATCACTATCCCTTTGTGGAAAATACAAACAAGGCAGTTAAGAAGATCATGTAACACAGAGCTCTGAAGCCCAGAGTGGAGGTTTACTGCTATAGGGAACTCTTCTCCTGGATGCTGAACTGCACTCAGCAGCGGCAGCCCCAACTTCTTCTACTTCAGGATCCTCAGTTGCCTCATTGTAGCATTCCAAGTCGTCTTCATATGGCTTTTCTAGGAGCCTCAAAACTTTCCTTACCTGGAAAAGGAGGAGTACAATTATTACCACCAAACCTCAACTGTATTTTTATTATTTTTGTCCCCAGGGGAAAGCCAAAGTTTGGGGATTCCATATCTGGTGAATACCTCTCTTTATTTTGCAACGTTTAGCTCAGGCATCCCCACACTCGGCCCTCCATATGTTTTGGGACCACAATTCCCATCATCCCTGACCACTGGTCCTGTTAGCTAGGGATGATGGGAGTTGTAGTCCCAAAAAACATCTGGAGGGCCGAGTTTGGGGATGCCTGATTTAGCAATACTGCTTACCTCCATGAAGTCTCCACTTTCTGCTGCTTCTATAGCATTTTGAGCAATGTAATTTCTCAATATGTATTTTGGGTTATTTGAGTTCATAATTTTCACATGCTCAGCATTCCAGTTATCAGAATTGCCAAATTGCTCCATTTCTTTTTCTAGCCGAACTCTGAAAGGACACAGAAAGCTTCGCATAATGGGTGAGTTTTAAACAAACTAACAAACACACTGCTTCTGTCACAATCCTGAGACTCAGGAACATACAACAAAGAATCATTTAAGAGGACAGGTCTAAAAAGGCACTCGGATAGGACATCCAGAGCACAATGCTGAGAGTTCATCCTGAAAACTTATTTGAGCATTGTATGCTACACAGCCAATACAAACAATTCATTTCAAGAAGACAATTTTAAAGATCTTATTTGGAATATATACTGATAACAAATGCTGCAATATGAAACCCTTAGGGTGCTTCCATGCACTCATAGCCAAATCCTTTACCACAAACATTTATGCACATATGTATTAATAGCATATAGAAATATACAGAAATAGAAATATATTTGGTACATAACCATTAGTCTCACCTGTAGTTCTGAAGCCAATCTTTCCAGTGTCCTTTATTTCTACTAACCAGTTCAGATGCTGATAACTGCTGTAGCTTAGAAAATTGCTCTATGCGTTCCAGTTCTTTATTTATGTTAGATTTTGTCCCAATTAAGGCAAAAAGTTGTGGGTTAGACTGGGCTAACATCAGCATCATTGAAAGCTGTCTAGAAAAAAGGGGAAGGGGGGGAAATGGAAGACTATCAGAAATCAGTTACTGTGAGTTGTGTGTTAAGTTATTCTTAAAAAACATACAATTCCTTAAATTATGAATTATAAGGGTACAGACAAAATATTTGACTTCTAAGGGGAATTTTGGAAAAAAATTAGCAGACATGTTTTGTCATACATTTCAGCTGCGCAACTCTGCTGAATGCCAGGGTGAATTTCTGTCTTTACTGCCTGAAATCGCTAAACATGCACAAGGGCAGCATGTTTCCACTAAGAATGAAACAGTAAAGCAGTCAACAAAGAGAATAATGCTGGAAATCAATTAAAAGCTAAGTAATAGAAAGCAACAGAAAATGTTTTTTAAAACGTGAACTCCCCCACATATTATCCTTTAACTTTCAGCTCAATGCTATTTTTGATGGCTAGTTTATATGGTTCTCACTGTAGTGCAAATTTAATAATAAGTATTAGGCAAATGGTATGCCGGAGGTGTGAGGGTGAACAAGTACACATTCCAAAATATGTTGACAGTAATGTTCCAGTTGTGGAACTTCATTTAACTTGATGATTAAAGACTAAAAGTTACACTATGTATTGCTTTGTGCTGTATTGTCTGCTGTATTGAATTTGTGTGTAGTCATTTTACGGCATTTTTAAATTTAAAAAAACAACACAGATTAAAGGCTAAAATAGTTGCATGTGGTGATGTGAACAGTTTAATCTCATATCTAGCTAGTGATCCAGACTTAAAGGACAATACATTCTTTCATAATGGACAATGTCTTTTTAATTTTTCTGTTATGGTGGGCATATATGAACAAGCACAAGGAGGAACTTAATGTCT
This sequence comes from Podarcis pityusensis, assembly GCF_964106645.2. Classification (NCBI taxonomy): domain Eukaryota; kingdom Metazoa; phylum Chordata; class Lepidosauria; order Squamata; family Lacertidae; genus Podarcis; species Podarcis pityusensis. Next base: position 62,092,754 of record NC_138035.1, read on the forward strand.
CGATTCTTTCCAAGCAATGTCACCCTTCTTTTTATCATATTACTTATGCATCATTTATTATTACTTATTATTTTATCATATTACTTTTCATGCTGGAGAACCATACACCTGTGACATTTGCCAGGTACTGGATGAAATTAAAGAGGACATCAGAAAGGGTAATTTTCTAGTCAAGAAGTCTCAGTGTAAATTGGATCCTGACAGTCAAATATGGTTGAAATGCTGTTGGCAAAACAGCAAGTCTCACTGGCATCACCACAACTAACTATGAGAAGGTGGGACCTACAGCAAAGAGTCTCCGATTTCACTCCAGCTACTCCGCAGGACAAATGGAAATAAACTTTTAGTTGCGTTAGTTGTTCTGAACTCACTTCTGCGTACTAAGATTTTAAGACAACAACCATTAAATGTCTTTGTCAAAACAAGGCTTTGCAAAAAGAACGAACAACGATAGCATCGGGTTCTGTGACACAATGGCGAACAATGCCTTGACATTCAGATCATTGTCTGCAGTTAAAAGGACAGTAACATTCTTAACTGGGTAACAGATGGAACTCAGTGATGCAACACACCATTGTCCTAGTAAAAATGAACAGAATTCAAGACACAAAGCCTATTACCAGACACACCAACTTGAAATGTTGATTGTCCCTTATTTCTACTTGGCACTAACGCAACCTTAATTAAAGGTGGACAGGCACCAATACAATGCAACTCAGAAGCAACAATGAAGCAGTAGCAACCTTTGGAGACTTGCTAGATGGCATAAATATCAGACTGAACAACAACATGTGCAGAGTGCCACTGGAGTGCTTCATGGGAAGGCTGTTTCCAGCTACCCTACCCTTTGGCCTTGGAAGGAGGAGGAGAGCTGCTGCAGGAGAGCAACATCATGTGAGGGGGTTTCTAGGACTATGGTGAAACTGTGAAGCTCCCTTGTTATTTTTGCTACTGGATGCTGCTGTTATGTTGTTTATATAATCTTGTGTTTTATATATATAGTACTGAAATGTGTTATTTTTGTATGTTATTATGTTTTCGTTTTGCTATATTCTGATGAAATTGTTGCCATGTTTTGCTATGTTTTTATGAAATTGTATTTGCAGTGTTTGTTTGAAATGCATCCCTGTTTCTATGTTGGAAGCTGCTTTGATCACCATTTTTTTGGGAGGGGGGTAGAAAAGCGGTATACAAATATAATGAATGAAAAAAATGAAAAATTCTTCACTTTTCTGAAGAGTGGTGCAAAACATCTCTCTCATTACTGGCAAAATATAAAGACATTAAAAAATGCAGCTAATAAAGCAGGTTTTGTCAGATTACAACTTTGTCTTAATTGTTTAGGAATTGGTGGCTTCTCTATGTTGCGTCAGCCCATTCGGAAAAAAAATCGGAGAAACTCATGGAAATGCAACACCAGAATTGCCCTCCACTATGTAATCAGTAAATCACCATGCACTACTGCAGGCATTTCCAAAGTCTGTCTCAGGGGCCTAATATGGGCCGCTGGTCAATTTAATCTGGCCCCCGTGGCACTATATGTCCTGGGGGGAAATCCTAAATCCTAAGAAAAGCTCAACAATTTTGGCTGGCCCTCACACATATTCACTTCATCAAATCTGGCCCTCTTTGAAAAAAGTTTGGGCACCCCTGCACTATTGGAACTCCTCATAATACCAATGTTATGATATCGTTTGTAGAAAACAGTGAAATACCTTGCCTGTATATGAATTAGGAAAGGCTTCAAGACTCCAACTGGTGTGAAGCTGGCTTGAGAAATCATGCATCAAACAATAGTACAGTGGTACCTCGGGTTACATATGCTTCAGGTTACATACGCTTCAGGTTACAGACTCCGCTAACCCAGAAATAGTGCTTCAGGTTAAGAACTTTGCTTCAGGATAAGAACAGAAATTGGGCTCTGGCGGCGCGGCGGCAGCAGGAGGCCCCATTAGCTAAAGTGGTGCTTCAGGTTAAGAACAGTTTCAGGTTAAGAACGGACCTCCGGAACGAATGAAGTACTTAACTCGAGGTACCACTGTATTTTATAACAAAGTATAGGATTCATGTGCAATCTGGATAATGTTGGATGAACATTGAAAACCCAGCCCAGAAACATTGTGAGTGCACCATAATCAGGAGGGAACACATCCCTTGGTTATTAACAACATGGACTTCAGAGATTTTGTCTCAATAGATCTGTCTCCTAGCACAAACTTGCTACTGCTAAATTGTTTCATAGTAACAATGTCATGAACAGCTTTGTTCAGGCGGATTGTGTGTACTAAACATTGTGTGTACTAAACATTATTGATAGATTCCTATATTCTGTTTGTAAAGTAAGTTTTTAAAAATCTAATTATACATGGAATGTTTTGCATGCCACATAAACTTCCATATGTGCATATTACTAAAGCAACCATTATTTATGTTAGTTCTTGACAGAAGGACCATGAGCAAAAACCATCATGAGAGCAGGGAAAGAGAAACCGTTTCCCTTAAACTCCAAATGTAAAAAGTTGCCTGTGTCTGAAAACAGGAAAATAAACAATGAAATATGCAACAGATTGACAGGAACTACATGAGTGCTTGGTATTGTATTGCTGTATTTTATACTATTATTTAATGTTATGGAAATATTCATTAAAAAAGAAAACGAAAACAGGAACATGACAAAAGCTAAATTAGTGGCCATTTTAGATCCAAATATTGCAGCTACACATCAGTGCTGTATTTCTAGATCTCAAATGTAATATAATAGGATGATACCCAACAAATACAATCAATTTCCAGCATTTAATTGGCTGCAGTCTGATTCTCAAAAGCATTCTTTCATCCTGTTGTTTTTTAGTTTTTAGAATGAAGTACACTATGGCATAGAACTAAACATACCCAAAACATATTAAAAGCATGTCTGTCACTTAACTAAGAAATGTATCCAGAAGTTAAAATACAAATCTCCAGTTTTCCAGATTAGAACTAGCACATTAATCTGGAACTAGAAACTTGCAGAAAATAAAAAATAAATATCTGTTACTGTCCACATGCAATCTGTCAAACATATAACCTGCCAATCTATTATTTCCTCTAATCCTAAAACACACAGGAACTTTGCACAATATCACAGCTCAGTATACCTGGGGTCCATTTGAGGCTTGTATGCAACTTTCAGTTCTTCTAAGGATGCACACTCCTTTGAAATCTTATCTAAGAACTCTTCCAGTTTTAAAGGATCAGAATCTGCTGGGAAAGAGCTCAGCAAGCGGAAAGTATTTGTAAAATCTGCACCTACGAAACAGATGTAATGGGAATTTTATTCAGCTGTTTATATAATTCAGTTCAAACTGTTTTATCATGTATTGGCATTATGTCTTTAATTTCAGAGTATTAATGTAGATGATTTGAATTATTTTATGCGGAACATCACATGAATTATACTTTGTTATTTTAAATTTTAATATACAATGCACACTAACCTGTGACCCGCATAGTTTCCAATAAATCAGAAACCAATTTACTATCATCATCCAACCGGAGCTGAATTAATCCTAGCTTTTTTCTCATTGTTTGCAAATAATGCCTCTCAAATTCTGCTTCATATTCTTCTTCCAGGATGGGTAAACTGATTTCCAATGGAAGTTCTGGGACTAAGGCTTCAGCAAGCTTGCCTAGGTTCCACTTACAAATCTCTGGTTGCTTATTATAAGCATAGCGCCCTGCGTTATCAGAACCATTGCAAATATGTTCAGGATCGTATCTGCAAAACAGTAGTATTTGGTTTAATATTTAGTTTATATGAATGAATAGTAATATTGCAGTAACTAGATAATGTACAAATACAATGCTGACTGCTTCCTCCCCCCCTTGTAGTCTTTCACAGCATTTCCTAAAGGGTTCCCCCTCAACCCGCTAGAGCAGTTTTTTGGGGGGAGAGAGGGGGTTGTGGGAAGCCTCAGGGGGACAGGCAATTTCTGAAAAGAACCTCAATCCCCATTTTGCTGGCGGGAAGCTCTGCTAAATCAAACAGCCTTTTGTCAGTGCACACCAATTGGATACAACTCTACATCTTTAAGAATTATTGTGTATCACCATGTCAAACAAATACTTTGTTTCCCTCTTCCCTAATTTAATCTTACTCAAATTACTTAGTAAATTACTGAACAGGGATAAACTACAAGGTAGCCAATATAAACCTTCAACAGCTATAGATCTAACAAGGGTGATCACACTGTTGCTGCAATATACAGCAAAATTATCCTGGATTAATTCCATTAACACTAACAAGTATGAGTGAGTACAAGGGTTTTGCCAGTTCATCTGAAAACATATTACCATACATTTAAATTTCTTCCACAGTTCACTAGAAATAATTTTTCAAAAATGAAAGCAATAAAAAGAGATCCTGGTGCCATTTGATCCAGTCACTATAACATATCTATGTTTTGAAGTTATTGAAATACACTGACCTGTCCATAAATCCAAAGGGTCCATAGTCAATTGTAAGTCCAACAATACTCATGTTATCCGTATTGAGCACACCATGACAAAATCCAACACACTGCCATTCGGCAACCATCCTTGCTGTCCGCCTTGTTACCTTAAAAACACAACCTGATTTTCAGTCTCTTTTCATCTATGAACTTTATGCTTGCATACACACTGCATATTAAATAAAGTAATATTTTAAAAACAGACAGTTGCAAATGTGTGTTGAACATTTTCCATCCATGTATGCCATTCTCCACAGATCCTTAAGGGTTCCTATGGAGAATAAAAGACTAATATTTGCCAACCCTATGTGAATGAAAATTGTCTTGTCTATGTTAATAGGATGTCAATGAGTATCAAAGGGTGAAAAATCAGCCCACTGCAGACCATATAATTTGGAAAAAATTAGCATTCCAAGGAGTGGAATGCAAACATATTTTTTATAAAAATAGTAAGAATTAATTATTACCTCCCGAAAGAAAGCAGCATTCCTCTGGACATTATTCTCTGAGTGTGCTTGTAGAATCTCTGGGTAGAAAGTGCTGATTACATAATCAAGCATTTGTATTCGAATATCATTTCTATCAACACTGGGACCTTTACGTCCTGTATATTCATCAGTAGCTTTAAAAATTTCAAATGATCCAAACCTAAATAAAAGGATTGTCAATTATTGAGCTATATCACCAGGATATAAATATATTTCATTGAGGGTCCCCCCCCCCGTATAGTTTGTTTATATATATTTTAAAGTAACAAAAAGTAAAAAAAATGCCATTTAGTTCCATGTACTGCAGCAACAGGAAATGCTATGGTATAGTTTTACTAGAGAAACGGAATATTTAATTAGTAAGCCCCAATTCTGAAAGATGTGCTTTATAAGTATTTTGAAACCTCATAGCTTTCTTGGCTATTAGAGACAAGTGACTGAATTGTGTTTCAAGGATGGAATTGCCATTGCAGGGGGCTGGACTAGACTTGGGATCCCTTCCAATTTATTTCTACAATTTTATGAGATATGAAGCTCACCTCTGCCCCAAACAAGCATTTGGAGAACTACTTCTTAATTTTTTTTTACATAATAACTAGGGCTGCAATTGCAACTCAGTATTGGGTGTCTAATCACTTGCTGAAGGCCAATATTTTAGTCTTCAGAACCAAATATTAGCAATCAATATTTACAATTTTAGTAGGCAAAAATCACAGGTACCTGAAATGTCTATATTACAGACAGTTTATCTAGAACACATCCAAACTGTATATAATACCTGTTTTAATATAAAACCCAAAGCAGGATACTTACCTAATAAACGTGGGTGCTATTCTCAGGACAATTGTGCACCTTTCTTTTTTTGGATTCCCATCGTAAAAAATGTCCCGAATAACTTCTGAATCAGATGTTACGCATGTTCCAGCTCTGGTTGTAGGTATTCCTAGGTGAAACATTGCTTCGCTGCACAGGAATTCTCTTATGCTTGATCGCAGAACTTTACGACCATCTGCTTGTCTGAAATTAAATTAATAAGAAACTAGAATAAGTTTTTTTAAAAATAATATTAAAAAATATTTTAAAAGCATAATTTACAGATGAGAATGGTCAAATTCATTCAGTATCAAGAATTAGGCCTTTAAACAGCATTTTATTTCAGAACAAAGAAGTATACTTGCTCTGTAGTAAAAAATGAAGCAGGGAGTAAACTATTTCTGCTCACTTTATAGCTCAATTCTAGACATGTCTACTCAAAAGTCCCAATTACTTATTCTCAGTGAAGTGTGTATAAGATTATAGCCTTAGTGCAGGGTTTCCCAAACCTGGTCTCCAGCTGTTTTTGGACTACAACTCCCATCATCCCTAACCAGTGGTCAGGGATGAAGGGAATTGTAGTCCCCAAACAGTTGGAGATCCAAGTTTGGGAAACCCTGCCTTAGTGTGTCTGCACATAATAAATATGTTATCATCTCAATATAGGTGTTTTATGACAGCTCAAGTAAGTCCTCAGGGGATCACACCTAAAGCCAAAATCACAGAGTGTATAGCCAAAACACATTGGGTGCAATGGCATGAGAGATTGCCAGTCTTTCCACGCAAAACTCTGCCCCACTTTTTTAAACAATTTTTTTCCAATGAACATAAAGCTGAATGGGTACAAGTTAAATGTGTGTATGTTGCGGACTAACTGTACTTTGTTTAGGGGAAACTTTTCATATGTTCTTCTGCAGGCCACTAAATGATGCAGCACCAAGTGGATATACATGACCCAGCCTTTAGCAACTGGGGCTGAGGCATGAATTCTGCTCATACTTTGTTATTCATGGTATGCTCTGCATCCTTGACAATAGCTAGCTAATAGCTCAGTTAGTAGAGCATGAGAATCTTAATCTCAAGGTCACGTTGTGCAAAAGATTCCTGCATTGCAGGGGGGTGGACTAGATGATCCTCGGGGTCTCTTCCTACTCCGACAATTGTGTGATTTTAATAAAGACGAGATATGAATCTGTACCTTGATTCAAGTTGTCAAGGAAGGGAGAAAATGAAAGGCTGCATGAGCCAGTGACATGGGCATAGGCAGGATTTACGTTAGGAGCGGCAGGTAGCCAGCATTTATGTTAGGTGGGGCAGGGCACCCACCTGCCATCATCCCGTCTGGCTTTGTCATGCAGATCTGGAATGAAATTTCTTGACAAGAAGTTTCTTTTAAATTACTTTCTTTTGACCCCAAGTGCTCAGAAAAAAACCTTTCTACATTTTTTACTTTTGAGTAGTTTTATTTATTTATCATTTTATTTTAGTTGCACAAAATTCTGGAACCAGCACTTTTAATCTCTGGCTTCCATGAGTAGCCTGGACAGTTCCGAACTAGAATATTTCTATTTATTTACTTGTTGGGGGGGGGGCTGCCCCCACCTCCACCCATGTCCAAGGACATTAACAGGCCCGACCCAATACACATTGACTCAAGAGTAAGCCCAACTAAACCAAACTGGGTTTTTTGTATTTTTTAATCACACTGCCCAATACAAAGACCTGCAGACTGTATGGTGCGCTATGGCCTTCTTAGGGCCGGATTTAGGTTTGATGAGGCCCTAAGCTACTGAAGGTAAAGGTAAAGGGACCCTGACCATTAGGTCCAGTCGTGACCGACTCTAGGGTTGCGGCGCTCATCTCGCTTTATTGGCCGAGGGAGCCGGCGTACAGCTTCCGGGTCATGTGGCCAGCATGACTAAGCCGCTTCAGGCGAACCAGAGCAGCACACGGAAACGCCGTTTACCTTCCTGCCAGAGCGGTACCTATTTGTCTACTTGCACTTTAACGTGCTTTCGAACTGCTAGGTTGGCTACTGAAGGTACTGGGGCCCTTTATATGTCCAGCTGTCCTTTGTCAACAACAAACTATCGCTGGTTTTTTGTGTTGAATATATGCTATAACCTAACAGGTATCTAAAGGGATGCGGGTGGCGCTGTGGGTTAAACCACAGAGCCTAGGACTCGCCGATCAGAAGGTTGGCAGTTCAAATCCCTGCGACGGGGTCCCTGTTGCTCGGTCCCTGCTCCTGCCAACCTAGCAGTTCAAAAGCACAGTTCAGAAGCGGCTTAGTCATGCTGGCCACATGACCCGAAAGCTGTACGCCGGCTCCCTCGGCCAATAAAGCGAGATGAGCGCCGCAACCCCAGAGTCGGTCACAACTGGACCTAATGGTCAGGAGTCCCTTTACCTTTACCAGGTATCTAAAGCCATTTGCACATAACCATATACAGTGGTACCACGGATTAAGGACTTAATTCGTTCCGGAGGTCTGTTCTTAACCTGAAATTGTTCTTAACCTGAAATTGTTCTTAACCTGAAGGACCACTTTAGCTAATGGGGCCTCCTGCTGCTGCCGCGCCGCCATCATGCGATTTCTGTTCTCATCCTGAAGCAAAGTTCTTAACCTGAAGCACTATTTCTGGGTTAGCGGAGGCTGTAACCTGAAGCGTATGTAACCTGAAGCGTACCACTGTATGTCTTTTATCAAAGTAATTGTTGAACTGAAATACAATTTTGAAGAAGTATATTAATAGTGAAATACTTTTAAATTGGGGGGGGGGGCAAGAGAGCGGGGGCCCTAAACTATAGCTTGTTTAGCGTTTACGTAAATCCGGCCCTTCCTGGATTAAGAGAAGGGAGCCGGTCTCTGCCACTCCCCTCTCCCGAAAACAACGCGTGTGTCGCTGGGCGTGCGCCTTCGCGGTTTACCGGGAGAAAGGGGTGAGGCCGGCTCCCTTGAGCTGGATCTCCCAGCGCTCTCCGCGCAGGTTCAGCACCTCGCCCAGGTAGACGGCCGCGCCGTCGCCCAGCTGCCCGGCGAAGCTGCCGAACTGGTGGCCGCAGTAGCAATGGGCGGCGGGCTCCGCGCCGGGAGGCAGCCGGTTCCCGCTGAAGTAGAGCGCCGCCTCGGCTTCCTCGTCGGCCGCGCGAGGCTCCCTCAGGCCCAGCAGCTCCAGCGCCGGCGCGGACGCGGCTACCAGGCGAGGCCCGCGCACCGGGGTAGGCCGCACCCGCGAGAAGCAGGCGCCCGACACGGGCCGCGGCACGTTCTCCTCGCTCGGGTCCAGAGGCAGGGCCCGCAGCGCCCGGTTGTCGAAGCGAAGCGCCCCCAGCCACAGACCAGCCTCGGCGGCCGGGCCTGAGGGAGAAGAAGCAGCAGCAGCGGCCTCCATACTGCCGAAAGGGCGAGAAACAGGCACCGGCAACAAACGGCTGAGGCGCCGACTGTTACTACGCAGCAGCGCCGTTGCCATTCGCTTTTCTCCGGCCTTCTCGGCCACCGTTCGCCACGTCGGTCCCGCCCATAACCGCCTTCCGAGTCCCACCTATAACCGCCCACCCTCTCTCTAGCCTATCCCAGCTCGCCCCTGGGCGCGAGCCTCCTGATTTCCACCAATCAGAGACGGGGCTCCAAGGAACTGGCCAATGGGACGAGGGGGAGAGCTATTAACCGCCTTTCGCCTCCGCTTGGGAGTGACGCCGTTGCGCAGGCGCAGCTGCCTCAGCACCGTGGGAACCGTTATTTGAACAGAAGTATTTATAAGGGTGCGGGGGGAATCACTCTGCTAATATCGACCCATAATATCGTGTGGCTTATGATAGGTCTGCCAGTCCCTGCAAATTTAAATTTCATAGAATTGGGAGGGACCCCTAGGGTCATGTAGTCCAAACCCACTGCAATGCAGATATCTCAGCTGAAGCATTTGTTTATTTATTTAAATTTCTATACCACTTTATATTTTTAAGAAAAACCTCAAAGCGGTTTACAGCATATTAAATCAATAAAACAATCTGAAGAAAGTCAAATACAGAATATACAGTCAAAGCAACAGTCAAATATAGAGTATACAGTCAAAGCAACATAACAAAAAACTAAAATATTACCTTAAAAGATTTCAAAATAAAACATTACAAAGGAGGTCAGCTACAGACATCCATGACAGATGGCCGTCCAACTTCTGCTTAAAAACCTCCGAGGAAGGAGAGTCCACAACCTCCCATTCCACTGTTGAAGAAGAGTTCTTACCATCAGAAAGTTCTTCCTGATACAGATGGGTAGCCGTGTTGGTCTGCCATAGTCGAAATAAAAAAATTCCTTCCTGTAGCACCTTAAAGACCAACTAAGTTAGTTCTTGGTATAAGCTTTCGTGTGCATGCACACTTCTTCAGATACACTGAAAAGTGTATCTGAAGAAGTGTGCATGCACACGAAAGCTTATACCAAGAACTAACTTAGTTGGTCTTTAAGGTGCTACAGGAAGGAATTTTTTTATTTCTTCCTGATATTTAGTCTGAATCTCCTTTCTTGAAGCCATTGGCTAGTCCTACCCTCCAGAGCAGGAGAAAACAAGCTTGTTCCCCTCTTCCATGGGACAGCCCTAGAGATATTTGAAGATGGCTATCATATCTCCTCTTTTCCAGGCTAAACATACCCAGCTCCTTCAACTGTTCTTCATAAGGCTTGGTTTCCAGACCCTCAATCACCTTTGTTGCCCTCCTCTGCACACGTTCCAGCAGCTTAAATGTGGGAGAGTGCAGTTTATGATTTTCAACCCCCCCCCCCCCAGTAAAAAACATGGCACAGAATACACCTTTCAGTAGCATTGCCTTTTCATACCTTTTGTTTTAATGCTTAAAAACCACCAACACACTTAATGCTGCAGTTGGGCTCCCACTTACTTGGTAGTAAACCCCTTCAAACTGAAAGGGATTTACTTCTCTTTCACATGAGGCAGGACCCGAATTAAAATATGAAATCTTAACTAGATTTGGTGATACTTTGCTAGATTAAGGGGACATCAGCCTGGTCACAGCTACAGTAAGACCTTCCATTTTTATAAAACCAGAATTTGGGTTGGGCAACTGTCATGTCATGAATGATGGAGGGAATGTCCACAGAAGCCCATGTTTACTCAAGTTAATCTCACACCAATTTCAACACAAGGACAGACTTCAAATATGCATATTTCTTTTGTTTACAGTACTGTAGTTGCCTGAAATCAGTGTAAGTCTTGCCTCCCAAAAGTTATGAACCTAAACCTGCCCAAGAAAGATGTTAAATGCCACAACTGCGGCTCGTATTTTGTTAGCTAAAAAGTGGAAAACGCAAAAACTACCAACAGTAGAAGAATGGCAGATGAAGATGATGGATTTTTTGGAGCTAGCCGACCTAACCGGAAGAGTCCGCGACCAGGAGGAGGAGGAATATCAGGAAGAATGGAATAAATTTAATGATTATTTAGCTAAATTTGTTAAGTTAAACTAGCCGGAAATAGTTTCCAGATATTTAATGGGCTATATTTATATTTATAAATAGGTTGTATTTATGTTAAGTGATAAAATAATATGTTTAATACTATAAGGAGAAGATTTAAAGATGTTAATGTTTAAGTTAAATTTTATAAAAATTGGGATTTGGAAAACCGTTATAAGGACATGCAATGAAATTCAACCAAGGGGAAACGAGGAAGTCACTCTACAAAGTTAATACCTGTTATTTTTAATAAGGTTATGTTTGTTATGTTTGTTTATTTTGTGTGCTTGTCTATAATATTGTAAAAACCAATAAAAATTTTTTGGGGGAAAAAAGTTATGAACCTAAACCAGGCATAGGCAAACTCCAGATGTTTTGGGACTACAACTCCCATCATCCTGACCACTGGTCCTGTTAGCAAGCAATGATGGGAGTTGTAGTCCCAAAACATCTGGAGGGCCAAGTTTGCCTATACCTGACCTAAACCCAACTTGTATAAAGGAAGATGGGCAGCTGTGTCAATAACTGGATGCATCTAAACAAAACCAGTTCCCACATTTACTTGGGAACAATGTTGACAAGACTGTAAAACTTCAGGTGCCAATGCAGAAGAAGAACATTTTCAATCTTTTGCCTAGGATGCCATACTGGTTAAGGCTAACCCTAAGAAAGTGAAGGGTTTGTTTTCCTCTAGTCTGATAGCATTAACCTAGGAGTTGGTTACCCGTTATCTACAAAGGCTCTCACTGGTGTCTCTGGGCAGGTGTCCCAGACTCCAAATTTTCATTTTTTAAAATCATCTTCCTAGCCTTCCTAGAAAGAGAATTATGGTGCAAAGCGCAAGATCCTTCTGTGCAATTTCTGTGAAATGAGTATGATGTGGCCACTTCGTACATGATGAATGCCTCCTTTTGCTATTGGACGGCAACAGCATCTCGGTGTCTGTAAAATCAATATTGTGATCTTCAGCAGCAGCACACCACTGACTTCTCATGGTTCAGTGTAAGGTTGCTGCAGGCAGGTGCCTCTCTAACTTTTGTTATACCCCACCCCACAGCGCAGCTATTTTGTGATGGGCACGCTCAGCACTCTCAAAATTCAAAATGTGCCCACTAGCCCAAAAAAGTTGGCAACCCCTGCATTACACTAGAGCTATGTTTGAAATAGGCTTATAGAATATGCTGTATCACCACAGTAAAAAACAAGGGACTTGATAATTCACTTTTTATTACAAGTTGGTTTTGCATTTTTCAGGAAGTAAAAAAAATTCTATGAATCATCTTTATTCAGCATCCATGGGGCATATTTAAATCAGGCAATTTCAGTTAGGTCACGCACTAAGAGGCATTCAATATATATCAAATACTGGTAGCCCCATTCAGCTGCATTGTGCAGATGTCTTTGGGACATGGAATAGCATATTCTCATTTCATACACTCTTGAAAGAACACACACACACACACACACACACACACACACTGAATTGGTAAATATGAAATGCTAGCTGATGGGTAGACCTTTTATTCTATTTCTCTCTTTTTGGCATATGGAAATACATAGAATACAGCATGCCTCAAGTCCATCGTTTAACATTAGTCCATTCAAGCTTAAGGCTGACTCTTGCCATTCATCTTGTTTTTTGTAACTTTTGTGAAATTTACCTGAGTATGAATACTTTAAAGTAAACATAATACAGTTAACCTACAAAATGGGACTGGAGGAACACAATAAAGAGAGCCAACATATTTGGTAAGATGTAAAAGGTAATTTAATAGCTCATTCAGCTGATTATCTAACATATTCCCAAGAGGTATGATAACTAACAAAAAAAATCATTGGAAACCTTTTAAAAGGTAAAGGAGAAACCATCAAAATGAAAATAATCATTCCAATTGTTGAAAAGTTGCTTATAACATGGTACTTTCCAGCTCACTCCCTTTTTCTTCCAAACAGTTGTCAGGAAAGCAGTATAAGTGGCAAAGACCAATGACACAAACCTTTCTCTCTTGCATCTTGTGTTGAGCTGTACCTGTAAAAATCAACCTGTGCACCTTCCTCCCATCATTTAACAAATTTCCATTTTCTTCCGTATAAGGTATTCCAAGAGGTTTGCCTATGGAGGGTGTGTGGAAGAGTATCCCAACTCAAACCAATTAATTGTATCAATATACTTAACTGTTGCAGTTCCAGAGCAAATTGTCTCAAGTGCTATTAACAGGCAAGCACCACCATTTTAATTTTTTTGCAAGATATAATTGCAATACATGATGCAAAAACAGAAAAAGCAGCATCAAATTTCATTTAGGGATATTTGTTTTCATTGATGTTGGGGTATACAATCTGTTAGGCCCTGTAAATCTATCACTTGAATTTAGTTAAATAAAACTTTGGAATCCATCATAAGTCCCATCAAAAGATGTAGAATTCCCCACCAGCATCATATCATCAGCAAAAATACCAAAGAAGAAGAAGACTATAGCCTCCTTTTGGTAAGAACCAAGAACTAAACCCAGGCACAATCATTACCCAGCTAATTGTGCATATTTCCTGTTTATCTCCCCTTGCCCGCAACTGGACCTAAGTGCACTTATCTGTGCTGCATTATGTCCAGTTAATGGAAACTTGCAAAAGAGCATTTTGAAAGACAGGCTGTAACGGTATTAATCTGGAAACGTTTGCTTTGCTAAATATGCAGTCAGGTTGTGGACTATGTCAGCGTTTAGTTTCTGCTCCTCAAATGCCACCTTCTCTAAAGAAGAGGGAGCAGGGAAGACTAAAGTCAGAAATTGTCTTTACTCCAGCCAATGGACAATTGCATAAAAGGCAAAAGGCTTTCCACGGGATAGATTAACAACCGCATTTTTACGATTAATATTCTGTTGAGATGGCAACAAGCAATATGCACTCCAAGGCAATCTTAAGGGCATATAAATGTCTACAAAACGTACATGACAAAATGTTTCTTTAAAAAAATGTGCATGTTAAAAAAGTAGAATTGTTGAAAAGGACGCATAAAAGCTACACAAACAAAACCTAGGCAGTTTCAAAAAATACTGATTGAAATCTGTTAAAACAACATTCCACTGATTTTTTCTTTTAAATCAGCATTTTATTACATTCCACTGGAATTGTGATAAATAGCTTACATGGCATCCGAGGGAGGGTAAATACGACATACACAACAGTTCCAGATTTGTTTTCCCCCAAAAGGAGAAGTGAAACGTCATTAGTAGGAGGGATAAGTGTCTCAATAATTTTGCAGTACTGAAATTTATCCTGACAAGGATTTGGTTTACTAATTATCAGTGACATTAATCTAACCTAGGAGGAACTGTGTGCCCTGTAAACATAGGAAGTTACCCAACAACAACTTAAGGAGAGAGAGAAAAGCAGACATATTGCAATGTTTCATTTGAGACAGAGAAAACCTTGGGAAAGCCCCCAAACGACAAAGCACGATCTTGCATGTCCTTCCCCAACTTTCCCCAGATGATTCTGAATTTAAAGACATCTTGAGGGTGTCAGGTTGGGCTAACCAAACATAAGGAGTCTTGAATGGAACTTGTGAGCTTTCCATTAATAAGAGTTGGGGTTTTAAAGTGATCCATTTTGGCGGGATACAATGCTGAAGGCAACTTTTTCTTTTAAAAAAAGTAAGGCTTGTAAAAGATATGTAGAGGTTTCATCGATAGCAGCCAGCACGTTTCTGATATTTCAAAAGCTTTTAGCAGTTTGTCTTCTTTTTAAAAAAGCCACTAAGTATAAAAGTTTTCCAGTAATAAGAGGTCCTTCTAAGTCATCTTATAGGTGCTTGGCACCAGGAAGGATAGCCTGGTATTTATTTACCTGTACCGAACGCACACATACTTAATGGGCCACTGTGCTTTCTAATAGGAACACAACTAGCCTATGGTTTGTTCTGTTCCTCTGGGGGAGAAAACAGATCATGGGACACAATGCACCAGCAAGTTCTCCTGTGCCAGCTTCAGTTAAATGAACAGCTGCATCTTTGTACAGTCTCATTCGTTTCAAAGGTGCTTGCATAACGGAAGTTTCCAGTGAATTGTGTCCAAGGATATTAGATTCTATGTTGTTGATCCATTATATCACCATCTTTATAAATGCACTATATACACATAATAGTATGATATATATGTGTACATACTTTAGGTACCCTATACTGGCATGTCATTTTATGCTCCCCATTTCACCAGGGTTGTGGGCAAATGCTTAGGTCGCAGCTGGTGTGGCGTTTAGTACTGATCCACTGGTTATGCTCCAGCTCAGCATCAAATGAGACCTCTGGACAGAATTTGGTTAAATTTGACAAGTCACTCCTTTCCAACCTAGTTTTACGTATGTTAGATCTTGCCCCAGCTACTTGCAGGATCTTCTTCCAATTCAGTGCTGAGGCTTGACATCTGCCAGTTTCTGAAGATAGTTCTGTGCAACGGGCATGGAGAGAATAAACCGAACTGTCCTTTGTCCCATCCTATAGCAGCCGTAGCCCACTAGTCCAAATACTGTGGCCTTTAGAGCAAACTTGAGGATTTTACTTGAGGTTGATGGAGGCGGCACACTGGAAAAAGGAGAAGGGGGGGAGGAGAGACTTACCATCCACCTATGTTCAAATACTTAATACTTAACACTACTTGCCTATAACACTAAAATGTCTGCCGTTACCTTTATTACTTGGGTGGGAATCTAGTATGCATCATGCAGCAATATGTGTGTATTGTTTAATTTTGCCAATGTAATAGCTAATGAGCTTACACACACACACACACACACCACCACCACCACCACCACCAGAACAGGGCCATTTTGCCCTATTCTGACCACTTATCTTTTGGGTAGCAGCATACACGATACAGTTCAAACATTATCAATTGCTTTAAATGAAAATAATCTTTCATGGATCAGGCCATGAGCTAACACTCCATATCAGCAGTATTTGTTACATACATCTTACGATTTATTTATACTATTATGGATTTGATTTTTGAAATTCTTTTCATTTTACAATGAGTCTTCAAATATATAAAAACGATTCCGTAAAATTAATTGATTCATGCATCTTGGAGAGGAAATCACAGATGGATTTTTCTTGCACAGCTACCTTCATCTAAATGGGCATTTATTGGCTACATTCACATGCCATGTCAAAACTGTATTTAGCATGATGAGAATGAGCTGCAGATAACTTCAGGCTTTGCATTCCACCCCATCATTCTTAGGTGTGGCAGCTGACGCAGGTTGGGGGTTCGAAAGCTTTCACTTCTGCTTTCCATTAACCACAGTTTAGCTTTCCATTCAAACTCTTAATTCCCAACTTATTAATAGGAGCAAGAGTATGATATTGAACTTACATTCAGATTGTGAGCTTCCTAGAGGCACCTGGTTGGCCACAGTGAAATACAGGATGCTGGGCGAGGGAAGTGTTTTGGCTGATCTTATTATGTTCTTATGGGACACGGGTGGCGCTGTGGGTTAAACCATAGAGCCTAGGACTTGCCAATCAGAAGGTTGACGGTTCGAATCCCCACAACGGGGTGAGCTCCCGTTGCTTGGTCCCTGCTCCTGCCAACCTAGCAGTTCGAAAGCATGTCAAAGTGCAAGTAGATAAATAGGTACCGCTCCAGCGGGAAGGCGTTTCCGTTGCCCTTTACCTTTATTATGTTCTTACAACATAATTCATGACTTGAAGTTGGTTTGTTTCAAACAAAGCATGGCTAATGTTAAGCTACAATTTAGGGGTTCCGATAATATGACAAACTGCGTTTAAGGAAAAACGGAAATGGAAGCCTTTATTCGACGCCAAAATGGCCTCGTTCACATGCAACTCCAAGCCAAACGATGGTTAAGTATGAATGGGCAAGCAGGCTGGTGCATAGAGTAAAAACTTCTCTGCTTTGCTCCTGCTGTGCTACTGGTAGCTAATCCGTGGTTTGGCTTATGGTTACATATGAACTGAGTCTTGTTGTTCGTCTCCCCCAAATGAACCACAAGTGACAAGTCAAGATGTAATCTTGGTTACAGCTTGCGGTTTGTTTGGCTTCTTCCCATTACTCTCAATGGTGACTCAGCATAATGTCTGAATGCCACCATTATATCTACTTGTGGTAGTTTCCAGGTTTATAGTTCTGTAACAGGAACATTAATTTTTATGATGCACTTTTAATTATTTTCATTGAAATATTCACCCCAGAGACCCTTAAAAAAAATTGGGTGCTCTCTTTCCCCATTTTATTTATACAGAGCATCAAATCTCAACCTTTAGATCACAGGAAACAATCTGTATCTCAGGCCTCGGTCCTGCGTAGATAAAACAGAAACCCAAAATGCATAGCTACTTAATCTTTGTTTTCAGTCATTTGTTCTGTAGGGAAAACTGCACAACAAGCTTTCTCCCAAATACTCATTTCTCAGAAGATACTTCCTGCCTAACCAAGGACATTTTAGAATTGCCCAAATCTCTGGGAGTTCATCCTGTTCCACCTTTAGTGTCATTAGCAGTCTGCCACTATACCTATTCACTGTCTTTTATTTACCTCCTGCCCCCAGGCTAACTGCAGATATCATAACATATAAGGAAAATGTCCAAACCTACCAGAGAGAGAATTACCTCATTATTTCCTGGATGTTCAAGTCTGTATTCCAGTTCTTTTCAATCCCAGGCACGTGACCCATTCCAACCACCCCAACTACAATGGACGGGACGCATCTTCGGGGTTCAGCTGAGACAGCAGAAGAAACATAAACAAAAAGTTCATGTTCAATGTGTTTATTATATTTACTACCACTATTTTTCGGATTCTCTTCAGCCACAGCTCTCAAACAGAAACAAAGGGATACAGTGGTACCTCGGAAGTCAAACGGAATCCATTCCGGAAGTCCGTTCGACTTCCAAAATGTTCGGAAACCAAGGTATGGCTGCAGGAAGCTCCTGCAGCCAATTGGAAGCCGCGTCAGACGTTTGGGTTCCAAAGAATGTTCGCAAACTGGAACACTCACTTCTGGGTTTGCGGCATTCGGGAGCCAAAACCTTTGACTCGCAAGGCGTTTGGGATCCAAGGTACAGTGAACTACAAACCAAACCACAGCAGGCTGTTAAAGCCTGTGTAAAAACATAACCTAAGCATTTACAGAGGATAAGCAAATTGAGAGAGTGCTTGAATGTATTATTGCTACACAATGAATAAAATAAAATAACTCAACATATTCCTACAATTCCAGAATGGTTAAAAATGAAACCTGCCAGGTGACTTGCTATTCAAGAAGTTACTTCAGGAATTAAGAGAGAGAAAACCCCAGTTTATTGAATGCCTAAGTTAGTTTAAAAAAAAAAAAAACAGGAAGCTGCCTTATACAGAGTCAGACCATTGGTCCATACAGCATTTTTGTCTACACCAGGGATGGGGAACATATTGCCCTCCAGATGTTATTGGATTTCAGCTTCTATCAGTCCCAGCTGGCACTCCCAATTGCTATAGGGAATGGGAGTTGTGGTCCAACAATATCTGGCAGGCCATAGAATTCCCATCCTGGCCTACACCAACAGAGACTTCCCTGAAAAGGATAATTCCCAGCCCTAACTGGAGGTGCTGAGAATTAACCTCAAGAGGCTCTGTATGCATAGAACACACTCTGCTCTTCCACATTATAATATTGCTTTAGGATAAGTTGCGAGGTTCCCTGAGAGTTCAATGGAATCATTTGAAAATAAAAATCTGTTGTTCTCATAACTAGGGGTTATTTCTTCATCTCCCTCACTTGCAAGGTAAAAACAACTATCTAATCAACAAGTGACTGCCAATGGTGGTTTGATTATTAATTTAATGCAAGCATGGCCAAACTTGGCCCCCCAGATGTTTTGGGACTACAATTCCCATCATCCCTGACCACTGGTCCTGTTAGCTAGGGATGATGGGAGTTGTAGTCCCAAAACATCTGGAGGGCCAAGTTTGGCTATGCCTGGTTTAATGCATCAATTAGCTGGTAAGTCGGAACCCACTTCTGACTGACAGGTCCCACAGTAGCCCTATCATAATACAAACACGTGGTACAAAATTCAGAAGTGGGTCCCCATATGCCATGTTTGGGCTTGGATCTGAAAAAAGCTGAATACTAATTTGGCCAGTTCTTCTAACAGGAACATTATCTAAAAACATATGACCCCTTTATAAAAGGTACATAGAATTCCTAAATGGATAGTGTCACCTCTCTCATTTCAATAATCCTGCAAATCAGAATACTTTTAATTCCCATTTTGCAGATGGGCTGCAATATTGGGCCAATTCACATGTCTTGCTATGTTGGCAAAGTCACTTAAATTATGAAGACAGAGTTCAGAGAGAAAAGTCTTGGCTCAGGAAACTGAACA
Source organism: Podarcis pityusensis (assembly GCF_964106645.2). Lineage (NCBI taxonomy): Eukaryota > Metazoa > Chordata > Lepidosauria > Squamata > Lacertidae > Podarcis > Podarcis pityusensis. The sequence continues at coordinate 62,112,404 of NC_138035.1, forward strand.
AAACAGTGCATAATTTGAGGGGAAAGGAACAGGGAGCTTTTGTCTTAGTTCAAGCCTTGAACATAGCAGGGAAATGAAGCATACAGAGGAAAATTCCCTCAAATCTTCACAGCCAATTACAGTGGTACCTCTGGTTACGTACATAATTCGTTCCGGAGGTCCGTTCTTAACCTGAAATTGTTCTTAACCTGAAGCACCACTTTAGCTAATGGGGCCTCCCGCCGCCACCCCACGATTTCTGTTCTCATCCTGAAGCAAAGTTCTTAACCTGAGGTACTATTTCTGGGTTAGCGGAGTCTGTAACCTGAAGCGTATGTAACCCGAGGTACCACTGTAGACCATTTGCTACCTCAGTGAGGAAGAAACTTAGCAAGCAGGCAGTGGCAACACTCTCTTGGCTAGTTGGCTAACAGAACTAATCCCTATGTTGCACATTAATCTACAAATATGTGTCTAGATTTCCTGAGAGGCAGCATAGTTGAAGAACCACACCGCTGGAGGAGTGCAATTCTTAGTCATAAATGTTAACTTACCTTCGGATGCACGAGGTAGTTCTGTTCGCTTTGCAGCTTGCTTCAACATGTAAGTCAAGTAAATATCTCTTTCTGAGACGATTGTCCGATGAAGATCAGGAAACTCGCCAATCATCTCGGCCATCATTTGCTCCAGCAGATCCTTTTGTTTACACTTCTCCACATCATCTTTACTGAAACAAACAGTTTCAACGTCTACATTATGCTCTCAGTGATGAACGAAAGCAAAAGGAGAAAGAAGAATAAACCAAACCGATGCCCTTCGAGCCTCAATAATGCCAAAAATTGTTTTTTAAGAAATCCGGATGGATAAAGGCAAGCACAAGGAGGGATTTCTTCCCTCTTTCAACTTACTATTTCTTACAGAAGAAGCCGAAAGTGTAACCTGTTATTACTGCCTGTCTCAACAGGCTAGCTACTAATGTAGAAGGTAAGGGTACAGTCTGGTATAGCTACTAGCGTTTCAGCAAGTTGGATTTCCTGGGTTTATTGCAAGCCTTGCTGAAAGACAGCTCACAAGGAGATACAGCAGCAGCAGCAGCAGCAGCAGCAACACACACACAATTAAAAAGCACTGCATAAAAAATTCAGTTTAGAATTTGGCACAGAACTCTTTCTTCCCAAGGAATCAATTTTCATTTCTTAAAAAAACAAACAAAAACAAATTGTCAGGCATCTGCGCTGCAAGTGCAGTGGAAAGGAAAATCAAACTGGTTGTTACCCCTTTCACACTCAAGTAGTGAGTGGGAGGTATGGATGTGTAAAAGCATATAAACCTCATTCTAATTATAACATGTTAATTCCTTGGGGGGAGAGAGAGAGAGAGAGCTTCAGCCTTGTTCTGATGTTATAACTGTGTTGCGCTTCTGCCTTGATGCTGCCGAAACACAACAGCAGGAGCACAAAATGCACCTTTTAGCTTGTCAATTAGACTTCGCTTGATAATAATTGTTCCAGCATCAGCTTAGTCCAACTTAGTACTAGGGGACAGCTTCTAAGCATATTCCCAGTTTGATTACTGTTAGTCACCCCCCACCAAAAAAACCCCATCTGGTTTATTTGATCCATATTGTATAGTATTGTGGCGTGTGGGTTTTTTTTATCTGTTTTGTTGTATTCACTTTTCCTAGGAGTAACCCAATCCTGGAAAATTCTGGTGGAGTGGGTGGGGTAACCAGTACAATAAATAATAATTAAATCTGCAGCCAGAAATGAGACAGACACTTGCACCCTTAGGCGATGAACATGAATGTGTGAATTGACCCTAAGTGTATAAAACACCCAGAGACAGAACTTCTGTTCTGCACTTCTTCGAGCAAAATTCTCACCATGATGCATTTTCTGTGTTCAAGACAGGGGAAATATTTTCTGCAAGATCTTGCTATTTTGAATGTTTTATATTTTTGGATAAGATCCAAAGGTACGCAGCTGTAACATTATTACTCGGGCTACCCACATAGCGGATAGAAAGGCAACCATGCCCCCTATTTTAAATATTCTTAAATATTCTTAAATATGTGCTCTGAGGTTCAGAGCAGAATCAGGCGAACCTAGTGGTGGTCAGGATTATTTATTATGTAAGCAGTCTCTTCTTGTATTCAGCATTAACAGTTTACTGCAAGTTTTGGGTTAGCTTACCTAAACAACATATTTTGCAATGCAACCCTATGCATTTCTACTCGGACGTAAGTCCCAATGAGTTCAGTGAGGTTTACTTTCCACTGAGAGATAAAAGAACTGCAGTATTGTTTATTCCCACCCACTACCCATTGCTCTCAACTGGCCAACTGTTAAGACACAAACTCCATCTGTATTTCTGACTACTAACTGTCCATGCAAAGTATCTTAAAGTGAAGCACCACTTGTAAACTGTATACGAAGGTCAAAACGTACAATAATGGGCCACAAGTTGACCAACCCTGGCCTTCCCTGCCTAGTAGATGTAAAACAATACGACTTGTGTTAGTAATTTACAGCTACGCAGTTCCAGAAGCAGCTACGGTATCTCCCACTTGGGGAGTATTCCAACTCCTTCTGTTCTTATTAGGCTCCTGGTAAGCCCTTATGGAATATCTTTCGGACTGCAGTCTCTTTTTGGATGTGTTTATTTTCTCTAAATGCAACGTTTCTGAAGGACACAAAGCTACCTTGTTTGCTCCAGCCACAGCCTGAAACAGGTACGCAATTGCCTTCAAATGTAGGGGAGGAAAAGCAGCGCAACTATATTACAAGCGGAGGCAATTTCTTGTGGGGGCTCCATCCCCCCCCCATGTTGGCGGGGTGTGTATAAACATGCACAGCCCTATTACGCCCTCTTCTGGGTGCAAAAGGACCCATGCACCAGCGATCGCGTGTCAACTGGACACAGCTAAAACGGTTGCTGCCTGTATTGTGGAAATAGTGCATTCTCTCCGTCAATCTCCCTGCAGGCCACAACTTAAGAACTGAAGGGCTTTCCTAGCATAAACCAAAGGCAGCCCCCATTTGTGCAGGAGGGAAGCTAGGCGAGAAGGAACTGGGGGGGGGGGTCAACCCCCAGCACTGAGGTAAAAGCCACTTAATTTGCACAGTCCTTCCTAGTGGGAGGAAAACCCATCCCAGGATTCTCTCTTCCATTTTGTGCACCTGATGTATTCTGGTACCTGCAAGACATATGAAGTTGTCTTATACTGAGCTACAGAACCCTTGCAATGTTCTTGCATATAAATGATGCTAATACACGCAGTTTAAATATGCAACGCGACTACAGCTCCTTTTCTCTCTCAGTCTTTTCTTTTTTTCACAGCTCTGTAGTGCCTGATATTTCTCAAACAGCCCTTCTTACCAAACACATTGCTCATTCTATTGCAGACAACGAGATCCTCTTGGGCGTACGGCGGTTGCAAATGGTAGAAACCTACTGCTGCATATAATGCAATTTTCCATACACGGCAGCAGAAAAATAGCGCTGCGAGACACTGAAGCATCTACATCACACCGAAATGTAAACATGCAAAGAACTGCTTATGGTAAAGGAACATCTCACTGCTGTTGCTGTGATGGATAAAAATAACCTGAAAACTGCCACGATAGAAGCACTTGAACTAGAAAAAGCTCTATAGCCATGTATGAATGTATAAAATAATTCGCTGACTACCAACACAGCGTAAACAAAGCCCTAGTTACATGCTACTCCCTCGTAGGGCGACGGCATGATGACTGGGGAGTGGGCCTGTGCTTTCAGCCCCACCAATTGCGTTCACTTCCAATAATAATAATAATAATAATAATTTTTTATTATTTATACCCCACCCATCTGGCTGGGTCCCCCCAGCCACTCTGGGCGGCTTCCAACAAAACACTAAAATACAATAACCTATTAAACATTAAAAGCTTCCCTAAACAGGGCTGCCTTTAGATGTCTTCTAAAAGTTTGGTAGTTATTTTTCTCTTTGACAACTGGTGGGAGGGCGTTCCACAGGGCGGGTGCCACTACCGAGAAGGCCCTCTGCCTGGTTCCCTGTAACTTGACTTCTCGCAGCGAGGGAACTGCCAGAAGGCCCTCGGCGCTGGACCTAAGTGTCCGGGAAGAACGATGGAGGTGGACACGCTCCATCAGGTATATTGGACTGAGGCCGTTTAGGACTGTGCATTGTGTACAGCTAGCTGTAAAGACAACTCAACATATGAACTCTTGCTCATACGCAGGGGCAAAACTAGGCTTTAATTCACCTGGGTCAAAACTAGGCTTTAATTCACTCCCCACATGTGTTTGCGTACACACACACACACAGGCTGGGAGTCTCAATGGCACCCCTCTGGAAACTTCACCTGGGACAAAAATCCCAACTAGTACACCCCCCGACCCCGTAGCTATAGCTCAGTCACATGTGTGAGCGCTGTGAAATTGGGGCATCCACACAACCAGGCATCCTGATCACATTGCCCCTTTACACGTGAACTTCTTACAGACAACAGAACAATGATTACAGGAAAGAATCAGGGGCGGGGCTCAAAGTGCACCCCTATCCACCACACAATTGTTCGACGTGCGAGTAAAACACATGTTTTACAGAGGGCACCGAACACTCACTGACCCTAAGGGCTATTTGGCATATCTTAAGAGCACTTAAATAAAGAGCAGCTTGTAGGATCTTGTCCTTTTATGAGGCGTCTTTAAACAGGCATCCCCATTTATGTGGTGTGTGTTACATTCCAAGGCACTCCACGCGTCGGCGAAATTGCATATACAGTGGTACCTCTGGTTATGAACTTAATTCGTTCCGAAGGTCCGTTCTTAACCTGAAACCGTTCTTAACCTGAGGTACCACTTTAGCTAATGGGGCCTCCCTCTGCCGCCGAGTGATTTCTGTTCTCATCCTGAGGTAAAGTTCTTAACCTGAGGTACTACTTCCGGGTTAGCGGAGTCTGTAACCTGAAGCGTTTGTAACCCGAGGTGTTTGTAACCGAGGTACCACTGTAATTGAATCCCATGGGAAAAGCCTGCAGACCTCCAAATAAGGTATGTGCAGGCAACCCTCACCTGAAGGGCACAGTGACCAGTTGGGTCTAAAAGTAAAAGGTAAAAAGGTAAAGGACCCCTAGATGGTTAAGTCCAGTCAAAGGCGACTATGGGGTTACGGCACTCATCTCGCTTTCAGGCCAAGGGAGCCAGCGTTTGTCCAAAGACAGCTTTCCGGGTCATGTGGCCAGCATGGCTAAACTGCTTCTGGCACAACGGAACACCGTGATGAGTGCCAGAGCGTACGGAAATGCCGTTTACCTTCCCGACACAGCGGTAAATATTTATCTACTTGCCCTGGCATGCTTTCAAACTGCTAGGTTGGCAGGAGCTGGGACAGAGCAAAGGGAGCTCACCCTGTCGCAGGGATTCGAACCGCCAACCTTCCAATTGGCAAGCCCAAGAGGCTCAGTGATTTAGACCACAGCGTCACCTGCGTCCCTACAGTTGGGTGTAAAGGGGTTGGACGGGGAGTTTGGTGTTGACAGGAGCTGCAATCCCAACAATACCCAGAGAGCCTCTAGTCTCCTGTTCCAACAGTTGCCCTTTCTTTTGTTGTTACTGGCACCAGAAATATTTGCCAGCGCCATCAGAAGATATACCCCAGGGCTGCCTCAAGTCTGAGCACCCAACCACGAGTTGCCACACTCATTCCTACCTGATTGGGTCAGAAAGGAAGCAGAGGCCCCAAGCAAGCTTGACCTTTTGCCAGAAAGAAAGTGCAGCAATGGCCCTCTTGAAGGTCACCGGGATTGGCCTGTCCCCAAGATGAAATTTGCAGAAAGGTACTTTACTAGCCTGCAAGATGAATATGCACATTAGTGATTAGTCAGCATTACATACAACAGGAGGCTAAGGCACTACACAGGGTGTGTAAATAAAATAATAATAATAATAATAATAATAATAATAATAATAATAATATCATTTTCAGTTTAGCTATCGGTCAATGCAGGCTTCTTGCAGAAAGGTTCTTTCAGGGTTTCATAGCTTACATCAGGCTATTAAGCTGGTTTTCAGAAATGGTTTGGTTTCTCTTAGAGAAATTGTTGAAAGCAGGGGGAAAAAGGGACACGAGTAGCAGTAGCAAAGTCTTCAGACCTCTCTGAGATGCAACAGTTTCACTGTCCATTTCTGGGCACAATTCAAAGTGCTGGTTATAGCCTAGAAGGCTTGGGGGCAGGCTACCTCAAGGAGACTACCTTTCCTCTGCAATCCCAGCTGAGATCTTGTCCTGCCAATGGAAGATGAGCGTTTGGGCAAGAATTCAAGACAGGGCCTTCTCAGTGGCTGCACCCAAACTTTGTTGATGTTGGCAGGTAAAACCGTTGTATCTTAAGAGATGTTCAGATTACTGAGTGGATTTGTCTTGTTTTGCATTTTAATCGTAGTGAGTGGTATCTTACTAAGTTTGAACCGAAATTAACGAACTAATGGATTTCAATGGTTCTACCCTGGGTAAAACTTAGTTGAATACCACTCAACTTGTCTAACTAGTCGACAGCTGTTGTCTAATTTTCATCTTCTCTAATTTGATGATTCTTTGCTCGTTACTTATCATTTACACTAATTACTGCTTATACTTTATTGACTGGTCCCCATTTTGCTATGTATTTCATTGCTAACTGTCATTAACAGCATTTTACATCAAAAAGTGTGGTAGAAATAATAAATAAGTGGTTACGGGTTGAAACTTATCATGGCAGCATTTACAGCTATACTGAATAATTACAAATTACCAAAGCTGATCGGATATAAGTTTATTGTTCTAGCTAAAGGCCATGACAAACCCGCAGAAGCAGTACCAATAAACAATACAGATCATAAATCCATAAAGATGAGCCAACAAACAAAATTATCAACTGCAATACCCATTGAGAAAAATGTTTTAATATGCAGTGAGAAAAAAATGCTTTAATATTGGCCAAGGATTATGGTAATAGTTCTAACACCTCTCTCAAGAAAAATAAATTCAAATTTATGAGATGATTTGCGCGATTATTGACAGGGGGAATCAGACAAAATTTGTTACGTACAACAGAATTGTTCACAGATGCTCACCCAACTTGAAAATATTTAAAGGCTCCAGGATGGAAGCCAGAGGAAGGGTAGCTGTTAGTTTAAGGGGGGTTCCTTCCCTTCCCACCCCCCATGGCACCCCCCAAATTTGGAGGTTCAGAACAGCATCATAGGAAGAGGAGAGGGGGGATTGAAACAATCAAAATAGTGCAATGTTGAATTCCTCCCCCAGTTTTCCCCTTATGAAAACACAAACTTTCTCCCACTCCCACCTTTTTTTTGTTTTTGTTCTTAAAGAGAGATGTATCTGGCTTAATTGCTACCCAAAAATCTATTAGCCTAGCAGCCGAGACATGGGACAAAATGAATCACACACTCAATTTTCTGATATGTTTAAAGTTCCCTCGGCAGCCGCAAAGGATACCATTCATATTACAGCTTTCATTATGTTTTGCCAGCGTTAGACAATCAGACTGAAAACGGTAGATGGGAGGCCCAGATATTAAAAACCAGATGTTCTTTGAACCGGTAATTATTATTATTTTCCAGATTTTGATTTGTTTTTAAGAGACAGAATACAGCACAAAGAATTTGGCCCAAGTGAAACCCACACCGGTTTCTGCCGTTGCCAGCCTCCCACAATTCACTCAGCGTTTTTAGCTCAGGGGTGAAATTGCACACAAAATCACACACTTAAAAGAAGGAAGAAAGAAAAGTCTCACCTCTTTGAAAGCCTCCCTGAACTCTCCTCCGGGAGCCATTCCCAGCTGTTCTGTGATATGTGCAGAGACTTTCAGTAGCAGCATTTGCATCAACCCAGACATGACTCCATTCTATCATAAGAAGAACCATTAAAAAAGAACGAGTTAACCTTTTACAGATTACTAGAAAAGACAAGATGCACGGTGCCATTAAGAGCTGTGATGAAACACAGCTGGCGAAGGAGTAAAACACCAAGTCCGCCTCTGGGAGCTGAACACATTATTGCTGAACACAAACCCCCTTATTTCAACATGTATATATATACAGCATCGTTGCTAAGAAGCCTTTTAGACATCTGCTAATTTGTTTCCTTGTGGAGGAACAGAGTAGAAAATAGCACTAAATTAACCTGTCTGGTGGCGTAATAATTATTATTTCTACCCACCCACCTCTGCCCGAGAGAAGAAAGTGACTTAAGTATGCAAATAGCAAGGGTAATTCCTTGCATAGGTTTGCAATTAAAACAGATTGGCATAGACTTATTTACCTATTGCATAAAAAGGGGGGGGGGATTGCAACATTTGCACAATTTAGAAGCACGCACACACAGTACAAACAAAGCTTTACACTGAAAGTGTAGAAAATACTTAAAGCATGTACGTAATAGTTTCAGAGTTGAGGGTTTTAAAAATTATTTTTAAACCTGTCAACTCAGCTAGTCGAGGAAGTATATAGACGCAGGAAAATCTCATGTCACCAATTAGCTCCTGTTACTCCTGCAACTAAACAGCCTTCCCTCACAAGTACCAACCTACTTACTTAGTTGCCAAAAATGTACATTTGGTTTCAGTTTGATATTTACAGATGACCTTTTTGCCAGATATCTATTATCTACCTTTACACAAGGAGTGTGAAGGGTGTTTTTGAATATTAAGCAGGTGACTGTATTGGATAAAAGCATTGGACAAAGTACCGTATCTTTTAGGTTCACACTGAGAAATATGCTGGAAAACAATTCTAGCTCACCCCTAGAGAAAAACTAGAAGCTCCTGTGTTCCTTCCTTTTGTGTGGCAGAGTTTATGTCGCAATGCTGTGAAAAATGATCCAGGAAGGAGAAACTGTTGCTTTCGTGCCGAGTCACAAGTCAATGGCTAACCATTCTCCTCGCTCCAACTTAGGCAGTAGTTTTCTGTTAGGCGGACAGCTTTCCAAATGCCAACAGATCTGCTCTCAAGCAATGGACGTTCCCGGGACAGTTAGAAACATTTGCAAGGTGAAGTCTTGCTTGCCAAGGGCACTGAGGAAACTTCATCGTGTCGAAGATGTGCAACACACATCAGTTGTAATTTTACAGCTTTCCTGACTGTCCAAATCCATCTGATTTCTGAAAACTACTGTACATAAGCCATAACCCTTTGCTAAAAACAGAACGCGATGGCTTGCTTTGGCCATCTAAATGTCTCTCAGTTGTACGCAGAGTTCCCTGGGAAGAGGGACTGATTGTTAACCACTCTGTGAATTGCAGCTCTGTGTCTCCCAAGAACTCTCAGCACCCTTTACAAACTAAAGCATTCACTAAATTAGTCACCTAAATGTGTTTTTTTTATTTCTAAGTTGACCTCCTTTGTAATGTTTTATTTTGAAATCTTTAAAATAACATTTTAGTTTTCTGTTAATTATGTTGCTTTGACTGTATACTCTATGTTTGACTTTCTTCAGAAATGCTTGATTCTGAATTGCTTTATTGATGTTTTAATATGCTGTGAGATTTTTCTTAAAAATTTAAAGCAGTATAGAAATGAAATAAATAATAACTGTTTTTTTAATGTTATGACATTTTAAAAAGAAAAGTGTTATCCTGCAGCAAAATTAGACATAAATAAACAAATTTTCTAATAGAAACAGAGATTATCTGAAATAAAGCAACAGAATATATAAACTGACTAACTAGAATGGCAATTGTGATATTATCACTTGCATATCCTCTACAGGAAATTAGTGGCAGTTCAGGGATGTATTTTTACATCTTGGAAAAGCTTATTGAAGAGGCAGCAAGAAGTTCCAGATACCAGTGTACCGTGCTGGACTAGAGTCTTGCTTTCAGAATGTATAAAACAAATAAAAGTCTAGCCATTTCTTGCCACAGGGGAGAGTCTCTTTATTTGACTTTTGATTAAGAGAAGATTTTCTGCTGTTGCAAAGGACCATATTTTGTTGCACCATCCTCCTTTAGCCTCCCCCTCTAGCTGTTTACCTGCATGGAATTTTTGCATGGGTATCTTACTGGACTTTAATCCTGTTATTTGGTTTTACATAAACGTACAGTAGAGCTCTGCTCCACTGAAAACCTAGTCCCTGCATACTCCTGCTTTTTTAACACTCCCTATATAGAACAAAGCCCTGAATGGGATTGGCTGTGCAATTAACTGCATGTTCATACAAGCCTTGACTGCGCCAGATTAAAGTTAGGAAAGCAGTATTTTAATTTTGCATACAAACGGACAGATGATTTTGTCACTGAAGAACTCCTACCTGTTTTATAGCTTGCTGAAGTTTCTCCAGATTGATTTCTTTGGCTTCCTTTAGCAATGTCTTTTCATCCATTTTTAACATAGAAACTCTGTATTGGCACAGCTCAACCACGACCACGTCAGGCTGTACTTCTTGTATTGTCTGAAAAATACGGATTCAGTTGCATGCTTGCAGTACTGATGTTTTCCTGGGAGCAATCTCCCAAGCATATAGTAGCAGAGTCCCAGTCCACAAACTATTTTTTAAATAAAATTGTTTTTCATTTATGAGGAGAATATAAGGTTTCTCATCTAAAAAGAGAAAAACTCTCAGGAAAGAATGTGTTTATTTATTAATTACACATTTTTGTATTTTGCTGTTACCAGCTCAAGGACTTCAAAATATTTCAGGAAAAAGAAAGAATATTGCCAAACAGTAAAAACAAACAAATTCAAGAGATTTTTCAGTGCCCTCCTCCTGCCAAATTACCCATATCAGCTCTCTGCAGAGAAAACAGGAAACTGACCTCCTCGTTCCCCAAAATTTCTCCACCTCTGCATAAATTCTATCCAACTCCTGGCCTCTGCAGCTTTGTTTGAAACATGGATGATAAGATTATCTCCTCACAGGTTTATAATCAGGATGAATAATATGGGAGAAGACTACAGTATACATGATAGAACCTCTGCACAAATTGGTTCTATATAAAGTTATCCACGACCGCAGCTACATTCCCAACCCAAAATGTAATCCTTTTCCGTGTTACAAAAATAGTCAAGGTTTCAAAGGTGAACTTCCGGCCCCAAGAGGGGTGGGGGGAAAGCTTTTAAGGCCCCAATTATTTTCTTAAAAAAAGATTTACCTTCACTACATCTCTTTTGCTGCTATCACTGAAGTGAGCAGTGCCAACAACATATACTTTGGAGCCCTCCTCAGTGGAAAGTTCCGTCACGGTGCTTGGGAGGCTGGGCTTTTGCTTTCTTCTCTTCATCTTCATCTCCAAAAGTATTTTTAAAGCATCTGCATCAGCTGCATATAATTTGAATAAACAAATTCATGTTTAGTTTGCGTATTCATCTCCCACTTTGCCGCAATACCTATGAAAAGGATATGAATCGACCACAGTCGTACCTTGGGTTCTCCAACGAGATCCGTTCCAGAACCCTGTCTGACTTCCAAAAACATTTGAAAACCAAGGCGCGGCTTTTGATGGGCTGCAGGAGCTTCCCGTACTCAATTGGAAGCTGTGGAAGCAGCAGTCGGACGTTTGGCTTCCAAAAAAACGTTCGCAAACCGGAACGCTCACTTCCGGGTTTGCGGCATTCGGGAGCCAAAACGTCCGAGTCACAAGGCGTTTGAGAACCAAGGTACAACTGTATAATGTTTAAATGGAGCCAAAACATCTGAGTCACAAGGCGTTCGAGAACCAAGGTACGACTGTATGATGTTTAAATGGAGCCAAAACGTTCAAGTCACAAGGTGTTTGAGAACCAAAGTACGACTGTATAATGTTTAAATGGAGCCAAAATGTTCGAGTCACAAGGCATTTGAGAACCAAGGTACCAAGGTACGACTGTATAATGTTTAAATGGAGCCAAAACGTTCAAGTCACAAGGCGTTCGAGAACCAAAGTATGACTGTACAATGTTTAAATGGGGCCAGGTCAAAGTTTTGACCATAAACATTCTGGTGACAAATGGGAGGGTTTCAGGATAAGTGTGTGTGTGTGTGTGTGTTTGAAAAATATCCCCAAACCACCACCTTCCTTGCCCTTTTTGTGCCCTGCTCACTTCATGTTTGCAGCAATGTTCCCCCCTGCCTGGCCCCAATCCAGAGCTGGTGCCAATTAAAAACAAAAACAGAGCAGGAGCTTCTCATAGAAGCAATACCGTCACAGTGCTAATCAGATCTGGCTGCATGAAGTCGCCAAGCCATACCAGAGGGACTGCGAGGCTTGCTTCCTTGACTCTGAATAGGAGGGCATTGTCAAGATAATTCTCAGCCTGTTCTCCATGATCAAACTGGGGATGGTATAGGGGGTGGAGGTGAACTTTGCAGAGGCAATTTTTTCACAAAATACTTCCTGCTTTGGTGCCGACAGTTTATAATTCATGTGTTATACAGCATTAACCTTTGTTTTAGGAACAGTCTGTTTTCTTACAAGATCTCTACACAGGATAACATTAATGCTATTATAAATATGGCATTATACTTTTATTTTTGGGGGGGTAGGGGAATGTAAACTGCCTTCAGAGGACTGTACGGCCCTAAAAGGCAGAACACAAATGTCTGAAATAAATATATGGATCAACTGTAGCTGTTTTATCACATTAATTTATAACTGCCTTCCCTCCAAAGACCTATTTTGTCCTCACAACAACCCTGTGAAATAAGTTTAGCTCAGAAATGCTGGCTGGCCTCAAATCAGGCGGTTAGCATCCTTGGTACCTAAGTGCCCAGAATCAGCAACATCCCATCAAGAGAGTAATTCTCTTCCCAGCATACTGGGTTCTCCATAAGCAGCTTGATGATTCCATTGGTGCTGAAAATACTGCTTTACAGAACTCTGCTCAACTGTTTTAAGTACACCGTGAAATTCTGTATCGAAAGGCAGGGCAAAAATATTTCAGCTAGTCATCTAATTAAAACAGGGTCCAGACACATTGCTGGCGATAATACCCCAAAGATGTGGTGCCCACATTCCCCCACCTCCTCATTAACTTAAAGCACAATCCTATGCATGCTTTCTCCAAAGCAATTTCCAGGGTTCTCAATGGGGCTTATGCAGCTGGTGCTGTGGTCTAAACCACTGAGCCTCTTGGGCTTGCCAATCAGAAGGTTGGCGGTTTGAATCCCTGCAACGGGGTGAGCTCCCATTGCTCTGTCCCAGCTCCTGCCAACCTAGCAGTCCGAAAGCATGCCAGTGCAAGTAGATAAATAGGTACCACTGCGGCAAAAAGGTAAATGGCGTTTCCGTACGCTTTGGTTTCCGTCACAGTGTCCCATTGTGTCAGAAGTCATGCTGGCCACATGACCTGGAAAGCTGTCTGTGGACAAGCACCAGCTCCCTTGGCCTGAAAGCGAGATGAACGCTGCAACCCCATAGTCGCCTTTGACTGGACTTAACCGCCCAGGGGTCCTTTACCTTTTTTACTACCTAGAAAGTGTGTTTAGGATTTCAGGCTTAGACCTTGTGCCCATGCTAGTTAAGTTTTCCTATGTGCCTTAGGATCTCGCCCTCACATGCATTACAACAAGATGGCAGCCTGGACTGTACCACTGAAGGTTCATTTCTGAATGCCTCCCTGACAAGTAAAAACAAAAACATCAAGGGAAAAGGTCCCAGCTGTCCACTTTCCTGGTTGCCCCTGGTCCTCTAGAGACAAGCGCTCAAAACACGACTATCATCACTCCACATACTGGAATGGTGCAGTCCATTCTAAAGTGGTACAGTCCATTCTACCAAGCTCTGCCACTGCATAGGTAGACCAGACTTAACCCTCCCCCATCCCAAACTCTAGCCATTAACTGCTTTAAACCAAGGCAAGACGTGGGAGGCAAAATGGTTTTGCTATCCACAACTATTACATACAAATATTTGACGCAATGCCCGCAGCTTCTTTCGGCCCATCTCCTTGTGCCTCAGGTGAAGGTGCTGGTTCTGCAGCCATCTGTGTTGGATTAAGAAAAGGGGTGAATTGTGCGAGTGGAAAGAAGAGCTTGAATAAAGCATGTTCTGTGCAGGGATAAATCGACAATTCTAACAAATGCTAGAAGCTGATAAACTTAAAACACAGTCTGGGCTACAAGGCAAGTTTGTTTTGCATCTTGTAGCACAATTACTTCACTTTGTGGAGATCTGTGCTAGAATGATGTGGCTGTGATTTCAAGTCACTAACAGCTCAAAATACATCTGTAGGGTTTGTGTGAGGGCTCAGCAAAACAAGCACACTAGCTCTGCTATCTTGCTGGCATAAAATAAACCCATACTGCTTTCTCCATAGAAGACAATGGGTGAGTGCACACATTTGCTCATTGGGGTGTATTAGTGGTGTTAATAATAATAATAATAATAATAATAATAACAATAATAATTTTATTATTTATACCCCATCAGACTGGGTTTCCCAACAAAATATTAATACCATGATAAAACAGCAAACATTAGAAACTTCCCTAAACAGGGCTGCCTTCAGATACAAAGTAGTCATGAGACATGTTGGGTTTTTAAATAAAAATAAATAAATAAAATTCCCCATAATGCAACACACCCATAGATTCACAAATTACATAAGGCAGAAATGGGAGCCTGTGAACTTACAGATTTGAAAATAAGGGACCAGCAGCCTCGAAAATAAGAGATCAGCAGCCAAAATAAGGGATCAACAATTACTTTGATAAAATACATATTTTGTTGCATGCAAATGGCTTTAGATACCTATTAGGTCCATAAATTACCATATAGCATATATTCAACACAAAAAAACAGCAACAATTTGTTGTTGACAAAGGACAGCTGGCCATAGAAAGGGCCCTATTACCTTCAGTAGGTTATTTAAGGGATATCATCAATAAGGGACAGCAGCGGGACATGGCGCTGGGATAAGGGACTGTCCCGCCAAATAAGGGACGCTTGACGGCTATGCACTAGGGGTTATTTTATAGTGATATGAGAACCAGCGCCGTTTATCTATCTCCAAAAGAAGGACTGGCTCCCATCATCCCTGACCGTTGGCCATGCTGGCTGAGGCTGGTGGGAGCTGGAATTTAACATCTGCAGGGACATAGGTTTGCCCTTTCTACCCTGGATAAGGCAGAAGGCTGCAGAGCAACACAATACGTTAAACTTCTTATTGGGTTAGTTCCTGCTTACAAGTAATACATGCCACAGTAACTCATGCTTCTCTCTCTAAAGATCTCAGGGTGCTTTGGTTTTCTGCTTCCGCAGCTCAAGCACAGCAGCCTCTCAGAAATTTTGTTCAACCAAAATGCCCAGTGAAGCGTTTTCCGCTCTCCACACAGGATGTTGCTGTTCCCAAAATTTACCTCCTGCTGCTGTTCTCCCTCCATCGCGAGAATGTTCTCTAAATTCCACCAGCCAGATCAGACCTGCAAAACATTAAAAGAGGGGTAGAGAAGTTCAGGGGTAATAATCAGCAAGGTGCGAAGTATGCATTTAAAAAGATTTAACGATTGGCTAGTGTTTGGCAGTATAGATTTGCACAAATGTTGTTATTGAATACGCGACGTATCGATTGTCTCTGTTGCCAACCTGGCTATTTTTGATTCATTCAAAAAGGTGGAAAGATAAATATATACGGAAGCCTGACTAACCCAGCAAGCTTTCCGAAAGTTGTCAAGAGTTCAAAGTTGTTGGTTTTTAAAATAGATATAAAAGGCGCATCAGAACAACTTCTTTAAAGCCAAAACTTTCACCAGCAGACTGGGTGGTATGTAGGGCTGGGAGATATATCGATACATCATCCAAAACCGGTTTGAAGTCCATATTGTGATATCAGTTTCATAATTTTTTTAGAACATATTTTTATTAACCAATTTCAACATAACAATTTGTCAATCCTCATAATCAATTACATTATTCCCCCCTCAACCCTCCCTCTCCCTACACAAAGGACTTCCCTTAGTTCCCCTCCCTGATTGTTTTCTGCATGTTACAAAACTGTACAGTACATGTCCTTGCTTTATCTATCATATGTTCAACTAATAAATTTGTGAATGTTTATTCAAAACCTGCCAAAGAGTCCAGTTCATTTTGCTGTCTTTTTAGATAGTTTGTAAAAAGTTCCTATTCTTCCTTGAAGTCACAGGTGTCCTTTTCACACAGTTTATATGTTAATTTGGCCAGTTCTGCTTAACTCATCAATTTTTCTTGCCACTGCTCTTTCGTTGGGATTTCCTCATTCTTCCATCCTTGTGCTATCAAGATTCTAGCCACCGTTGTAGCATACATAAAGAAGTTCTTTATTTTTCATGGCAGGTCTTGTCCTATAATCCCTAACAAAAATGCTTCTAGGTTTTTTTACAAATGTCAATTTAAACATTTTTTTCAATTCATTATATCAGTTTCATAATTTTTAACCTTGCAATATATTGCAAACATGGTGGGTGGGTGGGTGTGTTATGCAAAAACCATGAAGCTAGCCAATGCCTCTATATAGCTCCATTCTTATTTCAGGTATCGTGATATATCAGTATATCACAATGCTTAGCTGGTGGTATATCACGATGTTGAAAACTAGCTATCACCCAGCCTTAATGGTAAGCTTGTGGCACATGTGTCATTCCTAGAATGTGTAGTATTCTTGGATTGGAGCAAGAAGAGTTATATTACTACCTGTCTTGTCTATGCAGTTCTACTCCTAGTTCTCTGACATAGTAGGCAGCAGGCAAAAGTTCGTCCAAGTACTGCACATGTACTTTAGCTTACAGTACAACGGCACACCCATTTTTAACCCCTTCTTTTTGCACACACACTCGCTCATCAGGGGTGAGCTGTAACAGTCACTCAAAGCACCTCGTATGAGCACCTTGTGGCAATCTGTGACCAGCAGTTAAGCCCAGGGTGATTTGAAGTCTTTGCATTACTAGAGAACTTTGAACAAGCACAAAACCCGCTTGCAGCCAACGTCGCAAAGTTGTCTTTGCGCAAAAAGAGCAACTCATTGAACTGCCATGTGGTAGGGCCCTCACAGGCAAATTTTTCAAAAGCAAGGTTATCCAAATTTTGGTTTCCCGTTACCACTGAATATCCTGAGCTTGCCAACGAAGCCGTATCTGTGTTGCGATCATTTGGGCAGTGCGTAACTTTGCAAGACAGGTTTTTCAGCAGTGACTGCTATGAAGGTGAAACAGAAAAGCAGGCTATGTTATCAATAACGAGACTACGTTTGACATACCCTGCAATACGTAAGCTCAGCCATCCCATGGATATGTGCCATAATGGCCTTTAACATGAAAAGAAAAATACTCGTGGGTTTGTTATAACTTACATGGCTTGTGCAACCATACACTTTAGGGCTGGGCGATGTTGGGCTTTCAACATGGCGGTGTTTCGTCAGCCAAACATTGTCGCTTGGCAATAAGCTGAGATGTTGAAAAAAGCTGCACTGGCCCTAGCCAGGTGAAACTGCTGAAGGCAGTTGAGGTGCCTTCACCATAGTGCCTCTTGGGCTGCGGCCAATACAGCTGGTCCCAGCCTGTTGCTCAGTTGGAGGGCGGAAAGGCTCCTGTCCCCAGCTGAGTGAGCCCTGAGGCCCCTGCCGCTTGTGTGCAACCAGCAGGGGCCTCAGGGCTTCTTGGCCAGGCTGCCTCTGCCTTCGGGGTGGGCGATCTACCTTGTCCGCTTGGCCCCCACTCCCCAAAGATGGACCAAGCGGCAATAGCCAAGCGCACAGAACCTGTCAGGCTCTGTGTGTTTGACTGCCTTCACCTGTGCAGGTCTCTTTCCTCGTTCACCCCAGGAGGAAGGACGCAGCCCACCCTCCCAAGCGAAGTCTGCAAGGCGTGGGGTGCAAAGATCACCCCATCCACACCTTGTGGAGAGGGGCTGCTGGAGAGCGCTGGGCCAGCAGCAGCATCAAAGAGTCCCTACACCACTTGCCTGCCTTCCACTGGGAGGAAAGGCATAAGATACCCTCCCAGAGGAAGGCAGCTGGACAGTAGCCATGCAAGGCCGCAGCCCTGATCCCACTCCTACTCTCGTGCAAGCAGGAGTGGGGTTGGGGCTCTCTCAGCTGGGAAGGGCAGGCTTGGCACTCCTCTCAGTCAGTTCTGGGTTCCCCCTCCAGAGGAGATTTGGGGAAGTGGGAGGGCAGAAGAGGGAAATCTGTCTGCACTGGTCCCAAACTGCACTAGTTGAATGCCACCCTCTGAATAACTTGTATAACTAACATTAATATTTCAATGAATTCCGCATAAACCAGGGCATTACATACATCTCTGCTTAGGATGCCTCAGATAATGGTTATAAAACAGCCAAACATGCAGTTCAAATGCATGAAACCAACAGCTGCTGAAGACCTGGTCCAAGTCTACCCGGGAACAGCTGTGGGCAGGATCCGTGCACTGCAGGCAGCTGGATTAGGAGACCCTTGAAGTCCCTTGCAACTCTACGATTCTAACCTAAGGTCCAAAATTTATGTGACAACAAATCAATGGGTCACCACACCAGGTAAATGCGGACTTGTTCATCATCATACCAAAAAGGTTGGGAACCGCTGTCCTAAAAATCACTAATTCTGTTCCCCATGTTCACAATGGCTCATTTTTAATGCTACTTACTTTTGGGAGTGATGTGTGAGGGGATATGTCTTCTAAGAAGGCAACACTTTACCCTAATTATAGAAGTTAAGACTTGTACACAAGGAAGATACAGTGGTGCCCCGCAAGACGAATGCCTCGCAAGACGGAAAACCCGCTAGATGAAAGGGTTTTCTGTTTTGGAGGTGCTTCGCAAAACGAATTTCCTATGGGCTTGCTTCGCAAGACGAAAATGTCTTGCGAGTTCCTGCGGGGGTTTTTTCCTCTCCCCCCCTTTTTCCCAAGCCGCTAAGCCGCTTATCAGCTTATCTGCTAAGCCACTAAGCCGCTTAACAGCTGATCCGCTAAGCCGCTAATAGCGCTAATCCGCTAAACCGCTAATGGGCTTGCTTCGCAAGACGAAAAAACCGCAAGACGAAGAGACTCGCGGAACGGATTCTTTTCGTCTTGCGAGGCACCACTGTACTTTGCTTTGTCAACTACATCTAGTGCCCATAATTTTAATGGATTTTTCAGCCGTGGCAAAGGCAGAAAATCGAAGTTTTGGTTCAGTTTTCCTGAACGGCAGGGATATTCTCAGAAGCTTTCAGTAGTCAGCACTTACGACTACTACTCCCATGCAGAAGGATGCTATCTTAAGTGCAAACAATGGAAAGGAAAACTGTGTATTTAATGCAATGTGTAGTTTGGTCCTTGGTCTTATGGCTTTGCATAGCAGCACCTGCTGCACCAGTCTCTTGCAGACGCACACATCAGGATCATCTAGATCTAGACAGATAATGAAGATAAGAACTGCCGCAATGAGCTACATCAGAGGGGTATCTGGCCAAGGGGGTGGTGAGTACTGGGTGAATCAGAGGAAGCTTCTCGGAAGCAGAACAACTGCAGCTTCGCCCTTCCTTTGCTGGAAATGGACCAAACAAGATTAGGAATTGCACTGAAACATCACACCATGTTGATGGGAATGATGGAGCCACATTCAATGAGCTTCATGGCTAAGTGCGGATTCGAACCCAGCTCTTCGAGGTCCTAGCCCAACCCTCTAACCATTACGCCACACTGGTTCGCTTGTAGAGGGGATAAAAGGTGAGGAAGGGTAGGCAATTTCTGGCCGCAGCACTTTGCAGGAGGACAGTAAAAAAAAACAACACACACACACACACACACAGCAAATGAAAGCAACGAAATCATTATACAGGTACAGTGGTACCTCAGGTTAAGTACTTAATTCGTTTCGGAGGTCCGTACTTAACCTGAAACTGTTCTTAACCTGAAGCACCACTTTAGCTAATGGGGCCTCCTGCTGCTGCCGCACCGCCGGAGCACGATTTTTGTTCTCATCCTGAAGCAAAGTTCTTAACCTGAAGCACTATCTGGGTTAGCGGAGTCTGTAACCTGAAGCGTATGTAACCTGAAGCGTATGTAACCTGAAGCACCACTGTTTATAGTTGTTCTGAAATAAATTACTGTATTTTTTGCTCTATAAGATGCACCAGACCACAAGACGCACCTAGTTTTCGGAGGAGGAAAACAAGAAAAAAATATTCTGAATCTCAGAAGCCAGAACAGCAAGAGGGATTGCTGCGCAGTGAAAGCAGCAATCCCTCTTGCTGTTCTGGCTTCTGGGATAGCTGCGCAGTCTGCATTTGCCCCATAAGACGCACACACACTTCCCCTTACTTTTTAGGAGGGAAAAAGTGAGTCTTATAGAGCAATAAATACGGTATGTCCTTCGTGCAGTTCCATGCCTAATATTTTGTAGGCAACACTTCTTTACAGACCATGTGCTTTGGGTTCTCCTTACGCCCTATTCTGAAGTTAAAGTGACGTGTGTGTATCCACAGCAGTAAGGAGAGGAGGAATGGCTGCTGGGAGGAGAGCAAAGAGAAGAAACGCCATGGTGCATCTGGCAAAGCAAAACCAGACGCCTCTTCTGCCCCAGCTGCAACAAAACTTGTCTCTTCCATATCAATCTCTACAGCCACAGCAAGCGCTGTAACTCTCCAGCTGTTTGTCCCCGAAGCAGCGCTCTTCCATGAGATTATAGAATTATAGAACTGGAAGGGATCATCTAGTCTAACACCTTGCAATGCACGAATATGCAGCTGTTTCTTATAGGGATCGAACCTTGGTGCAACCAGCACATTGTTGTAACCAACTGGAGATGGGATGGATGCCAACAACTGATGTGTGAGATCAACACACACTCTGCCTCTGCATGAATATCTGCAAGACAGCTGCCTTTGTATGTACAGTTGTACAAACACCTTTGCACACTAAACCTATGGACACTAGGAGTGCTAGACAACATGCACAACACCAGGGAGACTTGAAGTTTGTATTGCCTGCTTTCCATTCACACACTGATCTTGGTCTTACACCTGAGTATAACTTCAGAAAAGGGATCCACTCTCTCTTACCACTATTAAAACCCATGGCAGACTGTGCTACATTTAGGTTTCAATGACATTCAACATCAACTGGTTGAATATAACAGATAAAAGAAATCTCTACAGCAAACAAATTTTTAAATCTGCCTTGCCACCCAACCCTGAAACTTGATTTTTTTGCTCTTATACAAAAATTGCAACCCTGGGATCGACCAGGCTAGGGCAACTGATTACACATTTGTCTTGCTGTTTTCTGAGAAATACCAGTGTATGCTCTCTTTTATCTTAATACAGAACCTATTGGATAGATAATAGTAAAAGTACTTTTCCAACTTTGTTGAGAATGAATATTCGGTTCCTAAATAATTTTTTTCCCTTACGCATTAAATCAACCAGAGCAAGAAATGAGATTTCATCGTCAGACCAGTCACACTGGTTTTGAACCAATGGAAGTTCTTCAAAATACTTGACGTTCACTAATGCAAGCCAAGACATAATTAAGACAGTGGAACGATCATCCTGATGAGGTCGTCTCCCATCAAACCAGCTTGTCTTCCCAGCTCAAGATTATCATTTTATGTGCTTTCCAGTCCTTGTGAAACCTGCTAAAGTAGACCAAGGTCATATTTAAGGGGAGGAGAAGCAAAAGCTACTTAAGGATAAAATACATGCCACTAATCCACCACGCAGGGGGGGAGGATTGGAAGGCCCAGTCCAGAACAGTTCCACCACAGCTGTCTGATGGTACCACCACTCTGCTGGTGCAAAGCTCCCCCGTTCTACCCACCAAAAGTGCAGGGGAGTGGAAATATTGCTGGCAGGAACTTGGAAGCCCTGAAATGGAACATGGTGTACTGTCATTATTTGATGGCGTAAGGCCTGAGCACTATAGCAGTTGAAGGAACAAGCAATGGGGCTAGGGATGTGGATATACCAATCCTTCATGCCCTGCCAGGCTTTGAATTGCTCTGCTAATTTGTAGCGCACACATCAGATAAACATCTGGCGTTCTGCATGATGGTGCAAGGAGAATATTGGCATTTATCTCATCTTGAGGACATTGGAGTACAGTGTGTGCTAGAAGCAGATAAAGGTGTGTTTCCTCATGCATCTGCCTTGAGTATTATAGAGTACAGTCATACCTCGGGTTGAAGTAGCTTCAGGTTAAGCATTTTCAGGTTGCGCTCCGCGGCGACCCGGAAGTAACTGAGTGCGTTACTTCCGGGTTTCGCCGCTCGCACATATGCTCAAAATGACATCACACATATGCGCGGAAGTGGCAAAACGCGCCCCGCGCAGTCGCGTGTTACGTTCTACTCAGGATGCAAACGGGGCCCCCCGGGACGGATTCCGTTCACATCCAGAGGTACCACTGTACATGTACTTTACCTGCTCATATGCAACATGTTAGTTAAAAGGCCCGGATAATTCACTGCAGTATATCATGAGTGACCTCCATGTGGCCTGCATGTCACACAGAGCCTAATACCACTTCCTGGAAGGTTAGGAAAATGAACAAAATAGAATTTACACTTTTCACAACCCTTAAGAATTTTAAACATTCGCTTTAGATGCCTTTCACCCAATAACTTTATGTTGGCTCCTTGGAACTTGAGGCATTGAGTATTCTCCGGGGGGTGGAACAGCTGGGCGTGTTTCAACACAACAGCTTGCCAGGTCTCAGCTGGCAGACTAACCCAACTGACTATTCAGAAGCTACATATGTTGGGAGGCTGAATTTTTGCAAGCTCAACCGTCTCCTAAACTGGGCTGACCTGCACCTTGCCTTTGGGTGAGGCGATAAAGAGCGGCTTCTAGAACAGGGTTCCCCCAAATTTGGACTACAGTTCCCATCATCCCTGACCACTAGCTAGGGATGATGGGAGTTGTAGTCTAAAAACAGCTGGAGACCCAAGTTTGTGAAACCCTCTTCTAGACTATTTAGCACACCAAAGCTGACATCTAGGTCAGTTTCACTACAGTTGGCATGGTCACCTGAAAGCACCCTGAAGCCTTTGCCAACCCGGCACTCTCCAAATGTTTTGGACTACAACTCCCATCAGCCCCAGTCAGTTGTAGTCCACACTAAACGATCAAGTTCTTACAAATGTGGGGTGGGTATTATGTGGCACGTGCAGTAGCGCAAGTTCTGCAAATCTTAAAGAGACTGGCATGCGTAGGGTAAGGCAAACTTGTAGGTAAACTGGTCCCAAATTGTTAAGGCCTTATATACTGACAATAACACCTTGAACTTGGCCCAGGAAGAAATTCGCAACCAGTGCAAACTCTGACCACATGTGTTAAATGCTGACTCCCTCCTATCAGCAATTGCGCAGCAGCATTCTGCAATAACTGCAGCTTCCGCATCAAGCGCGAGGGATGCCCCATGCAGAGTGCATTGCAGTAATCCAGCCCTGAAGCAACCAATGCATGTGCTACTGTTGAACCAGTCACAGTTGGTCAAAGGCACTTCTAGCCACTGAGGCTACCTGAGCCTCCAGTGACAGAAGCAACCCCCCTCCCAAACTGCAAACTTGTTCCTTCAGGGGGAGTGCAACCCCATCCAGGGTAGGCAAAGGACCAATTTCTCAGACACAGCAGCTACTCACCCACAGTGCCTCCTTCTTGCCAGGACTGTAGCTCAGCTTGTTTTTCTCCTCCATTTTCCCCCTGCGTCCAGGCAATGGCCCAGCGATTGTACAGCCTCTCCCGATTCAGATGTTATGGAGAAATCAAGCTGAGTGTCATCAGTATACTGACAGCACCTCGCCCTCAAACTCCTAATGACGGTTTCATGTAGATATTAAATAGTACTGAAGATAAAGCACTACTCTCTGGACTCGGTCCTGAAGGTAGGATTGGAACCACTATAATACAATGCCCTCAGCTGGTCCAGGAGGATGCCATGGTCAATGGTACCAAACGCCGCCGAGAGGTCAAGAAGCAGGAGCAAGGTTGCACTCCTTCTGTCCTGCTCTCATCCATCAGGGTGACCAAGGGTGACTCAGTTCCATGGACAGGCCTGAACCCTGGAATGGATCTAAATAATCTGTGACCTCCAAGAACACCTGTAGCTGCCCCACCACGGTCCTCTCCACTGCCTTCCCCAAACGGGGTATTGATAACTGGCCAATAGTTGTCCCGATTCAAAGGGTCCAGAGCTGGTTTCTTTAGAAGTGGTTGTACCACTGCCTCTTTCAAAGTAGCAGGGACCACCCCCTCACACAGTGAAGTGTTAGCCAAACTCTGTACCCAACCATATGGTAACAACTTTTGCTGACTGCAAGGTATAAGCAAGCTTTTAGGCATTACACAGTACAACTAAGTCAAAACTTAAGAACACATGGAATTGCCTTCAATCCAACATAGGCTTCCCCAACCTGGTGCCCTCCAGATGTTTTGGACTTCCATCACCCCTGACCATTGGTCATGCTGGCTGGGGCTGGTAGGAGTTGGGGTTCAAAACATGTCAGGAAGACTGATCCAGTGAGCCATTTTGAGTTTTGCTTAAATTTCTGCAACAATTCTGAGTTACCTTACTGCTAAGATAATACAGTGGTAGCTTGGTTTAAGAACAGCTTAGTTTATGAACAACTTGGATTAAGAACGCTGCAAACCCGGAAGTAGGTGTTTTGGTTTGTGAACTTTGCCTTGGAAGCAGAACATGTTCCGCTTCCTGTTGAGTGTAAATTAAGTCCCCCGCTGCTATGGGAAAGCGCGCCTTGGTTTAAGAACGCTTTGGTTTAAGAACGGACTTCCGGAACAGATTAAGTTTGTGAACCAAGGTACCACTGTACTACTATCGTAAATGCCTCAATGTTTGCTCTTACAAAAAACCCACCAAGAGATCGCACAAAATTTCCTCATTCTATTCCTCCAATAAACCAGGTAGTTTTAGATGAGTCAAGGCTGTATCATGACAATGGCGGGGCTACTCCACAATTCCAGTATAAATTTATTTCCGAGACAAGCTGTCCACACTGCCTGTATGAGGCCAGATGTTCTCTGTAACACAACATTGGTTATGACACGAAGGGAAATTGACGTTTTCAATCCAAGTGGCTGAAACAATCTCTCCGGTTTTTGTTCAAAATCAACTGCATTTGCAAGGCAGCGTCATCACCAAGTAACACACGTGGCCGAGAAATATGCTTTGCTCACTAGAAGAATAGTTAGTACAGGACGACCTGCGATCTAATCAAACCATGCACATTGTTCTAAAATAAAAGTCCAGAAACACTGTGTCCCCAGTTAATTAAGTTCCTCGGGCATGACAAACCACCCTCCTAAGTCCCTGGAAAAATAATTTAAAAATAAAATAAAAAAATCGGAGGTGGCAGAGGAAGGGAAGTGGTGGTTGAAGACACATATCCATCGGATGAGGCCGCATTTTCTCTGCTCTCGCCACAAGTATGACACATACTTTTCAAAGCAGCATTGTTACAGCTTCTGCCTTCGCTCGCACCAAAAAGCAGGCCCACCCAGGAAAGTTTGCGCGCTTTCCAAGCCAGCGAAAACTTAAACCTTTGGGGCGAATCTGCAACCTTTCAAAACAGCCTCACGAGGCAACACTTGCTAAGCTGGGGGTGGGGTGGGGCAAAAGAAAAAAAAAGTTTAAAAAACGGACAGCATTTCCAACTCCCACCCCAAAATGAAAAATGCAAACACACACACAAAATCCCATTTGCTAGGAAACTCCCAAGAAGTAGGAGTTCCTCTTGCAAACTCCTACCCTTCCCCTCTTGATTCCTGGCCATTTTGAAGAAGGGAAAGGGAGGAAAAGAGAAGGAATGTTGTTGCTGTTGCTGTCGCTGCTGTTGTTGTCGCCTGACCCCCCCTCGCAGCAGGACTTGTGTCGCGGTGGCACAGCGACAATGAGGCGCGCGCTCCTGGGCGCGCAAGGCGCGGCGAGGCAGCCGGGTCTCCTTCCCTGCGCGCGCCCACCCAGCGCAGGAAACGCCAAAGCTCTCTCTCCCTCCTCACCCCACACTTCGCCCCCCAGACTTACTTGGCAAGCCGAGCCCCCCCCCTCTCCGTGCAGGGTACTTTCGGTGGGGGGGGGGAAAGAAGCTACCAGCCCGAGCTTGGCGTCGGCGGCGGCGCTTGGAGAGCACCCCAACTCGCTCCAAGGAGACCCGAAAGGGAGGCGAGCCCTCCAGGTACTCGCGGCCACATTAGCCTGACAACATGTTGGTATTAGTCATTCATAGAGGGAGGGGAGGAAGGCGGAGAGGGAGGGAGTGGGGTGGGGGGGTGGAGACACTTCCGCGGTGCATTCTGGGAGCTGTAGTTCGGCCTCGCTTCCTGCCCCCGGCCCCGAGGAGGCCAAGGGCGGAGGGAAGGAGAGGCGACTACATCTCCCAAAGTGCGCAGCGGGAAGCGCACGTGCCTTGCCTGTCTTGGGCTGAATGGGGAGGGGTACTTTTTTAGATAGATAGATAGATAGATAGATAGATAGATAGATAGATAGATGTGCCTCTGTTTCCCCTGTCGAACAAATAAATAAGTACAGGAACCAAGAGGGCAAAAACTTTTTAAAAAGAATGGGGAAAGAATGACCACTGTAAACAGATGAAAACATTGGCAGGATTTTAATCTCACTTGCGGCGTAACAAACACTATGGATAATATGCCAAATATAGATTATGGGATAATGCGCAGTTGTAAATGTTGACACTAGGACCCGTGGAGGGGATGGTGGGGAGGAGTGTCGAGATACAGAGGCATACGTACGGCTATGCATTTGGATTATTATAAATTTATATCTGTAAAATCAAATAAAAATGATTTCAAAAAATGAATGAATAAATAAATTTATATTTGTGAAATCAAATAAAAATGATTTCAAATAAATAAATAAATAAATAAATAAATAAATATAAGTAGAGGAGTCAGGGTAAGGATGATTATAAACTCAGCCGGGAGCTTCCACAACCGTTTGTGCAAAGTTGCCCTAGAGCTTTCCGAATCGCAACAAAAACAAGGGGTGCTGGAAAGTTGTCACGTGGCTTGGGCACTTGAAAGGTGCTTCGGTTAAATTAATGGGACTTAGTTTTGCTTGGGAAGTAAAATGTGTGTAAGACTGCATAGAAATCATTAAAAAATGATTGCCAAGTACTTGCAGTTATTATTGTTATTATTTAGCATTTTCTGACATTTTCAGAAGGTAAAATTAAAATCCATTGGTTTTCCGAAAGCAGTTTATGTGCTTCTCGATCAAACGTAAACTTACAAAGCTAAAAGTTGTCCAGTCACTAATAGCAGTAAGAATAATTCCACTATTTGTAACCCCATCCATCTAAATGGGTTGCCCCCTCTGGGCAGCTTCCAACATATACAAAAATATACAAAAACATAATAAAACTTTAAAAACTTTAAATTTTAAACATTAAAAATAATAGCAGGTTTGAATTCCTCACACCCAAAAACATATTTTTAACATCCCTCGCTGAAGAAATTTGCAAAAATCCCCCAGTGCCCCACAAACCTGTTCCAGTCTGATCCTTTGCGTCCTGTAATTCCAGCAGAGCTTGCTCCTGAGTAAGCACAGGTTGGATTGAGGCTTTCAGTCATCAGGCAGCAAGATGGCAAGAGAGGGAAAGTTGCAGGGTGAGGGGTGTTTGTGTTTTAAGGCTTCAGCCTTTAAATAGGTATGGTTTTTAAGGCTACCTGTCAGAATGGCAGCAACATTGGTCCACAATGAACCTCAGGAGGGAAGTCATTCCATAGGCGTAGGGCCACCACAGAGAAGACCCTTCTCACACTCCACCCCGGACCTCACTTGGTGTTGAGACTATAAGAAGGGTGTCCTTTGCTGATCTCAATACTTGCTCAGGTTGATACAGTACAAGGAGATTCTTTCAAATAGTTGGACCCTAAATCATTTGGAGCTTTCTGTGTCACCTGAAACACCTTGAATAGGACTTGAAAGGCAAGTGGCAACTAGTACAATTCTTTAAAAACTGATGTTACAGGAGATCAGCCTGTAGTTCTTCTTAACACCTAGGCTGTTGTACCAGTTGTCATTTCCAAACTCTTTTCAGGGGTAGCCCCATGTAGAGTACATTACTATAGTCCAATCTGGAAGTTACCAAAATGTGGGTGCAGTATCCAGGAACAGCTGTAGTTGATGAGCTACAACTACTGACCACTGAGCCTTCATCGGCAACGTTGGTAAAAGATAAAGGATCCCTGGATGGTGAAGTCCAGTCAAAGGCAACTATGGGGTGCGGCACTCATCTCACTTTTAGGCCGAAGGAGCTGGCGTTTGTCCCCAGACAGCTTTCCGGGTCATGTGGCCAGGAGGACTAAACCACTTCTGGTGCAACGGAAACACCGTGACGGAAATCAGAGCGCACTGAAACACCGTTTACCTTCCCACCGCAGTGGTACCTATTAATCTACTTGCACTGGCGTGCTTCCAAACTGCTAGGTTGGCAGGAGCTGGGACAGAGCAACGGGAGCTCACTCCGTTGTGGGGATTCGAACCACTGACCTTCCGATTGGCAAGCCCAAGAGGCTCAGTGGTTTAGACCACGGTGCCACCCACATCCCACTGAGCCTCCACTGACAATGTTGACACCAGCAGTACCTCCAAACAACAAACCTGCTCTTATCAAGATTTCCATACCATGGAGAACAGAATGTCCTACCAATTTCCTGATTTGAAAACTCACTGTCCACAGAACCTCCGTTTATCTGGATTTGGCTTCAGTTCATTGGTCTACATCCATTGGTTCAGAACCTATACTGCCTCTCCTAACTCATCCAGGAGAACTCTGTCCTCTAAGCTGTCTAGGGCATGATTTACTCCCAAGAAGACCCATTTATCCTAAATAGCACCCAATAAGGCAGACATGTACATACTTTTTTTAAAAAAAAGAATGTGATGAAATTCTGCAGGAAGCTGTTAGAAATATGAACTGATCAATACTTTTTTTGGGGGGGGATTTTCAATCATATTGACTTTTTAAATCACTTTTTAAAATGTAAAAAATTGTAACTTTAAATTTTAAGGTAAGTCCCTCATATTTCATAGAGTTTGGATTTGATATCCCGTTTTATCACTACCCTAGGGAGTCTCAAAGCGGCTAACATTCTCCTTTCCCTTCCTCCCCCACAACAAACACTCTGTGAGGTGAGTGGGGCTGAGAGACTTCAGAGAAGTGTGACTAGCCCAAGGTCACCCAGCAGCTGCATGTGGAGGAGCGGGGAAGCGAACGCGGTTCACCAGATTACAAGTCTACCGCTCTTAACCACTACACCACACTGCCATATCATATTAAAGCCCATGAAGTTCTGAAGAGATTGGTATTTTTACTTTTGAAATATCGCAATTCTGGGCTGAGCTTTTAAGGCTTCTGTGTAGTCCAGCAAGGCCAAAATTGTCCGTTTTTTTGAAATTCCAGTTGGCCGTTAATGCAGGACATACTCTTTTTAATGCTATCTTCTGGATAGCATCACAGTCAGTTGGAGACTGGGGAGCTTTTGGAGTATACAAAACTTTGCATGCTGTATTCTGCCTTGTTATATTTTTATGAAAGTGCGGGTTATAAATACTTTGAAAAATAAATAAGGGGGAAGAGATTTTCCCCAGGGTTCTGCTAGTAGCCACACGGAGAGGCCTAGCTGCCCAAAATGCAATTAAAGAGTCTCTAATTGTTTAGTGGATTAATTTCAGCTTTTCCATAGATGAAACAGCACATCTGTTTTCTCCTTTCCAGGTGTGATGCAGACCATTTTAACGTCCTTATGATTTTACATTTAAAACTTTAATAACCTGAAATTTTGCATCCAGTATCAGGAAAACCCGTCACAGGAGAGACACAAAACCCAAACAGAAACTATATTTACTTATTTCCATTTCATAGACAGGCACGCTGAAACTACAGGCTGGCTTTGAGAGGCAAATGGTTTATCTTAAATGAGTCACTAGAGGGAGCTTACATCTCCTTTTTAGTGATACGCAGACATAGCGTACCTGAATACATTTAATCCTGTGAGCTAGCAGCCTAAAATGCTTCCATATATCATTATTATCTTCACCAAGGCCTCCAGAGAACCATATCATCCTTAGCAACGTACGCTGCAGGTAGATAATACAACATTGTGCCCAGCCTTCCCCATTCTGCAAGCCTAAAAAAATAATGGTTTGTCTCCAGTATGGAATCATGGATTTATTAAAGTGTGTTTTGAGGAAAGCAACACCTACTTCAATTCTAAGCAATGTGTCTGGTATACTATATAGGACTCCCAAGTGGGAGAATTTGTTTTGGATTAGATCCAGTTCATCTCAGATTGCTGCACCACACATTTCTGTAATAATAGAGTGCCATTTGCATGCTAACTGGAATATTATAATATTTCCCAGGGGGAATCCAACAAGTATCAGATCCAGTGGCCCTTTCCCCCAACAGTCTTTAAATGTACAATAATCTGTATCCCCCCCCCCCATCGCACCACTGGTAGTACTAAAAAAAGAAAAAGAAATACCTGTACTTTTTTCAAAGCTCCCTGGAAAAAACTCAGCAATCAGTATTTGAGATCAGCAGTTTGTACTATTCATAGTGAAGGCAAGAAATGTGTGTGGCTTAATGATTTACAGGTAATCGTTGCTTTAACCCCCCAAATAAAATGTATTCCAAGCTGTGGTGTTCCACAGGAAGCATTACAAGGTCTGATGTAGTTTTCATGAGCACCGGAGAGTTGTTTTATTATCAGAAAAACGCAAATAGAACATAGGGATGCCAAATAGCACAGAGCAGTCTACATTAGGGAAAAAGCACTGAGCTAGCCCCATGGACTTTGTACTGAAATGAAGATAGAAGAGCCTTCTCCTTTTTGGGAAAAGCCATGCCATGATGGCAGTGTTGCCATGTGAAGACTTCAGTACGTAACATTTATGGTCAGATATAATAGATGGATAATAGATGAGCGCCGCAACCCCAGAGTTGGCCACAACTGGTCCTAATGGTCAGGGGTCCCTTTGCCTTTACTATAATAGATGGATCTATTATTTCCATGCACTGCTCTGGTTCACCAGAAGCGGCTTAGTCATGCTGGCCACATGACCCGGAAGCTGTACGCCGGCTCCCTCGGCCAATAAAGCGAGATGAGCGCCGCAACCCCAGAGTCATCCGCAACTGGACCTAATGGTCAGGGGTCCCTTTACCTTTTATTCAATAATAATAATCTCCTTGGCTCAGGGGCCACATAACTCCATACCCTCCTATATTTCTCTGATGAAAATAGGGACCTCCTAAGGAAAAGCAGAGACACGGGTGGCGCTGTGGGTTAAACCACAGAGCCTAGGACTTGCTGATCAGAAGGTCGGCAGTTTGAATCCCCGCAATGGGGTGAGCTCCCGTTGCTCGGTCCCTGCTCCTGCCAACCTAGCAGTTCGAAAGCACATCAAAGTGCAAGTAGATAAATAGGTATCACTCCAGCAGGAAGGTAAACGGCGTTTCCGTGCACTGCTCTGGTTTGCCGGAAGCGGCTTAGTCATGCTGGCCACATGACCTGGAAGCTGTACGCCGGCTCCCTTGGCCAGTAAAGCGAGATGAGTGCTGCAACCCCAGAGTCATCCGCAACTGGACCTAATGGTCAGGGGTCCCTTTACCTTTCTAAGGAAAAGCAGGAAATTACAGGATCAAATCAGAAACCGGGACAGCTTCTGTAAGTCCGGGACTGTCCCCGTAAAATAGGGACACTTGGAGGGTCTGCACTGACCAGACCCAGACCTGCTGAGGTTCAGCAAGGTGGTGGTCTCATATGCTCTTTCTTTGTTGGGCCTAATGTTCCAATTAGCATGCTTTTTTCCCCCTTTTCCTTTTTTTGCAGCCTCTCTGAAGAAACAAATAAAAGCAAATCATGTTTTTTCCTTGAGCTCCAGGGCAACTGCGTAGTCATGAGTATATTTTCTGGAGGGAAACTCAACAGGTATTGGATAACAGCTGTGGAATGAAATAAATGATTCCTTTTTTTGTGAAGGTTCTTAAAACTACTCTCCGGTGCCCATCTCTGTATGCTGATACATAAATGGTGACCAGGAAACATTTGCTGTTTTGGTGAATGCAATCTGGGACGCCGACATCTTGCGTCCAGGACTAATCTTGCCCTGGCAGCTGCAAAACCCTTTCATTTTATAGCTTGCAACTCCCAAGAAAAGAGCAAGTGATAGATCTGTTATACAGCCCTGTACTCACCACGCCATAAATCTATCAAAGGGAAAGCTAAACAGTCTATTTATTTCACCCTCCTGGAAAGCCGTACTACTTGCTATGCATGAATGGTGGCAGAGCGGCGAAGAAAGGTGGGTGCTTAGATCAGGGATCCTTGTTATCTCAGTGCAGTAACCTGATTTTTCTGACGTACCTATCCCCCCCTTAGATTAATGTGTGAAATAGTGTAGACTCTGGGAATGGCTGGTTGCAAGACTCTCATTCATCTCCATAATACAGCACAGGAGTCACCAGATGTTCTGTATCCGTAAGTATACGGTAGCTCCATGGAATTTACATTACGGAGCAAAACAGCTGTACAATATTCTTCCTTCTTCTTTATTTACATTTCACTCTGACAGTCTTTACCTACGTCTGAAAGTTATCAGCACAGTCTATGGCAAGATGCAACATTCCCCCTTTCAGGAATGGGGAAATCTGTTAACATGAGTGTTTCACCACCGGTTGGGATGCACCGGGAAATCTTGCGATCTTCAGCTTTGGCTAAAAAGGAGGTGTGTAACATTTATATGTTATCTCTTGAGAGGGGAAGGATCAAAGTTGAAGAGCTACCTGCCCGTTTTGCAGGAAAACGAGCTCCCCGTTGCTGAGGCTGATTTTCCTCTGTGGCAGCTGAATGAAAAGCAATCTCTGAGCTACAAAAGCTTGCGTGAATTGGGGAACCAGAGCCCATGACGGACAAATTAGCAGCTGACATACCAAGGCGGAGCGTGCAACTGGAGAGGCAAGGACAGGAGTGTCTGGAGTGATTGAGAGACAGTTCTGGCAGGAGGCAGTCCTTCTCTCTTCTGGGGTGTCAAAAGCTGCTTTTACTACAACCAGGACAGCAATTTGACCGGAGAGCCTGTCCAACTGGTTTGTGCTGTGCAGTCTTCTTTGCATTCTGCGGAATAGGGAGAAAGAGACTGGAATCCTGAGTTCTGACCAGGTGAAGGAGGCAGAGATTTCCGAACATTTCTCTCTGTGAGAGCTGCTCTAGGATCTCTGCAACAACGTCCGCTGGTTGTGGAGCTGCTGAACCCCAAAGAACACCATCCCAGTACTGGTTGTGGAGCTGCCAAACCCCAAAACAACACCATCCCAGTTCCATCGTCTGGCAAGAGCATTTCATACTTGGGGTCCCGAGTGAAGGTGTTCACCATTGCCCAGCTTGCAAGGTGGAGGCGATTAACCAAAACTTCAAGGAAATATCATCTAAAGGTGGCATCACAGAGCATCAGTCAGCTTCAAGGAGCATCAGTCGGCAGGACCAGGTGCCACTTCCTTCCTCCATACCGGTTATAAGCACCTAGGAGATTTCATCAACCGTCGCCAGAAAGGTACCATGGCTGTGCTCAAGCTTTTCCTCATGGCTTTCAGCTTTGTCTTCTGGGCAGCGGGGCTCACCATGGTTACCCTTGGCATTTGGGCCAAGATTTCCCTGGGCACGTACTTGGTGCTCTCCACCAACCAATACCCAAACACCTCCTTCATTTTGTTGGCGACCGGCGCGGCTGTCATCGTGTGGGGCTTCCTGGGCTGCTTCAGCGCCGCCACCGAACACCGATGCCTGCTGCGCACTTATGGGAGCTTTCAGTTGGCGGTGCTGGCCGCCGGCTTAGCGGCGGGCCTCTCCAGCTTGTTCTACCGCAAGGATATTGCCGAAGGCTTCCAGAACGGCCTCCGCGAAGCCATACGCTCCTACGCAGAGGACGAGGAGAAGGCCGAGGCTCTGGATTCTGTCCAGCGCACCCTCGACTGCTGCGGGGTGGAAAGTTACCGCGACTGGTTTTCCTCACCGTGGTCTATGGAGCAACAGCCACCCAATGGCTCTGTGCCCGCGAGCTGCTGCAAGGCACGCAAAAGGTGCCTGCACAGCCCTCTCCCTTTCAGCGCCCGGGGAATTTACCGCGACGGGTGCTACAGCAAGGTCTACAATTTTGTCAGCAGCAACATGTTCTACATTGCCACGGCGGCCCTTGGGCTGGCACTCATGCAGGTGGTGGGCATCATCCTGGCTTGCCTGCTGGCTGCTCGGGTCCCGCCCCATGCTCAGCCACCCGGAGGCACCATCCCACACTGAATATGGATCGTAGCTCACTCGGACGCAGCACTGAGACTGTGGAAGGTACTGTAGCCCCACCACAAACCCTCCAACCACACTCTCTGCATGCATTGCCATGGCACCTCAGTGATCTTCCCCCCCCAATTTATTTGATTAAATTTCCAGAAATCCCACATACGATTCCAATACAGTGGTACCTCTGATTGTGAAGCGCCGTATCTGCGCAGGTGCGCGGTACGATTTAGCACTTCTGAGCATGCGCGAGCGGTGAAACCCGGAAGTAACCCTTTCCAGTACTTCCGGGTCGCCGCGGGACGCAACCTGAAAAAATGTATCATGAAGCAAACGTAACATGAGGTATGACTGTACATTAAAAAACCCCAACTTCTATATTATTGACTTCCCATCCCATTGTCCATGATGTTTTCCTTGTACCCCCTGCTTTGCTGCATCCTGTCTCCCTCCTTTTTTTATAATCATAACACGAGTCTCTAATTCTTTCTGTTGCTCATCATCTTAATCCTGCTCACGGATTCTTCATATTTTCATATTTCTTCAAATAATCCGAAAAGGGCTTCCATTCTTCAAAAAAGACAAGCATCATTAAATTCTCTTATTTTAGCTGTTAGCTTTGCTGGATCGACGTGGTCCCTAACTTTGCTTATCCATTCTTCTTTAGTGGGAACTTCTTTGTTTTCCCATTTCTGAGCATAAAGGATCCTAGCTGCTGTGGTTGCATACATAAACAAATTAACCATCTTTCTGGCACGGCACCTCATTATCTTTGCATTTGGTTCCCCCTGTAACCCCTTCCTAATTCTCCTTCTACCTACCATCAGTGACACTGTGCCAGGAAACCTGGCTAAATCTCCCCATTTCATCTCTCTCTTTTTCTGCAAGATGGACCAATTCCTAATTTTGTTCCTGATATATTTTTCCATCCACCCACACTGAACCCCTTCAATGCCTTCAGAAGACACGAATGGCAGCAACTGCTTTCATTCTGCCCAACTTTATTTTGCCCACTTTACTGACAGCAGCGGGTGTATGTGTGTTTGTGTCAATCATCCCCTCCACCTACAAATCTGCTCTCAGCTTTGGTGCTTCTTTATATACAATGGTGGGAAGAAAAGCAAACTCATAAATTTTCCTTGTCCCAAGACATTTGCCATAAAGTTTCACCGTGTTTTGAGTCATGGAAGGAAAATGGGAGGGAATGGATCAAACATTGAGGGGAAGACAGAGATCTGAACAGTTACTGACGGGAAGAAAGCAGGAGAATGGCCTTTGTTACTTTCCTTTGGGAGGGCCAAGGAAAATTGAAGGTCAGAAAGGAAGAAAACTCTTGAGAACGAAGAGGCGGAAAGGGCAGAACTTTGAGCTCTCTGTTATTTAATCATGCAAGACCGGATGAGGTGAGATGCATTTCTTTGCAATGTAAAATGGTGTTGATGTTTTCTGAAAGGGGCTTATCTTAGAAAAATAATAGTCAAGTCCAATTTTCAGAAGGTGAAAATAATCTCAAAGGGCCCTTTGTGTATTCCTAATATGATAGAAAAGTTAATTCCTGGCAAAATACATGCCAATCCCGGTGGCCAATGGGCTGTGTTTCTCTCCAAACTGCAGCCAGGAAAACTTGCCTTGAATGGAAACCTTTCTAAACCTTTGTGTTGTGTTGTTTTTGTATATGATGCCCCCTCCACACACACCTGTAGTGTTCTGCATCTTTGTGTTGTTCTAGTGAAAACCATAGAGTCATCATCAGAATGACGCACAGTTGCAGATATACCGATTTTTTAAAAACAATTTTTGTCCATAGGTGTGCTTGATAATCATCCAATGGTAACAAAACATTGTTTTAAGTTGAATTGTATTTCAGCCCAATGAGAAAAATGCTGTTGATTTTAATCTGGAAAAAATGAAGAGTGACTTTTTGTAAATCAAATCCATAAAACAAGATTTTTTAAAGTTGGCTGGCTGGGAGATGGGAATGCTACGTAGAAGATACTTCAGAATTTCTAACCATGAGAGATTTGGATGTCCCCCCCGTTAATCTTATCATTTAATCTACTATTACGCAGCCACTTTTCCATCAGATGAGCTATCATATAAAATCTGCAGGCTGGAAGAAAGAAGTGGTGCTATTAGCATATTTATAGTTTTGTTGGCTGAAATAGTGTACGAGAGTCAATAGCTGCATGCTCATCTTTCTATTTGATAAGCCTGGGGGACCAGAGAAGAGGTTTTCCATGGGATGCTTGGATAAACGGTTTAAGCGTCAAAGCCCTTTGGCAGGTCTTAGACCAATGGTGTCCAAACTTTTTTCAAAGAGGGCCAGATTTGATGAAGTGAAGGGCCGTGAGGGCTGACCAAAGTTGTTAACCTTTTTTAGAATTGAAGTTGTTGAGCTTTTTTTAAGATTGAAAAATTTTACCCCAGGAAATAAACTGCCACAAGGGCCGGATTAAACAGACTGGCGGCCACCCAGATTAGGCCCCTGAAACAGACTTTGGACATCCCTGTCTTAGACTCTTCACATGTAAACTAAAACAAAACCCTTTCTGCCTGTTCAGCAAGCCAGTACTCTTGGATTGAAAAGAGCAGGGGTCAGCAAACTTACCGCGCCTCGGGCCGGTGTCTCCAGCGCCAATCACACGGTGGGCCGGAGGGTGGAGGAGCGCATGCCCATAAGCGTACGCACACGCTATTTCCAGCGCACTTCTGGGTCAGAGGAGCACCAGAAATAGTTTGTGCGCATGTGCACGGGCCTCCTATGACCCGGATGTGCACCGGAAATAATGCTTGCACATGTGCAAATAACACTTGTGCATGTGCATAAGCTATTTCCGGTGCTCCTCCGACCCGGAAGTGGGCAGCCATGCAGCGCCGGTAAGAGTGGGAGGCGGCAGCGGGTGGTGGGGGTCATCGCGGGCCGGATAAACGAGTCCCTCGGGCCTTATCCAGCCCACGGGCCTTAGTTTGGGGACCCCTGGACAAGAGGTTAATCGACTTGAGCTTGAAGGGGGAGCTTTAGGAAAGGGAAAAAAGATATCCAGTTGTGCAAAGGAGCCAAGCCACACAAGCCAATGGCATTTGATAAAGGTTCAGGCAACATGCTTAAGTGCAGATTGTTAAGGGTGCTGGGAATTGTAGCTCAGCGAGGGGCAAACTACAGTTCTCGGGATTCCTTGGGGAAAGCTATGTACTTCAAATGTATGGTATGTATGCAGCCTAAGTCCCAGGGTTTTTTGAGTAGGCACGTACAGGATTGTAGTGCGCAGAATACTGCAGTTTGTGCATTGCTGGAATGAAATGTGCTAAGTCCAATCAGGAATAGGGATCTGTAGCCTTTCAGTTCCCTGGGGCAATTTAAAAGTAGCAGGAAAATAATTCAGACTGTCTAATGCCAATTGCCAGCTTTGATAACTGACAACTGAGTAAGCTGTTCTTTGAATAAATTGATGCATCTACGGGAAATTTGAATAATGCCATTTGTCGGTTTTGATAACTGACGATTAAATAAATTGTCATTTCAATAAACTGATGCATCTACGGGAAATTTGAATAAATTGATGTATCTACTTCACCAGTTTCACTTTGAAACTGTACGATGAAACTCATAGCAATGGACCCTCACCTTGCCCTGGAGAAGAAATATTTTCGGAGACAGTTCTGACTGAACGATTAAACGCCCTTTTTAAAAAAATGATAAATCCCTACATATAAATGATTATGTGTTGTGTCTGGCTAAGGCATACCCAATAGACTCACTGACATCAATGGGCTTAAAGTTAGTCATGGCTGACTTTATTTACTGGGTTTACTCTGAGTATGACATAGTCAGATACAACTCTATAATATGATACGTGAGATATGTCATC
This sequence comes from Podarcis pityusensis, assembly GCF_964106645.2. NCBI lineage: Eukaryota > Metazoa > Chordata > Lepidosauria > Squamata > Lacertidae > Podarcis > Podarcis pityusensis. The sequence goes on from NC_138035.1 coordinate 62,150,506, forward strand.
ATTCCCAAATAATGCTTTGCTAAGGAGCTTGTAGGGGAATCACATTGCTCTAGAAATAGACCAAAGAAGTCATTTCAATTGCTTTCTCTCCATAAAATGCCCATTTTCTACCTAAATTATATCTCAGGTTATAACTTAAATGTTTTTCTGACAATGCAGTCCTATGCATGCTGTCTTTGGAGTTTATGGGACTTATTTCCGGATAAGTGCACACAGGATTACGACCTGAGCAAGCCCTATACGCCAGTTGAACCTGAAAAATTATTGAATTATTAGCACTAATGCAGCAACTATTCCTTCTTCAAATTCCTATTGCTCTTACATACCGTACATTATTTCAAAATGTAATTCACATGTGTAAGCACTTTGCAAATAATTTGTCCCTATTCTTTCTTGTGTGACGTCTAATATTTTATCTATTAGCACGCCGGACAGGAGCAGACATTATCACAGTTTCCATAGACAAATTTAGGATTTAAAAGTCCACTTACTGTACTAGAATAAAAAGATCTGTCTTCCTGTCAGTTTTCTGTTCTCAGAGTGTTCCCTATTATGTCTTCTGAGCCCATCAGAGCCCAATAACACTTTTGCTGTCCTCCATGTTCCCTGTGATGAAGTACCCATTACTGTATAGTAATTTGTCTCATGGAAGCTCTCTAGGAGCCAATTTGACGTTCTTGGCTGCCATCTCAAAGACTTCAAGTATACAAATTCTCCGTAGCTGAATCACAAAAGATAAACCTGTGTGCGGGAGGGAGCCATTTGCAAAGATTGGTCTTTCCTTTTCCATAGCTGATTATGGGATCATTCCAGAGATGATCATGGGAAAGTCCTCAGCATCGCGGAGCATGTAATCTGTAGAGAAAAAGTCACAGGGTGAATATCCTAGCTGAAAACATAACATTTGAATAAGACCTTGATATTTAGGGGAAAGGAGAAGGGGGCTTTTTATTGGTGCATATTTCGTTACTTAGAGGTACTGTTTTTCTTAAAATATTATAAAATTGTAGGATGTGGTCAATTGGAAATATTTTCTTGGAAAAGCTGATATTCTGTGTCTGACTAGTGTAATTTTCCAAACGGTGCAATATTCAGAGAGCAAAGAACCATCCTGTACTTCTGCTCATTAATCAGAGGGTTATTAGTTAACTAGACATCACTAGTTTGCGTTCATAGTTTTAGGGTAACTAGCTATTAGCTGACAATTTGTAAATTCCGATACAACGTGCAATGCCATTATGACCGTAATGTACGAATGTATTTAAGTGCACCTCTGTTGAATATGAGGAATATTACTATTTTTAAATCGTAACGATTTAAATGACTGAGATAATAATGTTTTTACTTTTTAATTTACAAAGTATGATAAAGAGGGTGAGGAAAATGCAGCCCAGAGTACAACAGGAACACAGAAGCAGATCTATATACAGTATTTTAATTTTAATTTATTTCGTGTCCTGTTTTATCCCGAGCACTCAAGACAGGCTGCAACATTTTAAAAACCCAAGTGTTCTCTGAAGGAACAGACTTCCTCAAACCAGTGCCCTCTAAAAATTGTTGGACTATGTACATCTCTCATTTACTCCAGGCCAGCATTGCCAACTATAGATTATACGGTAAAATACATAGTTATCCTGAAGAAGCTGAGTTATTTTTTTGTGGTTTGGATCTATATTACATATGATTATGCAACAAAAGTTCAAATATAACTTCTGACTGTCAACATCACAAATATATATATCTATATTTAAAATGTATGTAACATAGGCATGAGTCAAAGTGATGGTATATAGGACTTTGGAATGACTACTTTTCAAAGGAAAACTGCATTGACATTTCTATCTCTCTGTCTTTGGATACTTTGTCTTCAAACGCAGCAAATAATCAAATGCACATTCTTAAAAAAATAAATAAATAAATGGCTGCATCAAGGAAATACGTTGCACATGTGAAGATGTCTTTGTGCATGGAAAATACATGCTAGGGGCCATGTTCCACTGCCTATTTATAAATGACTAAATGAGCCACAAATATTTTGTTCTTCCCAGACATTGCATTGGTGAGCCTTGTACGTTCATCCACAACTTTATACAGAACTGTGCACTAATCACATGTTTCACTGTGGAGTACACACATAACTGTTGCTTGGGTGATATCTATTGCAATATTTCTTATTGATAACTAGTAAATATCTACACATTTTGAAACTTTGTATGCTAAGTTTGTCACCACAGTCTTCCTGGTATATGAGCCAATAAAGCTTTGAAATCACAAATGTCATCTGTCCAGTTTACTTGACTTTGTATTGCTTGGCAAAAGTTACTGTGAACACCAAGGTTCTAGGCTCCTAGAGCTTCCACAAAGAGGAAAATAAGATAATACATCCAGAGGAACCTCAAATGTCTGGAGCAGTTCTGGGAGACGGAGGCACACAGGAACGCCTTGCACAAATGGGACTACTTTGGGGCTTGGGCTGATTGGAAGGTTGGCGGTTCGAATCACCGCAACGGGGTGAGCTCCCGTTGCTCTGTCCCAGCTCCTGCCAACCTAGCAGTTTGAAAGCACGCCACCACAAGTAGATAAATAGGTACCACTGCAGTGGGAAGGTAAACAGTGTTTCCGTGCGCTCTGGCACTCGTCACGGTCCTCCATGCGTCAGAAGTGGAAAACTTTCTGACCCGGAAAAGTATCTGTGGACCAACGCTGGCTCCCTCGGCCTGAAAGCGAGATGAGCGCAGCAACCCTAGAGTCACCTTTGACTGGACTTAACCATCCAGGGGTCCTTTACCTTGTACCTTTTTGTTGGATACCAGGGACTCACAAGGCAAGGTGACCTTCAGGTGGCATGATCCACAGGGGCACAGATCTGGCCTCCAAAGAATGTACCAGTGTGAGAGCCAGTGTGGTGTAGTGGTTCGGAGTGGTGGACTCGTAATCTGGTGAACCGGGTTCACTTCCCCGCTCCTCCACATGCAGCTGCTGGGTGACCTTGGGCTAGTCACACTTCTCTGAAGTCTCTCAGCCCCACTCACCTCACAGAGTGTTTGTTGTGGGGGAGGAAGGGAAAAGGAGATTGTGAGCCGCTTTGAGACACATTAGGGTAGTGATAAAGCGGGATATCAAATCCAAACTCTTCTTCTTCTTCCATCTGCCACTGTTGCCACTGCGGCAAGTATACTGTGGCATACCCCTTGGAGGCCAGATCTGCCGCCTCCTCAGCAGCCCCCCACAAATGCCGCCTCTACAGTGGCGTCTTAGCGAATAAGAAGCCCTGCTGGCCTCCTGGTACCCCTAGGAAGTAAATGGCAAGGGCTACCCTCTGGGGTCCCCTGGGGTTCAGACCAGGCCTGTTTCCTTCCCAAGACAACCTGAGATTCCCACTTCAACTGACAGGAAAGGTCCATTTGATTCCCGTCCCTTTATTCCCAATGTAGATCTTTATTCCCCGCTTCTTTGTGATGTAGATCTTTATTTCCCCGCTTTTTCCCTGGTGGAGCGGGCGCCATTTTGTGGTTCGCCTCAGGCGCCAAAATGTCTTGGGCTGGCCCCGTTCGATACGAAACCACAGCTGTCAACTTTTCCCTTTCCTTGCGAGGAATCCTATTTGGAATAAGGGAATTTCCCTTTAAAAAAGGGAAACGTTGACAGCTAAGTACAAAACCCCCAGTTTTTCTGTATGATTTTTTCCCTGGCTGCTGCCATCATCGTGAATACGAACAATTCCTTATACAACAACATTTCATTTCAGCAAAGAAAGGCAGGAACGCAAATAGGAGGAATACAACACAAATGCTTGCCAATTATTTTACTACATTCTGAAAACATTTTCATCCAAAGCATATGGTAAAATGTTCCTAACGCCTCAGAGCCTCTCTGCCACTTTGCAGCTGGTATTACTATAAATATGTTTTTATGTTAATGGGGAGAAAGACCATCTACACAGGATTTTATTGCATTTCATCCGTGCCAGAACTGAACCTTGTTTTCTTTCCGACCGCGGACCTAGCAGAACAGCAGGAGAGCAGTCATAGGGTGAGGAGGACTGAGAAGAGGAGAAATGTTGCCTTTGTCCTCAGCCACTTCTCTACAACAAGGAATATGGATGAGGGGTGGCTTTGACTGCAGACGGCCCCAAGTGCCACAGTTGGCATTTAGTGCAGCGTTGAGATGGAAGTGGCCCAGTGTCAAGTCCCAGGGAGTTCCAACTTCCCTGCCACTTGTTCTGGATCTTCCTGTTCTTCCCTCCCCCCCCCCCCAATAATATTTATTAAGTTTCATACAAATACAACACATACTATAAAACCAATGAAACAAAAAGAAAAGAAAAAGAAAAAAGAATTAAAACAAATATGGCAAATAATAACCAAAAATATAACCACATACACATAGACAATAAACGTTAATTAATTAGTTAAACTTCCACCTTATAAACATATTGCTTGACTTTTTCTAATCTCTTCCATCTGAATTTCCTTGTAACTAAATGTAGCAGTTTTCCAATATCATTATTAAAAAAAAATAAAAAATATTCCGACTACAATCAAATTTCTTAACTTTTCTTAACATTCTATGTCTCCTTTAATTATTTAAATCCTAATTTAATCCTAGGCCTATTTAGTACTTTCAAGTAACTACTACTCTTTAATATTACAATATTTATTCAAATAGTCTTTAAATTTCTTCCAATTTTCTTGGTATTCCTCTTCTTTCTGGTCGCGGATTCTCCCAGTGAGATCAGCCAGCTCCATAAAGTCCATCATCTTCATCTGCCATTCTTCCACAGTTGGTAATTCTTGTGTTTTCCATTTTTTAGCTATTAAAATTCGTGCAGCAGTTGTGGCATACAAAAATACCTTTACATCTTTCTTGGGCAGTTCAGGACCTAATAGTCATAGAATCATAGAATCATAGAGTTGGAAGAGACCACAAGGGCCATCGAGTCCAACCCCCTGCCAAGCAGGAAACACCATCAGAGCACTCCTGACATATGGTTGTCAAGCCTCTGCTTAAAGACCTCCAAAGAAGGAGACTCCACCACACGCCTTGGCAGCAAATTCCACTGTCGAACAGCTCATACTGTCAGGAAGTTCTTCCTAATGTTTAGGTGGAATCTTCTTTCTTGTAGTTTGGATCCATTGCTCCGTGTCCGCTTCTCTGGAGCAGCAGAAAACAACCTTTCTCCCTCCTCTATGTGACATCCTTTTATATATTTGAACATGGCTATCATATCACCCCTTAACCTCCTCTTCTCCAGGCTAAACATGCCCAGCTCCCTTAGCCGTTCCTCATAAGGCATCGTTTCCAGGCCTTTGACCATTTTGGTTGCCCTCCTCTGGACACGTTCCAGTTTGTCAGTGTCCTTCTTGAACTGTGGTGCCCAGAACTGGACACAGTACTCCAGGTGAGGTCTGACCAGAGCAGAATACAGTGGCACTATTAGTCCAAGGAGAATGCATCTTCCTGTTCTTCCTGTACATCATTCCTCTTCGCCTTTTGCTTCCTCGTAGCATGTGACGGTCCCTTAGTGCCAGGGTGGATTTGATTTAAATCAAATTGATTTAAATCACTAGTCAGTAAGACTTGATTTAAATCGCTAGTGAGTAAGAATTGATTTAAGTCATTTTTATTTTTTTTACAGAAAGACTCATTCTTGCTGGTATAATCTTAATCTTTACAACCAGATGAAGGTTTCATTTTAGGAATAATAAATTTTTCAGAGTAGTATTTACAGTTATATCAAAAATTACTGATTTGGTTATACTATTAGAAATACACAGACAGATAATTATGAAATTATTGTGAGGTTTAATAAGTTAACTCTTTATATTTGGACAACTTTTCTGCTGTACTTTATTGGAAGGAGAAAAATAATCATTTCCTTAATAACAGTTTAAACAATTTATTTAACTAAAACAGTAACATTATAGCATGTTTGTTAACTGATGTGGTTAAACGGTTAAAAAAAACCAAAAAAACTTTAGCACACATGAAAAACTTAAAACAAATCCTTATTTCCTGATGAATAGCCTTTGGACTATAATGTCACTTAAATAGAAAACTAGCTTTAGACTTCCGGGTCAGCGCCATTGGTGAATGGCGGAGTTCCTCCGACCGGAGGAACGGGCTCCGTGAAAACTGGGTCTTCCCGCCGCGGCGAAGGTGGGGACCCGCTAGAAATCCCAGGCGGAGGAAGCCTGGGAACGTGGGGTTTGGCAGGGCACCAGAAGCGCCCCCCTACTCGCGGGGAATCCCATCCAGGGGCTCCGGAGTGAAGTGGGGTGAGAAGCGCGGTGCTACGAACTGACTGCTACTTTCACGGAGTGAAGCCGCACAGCCATTGCCAGAGAGCGCTGACTTTTTCCTGTGGACAATTGGACTTAAAACAAGTACCCGTGAGTAGAAATGGAAAATTGGATCAAGAAATTGTTTTAATTTGGTAACGAAGCGGGAAGGTGTAAACAGGAAGTCCGCCTTCCGTTTCTTTGTACATAGACTAAAGCAAAAATTTTGCAAGCTAAAGCCGGGAAGCTGTCAAAAAAGGACTAAATTTCCTTCATTTAGAATCACTGAAACCCCCCTTGGAAGCAGGAGAAAAGGGGGGGGGGGACTCTGTTTAACCCTAGCAGGAGAGGGAGTGAAGAAGGATAAGTTTCCATCGTCTCTAACCTGGGAACGGGGTGTCAGAGACAGAAACTGTTGCTGAGGTTCACTGACGGTGAACGTAACACTTTGACAGATAGCTAATGAAGAGAAACAAGTTGATTCTAATGTTGCCTTTCGCATCTTAAAGAAACAAAATATCTGAAAAACGTTTGAAATATCTGAAAAATGAAAGTAACTTTCCTTTGTCTTTAAAAAAAAAATGGCTACAAGTAGATTGCCTCCTCTAGAGGGAGCTTGCTAAATTGTTGTTGCAGCATATTTGAGACAGACTCTCCTCCCTGGAAGAGAGGGGAGTGGTTGTGGGCGGGAGCCCGAGCACCGCCCCTAGCAGGGGGCATTAGCCCCCTGCCTCCTCCTCTCACCTGGCTGGTGCCCACGCCCCCTCGGCAGGCATCCAACCAGGTGCCTTCGAGGGGGCGTGTTCAGCAGCCTTTTGCGGCGGTGCCAGCCTCTCCTCGGCCTCATTCTTCTCCGTCCTCTCGTCGCGAGTCAACAGGACCATCGTCTCAGCTGCAGGAGCCAGGGAAGTATTTTGCGAGGGTTGGGTTTGGGGGTAGCGTGCCTGAGTCGCGTATTGGTGTAGCTTACTGGCTAGCTTTCATGTGAGCTTATTGCATTGTTATCGGAGTACTGGCTTTAGTCGCTACACCCCCCCCCTTTTTGTCTTGTGCCGATCATTTCTTTTTTGTTTCTCTCTGCCTCGACTTTGTTTTCGCCACTGTGTGCAAGCGGAGAGTGTGTGTTCTTCCCCGCGCTCTTCTGCAGCAGCGCTAGCAAAGCGAACTTTGATTTGCCATTGTGTGTGAGCGGAGTGTGGAGTGTGTGCTGAGTGTGTGTGTAAGTTTTGGAAAGTCACTGGGCTTGCTGTCTCCTTTTCCTTGCCTTTGTGTGTTCTCCCTGTCTTCCTTGCCAGTGCGTCTTCCCTGCTTGGCAAGGGCTCTAAATTCTCCCCGCCCCCCCCCCGCGGTTTCCTGCCTGGCAGCTGGGGTCTTTTGAGCTGGGGGATAATCTTGGGGACGGCTGCGGTTTGTGTTGGTTAATTATACTGAGAGCAGCTGCGTTTGTTCCTTTTTTTGGGGGGGGGGGGAATCCTTTTAAGGATCATACTTCTAGAAATAGTTATTTTCCACTCCAGTTTGTCGTACGTGTTCTGCTGCTCTGTGATACTGTAGCCATTAGCCCAGCTCTCCACGTGCTTGTCTGCTCCCCCTGTTGTTAAATTGTCTTCACTCCCCCTCTGCTGGCCGGCTCTGGGCGTTTAAACCACAAGCCTCTCCTTTTGCTGTTTGCATAGTATTGTGTGGGGGAGAGCATTCTCTTTATTTTGTGGCTAGCTGCGTGTCTTCGTCCCGTACACTGACCCTTTGTTGACTTGCTCCTCTTCCTCCATCGCTGGCCGGCTCTGTGCGTTCAAAACCACCAGCCTCTCTCTTCCTGTTAAAATTGTAGTTGGTTTGAGGGGATTTGGTAAAATGGTTTGAGGGGGATTTCTTCCTGTTAAAATTTTATTTGGTTCGAAGGGATTTCGTATAGACAGGCTGCTGCACCATTTATAGTGGTTAAAGTGTTTTGTGTGTGGTTGTGAACAACGTTGCTTATTCTCTCCTGTTGTTCCTGTTGTTTCCCCTGTGCCCAACATCTGTGTGATTAAGACTGTGGGAACAGACTTTTCCGACCTTGAATAAAGATGAGCTGGGATAAAGACTGGTTGCTCGCTCTACGCAAGACAAATGCTTTGCTGGAGCAGATGCATGAAAAGATGGACTTGATGAATGAGAAAATGGATTTGACTGTTGTGGTTAATAACATACAGTGGTGCCCCGCAAGACGAATGCCTCGCAAGATGGAAAACCCGCTAGACGAAAGGGTTTTCCGTTTTTGAGTTGCTTCGCAGGACGAATTTCCCTATGGGCTTGCTTCGCAAGACGAAAATGTCTTGCGAGTCTTGAGATTTTTTTTTTGCTTTCCCCCCCCCTTTATCTAAGCCGCTAAGCCTTTAATAGCCTTTTAGCAGCTAATCCGTTAAGCCGATAAGCCTTTAATAGCCGCTAAACCGCTAATAGCGCTAATCCGTTAAGCCGCTAATAGGGTTGCTTCGCAAGACGAAAAAACCGCTAGACGAAGACACTCGCGGAACGGATTAATTTCGTCTTGCGAGGCACCACTGTAGATACAGAAATCATCCAAGAACCAACCTATCAATCTGTACCGACTGGGCAAGTGCAGTTGACAATGGAGGAGGATGTGGCTGCACCTCAAATAGTACAAATGGAGAGACCCGAGGCCCTACAGGAGCATAAGCCACTGTTATTAAAGATTGAAGCTGGAGTGGGCCAAGGGGAGTCTGGAGATGAGGAGACTTCTAGCTTTGGAGAGACTCTGAAATTTGATTTTAAACTCATTTTGGATTATATCTAGGACTGTGGGGAGTGGGACTGTGGGGAATGGGTGAGCTGGATGAAGGGTGATGGAGACAATTTTGGGTTGGAATCCCCTAGAGACCTACTCCTCAATGAGAAAGGAAAAAAACTAAGACAGAGACCAACAAGAGACAAGGAAAAGGGCAAACACAAACAAGATGAAGAAGAATTGCAGAAGGGACATGGAAGAGATTTAAGGGCCTCGGACATAAGGCTTCCTGGTTGATGGACTAGATGGAATGGACAATAAGGACAATAAGGACTGACATGACCCGAGACCAGGAAGAAGAGATGCTGAATGATGATTGGAAGAGAATTTATAATGGAAACTTTTTTATTTTAGAATCAGCTAATGAATATCAGGGAAAATGTGGGAATGAAACTATACGACTCTAGCAGAAATGATATTAGGAGTTATGTATATCTGAAATTTAAGATTTAAGCTTTAAGGCACTTAGGGGTAAGATAAGGTTAAATAAATTAAGGTAATCTGAATAATAGAAGATGGGGAAAGATGGTAAGGATTTATTGAGTTAATTATTAGGTTAAATTGTTAAGACAAATTTTATAACAAAAATTGAGAAAGATGGAAAGAATTTGCTGAAATAATTACTAAACTAGAATACAAAAATGGAGGTGTGAGGAGTTCAATGAAACAAGCAAATGGAAATTATGGATATGCAATTTGGGATTTGTGGTTTTTTTCTCTTTTTTCTTCTTTTTTCTTTTTTTATTGCTGTATTGTTATATTGGTTTTTACATTTTGTGCTTTCTCTTTTTTTATTGTCTTCTTTTTCTTTTTTCTTTTTGTGTATTGTAGTGTTGTTTGCTATTTTTTATTTTTCTTGTAATTTTGAAATTATCAATAAATATTACTTTAAAAAAAAGAAAACTATCTTTAGAAAGATTTTTCCTCCGAAAGCATTTTATTTAAAAAATCCAATTTAATTTTTTTATATAAAAAAAACTGATTTAAATAAAAAAAATCTGAGTTTTTGGATTATTATTTTTAATCATTGATTTTATCCACTCTGCTCAGTGCAGATGGTTCTTCGACTTGAAGATGAGAAGTGTTGCGCCAGTTAGGCACACCTCAGGACTTAAAATGTCATGCTTGGGTTTCCCATCCTCTTTGAATTTAAATCCGGTATACATTTCCAGCCACAGTCTCTTGTGATACTTTTGCCTGCTAAGATTAAAGACCCTTTAGAGCAGGGGTCAGCAAACTTTTTCAGCCGTGGTCCTGTCCACCGTCCCTCAAGCCATGTGGTGAGCCGGACTATATTTTGGGAAAAAAATATGAACGAATTCCTATGCCCCACAAATAACCCAGAGATGCATTTTAAATAAAAGGACACATTCTACTCATGTAAAAAACACACTGATTCCCGGACCGTCTGCGGGCCGGATTGAGAAGGCGATTGGGCTGGATCCGGCCCCCGGGCCTTAGGTTGCCTACCCCTGCTTTAGAGTCTCTCCCCACTCGCTAATGGATATTCAGACAAATAAACAGACACAGCTATAAACTCTTTGTTTCCCAGTGGAGGTTCTCTGTTTCCCTCATGACCTTTCTAAGGCAGTCTATCAAACTGTCGATTCTGCCAGCACAATGCTTGCAAAAGTTCACAGTCCCGGCGTCGCCTTTCTTGCTATGCCGACAAGCGTTCAGGTCCATATATCTAACTTGGAAGGTAAAGTCAGGCCAGGCAACATATTGAATAATGATCTGTAAATTAAATGGAGGCTTAATTCATTCCCGCTCTCTCAGAATTACTTTCTGCTGCCTAACAACAATGACCTCCTTCCTTTCTGCACAAGAATTTAAGCGGCCCTCCAGATGTTGTTTGCAGAAAATGCTAAAATTATAATTTCCCAGTTAACACACCACAACCGGATTGTGGTTGAAGCACAAGGGAGGGAAAGCAGGAATGGTAAGGGAGGGAGATCTGTTGGACAGTGACGGAAATTAGCTGTTAGAAGGCTTTTAAAACCATGGCAAAGTCTTGCACTGGCCATGTTGGACACCGTAACAGGAACATCAGAATGAAGAGTAGGTAACCAAAATGTGTTGACCTGTAGTGCAAATATTAGTTAAATAAAGTACATTATTTAGCAAAATAAAAATAAAAACGTCCAATTTAGCTGATGTACAGTTATTTCCTTTTAAATAAAAATTTCCAGATGCCATCTTGGGTTAACTGATTTTGAGACTTTTGAGTACAGCTATACCTGAAGCCTTTAGGTGATTTGCTAACAGAGGCGGAATCTACACACAAATTAAAAAATGCTGTGAAAATGCTTTTAGAAAAAGTTTTGAAAAATACATTGAATTTTGCATAGCTCGCTGTCGCCATCTACCGTCACATTTGCATATTGCACTTCACAACACATTTTAAATGTTTCATTTGCAGCTGTGTAGCTGAGTCCAGAGTAGAAGCAGAAGTTAATTCACTCGCAGAGCCTTCATCTTAAAAGAATACTTAATTCTAGTAACCATGCATGCATGAAAAATGTTTGCTGACAAACAGAGGGAGCCAATCCTGCCCCCACTTCCAGTTTATTTCTAGAAGAAATCCATGTTTACCAGTTTTTTTTATATAAAAAACCCAACAACCACAAATAAAGTCAAACCTATATTAACATCTGACTATCCGAAGCCAGCTGTTTCGAAACTATTTAAATCCATTACATAAAATCATCTTCAACCACATCGAGCAATTAAGTTTGTTTTACTCTGCAGGAACACCAACAAAGGAAGAACTAATTGTTAGAAAGCAATTGGCCCTTTCCCAATGACAGAGTCCCATATAGTGAGCACAGGGGGAAGGAGATTGGGTCTTCCCCAATCCATATAAACGCAGCTGCTGATAGGCAGATGGTACGATACTGCTTTAAATGCACAGGGAGTGATTTTGGAGCTGACTGTCCGCACCTTTGGTCATGTTGCTGTTATAGGAGAGTGAGTGTGGTTCTCCCCTTCCACACTAATGGTGAGTTGTGTCCAAATTAAGAAAACGTCTGTGGCTAAGGTCGCATCTCTTTCTTTCTTTCTTTCTTTCTTTCTTTCTTTCTTTCTTTCGGATGATCTTTATTGATTTTTTAAATTACATACTATACACACACATATTACATTGTATTTTACATTTGTTCTTGATCTCCTGAGCTGACTTCCCTCCTTTCTTCCTTCTTCTGGCTTCTTTATGTCGTCTTTAACTTTTCGCATTGTCTTTATCCATTTTATACATGATTGTTCTTCAATTTTTGTCCATGAAATGTCTGTAAAAAAATTAATCTTTCTATATGTACAGTTCTTGTTGTCTGTCTATATTCATTTACAAATACCGTTCAACAATGGTCATAATATACATTTTTAGTTCAGTTTGATATTATTGTCTGATAAATTTCTTTGTATTTTGCTGTTATGAGGTTTATTTCATTTCTGCTGGTTTCCCTATTTCACATCATCTTCTCTATGTATAACATAAATTTCCCCCATTCTTTTTGATGATGAAGAAGAAGAGTTTGGATTTGATATCCCGCCTTTCACTCCCTTTAAGGAGTCTCAAAGCGGCTAACATTCTCCTTTCCCTTCTTCCCCCACAACAAACACTCTGTGAGGTGAGTGGGGCTGAGAGACTTCAAAGAAGTGTGACTAGCCCAAGGTCACCCAGCAGCTGCATGTGGAGGAGCAGAGACGCAAACCCGGTTCCCCAGATTATGAGACTACCGCTCTTAACCACTACACCACACTGGCTCACTCTGATATGTTTTGATATGTTTCATCTCCCTGATCTCGAATTTTTGCAGTTAATTTGGCTGTTTCTGAGTACTCCATAACCTTGTCCTGCCACTCTTCTACTGTAGGCAATTGTTGCTGTTTCCACACCTGGGGCAGCAGTAACCTCGCCGCTGTTGTGTATAAAAACAGTTTCTGGTCATTCTTATCAATATCCTCTTATGCACCTTTCATGGTCCTCCAGCCAGGAAACAGTGGAGTTAAGAGCATGCAGACATAAGATCTTTCACCGTTTTTGTTTTTAAAAAAGAATTCTAACCTTGTGGGCGTATAGAAGATTAGAAGAGGAGTCATGAGAAGAGAGACATGTGCCGCCATGCAGGTGGGACTTTGGTCTTTCAAATTTCAGAGCCCAAAAGTTGGCACCCACCACCTCTCGTCTTCCATTCTGCGGCACCCCCTAGGCTCAGCGCCCAGTGTGATAGAACCGGTTTTGCTGCCTTAAAATCCACCTCTGCACCTTGAACTCCCATTGCTCTCTGCTGTTTTCTCAGAATAGCGCCCATTCGAAACTGAAAATGGCTGCTTGGATCTCCCGGGAGCAGTGCTGGGGCCAGGTGCCCATCAACTGGGAATTCCCTGACCGGCCACTCTGATTGGCGGACTTTCCTGCCCTTGGAAGATTTGAATCCTGGGCCAATCCAACTGTGGGCGGGGCTTGGAAGTGGACAGGTGTGGAGCAGCCTTCACTCTGGTCTGCCCCCAGAATATAAAGGCTGAAGAATATTTCTCAGAATAGTGCCCAGCCCACGCTGAAAACTCTCATTGGTCCGAAGGAAGTGGTGTGTGACAGAGACACCCATCCACCCTCACACCCTCCACACAGAACAGTAGGATGATGCGCTACATTTCACACCAAATAAATTACTAAAGGCCCATTCTGGGTCTTTCACAAATGTCTGTTTTTTGTGTGTGTGGTTGAAGAAAAGGCTTGTTATTCTGGAATAACAACGGAATGTTGATGGCATTGTGTGGAAGCATGCGCAAAAAATCTGGAAAAATACAGTAACTATACCGCTTTAAGGTAAGTGCAGAAAGGCCCTTACAGAATAATTCTTGGGCTTCCACCACTCAAGGAAATCAGAGACCCTGCAGCTTTTCTGTGCTCCCAACAAGAGCAGGTGCTTTTTCCATCAGACAATGTAACTTCCCATTAAGCACCACAATACACGACCACCATATCATGCTCTTTCTTTCCTTTCCTTTTTAAAAAGGTAAAGGTACCCCTAAATGTTAGGTCCAGTCGCAGATGACTCTGGGGTTGCGCGCTCATTTCGCTCTATAGGCCAAGGGAGTCGGCGTTTGTCCGCAGACAGCTTCCACGTCATGTGGCCAGCATGACTAAGCTGCTTCTGGCAAACCAGAGCAGTGCACAGAAACGCAGTTTACCTTCCCGCCGGAGCGGTACCTATTTATCTACTTGATGTGCTTTTGAACTGCTAGGTGGGCAGGAGCTGGGACCAAACAACGGGAGCTCACCCCGTCGTGGGGATTCGAACCGCCGACCTTCTGATTGGCAAGTCCTAGGCTCTGTGGCCACCCGCATATAGCTAAAACCAGCGAAGGTAAAACACTGGTCTTTGTTTCCTTAAACCGTTGTTTCTCTAAACCTTTCCAGCAAATTCCCCTCTTGGGAAAAGGGCTTTGCTTTCCCTTGTTCTTTGCAATGTTTCACTTGCTCCTCATTTTATATTTCAATTTTTTTCATCAATCTTAACAGCAGCAGCTTCATTTTATCATGCAAACTGCTCTGCTGACGAACGTGCCTATTTATTTATTTTCAGATGACGACTGCCTTGCTTGCAACTTATCTTAAATTTTATTACCGTCACGCTGCTTTCCCTGCACTTTTAATTATAAGATTGCAGAACTGGCAAAATACAGCCAGCCGGCGTGTTGTTCATCATTCATGAAGCTATTGCATTACTTTCTTTCCCGCTTCTCTTGCCTTACAGATCATTTGTACCTGACGCTTACGGACATGCCTTCATAGTTTTTCTGCCCTGCCTTGCGCTGCTCTGTTCTAGGAATCACAAACCCTCTTTTAATTTCAAGTAGATTTTGCTAAAGGTTTAACATGAGAGCTGGAGCTCAGGTTCAAATCCTCCCATAGCCGCAAAGCTGACTGCTGACCACGGGCTACTCAAGTCGCATAAAATCCAAGTTCTCAGGCTTGCGCATGCAATCTCAGGCATCAATGCACTTTCAACACTGGTGTTTGGAGTACACACGATGTAGGTAAAAAAGGTAAAAAGGGAAAGGACCCCTGGACGGTTAAATCCGGTCAAAGGTGACTATGGGGTTGCGGCGCTCATCTCGCTTTCAGGCCAAGGGAGCCGGTGTTTGTCCACAGACAGCTTTCCGGGTCATGTGGCCAGCAGGACTAAACCACTTCTGGCACAACGGGACACCATGACAGAAACCAGAACGCAAGGGAATGCCCTTTACCTTCTCGCCACAGTGGTACCTATTTATCTACTTGCACTGGTGTGATTTTGAACTGCTGGGTAGGCAGGAGCTGGGACAAAGCAACGGGAGCTCACCCCGTTGTGCAGATTTGAACCGCCAACTTTCTGATCGGCAAGCCCAAGGGAGCCGACATTTGTCCACAGACAGCTAAACTGCTTCTGGCACAACGGAACAACCAGAGTGCACAGAAATGCCGTTTACATGATGCGAGCCACAAACCACAGGTATCCTGTAGTTTCTTGAGAAACACTGCTTTATGGTGTTTTTTCATTCACACCCGCTTCCATCCAACTTGAAAACGTATGCCACAGTTAAACTGAGTTGTGTACATTTGAGACATGAGACAGCCATGACACATGTTTATTTATATGCTGATCAGGCAGACATACAACGAGAATGCAATCCATTATCCCCATACAAGGGCATCCACAGGAATTTTCCCTGGGTGCAGGCAAATTGAATTTTACGTACATACATCCGCAACTAGTATCAGAGAACAGGTACACCATTTCTGGTAGATCTGGTGACTGTGTGTTGGCGAGGCCTTAGTAGACTTGGCCTCTGATTTTGTTCCAGATGGACCCCTCCATTGCTTCTCAATGGGTAAGCTCCCTGCATGTCTGTTGGTGGACCTGGCATTCGGACAAAATCTTTCCACTCACCACTGAAACCTTCCATTCTTTCCCTGTCTTCCTTCACCTTCTTTAGCCCTCATTTCACCGCACTGCCTACCTTGGTCCAGATCACAGCATCCTCCCCTCTGTATTTCCCTAAAAACAACACCTTTTAACACATGTGGTGGACGTGCCCCAAGGTAAAAGACTTCTGGGAAAGGATTTATAATGAACTGAAAAAAGTGTTGAAAAACATATTTATTAAGAAACCAGAAGCCTTTTTACTTGGTATAGTGGGGGGAGAAATCCCCAAAAAGGATGTTACTTTTTTTCTGTATGCCACAACAGCTGCGAGAATATTACTAGCGAAGAATTGGAAGAAACAAGATTTACCAACTATCAAAGAATGGCAGATGAAGATGATGGACTATATGGAACTTGCCGAACTGACTGGGAGACTCCGAGACCAGAGAGAAGAGACGGTGGAAGAAGTTTAAGGAATATTTGAAAAAATATGTTAATATTTAAATCTTAGAATAGCTTTGGAAGTTGATATAGGCTGTAGGGTTAGAAGATAGTGTATTTTAAAATAGTATTATTTGTAGGTGATAAAATGTGAAGATTTTTATGGTAAAAGTAAGCGTGATTAAAAAAATGGTTAGAAATTATGATATATGTAAACTGCTAAAGATGAGGTAAAATGAAAATCAGATAAGGGGGACTTGGGGAAGCCCACCTAACAATGTTTAGAAAAAATAAGGATAAGACAAAAATTTGTTTGTATTGTTTGTTTTTCTGTTTGTGTTGTTTATTTGTGTTATAAAATGAATAAAAAAAAATTGGGGGGGAAAAACACCTCTGTCTCAAAAAGGTTACCTGCACTTCACTTCAGGGGTTGTAAAAATAAATTAAAAAATGACAACACTCAACGCAACTGTGCTTCCTTTGCTGTAATTTCTTTAGCTTCCTTAGGACTTGGCCTCCATTCTGTGCAATAAGAAGTCTTTTTAAACAGATCTGTTAAACTGTTTGGTGGATGTTGGAGCGCTGGTGACAAAAACATCACAAATACCAACCCGTCCTGTTGTGAAAATGATTATTATAAGCTCTCCTCTTCACACATGAATGAAACGAGTGTTTGCTTTTGTTCTTTGCGATAAGCTGCTGCCCAGAGCTTTAAAGGTCGTATCGCAGCACCGTCCTCATTAAACAATGTGCTTTTTCTATGAGATTAGCCCGTGCTGTGAATCACTTTATCCTCCAGGAGTCCAAATGCTTTTCCTAGTCAGGAAGTTGGTGTTCTGAGCTGGAAAATGCTGACTGTCGTGCTGGTGGCTTTTGAAACTAAGGACTTTTAGAAGCACAAAGAGAATGGGGTGTTGGATGTATGCTTGCAGATTCATGAAGATATATGCTTGCAGATTCATCTTTTTCCGTTCCTTCTTCTGAAGCCTGTTGTCAGATTGAGACCCCATTCCGAAACAGATGCGACAGCAAAACTGAAACACTAAATGTGAAGAGGCTTGCCACATGAAGATAAGATGAACACACTCTTTAACAGCAATCTCAGCCAAGAGTGTCAACAAAAGTTTGGTCCGAATGGTGCAATAGTGGCTAGTGTCCATTGGGAATAGTAGGGTAAAAGGTTGGGAGGCCACCAGTAGGTGGAGCCAGAGCCAATGATGGGTGACAATGACAACTGCTTCCACAGCCGAGTTCTACAAGGGCAACACTAAACTTAAGGAGAAAGATGACAGATGGTGCCTTGGTGTAAGTAAGAAGGGGCTGGCTAAGGTTGGTGGAGCAGTGCCCATTTGGATGGGTGTGTGAAATATACTCAGAGTCGAGAGTGGATTTCATGCTCTTTATTCAGCTCATGGTGATGAGGAGGAATGGAAGTTCCCCCAGAATGTATGCTTTATATACATTATTTACACAATGGGCCCCACGTGACTGGCTAATTCCGGGATTCACCTGTAGGCCAATCAGGTTGCGGATTCACTTCCACCTGGGGCTGGATTAGGTGGCTCCTGTGGACCAATCAGACTGCTGCATGCTGAATCCTATTGTTCTAGGACCGATCAGACTGCTGCATGCTGAATCCTATTGTTCTAGGACCAATTAGACTGCTGCATTTTGGATCCTATTCAACTCAGTACATAACAGTGTGCATGCCTCTATCACCCTTCTCATCTGATGTCACCAATGCTGGCAACTGTTTTCCTACAGGGTGCCTGCAGATTTGTGAAGGCACCTAAGTCTGTAGGTCCTAGGAGGACATAGCCATCTGTGTGAGATGGGAGGAAGACCTCCATTGGCTGACACTACTGAAAGCAGTCGGCGCTGGACTCCACGGTCCACATGAGTTTTGGAAGAAGAAAATATGGGGGGTGGATGATGTCAGAAATCAGCTTACAGATTTATGTGAAATAATACACCCTCCCAAAATTCATCGACCAACATTTCAAAATAAATTCTCAGAGATTTGGCAGGTTCCAGGAGAGTCGGCTAACAACAAATTTAAAACACTTTAAAACACTTAATGATAAAAGCAGCATAAAATACAGTATAAAAACATGAATAACAATAAAATTCAAAAATCAAAAATCAATTAGATAATCCCCAGGGCTAGCTGGCTGAATTGATCCTACTTGGGCCAGCGAGGAGGCCAGGGGAGAATTAGCTGTGGGGTCTCAGAGCGGGTGATCTTCATAAAAGGGGAGGGGGAGGGAAGAGAAGGGAAATAAAAGATCAGGCTGAATTCAAATTAAAAGCTCTGTCTTACAGGCCCAACGGAAGGAGGTTAAATCCTGAAGGGCCCTAGTCTCATGGGACAGAGCATTCCACCAGGTCGGAGCCATCACTGAAAAGGCCCTGGCCCTGATGGAGGATAGTCAGACTTCCTTAGGGCCCAGGACCTCTAAACTATGGTTATTCATGGACCTTAAGGTCCTCTGCGGGGCATACCAGGAGAGGCAGTCCCATAGATACGAGGGCCCTAAGCCACAAAGGGCTTTAAAGGTCAAGACCAGCACCTTGAACCTGACCCTATACTCTACCGGGAGCCAGTGCAACTGGTAAAACACTGGGTGAATATGCTCCCATGGCAGGGACCCCATGAGGAGCCTCGCTGCAGCATTCTGTACCCGCTGGGTGCAGTTTCAAGGGCAGCGAATTACAGGAGTCAAGCCTGGAGGTGACCATCGCATGGATCACTGTGGCCAGATCGGGGCGGGAAAGGTAAGGGGCCAACTGCTTAATGCGGCGAAGATGGAAAAATGTTGCCTTAGCTGATGCTGTAACTTGTGCCTCCATGGAATTCACTTCACTACAGTGGTACCTCAGGTTAAGTACTTAATTCGTTCTAGAGGTCTGTTCTTAACCTGAAACTGTTTTTAACCTGAAGCACCACTTTAGCTAATGGGGCCTCCTGCTGCCGCCACGCTGCCGGAGCACGATTTCTGTTCTTATCCTGAAGCAAAGTTCTTAACCTGAAGCACTATTTCTGGGTTAGCAGAGTCTGTAACCTGAAGTGTATGTAACCTGAAGCGTATGTAACCTGAGGTACCACTGTATTCAGTTCCCACTTTCAGCCAAACAGTGTCTCCTCTGAAAGTGAAACAGATTCTCCAGATTTATCATGTTCTGCCAAGAAAAAAAAATGTTCAGAAGAGTTCTTATTCCAAGATTACTGGAACAAATAATGTGACCGGCAAAGTAGGTAGGATGTATCTCAAAAGCATAGGTTACAAGACAAATATCTCCAGCCTCTGACATAACTCATAAATGCTAAACTTTATGCTCTCTTCTTAATGTCCTTATGTAATGCTCCCCCGTTCCATTGTTCTTTATGTACCGTGTCCATCCTTTTTGTAATCGCGCACACCGAAAATTATATAATTACTGATCTTGAAATGTCTTCTCGTTTTCAAAAACCAGCAGCAATGTAAATCTGATACGAAAGACAGCCTGTTGTTCTCTCGCCTCTTCCTAATCGTTTTAATTCTGATAAATACATGCATGCTTTCATTACACGGGCTCTTTGGTAGATGTTTGCATTGTGCTAAAGCTCAAGCGACTGGGATATGGGCAGAGAGGAAAGCTGACAGCAGGAAGGTCTTATTTCTGGAATCTGCTGCCCCCCAAACAATTCATAGAATGAAAGATTTGTAGAGTCTACAACTCCATGATTCCATGATCCGGTCCATTACTATGCTCAGACCACATTCAGAACACCCAACTGCATCAACTTAGATTTGATGAAAAAGATCTAGAGAACTTGGTCTTATCTGAATATTAGTGACAACCTCAGTCCATGTTGTATTTATACTAATCTAGGGAACATCATCATCATTATCAATGTACATGACATGCTACAGAGTTTCATAAGCAAAAAATAAAATAAAATAAAGCAGATCCCTCCCTAAGGAGCTTAAAATTTAAAATCAAAATTGAGGAAAACGGGGAAGAAAAGAAAGGGGAAGAGACCCTATGCAGTCAGAGTGTCCGACTATGAAAGACTCGGGTTCAAATCCCTAGCCATCCATGAAGCTCACCGGATTACGCTGAGCTAGTCATCCTAAGAGTTGGACCATCCTGTGAGAGCTGCACCATAAAGAAGGTTGATCGATGAAGAATTGATGCTTTTGAATTATGGTGCTGGAGGAGACTCTTGAGAGTCCCGTGGACTGCAAGAAGATCAAACCTCTCCATTCTGAAGGAAATCAGCCCTGAGTGCTCACTGAAAGGACAGATCCTGAAGCTGAGGCTCCAATACTTTGGCCACCTCATGAGAAGAGAAGACTCCCTGGAAAAGACCCTGATGTTGGGAAAGATGGAGGGCACAAGGAGAAGGGGACGACAGAGGACGAGATGGTTGGACAGTGTTCTTGAAGCTACCAGCATGAGTTTGAACAAACTGCGGGAGGCAGTGGAAGACAGGAGTGCCTGGCGTGCTCTGGTCCATGGGGTCACGAAGAGTCGGACACGACTAAATGACTAAACAACAACAACAACAACAAAGTCATCCTGATCTCTTAGCCTAACCTATCTCACAGGGTTGTTGTAAGGTAGGGTTACCAGATGCCCCCGGTTCCCAGGGACAGTCCCCAGATTTGCAAATCTGTCCCCGGGAAACGTGGCAGCGGCAGCCTCAGCAGCCCGGAGCCAGCCTGGTAGCGCATTTGGCTCTGGCTGGCTTCAGGAGCTGCTTGCTGCTGTGGCACCCGCCATTTTTCCTCACTGGAAGTCCCCATATGATGTGTTTTGTGCGCATATGATGAGTCTTGTGCGATCTCCTGTCCTCTTCCCCCTTTGTTTTGACTGATCGGGGGAGGCTCGAGAATGGCAGCCGGCCAGCCGTTGCCCAGTTTTTTAAAAACTCTCTGCATTTATGTTTCACAGGGTGCGAAAGAAGGGCTTTGCACCTTTATACAATATGCATGTGGGTCTTTTGCCTCACTATCCCCACTACTGACTCCCTGTTGCTACTCAGCTTCAAAAATAAAAAGTGTCCCCGGATTCATTGAAAAAAATCTGGTAACCATATTGTAAGGGTAAAATTGGAAGGGGGAGCACAAGAAAGAGATGAATAAAGGTAAAGGTAGCCCTTACCATTAGGTCCAGTCGTGACCGACTCTGGGGTTGCGGCCCTCATCTCACTTTACTGGCCGAGGGAGCCGGCATACGGCTTCCGGGTCATGTGGCCATCATGACTAAGCCGCTTCTGGCGAACCAGAGCAACGCACGGAAACTCCGTTTACCTTCCCTCCGGAGCGGTACCTATTTATCTACTTGCACTTTGATGTGCTTTTGAATTGCTAGGTTGGCAGGAGCAGGGACCGAGCAAAGGGAGCTCACCCCATCACGGGGATTCGAACCGCCGACCTTCTGAGTCGGCGGTTTCTAAACCACAGAGTCCTAGGCTCTGTGGTTTAACCCACAGTGCCACCCACGTCCCATTGAGAGATGAATACAACGTCTATAAATGCAGTTACACATCCTTAAACTTGAAATCTGAGATCAAGGCACGAGATGCATCAGTGGGGATTTGTTGCTTGTATTGTGCTGCAACACAATCTCAACACCCGGGAAGCCCGTGTTATTAAGAGTTTTAGCAACGCAGCCGCCACCCCCCCCCCATGTTATTATTTTTACTAGCCAACTCAGGGCCAGCAAACGGCTCCAGACAGAGGTGCCGCATGCATGAATCACAAAAGCCTCTAGAGTGAAGGCAAAAATGATATTAATGTCAGGAAAGCTTTATTACTGCCAGGAAATCATTTACAACCTCTTGGCAGTTTCTCCCTGAAACTGCTTCCTATTCAACTGGAACAAATGAGAAAATAAAAGGGATAGTATTGTTTCATTTTCAATATTATACATCGGTCCAGAAGGGTTACTCTTGTTGCCAGCTGCTTCGGTTTCCAGTGGCTGCAGCAGCAAAGCCAAATTTTGATGCTATTGCATGTTCTTGATTATCTTTGGTCTCACAAGGCAATCTTTATCTTTTTACGTTAACCATTAAAGTGAATGGAAGATTTGTATTGAGTGTCAATGGAACAGTGGTACCTTGGAAGTCGAACGGAATCCGTTCTGGAAGTCCGTTTGGCTTCCAAAACGTTTGGAAACCAAAGCGTGGCTTCTGACATTTAGAAGACATCTGAAGGCAGCCCTGTTTATTCCCCCACCCCACAATAATGTTTATTAATTTTCATACAAAAGCATAACATAACAAAAAAGAGAATAAACAATAATAATAAAAAAGGGGGGGAAAGAAAAAATCAAAAACATAAAATACTTCCCACGTCCCATATACTACCACATATGCTAAAACTTAATTAATTAATTAAAATCCATCTTCATAAACACATTACTTGACTTCCTCTGATCTCTTCCGTCTGAATTTCCTTGTAATTAAATGTAGCAGTTTCCAATATCATTATTTCATATAACAATATTCCGGTCATGATCAAATTTCCTAACTTTTCTTATCGTATATTTTCTTTATTATTTATTTAATCCTAATTTAATCCTAGGCCTAATTAGTTCTTTCAAGTGATTACATATGTTTAATATTACAATATTTATTCAAATAGTCTTTAAAGTTCTTCCAATCTTCTTGGTATTCCTCTTCTTTCTGGTCGCGGATTCTCCCAGTGAGATCAGCCAGCTCCATAAACTCCATCATCTTCATAAGGCAGCCCTGTTTAGGGAAGTTTTAATGACTGATGTTTTAATGTAGTTTTAATCTTTTGTTGGAAGCCTCCCAGAGTGGCAGGGGAAACCCAGACAGATGGGCGGGGTATAAACAATAAATAATGATTATCATCATCATCATCATCATCATCATCATCTACAGGAAGCTCCTGCAGCCAATTGAAAGCCACGGAAGCCCCATCGGACATTCGGGTTCCAAAAAACGTTCGCAAACCAGAACAATCACTTCCAGGTTTGCAGCGTTTGGAAGCCAAGGTACGACTGTACAGGGATTGAACCCTGTGAAAATAATCAGCTTTAGGGATAGTTATATTACTTGTGGATTGCAGCGTCCAGCAGCAGAATGTCAGATTATGTTGCCTAATGGTTCTTTTTTTGTTTTGTAACCACAAGGGGTCAGGCTTCACTATTCTAAGGGGTGGAGGGGAGCAGAATGCATCCTACCCAACCTCAAACCTTTGCAGGACTGTAGTATAACCTGCTTTACAAAGGTAAAAGTCACATTCATTGCTCTCCCACTTTTGTCTCTGGTCCCCCGCACTACTGCCCACAAGGGAATGTGGCTCTCAGGCCCAAAAACGTCCCTTCCAAAGAGGATGAGACCAAGTTACCGTATTTTTCGCTCCATAAGACACACCCGACCATAATACACACCTAGTTTTTAGACGAGGAAAGGGGGAAAGCCCCAAGTTTCGGGGGGATCAGCTCACAGTTGTGCAACTTCTTTTGCAAAGGGGAAAAGCCCCTTTTTTGAGGATCAGCTCAAAGTTGTTGAGCTTGCTTTGCAAAGGTAAAAAAATCCGGTTTTTATGGAGTTCAACTTATGTAGTTCTGCAGCTTCTTTAGGAAAGGAAAGGGAGGTGTTTCAACAGTTTCCAGACAGATAATCTAATCAGCCAGTCACATGTCGCTGGGGAAACAAACAGGCTCCATCTGCAGAACAATCCAAAATGGAGGCCTGGGCAAGGGGTCAGGACAAGAAAGGGAGCCAGCGATTGACCACACATTTGCTCGATAAGATGCACAGACATTTCCCCTTACTTTTTAGGAGGAAAAAGTGCGTCTTATGGTATGAACCTGCCGGGATGTTAAAATGGGGCCATGTTCCAGGTCCCACCACCCCACCTTCCGAGGTGGGATGGTGACGAGAAACAGGGCCTTGTCTGTTGCAGCACCTCATCTCTGGAATTAAGCGTTCCTAAGTACACTCCTAAGAAATATCAACAACCTCAGATATGCAGATGACACAACCTTGATGGCAGAAAGTGAGGAGGAATTAAAGAACCTTTTAATGAGGGTGAAAGAGGAGAGCGCAAAATATGGTTTGAAGCTCAACATCAAAAAAACTAAGATCATGGCCACTGGTCCCATCACCTCCTGGCAAATAGAAGGGGAAGAAATGGAGGCAGTGAGAGATTTTACTTTCTTGGGCTCCATGATCACTGCAGATGGTGACAGCAGCCACGAAATTAAAAGACGCCTGCTTCTTGGGAGAAAAGCAATGACAAACCTAGACAGCATCTTAAAAAGCAGAGACATCACCTTGCCGACAAAGGTCCGTATAGTAAAAGCTATGGTTTTCCCAGTAGTGATGTATGGAAGTGAGAGCTTGACCATAAGGAAGGCTGATTGCCGAAGAATTGATGCTTTTGAATTATGGTGCTGGAGGAGACTCTTGAGAGCCCCATGGACTGCAAGAAGATCAAACCTATCCATTCTGGAGGAAGTCAGCCCTGAGTGCTCACTGGAAGGACAGATCCTGAAGCTGAGGCTCCAATACTTTGGCCACCTCATGAGAAGAGAAGACTCCCTGGAAAAGACCCTGATGTTGGGAAAGATCGAGGACACAAGGAGAAGGGGATGGCAGAGGACAAGATGGTTGGACAGTGTTCTCGAAGCTACAAACATGAGTTTGACCAAACTGCAGGAGGCAGTGGAAGACAGGAGTGCCTGGCGTGCTCTGGTCCATGGGGTCAGGAAGAGTTGGACACGACTAAACGACTAAACAACAACAACAAAGTACACATCTCTATTATTATTATTATTATTATTATTATTATTACTTATATCCCACCCTATACCCGGGGGTCTCAGGGTGGTTCACAGAATGAAATCATGATATAAAATCACAAAATACCTAATAAAAATAAAAACAACAACCCAATAGCTCTCCCCACCACCAAAAAAACCCCCACATTTTAAAAGGGCAAAGGATGTAAATCTGATCAACCAAAGACCTGGTTAAAAAAAGGAATGTTTTTGCCTGGCGCCTAAAGTAAGGTTACCAGATTTTATTAAATGAATCCCGGGACACTTTTCAACAGCAATAGATTTTTGTATGGGGACTGATTTGTAAATCCGGGGACTGTCCCCGGGAAACGGGAACATCTCGTAACCTTAGCCTAAAGGCGTGTAATGAAGGTGCCAGGCGGACTTCCCTGGGGAGAGCGTTCCACAGATGGGGAGCCACTGTAGAGAAGGCCCCGTTCTCATGTTGCCACCCTCCGGACCACTCAAGAAATTGGCACATGAAGGAGGCACACATCTTTGTCATGTTTGGTGCCAGGTGAACATCTTTATATTTGCTCAACCATTTTAAGTAGTCCATGAGGCTGGCATTTTTTCTTATTTTATTGTTCCACTCTAGTTTTTTTTAAAATCAGTGTTTTATAATTGTTGTTTTATTGTAAGCCACTTTGCAGTAGCATAGCTTATAAATATTCAAAGCAGGTACATAAATAAATACACGGGTTGGCTTGGGGGCTAAGGAACTTTAGGATTGAAAAAAGGAGGCATGGTGATTAATTGGGGATCTAATTGACCCTTGTTAATTTAATCAGATTGATAAATGCTGCGGCTCTAATGGTCCGAAGTTTGGAGCTACCTTGGATGGGAATTGATTTATTTCCATTTCTTCAGCAGAGGTTTGCTAATGTAATTGATGTAGCTAGTTTAGTGTGTGTCAAAGAAAATTTGGGAAGTTTGAGATGCAGACACCAAAGCAGTTAGCTAATGGAACATGGGATTTTCCCTTTTCCACACATGTGTTTATGTATGTGCATCTATAAGTCTATATACATTTCCTAGTTCAGCTGCCATCAACATTTTCCTGGAAATTACTATAATTTTCACCTGGCTCCTGCTTAATTAACATTTACTCATATGGTAGAGCCAAAGCTGTAAAATCTCGCATTTGCTTTTGATTAAAGCTACTTTGATGCCATGAAACCATCCCCTCCTCACCATCCACGCCAAACTAGTCTTATCAATGTGCCTTGAGAGCCATATGCTTCTTCCTTTATTGTGCGACGGTGTAAATCAACAGATGAAAACTCATTAATGGTAACTATTTGTGGAAGTGATTATTAAACAGAGCTTGACGGGCCGTTGAATGCAATTAAACTTCATTTTGACCCATCTGGAGCTTTTATATAAAACACTTCCTCCCGATCTGAAAAAGTGGCTTCTAATTTAATACAGTGGTACCTCAGGTTACATACGCTTCAGGTTACAGACTCCACTAACCCAGAAATATTACCACAGATTAAGAACTTGGCTTCAGGATGAGAACAGAAATCGTGCTCCGGCGGCGCAGCAGCAGCAGCAGGAGGCCCCATTAGCTAAAGTGGTGCTTCAGGTTAAGAACAGTTTCAGATTAAGAGTGGACCTCCGGAACGAATTAAGTACTTAACCTGAGGTACCACTGTATTTTTAAAGTGTGCCTGCTCATTTAAGACCCCAACCACATGAGTGGGAGATGCTACAACATACATAAATGCTATGTGTTTCTATTCTATCGGGCTCAGTGAGACTTACTCCCAGGTAAGTTTGGTTAGCTGCCTTTCCCAACCTGATGCTCTCCAGATGTTTTGGATTAGAGGTAAAAGGTAAAGGAGCCCTGGACAGTTAAGTCCAGTCAAAGGCGACTATGGGGTTGCGGTGCTCATCTCGCAATCAGGCCGAGGGAGCCGGCGTTTGTCCACAGACAGTTTTCTGAGTCATGTGACCAGCATGACTAAACTGCTTTACTGGGAGCCAATGCAGGTCTCTCAGGACCGGTGTTATGTGGTCCCAGCGGCCACTCTAGCTGCCACATTCTGGATTAATTGCAGTTTCCAAGTCACCTTCAAAGGGAGCCCCTAAAGCAGGCTGGAATGGGGGAGAGAGACACCATTTGGATTTTGGGAGTTATCTTTTATTTCTAAGATGCTGAACCTGTGCTGGACAGCACAAGACATCGCATGGATGTATATTTGATGTTTTAATTCTAATTATGAAGAAAGTTCTGCAGGTAAAATTTAAACGACATTTTCATGGGTCTGGACAATGCTTCATTTCCAAAAGGAGTCAGCTTTTATTCTTCCAGTCGCTTCAAACTGCACAATCTGAAAAAGACCAGAGCCCATTGGCTCCCTCAGTATGTGGGGAGTTTATTGGTTGATGTCACCAGCGCAATCCCTGATCAGTGGGAGATGATGGAGTTTCCATGGATGCTAAGGCAGGAGGGGCTGGTGGGAAGGGGCAATACCCAAACTGCCCTGCCTTTGCTGCTATCCAGCCCCATTTCATCATCCAAGTACCTGACAGTTCATGGCCCCACCCCTCCCTAACACCTGCTCCTGTGCTGGGGACATGACTTCTCTTTTGGCGCTGCCTTGCCATTTTTTGAGTGAGTCTTTTCCCCTGCTGGGCTGAATATATACAGCAAGGGAGCCTTTTGTTATGTACTGAAGTTCTCACCCTGGGCCAGCAGGGGGATACTGTAGATAGTTCAGGTCCACATATGCAAATAAGGGATCAAAAGTGACGTTCAGTGATTGGATAGTTACAGAAAGTTGTTACAGTTACGTTGTACTGGAGCTCTATATAAGCAGGCTGACTGAACCCTTCAGTTCAGTTCTGTTCTGACCTGTGAATAAACAAGAGCTGTTTGGAGAATCGCTGTGTCGTCTGATATGTTCACCCACAACTTAACACCTTTCAAGGCTTGAGGGCACATTTGGGTTTATGAATGAGTGTTTGGGCCCCACCCCTTCTGGCCACTTCTCTCTCCTCCCCCCGGATCAGGACCCACTTCTCCCTGAGCCCAAGAGACAGAGAAATGGCGCGTACACATCACTTTTCCAAGGATCTGGGTAAACATTCGGTTCAGAAGAATTAACCTGAGCCTTGAAAAGCACATAGGCCAGAAGCATTTTTACTGGGTATAGTAGGGGAAGAGAATCCAAAGGGAGATTTAAAAAAACTGTTTATGTATGCAACAACTGCAGCAAGAATTTATTTAGCCCCAAAATGGAAGCAACAAGAAGTCCCAATGAAAGAAGAGTGACAGAAGAAGATGATGGACTTTGAGGAACTGGCAAAGCTGGTGGGAAACATCCGAAACCAGCGTGATCAAGCATTCCAAAAAGATTGGAGTAAATTTATACAATACTTGAAGGACCCTTGTAAGCAATTAACAACACTAGCAGGGTTGTAAAAAAGACTTGTAATGATAAACGTTCTTTCCCAGTTTAGATTTATTGAAAAACTGTGACATTTTGAAGGAGTGAAACGTAAATTGGAAAATGTACAAATGCTTTGAGATAAAGGTTAACTTTGAAAACCATGAGGCGGGAGGGAGGGGAGTAAGTCGCAGGATCTTAAGAGCTAAAGAAGTAAAATGGACAATGGTGATGTGTCTAAATATTATAAAGCGGAAAATTCAATAAAAATTAATAACCAAAAATGAAAAGCACATAGAGGTGAAAGAGGAAGTGGGAAAGAGCGTCATTCTTTCAACTTCCTCCCTCAGCTCTATGTGCTTTTCAAGGAAGAGAAAGGTTAACCCCAACCCAAGGACCAAAGAAGCAGTGAGAGGAGGGGCAGGAACTTCACAGGTGCCAGGGGAATCCCTTAAGGGTGTCATGATCCATGTGGTAGTTTATTTGCTGCTTGGTAAAATGCTTCTCATACGCCTGGAAGTCTACACTTACGCTGCACGGAGTCTTACCAGCTGGAATGGCGACCTCTTTACAGTGGACGCTCAAGTTGCGAACGTGATCTATGCGGGAGGCACGTTCGCAACCCGCAGTGCCGCGTCTGCACACGTGGGCCGCAATTCGGTGCTTCTGCACATGTGCAAAGCGTGATTTAGTGTTTCTGCACATGCGCGAGCGCCGAAATCCAGAAGTAACCCGTTCCGGTACTTCCGGGTTCGGCGCGGTGCGCAACCCGAAAACACACAACTTGAAGCGTCTGTAACCCGAGGTATGACTGTATTTAGGGGGAAATATTGCCTCCTGGATTGCTATCGAAACGATGTACAACATGCAGTGTGGGATTTGTTCCTGTAGACCTGGACGATCAAGGGAAGTAAGAGGTTTGAAACCAAAATCTGAGTTTTAATCCCTTCTCAAGGAATTCAGGGTGACGCACACAGCTTCCCTCCCCCATCTCCATAACAACCTGCAAGGTACATTGGCCGCTAGAGATTTTCAGCACCCAACACCCTTCATACGAGTGCAGGGTGGGGAGTTTGGGAACCACGTCTACTTACTCCTAATTTGGCATGCTAGCCAGTATCCCGCACTGGAGCACAAGCTGTAGATCAACGAATGCGCAAAAACAAGAGTAATGATAGCATGTATTGCTTTTTGGAAGGGGAAAAAGGAGCTCCGCAGCTCACAGCCATTCCACACAGTGGGTAGGATGAAAGATGAACTGTATCGAATGTGTGTGGGAAGTCATGTTTCTGAATTTCCCCCTCTATAATAAGGTTTCGGCATGTAGTAAATTGGTACCTAGTGGGGAGGTCTCTGCTAAACCTTTCTCCCTCTTATATCAGTTTTCATGTGGGGAAAACATCATGAATTCTGCCAACTTACTTTCCATAACAGAGAGGCTGAACGCTTGGATAAATCACGTGACCCTGATGCAATCTGGTCACAGAATTTTCCAGAATGCGCGAGTGTGTTGAGGCAAATAGTGCTATAGACGACTTACCCAATTCTTTTATACTGGCGCGTTGAGATGTGCGCTTTTGTGCAAACATCAAAGCCAGACATATATAGAATCATTTGTGTGAAAGCTTTAGCGCTTCAGACATTCCGCTTTTGTAGTTCTTTCTGGGAAGAGCAACTAAAAATAGACCAGAAGTCAACTCTGTGACAATTGTTGCTGTACCAAAGTTATGTGGAAACATAGGGAACATTAAAAAAAAAAAATCAGTAAAATAAGCTGTATAGTCAACCTGAAAATTCATGTGCTGTCAGCCTCATGCGACAAGCTGATTTCTTTTTTTATAAAGCAACAGAATAGCAGCAATGCTAAAAGGTAGTTATAACTAAGGCTGCTCTCCTAGGTCCATTCACCTGGGAGGGAACCCCATTTAAGTCAATGGGGCTTACTCAAATGTAGGAATGGATCTGCCCACTTCAGTTCTCTTAGTTTCTTATTTTTCCAATCTTAAAGTCACATTTTTCAGCAATTAGGAATCTTTTTTACATCCTCCAATGTCGGTGTCACCTGTAGTGAAAGGTATGTTCATTTTTTGTGCTTCTTCTGTAGCCACTGTCACAGGAACCCCTCCCCCCAATCATTCAGTTTGTAGAAACCCGACACACACAAACACACTCACACACGACACTTCTGTTATAAATTCATAGAAAATCAACCATACATCGGATCTGCACCGTTCCACTTTTATTTTACTCCATGAAGGAAGGACTACAAAATGGGGAAGGTTTGATACAGGGCAGCCATAATCTCTTGAGCGTACCAACACATCCGCAGGAAACCTGCCCAGTTGGCATGCCAACCTTGAAGGTCCTAGACAGAAGACCATCACACTCACAAAGGACCTGCATATGGGAATGGATTCAGCATGGACTGAAACAAGGGACAGTGATCAGCTCTTCCCTCTGGGGACAGGAAACTGCAAACTCCCTTTTGTCCTCTGGAAAGTACTCATGGGGAGCGGGAGAGGTGGAACCGGCCAGGTGACAAGACACTCAGGTTACCACCACAACTCCTCCCTCAACCCCTCCTTTTTGTGATGTGTCAATGATGTACTCGTGATGTAGTTATGATGTAGTCTTGGGGGTGTAGCATGGGGGATTAGTAGCTAATAAAAGCTGGGGTCTTCTTTTGTTCAGGGCTTCCATCTTGTTCCACCTTGTGGCAGGTGGGAGTCCTGTTGCGACAGTCTTCAATAAAGACCAAGCCTACTGGCTGCTGTTTTGCTCTGGTATTCCTGGCTGGTGTCCTTGGTTTTTTTGTCCAAGGGAACCCTCAGATTTCTCCGTTAACACTACTGGCACAACACATTCATGTCTGAGGCTATTTGAGTTTTTAAAAGCATCAAGGATGTGGGCACCACAAGCTACATTTCTTTCTCGCTATGAATTGTCAGGCTCACATGAAATGCCACTTCGTTTAATAAGATGACTTTGCTGGCCTTGTGCAGAGACTGTGCAATAATAAATGTTCCGAATTTCCCTTTGAAAAACTGCTTGTTGTTTCTAGGAAACATGCATGTGGAAAACATAGGAAGTGGGCGACAGTGATGCTCTGCAAAGGCTCAGCATTCATTTGATAGGGTTTGCTTTTGGTTGTTAATATGCAGCACCCAGCAGTTATCAGACCAGGCACTTTAGATAAGAGTACTTATTTTCCCAATAAATGCTTTTAGGATAATAGAGCAGCGTTCTAATGATAAGACAGTAGACACAAACCGTATTGAGAATATTTATTTGCTTTCAGTGCTATTTTTCAATAAATACGGGTGCCATATTGATTATCTGAGGTAAAACAAATGAAAAAACACTCAATGTAGACCCATAATTTGTGCAGTGTTTTCTACCGTTATACAGAAATGTCAAAATCCTCGATATTGCCTTAACATTGCTTTAATAAAAACTCTCCTTAGAAATTGGTCAGTTATTGCATGCTATGTTTTTCCTGTGTGCCTTTTGAAAACTACGCTAGGTATATTTCTAAGAAACTTGCACATCAAAGTTATAGGAAGAACCAGGCCATGAGGACGCACTTTGGGTCAAAAGCAAGGTAAAGATTGCTCGAAAATGACAGTATGTTTATTACTGCTTGTTTATTACCCTCATTAACAGATGGCCTGGAATAGCAATGTGCTTACAGGCACGCCGTGTTATCTTCAAAGGTGCAACCCATCGATTTCAACAAAGCTGCACCGACATTTAAAGCTACTTGAGTGCTCTGCTACATCGGCCTTTTCTATGCTACTGCTTTACCACAGGTGAATATTGAACATGGGAGTGGCATAGCCAGAAGCTGACCTGCAGCATCTGTCCTGAATAAAAGCATCTGGGCGATCGGTTTGCTAACTCAGAAGGAAGGAAGGCGATACTTGCCAATGTTTTCCCCTTGCAGCCCTTGGCACTCCCTGAAAATACGCCCCAGAGGATTGCAGGGCCCTCCAGAACAGCATGGAAACTGGATCGGGGGAATTACAGAACATTATTTCTTCTCACCCACCCCCTATATTAGAGAAGGGGTACCTACTGGAAGAAGAGCCATTCCATAAATGGAACAGCAGTGCTGGATTTCACCTAGTCCAGATGTTGAACTATAACTCACAGCATCTTGATAGGGAGCCACAGGTTGGCAAATCCAAGCTTATGTCATTTGCTAAATATGACTATGTTGTTAAACCATATTCCCCACCCCAGATCTGGTGTAACGGGACAGAACCTCATATTTTGCCATCAGAGCTAGTTTGCCCTCTTGTGCCACCTTGCCTTTGGCTGGCTCACACTTAACCCTGTTCAGATACCGCTTTCGGCCTGTATTATCTTCCACACAAAGGCCGAAACGTGTTGTCTAAAAGCTCTTCTATAGGCCGATTTATTTCCTTGTCATGGCTGTGCATGAGGATTTTCTGCTGCCACGTTCTAGAGATTCTGGCCTCTTCTCTTTCTCTCCACCTCCAAAATATCCCATATCCTTTGGTGTCATCTGTTTCCATTCTAAGGGGAAAGCAGATCCTGTAAAAATGATGGAAGGAAGCAGCTCAAGGCTACTTTTGAAGACACTAAACAACAAGCAGTGGGTAGCAGTAGCAGATATCCATGAACGCTATGGGTATTCTCAACCAACATTTGCTGATTTGAGTCTGCTATTAATTTCCTTCTCCTCAAGAGGGATTGTGAATGCAGAGCATTCAACAGAAAGGAGCAGCTTTCTTCCCTGTGTTAAATCAGTCTCTCTGGGCACACCAAACTAGCAAATGGTGGTGTGAGAAGCTAAGATCAGAACATGGTCCTATGTGGCACACTTCAGCTGTGTGAAACTTTTAACTGTCCTTGACTGGAATTACTGTTGACGTTTCTAAAAACCAACTCAAATGTACAAAAAATACTGTGCACTGAGCAATCCCTCCTTTCTGATCCGTGTCGCTGCAGACAAGAATTTTAATGTTTGAGTCACACCCGCTGCCACGTGGAAAAGAAGCCCTTCTGAAAGAAAGCAGTGCGGACATTCCTCTCCCATGCATGCAAGCTTTCCATACACGGGCAATTTTTAAAAGCACGGAGAATCGTTCCAACTTGCAATCCTGAACCTACAATTTGAAGTGATACAGTCGTGGAAGGTCTGTACCACATGGTATTTCCTGCACTTTTGAATCTGCCCTTATTCAGCCATGGTTCAAGAAGCAAAACGTTCAGACGCAAAACCATTACAAGCTGGACGAGTCAATATTTTCTTGACCTGTGGTAAGCTGTAGTGTAGACAAGTCCTTTAAAAAGACTCAAGTAACCATCTGCTGAAACACCACACCATTGGAGAAATTAGCTCTTACTGGATATTTTTTTTAGCAGCACTGGAATATCCTTCACATCAGTGAAGCACCTTAGAATGTTTCAGACCTGGTTTTGCAGACGTATAGGACAACCCTCCTCTCTCCGCTCTGCTAGAATAGAACATCTGACTCAACATTCACCCTCATTCACAATAAAATAGACGTTAAAAAAATAAACTCTTCGTTTTCGTCACCTCTCGCAGCACATATGAACGTACTAAAGGGCAGGACATAGCTCTTCGTCTCCTCATTCGTAACTGCAGCAGGCTGGCCAGTTTCAGTTCTCTTTACACTGATGCTGGCGGAAGACCAGTTGCCACTTAAGTCTCTGGCAGGGCCGGCCCAACTATTTGGTAGAGTGGGATGGATGCAGCTCTGTTTGCCATGTAGCCCGGCTTGCACCTGCTAAACTAGCCTGCTGCCCTCACAATATGGCGGAGGATACTGGCCTGTTGTTGCAGTATGCGGAATGCATGTGTGTGGTGAGCACTCTCCTCCTTTGCCTCAGTCGGCAAATTTTTTAGGGCCAGCCCTGGTTGCCCAATACCCGTGGACCAAAATACAGCTTGCTTACAACCATGTCATTAAGAACACACACACCTGGCTGTGTTGTTTTTTTTGTTTCTTTGTACCTTAAGAGACAAAACACGTTGTTACTCCTGCCTTTCAAAATGGAAGAATAAATATCATACATGTTATGTGCTTCATTACTTTACCGCAGGAGATGGGGGCCCTGTGACTCTCAAAATGCTGTTAAGACTCCGTCAGTCCTGGCCCAGGTGGCCAACAGTGAGGGATTATGGGAGTTGTGGTCCAGCATCATCTGAGGGGCTCCAGGTCTCCCCCCCACCCCCGCTTTACAGAGAGTGAGCTCAAGTACCAAGGCTATAAGTGCTTTGTTTAAGAAACACTGTGTGGCATGCGCTCAAGCACTTTAAATATTTGGATAGTTGTAGTAATCCACACAGAACTCATGAAGCTACAGCTAATGTCTTTGTGCTTTGTTTCTCGGTGTTCCAAGCATAGTATATAATTTGGTTGTCGTTATTACGGTGGTTATTGTTATTACATTTTGCAAGCTATCGATAAGACACGACGACACTACCCTGAACGACCGATTTGGAGTATTGGTGAAACCAATGGTCTGCATTTCAGCACTCCATGCTCATGCAGTGGATGGCATTGGCAGGGCAGCATGGTTCACGTGAAAGTGGCACTGGGAGGTGGGCCATCCAGCTGTGATCAGTGTCAGCTCTGGACCGTCAATACTCTACAGAGTTCACCATTGCCAGGGGCTCATCAAACGTCGCCAACATGACTTGCTTCGTGGAAGGTCTGGAGATGATGTCTCCTGCCTCCGTGGGCGAGTGAATACTATTGTCTAAAGACTCGTCTATAAGGTTTGACACTACTTCTTCTTCATGGTTTTCATACAACGTATTGATATGCAGAAGAGGGTGAGCAGCGTTACAGTTTAAGGCAGGCACTGGCTCTGCTGGGCTTATGTGGGGCAGAGTGACCTTTTTTGCAGCACCGGAAGTTGCTATGTGGTTGTGATTGCAGGTGAGAAAAGTCCCGGCGGCAGGCACAGTCCTGCATGTGTTGTGAGAGTAAAGGGTATCTTTCCCCGGAACGGAAGATCCTAAAAGAGAAACAAAACACTTTTTTAATCATTGCTCGCTTTTCATACACCCAACAGGATCAGTTCTGGCATTCATGTTTTGTGGGTTCGTCTCCATGAAAACAAGCAACTGGCGGAGACTACGTTCTCCATGGACTCTGATAGTTGGACAGAGTATCTATAATAGGATCCTGTATCATCTTATGCCTCTCTGGGCTAGTTGACACATTAGCCTATCAAAGCCTCTTTGTCCCTGTAGTGGCCACTGGTTTCAACAGCCACTACAGGTACCTGATCTGGAGAACCTTCTTCCAACCCTCAGAAGGACAGCAAGCAATACTCACCCATCCTCACCTAACTCACTTTTTTTTTTTTTGCTTGCCGAAAGTAAAAAGCAAGTTACCTGTTTTCCTTCCTTGTTCTTTCTACTATTTGCTGCTCTTGATTTCAGCTGGGAGGAGACAGAGCAAGGAAAACCAGCTGGCATCTGAGAGAACAAGGAAGAAGAACAACAACAGGGGCGGTGACTCTCTTTCTCCGCAGTCAG
This sequence comes from Podarcis pityusensis, assembly GCF_964106645.2. Classification (NCBI taxonomy): domain Eukaryota; kingdom Metazoa; phylum Chordata; class Lepidosauria; order Squamata; family Lacertidae; genus Podarcis; species Podarcis pityusensis. The sequence continues at coordinate 62,186,670 of NC_138035.1, forward strand.
AAAAGGCAAGGATGCTATGGTAGTGAGCGCATGGTGACGCCTTGGGCACCTGGAGAGGCCGCCAGAAGCATGGAGATGCACAGGATGCTTCCTTAAGAGGCTAATGCGTGAACAGATCCTGAGAGACCATCAGCAGCTGCAGAAAGCCTAGCTGCCTAGAAAGCTATTTTAGACGCTGGTGGTGAGAACATTGCTCCAGATTCTAAATAATTGTTAACGCAGAAGGTCTTTCAGAGAAACATACACAGAATTCTTTGAGGAGGGATCCAGAGGGGATATGCGAAGATATTCACTGGCTGTCTTCTCCCACATGAAAACCAGAATATTCAATTAGGATGTTCTTCAGAGGCTGTTTTTTATACAGCCCTATCTTCCAAAGTGGGCATCTACTGAAGAGAGTCTTTTCTGCAGTGACCCTTGAATTGTGAATATCTCCCTAGATATTTTTTAGATGCCAAAGTCTACATTATTCTCTCAGCGTTTTCATGTCATTTTAGAATATCCGACCTTCTTTTTAATTGGGTGATTGCTTTAAATTGTATTTATCGGTTCATTATCCCTATTGTTTTTATTAACTGCTGCGTGGTTTTATTGTTTCTACCTTCTTCTTTTAAATAGCTTTCTTGAAGTGTGGAAGCTGGAATATGGAAGCTGGAGGATAAATTCTTAAAAATAAACACCTTAAATATTTCAACACACAGGAAAGCAGGCTATTTTAAGCAGCTGACGTAAACACCCAAAGGCCAAAGCAATAAAAATATGATGTAGCATTATTCATAGAAGAGCTGTAGCCAGAATATATACTAAGTAAAAAAGCAAACAAACCTCAACTGCTTATATCAAATTAGCTGTATTAAAACTAATGGGATTGCTCAGGACTAAGTAATTTGATGATGGGCATAAACTGTCTAGGAAAGCATATTAATGCTACAGTTAAACTGTCTAGGAAAGCATATTAATGCTACAGTTAAATAGGTTAAGAGTTATTCTCCTCAGCTAACTGTAGTTCTGCGAGGGGGTGGCTGGGAAGCTGAGAATTCTCTGTATCCTCAGCTATAACTCCCAGAATTCCTTTGAAGGAAGCCATGACAGATTAGTACAAAACTCATATAAATTTTCCTAGTCTAGAAATACTCCTGAGTGACGTTGAAAGAGGAGTAATTTGCACACTTAATTACCCCCTGGAAATGCAAATTCTACAAAGCAGTTTAATTCTAAATATCCCAGCATTTGCACCAAGAGAATGGAAAACCTGAGTTATTCCAGAACGTTTTCCAGAACGACCCCCTCTTTAAGTCCCTAGTGTAATTTTTGATCATTGGTCTGGATTAGTGTTTTCCAAAGTTGGTCCTCCAGCTGCTTTTGGACTACAACTCCCATCATCCCTGAGCACTAGTCCTGCTTGCTAGGGATGATGGGAGTTGTAGTCCAAAACCAGCTGGAGACCCAACTTTGGGAAACACTGGTCTGGATTCCCTTCAGCTGTGTGAGTTTTCTGCAAGCAAAGCTATTTGTGTGCATCCCTCTGAGGAGAGACATTTTAAGGTCTAACCAAAAAAGAAACAATGGACAGCCTGTGATATTCAGCTGACCTATCTATAGAAAGGCCCAAGATGGCAGAGGTGATAGGTGGAGGTGACTATTATTATCCTCGTCCCTCTCCAACAGTCAGGGATGGGATGGGGGGAAAGCAGGTACCTATGTTAAGGAGAACAATCGGCCTGCAACTTTGCAGTTGTGTTCAAGGCAGACCAAGCGAGAAGAGACTTAGTGGCTCCCTCAAGAAGAGCTCTGGGACACCTATTAGGGTGTCCAAGCTATACAGCTGTGTAAAGAAGCTAGATGGAACAAAACATGAAAATGTCCCTAATGACCTCATGCAAAGGCAACCAAAACCCAGGGTAAACACTGGGACTCTTGAAACCCCACCACTTGGGAAACTGGGGTGCAATTTACATGACTAATAGGACCCGCATTCTGCATTTGTTCTGCCCCTGATCCAATTCTGAGGCTCAAGTCATTCAAAGTGAACCACCTTCCTAAAAAACATCAGTTGACAAGAGCAAGAGGAATAAAAAGCATGTTTTTGCAAGAGTTTAGACTGAATTACCAGAGCATCTGAACGGACAACAAGACTATTTTCTTTTAACTATTAGTGAGTTAAAATTTTAAAATAAGTTGCAGATATGAGCGGCCAGCCTCTAGGTTAACAAGAGAATATGCAAGAAGGGGGAAATTCCTATCAGCAAGTCTCAGGTTCAGCTTACATCCCTGGGGTCTGGTTTCTGTATCTGCATGCTCAGAATCCCATGACTCTGCGGTCGCACCTTCCCATCCTATCTCCTCCCATCTGACACATACAAATTCCAATACAGAAGCTACTGTATTGGTGTGATGTGATATTCCAACCATGTGGAAAGCAGCAACCCTGTCCCGGGAACTTCTAAGAAATTGTGGAGACAAACGCCCAAGATCGGAAGCAAGTTTGCAAGCAGCTTTTGCATCTGACTTGGACCCCATGGGACAATTAGCCACAACATTCACTGTACCAGGATCAGGTTTAAGGTGCTGGTTTTAACCTTTAAAGCCCTAAACAGCCTAGGACCCTCGTACCCTCATACCTATGGGACCACCTCTCCTGGTATGTCCCACAGAGGACCTTACAGTCTTCAAATAAAAACATCTTGGAGGTCCCGGGCCACAGGGAGGTTAGGCTGGCCTCAACCAGAGCCAGGGCTTTTTTGGCCGTGGCCCTGATCTGGTGGAACGCTCTGTCACAAGAGACTAGGGCCCTGCAGGACTTGACATCTTTTCGCAGGGCCTGCAAGACGGAGCTGTTCCACCAGACCTTTGGCTGAGGCACAGTCTGACCCCTTCCTTTTGTAATCCTTATAGAACTCTAGCCCAATGGTTGCTATTAATTTGACTCTGAGTTGATTTTAGAATGAATTGATTTTAGAATGTATTTCAATTAAATGATTATGATTTTATGTAAACTGTGTTATTTTTACTGTTGTTAGCCGCTCTGAGCCTCGGCTGGGGAGGGCGGGATATAAATAAAATTTTATTATTATTGTTTATTATTATTACCTTTGAGGGAAGAAGCGACATGCACGATGACTTTCTCTTCTTGGCTTAAAAATCCACTCCCTTGGCTTTTGGATGTTGCCATAGAGGTAATAGGTTGAATCTCTGGCTTGGGTTTCTTACTGCTCAGCAGATACGGATGAACGTCTAAGGAGAAGTGTCGTGTATGTTTCTTCTCATTGCCTGCGCCGGAGAGGGCAGCAGATTCATTTTTGTGGGTTGAAGACGGCTGAGAGTTTTTCGAGTTGGCCTCCAGCAAAGGGGCAACCAGACTGTCCGTTGCCGTTTTCCGACGCACGGGCTTGGGCTTCTCAGGCTTGTTGTTTTCAACCTTCATAATGGCCAACTGCTCTTTGAATGGCTGAGGAAGAGGATTGGAACTCGGGATCCACTTCATTTTCTTCCGGGGTCGCTTAATGACCAGCGGTTCGCTGGGGTCGATGTCCGCAGGATCAATGCTGGGGTCGATGGTTTGTATCCCGGAATCGCGCACGGTTGGGGTGACATCGTGATTAGACTGAGCGAGCGCCGCAAGCAGCTGGCGCACCACGTTGTCGTACATCAGATCGCTCTCATTGGTGATGAAATCCAAGCGGTTCAGCGACTTGATGTGGTCCCGGTTCTCGTTGCAAAACATAGCCAAGATATTGATGTCGCAGAACTGGGACTTCTGCCACTGCTTTTTCGTCTTGATGCCGACCTTGTTCAGCTTGTCGAAGATGAAGTTGGATTTGCGGACTATAAAGAGGTGGATCAAATTGATGAGGATAATCAGGTTCATGAAACAGAGGAGGACAATGTCTACCGCGGCAATGATGCGCTGGAGCTGAACGGACGGCAGTTTGCAGTTCACCCGAATGAGCAACTTTGAACTGCTCGTTTTGTCGGGAGGCTCCCCCAGAGCGCACGTAAACTCGTTTTGCTTCTGCGTGGCGTAATAGGTGGACAAGTACGTGATCGGGATGATACTTAAAAATATGATGAACAGGTGCCGCGCAAGGTAAAGTTTGGCTAAGAAATTGCTACGTCCCCTCCGCTCCAGGTATTTCTCAAATAAGTTTTGCTCCGGGCTCTTTTCCTTCTCCGCGTTCTCAATTATTTCTCTTTTCTCTCGCTCTGTAATCCCAGGGCCTTTGGACTGGATTTGCTTTTCGATTTTTGGCGCACGGCCTTCGGCTGCTCGGTGGTAGCAGTTATCTATCTCCTGGAGCAAAAAGTTAAGTTCAGAAGTCAGCCTGGTGGAGGCCAGGAATTCCCAGCCAAGCGCTGGAATGTACATAATGCCAGCAAAAGCCAGCAGGGCATATGGAAGGAACTTATGCTCAAACAGGGAGGGCCAGCGGCTGGCATTTACTCCTGGCAAGGCATCCCTTAGTTCTGTCCAACAGTATCCTCTGGCATACAAGGCTTGGTCACGGGTGAAGTTGTGTGGTGTGTAACAGTATATTGGTTCCTCTGTATAACAGAGAGAAAAGTCACTGCTGTGCATTTAACCTACAAAAAGAAGCTCTGCAAAATAAATATTTCATAAACTATATCAATTTTCGTCTACTGTATATTTAAAATAGCATCAGCGTGCATAGAACTGCACCAATCTAATTGCCATGGCCAACTCAGTCTTCCTAATCGTGATATACCGTATTTTTCGCTCTATAAGACTCACCAGACCACAAGACGTACCTAGTTTTTGGAGGAGGAAAACAAGAAATAAAATATTCTGAATCTTAGAAGCCAGAACAGCAAGAGGGATCACTGCGCAGTGAAAGCAGCAATCGTCTTGCTGTTCTGGCTTCTGGGGTAGCTGCGCAGCCTGCTTTCGCTCCATAAGACGCACACACATTTCCCCTTACTTTTTAGAAGGGAAAAAGTGAGTCTAATAGAGCAAAAAATACGGTAAATCTTTACCTTCCATAGATCTGCATAGAGGTCATAGCCCTTAAACTTAGGCAGTTTACAGAGGAATCTGTAAACCTGAAAACTCTAGGATGAACTCGAGCTAGGAATATCATTTAACACTTGCAGCAATTGTCTTGGGGGAGATTTCCAATGTAAACCATAATGTGCTCTGGAAAGCAGATGAACAGGATGCCATAGCAATACAATTAGCGAGGGTTTGTCAATATAAAACAAGAATTTGTGCTGCATTTCTCCTTGAACAGGCGCAGCCTTACTATTTCAAAGACTAGAAACATTTGTTTAAGAACACGTGACTAAGCAGGTTTACTATATTATTATTATTTCCTTAAAAACCCCTTGAAGCAGCTCAAAATCCAGGAGGTGCAGCGAGTAAAAAGCCAGAGAACTTTCTGACCTCCTTGAAATCCTGAAAGCAGGTGTGGTGGAACCTTCTGGTCCTGAAGGTCAGTTCCTTATCAAAGCCTCACAAGCCTAATTTCCAACCTAAGATGAACTTATAATGTCTGGTTTCAATGGAGTTTTCAAATGCTTAACCCAGTCTTTTGTTTTCTTTATCTTTTTAGGTAAGTTCATGAAGATATTAATGAAAGTTAAGTTCGGTTTTGTTCACAATACCGAGAGATGCTAGTGAAGTTGTAGATGGATGTTAATGAATATGTTGGTATCTTCATGAACTTACCTAAAAAGATAAAGAAAACAAAAGACTTGAGTTAAGCATTTGAAAAATCCATTGAAACCAGACATTATAAGTTCATCTTAGACTGGGTAGTTCGCAAGTCTCTGTGCTTTGCATAAGGTTTTATATATTTCTCTCAGAAGATTGATAAAGAATGTATAATTATTTTGGTAATTATTGTGTGTATATTAGTCACCAACATGTTGCATGAGTCGTACTACAGTGGTACCTCAGGTTACATATGCTTCAGGCTACATACGCTTCAGGTTACAGACTCTGCTAACCCAGAAATAGTGCTTCAGGTTAAGAACTTTGCTTCAGGATGAGAACAGAAATTGTGCTCCGGCGGCGCGGCAGCAGCAGAAGGCCCCATTAGCTAAAGTGGTGCTTCAGGTTAAGAACAGTTTCAGGTTAAGAACGGACCTCTGGAACTAATTAAGTACTTAACCCGAGGTACTACTGTACTTCTATCAGTAGCACAGGTTGCATTTTTCTAGCGTCACAAGCCAAATTTGGCAGGCGGGAGGGACTCCGTGCCTGTCAACCACCTGACCTCGCATGCTATCAGGTGACCGGGTGCTTTGACGTTCCAAAGCCAGGTCTTCAAAGACCCATGCAAGGCTTGCTGCAGGCATGGCTCACGCAGCCAATCTAACAGGCTTTGGCTCTGCCACCCACCAACTGATGGGCAAGTGGAGCTGAAGCCAGCTTTTCCTTGCCATTGCACCATCAGGAGTGCACTTTAAGGTTGCCAATTGTGCACTGGAAGCCGCATCTCTACCTGTGCCACACCTGATGTCATATATGACAAAAGCTGTAGGGCAGGTAGGTGTGGTTTGGGGGGGGGAATGGCCTCATGGGCCAAAATTGAACCCTCGTTTGACCTGCAGGCTGGAGGTTCCACACTCCTGACTTAATGGAACAGAAGCTTTGACTATACAGCAACAATATATTCAAAGAACTTGGCTGCTCAAATGCTGAGCAACATTTGTAAGTCCTACATTCTCTTTGCTGTGTCCAGATTCTTTGTGAGATCTGTATAATTCATTCTCTGCATGTACTCAGACAGAGAAAAGTAGTTTAAAATTATCAAGGCGTCTAGGACCATGGCGGTTGTTTACCTCTCATGTGCTGAAGGAACAGCTGCTGTGTTCTAAATTTTGGAGCTTTTAAAAATAAGTCCAGAAGGAGAGGCCCAATCTCTCTACAGCAATGTTCTCAGACAATGATACTACCAGAAATGCCAGACTATCCCATGGTATATTTCTATGACAGTTAATCTGGCCTGTCTTGAAATCATAGCCCATTGGGAAAGGGTACAGAATCCGTATCCCAAAGCATCATACTCCAAAACAGTGGGCAAAAAAAAGCCCGTTGCGAATTTAGCACTATGGAAGCCCCCTCAAAGCATGCTGGATTCGAACACCATATTCAGGGTAACAGAATAACTTCTCTTCATAACTTGTGCAGAGCTTGTTTGTTTATTATTAAACTCGAGACAGGGTAGATGATAGCCAACAGCTTTAAATCCTTCTGTATCTATGTTTCCAAGGGAAACTGCTGCAAGCTAATGATCAGTGTAAAGTGCTCCCTTATAATATGAACACCAAGACATTTTGTGGTGAACGCCACACATTTTCTATATGGAGAAAAGCACAACAGCTATGATTTTTAGAAACCCATCAGCCCCATCTTGGCTATATACATTCTATGTAGATGCAGCTGTCCAATGTCCTGTAAATCATCTGGGAACCCAATTAAAATATAGATTTAAGTACATAATGGGTTGGTTTCACTACACTACACTACTACACTAAACCACCATTAAGTATTATGACAGTGAGCATAGGCTCCTCTCAGGTTTGTGTGCTCCCGTCTTTTCTGGTACAGGTTGGGAAACATTCACTCCTGTTTTAAGTACACTACAGCTTGCTGTGTCTTCTGAACTCAGGCAAACCATGGTTACTCTTAACCTATGATTAGTGGAAGCAAGCCATCTTCAAACCAGACTTTATGAAGTCGACTTGTTTCCACTAAACATAGTTAAAATATGAGACGTAGTTCAGAGAACACGCTAACCTCTGGTAAAAACAGAAGCTGAAGCTCTCAATCATTACTTCTCATTACCACACCAAAGGAAGGCTAGGCTCATTCTTGTAAACACTAAACCATGGTTACATCTCAACACAACCAACGTTTCTCTGTATGGATATCGAGTGATCTAGAATCCAAACAAACACTTATCCTTCAGGGATGCGTATTTTTAACTTTAAATCTTGACAGCTTAGACCAGGGGTCAGCAAGGTTTTTCTTGCCTGGGCCAGATCGGTCCCGCGGAGATCCCTCCATGGGTTGGATTGCCTGCGCGCCCGCAATTTCCGGCGTCTGCATCTGAGCAGACACAATTTCCAGCATCTGTGCATGTGCAGACGCAATTTCCGGCGCTGCAAAAGTGAGTCCCCGTGCCACGTGGGTTTAGTGCAGCACGTGAGCGGGCAACTCAGTTCAGAGGCGAATCATAGGCCGGTCAAACGACCCCTGCGGGCCGCTTTCGGCCCATGGGCCTTAGGTTGCTGACCCCTGACTTAGACAATTCAGGCTCTGTTAGTGTCTTACAATAATTTAAAACGATCAGAAATTAAAATCTAACTTAAAGCATAGCCTCTGCAACCCACTAATCCAGGGATCTCAAAGCCCTTTCTGATACAAAAGTTCTCACTAGGGGAGAGCAACCAGCCAGCTGGCTAACAGAAATCCTGTAACTATGACACCATTTAAGAGTAGGACTCTAAATCTTATGGCTGAATGGAGATTTCCTCCCATCCCAGGGATGTACTTAAGCAAAGCATTTTAATTTGTCCTACATATGTGAATGTCTGCCATCCACTGTATAGGCAAAGACAAAGTTCTGCACTTCATGATGCTGTTGTGGGAGTAAAGTCAGTTCTCAGCCACTCAGGCATGGGACCAATTCCTATCGATGGGATCCTGCCATGTGTGAGTTTGTCCACAACGCTCTCAGATAGTGCACAGAAACACAAGGACTGTCGACAATATACAAGCCTCCATATAAGCTCCACTTGCAGTAATGATAGGTCTTTTGCATGTCCTATAAAATTATTAATTCAGTTAGGAATGCCTTGTTTCACTTGTGTGGGAGGGTCTGTCTAACTGATTTCGATAGGGCTGCAATTAATTTTGCCTCATTTCTGTAGTTTGCACTGCCAAAGATTATTTTTTGCATCTGAATACTTGTGTTTGCCGCTAAGGATTCTGCAAATGTTTGCTTTCAAGCGTTCTCTAGGGAGAAATTTACTGTGGCATACAGTGACACAATAATAGTTTTGGGCAAGGGATCTGCATGGGTGAGTCTATTCTGTATTCGTAACAGCTCACAGATGCTCCTTTACTAAATGCAGGAAATGGGCTAAATTATTCACAGTGCCCTGCCAAGGAGCTCCTTAACTAATGCTATTAACATCTAGCTTTGGAAGATGTATACTGTAAGTACAAAGACTGTCACATTTCAGTGGATTGTGATCACACAACTCAGGCTACCATATAGGACAAAGTCATATCAAGGCCAGCCTTCTGTAAGAAGTTGCCTCAAGCTGATTCATATTGTATGATTTCTGGAAACAGAGTGACTCCCGTCACGGGACACATGAAGAGATGTGTTGTGTGAATGACCTCTACATCCCATACACTTCCTGACAATATTACGGCAAGCAGTTCCCGAAATACCTTGGTAGTAGGTCTCATCATGACTTAGCACAAGCTATTCAACATCAAGTGAAGGCAATCACTTGCAAAAAAAGGAAAGGAAGAAAGGGACTATAACTCCCATCATCCCTAGCTAGCAGGATCTGTGGTCAGGGATGATGGGAATTGTAGTCCAAAAACAGCTGGAGACCAACGTATGGAGAACCCTGCTAGTATAACGAAATAAACAACTCATTTGTAGCATTACACCTCGCCTGCTTAAACCACACAATCCCAGTACAACTTCTCACTGCGCATAGTCATGTGTTTAAAATGGAGTTATTATCTCGCTGCCAATTTTGGATTACAGTCATACCTCGGGTTAAATATGCTTCAGGTTGAGCATTTTCAGGTTACGCTCCGCGGCGACCCGGAAGTAACAGAACGCGTTACTTCCAGGTTTTGCCACTCGCGCATGCGCAGACGCTCAAAATTACGTCACGCGCATGCGCGGAAGCGGCAAATCGCGACCTGGGCAGATGCAGGTTGCGTTCACTTCAGGATGCGAACAGGGCTCCGGAACGGATCCTGTTCGCATCCAGAGGTACCACTGTATTGGACCTGCATGGCTATCTATACTTTTCACACGAAGCTGGTTACCTGTCTTTTCCCCCTGAATGAAAATATGCTCCCAACTAATACTGACAAGGCATTTTATAGAAAATAAATATTTTAAGAAGGTGAGCCCATTCCTAAAGTGTTTCTGCGTGAGCTGCTGTTCCAAGTTCACCTCCTGACTGGAAAGAGGCAAGCTGAGAGCAGTGTGTTGGCATGGGCTGGTATGCCCCTTTGGATGGGTGACCCAATGGGCTGGTACAGGAGAGACAGACTAAAGAATTGGTTTCTCTTCCTCTCTGCAGTCAGCATGGAAACCAAGGAGACTTGCAGATCCCACTCACTCATCTGCATGGAAATCTGATTCACTGGCTATGGCCATGAGGCAGGTTGTTAAGCAGAATTCTTTTAATTCTTTATAGGAAACAGGCTCAGGAGGATTGAGTTGATGAGACCAGTAATGGGTCCAACGGTCAAGAAGGTGGTTTCTGCATATGCTGTAGGGGCAGATAGGTAAAGGTACCCCTGCCCGTATGGGCCAGTCTTGACAGACTCTAGGGTTGTGCACTCATCTCATTCTAGAGGCCAGGAGCCAGCGCTGTCCGCAGACACTTCCGGGTCACGTGGCCAGCGTGACGAAGCTGCTCTGGCGAGCCGGCACCAGCGCAGCACACGGAAACGCCGTTTACCTTCCCACTATAAAGCGGTACCTATTTATCTACTTGCACTTAAGGGTGCTTTCGAACTGCTAGGTGGGCAGGAGCTGGGACCGAACGACGGGAGCTCACCCCGCCGCGGGAATTCGAACCGCCGACCATGCGATCGGCAAGTCCTAGGCGCTGAGGTTTTACCCACAGCGCCACCCGCGTCCCTGGTAGGGGCAGATAGGGCTCATCAACTGGGAGCGTTGCCCATCTAGGACATGGGTAGGCAAACTAAGGCCCGGGGGATGGATCCGGCCCAATCGCCTTCTTAATCCGGCCAGCGGACAATCCGGGAATCAGCGTGTTTTACGTGAGTAGAATGTGTGCTTTTATTAAAATGCATCTCTGGGTTATTTGTGGGACATAGGAATTCGTTCAATCCCCCCCCCCCTTCAAAATATAGTCTGGTCCCCCACTAGGTCTGAGGGACAGTGGACCGGCCCCCTGCTGAAAAACTTTACTGACCCCTGATTTAGGAGAAGGGAATCTCTAATCCTATACATCCGTTGCCCTGTTTTGAACATGTAGGTGTGAACCATGTTTAAAACATTGCTAATCCACCTTGTTCAGGATTTCATTCAAATCAATAAGATCAAGCAAGAAAATATATGGCAAGCTAAGTGCCTTAGCAATGCTGGAATGCTTGTGATATCATCAATTGCTTCTGGCCACTAGGCTGCTTATTTTGCATACATGTAAAACTTTAATTGTCACAGACTGAAAACTCTGCATTTTAATTTCCTCCTGACTGCACTTTTTACACACACACACACACACACACACACACACACCCCCCTCCATATTCCTGCTGAGGATAATATTTAGCACACTTGATTCTAGATCTCAAAAACTTATAAATAATAATAATAATTTTATTATTTATACCACGCGCATCTGGCTGTGTTTCCTCAGCCATACTGGGCGGCTCAAAACACACCAAAAATTGTAAAACATGAGACATTAAAAAATTTCCCAAAACAGGGTTGCCTTTAGATGTCGTAATAAATATTAGGCAGTAATAAATGTGGCGAAACAAGACACTGTTGTTTTTTCTGCAACAGACTGACATGGCTGGTCCTCTGGAAACAGCTAAACAAGGAGGCCAGAATAAGTGATAACATCTTTTGAAAACAACAGCAGCAGCAGCAGCAGCAGCAAAATCAATCCTCTGAAACTGTTACGTAGTTTGGCCCTCTACACACAACTCCTCTCGGCTGAGATCATGCTACCTGAAAGTGCTTGTTTTCCGATAAATGCAGCTTCCTAATAAGCAGGCATTCATCGTTTGGATTTGAGCGTATTCTACAGCATTAGGTAATACTGAAAGACGGGCTCTTTGACCTTTGCAACAACAGACCTCAGCGTGAAAAACAAGAGAGAAAGCACAGCGGGTTCAGCTAATGGAGAGAGCTATTGTGCACGAATAACAGGCACCGCATAGGACAAAAGACTGTAATGATGCACATCGTTTCCAATCTATCCAAAGCTTTGCATGTGCAAACTCGGCTGAAATGAGAGAGCTTCACAAGAGCGCACACCTGTTAGACTGTGCCCATATTGTACCACAATGTTATGCAAATAAGCCCAGAAAGAAATCTCCTAGCGCTCTTCTAAGCTGAAGAAAAATACAACACAACGTGTGAATTCCTTGATTTCTTTAATTGAGTGAAAAGCAGGCATTGCATCGTTCCTGTGAATCAGCTTAAAAGAACAACCATGTCCCCGGAACCTCTTCTTTCTGGAAAAGAAATGATAAATCGGTTAAAATAGTTTAAATGAAACTCGTTCTATTTTGTTTGCCAGCAAGTAAACGTATCAGCTTTCCTCACTTGGGCCAGGTGATTTTTAAAAATGGAAATCCACAAATTGTTACAAAAACAATGGCTGCCACTCAATAAGTATCATCAAATGAAATGCACCATGAACTGGTGAATCGAGGACTCTGCCGCCATGTTTGGCAACCACTCCTTGCTAAGCCACTCATAGGCAAGAGTCGTGGCTTCTGAAGGCTGTGCTTTCTGAGAAGATGGCAGGGGCCAAAGCAGATGATTGGTTCCTGAGAGCTGTCTGGGTGAGCACTGCTGCCTTCCATTGCCCGATATCCCTTCTAGGTAAAGGTACCATTAGGTCCAGTTGTGGACGACTCCGGGGTTGCGCACTCGTCTCGCTCTATAGGCCGAAGGAGCCGGTGTTTGTCTGCAGACAGCTTCCGGGTCATGTGCCCAGCATGACTAAGCCGCTTCTGGCGAACCAGAGCAGCGCACGGAAAGGCCGTTTACCTTCCCGCCAGAGCGGTACCTACTTATCTACTTGCACTTGATGTGCTTTCGAACTGCTAGGTGGGCAGGAGCTGGGACCGAACAACGGGAGCTCACCCCGTCACGGGGATTCGAACTGCTGACCTTCCGATCGGCAAGCCCTAGGCTCTGTGGTTTAGACCACAGCTCCACCTGCATCCCGATAGCCCTTCTAGCTTTGCCTAATCCAGAACCGAAGAACCTCTGCTCCTCCAGTTGTTGCTAGACTACAACTCCTGTCCCTCACCATTGACCATTGGTGGGAGCTGGCTTCCAAAAGCAGCTGTGGGGCCACGGCTTTCTCATCCTTGGCCTAGCCCCTCAATACGCTTGTGGAATCTGCCCAGAGGCTCATATCCTGTGTTTCCATGCCAGTCGTGGAGGGAACCCTCTCCCCCAACAGCCAGCACAGAAACGTGTTCTACTTAGAAAGCTAATTGAAAAATTGTCTTCTACTGAGAGGGTTGGTGGAGAAGGGTGAGCTAAGGGGTGGGCTTCCTTTTCTCTGTCGCCAGCAAGGAAAACAATAGCCTGCTTCCTCATAGGCATGGATTTCCTTGTTGTCTAAGAATACCAGGCGAACTGTTAAAACTCAAGGCTGCCACAGATCCAGCTCAATCTTCCAACATTCTGGATGCATCTCATAGCTACTGATTTGGACCTGAACGGTGATCACCTCTGGTTTAAACCTCTGAGCTGCTATCCTATGGTACTGATGCATCTCTGCTGACCAGCTTCTCCCAGACATTTGTCTGGGCTCAATCACCACTGAGGTCTGATCCCAATGCTGCCTAGGACTGAATATCAATGGTTTCCAAGATAGGCCAACGCTGATTCAAGTAATCAGGTGATTTGGTTGCTCGCGTCACAAGTGCTTACATTATACACCTTTTGGTGCCAGGCAAAAAAGTTCCTTTGGCTAGCTGACACCATAGCTGTCAACGTTTCCCCTTTTTTAAGGGAAATTCGCTTATTCCGAATAGGATTCCTCACAAGAAAAGGGAAAAGTTGACAGCTATGACTGACACCCAATGTCCTTTTAAATGTGTTCTGGGAGGGGTGATTATTGGTTTGTTTTTGTTACATAATTTGTGTTTCTTATATTGTAATTTTATGTTGTGAACTGCCCCGAGATCTACGGACGAAGGGTGGTATACAAATTAAATTAATTAATTAACTTAAATTAAAATAACGTAAAATAACAATATTATAGACGGAAAAACATATAGGGGGGTGCGCAATTGTTTTATTTACTACAACTGTGCGCCACCTTTATGTTTTTTCATGTACAGTGGTACCTTGGCTCTCAAACTTAATCCATTCTGGGAGTTCGTTCAATTCTCGAAACCGTTCGAAAACCAAGGCACGGCTTCCGATTGGCTGCAGGAGCTTCCTGCACTCAGTTGGAAGCCCTATCAGACATTTGGCTTCCGAAAAACGTTCACAAACCGGAACACTTACTTCCGGGTTTGCAGCGTTCGGGAGACGATTTGTTCGACAACTAGGCCGTTCAGGAACCAAGGTACCACTGTGTTATTATTATTATTATTAATTAGATTTGTATACCACTCTTCGTCCGGCGATCTCAGGGTGGCTTACAACATAAAATTTATATATATACACACACATACACAAAATACATAATAAAAACAGTTAGGGATGAAATCTCAACTAGGAAGTGGTGGTGATGTTCATTCTAAGTATTCCCCCCATTTAATAAAAATATAATTATAGTACCTCTTGTTAAGAGAAGTATCCTCAGTGGCAAACACCGCTTTCTTGAGAAAACATTCTCCCACAACATGCACAGTTAAAAACAGACCTCACTCTATGCCATGATTCAGAACACAGCTCACGGGTGAGAGTTCCTCTGAAAAAAATGACCGGGTTTACGGGTTCAGACTTTTTCAGTTTAGTTGGGGGCAAATGAAACTCATTCAAATATTAAAAGAGCCTACCATGTTGTTACTGTTTCAACGTAATTGTCTTTGGAGGGCCTCGAGGTGGGGCAGTTGCCAAAGCCCTGAAGACAACGCGAGACTCTCAGGTGGGGTCTGAGGCATAGCTGTCAACCGTCCCTTATTTGGTGGGAAACTCCCTTATCCCAGCGCTGTGTCCCACTGCTGTCCCTTATTGATGATGTCCCTTAAATTTCCTGGGTTACAAAGGAAGCAGCTCCTCTCCCTCCCTCCCTGCTGGCCAGGGAGGACGGAGGCTCCACCTGTGTTGCTTGGCTGCGTTGCTCACCTAATAAGGAGTCTAAGAACGACTGGGGGGTGGAGCTTGCATGCCTTGTGCCGATCAAATCGGCCGCATTGCCTGGGGACCCGCCTTTGCTCAGCGCTTCCCAGCGGAGAGGTGATGGTGGTTTTCCTTGCTGCATCCCCTTTGCCGGGTTGCTGCGTTGTGGGAACCACCGCTTGAGGCTTCATTTGGCTGCTGGCTGGGCTTTCTGCCTTTGGCTCAGAGGGGTTCAGAAGTTGAACATACCTGTGCCCGGAAAATCCCTTATTTTGGCTGCTGATCCCTTATTTTCGAGGCTGTTGGTCCCTATTATTATTATTATTATTATTATTATTATTATTATTATTATTTTCAAATCTGTAAGTTGACAGCTATGGTCTGAGGAACGTGGACAAAGGCACTATATGCTCTTTGCCACCCCTTCAATCTTAACTAGGCTTCCAAGTGCCCTCTGTTGAAAGAACAGATTACGCACATCTTTATCCCACCCCGTACCTGATTTGAAATTATTGCGTTGGTGTATATGAAATCGTTTTCAATGCTTTATTGCTAAATCGCTTCCACGTGTTTTACCAGGCAGCAATTCATAAATGGAACGAAATAAGTCAATCTCCTAGACGCATTGAGAATCTGGCTTGTAGGCTGGCCGCATTCTGTCCCCTCCACCCGCCAGCCCTTTGCTGATGAAAGGGACCAAAACTTCGAAAGCCAACCTGGTCCTTTAAAATTCTGGAAGTGTTCAAGTTCCTAAACAGGTGTGCAGCAATATCTGTGTGGTTCTTTACATCCTGGCTTACATAAAGAGCATAAAACTGTATGTGTGCTACTTCTGCAAAGTGGTTGTACCAGCTTTGTATATAAACCAATGTGGCTTTCTTGTCCAAGTAACTGACCTTATGGAATATGTCAAACATAAAAGTCTGAAAACTCTTTTGATCTCGTTTTCTCAATGTCACGGCGGCATTCAAGAAAAAAGAGAGAGACAAAGGAACACAGGAATTAAAAAACCCAATGGTACATTCAAATTATCTGAGATTCTCCCTGACCTTTTCTTTATGGGGAAAGGAGACTTGGATAGGGCTCGCTTCCTGCTCTTTAACGAAAATCAGCAGTTGTAGAGATCCAAAGTCTAATTTTAGCACACATCAAAGCTACAGCTATCAATTGGGTATGGCGGAGCCCCATCTCTAACTTGTTTGATTACATCACAGTCCTTTCACAGATCTGGAAATCATTATTTCAAAATCTGTGGATATTTTGCGCCACAAATCAAAATCTTCATCTTACTTAGCCAATTTTCTTTTGAATAGGTTTGATGGAGAAGGCTGCATGACATCTTAACATGTTTTAGTGATATTCACTGAGGTCCAGTTCCGAGGGCCTTCTGGCAGTTCCCTCACTGCGAGAAGTGGAGTTACAGGGAAGCAAGCAGAGGGCCTTCTCGGTAGTGGCATCCACCCTGTGGAACGCCTTCCCATCAGATGTCAAGAAAATAAACAACTATCTGACTTTTAGAAGACATCTGAAGGCAGCCCTGTTTAGGGAAGTTTTTAAATGTTTGATGTTTGTTTTTCGAACGCCTTGTGAGTCGAATGTTTTGGCTCCTGAATGCCGCAAACCTGGAAGTGAGTGTTCCAGTTTGCGAACCTTTTTGGGAAGCCAAACATCTGACGGGGCTTCCAATTGAGTGCAGGAAGCTCCTGCAGCCAATCGGAAGCCGTGCCTTGGTTTATGAACGTTTTTGGAAGTCAAACAGACTTCTGGAACAAATACCATTCGAGAACAAAGGTACGACTGTATTCTATTGGTAGCTGCCCAGAGTGGCTGGGGAGGCCCGGTCAGATGGGCAGGGTATAAGTAGTAAATTATTATTATTATTATTATTATTATTATTATTATTATTATTACTACTACCACTACTATTATGATGATGATGTTGTTGTTGTTGGGGCTGCCTTGGATGTGTATAAGCAGTAACACATTGGGTTGTATTCTGACCTAAGTCTGCTGAATTCAATGCATCTATTCTGAGTGTGATTAAGTCAGACACTAACCCAATGTCTAACTGCAGATCTCTGGGATTCAAGAGCAGTAGTGTGGCAACCAGAAAGGTAACCAGAGCCACACTGAAATTGTTTTGGAAAGATCTTGAGCTTTTCTCATCAATTCTCTTCTAAAAGATCAGTCCACTGAAGGTGCCGTTCTATATCAAACACTTACTTGGGAGTAGGCCGGCCCCACTGAGACAGTCGTGAATGATTGCTGAGTAAATATGCATAGGAACAGTCTCCATGAAAGTGAATAGAAATATCTGAGGTTCAGATATACTACCAGTATTGAGGAAATCCTTAATACTATATTTTAATTCTGGGGTAGCTAACCCCCAGCTTGGAGGTTTAGTCTACAATTTTGAAATACAGTTCAGATGAGGAGGGGCAGGCTGTTTTCCTGTGTTTGTGTGTGTGTGTACGTGTGAGACTATGGGATGTCCACTGCCAACACGTGACCCTCCCACCCAAGGGTTGGTCAAGGTGCCCCATTGAAGCAGATGTACTAAACTTAACACATTGAAAAGTACAAGTTAAGCAGGAGAGATTACATATTGGGGGTTAAACAAACGACCGAAAATGACTCATCAGTCATATAACTTACTGTCTCCTCCATTACTTCTTTAGCAGGAGAGTGGTGGAGGGCTGCAGTGGGGAACTGCTAAGAGACAGAAAAATACAGTATTCATGAGCTTACTTGGGTGTAATCAAGCCATTTTGAGTGAATGTCATGAGAGAGCCAAAGACAAAGAGTGGGCTATGGATTAATCTGTACACTGCCACCTGGCTTTTCTGCTGTCCTAAAAACAAAAAAACCCAACTGGAATATTTGGGGAAGAGAAGAGGATCTATAGAAGAAGAAGAAAAGTGCAATCTTTGCTGGAAGTCAGATACTGTTATCACTTTTGAAATATACAACTCAATATTATATAAGCTGCCCTTTGAAAAGGATCTATCCTTAAGCTTCTTAAAGGGCATTTGAGAGATGCTGTAATTCCAGATGAGTAACCAGAGGTGGAGGTTAACAACCCCTCCTCCTTTCATTCAGATGCCAGGGCTGCTGCGAAATGAAACCGTCCCATGATCCGATGATGAATCATTCCTTTTGCAAGCCCCGTGAACCCAGACACAAGCGAGCAGCTTCCACATTCAGAAACCACAGTCACAGCAGTCCACAGAAAGACGCAACAGACTGAAAGAACTGGAGCAAGAACCCCATAAACCCGGCATGGTCAAATTTGGCCCTCCAGCTGTTTTGGGACTACAATTCCCACCATCCCTGACCACTGGTCCTGTTAGCTAGGGATGATGGGAGTTGTAGTCCCAAAACAGCTGGAGGGCCAAGTTTGGCCATGCCTGCCATAAGCAATCAAAGAACTCATTCCAATCCCTAACTGGCAATATATTCCATGATGCACTGAGTCTTCATACTAGGCCAAGGGAATACTTAGATTACAATCCCATGCAACCTTACCTGAGAGGAAATCCCACTGAACTTAGTCCAAGTAGACATGCACGGGATTGCACCATTAAACTGTTCCTAGCTATTTCCTTGCTGCTCTTGCCACGGGGGGGGGGGGGGAGCAAGACAGCAAATGTGTATCAGGCGATGAGAAGATCTGGAAGCAAGTCAAATCTCAACACTATTTGGAAATATAAGGGACCCTGACTATTAGGTCCAGTCGTGACCAACTCTGGGGTTGCGACGCTCATCTTGCTTTATAGGCCGAGGGAGCCGGCGTACAGCTTTCAGGTCATGTGGCCAGCATGACTAAGCCGCTTCTGGCAAACCACAGCAGCACACAGAAACGCCATTTACCTTCCCGCTGTAATGGTACCTATTTATCTACATGTACTTTGACGTGCTTTCGAACTGCTAGGTGGGCAGGAGCAGGGACCAAGCAATGGGAGCTTACCCTGTCGCAGGGATTCGAACCACCAACCTTCTGATCGGCAAGTCCTAGGCTCTGTGGTTTAACCTACAGCGCCACCCGCGTCCCATTATTTGGAAACGAGAGATCCTCTAATCCTGGATATTGAAACTATTGGCTTGAAAGTCCTGTTTTTCAAACTTTCAACGTTGGAGGGAATCCTTCCCACCTTGACTGGTCTGCTTTAAGCCCTCCGCCCCCCATGCGTTGTATACAATTCTGGGGCAAGTTTTAGGAAGCTTTATAGCGGTAGTCTTCTTCCTTTTCAAACCCAAGAACCAAGTACCCATCTGGGGAGCCACTTCTTAATTTATCATCGTATACTTGCATGTTAATAGTGCTGCAGTTGTGACCCACCTCAGACCAAACTGTGACCCAACAGAGGCTTCCAACCCACCAAGTTGGAAGACCGTTGCTCTACAGTGCGTGGAAAGTATACGGCAGGTAACTGGCCCTCACTGTTGCACTGTGCAACTTGAAAGTGTGTCCTAAAACAGATGTCAACAGAAGTGTAGTGGTCCTGGGTTGCAGGGGGTCCAAGATCCATTACTATTTCTGCAGCCTGGTCCCAGCATGGTTTCTGCCTCCAGCATCCTAAAAAGTAACAGGCACTCAGGATTGGCTCTTAGGGTTACTCTGGAGAAAGCACACAGTTTTTCTGTATGCTCCAGAGCTAACCATTTAGGAACAATGAAAACACAAGCATACACAGGTCCGGTTTACCAAACACAATGCATTCCGTGGAAACCTTTCATTAGGCAAGTGTTCATATAACGAGTCCACGATTTCCATTATTTCCTATGGAAATATTTCTAATGCGGGATTTGTTTGCTTTCCTTCTACCCCCTCCGTGTTTTCTTCCTGAAATGGCTGCAGCCAACCAGAAAGCGTAGAAAACTGATTTGTCCAAATGCTCCTGCTCTCTGATTGGTCCAGTGTCACTCCCCACTGTCTCTCCATGGCTTCTACCCAAAAATGGCTGTCGCCAACCAGCAAAGCACAAACGAACAAGGAAGTAAGGAAACTGGTTGTTTGGATAAGTGAATCTGCGGAGTGTATAGCAAGGTTTGGCCATAATTATTTTCGTGTGGGTAAGTGAATTTTTGGATAGTGAGCGTGCAGATAGTAGGACCTGTGTGAAATGAGGTTTCAAGAGAATGGTGTGCAATTTTTTTGTAATGTACAACAGCACTTCAAGGAAAACACAACTGAAGTCATTCCAAAAGACAATATTGGAGTACCCCAAATCATTTACTCATGTACGCACACAGAATAGAGCTAACTGAAAGGCGACACACATGGAGATATACATTGATCACTGCAATGATTACCTAATTACAATGTATAATTAATTTTTTTTTTTTTTGTATAATCTTAGAAGGAGTGTGTGGCTGTGACTATCATGAAGGTACACCTGAATTTCCCACTCTCCTACTACCCATCACAAATCTGCAGGGCCAGAATGGTAGTCAAGGAAACTTGCCCACCATCAGTGAAACATGCCTTACAAGGTATCAAGGAACCACACTATCCAAGGTGAGGGAATATGCAGGTCTGTGTGGTGCAAACGAACCAGCGGAGCCGTTCTGGTGCTTCTGCCAGTGTGTTTGCAGAGCACAGATCTCCTCACTTGTCTCACAAGTATGTCCCACCTGCTATGAAACCAGCACAGTGGCTTCACCCGACCTGGGGAGCTGCTTCAGCTGAGATATAGCCTTTGGACAGCCACATGCTTTTGGTTATCACATTGAAGCTTTTTGTGAAATGTGCTAATAAAAAGGGGAAATCTTATCCAAATCACCTAATGGGCTGCCAGCTCTCTTTAGCTCTTCAAATCTATCTGTAATAAATAGCCTGAGCTGTCTTCAAATTGGTTCCACTCAAGAGTAGACCCAAATGAAAATGGCAGTCCTAAGTTAGTCATGACCATATATTTAAAGGGGTCTTCTCCGACTAGCGCTGGATAGCACCCACAGGGATTTATGTGAAGGGCAACCCAGTGAATTTAGAAAATTGGGAAATATGGGCAATCACAATGTGAGCAAATTATGAGGCTTTCCTTGCAGTGAAATGTATAACTATTATTATTATTATTATTATTATTATTATTATTATACGTTATACGTAGGGCTGCCTCTGAAGTCAGTTCAGAAACTTCAGCAAGGGCAGAATTCAGCGGCCAGGTTGCTCACCGGAGCAAGATGGTTTGAGCATATTACACTAATCCTGGTCCGACTGCATTGGCTACCAATTAGTTTCCAGGCCCAATGCAAAGTGCTGGTTCTGACTTATAAAGCCTTAAACGGCTCAGGACTGCAATACCTCAAGCACCGCCTCTTTCCATATGAACCAAGCCAGACCTTGAGATCTTCTTCTGAGGCCCTCCTTCGTGTGCCTCCTCCATGTGAGGTCCGGAGGGTAGCAACACGAGAACGGGGCCTTTTTGCAGTGGCTCCCTGTCTGTGGAATGCTCTCCCCAGGGAAGTTTGCTTGGCGCCTTTATTATACATCTTAGGTGCCAGGCAAAACCGTTCCTTTATAACCAAGCTTTTGGTTGACATGATTGACATGCTATACCAGGCTTCCTCAACCTCGGCCCTCCAGATGTTTTGAGACTACAAATCCCATCATCCCTGACCACTGGTCCTGCTACCTTGGGATCATGGGAGTTGTAGGCCAAAAACATCTGGAGGGCCGAGGTTGAGGAAGCCTGTGCTATACCCTTTTAAAATGTGGCTCTTTTTTTTGGGGGGGGTGTTATTGCGTTATTGTTTTTATTTTATATATTGTGATCTTTTCTGTGAACCACAATGAGACCTCCGGGTATAGGGCAGCATATAAATTTATTATTATTATTATTATTCCATCACCCTCCATCCGAAAATCACAGGGCAGTTCACAAATAGTGGTCATATTCCTCAATAGTGCCATAGATATAGAAGGGTGATTAATAATGGAGATGCAATAAGGAGCTGGATAAAAATACTGAAGGTAGTACAGAAGATAGCCCTTGGATAATTAAGCAGGATTTTTTAAAAGCATGTTGTTGCTCCTGAAATAAGCGCACTTCCCTCTTAATGTCTCTACACCAGATCTAAAATGTAGTTACAGTTCAGAGCCAAGCCCAACAATGTGCCGGTATTAATTGTGCATAATCACTGGACCATGTCCACTTAAGCAATTAATTGTTTTCAAACCTTTGCCCTCTCAAATTCAATTGCTTGTCCTGGCGCACAGGAAAACAAAATGTTCACTTCATCTTTACCTTTGGGAATGTTTGCGCCAGCTGCTCCTATTCTGAAGCTGCTCTGTGCCCGGAATGTTATTTATTTGCTTGTAACACTTTGTCCCCAGGAACTGAAAATGGTCAGTCAATTTGTTCCGGTGACCATGCCAGAGTCACACATTTTGATTGGCTACCTGAAGGATGCCACACTCAATATTCTCTGCAGGCCCTTCCAACACTCAACAAAGAAACAAAAAGCTAGAGGCAATAATTTTCTGCTTGGAGCTTCGAATTCCTCTACAGTGGTACCTCGGGTTAAGTACTTAATTCGTTCCGGAGATCCGTTCTTAACCTGAAACTGTTCTTAAGCTGAAGCACCACTTTAGCTAATGGGGCCTCCTGCTGCCGCCACGCCACCAGAGCACGATTTCTGTTCTCATCCTGAAGCAAAGTTCTTAACCTGAAGCACTATTTCTGGATTAGCGGAGTCTGTAACCTGACGTGTATGTAACCTGAAGCGTATGTAACCTGAGGTACCATTGTAGCTTTTGAAAAGTTTTGAAGAAACTTACCGTATTTTTCGCTCCATAAGACACACTTTTTCCCTCTTAAAATCTAAGGGGAAATGTCTGTGTGTCTTATGGAGCGAATGTGTGGTCCCTGGGGCGGGGGGGGGGGGACTGGGCTTCCCTTGCCAGCCCCGACAAGCTCTGAAGGGCCACTGCGCAGAGAGGGGGAGAATTTTTTTTCTTGTTCTCCCCCTCTAAAACAAGGTGCGTCCTATGGTCGGGTGCGTCCTATAGAGTGAAAAATGCGGTATATACTGGCGGTAGTCACAGCCTACCCACAGCATTTTGTACCAGCTGGAGTCTTTCAGTCTTTCAATATCACAATGGTCAAGTCTTGGGGTTATACTATACAGTCGTACCTCGGACGTCGAATGGAATCCGTTCCGGAAGTCCGTTCGACTTCCAAAATGTTCAAAAACCAAGGTGCAGCTTCTGGCAGGCTGCAGGAAGCTCTTGCAGCCAATCAGAAGCCACATCGGATGTTCGGGTTCCAAAAAACGTTCGCAAATCAGAACACTCACTTCCGGGTTTGCAGCATTCGGGAACCAAAATGTTCGACTCGCAGGGCGTTCGGGTTCCAAGGTACGACTGTATGCTACAGTTTGACACGTTTCTCAAAGCAGCTTCCACAGCGAGCCGTTCCTAATTCATCTCTAGCCAAGGTGCCTAGGCCAGCAGTGGTGTCCAAACTTTTTTCAAAGAGGCCAGATTTGATGAAGCAAAGAGCCGTGAAGTTGTTAACCTTTTTTTAGGATTGAAGTTGTTGAGGGTTTTTTTTAGGATTTTACCCCAGGAAATAAACTGCCACAGGGGCCAGATTAAACCGACCGGCGGACCAGATTAGGCCTCCGAAATGGACTTTGGACATGCCTGAGGTGGGGGGTAAAGACATCCCTGCCCCATCAACGCCCCCTTAGTGTGTGTACAAGCAGAAACAAATCTGACCCGAATGAAGCTATGCTGATGCGAGTAGCCGAAAGGAAAGAGCTGTGAAATTCCCCATGAATAAAACAACTACATTGTTCTCGAAGGCGGTAATGTGAAATAAAAACAGAACTCAGTCTGCTGCCAGAAAGCTGCATATCTTTTAGTTATTACGTTTTTCTTCAGTTCAGAAGCCTGCATGTTCTTACATCGACGGAAAATGGTTTAACGGAAGGCCCCACAACTTAACTCTTGCTACTTTGCCATCTTCGCTGCTGCCCCACAAAAACCAACTAAGGGATTAATGTGAGCACCTAAAAGGTTTCACTACAAACCCAAACAATGTGTTGAATCAGTAATTTTCAGTGGGCTGTATGATTCACTTTCTAAAAGCTCTGGGGTGTTTGTGCTATGGTCATTCAAGCTGAAAACGTATTGCTTTTAAATGCCTCAGTGCAGATTCACATAACATTAATAGCTATTCACAAAGAGACAATAATTTCCATATCATATCCCATTGCTGTTCCCAGCCAACCCCATTCCCCGGTACTAAATGGTCACTTGGAAACTCAGCTCTTCTAACTATAGACTTATATCCGCAAGTTACTCTGATAGTAATTTAATACCGCATGTTCAAAATGCTACTACCTTGTTTGCAATGGAAACAATAGCTTCAGAAAGTTAGAGGGATATAAGGACACTTTGCATTTTCTGTACATTATCTTGTAATCCCTACAACAGCCTTGGAAAGGGAGACCAGGATGACTAATCCTACATTGCGGACTATTCCTACATTGCACAGCAGAAACAAGGTTCAAAGTGGCATTGAGACGAAAATGAAACCTCACTTACACCACAAATCCGCTCTACTTCCCAGTGGGGAGGAGTTGCAGTGGACCACGTGGCCACCCACTCCCCTCCGGGGGCAGGGGATGAAGTCTCGCGTCCCCCGGAGGTTCCCAGTCATGTCATTCACCTGCCAGCCAATCCGCTGGCTGGGGGGCGTGGCCGGGCCCCATTTAAACTGAGACGTGAGCCGGAGCGCTTCCTCTTGGCTCACTTCCTCGATCTCCTGCCCTCCCTCCCTATTTTCAGGTTTCGAATTTAGCCTCGCTATGGACCTCGGTTGGTCGCTGTTGAGGGGACTGGTAGGAATTTTTCCACTTGGCAAATTGGCATGGGCCATTGGGTTTTCGCCTACCTCATAGCAATCGTCACAACTTTGTAAGGTTTTGCGGTTAGGCACTGGTTGATCTTATGATGGGGGAGGCGAGGTGTGGCCATCACCTGCCCCTCCAAGCTTAAGGGTAATCTGTTAAAGGAATCCGGGGTGTGGATCTTGTCCGAAATCCAGGGTTGGGCTAGGGCCATGACACTGTTGGAGTTGCGCTCGACCGAGCGACTCTTCCGGAATTGCCTCCGACGTGATTAACGACCTGAGCCTCTGATAAGCCTCCAGGCACATTCCCCATTACTCAGAGTATCCAGCACAGGGAAGGATGAGAAGTTTGAGCTACATGGCTAAAGGGTTTTATTACTAAGCTATGCAGACAGAAAAGAAATACACCCTCTCTCTGTGAGAGCAGAGAGCAACCGAAAAACAAAGGAACAGGAAACCAGTAACATCACATCCGTCTCCTGTCTTCTGTGAGACTTCCAACAGTCTGGAATCCCAGGAATGCAAACAGAGTCCTGTGACTCCAAGAGCACTGCGCAGTGGCAACACACAGAAACTAACATCCACAACCTCATCGGGAACCCAGGGGGAGCTCAAGTTGGTTTGCATTGATGGGGCTCCCCCTATTGGTAGTTGACCCTTACAGGACTCCCTGCATGGTGGGCAGGACTCAGGTATAGTTAGGTCAATTCCAATGTCTAAGCCAATACCACTCACATCTGTAACCAATAAAGTTGTGGCCTAAATTTGCCCAATAACATTAACCTAATATCTGTGTCCTTGTGTCTTATTCATCAACGAGGGGGTGGTCTCGGGGTCTCGACACGCAATACATGTGTTTTGCCTCTTCAAGGTTACCACAAGACTCTTGGTTGCTTTAGCTGCACAGTTATCCCTCTGGAAATTGCCACTTGAAAAGAAAAGAAAAGAAAAGAAAAGAAAAGAAAAGAAAAGAAAAGAAAAGAAAAGAAACGAGACCCTTTTATAGTTTGCAGCCTATTGCATTTCTATATCCTCCAGCAAAAGGTGGGAAGGGGGAACCTGGAATCCTTCAGAATGCCTGAAGGTGTACACAGATATGGAGGAAATCAATAAGGGCAGGGCTATAGCTTGGTGGTGGAGAATCAGTCTTGAATTCACAAGGTCCCAGGTTCAATTCCTTGTGAATCTCCAGGAAGGAAGGGATAGGACAGACCGCAGCAGGGCGGATTTGATTTAAAATCATGATTTAAATCACTATTCAGTAAGACTTGATTTAAATCATGTTTTTACGGAAAGACCCATTCTTCCTGGTATAATCTTAATATTTACCAGATGAAAGTTTCATTTTTGGAATAATAAATTTTCAGAGTAGTTTTTACAGTTATATCAAAAATTACTAATTTGGTTATACTATTAGAAATACATAGACAGATAATTATGAAATTATTGTGAGGTTCATTAAGTTAACTATTTATATTTGGACAACTTTTCTGTTGTGCTTTATTGGAAAGAGAAAAATAATCATTTCCTTAACAACAATTTAAATAATCTAGTTAACCAAAACAATAACATTATAACATACGTATCCATGTTTGTTAACTGATGTGGTTAAACAATTAGAACAAAACTTTGAGTTTTAGCACATATGAAAAACTTAAAACAAATCCTTATTTCCTTATTTAATAAAAAGTAACTTAAATAGAAAACTATCTTTAGAAAGATTTTTCCTCCAAAAGCATTCTATTTTAAAAATCTGATTTAAATAACAAAAATCTGTTGTTGTTGTTTTTTAAATCATTGATTTCTATCCACCCTGGACTACAGTCTGGAACCCTGGACAACCACTGCCAATCAGTGTAGGGAGCACTGAGCTAAATAGACCTGATTCGTCTTAATCCAGTTTCTTATGTTCCAGTGATGACAAGTGATTACTGTGCTTTATCCGCCTGCCATGAAATCCTTCGAGCTAAAACCAACCCTGGCGCCTTCAGGTGCACTTCTGAGGCTGAAGAATAATAGGCAAGGGCATGTGAATTTTAAAGAGTCATGACAAAGGGGAGCAGTTATAAGAACTCAGGGCAACAGCACCAAACCACAAGGAGACCACGTGCCAGTAACAGGGCAGAGAAAGGGCAAAAGAAGGCCGACACCCAAAGACTTGGTTTTCACAGAGGTAGGAAAGCTGGAGGTTCGGAGTACGTTGTCAGCAGTATGCTGATGACACTCAGCTCTGCTTCTCCTTTGCATCTGTAGGTGAGGCAGTGGAACTGCTGGACCAGTGTCTTGCCTCGATAATGGACTGGATGAGAGCCAGCAAACTGGAGTTCAATCCAGATAACACTGAAGCACTGTTAGTGGGTGGTTCCCTAGACCGGATAGGTGGGAGGTCGCCTGCTCTTGTTGGGGTTGGACTTCCCCTAAAGTAGCAGGTTTGTAGCTTGGGGGTACTCCTGGATCTTGAAAGACCTACATTGGCTCCCAGTATGTTTCCGAGCACATCTTAACACGTTTTAGTGATGTTCACTGAGGTCCAGTTCCGAGGGCCTTCTGGCAGTTCCCTCACTACAAGAAGTGGAGTTACAGGGAACCAGGCAGAGGGGCTTCTCGGTAGTGGCGCCTGCCCTGTGGAACGCCCTCCCACCAGATGTCAAAGAGAACAACAACTACCAGACTTTTAGAAGACATCTGAAGGCAGCCCTGTTTGGGGAAGCTTTTAATGTTTGAAGCATTACTGTATTTTAATATTTTGTTGGAAGCCGCCCAGAGCGGCTGGGGAAGCGGGGTATAAATAATAAATTATTATTATAGACCTCCAGGTATAGGGCGGCATATAAATTGAATATTATTATTATTATTAGTCACTCAAGGCTCAGGTGGCCTCAGATGTTGATGGTCTCCAGCTCCCCAAAGGTGGGAGGATTCAAGTCTGGCAACATCTGGAGGGCCAGAGGTTCCCCACTCCTGGTCTAAGGGCACCCAGAGTTCATGGCAGAGATGAGATTCAATCAGGCCTGTGTGTTTTTCTGATTCGAAGCTGAGCCTCCACAGTGCATCAAGTCTAGCCCCACTACTAAGCCCTTGGCCTTTCCCATTGCACATTGCCAAGTTTCTCCTCTCTGGGAGGTTTCCACCACGTTGCACCCCTTCCCTGTCATGCAGGATTGCTTTTATCAGAATCCTAATAAATGCCTGTTTTCATAGAATCATAGAACTGTTTGCCTGGCGCCTTCATTATACACCTTTAGGCGCCAGGCAAAAATGTTCCTTTTTAACCAGGTCTTTGGTTGATCTGTTTGACATCCTGTACCCTTTTAAAATGTGGCTCTTTTCTGGGGGAGTATGATTGGGTTGTTGTTTTTATTTTGATTATTGATTATATATGTTGTGATCTTTTCTGTGAACCGCCCTGAGACCTCCAGGGATACAGTGGTACCTCAGGTTACGCGGTTTCGGGTTGCGCACCGCGCCACACCCTGAAGTACCGGAATGGGTTACAGTGGTTCCTCAGGTTACATATGCTTCAGGTTACATACGCTTCAGGTTACAGACTCCGCTAACCCAGAAATAGTACCTCGGGTTAAGAACATTGCTTCAGGATGAGAACAGAAATCGCGCGGCAGCAGCGGAGGCCCCATTAGCTAAAGTGGTGCTTCAGGTTAAGAACAATTTCAGGTTAAGAACGGACGTCCGGAACGAATTAAGTACTTAACCCGAGGTACCACTGTACTTCCGGGTTTCGGCGCTCGCTCGCGCGCAGAAGCGCTAAATCATGCTTTGTGCATGTGCAGAAGTCCAGAATCGTGACCCGCGCGTGCACAGACACGGTGCGAATGTGCCTCTCACACGGATCACATTCGCAAGCCGAGGTTCCACTGTATAAACTCCACAAATAAATAAATATAACTGGAAGGGACCGTGAGGGTCATCTAGTTCAACCCTCTGCAATGCAAGAATCTTTCACCCAAAGTGAGGCTCAAACCCACAACCCTGAGATTAAGAGTTTCGTGCCCTACCGACTGAACTATAATGATTATTTGCCAGGAGGATGACTCCCCGGGGCAAAAGTAGGCTTTATTTCACACACGTCAAAGACCCAGTTTGGCACCCCATTAACATTTGCATACACCGCCCCACAGGCTGGGAGCCTCAATGGCACCCCTCTGGAGGCTTCATCGGGGCAATAACCCGACTAGCGCTCCCCCTAGCTACAGCCCTGCGCCTCCCTCATTCGTCTAACTACTTGAGAATGGAAGGGAATTGTGTGTGTGTGTGTGTGTGTGTGTGTGTCCCAACCACTGCTACCTCCCCACCTCTCCCCTCCTCGGCAAAGCTTCTTCTACAGCTGCCAGACAGGTGGACTTTCAACAGGTGAAGCTGTCCCCCATTTCCGAGGTGCAGCAATAGGAGTGAGGAAAGGCTTCACCGGCTGGACGTCCGGTTCCTCCTAGCAGCACAGCAACAAAACTGCCAGCACATTTGCAAAGCTTAGGCATGATTTCAAACTGGATGCCTTGAGATCCCTGTATTGCAGGCATGTCCAACAGGTAGATCGTGATCTACCGATAGATCACTGGACGTCTGCGGTAGATCACTGGCTCCTCCCAAAGAAGCTGAACAACTGTGGCTCCCCTAAAGAAAGCTCAACAGGTCAAGAGAGCCAGTGTGGTGTAGTGTTAAGAGCGGTAGACTCGTAATCTGGGGAACCGGGTTCGTTTCCGCGCTCCTCCACATGCAGCTGCTGGGTGACCTTGGGCCAGTCACACTTCTCTGAAGTCTCTCAGCTCCACTCACCTCACAGAGTGTTTGTTGTGGGGGAGGAAGGGAAAGGAGAATGTTAGCCGCTTTGAGACTCCCTAGGGTAGTCATAAAGCGGGATATCAAATCCAAACTCTTCTTCTTCAACATTTTACCTCCTCCCTGAAAAAAACTCAACAACTTTGACCCGAGCCCCCCAAAAGGGGGTAGATCACTGCCAGTTTTTAACTCTGTGAGTAGATCGCAGTCTCTTGGGAGTTGGCCACCCCTGCTGTATTGCAAATCGGTTGGACTGGATTAAGCCTTAGGCTCCCCTCCCAATTCTCCCATTCCATGCTTTCCAGGCTGCTGCCCTGAAGGCCCACCTTACCGGCAAAGTTCTTGGTGAAAACCAGCGTGACGAGGACGATGGGGATGAGGACGGTGCCGATGGTGACGACGCGGTCGAAGGGCAGCTCGAGTTTGAGCTGCAGCAGCAGCGCCGCCAGCGAACCCGCCTTGTCGTCCTGCGCTCCGGGCAGGATCAGCTCCTTGAGTTTCTCGCCCGCCAGCAGCGCCGTGGCCATGTCCGGGTGGTTCTCGATGATGTGTTGCATAAGCGGCGCTCCTCACCCGGGCGCTCCTGCCTGCGGCAGGGGAAGCGTCGCCGTCGCCGCCTGGCCGGAGGAGATCCACGAAATCCAGGAGAAGATCCAGCGGATCACGAGCCGAGGAAGGTGGTCCCGGCCTAGGGGGAGGAGGAGCGACACCGGAGAGCGATGAGAAAAAGAGAGGGCGCACGTGGAGACCGAGGAAGGCGACGAGGCACCATCTCCCTTTTTGCGCAACAGCCGCGTCCCTAGCGAGACTGCGGCAACGGCGATCAGGGGGTGCCCTTGGCGCCCGCAGCCGCGGATCTCCGTGCCCGCCATCCCCCTCTCCCCAGGCCTCCCTTCCCCAGGCGGCGGCGGAGATTAAGCGCCATGCAATACCGCCGAGGACCAGGTGCCGGCGGGCAGCCCTGGAAAGGCGCGACCCGGATTGCGCCAAGCTGGGCGGTTGCAGCCAGCGCGCAAAAACCAGCTGGCAGGGAAAGCGCCGCGGGCGTAAAAACCCCCCTGCGTGGATAAGAATAATAAAAACCAGCGCGGTAAACATGTTATCGCGGCTCTGCTGCGCAATAAAAGCCCATCAGAAGCTGGTTATATATAATTCCTATATAGAACATATTATATACACACACAAAGACACACACAGATGTATGTACCAAGAAGCTTGTTGCAGAACTAGAATTGTCCTTTTCCGGTTACCTCGATGGAAGTCTTTTTTTTAAATCCCCGCGCTTCTCCTGCTCCAAAGCCGAGAGAGGAGCGCAAGGGTGACTCGGCAAAATCAGAGATGGTAAAGGGAAAAAATAAATAAAATCCGGCTACGGCAGGCTGGCAGGACTCCGGCCTTCACACAGTACTTCCTCTTGGTCCCCAAGTCTAGTGCAGGATCTCCCCCACCCCCTCTCCAAAGAAGAGAGGGGCGATTTGCAAAGGGCAGCTGCACGAAAGGAAGCGTCCTCCGCGGTAGCCGCCGCAACGAGCTGTTGGAGAAGGCGCTTTGCAGCGGCGAAGGAAGCCCCCCCAGCGGAATGCAATGGGTTGAACGCCGCCCAGAGGTCGTTTAAGGTCTCCGCTTAAACATCTGGAATTGGCGGAGCTGCCAGCAGCGGCAGGAGCGGGGGCTTTGCTCCAGGAGAGAAGGGTGGCCGCGAGGAGGCATAGGCTGCAGACATTATCGGCTCAGAAGCTGCCGAGTCACCCAGTGCAACACGTTGCGCCTCGAAGTGGCGACAGACAGCTTCTCCTGCCGCTGCCTGGGAATGGCTCGGCGGCATCTCCGGCTGCTTTTGAGACTGGCAGCCTGGTTAGAAGCGACGGAGGAGAAAAGGGTGGCCAGGAAAGCCGCCTCTGGGCCTCATTGCGGAGGCAACCAAAGGAACCCGGCGGCGAGCGCTGAAGCGCCGCAAATGCAAATGCAGAAGGGGATTTATTTCGCTTGCTAGTCGCCCCATCCTCTTCCCTCTCTCTCTCTCTCTCGACACCTAGCTCTTGTTCTGCAATGGCATTAGTGCAGCCAAGTCCTCTGCATGTTTACCCACAAAAAAATCCTGCGGAGTTCAGTAGGTGTTTGCACTCCCGTGACACGCGAGAGCGCATAGGGACTGCAGCCCTGGGTGGTGGTTGTTATAATTTATTGTTGTTGTTTAGTCGTTTAGTCGTGTCCGACTCTTCGTGACCCCATGGACCAGAGCACGCCAGGCCCTCCTGTCTTCCACTGCCTCCCGCAGTTTGGTCAAACTCATGCTGGTAGCTTCGAGAACACTATCCAACCATCTCGTCCTCTGTCGTCCCCTTCTCCTTGTGCCCTCCATCTTTCCCAACATCAGGGTCTTTTCCAGGGAGTCTTCTCTTCTCATGAGGTGGCCAAAGTATTGGAGCCTCAGCTTCAGGATCTGTCCTTCCAGTGAGCACTCAGGGCTGATTTCCTTCAGAATGGAGAGGTTTGATCTTCTTGCAGTCCATGGGACTCTCAAGAGTCTCCTCCAGCACCATAATTCAAAAGCATCAATTCTTCAGCGATCAGCCTTATTTGTGGTCCAGCTCTCACTTCCATACATCACTACTGGGAAAACCATGGCTTTAACTATACGGACCTTTGTTGGCAAGGTGATGTCTCTGCTTTTTAAGATGTTGTCTAGGTTTGTCATCGCCTTTCTCCCAAGAAGCAGTCTACCACACTCTGAACTAAATAAACTGAATATATTTATGCAAACAATTAGATTTGCATAATGAATTCTTGTTTCAGAATTTGTTGTTTTTTAAGTACAGTATACAGCCTTTAATATTCTGTGTTGGATTACTGCTCCTATCTTTATTGTATTCATATTCCACGAGGAAGTTTAGGCAAAGAGAGTGACTAGTCTCATGGCTGAGCAGGATTTGAACAGTTATCCAGGGCCAAGCCCAACACAATGGTTTGGGTGAGCCTCACATGGTAAGTCAAATGACAGCTAAGTGTGAACAACTAAGTGTACTCTCAGAGCTACAATTCCAGGAGTGGTTTAACAATCCACCCCTCTTCCTTGGGAACTCTGGAATTGTATCTCAGTGAGGGGGAATAAGGACTTCCTAACTCTACAACTGTGGGCAAAACTGAAAAAAGCTATACAACTTTGGCCATAAAAAAGAAAAAGAAAGAAAAGCAAAAAGCAAAGCTCAACAACTTTGCCAAAAAAAGCTCAACAATCGTAGCATAGTGCAGGTGGGACCTTGAAAAAATGGCAGCTGCTTCATTCCTCCCTCTAGTTGTCTTGCTGCTATGCTACCTGAACCAAGGCAACAGTTGGCTTAGCATTACTTCCAAACCTGGGCTGGATCTAGACTCATCAAAGAAGTGTTTCAGCTAAACGCGTTGTAAACGTTGTATGAGAAATTGGGTTGGCAAAAATGGAACCCCACAGCGCCATCTGGTGTCACAGTATTATAATGCATATACAGTACAACGCATATAAAGCACTTTTTCTTTCTTATATAAAGCCAATATAGCTGAGTCCCTGATCTCATGCTTTGTCTCACTCCAAAGAAACCATAAGATTGTTGGTGGCCATGGTCTGTCTCATTTGGTAGTAGCAATAGTGATATGGACAGCTTTTGCTACTTCACCCTGGACTCCATCTGCCTGTGTGGAATATTATGTAAGCAAATATAAAAGTACACAGTACACTGTATACTTGTAAGCAAATGCCAAAGGCATAGCAACTTATGGTGAGAACTGAGCACTATGCAAAACTCAAGACAATAGAGCTTCTTGTTATATTATAAAGGATGGGAATTCTTTAGTTTTCCAGATATTGCTGTACTACAACGCTCATCATCCCTATTTGTCACGCTGGTTGGCGATAGGCCGCCATCTCTGTTCTAGAGCAACAGAACATTTCTGATTCTTCTGAAGCTAATGACTGAATTAAATCTGATTGCAAATACACAGCCTAGACTCAGTCATTAATACTTGCAATGACTCATCCTCCTGAATAATTTATGTATGTCACCCAGACTTATTGCTTTAGTGTTATTTGATTTCCCCCCATCACCATCTAGGCCTCATTATCTGTCCAGACTGAACTTTAGAGTATTGCTGCTAAAGATCTGTACATTACCAGTGAGCTGTATAGTACAGATGGCAGAAGGAAGTGTTAATTTGCTAGTTGGATTAAGTAAATACAGTTCAAGTAAAACACAGAAGTGCATTTTGAATTTCACCTTTCTATAAAAGCAAGGAAGTGCTTTCTCTTAAAAACATCCTTTTTGCAGAGGGTTCAGAGCACAGTTCAGTATATTTTACCTTTTTCCAGTATAGCTCCAGTTGTGCCTGCCATTTGTTTCCCCAGGGTGCCTCTGGGCTGGTGAAAATCCAGTTTGACTGGCGTTTCACTACACAGCATGCTCAAATGCTATAAAAACAACTCTTTTTAAGGGGGTGGGAATGTTTGTTGTGAAAAACAGTATCACAGAATCATAGAGTTGGAAGGGAACCTGACGGTCATCTAGTGAACGACCTGCGATGCAAGAATACACAGCTGTCCCATGTAATGATCAAACTTGTAACCTTGGTGTTATCAGCATCATGTTCTAACTGAGATTGGCTCTGATATTCCCATGTTGCCATTTTTTGAGGGGAGGATGGGGCAGGCTCTTCCGGATTTTGGCCCACACATTTAGCCTCAGTGGGGCTCCATATACATCACCAAACAAATGTGGAAATCATTTTACATCTTGCTGGCACCGCTTCTTCAATAAAACCCCAAAGTGCCTACAGCGAACTCACAAAGCCTGATACAAACGAATGCTGTAAAGATTCAGCTTCAACTAATTTATAACAGTTTAGGTCAGGGGTCTGCAACCTTTAAGACAAAAAGAGCCACTTGGACCCATTTCCGAAGAAAAAAAACTGGGAGCCGCAAAACCCGTCATTATAAAAATAACTTTTTTGTCACTTTTTTATTATTTCTTTGTTTGACCCCTCAGAATTACTCCTCCTCATAGAAATAAACGTTAAATTAACAAGTTACCTTTTTGTGTGTGTGTGTTCTTCACTCCCCTTCGAAACAGTGACCAGCGTACATGCCCCCTTTCAATGCAGTGACCAGCGTACATGCCCCTTACAATGTAGCGGGCGGGCGGGAAGGTGACGTCGGGACGGTGCGTGACTAACGCACGCACCGCCCCCATGCGACGTCGCAGCCAGTACAGCACCCGCCACAGTGGGGAGTGTCGGGGTGCACAATGCGCCTCCTCCCCTCGCTAGTATCCGCCCCGGAGCCGCGGCAAAGGTGTAAAAGAGCCACATGCGGCTCCGGAGCCGCGGGTTGCAGACCCCTGGTTAAGGCGAACGCTTCCTTGAGCTGCTGAATCTGGCTTCTGATTTCTGTCAGGTTGATGCATTTGAGAAAACGGAGGTGAGAAGTCAAAGGGGAAATTCAACAACGGGTGCTCTGTCAGAGCAACATAATTGCATACTGGTGTGAACCACAAGAAGCTGTTCAGTGGTGTCAGAAATCTGTGCAAAGCTGCAAAGTCTCTCCCCCCCCCCCGATCTTGGATTATTTTCAGCAAAAGGTTCTCGGTAGAACATCTGCACCACATTTATTTATTAATGCATTTGTTAACAGAAGGTGTAGGTCTCCTGAGTCACCTGATGACGCAGATGCTCTCATTGAGGTGGAAGGATTGCTTAGGTAACTGCCTTATTTAATTTAGAAAATTAGAGTTATCCAGGTGTTAACGCATCCTGCATCTGTATGTACTAGCCACATAATTCAATTAAATGGCATCCTACCGAGCCTAGATCTTACAACCTGGGACTTCTGCAAAGGCAGGCTCCACTCTGAACCTATTCATTTTAGAGGACATGTTTAGGCTCAGAATACATAGCAGACATATGCACAGCATATCGTACAGATATAGACACTGTCCATTTTTTGGGGGGGAAGCAAGCATGAATTTTGGAAGCCAGCATCTTAAGCCCTCCAGCAATCCTGGTGACACCCACCCACTGATCCAATTTGTGGCCCTGATGAGGATTGGATCCATTCTGACCGGATCTGGAAATCCCATAGACTTGCACTATGAAACCAAAACGGCCATAATATCCTTGTTTTGTTCACAAGGGGGCATGAAATTTGGAAACATGGTAGCCCCTCTAGAGCTACTCAACCTGGCCATGTTTCAGATGGGTAGCACCAGTAATTTTAACGCTAGGTAAAGGGACCCCTGACCATTAGGTCCAGTTGTGACTGACTCTGGGGTTGCGGCGCTCATCTCGCTTTATTGGCCAAGGGAGTCGGCGTTTGTCTGCAGACAGCGAACCAGAGCAGCACACGGAAACGCTGTTTACCTTCCTGCCAAAGTGGTACCTATTTATCTACTTGCACTTTGTGCTTTTGAACTGCTAGGTTGGCAGGAACTGGGACCAAACAATGGGAGCTCACCCCGTCGCGGGGATTAGAACCGCCAACCTTCTGATCAGCAAGTCCTAGGCTCTGTGGTTTAACCCACAGCGCCACCCGCGTCCCTACTAATTTTAACGCTAACCACCTTTAAACATTGCTTTAAAGAAAATACAGTGTGCATGCTTGTCACACACACACGCACACACTGGCTGGACTGCCCCCTCCCTCTCTGAGCTTTCCAGGGTATTCAATTGGCATTGTGCTTCAAGAGATTTCAGAATCTCTTGAAGATGACAAACAACTCTTTAATTGTTCATCACAATTCCAGTATACCCCATTAAATGAAGGCAACAGGAGACACGCTAGTCCTCACAGGCGCCACGGAGCTGGTAAAATTGGCACCAGTGGCACAGGGACTCCAACATCACAAAAACAATTTTCAATTGAAAGGAAAAACTAAAACGTAATTGAGTGTACAAAGGAGCACCACGCAGCTCTTTTAATGTTTTATGAAAATAAATGTCACATGCCTCCCTATCAAATATCCGTTGCCAGCTTTTTAAATAATTTAGAACTCAAGACAGAGGGAAGAGATGCCTCTTTTCCAAGCCACAGAAAAAACATCTTGACGACCAAGCACCCAAATTATCTGCTATCACAGCTCCTCACAGAAATTAATAGCAGCTAAGGTTTTGCTAGAAGAAGGTTTGTAGGGTATAGGAACCTGCTTCAGGTGTAGGCCCTGGTTGCTGTTGGTGAATAAAGTAAGGCAGGAATTAAGTGTCTGAATAATGTTGGCTCAGAATGGGATGGACAAATGGACAGACACACCCCATCCTGTCTCCAATTCAGGCTGCAAAATGTGGTTGAGTCCGTGCCTCAGCTTCCCCCAGGATCTTCCATTTTAAACAAAATTTGAAAATTCCTTCCAGTAGCACCTTAGAGACCAACTAAGTTTGTTATTGGTATGAGCTTTCGTGTGCATGCACACTTCGGATACACTGAAACAGAAGTCACCAGATCCACATATACCATATTTTTTGCTCTATAAGACTTTTTCCCTCCTAAAAGTAAAGGGAAATATGTGTGCGTCTTATGGAGCGAATGCAGGCTGCACAGCTATCCCAGAAGGCAGAACAGCAAGAGGGATTGCTGCTTTCACTGCGCAGCGATCCCTCTTGCTGTTCTGGCTTCTGAGATTCAGAATTTTTTTTTTCTTGTTTTCCTCCTCCAAAAACTAGGTGCGTCTTGTGGTCTGGTGCGTCTTACAGAGCGAAAAATACGGTATATAGTGAGAGGCTGGGGAGGGGTATTACTCAGAAGGGTGGTGGGAATGGGTGATTGGCTGATAGGTGTGGTAAACCTATCAAAGACAGTTTGATTGCCCAATCCAATGCCCAGACCTTTCCTCATACACCAATAAGGCAATTGTGGGATCGGTTTAGCACTTGATGAAGCAGAGGTATTATTTTGGTCTCAGTTGCTAGGCCAATCCCAGAGTGTGCAGGAGCTGTTACAGTTCCCTATTAAAAGCCTGTTTCAGGCTGCAAAACGGTGCTGAAGACAGATGTGGTTTACAGTTCTGCTGAACCTTCAGGGAAAGTCATGCATGCATGCATGCATGCTGGAAAGACAAATGAGAGGCGCTATATTGGGCTCCCTCAGTTCTTGCTGCAACTGATGTAACATAATGGGCACATCATCCTCAGCAGTGGCAAGCTCAAGGTCTCAAGGAAACTTAGGAAAGGCTGAAGCGCATGAGGCACAAAGTTGCTGCTGTTTTGATTCCCAGCTCTCTTGGCAAGCTGCTGTCCCACCTCAGCTTTTCTCTCTGTCATGAGACAAAGGTTCTTGAGAGCAGAAGCAGTAAGGCCTACAAAGCCTACACAATTATTCAAGCCTTCTAACTGTTAACAGCAAACTCATTCTCCCTATAAAAGTAGCCAGCTTCTCTGTGGGCCTCAGTGTCCGAAGTGTGTGTGTGCGTCTCAGCCAGTGTAGGTGTGTGTGTCTCAGTGTGTGGTGTTGTGTTGCTGCAGACATAACTAAGACTGTGCCTGTGAAGTCAGATAGCTGCTACGAGCACTCTGTGTATGCTCTTTAACTATGCTGTTTATGAACAACTTTATTTTGTTTATGAAGAAGACTCTGCGTTGATTAATTCACCACTGCGCGGCACTCTCACCATCCAAAGACCTGCACATTTTGTAAATATTTTCAGTGGCAGAATTCATTTTTTTCTTTCTCACTGATTCATACCCTCTCATAAAACCACAAGCTTTTCGTAAGGGACTAAGTGCAGCCTGCGTGGTGTGGATCATGTGTGTGTGTGGCAAACACAACCACTAGAGACACGACCCCCACAAGGGTGGGCCAAAAGCAAAAACTACCCTCCTTGGGCCGGAGCCACCCCTGTCTAAGGGCTAGCAGTAGTCATGGATGGATCTTCACCACAAAGATGTACCCAGTTTTTAAACTCAGCACTCACTGCATACAAATGTGCCTGAGTTAAGCTGCAGGGCTGCATTTTGGTACTATGGATATCATCAAGATTACCTCAGATGAGAAGCACACGTCGATATAGGAGTGCCATGCACAAAGTGTTCTGTTTCCCCCTCCCAGCAGCTTCTCTGACTGCTGCTTCAGTCCATTCTTGTTCATGTCCTTTTGCTTTCCTTAGCAGCTTCTACTTCAAAACTTCCAATCACAATGGCCACGATCCATAAGCACACCAAACCAGAATATTTATAGTTCAGTCCCATTGATTACTGCGACTTGACCATTCCTGTCGATACGAAAAGTAATTTGGACTGCAGATTTAAGGTTTCTTGAAATTCCCAGCCCTTTTCTCTGGAATTGCTGTCAAAACGTCTTCTAGAGGTTCATTGTTTTCAATGAAACCATTTCTGCCAAGGCAGTTTACAATTCAACACAAAGGATATAAAAATTGGTGGGGGTGGGGAGAGTCTAACTGGCAAAGTGCCAGTTCTCTTTGCCTGTATCTCTCCCTTTTTCCTCCCTCAGGGCAGGTGGTGTCAGTTGGCCTCGTGAGGGGATAGCCTGACTGGAGCAAGTCTTGATGTAGCCTTTGCCTGATTCCTTCATGCTCTTCTCTCCTATACAGTGGTACCTCGGGTTAAGTACCAAATTCATTCTGGAGGTCTGTTCTTAACCTGAAACTGTTCTTAACCTGAAGCACCACTTTAGCTAATGGGGCCTCCTGCCGCCGCCGTGCTGCTGGAGCACGATTTCTGCTCTCATCCTGAAGCAAAGTTCTTAACCCGAGTGAAATATACTCAGAGTCGCAAAGTGATTTCATGCTCTTTATTCAGCTCATAGTGGTGAGGAGGAATGAATGAATGCCCCCTCAAAGTATCTGCTTTATATACATTATTTACACAATGGGCTGCACATGATTGGCTAATTCCGGAATTCTACTGTAAGCCAATCAGGTTGTGGATTCACTTCTATCTGGAGCATGATTGGGTGGTTCCTGCTAACCAATCATATTGCTGCATTGTTCTAGGACCAATCAGACTGCTGCATTCTGAATCCTATTGTTCTAGGACCAATCAGACTGCTGCATTTTGGATCCTATTGTTCTAGGACCAATCAGACTGCTGCAGTTTGGATCTTACTCAACTCAGTACATAACACCTAGGTACTATTTCTGGGTTAGCAGAGTCTGTAACCTGAAGCGTTTGTAACCCGAGGTACCACTGTAGTAGGTAAAAGTCTTGACCAGACTTTTCAGGGCCTGCCCTGAGGTTGTCTTTGCCTCCCATGTATTTGTGTTTCTTCTCACATCTTGTCTCTTTTTGGGTTAGCTTCCCATGTGTTTTCAGACTTGATTTTGGGGGTTCCCCCCTCCCCACCTGATAATAAAATGCAATTGTAGCACCAACTTGTTGAGGAACTTTTGAATGGGACACTGCTGATTGAAGATGACTATAAGAAGACCATTAGCAAACTCTGCATGTAAGCAGAAATGGGGAAATTGCCTCAGGCATCTTTTCTTAGCGTGGACAATAGAGGAAACTGAGGTTTAGGTATCCTTCCCTTGGTTTCTGCTATATGGGCTGTGAGTGCTGCTGCTTATGCACTGAATTGGCACCAGAGAAGTATTAGGAGATTCCAGCTGATCAGGGCCTGTGAAAGATCCTATAGCCCAGAAGGCAATACTGTTTTTGGCTTTGACTCTATTGTCAGAGATAAATTATGGGCTCAAGCAGAATCTTAGTACTTCATGCAGCTCAAAAACTAATTTGGAATTGGTATAGAAAAGCAGATGTGCTGAAGATATACCTATAGAGCAACTCCTTGCCCTGTAGCCTTTCTGAAGGCAGGGCAATGGCTCACTGTTCTTCTATGGGATATGTTGTGCTGAGCTGTAAATATGAGGCAGTCTGCTTTGGTTAAAATTAGGAAATAAAGCCTGTTCTGTAAGGGGGCATATGAAGAGAATACACCCTCAGATCGGTGCATAACACGTGTGTGTAAAATAATACTCCACAAATACTTATGTGTAAAATAATATTCAATGAACTCCTACTTTCTAAATAGGGAAGCAGTGCTTTCTTTTCACAAAAGAGCTCTTTCAACTGCAGAAGTAGGTGCTCCTTTTTAAAAAGTTGTATTTCCTGCTCCTTTGAGTCTGACCTGAGAGTGGCATGGTGATGATAACACCAAGGTTGAAAGTTTGATCCCTGTATGGGACAGCTGCATTTTCCTGTATTCCAGGGGGCTGGAATCATCCTCAAGGTCCCTTCCAACTCTGTGATAGGATAGGATACGATATGAAATGAAGAAATAGGATATTGTAATGAGACTAGATTGGACTAAATGGGTTCTTTAGTGCTAGGACTCTGATTATAAAAAGAGGCTGCTAAAGAGATCAAACTAGGTTGACAAGCTTAACCTGGCAGATACCATTTGTTGGGAGAATAGCAGTTATGACTTAGGTGATGTGTTGCACCACGAACTAAATAGTGGGTGGGGTATCTTTCTCCCTCCCCTCCCCTGGCGGGATGTCAAGTTATCTCTGTGTTACAGATAGCAGTGCTAGTCTTGAAACTGGGTCTGAAAGCTGTCATTTCCTTACTTGCTTTCTGGAAGAACTGAGAATGGTTTTTGTGCCCCTCCCCTCCTATAAATATGATGAGGAGTTAATGATGCAAATCTTCTCTTTTATGTTCAGCCTGAATTTATGAAACTTTGTATCAGAGAATTGCTATCCATATCATTTGGATTTTATGACTATTGTTTCACTTTTTAACCTAACTGTAAACTGTTTTAGGATTTTTGTAATTTATTATTGTTGATTGTTTTATTGCTTGTAAACCACCATTGTTGTATTTTATATAGAAAGCTGCTGTAGCAGTCAGAATGACAATGAATAAATCAACCTCTTCCCCCTCCCATTTATTTTAGGCAAGGATACTAGTACTGTTAGAAGTTGTCAAAACATTTAAGCAGCTCTACTTAAAAGGCAAAACATATTCAAGCATTGCACAAATGCTGCCAGAACCAAGGCAATAAATCCTAGTGGACAAAGGAGGTAGGTGGTTTTGCTGATTGGGCTTTTAAGATCCCCAGGGGAAATCAAATTCCACCGAAAAGGTGGTGGGGCTCCATTAATTCTCAGGATAAGAGGCAGGACCCCACTGAGAGGTAAGCTTATTAATCACATGTAGGGAATCTGTTGGGGAGTTGCTTGCCATTCTGCTTCCTAAAGGAAGGAAGAAACAGAAAGCAAGGAGGGGTAGTAGATTAGGGAGGAACTTGTGCCTTTATGGCTGTGTGAGAGAAATATGCTACCAATATCTGCAGAAGGATGGGGTGCAGCTTAAACGGCATCATAAAGTTGACACTATACCTTTAAACGGTGAACGAAGTATCTTACTATCATTCTTATTTCCATTTATACAAGTCGCAGAAGACAGCCAACATGCAGAAAACTTTATTCAAATTAGTGGTATTTAATGGCATAAAAATAGAGCAACTTTGAAATAAACATTTTACAAGTATCCTATTTTAAGATACATCGGTTTAAAGTGTTTTCGATACAAAGTTCTTAACCTGCCAGGGAGGTGCTGGCTTTCTATTTAACCAAACTTCGGGCAGATCGGCACATGGTCAGGAAGATTTAGCCGGTAGTGCAGCAAATCTTTTTAATTACTCAGACCTGTGGATTAACCAAGCAAGACAGGTAATGAAATAGCACTGTTATTGATAGCACTTTAAGTTGAACAACCAGATCAAGAGCACTGGGAATCGTTTCAACAACCAAAGACAACATGGGGTATCTAAATTGCATACATAGAACGGTGGTATTCAGCTAAGTTTCACTCAGAATCAACCTACTAAAATTAAAGGACCTAGTTTTGTCATGTTTGTTAATTTCAGTGGGTCCACTCTAAGTAAACCTAAGTTGAATACCACCCTTAGTTTAGTAGTCGTTTCCTATTTCCCACAAAAAACTGGGAATCACAGTTCTAGGAAGGGGCTATGCTACTTTCTTTCAGCATTATTTTTTAAAATTCCCAGAATCCTCTGAGGATATCAGGATAGTTAAACTGGCATAAAATGTTAAGTACATACATTCATCACATGTAGCAGTATCTACATGTGATACCCAAGTACTGTATGTTGATATCCACACCAAATTCTGAATAATTTGTTCCTCACATCTTTAAAAGACAGTACATTCACATGTCTCACTACTCTAAGCTCATCTGTTCCTGGCAAATAGCAGTAAATTATTGTTTTTCCTATTCTGTTAATATGCTACAGTTTTATAGTTTAAGACTGTGAGCTGAACATTTTAACGCCGTATTTCCTACACACAACATGCATTTTTATCACATGCTTTTTCAGATATGGTAACACCAGTGGCAGATTTATCATTATTTCCTTAAAAGCAGATTTTGGGATAAAGAGCTACTGCTGATTTATCCCTCCCTCCCTCCCTCCTTTCACAAGTGCTGAAAAGACACTCACTGATTTAGATTTTGTAGTTCCTGTGGTAAGTCACAGCCAATGTAAGCTCCATTTGTCAAACTGTATTCCAATAGAGCACTAAAGCAGGCATCCTGACCAAATAATAATAAAAAGATTGTTAACAACTGCAGAATTTATGAATATGAATTTTAACAAAAG
This sequence comes from Podarcis pityusensis, assembly GCF_964106645.2. Taxonomy (NCBI): domain Eukaryota; kingdom Metazoa; phylum Chordata; class Lepidosauria; order Squamata; family Lacertidae; genus Podarcis; species Podarcis pityusensis. The sequence continues at coordinate 62,230,160 of NC_138035.1, forward strand.
TAACCCTGCAACCAATTTATAACTTTACAGTATTTGAAAACAGCATGCCTAAAGAAGAATATCTTTAGAACATTCTTGGTAGCTGACTTTCACATAAAACTGTTGTTAGGAAACATAGGGTGCTATTGTATGAGCTGGACTGCAGCAAACATATTCTAACACAGCCTTGTGTTTAAACTTGCTTGCTAGTAGACTACCAGGAATTTCATGCAGACAAGTGAGCAGGCTCGGCAAGAAGGGATGGTTTCTTTGGGTAGTCTATTTTTAATGAGCATGTTACTTTAAAAAGGTAAAGGTAAAGGACCCCTGACAGTTATGTCCAGTCGCAGATGACTCTGGGGTTGCAGCACTCATCTCACTTTACAGGCTGAGGGAGCCGGCGTTTGTCCGCAGACATTTTTTTCGGGTCATGTGGCCAGCATGACTAATCCGCTTCTGGTGAAACCAGAGCAGCGCACGGAAACACCGTTTACCTTCCTGCCAGAGCGGTACCTATTTATCTACTTGCACTTTTTGGTGTGCTTTCGAACTGCTAGGTTGGCAGAAGCTGGGACCAAGCAATGGGAGCTCACCCCATTGCGGGGATTTGAACTGCCGACCTTCTGATCGGCAAGCCCAAGAGGCTCAGTGATTTAGACCATGACCCTATACAAACAGCTATTAAAGTGAGGTGTTTGAAGAGTTTATTATGTGTGGGGTTTCTTAGCTTATGTGATTTAGCCATATTTATATTTTAACTGTTGTTTTAATTTATGTTTCCATTGTTGTAGCTTTAAGGTTGCAACGTACTACAAAATATGAAATATGCCAAGAATGAAAACCATTCATCATTAATATCTATGCCATAATGGAAACTTCCTTTCTTCTTAGCTAAGGCTTTATTGAATCATATTAATCATTTTGATGAACAATTTTTGATATTTTCTGATATTTTGAATTACTATGACTTTACTGAATTGATGAATTTGTTGCTGTTTGCTTTATTTAAATGTTATTGTATTTGAGAGTATAGCGACTGTAATGTTGTCATTGTTTCAATGCTTTTGTGGTCATTGTGAACTGCTTTGAGCTCAACATTTGTTGTTGGAAGTGTGGAATAGAAATATTAAATCAAAATCAAATCAAATGACTGTGTTACATTTCTACTGGAAAATCTGGGTTCTTTTGGCTTCAGTCAAGAAATTATTGTTGCATCCCAGGCTGTTTCATCTTCAACATAGCCATGGCTGAATTCACCACATATTCAATATCATTATGACCGTTTTCACTCTCTCATGGGTTAATATTGCCTGAAGTAGAAAAGCTGGAACACATGAGCAGGTGTAAATGTATTCTAAATGAAAAGCCCTTGCATATAACTTTTACAGTATTTATACTACGGACAGCCACAGGCAACCTGCCATTCCGCTCTGAAATTAACAGTTTTAACTGAAGCAAGCATGAATTCAACATTTTGCATTGGCAGATAGCAAGCAAGCAAGCCTTACTCTGACAAGCACATGAGGATTCCCCACTATAATGAGCAATGCCTTGGGTCTGGTAATTGCCACATTAAAGCGCTTTGAATTAGTAAGGAAACCTAAGAGTTGTTTTTCATCAGCAAATGAAGTTTCGTTTGACCGAACCTGGAAGAAAGCAGAAACATTAAATCCTGCAAAGGTAATTCTACAGAAGTGTATATGTTTGTGTGTGCGTTCATATATACACTCACTGATACACACACATACTCTATGCAAGGTCCAACTATGTCGTCTTGTGTTAGGAGGCAACCCTAAGAGATGTTGTACCACCACAATGCATTAGCTGTGCAACATCTGAGACTGCTGTGATTGGCTGGAGCAGTTGCAGCAGGTCCCAGCTAGAAGGTCAAAAGTCTATAATGCTCATTCCATAACTACTGGAGGGGATCCAGGATGCAAGGGCCTATGATTACAGTGTGCGTGACGGACAGCAGAGCCAGACCAGTCGGGTGATACAGTCCCTCAGAAATCCCAACAGAGTGCTGGAGCCTCTCTCTGCGTGGCTACCAAGACGGCTAGCCAAAGGGGGTGGAGCAGCACTTTGGGAGGGAGAATAAAAAGAGAATTTTCAGAGGGAGAGAGCTAGATAGGGACAGAGAGAGGGCTTGATTTGAGTTGGGAGATAGGGATTAGGAGAGGATTTGACTGAGGGAGAACTGGTTCTGATCTGAGTGGAACATCCACATTGAGGAGACTACTGTATCCATAGGAACAGGAAAGAGCCTTGCGGCTTTGATAGGAAGACCAGGTTGAGTGGGGAAGGTATATAGACAGGAGTTAACTGGAGGGCCGAGTGTGAGTCAGGAGAGGTGGAAGCTGTGGGAATACAGATTACCTGGGTCTCATTTTAGCCAGGAGCAGAGAGATCTTCTAGAAGGAAAAGACTCCCAAAACCAGTTAAAAGGGGTGTAGTGACCCCCAGGGTCTGTTACACTATTTGGAAATGCCTCAGGCAGGAGTGGGATTAAGAGGTTGGGTAACTGACAAAAAGTGCCCTTTGCTCGTGAACCAAAATATTAAGCTGTGAAGAAAGCTGTGCTGTGTCAAAAGTATTTTACTCTAACGCCTGTCATAACTAAGTAAAGGCGTGAGAGTGAAATAAGAGAAACTGAGTTAAGCATTTTACCATCTCTTCTAGAAAACTGAACATCTACCGGAAGTGTAAATCCTGATTTTTAGCAACTGACGTTTAAGAAAAGTTGTGCATTTACTACTTTAATGCCTCTGACATCTTAAACTTAGCGTAATTAATAAGTTAACTGTTTCCTGAAAGAACACAACTCCAGACCCATCCCTGTTTTTACTAACTTTGTTTTGCAAATAAAACCTTTCAAATTTGTTCAATTTCTGCCTAAGACTCCAAATCACTTAAGTTTTCTCTCAAACAAGAATTCCAAAAGATAACATGTGGTAATTTAGAAATTTAATTAATCGTTGTACCAAGCGGTAGGTTCACTACAGGTTTAATTGAGGCAGTTAGCGGTGGGATCTGCTAAGTTTAATTGGAGCTAGCAGTAGATCTGTTACAATAACACGGCTGCCAGTTTAAAAAATATAACAGAGCACAATCCTGTTCTCCCAAACACAAGTTCTGCCCTGACCAGTGTGAGCTGCCAATGCTTTGGACTGTGGATTCACTCTCTAGCTCTGACCAGCTGCACACTTTCCTGGGAGTAAGCATCCTGGGAGTAAGCGTCACTGAACAAGTAGGACTCATTTCTGAGCAAACTTGCAGAGGACATGCCTATCTAAAATCTCTGCTGATCATTAAGAGTAATGCCACCTATTTTTGCATTGTTTTGTTGCTTCCACCCGCAGCTCTTGAGAATGTGACCAATACTTGGGTGTTTCAGACACACAAATAGCATCTCACTACATACTGTTGATAGGATGATCACTAGGAATTCTTGCCCTTGAAACTCCTCTACAGAACCCACTTTGATGTCCGCTAAATCCACACTGCGCAAGAGAATTCTGATTTTTTCTACCTAAAGAAGAGACAGTATGACAATTACATTTCAGTTATGGCATTCAACACAACTGGCATTAAACAGATGAGCAAGAAATTCAGTTCCTGAAATCCAACTCTGAATATGGACCACAGGCCAAAAAAGGTTAACCTCCCCAAAGCTAAACACATAACGTAAGGGAGAACTGTAAATTTAGGTAGCTTTTTGTGAAAATATCCTGTTGCCTATGTAATGCTTTACTAACTTTAGATTAAGATCCACCATCACTTAAATCCACTCTTGCATCTTTCAAAATTATAAGCTATATGTAATGTAGTAAAGAATATACATATTGCCTTGGATCTTAACAAGGCTTCTGCAAATGAAAAGTCTTCTTTATGTTCACGGAGGAGATCGAGATCCAGGAAACGATCCTGCTGGTGGAAGAAGATAAATTTGGGAAGTGGCAAAAGTTAGCTGACATTGTGATGTAGATCTATCCAATTTTCAGTTTCTCAAATAATATGAGAACCAAAACACTGCAATCCTTCAAAACGTGCAGTTCTCCAACTCTATAGTGGGTACACAAACATGCACCTTAGGGGAAGTGTGCCTAAAAATGCATTTATTAGAGAAAATAACACGTGCAAATGCACTACAGGAGGACAAATTGCTTACAAAAATCAGCATGTGAGACAAAAATGTGTATATTAGTCAAAATAATAATAATAATAATAATAATAATAATAATAATAATAATTTATTATTTATACCCCGTCCATCTGGCTGGGCTTCCCCAGCCACTCTGGGCGGCTTCCAAAAAATATATATTAAAATACTGTACTATATCAAAACAGGGCTGCCTTCAGATGTCTTCTATAAGTCTGGCAGTTGTTGTTCTCTTTGACATCTGGTGGGAGGGCGTTCCACAGGGCGGGTGCCACTACCGAGAAGGCCCTCTGCTGGTTCCCTGTAACTTGGCTTCTCGCAGTGAGGGAACCGCCAGAAGGCCCTCGGTGCTGGACCTCAGTGTCCGGGTAGAACGATGGGGGTGGAGACGCTCCTTCAGATATACTGGACCGAGGCCGTTTAGGGCTTTAAAGGTCAGCACCAACACTTTGAATTGTGCTCGGAAACGTATTGGGAGCCAATGTAGGTCTTTCAAGACCGGTGTTATATGGTCTCGGCGGCCGCTCCCAGTCACCAGTCTAGCTGCCGCATTCTGGATTAGTTGTAGTTTCCGGGTCACCTCCAAAGGTAGCCCCACGTAGAGTGCATTGCAGTAGTCCAAGCGGGAGATAACCAGAGCATGCACCACTCTGGTGAGGCAGTCCGCAGGCAGATAGGGGGTCAGCCTGCGTACCAGATGGAGCTGGTAAACAGCTGCCCTGGACACAGATTTGACCTGTGCCTCCATGGACAGCTGTGAGTCCAAAATGACTCCCAGGCTGCGCACCTGGTCCTTCAGGGGCACAGTTACCCCATTCAGGACCAGGGAATCCTCCACACCTGCCCTCCTCCTGTCCCCCCAAAACAGTACTTCTGTCTTGTCAGGATTCAACCTCAATCTGTTAGCCGCCATCCATCCTCCAACCGCCTCCAGACACCCACACAGGACCTTCACTGCCTTCACTGGTTCTGATTTAAAAGAGAGGTAGAGCTGGGTATCATCTGCATACTGATGAACACCCAGCCCAAACCCCCTGATGATCTCTCCCAGCGGCTGCATGTAGATGTTGAAAAGCATGGGGGAGAGGACAGAACCCTGAGGCACCCCACAAGTGAGAGCCCAGGGGTCTGAACACTCATCCCCCACCACCACTTTCTGAACACGGCCCAGGAGGAAGGAGCGGAACCACTGTATCACAGTGCCCCCAGCTCCTCAAGACGGTCCAGAAGGATGAGCTCTAAAATTCTTTTGAATTCTCATGGGGGCTTTTTGTTGGATGGGCAAATCACAATTTGATGAGGAAATGTTGAACTTAAATACCAGAAAAATAAGAAACCGAAAGAAACCAAAATTGACAAGATTCACCCATCTCTAACGTACACTTTGTTGTCTGGGGGAAATATTCTAATAACTTCAGCAATCTTAGTAGACTTATGTCCCCAGCCAGATGAGTTATAAATAGCAAATATGATGAAGATGATGATGATTGAGATGTACCTTCTAACTGTTTTTTTAATAGTTGTGACTGCCATCCTACAACAAGGCTTTTAGAACCTCTTAGGGTAAGCTGACAATACCACCCCAGGTAACAACCAAAACATGTACCCACAACATTCCATACAAAAAGAAAACGAAGAACAGACAAAAAACAAAGAACAGCATAGGCACAATGTTCGGATTATTTACACCGGACAAGAGGGTACACAGAGGCTGAACATGGAGCCCGGCACGCTTCCGTTGCGAAACTCTGCAAGCTATCCGTGCCTCCCGCAAAAATCCTCCTCAGGCCTCTTTCTCTTGCCGGTAGCAGAGCGAAACACAGCGGTGAGAAGCAGAGTGCAGCACGTGTGGAATAAATCAGAGCAGACACAAGGCAGTCCTTATCTACTCTTGCCTTTTAATCATGAAGAATAACATCATAAATTCAGACCTGGCGAGAACTGACACATTCTCCCTTTCGCATGGCGTCCGAAAGTCAGACTGAAACACACGGAGTCAAACCACTCCCTTAAGTGTTTCTAACCACGCCTCAGGAAAGAGACGTCACCAGAACTCTTTAACTCTGTGAGTTCTGAAACCATTAACACCCCCTCTCGTCACGAATCCTGAGGGAAACTGTGAACCCCTATTTACAGACCTCTTTGAGTTCAACTCACCTCCCATTGCCTTTTGCCTCCCACTGGCATCTATCCCAGGCAATTGTTGAATCCCTTCCACACTCCCAGAATCACACTGTGCGAAACCAACCCACGCACTGGTGACCTGAAACCTCTCCGGTGGAATGCCCTTTGTGGTCCGAGTTGACCGCCGGAGCACAACCTCGGGCGCTCCTCCTGACCCACTGGGGTCAGCAAGTGTGTCTCCAGCAAGCTCAGAAGACTCCCCCTCTGACTTGCTGCGTCTTCGGGCTTCCTGCACTTGGCTAACAGGAGATGAAGGCTCACTCTTGGGTTCCCTCTTAACCTGTGGAGAAACCCACCCCTGTGCTTGACCATCATCAGCAACCTGGTCTTCAGCAACAGGCTCCGCCTCTGCCTCTCCTTCCTCCCTTTCTTCCTCCCTTTCCTCCCCCTCAGAATCGGACAGACATTCTGAGAGAAAATCAGAACCATACCTAGGCTGTGACCAACCATCCTGCTCAAAGAACTCAGCATGCTTGCTGACCAGCAGCGTGGTCTGATCACCCTCTGGGTATGCAAACTTCCACCCATTTGTTGCAGGATCATACCCACAGAAGATCATGTCCTGGTACCTAGGACCACCCTCCTTCCGTTGCGCTGTTGGTATTGGCACTGAAGCCTTGGAACCAAACGAACGGAAGAAATGCACCTGTGGCTTCCTCTTGTGCAACAGAAAATACGGTGTGTCACCTACATCGTGATTGTAGGACCTGTTAAAAACAAAGCTGGCAAACTTCCCAGCCTCACTCCAAAAGCTCTGAGGCAGCCCAGAGTCACACAGCAAAACCCTGACAACTTCAGCCAGTGCTTCACTCCTGTGCTCTGCCACGCCTCTCTCTTGAGGAGACTTTGCACCCGTCACCTGGTGACGAATTCCCTTTTTCTTGAAGAACTCCTTCAGAGCAGACCCAGTGAACTGTGACCCACGGTCGCTCCTGAACGCTTGCACCTTGGTGGAGAACCTTAGTTCCACCTCCGCAACCCAATCCTGGATGAGTTGCGCCGCCTCTCTCTGCGACCTGAGAGAAAAAGACCATAAATTCTGAGTAAAATCATCCGTTATCAATAGCTGAAACCTGGCCCCACCCAGACTCTCACACTTCATTGGTCCTGTAAGGTCTGTGTGAATCAACTCAAAAGGTTTTGTGGTTACCCTCTTTACCCCGGGAAACCTGCACCTTTGAACCTTGCTGCATGCCCTGCACACTAGGGATCCCTCACATGGCGTGATTTTACAACCTTTGGTGCAGCCTGGCAACCTCTTAACATCCTCCAGACAAGCATGAGACATTCTCTTGTGCCATACATGAACACATGAATCATGGCTGGGAACACTAGCACACTGCGCCTGTGCTTTCCCTGCATTCCCACCACCCTCCAGAGGTGTTTCCAGAACAAAGAGGTTGTCCTTGCTCTCCACGTTGACAAGTTGCCTCCCCCCTCTGGAAATGGAACAGGTATTATTTTCAAAACAAATTTTGTATCCCTGCTTCGCCAGAGCAGAAACCGATAACAGGCAACACTTCATCCCTGGTACAATGAAGCACTCCAGCTCAGCCTGCAAAACAGAAATATAGACATTTGCCACTTTAGATACATTTCGTTTTGTTCCGTCAGCTAATTTACAAGTCGTCCCAGTTAAAACAGCCCTGCAATTCCGCAGCTCCCCAGCAGATGGCGTTATCAGGTGATGACTCGCTCCTGAGTCCAGCACCCACTTCACAGTTGTGTCCCTGCTGGCATTGTTGTTCAAAGTTGCCAGAGAAGCCGCGAGATGATAACAGTCTCCCTTCTCTGAGTCACGTCCTTCCTTCGCGTTCCCACGCTGGCCTCCTCTCCGAGACTGGTTCCCATGGGAAACGACCTTGGAGACATCCTGCCCGGCCTCTCTGCTCCTCTGCGGACAAGCCCGTTTTAGGTGGCTGTTCGATCCACAGACATAACATCGACGAGTGGAAAAAGCCTGAACACAGCTCTCATCTGGCTTGCCCCCCCCACCTCTGCAACCGGTGGAGCTGCCTGCGCCAGACCTGCCTTCTCGGACACGCCTCTCCTGTTCGTCCGAAAGACGCCCTGTCACGTACGATAGCGTCAAATCCTGTGGACTCATCGATTCCATAGACAGACACAAATTGTCATAACTTTTGTCCAGAGAGCTGAGCAAAATATAAACCTTCAGTTCTTCTGAAAAGTTGACCTGTAACAGGCGCAACTCATTAAAAACAGATAGCATCTCAGTAACATGCTGTCTGATGTTCCCACCGGGACGCAGCTTCATCTCAAACAAGCGTCTGGTGGTGTGGATCTTTGCACCAGCCGTGGTTCTGTGGTGCACCCTCTCAAGGGCTTGGTAGGCCTCCTGAGCAGTCTCAAGCCCTTCAACCAGAGGAAGTTGGGAACCCTCCAAACTGAGCACTATAGCTCCCAGGGCTTTCTGGTTTTTCCTCTGCGACGCGTGAGCAGCCGCTATGTCCGCTGCCGCTGCTCCTGCTGCAGGTGGTGGGAGAGGGGGCCCCTGGGTCGCCTCCCACAACCCCTTGGCTACCAGCCAGGCCTTTAGCTTCCGGCTCCATTCGGCCCAATTTTGTCCATTTAATTTCTCAAAGGGAACTGAGAATGATTCACGATCGTCTGCCATCTCCTCCCCGGGGGCTGAGCTTACTCACGTCTCCCGGCTCCGGCAGATCGGCTTCTCCTCCCAGCGAGCTCCTTCCAGCTTCAAAGACACAGCTCCAGAGCTCCAGCTGGCCCAGCAACTTTCCTGCTGGCTTCCCCCACACGTGGGACGTTCCTGCAATGCTTCAAAGCTTTGGCGAGCACCCATAACCTGTTCGGATTATTTACACCGGACAAGAGGGTACACAGAGGCTGAACATGGAGCCCGGCACGCTTCCGTTGCGAAACTCTGCAAGCTATCCGTGCCTCCCGCAAAAATCCTCCTCAGGCCTCTTTCTCTTGCCGGTAGCAGAGCGAAACACAGCGGTGAGAAGCAGAGTGCAGCACGTGTGGAATAAATCAGAGCAGACACAAGGCAGTCCTTATCTACTCTTGCCTTTTAATCATGAAGAATAACATCATAAATTCAGACCTGGCGAGAACTGACACATTCTCCCTTTCGCATGGCGTCCGAAAGTCAGACTGAAACACACGGAGTCAAACCACTCCCTTAAGTGTTTCTAACCACGCCTCAGGAAAGAGACGTCACCAGAACTCTTTAACTCTGTGAGTTCTGAAACCATTAACACACAATAGAAATCCATAGCATGAAGCCTTACCTGCTTTTGATAAGGCGTAATCACTCCAATATCTTTCTGTGACACTGAATGGTAGATGCTTTTAGCAACAAGGCAACAATAAAACATTACTTGGACTGCTTCTGTAGGATTGAACCAAGAAGGATTGTAGCCTTCACGTGTTTCAGTGCCCTGGCAATTGGGAGGTGGGAAAAGAAAACCGTCAACAATGCACTTTATATTTATTTTTCTGAAAGTCTGATCGCCTGTTTTATTCTCATGATAACCATTTTGATAATAAAAGTGACTTTAATGTGGTTATCACCAAACAAATGCATTTTCATATTAATTAATTAATGCATTATTATTATTATTTACCAGAAGAAGTCAATTATTTCAACAAAATTGGAATCTTTTTGTTTTTACTTAAAAATCTGTCAAAATCTTTCTTCAATTTCTAAGTATTTCGTTTACTTGATTTAGGGGGGCAGCTGCCCTCCCCAGCTATGCCCATGCCTAGACCTTAAGTTTTGCCAACCTCTCTTTGGATACAAACATGTTTTACGTACTCTCATTCCATGAAAAACCAGGGGGAAACCTTTCCTTGGCAGCTTGTTCCATCCCAACAAAGAGTTTGTCACAGAAGGATCAGCACACACTTCCAACTCCTTATGGTAAAAGAGTCTAGATGGCAATGTGAGCAGTGCAGCATGTGACCTGTAATTCTTCACAAGCTTTGTAATCTGCAAGCAAAGAAAGTAAAATCCAAAACAGGGGGCTATACATTATTATCTGAAGCAAACACTTATTGGTACATGGGGCCAGTTTTGCCACGTTTCAAAGAATGTCACTTCTGGAAGCGGCTTCCTGATGGACTTCACTGGGAATATGTCTGTAGTTTTAGATGTAAGGTAAGGTAAAGGAGCCCTGGAGGGCTAAGTCCAGTCAAAGGCGACTATGGGGTGTGGTGCTCATCTCGCTTCAGGCCGAGGGAGCTGGAGTTTGTCCACAGCTTTCTGTCATGCGACCAAACTGCTTCTGGCACAATAGAGCACCATGACGAGTGCCAGAGCATTCAGAAATGCTGTTTACTTTCCCACCACAGTGGTAAATATTTATCTACTCACACTGGTATGCTTTCGAACTGCTAGGTTGGCAGAAGCTGGGACAGAGCAATGGGAGCTCGCCCCATCGCATGGATTCAAACTGCTGGCCTTCTGATCAGCAAGCCCAAAAGGCTCAGTGGTTTAGACCACAGTGCCACCCATGTCCCTAGTTTAGATGTACAGATTGGCTCAGTTTGTGTTGATCTTTGCCAGCCCATGTATTAAGACTGGAACAGGAGCTGTGCAGGCCACATTCTTCGCAGAGAGAAGAAACTTGAGTTCCCCAAGACAAATTCCATCAATGCCCCCAATCGTACACGATGGCACTGACTCACTAGGCTGGGGAGCCCCAAATGTTTCCAACCTTAAAGATGTGATGCTACTTGCCGATGACACCTGTTTGAAAAGGCTACTGGAGTCAATGATATAATTTGTACTGTATTTTAGATCTGCTATATAATATCTGTTGAGAGGTGAAGAAATTGCCTAGAAGACAGCAGCTTGCATTTAATGAAGAGATACAAGATTATATACTATACATCAGAGTGGAGAATCTTTTTCAGGTCGAGGGCTGCGTTTCATCTGGGCAGCCTTCTGGGGTCATGTGCTAGTGGTGGGCAGGGCCAGAGGCAAAAGTGGGAGGGACAAGAAGTATGAATTTTATCTTTGGGCAGTATGCTAGTTTCGATACACCTGCAGACACCACCACCTATAAATACAAGCAAGTATTATGGGGGTGGCAAGTTCTGATGAAACATGGTTTTATCTGGTATTCATAACATTTGCTTTGTATTCTTTTGGTATCAGCAAAACTACTGGTTGACTGCTGTACTGAATAACTTCAGAGACTGAGCGGTTAACATCATTCCCCAACTAACTTACCAACAGAGGATTGTATGATTCAGTAGCACCAAAAGCCTCCTCATCTCTCTGATATAGAGGGCGACTCATCAGTCTCTCCAGCAGGGAAATGTGCAATCCATAAACTGAAGCAAGCCTGGATTTTATTACTGGACCTAGCTGCATCGGATCACCTGAAAGGACTATCTGTAAATACAATTGTTTATTATTATTATTATTTAAAAAAGGGAAACTTAAAATCAAGTTCTAATGTAACTTTTTCATGCAATGTATTTACAAAACATGTTCAGGGGATCTTGGAGTAGTGTGCCATCAACATGCAGGTGGCTTCCAGCTCACTCTGCTTTTACAGGTGTCCAAGGAGGACCTGATGATGCCCCAAACAGATACCTGGAGTCAGTAATGGGCTGTAGGAAGGCTAGCAAAGTGAGGCTAAATACAGATTTTTTAAAAAGAGGTGCTGTTGATGAATGGTCTATCAGTCTAGGGAAGTGGTATTCAGTCTGCTCTAGATCCCCACTCCTCTCTTAAGGTCAGCGTTCACAGTTGGAGAGGGGTGGGGTGGGGGGTACTGTGTGGTCCAGCACTGCTGCTAGATGCTAAGGTGGGCAGCAAAAGCTTGCACTGGTTTCTATCAGCTCTGGTTGGTGAGAGCTAAATGGGCCAGATTGAAAGGCACAGCTAGACTGGATTTGAAAGGCACAGCTAGACTGATTTACTGCAATGCACTGCATATACAGTATGGCACATTCGGAAACTACAGCTGGTCTAAAATACGACAGCTGGACTATTAAGTGGGAATGAACTCTCTGAGCACATCATGCCAGTATTAAGTGTGCTTCACTGGCTAGTGGGACAGTGCTGGTTTTCACCTTTAAAGCCCTAAATGGCATGAGTCCCAAGTAACTGAAGTACCACCCTTCTTCAAATTAACCTGCTGAGCAGTTAAGATCTTTGTCTGAAGCCATTCTCTTGGGTACGCACATATTCTGAAATTAGATGGGTGGCTACTAGAGGGAGGGTTTTTTCTTTTTTCCAGTGATGGCTTCCAATTATGAATTTCCATTATTGAGCATATGGGTCTAGGAAGCACCGGGCAGTCCTTCAGGCTTAGTGGAATAACTGAGTTTATGGGTAATTTGTTTCTCCCTAAATCTGAATTAATTGTTTTAATGTCTACTGGTTTCAAGATTTTACTGCTGTATTGTACTGCCTATTGCTGCTATGTTATTGTTTCGACAGCCACCTAGAAACGTTTGCAAAAAGGCAGCATTTGTTAAATGGGTCCACAATTCTCCTGCCTACAGTTAAGTCACTGAAATCTTCTGTCTGGGTGCTATGGAAAGATATATCGAGAACAATAATGTGCAATATGGAAGAAGAGCCAGTTCAGTCATTCCTCCTGCTCAGGCCAATATCTTTCCCAGCCCTTCTCAAGAATTCCTCTCTTCCTTTTGTTTTCTTAGCTGGAGATGCTGGAATAAACATGAACATTAATTTGTGACCATGTGGCGTATTACCTTACTAAGCTTTAACAGTGTTTTATAACTACAATATTGCAACAAGATGACAATTAAAAATCAAGCACATTGCCATTTAGAGCATGTTCACACTATCAAATCTTGTCTTAAGAAGCATGAGATTCATGCATCCCCTTTGCTCCTGTTTTTGCCAGCAAATAAGCCTGGAAGTCACAATCAAGCTTTGCAGCTTGGGCAAAGGAAGAAATGACGTAGTTGCATGCAGCGAGTGCTTTTGTATAAGCACATCCTTAATATCATATGCACCAGCAGCATATGACAAAATCTTCCAAAAATGTTATATTTTCTTCTTTCTAGAAACTTTATCTCACGACTCTCAAAGGAAAGGAAAGAGGCTCAACCCAACGAAGGCGGTAGAAACGTACACACCTGCCCACTGACTTCTGAAATCAGCCCCAGTGGAATGAGGCTTTCTGGTTCACTGGCCTGTCCTGCTTCATCCAAAAATGCATGTGTAAAGTGTCCAAGCCTAGAGTTAATAGAACAAAAGTTGAAATTGCTGGCTTGTTGCATGTTCTGCCATCCTGTGCTGGTACCAAAGCAATTATTTAAAAAAACAGAAATACAATACTTGTGAATGAATAGTGTTTCAATCCAGTTAAAGCCTTTGATTATCAATTTGTACAAGATTCAACAGGCTGCCTTGGGGCTGCTTCACATGTTACAATAAAGTGAATATACATAATCACCTAACATGCTGATATGTGAACAAACTGTGGAAGACTTGAGGCTTGTGCAATCCCTTCTTTTGCTCCTTTACAATCCGTGGAGCTCATGTGCTCCCCTCTCCTCCTCTTTCACATTCATGAAGAAGAAATGGGAAAACTTTTGCCAGGAGAAGCAGTGGGTGACAAGGTCACTCAGTGAGTTTCATGGAATTTTTTGATAGTTAAAATGACACGTTAAAACATTCAATGACTCATTATAAATAAAGACCACAGAATGATGGTTGTTTTTGAATTTCCTCATTTTTCTTGGTTCAGGTGACTACCTTGGGGCATCTTTACACCCCTGTCTTGTTCTGAATGTTTCACAAAAACATGCATTTGCAATACCTTATTCCTATTTGGTAGAACATTCCTGCACTGCTGCATGTCACTATAATGATCCTGAATCGAGATGCTTTCCAAATGTCTTCTCCGTCTTTGCTGTAAAGCTTTATCACATCACTGAGAGTCTATCAACACAAAACCAGCAATTGGGCATTAAGTATTTTTATCACAGGGTAAATGTACAGCGTATAGCTCATGTACACAGAAGGCAGTACAGTAAGCCTGCAACCTATGTACATTTAACTTGTGAGCATTCACCTTTATGTGAGTGGCAAAAAAATCTTTAAAAGGGGGCATGTTTCTGTGAAAAATGACTTTGGCAATCCTACCTGCAGTTGCACTCAATGGGTTTTGACTATATGCAATTTTGGATTTAGGCGCAATCCCTGGAAGGTAATCCCTGTGTAAGTTGCGGATTTACTGTATGCCAAAACCAAAGCAGATGCCAATAATTTGTGTTTGTTTCTGTGAAGTTTTACTGACTGCGAGTCAACAATTCTGAACTATATGGGACCAAATGTCTTGACTCCATATAAGGCAGCTTTCTATGTTGCTAAGCATTGCTCAGTACAAATAAAGGGAGAAAAACAGCAATGAATTCATACTAAACAAACTTATTGTACATAGCCAATGCTGAGCTTTTAAATACATGATCTACCTCATAATGCAATTAAGATACAATGAAGTCACATAGGGTACATCAAGCTTTTAAATAAAATTTACCTCTTCATTTCTGCTGGAAGCGTTAACTCTCACCATAACTCCTGGCTTTAACAAGTTGCTGTCATGAAGTCGTGAACAAACTAGATCTGATGCACTGTTTGATGGCGCGCAGACCAGTATTCGGCTGTCTGGTATGGTGTAATGTATCTAAAGTTTCAATTAAAAATAAATAAATCACAAATTGTTAAAAATACTGAACAGAATTTTTTTGCTATTTTTTATTTATTCATAAGTCAGCTGCCATTTAATAAACAAAGACCAACATTTGTAATAGTGATTTCCCCCTATTCACTCAAGTTCCAAAATCCATGTTATTATGAAATCTTCTTGAAGAGGGACAAAGATAGGAATAATGCTGCCTTCAAAATATCTCCATTATCCACCAATTACAGCTGCATTCACATGCCATGGTAAATCACAGTTAACGGTTCACTGTGAATGCGTATATGGTTCCTGCTTCGTTCCTCTCTTAGTATGAGCAACAAAGCATGATTTTTGGCTTAGCGTTGCGTCCAACCTGGGAATTGTGGTTTGCTTTGTAGCTTATTGTTCACACTTGTGCTAGGGGAGATGCAAAGCACAAGCAATCTCTACATCCAAAGCAAACCATTAACTATGGGTTACCATGGCTTGGGAATACTGGCTAAGCATCAAATTAGGGTTTTCCCTTTTTATATTGATCCGCCATAAAAGGTTTCCATTCTGAAACACATGAAGTTGCTGCCCTTCAATACATTAGAGCAACATCACTGTGTTGAGTCTCACGCCCAGAGGATACAGTGTAGACAGGGCAGGTCATGCTACCCGCAAATCAGAAATTACTTGTGGTAGAACTCTATTGCAGACAATGCCTTGGTTCTCTCTTTCTACCTTCTCAAGCAATGGGAATGCACCTCAAAGCTAATTCATTGTTAGACAAATACAGCCGTACCTTGATTTTCGAACAGCTTAGTTCTCAAACATTTTGGCCCCTAAATGCTACAAACCCGGAAGTGACGTTCTGGTTTGCGAATTATTTTTGGAAGCCGAAGGTCTGTCGGGGATTCCGATTGGCTGCAGGAGTTTCCTGCAGCCAATAAGAAGCCGCACTGAATATTTTGGAAGTCAAACGGATTCCATTCGACTTCCAAGGTACGACTGTAGTTGACAAAGTTAAAATTCTTTAAAGTGGCAGTGTTGAAACCCAAATATATTGTTGCTAACTGTTACCTGCAAAATTGCTTCAATCACTGTGACAGTTTTACCAGTTCCTGGTGGTCCAAAGAGAATGTAAGGAGTTGGACGACATTCACCACTAAGAATCCTTTTCACTGCTAGTTTCTGATGCTCATTCAGCATGGGATTGAAGAAGTCACAGTTTCTTCTACTGGATACTGAAGTTCCATTTACTACATTCAAAATTGTGTATATTAAAAAGTGTTTTTCTCTGGCTTGCAAAAAAAATAATTTAAAGTCAGTATTTAAAAGGTTTTTCTATTACAGTGGTGCCTCGCAAGATGAAAAGAATCCGTTCCGCGAGTCTCTTCGTCTTGCGGGTTTTTTCGTCTTGCGAAGCAAGCCCATTAGCGGTTTAGCGGATTAGCGCTACAGTATTAGCGGCTTAGCGGATCAGCTGATAAGCGGCTTAGCGATCAGCTGTTAAGTGGCTTAAGGATCAGCTGATAAGCGGCTTAGCGATCAGCTGTTAAGCGGCTTAGCCGATCAGCTGATAAGCGGTTTAGCGGCTTGGGAAAAGGGGGGGGAAAAGGAAAAAAACCCCGCAGGAACTCGCAAGACATTTTCGTCTTGCGAAGCAAGCACATAGGAAATTCGTTTTGCAAAGCACCTCCAAAACGGAAAACCCTTTCATCTAGCGGGTTTTCCGTCTTGCAAGGCATTCGTCTTGCGGGGCACCACTGTATTTACAATATTCTTATACTAACGTGTTTGTGTAGCAATAGTCACCACGTCAGAAATGATAGCTCCCTCATCTTTTGGCATCCTTCTTTCATTGCCATTTTGTACCCTCTTATCCTGCAAGTAGCAAAAAAGAAGATCCAACAGTATTTAAATATACAGTATTTAAAAAAAATAGTAGCATCTGTTCAAATTTTAGATTTCATAATTCTATGCAAGTCATGACTTAATAATTTCAGGCACAGCTTATTCCTGTGTAAATTCCAAAGAGACTTCAAACAGTTTGCATATACAACACTGCTTGGAAAAACATTTGAAAAATGTTTGGAAAAGAGTTCTTAAAATGTGAAGAGAGAAGACAATGAACTTTTCTCCTCATGCTGTCCCTGACTTAACTAAACTCATTGGGAGGAAGAGAGAGATTAGTTGCTTTATTTGGAAGAGGGGAAAGATGTCCATGCTTAACCTTCAGATACAGCCACTCTGGGCCTTTCCCATTCTGGTAAGCAAAGTTTAAAGTTTATGATGGAAGGAGAAAAACAGGGCATGAAAAAGCCAATAAAGATTTAATAGAAATTCCCCAGAGCTGTAGAGGCCAGACAGTGCATGTAACTACCCAGCTTACTCATGCAGCTATTCAAAAGAGCTATGCAAACATGCAGCCAGGTTTCTCTGTTTTGAATATTTTCCCCACCAGGGATTTAGGAGTATAGCACACCAACTCTACCAACCCCAGTCTGGGCAATGTTTACAGAAGAGTGTTCAGTGTACTTGGATACAACAATGCAAAAAGCCCGCTGGGATGAAGGGGTAAGGAAAAGGATTTGCTTGGTAGGCTGGACCCTGAGGTCCCTGCCACCCCACTTTGATAGGTGGGTGCGGCTTAATTTTAATTCAAACCCCCCCTTGGGACAGGGATTGGTTCCACTTGGGAGCGGATCCCAGTGGCACTTGCACCAAAATTTAAGAAGTGTGGAGTGCAACCCCTGCTTGCAGAGGAGGAATTGGAAGTGCACACTAACACTCGAGTATTCCTTTGCAGCTGTGGCCTTACCCGCCCCACACCTGACATCAGGCGTGCGTGGAAACAGCATCATAGGTCAAATTAGGACTACTGGCCTGGGGGCTGGAGGTTCCCTATGGCTGCTCTAGCATAAGAGGAATCTGCATCCGTTTCCTTTGGCAGGTCCTCTCTTTGGTATTCATCTACAGGGAAAACTACAATGGAGGCATTATAAAGGGCAGAAGACATAGATGGTGAAGATGTGAAGTTGCTATGGAGAAAAACATGTATGAGTCATTAACTTCACAGTTCTTCAGTTCGCATTTTCAAGACAGAGAACAAACTATTGTATCGAACATCCCAAATGACATTCTGACATTAATATCCAAGTATAAAATGTTGGCAAGTAGACTATTTATAGTTGCAAAGGAACAAAATTAGGTTCTCTTATACATCTTAACTTTACAGACTGCCACACCATTTGGTAGTAAATAGCTTATTGTAAAGCAGATAATAAATGGATGGCAAAGGCATACCTCATCTTCTTCTGTGATGTTTTGCTTTTGTGCATCGGAAAGACATTCTGAATCACGCCACTGCTTGACAACTTGTGGAGATTGCACAGTGACCTGATATGGAAATAAAACTTGGGAAAGAACAGGAAGGAGAGAGAAACGGGAATGGTGTATAATTCTGAATAAGAATTTGATCCACTGAATTGCTTAATAGAAACTGACAGTAGAAGATGTCAACAGGATTTAGTCTTGCAGTCTTTTAAGGATCAGAATTTCAATAGTGTCTTCCCTCAGCCTAACCCTTTTTCAGCTGAAGTAGCCCGCAGGGGCGGGGGGAATCCAAGTTACGAAGTCAGCAAAAATTCAAACAGTAACACTCTCTCCAAAGTGTATTAGTTACTCCCCTGTGGACACAAAGACTTGCAGCTTCAAACCTCAACTCCAGTTCTACACCAAAAAACTGTCCCGAGACACATCAGTATATCTGGAGGAACGTTTCCACCCCCATCGTTCTGCTTGGACACTGAGGTCCAGCGCCTAGGGCCTTCTGGCGGTTCCCTCACTGCAAGAAGCAAAGCTACAGGGAACCAGGCAGAGGGCCTTTTTGGTAGTGGCGCCCGCCCTGTGGAACGCCCTCCCACCAGATGTCAATGAGATAAACAACTACCTGACATTTAGAAGACATCTGAAGGCAGCCCTGTTCTGGGAAGCTTTCAATGTCTGACATTTTAATGTATTTTTAATCTTTGTTGGAAGCTGCCCAGAGGGGCTGGGGAAGCCCAGCCAGATGGGCGGGGTACAATTAATTAATTAATTAATTAATTAATTAATATTATTATTATTAGTAGTAGTAGTAGCGTATGGTAATGTAGGAAAACTGATCTGATATATGAGATGACACAAATATCCCACCTTTTTGTCCTAAATGTATGGCTTGTTCTACTGCAAAATGGCATCTTCGACTGGTGGTCCTGTCAACAGATCAGATTACTAGTAAGAGACCACAATAGTATCCATAATCAATATACGTGACATACCTAATATACTTTAGGGCTGATGTTATATTTACAATAAGAAAATACTAGTTTCATAAGCTAGCTAGTTCTGTTAAGTCAATGCACATTAACACCTACGAAAAACTGTGACTCTGAAATATATTATTCAGCATTTCCCGAGTTGCGTGAAGAATGTGTGCCCTTTTGCTTCATAATGAATTGAAATACAATTTTTAAAAAAGCATACCTGCTAACAGTAAATTCCACATCCATAGGTTCAGAATTATATGCCTGTTCAAACTGTGGGTTAAGCTTCAGAGTAACCTCTTCATCATGAATCTGTATACAGAAAGGAAAAAAGACCACCAACAATTATTTATTATGTTGTAGCACTGACAGAACTCTTAACATGGTATGATGGCGATGATAAAAATAAATAATTATTTGTACCCCACCCATCTGACTGGGTCGCTTCAGCCACTCTGGGTGGCTTCCAACATATATATATATAAACATAGTAACATTAAAAGCTTTCATATACAGGGCTACCTTCAGATGTCTTCTAAAGGTTATATAGTTACTCATCTCCTTGACATCTGATGGGAGGGTGTTCTATGCTAACAGTAACTTTTAAGCTTTTAAGAAAAACGTTTTAACAGAAATTGCATTTAACTGTTGAAATTCAGATTAGAAGCACTGAACATATCTAAGAACTCAGATATAAAATAATTCCGAGGAATACCATTAACAAAGTATTTCTTGTACTTTTGTTTCCTTTCAAAATCTTAGGCTGTCATGCTATAAATGCTTACCTGGGGGTAGGTCCCACTTACTTCTCAGTAAACATGGATAGGGCATCAGTGTTAAAAAAAACAAATGAAACAGGACAAAAGCCAAATAAAGCAAAAGATATGGGGAGCTTACCTCAGTGACAAATGCAATGTAGTGGACTATGGGCTCTGAATAATCTTGGGTCTTTAATATTACTCTGTCACCTGAATTAGAAGATATAAATTATTTCATTGGTCCTGTACAAATTATAGCAATTAGGTGGCTATCCTGTACACAGGAGACTGAAAGAAAAGATCTATTACTGAGAATGATCAGCATAGTGCTATTGTGAAATACAGTGGTACCTTGGGTTACATACACTTCAGGTTACAGACTCCACCAACCCAGAAATAGTACCTCGGGTTAAGAACTTTGCTTCAGGATGAGAACAGAAATCGTGCTCCAGTGGCGCAGCAGCAGCAGGAGGCCCCATTAAGTACTTAACACGAGGTACCACTGTAACATCTTTATGAAAGATTATTAGGATTTGTGATTTTAAAACCCAGCTACAGTGGTACCTGTAATTACAAACATAATTCATCCTGGAGGTCCGTTCTTAACGTGAAACTGTTCTTAACTAGAGGCATGCTTTCGCTAATGGGGCCTCTTGCTGCCACAGCGCCGCCAGCACACGATTTCCGTTCTCATCCTGGGGCAAAGTTCTCAACTCGAGGTAACTCTTCCAGGTTTGCGGAGTTTGTAACCTGAAGCGTTTGTAACCTGTGGCATTTGTAACTCAAGGTACCACTGTATATGTCAGGACTTTAAGGACACTGCTATGGAGCTTTATATACCCTACTTATTCTGCTGTTTCTGAATTTTTCTGTCATATTGGGAAATAAATGAAAACAGATAGGCGATACATTGCTGAGATCTCAGATGAAAGGAGATGCACTTTAAAATCAAAAAGGGTTTATGTTTATATGTATATTTTCTGTAGGTTTTTGGCTAAAAAAGATATAAGAAACAAAAGTACTTTACTAGGTCTGAGCCCTGCCAAAATGTATTGGCAGGACCACTTAATGCTGTTCAGATGTTCTGCTGACAGAGCGATATCAACACTGTGTTTAAGACAATAGAAAATTCCACACCTATACATAAAGAAGGGCGACCCTCTGCAATTCCTGGCACCCGAAGTACCAACAAATTTCCATTCTTTTCCAAGGTGACTCCACACATAGATAATTCTTTGATTTCCATCTCTTCATAGATTTCCTCCAGCCACAGCAGAGCAGAAAATTTTGCTTTATAATTAGCTAGAGTCAGGGCCTGAAAAGAAAGAAGCTTTATATCACATCAGTTATATATTACAGAACCACAAGAGCCCTCAAATACCAATGAAGGGCTGTGGAACTGTGAACTCAATGTAAGAAAACATTGCTTTTGAGGAAGTCACAACACACATCAATTCTGCAAGCACTTCTCAAAGTCTTTTTATTTAGCACATCTATATTCCCATCTGTTCATCATGGAAGTCAAGGCAGTATTTATAGAGAATCCAAGGCAGTCCAACAGCCAAGTACTGACTGGGCACAACAAGTTTAAGATGTCCACCGTGTAACAAATGGGGTAAAGCTGGTCATTTAATGCTGGGGTGGGCAGAAAGTCGATCTGATCTACTGCTATATCTCTGGGTGATTTGCAGTAGATCAGCAAGGATTTCTGGCTCAATATTGTTTAACAATTAAGGGACGCGGGTGGCGCTGTGGGTAAAACCTCAGCGCCTAGGACTTGCCGATCGTATGGTCGGCGGTTCGAATCCCCACGGCGGGGTGAGCTCCCGTCTTTCGGTCCCAGCTCCTGCCCACCTAGCAGTTCGAAAGCACTCTTAAGTGCAAGTAGATAAATAGGTACCGCTTTATAGCGGGAAGGTAAACGGCGTTTCCGTGTGCTGCGCTGGTGCCGGCTCACCAGAGCAGCTTCGTCACGCTGGCCACGTGACCCGGAAGTGTCTCCGGACAGCGCTGGCCCCCGGCCTCTTAAGTGAGATGGGCGCACAACCCTAGAGTCGGACACGACTGGCCCGTACGGGCAGGGGTACCTTTACCTTTATTGTTTAACATTAGCAACAAACATCCCCCTTCCCAAAAACTCCTCTAGTGAAATGAATAAAGCTTGGAGAAACTAAGAACACAATGAAAACACGTATTTATAGGCAATTATAGCCCACCCTTCAGCTGCCTCTGAGCTATGTATGTTATCTATGTTACAGCAGTATCATCCTACCTCTCCAAGACTTGGCTGAAAAATCAGTATGTCCATTTTCTTTTCCACACATCTCCTTAATAGATCTGGAATAGGGTACTGGGGAAGGAAACTTGGTAGTTGTCTCCTTGAGATTCTAAGGCACCAGAGGTTAATAAACAGTAGTTTACTATCAGGATACAAAATCAATTCTTACATATTCCAAGTTGGCCAGTTAGGATGGGATTTCATTTAGCAAATTAAGAAAACTTATCAGCCACAAAATGCATAGGGACTAGAGACTGACTTGACAAAATGCAAGGCGCTGACCTGCTAGATTTTAAATTTTAAACATTTTAGATTAGTTGGTTCCCGCAGACCTTATCGGTAAACATGCAACATCCATGTTAAAGAGCTACCTTGGTCATCCCATTACCACAAGGAATTCCACTAGCCCAATGTGACTTCCCCTTCATATTCCAACCACCATCATTTGCTCTGGAAGGCACATGGCCCTTCGAAGATTGAACATAAGAAGTCAGAGTAAATACATTTAAATATTGGGAAATCTGTTGCTAAGACAGATCTGTATCATGTCCAGTGCTGTTAATATGGATTTGCAACACGTCTGGTGGTCCTTTTCTAAAATTCAACTTAAGTGGGAACAACAGTTGATTGAGAAACTGCTTCTCTTCCCATGGGGAAGGATGGAAGATTAAAGAACTCAAGAGTGCTAAAATGGATAAAACTGACAGATGTAGTTTCCTGAAGAAATGGACAGCTAGAACAAACACCCTAAGTAGCATCCTTTTATTGTAGTTTAGAATAAAGATCGGGTCACAGGAATATTTAAAATCTCATTGTATTTATCTAATCAATTCTCTGTCATTAAAAATAATAATTATGGAGACTGAAGATTTGTTGCTGTCAACTCCCAGCCACATTTCAAGGTGCTGGTTTTATCTTGAAAACCGTAAATGAACTGGCCCACAAAAGTAAAGGACATTATCTTCTCTACTACAAGCTCCAGCCTCAATTTTCTGATGGTCAAGCTAAGCTAATGGCCACAAGGAACAGGGATCTACCAGGTAATGAAGTCAATGAGACTTTTAAGATTTTATGTATATACTTCAGGGTGCTGCCTCTGCACGTGCTGCTCGCCAACCCCCCCATCAACCCCTTCACGCTTTCTTCAACCCCCTATCCCCCCTCCAGCTCACCCCAATTCCAAGAATTACGTTGCTGCCACTCACAGAGTGGGAAAGGAAGAGGAGAGTGTCTTTTCCCCCTTTGCCCCATGCTGCTAAAATAAGAAAGTGTGTATTCTGAAATGCATGCTTCCTTTTGACTGCAGTGGACTAAGGAGTGGTGAAAATGATGGAGAGTGTGTGAAGGCTTTCCTGAGTCTCTAGTTAACCATTGGAATGGCTCAGTCGGTAGAGCATGAGGATCTTAATCTCAGGTTCGTGGGTTCGAGGCCCACTTTGGGCAAAAAGATCCCTGCATTGCAGGGGGCTGGACTAGATGACCCTCAGGGTCCTTTCCAACTCTACAATTCTACAGTTCCTGCTAGCCAGTTCGCTCAGCCGGACCACCTACCCATGTGTCTGTGTGGCTGCCCGTTTGCTTGGACTCTGAGCTTTCCTTGCTCTGTTGTGAATACATGCAAGAGGCAGCAGTGATGACAACAACAGAGGGAACATGGGAAGGTCTCCCTTGCTCTGCTGGCCTGCTCACTTTGCTCCATTACTGTCACACTGTAGCTCACATGGCTGCCAGTACAACTTTAAATTGCAGAATTATTCCACAACAACAAAGATGGATACAACAAAACAAATATAACCCCACCCAATTATTATTAGTTTTCAATTAAAAAAATCTAAAGGCTTGCTTAAGCAGATTATCATGGTGTACTTGGCAGTACCTTTTCAATTCTGGTAAAACTATTGTTGCCTTGTCGTTATGAGAGTCCGAAGTGATTTGACGTTTTCGTTGGGAAAAAGGCTGAGTGGCTGCTATTAATAACTCCTCTTCTGTTTCTATAGTTGCTTCAATGTAGCGACCGATAACACAGTCAGAAAAGCAGAGCAACAAGAGGTCTTTGCAGCAGCCAGGGTTCCTTTAAAGGCACAAAAGCAAGGCAAAGCTTTCATTAAAAAACCTAAATGAGACAAAGCCTATAGAAAAGTTGCATTTTACTCTGTGCTATAAACGCGAACAAGAGAACCAAACAAAGAGTATCTGAGTATCTGAGTAATTTTCCGCTTCTTTGGTGGACAGCAGAGCTTGAGGTTGGAAGGTGAACACAGGAGTGAAAGATGAAAATGGTGTGTACAGAGATGTATGGAGCAAAGTTGTGAATGAGACAGTCAACTTTTCATTCTTGACTGCAAACTGTTGGACCTGGAAGGTGCAAAATTACAGCTAGTCATCATCAGACATGACGGTGAAACAGGTTCCAGTGACTGAAATAGAAAGCACTCTCTCTTTATCTGTCAATGAACTTAGCCGAGTGTATGAGAAAACGCAAATAGCAGTTGTTCTGGAGGATAAAGGTAAAGGTAAAGGGACCCCTGACCATTAGGTCCAGTCGTGACCGACTCTGGGGTTGCGGCGCTCATCTCGCTTTATTGGCTGAGGGAGCCAGCATACAGCTTCCGGGTCATGTGGTGAACCAGAGCAGCGCACGGAAACACCGTTTACCTGCCCGCTGGAGTGGTACCTATTGATCTACTTGCACTCTGACATGCTTTCGAACTGCTAGGTTGGCAGGAGCAGGGACCGAGCAACGGGAGCTCACCCTGTTGCGGGGATTCGAACCACCAACCTTCTGATCAGCAAGTCCTAGGCTCTGTGGTTTAACCCACAGCACCACCCACGTCCCAGTTCTGGAGGATACCTGTCCCTATTGCAAGCCACATGTACAACTTAATATCTTTTATTATCTGCTATTCCTCTGATCATTTGTCCAGCCTATTTTGCTCTTATTCTCATTAAGTGAGTTCCTATACTCATCACTCTCTTTGCTTTGCCACTGACTCAGCTGTTCTGGTGCCATAACCTATGAATTCAGAGAGGCATGCCCAACGTCTCTGGCTACTTTAAATCAGAGCCATTGATTACAAATTCTTTCAAAGATCACCTTAAAAGATCAAACTGGTTGAACAGTAAGATATTTCATGCAAAGACAGATTCCCTTGCATATAAACCAGGACTGATTCAAATGTTGTTCTGAATAATTGGTGCATACTCCAGAGAGCTAGAATCCCCTCTTGGGTGACAGCTACTTCCCTGATGAGATCAATTGCTAATTAGGCAATTCCTTTTCACACTGCAGGCAACCTTCACTGTGCTAGCCAAACTTATGTTGAGGGGGAGGAATATGAAAACATAAATGTTGAATATAGTATCTGTTCTTAGACAACCAGATCTTCTGAAGCCAAAAGCAGGTATTTAGCTACACCAAAGTTGTGTCATACCGAGGGATTTGCATTACTAAAAATTGCACACTGGACTGCAGTTCCTTCTGACTATCAGTTAGCTTTCTGGCCACTAATCCCAAAGCCCATAATTTACTGTTGTTTTGTAACATTTTAAAACAGCAAGAAAAAGAATGTATACTTACTTTGCAGTGCATGTAACTACTATAGAAATCTTTCTCCCAGAAGGCAGAGAGATAGCCTTGATGGGTTCTGCTGTTTTCTCTTCTCCAGTTTCTTTTTGCTCTTTTTCTAGTTTCTCAGGTTGTCTGCTAACAAAGTTGTTATCGTCTCCAATATTGTTTTCATCCACAGGCTGAACTTCTATGGAAGTAAACAAATTGCACTATTCTAATTACACAGAATATAACATGCCGAGGCTTCTTTATAGACAAGAGAGGAATTAGGCATGTAAGTGTGACTTTTTTCTTATATTCTTATATTTACCTGGTGGATTCCCTAGGGATGCTGCAGAACTCTTCTGACATGTTCCTGGCACTTGAAGACAAAATTGCTTCTCTTTATCCCAGCCACCTAATTTGCAGCTAATTAAAGAATGTGCTGCTTTCCCTTTATTCCTGAAAAGGGGGGGGGGGGACACACACACACACACACACATTTAAACCTCACTGTTTATACGTCAATAGAAATTCATTCTATTTATTATTACAATTTATTATTACTACCATTATTAGATTTACATTCCACACCTTCCTCCATATGAGCCCAGAGCAGTAAGATGATACACACGCCTACCCTGCTGAAACTGTAATTTGACAGTAGCAAGCAGATGCTCTGACAAGCATGTCTGTGTTCCAAGACATCCACAAGGCACAAGGGGTTGCATCCAATACTGCCTTTATGCAAATGGAAAAAGTCCTTTCAGCTGCAGAAGGGCACTTGGTGGAGCAGTGGCATCCGTGAACACAGGGGGAGCTTAATTTCAACAACTCATCCCACCCTTCGGAAAATCTGTTAAGAGAGATTGGGGACCCTGTGGAACATCTTAGGAAGTGGCACTGATGAAAGGTTGTTTAGTGGAGGCTTCTACAAGATTAAAGACCTTTCTGTAAATGGAAAGACTACTTCCATACAGGCAACACCTGATTTGTTGCATTCTGGGTCATTGCATGCAATGGTGGAGCATGCATAAGCACATTCCGTCCCCTTTTCCAGCTCCTTCTGGGTCGCTGTAATGCAGTCGTGCACATATGAAACATTTGTAAATCAGTCATTGCCTGAAAGGATGCAGGTCAAGATTTGTTATTATTTAAAGATGCAACAATACTCTTTTTTAAATTCAAACCTATTTCATCTCTTTATCAAGCTTAAGTAGTGACACAGATGTGGCTTAACCTGCCCTTTCGCCATAAGATGCAGCATCACCAGATTTACATTTTCCAGTGGGGGGGGGCATATAACCAAATACTTGAAATCCACATCACCTGGGTCCTCCATGGTCCAGATGCATGGCTCATCTCCACCAGGAGGTATGATTACAGTACTGTGGACCAAACTTTGCAGAGTTAACTCCAGACAGATTGCATTCCTGTTATTCTGGCATTTGATGAAGACTCTATTTCAGCAGGCATCTTAAGTGCGCTTTTCTGATATTATGGTTCATGTCAACTGATTTTACTCCTACTGCATCCCTTCTGTAACCTCATTGTACATTGAGAAACTACATGGTTAAATGATATTTAAAAACACTGAAATTAAATTAAATGTGGTGTAGTGGTTCATGTGTCAGACTAGGACCTGGGAACCAGGATCCAAATCCCCACTCAACCATGAAGCTCACTGGGCCAGTCCCTGCCTCTCAGCTTAGCCTTCCACACAGAGTTGTTGTATTAAATGAAGAAGGAGAGAAGCATGTATTCTGCTTGGGAGCTTCTTGGGGAAAAGGTGGAATGCAAGTGCAATAAACAAACAGTATGTGTAGGGAGAATGCTAGAAATAAATGGAGGTTTGTGTGCTACTTACCATTCACAAAATTTACAATCATTAATTAAAATTGTAGTAAAATTAGTTTTTCACATTAAAGCTTCATGCATCTAATGACGCAGCTATTTACAAAAGGAATGTTACCAGTTTTACTGACCCTCCCACTTCCAAACTCCTGGCTGAATGGACTCTAAAAGCCCAACTGCAAAGATAACTATGAGGAAAAAAATACGTCATGGTTTCATGATGTATAAATGCTTTTAAAGAATAAATGCTTTTAAAAGAAAAAATCTAGGGAAGAAGTTACAACTTACTCTATCCATACTTCGATGCTTTTATTCATTCCTAATTTTAGTGTTCCAAAGTTTATCATTTTTGATACCTCTAGGCCTTCTTTGTCCTTCATTAAATTTTCATATGATTCATCCAAATTGGTTGCATTGGTTAGAGATGACCTGTAAGATTTCAAAATTAGAAACCACGCTGCAAAACTACGAATATACAATTATGTAACAAAGCCCAATCTGACACACATCTACATTTTTCTTTTCTCAAGTTAGAAAGTTAAAACTGACAAAACTTTCATAAAATGCTAAAACCAGAATTTTTTTAAACCACTCTTCTGAAGACATACATGGAGAATTATGAATGCA
Source organism: Podarcis pityusensis (assembly GCF_964106645.2). Lineage (NCBI taxonomy): Eukaryota > Metazoa > Chordata > Lepidosauria > Squamata > Lacertidae > Podarcis > Podarcis pityusensis. Next base: position 62,258,495 of record NC_138035.1, read on the forward strand.
ATTTTAACACTTCTGGCCTCACTTCAAAGTAGATTTTTTAAAAGTGAACTCTAAGCAGTCGTTGACTGAGAGAAGAAGTTTTTTATTACCAGTTATTTTCTGCTGGAGCCATACAAAGTGCTCTCCAGATATAACATGATTGGTTACTCTCCACAACCACCACATTGACAAGGTCATGTCTACGAGGAAAATAACCATCAGGAAGTTTCAGGAAATCCAGGGTGAAAAAGATACTGTCATCGACTACACCAGTTCTTCCACACACACTGGAAACACGAAGCTGTAAAAAATGTAGTCATCTTTAGATGCAATAAAATCAATGTAAGAATGCATAACCCATTTGAGGTTACTGAGTGGGCACTGTACTTCAAGCCATCCAATTACAGTGGTACCTCGTAACTCGAACGTAACCCATTCCGGAAGACTATTCAACTTCTGAAATGTTTGAGTTTCAAGGTTGAGCTTCTGGTTGGCCGACAGCTAAGTTTTTGCACAGGGAAAGCCTTGTCGGACATCCGTGTTCTGAGGAACGTTTCAAAACCGGAGCACTTATTTCCAGGTTGTTGGCATTTGGGAGCTGAAATGTTCGAGAACGACGCTGTTCGAGTTCTGAGGTACCGCTACACTCTTTAAAAATTGCCATATAATATATTAAACCTTAAACTGTATGTTGTACTGTACTCTAATTATCTCAGAGGCTCCCTTGTTAAGGAGATGTATCGGCGCCTCTGAAGGTGTAAGAGACCATGGTCCAGAAACTCAAAAAGTCTGCTCTGCTCTGCCTCTTCTCCTCTTTCGGTCCATCCACCTGCCTTCCTGCCTCCTTCAACTCGCTGCTTTCTCTTCTGTCTCCTTCCTCTTCCCTCCTCCTGCAACTCTCACCTGCTCTCTCCATCTTTCTTCCCTCTGAGCCCTGCTGAGCACTCTTCTCACACTTCTAATAGTACTGTCAGCTGACTGGCGATGGGAACCGTGCAGGGATGCCGCAACAGCTCATGCCAGCAACTAGATTCCTCCGCTGAGGTGCCCAGATGGGCTCCACAGTGGAGAGGTGTGATTTTGTGCCCCCCCCGGCATGCCCCTCAATGTTCTTAACTGCCAAATATCATTAAGTCGTCTTCTATGAGCTGCTTGACCAAAATATTGGTTTTGTTAACTTTGACTCTTGGAGCACTACATTCAAAGCGAATGATCACTCCACATCTCCTGTGGAGTGATAGTCAATAACTGGATTTTTAAAAATTGCCAGTGATCATTACATAGTAATAGTAACATTTCCAAACTACAGCTCCATTCAGGTGTTAATACTTTGGTTGCCTCTATGCACGTCTCAGGACACTCCCAATGTCACTGTGTAAGTAACATTCAGACAAAGTTTGGAAATCCATTTGATGGACACAAGCTAACTCTCACTGTACACACACACACACACACACACACACACACACGACAAGCTTCAAGTCAAAAGGCATACCTAAACTACAATCTTGAAACTTTACAGTGGTTTAACTGTCATGGCTTTCTATAATACTTCGCAACTGTACTCTTGTGAAGGGTTGAGGACTCCTTTACAGATTCCACAGAACTAAAATTGTCAGGGATCCTGATGATAGAGGGAAACCATTAACAGTTAAACTACTTGAAGTCCAAAATGTGGTTTTCAGAGTTGAGGCCCAAATCAGGAGATTTTAATACAATGAACATGCTTCCTATATAAACAGGGTAGCTTTACATGCAAGGACAGTTCCTGCTATATAGTTACCCATCCTTTCTCCTTTTACATTGTAGTATTTGATACAACATTTTTAAGAAATCCCAAAATTAAACCATTCAATAGACATACCTTGTCAATTCTCTTATACCTCAAGGGCTTTACAGAAACTGCTTCACTGGTCCAGGTTGTTGGGTTAATGAAATATTCTACTTGCACCCAATCTCCTTTACAAGGGTCAAAACCTTAACAATAACGTTACAAGAAAATGGAAACAGTTTGAACAAGGCTAAGCCACTTTAAGAAGAGTTAAAAGTACTGGAGCAGTAAAAGGCAAATATACCTAGCTACTAGACCAAAATTTGGATTAACTGAAGCAGTGACCAGAACGGTAGCCATATTAGCATGTTGCAGCAAAAAACAGGAATTTTCTGGCACCTTAAAGACTAATGAATTTATCATGGTATAAGCTTTTGAGGACTTTAACCTGCAAAAGCTTATGCTGTAATAAATTCATTAGTTTTCAAGGCATCACAAGACTATTTGCTGCACTGTTTTATTCTTCGAAATACCAGAGGTCAAAAAAAGTTTCAAAATGGAAAAAGGGAAAGTACTCCAAACTTCAAGAGTTCATTCAAGTTTTGAACAGATCTAAGATTACATGGCTTATTCAACAATAAAGATCTTATTCTCAAGAGCAAACACATCTCTGAAATGTAACTGAGATGATAAAGATGCTTACAGATTCACATATACAAAACACAGTTTTCTAAACCAGTTTATGTTCTTAGAAACCCTTTTGTCAACTCATCTAAAGCAATTTTCAAAGAAAAAACCCACTGCAACTTAAAATCACAACTTTGTGTTTATAACAATTGTCAAGGTAGGCATAACAGTTACCTTCACAAACATCATCCATGGAAAAGGAGGTTGTCTGATTAACGCTGCCACCAACTGCAGTTAGAGAAGTAATACGGCCAATGAGTGTTTTGGTGTCCTGGTCCCCTTGATAAGGACATTTGCTGTCATCTTCCCATTTATCAGATACCTTTTCTACCTGTAGAACAAATCAAAATTACCTACAGGAGGCATCCTAGCAGGACCTTCAAATGTGATTTGAGACCTAAGGCTGAGGTTCTTCTGTTGAATTGTGGCCCCTCTCCAAATGCTGCACAACTTCTTCAAACATGTACATAGCTGTCAACCTTCCACCAATACAAATCTTTATGGACTGAACCTGGAAGTGTGCTCAGTAGAAACCAAGGGGCCAAAACCAACCAGGATCAGCCTTATATTAGAGAGCTTACCAGTATTTTGGCCATGAAGAGATGTCAAAAGACACAAAGGCACTTAAAGAGAGCCATGAGGATCCAGTACACTGAGCTGCAGACACTGGAGAGGGTGGAAATGCAGGTGGCTGCTCACAGATCTTGGCTTTGAAAGCAGGAGCAGAGAGTTTCAGAAAGGAAAGTTTTGGTATCGTTTAATTAATTTTAAGTTCTGCTGAACCTACCATTAGAGCATGCACTCAGATTGTAAGGGCTCATACATTCCTTGGCCCAACAAGGAATCAGGTGTGCCATTTAATCAAGCCAGCTTGGTAAGAGAACTAGATGAGAGGGTGCACACTGTTGGGGGTGGGGTGCTGAACCAGAAGAAGGTATATGCTTTCTAAGACTTTCCAAAGTTTATCAATGACCACTGGAAGTTGCTTGTGAATGCGTCTTAAATTTTTCTTTATATACGTATCAACCACCGGAACAAGGTGAGATAATTTGATACTGTGAAGACTACCAAAGTGTGTATTAGGAAGCTTCTTAATATGTACTCTGCTGGATGGGTTAACTGCTCAATTCTAGCTGATTACTGTACCTTCCATCTTGGGCAGTTACAGAACTACTGCCAGTTAGGGATGTTGGAGAATTCTGACAAAAACAAAGATGAATGGAAATTCCCAATGTTCCCTTATTTGTCCCATCTCTGGAATAGAAATCAATCCAGCAGATATGATTGGTATTCAGCACTGTTATTATTTTCAGTCCGCAAATGACATATAAGTGATTTTATCCCCCCACCTCCTTGCATTGTCTTTGTACAGAAATGGTGGAATAACGTAACGACAACGTAATTAATTGCTGTATGTAAATTATGTAATTTTGCCACAGCAGACAGCAAGACAAGTATGAACTGCAGCAGAACCAAAACACTGCTGCATGTATGTATTAGGTTTCTCTTCAGTTTAAATTCGTACGTGTTAGCTTTCTTCGGTTTGAGTTCGCTTTGATTTACAGCTCTCAACAGAATTGATCTGTCTCGTTCTGGAGCGATCTGCTGGCAACTTCCTGCAAATTTAATGGAAAATGACCCTTCCTATTTTCAGGATGGGAAGAAGTGCTGCTTCTTTGCAGTATCTGAAGGAGCATCTCCACCCCCATAGTTCTACCCGGACACTGAGGTCCAGCACCGAGGGCCTTCTGGCAGTTCCCTCACTGCGAGAAGCCAAGTTACAGGGAACCAGACAGAGGGCCTTCTCGGTAGTGGCGCCCTCCCTGTGGAACGCCCTCCCACCAGACTTATAAGACATCTGAAGGCAGCCCTGTTTAGGGAAGCTTTTAATGTTTGATGTATTACAGTATTTTAATATTTTTTGGGAAGCCGCCGAGAGTGGCTGGGGAAGCCCAGCCAGATGGGTGGGGTTGTTGTTGTTGTTTAGTCGTGTCCGACTCTTTGTGACCCTATGGACCAGAGCACGCCAGGCACTTCTGTCTTCCACTGCCTCCCGCAGTTTGGTCAAACTCATGTTGGTAGCTTCAAGAACACTATCCAACCATCTCGTCCTCTGTCGTCCCCTTCTCCTTGTGCCCTCCATCTTTCCCAACATCAGGGTCTTTTCCAGGGAGTCTTCTCTTCTCATGAGGTGGCCAAAGTATTGGAGTCTCAGCTTCAGGATCTGTCCTTCCAGTGAGCACTCGGGGCTGATTTCCTTCAGAATGGAGAGGTTTGATCTTCTTGCAGTCCATGGGACTCTCAAGAGTCTCCTCCAGCACCATAATTCAAAAGCATCAATTCTTCGGCGATCAGCCTTCTTTATGGTCCAGCTTTCACTTCCATACATCACTACTGGGAAAACCATAGCTTTTACTATACGGACCTTTGTTGGCAAGGTGATGTCTCTACTTTTTAAGATGCTGTCTAGGTTTGTCATTGCTTTTCTCCCAAGAAGCAGGTGTCTTTTAATTTCGTGGCCATTGTCACCATCTGCAGTGATCATGGAGCCCAAGAAAGTAAAATCTCTCACTGCCTCCATTTCTTCCCCTTCTATTTGCCAGGAGGCGATAGGACCAGTGGCCATGATCTTTGTTTTTTTGATGTTGAGCTTCAGACCATATTTTGCGCTCTCCTCTTTCACCCTCAATAAAAGGTTCTTTAATTCCTCCTCACTTTCTGCCATCAAGGTTGTGTCATCTGCATATCTGAGGTTGTTGATATTTCTTCCAGCAATCTTAATTCCGGCTAGGGATTCATCCAGCCCTGCCTTTCGCATGATGAATTCTGCATATAAGTTAAATAAGCAGGGAGACAATATACAGCCTTGTCGTATTCCTTTCCCAATTTTGAACCAATCAGTTGTTCCATATCCAGTTCTAACTGTAGCTTCTTGTCCCACACAGAGATTTCTCAGGAGACAGATGAGGTGATCAGGCACTCCCATTTCTTTAAGAACTTGCCATAGTTTGCTGTAGTCGACACAGTCAAAGGCTTTTGCATAGTCAATGAAGCAGAAGTAGATGTCTTTCTGGAACTCTCTAGCTTTCTCCATAATCCAGCGCATGTTTGCAATTTGGTCTCTGGTTCCTCTGCTATTAATAATAATAATAATAATAATAATAACTATTATTATTATTATCATCATCTTTCCATATGCATCATTGCTTAGTGTTTTTTTCTACAAATCCCTGGAAATGATTACTGTACATTTTTGGAGAGGTACTTGCATCTAACATTTAGTTTTTCATACCACATTCTCTTCTCTCTTGATGTTGTATTTTGTCTAGTGCCAGCCTTGCTGATTCTAGAGGAGGCTGTAGCCGACTACTGGAACTACAGCCAGTGGGACAACTCTGCCACCTACTGGGTCCTGTAGGTATTCCTCCATCTGGAACACCAGCGATGTACAGTACTTTATATGCTTTATCACATGCAAATTCATTCTTTAAAAATTGACTGTTAGGGGCCTAGCTACACTACAAACGCACAAACTGTTTCTAGAGCCAGGTGAACAAAGACTTTGTTCTTATAAAGGAGACATCCTCTTTCATGGGTAGCTGAACATAACAGTGGCTGCCTTCTGAAGACCACTGGCAAATTATGATCTTTTCTGTATAAACTGAGACAGCTCACTACCAGTTAATAAATGTATATGGACCAAACTACACACTATGAAATAATAAATCTATCTGAACTAAATCAGGTTGGCTCCTTGTTCTTCAGCTCAGTAATACTCAAATCCATTTATGGAAACATTTAATAAAATGCTGAATTTCAGAGCAGATTGGTTTAAATTAGCAAGAAAAATGTGTTTAAATCATGTTTTCCACTGAAAGATCTTGTTGACTTCACAGTAAGGGCTTGTCCACACTTATGCTTGTTCTGTATCTAGAACACAGAGGCCCGATTAGTTTTTTTCCTTTGTCCCCCCCTCCTTTCTTCTGGAAAACCTGCTGTTTACTGCTTAGTTGGAACAAACATCAATCTACTGAAAAAATGATTGGCATTTGTTCTGATTCAACAGTAAGCAGCGGGTTTCCCCAGTGAGGGAGAAGTGGCGGGACAAGTGGAAGTGTTGACAAAAGCCCTAAATTGGTAGAGGAAGAGCTTATCTACGCTCAAGAGTCTGAAGTGACTTCGGCTTTCTTGCCGAATAGGCATATATAGGAAAGTCTCTCACTCTGATCAACTGAGATCAGTTATATAAAAAATTAAAGTTTATTTTACAGACAGTTAACATAATCACATGACCAATTTCTATAGCTATTTATTTATTTGAATCTCACCCTGATTGCCCTTAATCCATGAGAGGTTTTATCTTCTTCAACAAGAGCTACAACCTGCTGTCCAACTTGCAGTGGAATGTTGCTCATCACAGCTTCGCTGGTGAAACAGATCAAATCATCTATCAAGCCGTAGTCTAGGCAGAATCTTGTCACTACACCATTTACGGTTTTTAACTCACTGCCATCTAAAAAGAAGACAAAATACATTTAAGTTGTGTAAAAAATAATTTGCTGTATTTGCTACAGCATTGGGAAATTATTCTTGCTGCATCTTGCCACCTCTAACAGAACATCTGTAAGGATTTCTATAAATGACGATGGTTAGCAAAATAAATGTTATTTATTCGTATGTTTTCCCTCCCCTCTTCTGATTAGATTCTAAAGCAGCATAGAAACAAAGTGGTTTTTTATGACTAGCTTATTGGAGCAAATGAAGCCGATACTTGCCTTTTCTCTCCTTTCCTCACAAGCTCAGAGTAAAAAAGGACTGGGCTTAACCTTCAGGGGTCCTTTACTTTTACAACCTCAGATTAATGAGTTATTGTCTGGGTTTTGTCACACCATAGTTTTACCAAAACATCCAAACTGACAAAACTATGATTTGCACTTGAGCAAGGGAAGGAAGGAAGTTAACATGCAAGCCCAAAGCTCCTTCCAGGATTATTCCTGTGGTACCAAACCATAATTTGGCATTTTGGCCAAATGTAGAGAAAACTGAATTATCTTAATTTGGTTAATTCTTTGACAGGAGGTAAGGAATCTTACTGAGTTTATTTAAATGATAATACCACATTGGGAAACTTTCCAGGTATAACACCCGGCAGCCCTAGTGTTGGAACGGCCTTCACCAAAGAGAGCTTATCAATGCAAAATTTAGTTGAGCTGAACTTGATGAATATCAAGGGAGATCCAATTTCTATATTCTTAATGGCAATTTCCCTATATATGTTCTGGGGGTTTCTAACATTCTCCACAGTTCACTATACAGTACATTATGGTTTTGTGGGGAATAGCTATCTCCAAATGGGGATCAGGTCAGATAAATTTGTTTGACAAACATCAAAACCACAACATGGAGGGGGAAGACCTTCCCATTCACCACCAAGAAAATAGCCAATAGTTCCTCAGAATAAAAGCAACTCACAACTACTGTAGGTTTTAAGTCTACTGAAAGAGGAAGCAAAGTCCTATGTACAACTTTACAGACAGGGTTTCCTTAGTCTTGGGAATAACTTATATAAGGGTGGCAAACCTGCAGACCTCCAGACATTAAGATCATAAGCCAAAGGTCTATCTATTCCAGCATCCTGTTCTTACAGTGGACGATCAGATGCCTATGGGAAACCTGCAAGCACAAGAGAACTCTCAGCTGCGACTCTCAGCAACTGATATTCAGAGGGAGAAAAACAACTCTGTATTCATTTTCTCTACGCAGGGGTTCCCAACTGGTGGCCTGCTGACCACAGAGGGTCCACGTAACCCACCCACGAGATTTGTGACGCCATTCACATAACAAAAACTACCATATCAAAATTTTCAAAAGTAGGGAGTCTATGGCTTGGCTTTTCAAAAACAGGGGGTATGCAGTACTTAGCTAACAGGTAACCACTGCTCTACACCATGTATATTATTGTGCACGAAAAGAGTGTCAAATGTTGTAACCTTTCCACATTGGGGAGGTAATCCTAAATTTGTTTTATGAACCCCAACATGGAATTCAGCTTTTTCACAGCATACTGCACATTGGGCCAACTTCTTCAACAAACTATCTACTACAGCCACAGAGTCTTGTTACTTTTCAGTCACTGCCAGTTCAGACCCCATTACCACATACATAAAATTGGGATTTTTTTGCCCCAATGTGTATCATTTGTAAAGGCTTATAGACATTCAGTGTTGCACTCAGAGTTGTTGCAGTCAATGTCATTACTAACTTAAACGTTTATCAATTTCAACAGGTTTATCTGAGTAGGACTTAGCTGGATACACCCCTTGGCACTTGTGGCTACCTTCTGTAATCATGCTATCAGTCAGCAGGACATATTCACAGACAATGCATTTGGAATCTGGATATAAAGCTGCCATAATTGTTAGCAGCCTAGTAATTAGAAAAAGGAAAAATGCAGAAGAGGAACAATTTCATATAAATTCTCCTCCTCCCCCTGAATCAACTTGAGCACTGAGACATTCTCATGTTGACAGTCATTTCTATGCATGGTTGGTGAGTATATGTGTGAGATTGAGATAACACTGTCAATCTCACTAGACAAAGTAATGTCTAGTTACACCTACAAAGGCCCACAATTTAGAAGAGTGCCACGAACTATAGAAATTAAGTAAGACTGATAAACACTGAAGAGAATTCCCAGTGAATATGCGTGATATTTCTTAAACCCTTTGGTAAAGCGAAAAGGCTAGCTTCAAAGAAGAGCACACCTTTCAAAAACACATAATTTATATGACAAACATTATGTGTTTACTATATCCTTGTATTTAAGCGGTGATAGGCAATAAGGAATCGCATGCAAGCAAGTACATGGACTTCTATACTGTATATGAGAATGAGTGGAGAAGGGGCAGAGTTTTTCATCCCTCCTCTACAAGCTTCCAGCAGGCTAACCAGGCTCCCCCCCCCCCCCGAAGGCTAGTAACATTAATGGGCTTCCTTACAAGGCTGGTTTATGAACAGCTACTCACTTTTTGAACAAGTAATGTTTACATGAACTCTAGTTGTAGTCACTTGAAATGTCAGCATTCGTGTGGGTGTGTATGTAGTAATATTCACAGAACTACACTTCTTAGAAATTCACTGATTACTAACAGTAAACATCACGTGACAAATAGAACACACACAAAAGTTGGACACAAATTAGGCAACAAGTAGGAATCGTTCCCAGAAAATGTAGAAATATAGAAGCCTAGAATGTTAGTAGATTTCTTAGAAAGGCTCTTTTGTAGCCAAGAGGAGCAAATTCTTAAAGGAATCTATTCCAGATTTCCTAGTACAGGCTTTGTTGTTGTTAATTTATTTTCAACAAGTAAAATAATAAATATATGAGGGGTGGCCAACTTGGTTTCTGCCAATAGCTGTGGCCTACAACCAGGGCACACCAAAACATTTTGGCACCTGAAATGAAGGAAGAAAGAGCGAGTGAAAATCTCCATTAGCAACAAGGGTGAAGATGGGGAAATAAAGCTCTACATCAGGATCTCTCTCTGTGTGTGATACCTTGCTCTGTGCACTTGTAGTTATGTACTTTTTATTTTTCAATAAAGAATATAAAATTAAGAAATAATATCTACAACAGGATCTGCTGCCTGAGGTGGTCACCTAACCTTGCCTCATGGATGGGCCAGATCTGACTACAACTCCCAAGATCCCTCAGCAGCTGAAGCTGATGGGAAGTGCTGCCCCCAATTTGGAGGGAACAGCATTGTCCACAGGATAATAATAATAATGATAATAATAATGATAATAATAATAATAATAATAATAATAATATATTATTTGTACCCCGCCCATCTGGCTGGGTTTCCCCAGCCACTCTGGGCGGCTTCCACAGAAACCCAAAAATACACTAAAATATCACACATTAAAAACTTCCCTGAGCAGGGGAAGTTGTCTTCTGAATGTCAGGTAGTTGTTTATCGCTTTGACATCTGATGGGAGGGCATTCCACAGGGCGGGCGCCACTACCGAGAAGGCCCTCTGCCTGGTTCCCTGTAGCTTTGCTTCTCGCAATGAGGGAACCGCCAGAAGGCCCTCGGCGCTGGACCTCAGTGTCCGGGCAGAACGATGAATGGATTCTCTTTTCTAATAATAACAGTAATAAATTAAAATGCCCCTTAAGACTTTTAAGTGATGCATACAAGAACCACTATTCTTGGGACAGAGATCTCAAGGCAACAAGTCATTATTATAATAACCTGGGATCTCTGGATAAAGGACGGTACGTAAACTGAATAGCTAATAATTATGGGATACCTCAGTTGGGAGAGCATGAGACTCTCTTTTTTTATCTAAGATTTATTTGGTTTTTTAGATTAAAATTTTACAGTCACATATTCAACATACAACATAGAAATAAGATTCCAAGGAATCTCTTGCAATTCCCTCCTCCCCTTTGTTAATCATTTCCTCCTGCATCTTTTATGATAATCCAAATCTTTTATCCCTCCATTGTGTCCAAAATTCACCATTAAACGACGAGTGACATTCCAATCCTACTAACGATTTTACCCATTTACAGACTCTCAATCTGAGGGTCATGGGTTCAAGTCTCTGGTCGGGCAAAAAGATGAGGCTGGACTAGATGGTCATTGTTCCTTACCTTTCCCGCCCCGACCTGGCCACAGTGATCCATGCGACGGTCACCTCCAGGCTTGACTACTGTAATTCGCTCTACGCGGGGCTGCCCTTGAAGCTGTCCCAGAAACTCCAGCGGGTGCAGAATGCTGCAGCGAGGCTCCTCACGGGGTCTCTGCCTTGGGAGCATATTCATCCAGTGCTTTTCAAGCTGCACTGTCTCCCGGTGGAGTACAGGGTCAGATTTAAGGTGCTGGTTTTGACCTTTAAAGCCCTTCACGGCCTAGGACCCTCATACCGCCTCTCCCGGTATGTCCCACGGAGAGCCTTAAGGTCCATAAATAGCAACACCCTAGTGGTCCTGGGCCCTAAGGAAGTTAGATTAGCTTCAACCAGAGCCAGGGCCTTTTCCACACTGGCTCCGGCCTGGTGGAACGCTCTGCCTCATGAGACCAGGGCCCTGCAGGATCTAATTTCTTTCCGCAGGGCCTGTAAGACAGAGTTTTTCTGCCTGGCCTTTGGCTTGGAGCCAATTTGATTCCCTCGCACTTTCTTTTTTCTTTCTCCTCCTGTGATGAGGCTGCATTTTTATATTTTAATGTTTCAATATTTTGATGTTGTTTTTAAGTTGTATTCATTCAACTTGTTTTTATTATTGCTTGTTAGCTGCCCTGAGCCTGGCCTTGGCTGGGGAGGGCGTGGTATAAATAAAAATTATTATTATTATTACTATTATTATTGTGGTGCCTTCCAACTCTACGACTCTGTGACCCTATAAAGCCTTTTTGTAAAAAAATAATAATGAGGTAGCTAATGCCAAGAAAGACATCAGTGAAGAGTGGCATATGGAAATGATGGACTTTGCAGAACTGGCGAAGCTGACGGGAAAAATCCCAAACCAGCGCGATCAAGTATTCCAAAATACTTTTTGGAAACCCAGCCAGATGGGCGGGGTATAAATAACAAATAATAAAAGATTGGAGTAAATTTACACAATACAGTCATACCTCGGGTTGAAGTAGCTCCAGGTTGAGCATTTTCGGAACGTGTTACTTCTGGGTTTTGCCACTCGCGCAGGCACTTAAAATTACGTCACCGCATGCGCAGAAGCAGCGAATCGCAATCCGCACATGCGCAGAAGTGGGTTGCGTTCGCTTCAGGAGTATTTGAAAGATCATTGTAAGCAATTAACAACACTAGTAGGGTTATCTGACGACTTGTAATGATAATTTTTTTTTTACCTTTTTACATTTATTTAAACTTTGAGGTATTTTGTGATGAGTTTTATTAGAACTGGAAAATATATAAAATGCTGTGAGGTTAATTTTGAAAGCCAAGAGGTGGGAGGGAAGGAAGGCGATAGGCTCTAAAGAGCCATAGAGGTAAAGTGGATAATAATGATGGGATTATATATGTTTAAATGGAAAATTAATAAAAAAAATTTAAGAAAGGAATAGGGAGGGCCTGAGCAGGGACGTCAAAGGCTTTTTGTGTGTGTTTAAGGCTCCAGTCCTATGCTCGCTGTCCTGGGAGTAAGAACCACGGAACTAAACCAGGCTTACTTCCGAGTAGACCCTGAAGGAAGGAACCCAAGGAAGGGAACAAAGCTGAGCTCGGAGGGGAAGGAAATGGGGGGGGGGGGGAGTCAGTCAGCTTCTTCTACCTCCGGCTGCCCGGCGCCTGCCTCCTTCCATCTCCTCGTCAGCCCTTCGCCAGAAAAAAGAGACGACTTTGGAAAACAGGTGGTACATCTTCTCACAAGCCGGCTAGGCGCCTCTCTTGCGCTTCCCGCGCTTTTCCGCCTCCGCCCCACGAAGCGCGGGACACCGAAAGACGCGTCGCGCGGGAGGCGGACTGCGCATGCTCGGACCCGCTCTTATAAAGCCGCGCCCTTGCGCCTGCGAGGTAGAACGCGCGCTGGCGCAAGCGCAGTAGCGACGCTCGATTTCGTTTTCCCGCTCGCGCTTCGGCCGTTGCAGAGCGATTGACGGGGGCGCCAGGTCTTTTGTGGTTAAGCCTTTCCGGTCGTGAGGTGACGCTCTACGTTTCCTCAGCAGCTCGTACCTGTACGCTGTATTGTTAACATCAGGGGTGCCAATTTGAATCAAATATTGGGGTTTTTTTTGGGGGGGGGCGCAGGAAAGCCCCGCCCCGCATAATGGATCACATGACACACTCTTTGAATGGCAATGTCCATCAACTTTGGGGGGGGGGGTCCTGGCCACCTCAAATATTTTATTGGGTGGTCGAGGTCCCCTCAGGCCCTAGGAGTTGGCTATTATTATTATTATTATTATTAATAATAATAATAATAATATACCGCCCTATACCCGGAGGTCTCAGGGCGGTTGACAGAATAAAATCAAAATATTATTATTAGCATTAGCATTTGAATTTATATACCGCCCTATACCCAGAGGTCTCAGGGTGGTTGACAGAATGAAATCAAAATACTGTATTATTATTATTATAATTTATATACCTCCCTATACCCGGAGGTCTCAGGGCGGTTCCACAAAATACATAATCAAAATAAAAACAGCAACCCAATAACACCCCCCCAAAAAAACCTACATTTTAAAAGGGCATTGGATGCCAATCAAATCAACCAAAGGAATAGAGAATGCATGGGATTGCATTGTAAGTCAGTTTGCAGTGTGTGTCTGGGTACATTTCCTCATGGATACATTGCTGTGTGTTTTGTAGCATTGGGGACATCAGAGCCTTGTGAGTATGTAAGTGTACAAACTTTGGACCGGATCCAGATTTAGCCTCTGTGTTGGATCCATTGATACTGCTAAGCTTGACAATAGGTTTTCCATCAGTGGAAAAGGAACAGGTGCAATTTTTGGCATATCCCCTCCAGCCCGCTCCAAAAACTGCTCCAAATGGTTGGGGGACCTTCTAAAACAGATTTCAGGAAATGTGGGAGCGCAGATCCTCCCTGTTTTCCAGGGACAGCTCTGTATTTACAGAAGCCACCCCGGTTTCTGATTTAACCCCGAAATGTCCCACTTTTCCTTAGAATATCCCTATTTTCATTGGATAAATGTTGGAGGATATGGAGTCATGTGACCCCTGAGCCAAGGAGATAAGTAACTATACAACAATACTTAAGTTGTAACTAAGTAACAGAACACATCTGAAGGCAGCCCTGTGTTGGCAAGTTTTTTAAAAAATGTTTTAATTTTTTATTAATATTTTTATACATGATAGAAACCTCCTTGAGTGGCTAGGGCCACACAGTCAGATGGGCAGGGTGTAAATAATAAAATTATTATTAGTAGTAGTATGGAATAGGATGTCCATATTTTCACTGGAGAAATATTGGAGGGTATGGGGAGGTTGCAGTGGCAGAAATCACGAAGAAAAGTTTCTCTCATTCTGATGGAAATCTTACTGTCAACTGATCGACACTGTTGAATACAAACCAATGTTCCTCATGCAAAATCTTGTGGAAAAGCCCATGCTGCACAATGTTACAATGGAGAAATGCATACAAAACAAAACTCACAAACCCAGCAACATGGAACAATTCCCATGTGCATGAGGTGCCTTCAGATGGTGTGATGTATGCCACTTTATGTAGCAAGTTTTAACTCAGGTGTAACTACATAAATTCAGAAAGACTAACCAACCTTTTAATAAAAAAAAAGTAAGATAATACTGCGGGATGTTTACAAACATTTCACATTTTAGCCTGAAGTTGATTTTTAATCCTATTACAAGTTGACTAAAATTCAGAAACTGTTTAGCTCATTAGTGTCGTAACACTACAGAGACAGATAAATTATTTTTTGGACTCCCAAACATACTTTGTACTTGATGAAGTATTAATTACCTTCAAAGAAATTATTTTTGCTGTAATAGTGGCAGATGTCCTCTTTTTAGAAGAAAGATTTTAAAATAGTTGCCTTAAAATGAGCAAATATGGAAAGTGTATAGAATTAGTAATACCCATTGCATTCAATGGGATTTACTATAAAAGCTTGTCCGGATACATAGAACGTCCACTGAAATCTGTGAAACTTTCTTCCAAGTGAACATGTTTAGGATTTAATTACCTTTTATGTTCAAGTTTCCCCGCCCTCCTGTGATCACACATTTTACAATTTTGCTAGCTTTTGAGGATAAAAGTTTTATAATTTAGCGAGAACAGCTAATTACTGTACAATTCTATACATATCTACTCAAAAGTAAGTCTTACTGAGGCCTACTCCCAAGTAAGTGTGTATAGGATTGCAACTTCATGACTATCATAAGATATAACTTGATTAAACTGTGTATTAAGTATTTTAAACATCAAAGATAGTTTGTATCTTTGTCATATTGAAACTTTTGCTTCAATTTTTGCTTGCCCTAAGACAATCATGGAATCAGCCTTGTGAGAATATGGTACAGTAATTTTCTAGTATGTTCTCTTCATTAAAATTCAGTTGGCATTTCCCTGTTCTCTGGCTTAACTGTGGTCTTTGCTGTGCTTTTGTTCCATGTATGAATAGACCTTGTTGAAAGCCAAAGTAGAAGAGCAAACTTTTCAAAGGCAGCATGAATCACTAAGCAGTGAGACTATAACAAAGTGTACGGACAACTTTACTCACAAAACTATTCAAAGTTGAATATTAATTTCTCAGTTTAATGTAAGTATAACAGATTTTAACAACTGGTAAATATGTGGTTAAGTTTTAGTAATCGGTATACTCCATAATTATTCTAAGTGAGTTGGGGGGATAAGTAAAATGGATAAGTTGCATTTATATAACAACAAACAATTTTGTCATGTCATCAAGTACTGTATGCAGTGTGTTTTTAATGCAATCCTATACATTTAATGGGACGGGACTTACTCCCATCGAAGTATGTATAGGATTGTTGTCATAATTGTGCTTATTTCCCATTCTGTTGATAATTATGCAGAAGTGAATGTTAGGAATATATATATATATATATATATATATATTTCAAGCTCTTTCTAAAAAGTAGAAGTTGTTAAATGGTTTGGATATATTGAATTATACTCATTTAATTTGTTGTATGCTGGCCTATATGAAATATTAAGTATAATTGTTGATTTGTTTGCACACTGGGGTTGCTAAATATGATTAGAATGTAGAGTACAGAATTGTGCACTAATTTGAAATAGTTACTCACTGTGCAATCCTATTATACCCATTTAACTCAGTGGGACTTCTGAGTAGACATGTATAGGACTGAGTGGTGATTAAAATTATCTTCAGTATTTAATAATTCACAATTCAGTCTCTTTTACTGTCTTGGAATGGACTTTCGAGTATGAAAATTGTTAGGAACACAGCTTAATAATGTGATCCTAGCCATGTTAATGTGAAAGTTCTGTAGAAATATGTAACTCGAAATACATTGAAGTAAAAAAGACGGTTCTTAGCTCAAGATCCCCGAATAAATATAGAAACAATGTAAGATTTATTGGGAACTCCAAATTCAGAAATAAAAGGAACATTTATTTTCACTTTAAAGCACCATGACCAAGGAGGAATCTTACAGGGAAGAATTTAGTTATGACAGAATGCCAACCTTGGAGCGTGGAAAACAAGAGAATGGAAATTATGTTCCAGATATTAAATCAAGCGACCTTCAACTATCAAAGAGGTTTCATCCATGTTTTAGTTATAAAACATGGATATATTCTTTGCTGATGGGGGTAAGTATGAAATATTATCCCGGCCTGGTCAGGGCTGAATAGGTAAGGTTGTACTGGGCAAATATAGTAGGTTGATTTTTATCACATTATTACCCATGTCATTAAATCTGTTTGAAGTTGGAAAGTTTTGATTTTCTAAAAGTAGTATTTACTGGAATTAAGCCCTACCAGTGCAAGCCTAATAGTATGGCAAGATGATGCAATTGTCACAGAGGGCTGGGTCAAAGGTAAAGGATCCCTGGATGGTTATGTCCAGTCAAAGGTGACTATGGGGTGCAGCACTCATCTCGCTTTTCAGGCCGAGGGAGCTAGCGTTTGTCCACAGACAGCTTTCCGGGTCATGTGGCCAGCATTACTAAACAGCTTCTGGTGCAATGGAACACCATGATGGAAACCAGAGCGCATGGAAACACTGTTTACCTCCCCGCCACAGTGGTACCTATTTATCTACTTGTACTGGCGTGCTTTCAAACTGCTAGGTTGGCAGGAGCTGGGACAGAGCAATGGGAACTCACCAGTTGCGGATATTCGAATCGCCGACCTTCTGATCGGCAAGCCCGATGTCAGTGGTTTAGACCACAGCGCCACCTTCGTCTGGTGCCAGCCCAATAATATGGCAAAATAACACTATTTTCACAGAGGGCTGGTGCGGGACATGACAAACTGGTGCTCTCCAGGCTATGTTCTCACCTTATTAACCTCTTGCATGTCCAGCCAGGTGGTGAGGCAGGCTCTCTGCTGCCCTTTCCACTACTCCTCTCTGCCTTCTCTCTTGCACTGAGAAAAGGATAAAGGGGTCTTTCTGCAGAATGAGGCCTTCTCGGCAGGATGACCAGGAGAGTGCCATTTAGGTCCCTTCCAACCTAGCGGAAAAAGAGTTTTTAAGTATTCTGCCTTGCTTGCCTTTAACTTCTGGAATTTCAACCAGTTGGTCTTCAACCACATATGGTTGAAATTGCACGAGTTAAATGTGCATAAGATGTGATTGGATTGTATTTTAAATTGTGCAGGTAGCATAAATTCAAGGTTTTCAAAACCTTTTCAACCGATATGGACCATGCATGTATAAACCACACAAATGACTATAATGCACAATGGTTACCACTGAAATAACATTCCTTAGTTTGACTTTTTTTGTAGGCTTGTTTGTTTGTTTTCTGAATGTGCTAATAATTTTATTATAGTTTGTAGTTTTATAACTGGCATTTCTAAATGTCTAAGTATACATAGGTTGCAATCCTATATATACTCACCTAGGAGTTAATTCCACCCAGTTTTTGGCACTTGGTGTGTTTTGAAGCATGTGATGAATTTGTAGGATGTATGAAGTGTTAGAAAGGGACGTGGGTGGCGCTGTGGGTTAAACCACAGAGCCTAGGACTTGCCGATCAGAAGGTTGGCAGTTCGAATCCCCGCGACGGGGTGAGCTCCTGTTGCTCGGTCTCTGCTCCTGCCAACCTAGCAGTTTGAAAGCATGTCAAAGTGCAAGTAGATAAAGAGGTACCGCTCCGGCGGGAAGGTAAACGGTGTTTCCGTGCGCTGCTCTGGTTTGCCAGAAGCGGCTTTGTCATGCTGGCCACATGACCCGGAAGCTGTACGCCAGCTCCCTCGGCCAAAAAAGCGAGATGAGCACCGCAACCCCAGAGTCGGCCACGACTGGACCTAATGGTCAGGGGTCCCTTTACCTTTACCTTTATGAAGTGTTGGGGAGGAGTGGTACCTTTGGTGGGTCACACATCATGCTCCTGAGGTAGCATAGGTGCCATCTCGTGCTGAAGATTGTGGGTGCCTGCAACAAAGGGCTTCAACTTTGCCCATTGACTGGGAGGGCAGCCCCCACAAATATATTATTGTGGGTGCCGAAGTTGGCTCCAGTGTGAGGTAGTTTGCCCAGCTTTGGTCCCCAACCTGCACTCAGCTCTCACCCATGGCTCCTAGAAGCTGTCAGCATGTGACAGCAGCCACACCCCAGGAAACAGCTTTGACTGGCCGGCCAAACCAGGTGAAGGTAGCCGATGGGTATCAAAGCCTCGGTGAGTTAGGGACTTACCCTGCATGCGAAGACAGGCTCTAGCAGATTAAGCAAATGAAACCAGTAGTTGGTCCAATGGTCAAGAAAGTGGTTTCTGCACGTACTGTAGAAGGAAGTGAGGGGCAGATGGGAAAGTAGCCCTTCCCATCTGGGAAGTCAACCTGGGAGAAGGAAAACTGATCCTAAACCTCTGCTGTTTTGCGGGATATCATTAGGAGAAGAAAAGTCCAAGGAATAAACCCAATACGAGCTGGTGGCAAACATTTCAGCGAGGTCGAGAGGGAGGGCGAGTCTTGTTGTTTGGGCAACCCAGGACCTCCATACACACTGCCCAGGCTTGCACCCCAAGGAGGTCAGCTAACACTGCGGTTTGACTTCACCCCCAGAGGTCGAGATAGACGGATGCCAACAACAACATGAGAATAAAAGTGAAAAATATAGTTCTTGATACTTCTTGGGAATACTGTGGCTATAATAATTTAAATAATACAATATGCTTGCTTATTAACAGAAAATGTTAGGCACTGAAGCTGCTAGCACACGATAGTTGCAAAATAAATGTTTAGTAGTAGCAGTAACAGAAACTACCCTGAGGATTTCCCCTGAGTACTGTACTTTGTTTAACAAGAACTACTAAAAAAATACTTAGAATGCTTCACTGCATAGCCACAAGATGTAGACAAGCTGTCTTTGCTGAGAAGTTTCATTGTTTTGTTAAGCATGCCTGCCAAGAAAGGAGCTTATTTTCTTTAGTTAACTTTAATTTACTGCTTTAGTAAGATTTTCTTTTTCCTAAATTGTTGCTGCGAGTGACAGCTAACTGACATCTTTTGCTGAACTCTTGCTGTCAATAGAGGAAGCATCATAAAGAGTTCCACTTATTTTTATGAACATACTGAGCAATTTTAGTCTATTCAAAGACAATGATTCCAGCTAAAATATATAGACTCTACAACACTGAGATTCCCAAAGATTGCTCGTGCTTGGGAGTAAAATATACGATAAGGAAGAGAGATGACAAGCATTAGAAAAGGCTGAAAGAAAGAATTACACAGAGACTAAGGGTGCTTTCAGGTGACCTGTTTAGCCGGCATTTATCCTGCGTTGTTTGTAGGGAAATTAGACAATGTTGGCTTAGACAATGAACATTCACTCTAATTTGTTTGCAGGGAGGCTAGACGAGGTGGTGTCAAAATGTTATCACACACTTTCCATTGCATTTTCCTTATCACATCACAAAAGTCTGATCTTTTGGGGAAAACAAGTCTGTTGTGCAAGACCTCCCAGTCACCTATAATTGTGCAAGCAGAATTTACCTGTATGTGATTGAATCCCACCCCAAAATAGCAACAGTCTGGAACTATCCAAATAAACTGTTTGGAGTAATAAGCATTATTACTCTTACCTCTACGTTCAGTGAGATTAGGAGTGAGCAGAGGACTTGCACACCCCTTCCCATTGTGTGAAGAAGGTAACAGCTGAATTTCTGTGGCATTTCCCAACATTGTAGACTCAGGGAAAATCCCGCTTTCAAATAAATGTGGGCTCTCCCAGTGCAAACATTACTCTCTTTATATAGTGAGGGGTAACTGATGAATGAGGTATACCCAATATTTACTTTCGTTCTCACCATACATAGAGGTGAGTAAAAATATATTGTACAAAGAGGCCAAAGATGCAAAAGGGAGGCCAGTGGGAAAGAACATTGTGGAGGCACTAAAACTCTTTAAGTATGAAGAGTCCTACTTAAATCCTCTCTGAGGACTGTATAAAGTGACGTGTGAAATAAACATTTTATTCAAGGATTCCCAACTTGTAGGGTAGAACTATATGAAACAGTATGGACACAACTTACTCACATTTAACTTGTGTGCATTCAGCTATACATGCTTGGCTTTATTTTTAATTAAAAAAGGGGCAGACATACAGTGGGGGGGGGGGGAGAATTCTGGCAATCTCACCCGCCATTGCTAGGGTTGCCATACGGACATAGCCAGAATACTGCAGTCAGAAGCAGTGTCCAGGTGGAAATCGCAAAAATGTCTGGGCAAATCCGAATGTATGGTGACCCATGTCGGCAGAGTCGTTTTTGGTGATTTTCCTTTAAAATAGCTCAAAGGACTTCCTTTTTCCTTTACTTTTGCGATTTAGCCATAAGAGCTCAACAACTTTGTTCCCCTGATTTTTACTTTTTGAAATATGGCAACCTTAGCCATTGCACCCAATGTGTTTTGACTATACACAATTTTGGCTTTAGGTGCAATGCCTGGAATGTAAGTTGTGGTCTATATGGCCTCGGCCCAGTATACCTGAAGGAGCATCTCCATCCCCATCATTCTGCCCGGACACTGAGGTCCAGCTCTGAGGGCCTTCTGGAGGTTCCCTCACTACGAGAAGTGAAATTACAGGGAACCAGGCAGAGGGCCTTCTGGGTAGTGGCACCTGCCCTGTGGAACGCCCTCCCATCAGATGTCAAGGAAATAAACAACTATCTGACTTTTAGAAGACATCTGAAGGCAGTCTTGTTTAGGAAAGTTTTAAATGTTTGATGTTTTATTGTGTTTTTAATATTCTGTTGGGAGCCGCCCAGAGTGGCTGGGGAAATCCAGCCAGATGGGTGGGGTATAAATAATAAATTATTATTATTATTATTATTATTATTATTATTATTTACTGTACATGTAGTTTTGGGTTGTGAATTTAGAGCAAAGAAGCGGTCATGGGGTGGGGGAAATGAGAGGGCTCAACTCTCTGCTTCTTTACATCAAGTTTCTCAAGTTTTTCCCCTGTCTCACATATGGATCTAAACTGATATTTGGCATCCTATTAAAATCCTCAGATGTAGCATGTAAAAGCTACATGTAAATGGGGATGAAGTGTGTACAATTTGGAGAGCAGGAGTAGCAAATCAGGCAAGGTTAACCACCCCCTCCCTCTCACTTCCCTCCCTCTCCCTCTCACACAGAGCAAGTGCTTGTTTGTGTGAATCTTCCCACAAATCCAATGTATTTATTAATATCTATTTTTATTTAATTAAATACGAACACTTCCTAAGTTGTTACTCTTTTATATTGTTGCCAAGTCATTGCATAATAGTTCTAGAACTTAGCAGCAAGACAACATGTTCTTTTGACTTATAAAGATCTTTTGATGTTTGGTTTCAGTATCATTAACACAGAGAAACAATTGTTAATGGTTCTAGTATTTGTATTTTTGAAAAGAACTGCCAATTCTCATGAAGTTGCTTAGCTATATAATTTATGCTAATAAAGTAATGTAATTTCTTCATTTCAGACTTGCATCCTTGTTACCTCTGGATTTTCACTTTATTTGGGGAATGTTTTTCCTTCTGAAATGGATTACTTGCGCTGTGCAGCAGGTTCAGTAAGCATTCCTTTTAATTTCTGTGGCTGTCTAGAAATATAAATTAGAAATATAATTCAATTTTCTCATTTTCATTATGCTTCAAAAGCCTTATCTCAGATATACCACTTGATCCAGAATTAAACTGCTAACACATGCTCTCTTTAGATAATTCCTCACTCTTGATTTCAGAGAAATTGTTTGCTTTAAAATAATTGGCAGCAGCTTGCCAATTAAACACTTGGTTTCTCCCCCCCCCTTTTGCTTTATAATAGCAGATGCAATGTTTAGTTATTGTGTGTTATTTATTTTCAAATAAACAATGTAATGAAACATCACATGAGCAAATATCAGGGGCACAGAGAATCATATAAATTTCCTTCTCTCTCCGTGTATATTTGTAAGCATGAAGCTAGGGTTGTGTAAGTAACTTTTATCTCTGGATGATGTCTTTTGAGTTTTGTTCTTAGTGTGTTCTCGTGTGCACACACACAAAAGGCCCTGATTCAGTTAAATTAGTTATGACACCAATGGGACTTGAGTGAGTTATGTCCAAATGATTCTCTTAGCTACAGTGGAAGTTTAAAAACCCAGTCCTATGTATTCTATCCTTTCTTACTGCAACATGGAAGACATTGACTTTATCAATTCATGTATTGCCAATGAGCAACTGATGTTTAATCTTGTGGACCGCCCTGAGAACTTCAGATGAAGAGAAGTATATAAATATTATGAATAGTAATAATAATAATTTCTTCTTGGAAGTAAATCTCCTGGCATATTAATGAATGCATCAGAGTGTAGCCCTAAGTCATGGATAGTTCAAGTGGATAGGAGCCAAATTCTGTGACAATTCAGTGTGAACGGGACTCTGTGCTTTGGGTGATTTTAGATGATGAGAAAGTGGGGCTCAGCTGTGACACTGGAACCATCCAAGACATGCTCTCAAGGGTAGGCTCTATACTGAAGTCAGTGAGTATAAATGAAGATGGGTATCTACCATTGTTGACTAGGTCAAGTAACAGGAGGAACTGTGACAGATTTACAGGTTCTAAAGTGGCTGCAAAAGGCCCACTCAGTTGATCCAGAAACAGAATTAGAAGGGTGGCATGCACCATGGGCCTTTACTGCTGGTCTTTGCTGCTCTAGATGGCTTGGGCACTGAATAACGGCTTTCTCCTCTTTATGCAGGTGACTCTGTGGTCTAACCCACAGAGCCTAGGGCTTGCCAATCAGAAGGTCGTGGTTCGAATCCCCGTGGTGGGGTGAGCCCCCGTTTCTCGGTCCCTGCTCCTGCCAACCTAGCAGTTCGAAAGCACACCAAAGTGCAAGTAGATAAATAGGTACCACACTGGCGGGAAGGTAAACGGAGTTTCCGTGTACTGCTCTGGTTCACCAGAAGCGGCTTAGTCATGCTAGCCACATGACCCAGAAGCTGTACGCCGGCTCCCTGGGCCAGTAAAGCGAGATGAGCGCCACAACCCTAGAGTCGTCTGCGGCTGGACTTAACGGTCAGGGGTCCCTTTACCTTTACCTCTTTATAAAGAGGAAGGACAAGAACATTGCTTCATCCTGTTCTGGTTAGGCTAATCTTGGGGTAGGAAACGCTTTCCCCAGTCATATTGGTAGCGCAAGAGATCCTGCTCCAGTTAGTCGAGTAGTACAACTTCAGGGCAAGAGGAAATGAACTCTGAGAGGGAATAAAGCCTGCTACTGTATCACAAAGCAACCATACCATATTTACCTGATACCTATCTGCCTATATCTCTGTAGCTTAATGGAAAACAGGGTGCCAACAGGGTGCTGACCAAGGGGCAACAGTTCTGGTCCAGCTGCCTCAAACAGTCAGCTGCATCTTATCTCTCTGCTATTCACAGAAAACCATTGACCATGTTGGATGGGAGTTGGAGTTCAACAACATCCAGAGGGCCACTCGTTCCTCATACCCACCTTGGTATCAAGCCTTCCAAGTTCCATTAAACATTTGCTCACTGTACAGTCTGAAAGAATTGTTGTTGTTGTTGTTTACTCGTTTAGTCATGTCCGACGCTTCGTGACCCCATGGACCACAGCACTCCAGGCACTCCTGTCTTCCACTGCCTCCCGCAGTTTGGTCAAACTCATGTTCGTAGCTTCGAGAACACTGTCCAACCATCTCGTCGTCTGTTGTCCCCTTCTCCTTGTGCCCTCAATCTTTCCCAACATCAGGGTCTTTTCCAGGGAGTCTTCTCTTCTCATGAGGTGGCCAAAGTATTGGAGCCTTTGCTTCATGATCTGTCCTTCCAGTGAGCACTCAGGGCTGATTTCCTTAAGAATGGATAGGTTTGATCTTCTTGCAGTCCGTGGGACTCTCAAGAGTCTCCTCCAGCACCATAATTCAGAAGCATCAATTCTTTGGCGATCAGCCTTCTTTATGGTCCAGCTCTCACTTCCATACATCACTACTGGGAAAACCATGGCTTTAACTATACGGACCTTTGTTGGCAAGGTGATGTCTCTGCTTTTTAAGATGCTGTAGAATTAGGCATTCTTAAACACATTTATTTCAGTGAACTGAGTTTAAATGTGTCCATCCCTGTATTGGATTGAGGCCATTGTGGATTTTGTTAAAACAATGTTCTTATTTTCTGTTATGATTATTTTTCATATCTGTAGCACTTTTCAGGGTGCATTCATTGCACCATGCATCATGTGTGTCACAGGGCTTTTGGATGCGTTTAACAAACATTCACCTTCCCGTCACTCCATGGCAAATCACTTTTGAAACAGAGTGTAGGTCTCAAAAAAAAAATGTGTTTGGGTTATTTGGGGTCTGCTGTTTTGTTTTAAGTCAGTGGTCCCCTCTCATGTGCTAAAGCCCTTGGGAACATCTTAAGTAGATCTTTGGATTGTGACTCTTATCTTTATCACAGTTTATGTTTAGGGCAGTAGTGGTAGGTAATCTGCAGCCTAATTTCAAAAGGCCTCTGCAAGTTCAGACTTGCCAGAAGAGATGAGGGAGGAAGAGACAGAAAAAGTGGGTTTCAGAAAGAGAAAAAAACAAACAAACAAACAAAAATTTAGCCTGAAAGATAATGGGTTTGCCTAAATTATCCAAAAGCTTTATGGGTGAGATGAGGCTTTTGCTGTGATTTACTATGTTCACATAGGCAAAGTATGTCTATTCTATACTCAGTGGGAAATTTTATTATTCATGAAATTCTAGTTTAGTTAGTAAATTGTACTCTTAATTTTCATTAATTTCTCTCCAGTGTATTCCCTCAGCAGCTGTGAGTTTTGCCATAGCCCGAAACAAAGTTAATGTGGTAAGTACTTTATAAGCTTGGAATGACTGTTAACAGTTAATTTCTTTAATTAAAGCAAAAATGAAATATTCTTAATGTGTGTGTGTTGTTTTTTGTTTTTGTTTTTACAGATACCCAATTTCCAGATGCTGTTTGTTTCTACATTTGCTATTACCACAACATGTTTAGTTTGGTTTGGATGCAAACTTGTCTTGAACCCTACAGCAGTAAATGTGAGTTCTTAACAATAAAGATTAATTCTATAATTAGTTTATTTGATATTGAGTTTGCTTATTTTGTTCATTGTATATATATAATCTTTCAAAAAGTTAATCAGACACTACTGTGATGAGTATGAGTTACTCGTGCGTAAACTGGTGCCTCTCTAGGCTAATTTGCCTTGTCAAACCTTTCTGACTGCACAGCCCTTTCTAATCATGACTGTCTCAGTCACTAGCAGAATCCGTCAGTGGGCGTTTCTTGAATCTCTTCCAACATAAGAGTTGTTTGACACCCAGTCTCCTCCGCCTCTCACTGCGCGGGAGCCTTCTGCGCAGGGAGGGCGTAGGTAGCGGAGGACCTGTCCCCTCCTCACTGAGTTCCAGTGAAGAGTCCGTGAGCCCTCTCTCCGATTTCCCCATCTGCCCACTTTTGTTCCTGTTGTTGCGCTTAAATGCTTCCCCCTCCACTGAGCTGCTTCTCCCCCTGCTGCTGGGTCCTTCTCCAGCATCATCTAGGAGCCTCCTCTTCGCCTCCCGCTCTGATGTCAGTTCCCTGACAACTACTTAGGCACTATTTCATAATTTGCTGCTTTTGTTTTTAAATCTGAAGAGACTTTATAGGAAAATACTTTTAATGTTTTAATGCTGGCATGTGTTTGGGCATTTCATTTTCGCTTCTTTTCTTGCTATATTATTATTGGTTCTTAAAGTTCAAGCAACAAATGATCAGACATATCAAGCAGATTGCTAGCAATTCTCATTCTCAAAACTCTAGGTATAAAAAATTGAGCGAGCTATTCTAGGCCTGATTCAAAAGTTGCATTTGCATTATGCTAGCCATTGAAAAACCATAACTGTGTTGATCCTGTTCCACATGGAAGGTTTGTGTGAAATGGTTCCCTATATGGTTCATCCAGTTTTAAGTATGCCAATGCAAAGCCCCTGTTTAGAGGGGCTAAACTAGAATGGTTAGCCAAACTTCATGAGAAGCCACAACAATGGTGCTCCCATGGTTCCATTTTTCATTGCAAGTGCTCCATTGCAAAGGTCATGCTCTGGATTGGACCGGGTGACATTATAGTAATTATGTAGATAAGTTTATGTTAATCTAAAATTTTTTAATACCTTTTATGCACAGATAAATTTCAACTTGATTCTCCTCATTCTACTGGAAATTTTCATGGCAACTACTGTAATAATTTCAGCAAGGTTTAACGAGGAGTGCTGCAGGAGGAAGAAAGTAAGTTTTTCCTTAAATATTTCTAAAACAGCCTAAAGGCTTTCTACAATCTCTACTTCATATTTGCATACTGCCTCAGAAACATAGTCACTGTGATTCTGTCATATAGCTATGATATCATATGCCTGTGTACTACTGAATATTGGAGGTTTGGGGGTGCATTTCTGCTGGGGAATAACTCCTTTTTTCTGTATTTTATATGAGCTTTACAGATTTCATACAAACATCTTTCTGGCAGTGAGATCAGGAGCTTCCTTTTTCCTTTCCAGTTAGCACATGCTACTTTCAAAGATTATCAGTGCAATGCAACCCCACTTTGTACTGGGCTCGGTGGTGGTGGATTGGACAGAGATATTCTTCTGTCTAGTCTTGCCAGTCTTCACTGTGAAGTAATGCCAGCATTATTCTGCTGGCATGGAGCTTCTTGTTTGGCTCACCAAATGGGGCATGGAGGGACTGAGCCATCCCAAGCCAGCCTCATTGTTGTCACATGATGGCATTGGGCCTGATGGCTGCATCAACTCCAGGCTGGCACCCCACCTTTTGCCCAGGCAGGTACATGCAGCAAGGATGTGGATGTAACTGTGACTCTGCCATTCAGTTAAGCCCCACCAGGCAGCGGCCAAGGTTTACGTTGCATCCTAAATCAATATCCACATTGTAACGTCTACAAGTACAGAAAATCTATCTTTGCTGTAGCAATTTTCTTGTGAATACACTGGGCCTGTATAGTTATATATAGTTCAGGCAGTCCAACATCTCCATACGATGTATTGTCTATAGCAGTGATGTCCAAACTTTTTTCAAAAAGGGCCAGATTTGATGAAGTGAAGGGCCGTGAGGGCTGACCAAAGGGATAACCAAAGTTGCTGACCATTTTTTAGGATTGAAGTTGTTGAAGTTTTTTTAGGATTTTACCCCAGGAAATAAACTGCCACAGGGGCCAGATTAAACCGACCAGCGGATCGGATTAGGCCCCCAAAATGGACTTTGGATGTGCCTGGTCTATAGCTTTGCTAGCATATTAACCCATGTAGATATATGAAAATTACAGAACACAAGGAAACGGGGAGCTACAAAATGAAACAGCCTTATTTCACCATAAAAACTAACAAAACTTGCTTGCAGTAGAAGAGTAAGACTAAAATTCTCAAACAATGTATTCTATCTAGCTAACCTTAGGTAGCTGAATGATTTTTCCTCCCTTAGCACAATATGCGTACACGAGAAAAGAGAACTGAAAGCTGTGTCGGTGTTAGCACAAGGTGTTGCACAATTTCTTGGACAAGGTCTTTCACAACATCTCAAGATGCACACTTGAACTCCTTGTTGTGCCTAGTTTTCTGCTAGCTATTGCTTAACAGTTTGCAGAACAGTGCAGCTGCCAGAATTTCTTTCATTGCACTATCTCTGGAACTAATCCCCTATCTATGTAATCCTCCCTCTGAGCAAGCTGTTTTATGAATGGTATTGACATTTCAGCTGCAGTACTTCAGCATGAGTGGTTCATGTTAATGAACAGGCATACTTGTGTACATATACGTACATGTGTAGATATGTAGATGGATAGATTTGTATATCTTGACAGGGAGAGAGGGAGAAATTATGCTGGTATGTCTTGTATTTTAGTATTTTATGCACACAGATGGAAGCAGCAGGAGGAAAAGGTCCTTTTCACATAAAACACACACAGCTATGTGTGTTATGGGTTGCATGAGTTCAAACATGAATTCCCTTTTAAGTTTTTAAACATAAAGTTGTAAGTTACCAAGTTGTAAGTTCTTCCAATCTGCGGGTAGCTTCTACACCCAGATGACTAATGCTTGGTTAATAGTTTATTTACTCTGATCATCTTTTCCCCCCTTTTAGACGACAATGTATGATAGTGCGATCACATTGAATAATGTCAGCTTTCCAGCACGGATCCTAAAATCCTATTCAGTAAGAGATCTTTGTTTTATCAGTCTCTAAGAATCTGCTATGAATTATATATAATTTTATATAATATATTTTTATTATATAAAAATCCCAAGCAAATTCTTCTTCTTTTTTAGGTAATTGAAGTGATTATTGGAATTTCTGCTGTGTTTGGTGGAATAATAGCTTTGAATATGGATGTGCTAGTCTCAGGGCCATATCTTTCAGTAACTTTCTTTTGGATTTTAGTGGCTGTAAGTATTACATCATTGAATATAACATTTTATAAACTGTTGTTCACTTTGATGAATAACAGGTTTTTAAATGTACCATCAGTGTCTTATACATATATATTTGGAACATTCTACTTATTCTTGTAAAACTGTCACACTTTATTATTAACACCATTTGTACACCTTTAAGTAACAGCATTCTGTACAGATAAGAAAGGCTGGTACTCTTGAGCAGCATTCAACCAACTTGCTTCATCTACACAATGATTTCTGCTTGTGCAGTGGACTTTCCCCCTCATCTTCCTGTGTGCACCCCTCCCCAAATCTGTTCTGGAGGGCTGGGAGAACCCCCAGAAGAGATTTAGGGTATGCAGGCAGGGAGGAGAGAGAGGAAAAGGTTCTGTTGCACAAGTGGAAATCCTTGTGCTGAGAGTATGAATTAATTGAAAGACCACATGGTGTCTTAATTTACAGGACTATTTGGAAAAGAGCCCAGGTCCTTTGTAGTCAGGCATATTAAAAAAAACAACAACTAGATTCAGAAAGGTGTGTGATCTAGTAAAAATCAAGGAATATGAATCAGAAAAAAGAACAAATAGCTTAACGAGAGATTCTAGCATTTATCCAGGGTCTGTTTCCTTAGAATGAAGGCTGTTGGTTATTTAGAATATGTGGTCTTATTTACACATATATACAACCTGAGTACAAGATGGAGGGACTCACTTCATTAACAGTCTAACACAAAGGCTAGCTCTTTGCTTCTTGTTCTCCTTCGCACAAGGTGAAGTGGCATTCAGCCAGGTGAGGGGGGGGCTTATTCCCTCCTCCCAGAAGCAGCATTAATTAGCATTAACTTGTTTCTATAGCATTATGGCTAACTATTTAGACACGTTAAAAATGTATTTACAAGTCTGGCAATGACCATTAACTTAAAAGAAACTAGTTTGATCAGTTCAGCAGTTACTTCCAGTGTAGACCATGTCTTACAGATACACAATTATAGGTTTGGTTGGGACCCACTG
The DNA here is from genome assembly GCF_964106645.2 of Podarcis pityusensis. Taxonomy (NCBI): domain Eukaryota; kingdom Metazoa; phylum Chordata; class Lepidosauria; order Squamata; family Lacertidae; genus Podarcis; species Podarcis pityusensis. Next base: position 62,288,558 of record NC_138035.1, read on the forward strand.
GCATCATCCAAACCAATCCTTCAATCCTATATACATACAACATATTGGTGCAGATAAGAGTTTGAGATGGTATATCCCATTCGAGCTATAATCAAATGCCGACTTTTCTAGCCCCATTGAATACAGCTGGACATACCACTGAATAAATGTGCACTGGGTTACTCTTGAAATCAGTTAGGTAGATAGTGTGTATTTTATAATTTTCCAGTGGGCACTAGGACTCTGCAAAGTGGGGCGCATGTTCCTTCTCTTTCTCAAAGCAGGAAAAAGTGTCTTCACTCCAACAGCATCTCTGATTGATTCCCACCCCCCTTACTGGAGTGATAGTTCACTCTCTGGCCAAGTTTGCTAGTACTTCAGAGGAGGGGGTCAGTCAGAGATTCTGTTGGAGTGAATCCTGCCTCAAGCAACAGCAGGAATATGTTGCCTACTTGGTGGTGTCCTAGTGCCCCTTGAAAAGCACCCTTTTCCTTATAAAACAACAAGAAATCATTGGAAGTGCAGTTGGGGTAATCAGTATATTTGCTAATAGGCACTGCTCAACCAAAATATATCCTGATTGGTCCTGAACATTTTCTCATATTTAGTTTCTTTTTAGTGTTTTCCCAGTGCCATTGCAAGTCATGTTGCCGCTGAATATCCAAGCAAATGCTTGGTAAGTATATTGTTAAAACAGTCTGGTGGAAGTACTTCAATGAACTGATGCAATCATAAATGTTATGGTGAAAATAGGTCCAGTAGAACTTTCTGAAAACTGAACAGCAACTAGACTGATTTAACATTTCTGCCATTTCAAATCTCTTCCTTTGGGCCAGAGAGTGATGATACTTTTTCACACAGTTTATGAAGGAGGCATAATGGAATCATTATCTTCTGGGTGTACAGTGATGCCTTAGTGATCTCCAAAAAAATGGCTTTATAGATGTTTATGTTTCTTCAAAAACTGATTGGATAGGAAATTAATAGTGGGTCAAAATGCTCTGTACTACGTCCAAAAACATTGCAATCCTTATTTATTGCACTTTGATGCTCTCCATTCCATCCAAAATGTTACCATCTGCTACATTAGCTACATAAAGCATAGTGAGAATTCTTTACTGGCTCACATACAGTATCAAACTTTATGATCTTTTCTTTCACTTGCTCTGTTTTTTTGGCTTTTTCATACATAGTTATATCTCTCCCTATGCTGTGATGCATTTCAAAGCTGGAGAGTCTGTAAGCATTTAATAGTGTAATGCTATGTAATGCTCAAAAATAAGCTCCATTGGTTTCAATGGTACTTCCTAGTAGGTGTGCTTAGGAATGCAGTCTAAGTATATCTGTAATCACTTTTGGTCCCAGCTGCGTGTGTAATGTTTTACTCTCCTTTCCCCCCATATCTGTTTTGTTGTCTTTCTCCCTTATTCACAATTATCCAAAGCACCACACAAATGGAACACAGCATGCAGTTCTTTAGAGGGGACTGGGCCTTTGTCTGGATGTTACGAATACCTTGGGTGCTCTGAATACACACTTATTAATATGAGTTCTAAAATATTCATCATTGTAAATACTTCATACTCCTCATTCACTTTTCCAGGGACTAAGCTCACATTTTGATTTTCTTTTTATGAATAAATTGCAAAAAACTTCATTTATGCAAGCTTGCTCAGAGAAACAAGAATACATACAACATGAATCTTTTTTTAATTAATAACAAATATCTATCTAATCACAATTCTATGTTTAATTTTAGGTAGAAGTCCTGATTGCCATAAGCAGTGTTACATCTCCATTATTATTCACAGCTTCAGGATACTTGTCCTTCAGTATCATGCGAATTGTTGACATCTTTAAAAACTATCCACCAACAGTTAAAGTATGTATTGCTTTTGAATTACCAAGCAAACAATCAATGTATCTTGTCAGTGTATTGTGACCAAGGCCACAATGTTCCATACAAACTACTGCTTTCTATTCTACATAGTCCTAACTTTTATAAATGCTGTGATTCAGGTTTTTTTATGTGTGACTTTGGAACACGTAGGGAGAGAAGTAGGAGTATTGTGTTGTGTGCAAGCAGGATTGCTTTTGAGGCTGAGAAATTGTGAGCCAGGATCAGGAGCCAAAGGGAAGCAAGATCAGAGAGGGAGTGGAGCATATTTAAATTACCTATACATTATTTGGCTGCATTCTTACAGTTTACCATAGCATGCTGGCTAAGTAAAAGCTAGTGAATGTATGTAACATTTCCCCCCTGTGATATCACTTGTGCAATTTCTAGTTCTTGAGATGTTTTAGAGATGCTTATCAGTTGATTGAAATCTGTTTATCTGTTGCTTGCAAATTTGCATCTTGCCAAGAACGTCAGTTTCAGGAAATAATTTCAGTCCTACTGTAAAGCATGACAGGTTTGTTCTTGCCAGGTATGATTACTTAATGTGCTGTGGTAACGGAATGTGCTGGGACTCCCAACCACAGATGTCCAAAACAAAGGTCTCAGCCATTTTAAAATATGAGATACGGAAGCATAGGGTACATGGCCTTTTCCCAAGGTATTATGCTACTACTACTGTTTGAGTTTATGCACTGTCCTTATTCTTGTACACACTGTAATGCATAAATTATTATTTCTTGTGCACTATAAGAGTTGGGGAAGTATAAACTACAACTTCAGTTCCTATAATATCAGGAGATGATTTGCCAATTTATACCCAGTGTTAGCAATTATTTAAAGTAAGTATGTAGTATATAAGGAGTACAGCAGATCTGCCATAATGTTTTGTGGTTTCCCCATAATTTCCCTAATGACTATAAGACATATACAAACTGTGGCCCATAGTTGCTGCTTTCTGCGAGGGAGAACTGGAAGGCGATACAGTGGTACCTTGTTTCTCAAACTTAATCCGTTCAAACTTAATCCGTTCCGGAATTCTGTTCCAAAACCAAAACGTTCCAAAACCAAGGTGTGCTTTCCCATAGAAAGTAATGCAGAACAGATTAATCTGTTCCAGATTTTTGAAAACAACCCCTAAAACAGCAATAAACAATGTACTGCAGTCACACAATCAATCAGTAGCTGAACTGGGTTCCACACAGTCACAAAAAAGAGCCACAAAAACGCAAAATAAATAGCAAAAACAGACAGACCTCAGCATAACGCTCAAAATGGAAGTGTGGCACTCAAATCGGAAGCGTAACACTCAAAATGGAGCACATTTGGCTTCTGAAAAAAGTTTGCAAATTGGTACACTTACTTCTGGGTTTGCAGTGTTTCGGTTCCAAGTTGTTTGAGTACCAAGGCGTTTGAGAACCAAGGTACCACTGTAGGGAGGTTATCAGTGTGCAGAAGCACTGAATTGGCTCTATCATATCATGTTAACTCCCCTTTCCCTTCTGGTCAGTGGGCAATGAATCTTGCCCAGAGGCTAGGCATGCAATGGCACCCCTCCTTACCAATTGCCTGAGCCCTGAGTGGGAACAAGTGCTGATCATAGCCCTTAGAGACTGCATGGGAGTTGGCAATGGGTGGGCACAGAGAGAGAAGGAGGAATAAGTAAAAATCTGTTTTCTAACAAGTCAAACTATGGAAAAACTTTGTAAATCTGTTTCATTTTGCACTCACATAATAAGGAAATATATACACTTGAATGTGGTATGCCTGGGCATTCACACTTCATATTGGAAAACTCATGCTAATAAATGGTGACAAAATATGCCGCTGACTCCCAAACCAGGACAGAATGGCCTTTAAGGATATAGAAGTTTGATATTGGAAGTAAGGGGAAACCAGAGCATTGCAGGTGCCTCCAGTAAATGTGACCTTTGGAGGCAGAAAAGTGTGTAACAGTTAGCATACCTAAAGGCTAAAGCCTTTTCTATGTGTGTATTTATTTTTTTAGCAGTCTTACGACGTGCTCCTCCTGCTTCTAATGCTGATGCTGTTAATTCAAGCTTTCCTGACTACTGGCACTGTCATATTGTGTGTAAGCTTCAAGGCAAAAATGAAGATGCGGGATTCAGTGTGGGCTGTGCCACAGATGAACAAACAAGAGTACAAAGCAACAGAGGTGAGGGGTGATTTCACTTTAAAATTGGTGTAATCATGGAATGTTGCTGATCATTTCGGTTTCATTGCCAGCACCCATCACAGTTCTTCTTTAAAATACAGATTTATTTTTTAAGTGAATGTTATATTGACATGGCTAAGTGTGAACGAGCAAACATGTGGGTTCCTAAACTGCAGATTTTGCCTACAGTGCTCCTATTGGAACTAAGCCATGTTGTCTGGAACTAAGCCATGGTTTGGCTTGTGTTACTTCCAGACCCAGGCTCATAGTTCCAGGCAAACCACAAGCTGTAACTAAGTTTGTTCTTGGTTTACCACTTATGCTTAATCTAGGGAGAGGACCTGATTCAGATTGGGACTGCAGTAAAGTGGGAGGGGGGGTTGTTTTAAGTTTTTCCTCCAATGCCATTTTCTCAATGAAAATTTCCCCCTGAAATGGCTAAATACCCCCAAAGAGAAACTGATACGTGCCTCCAAAGCTGCCTGGGCAAACAGCAGTTGGGGGGGGGCATTTTTGGTGAAGAAAATGGCATGAAGGAAGGGGTTAGATCCCTTTTACCCTGCACTGCAGTCCCAATCTGGATTAGGCATCTTCACTGTTACTAGGTAAAGGTAAAGGGACCCCTGACCATTAGGTCCAGTCGTGACCGACTCTGGGGTTGCGGCGCTCATCTCGCTTTATTGGCCGAGGGAGCCGGCGTACAGCCTCCAGGTCATGTGACCAGCATGACTAAGCAGCTTCTGGCGAACCAGAGCAGCGCACGGAAACGGCGTTTACCTTCCCGCCGGAGCGATACCTATTTATCTACTTGCACTTTGACGTGCTTTCGAACTGCTAGGTTGGCAGGAGCAGGGACCGAACAACGGGAGCTCACCCCGCCGCAGGGATTCGAACCGCCGACCTTCTGATCGGCAAGTTCTAGGCTCTGTGGTTTAACCCACTGCGCCACCTGTGCCCCTTCACTGTTACTACTTTCTTATAAAAATGCAAGACGTGGAAATGTGATCACACATCTAATGATTTACCCTTAGTCTGGATTCTTCCATTCTAATTTGTCAATAACAGTGTTTGAATTTATTTATTTTTTGCAGGTTTCCAATAACAGCATGAAGGATTTCGACAAAGAGAAGGCTTGGAAAGCTGTTGTAGTGCAAATGGCCCAGTAATCTGGATTTAGGAAACTGAAGCAGGAAAATTGCTGGAATAAGGGCATGCTAGCCTTTGCATTTGCAAGTGTTATGGGCACAGTCACAAACATCATGACAGCCCTACTGACCACTTCCCTGTGGTTTCCAAATAGTAGAATTTAGTCAGAATGTTAGCACCATGCAATCTTCCTTTAAAACCTCTCTCATGCCTTTCTAATAACTTAGAAATTAGCATAGCTTCAAGTTTGCAACACAACTTGTTTCAACAGAGTGTGTCTTTCATTTTAGAGTACTAGCATCTTAATTGCAAACCGACTCTACAACCAGAAACTGCCAATTAGAAATTAAGTCCATCTGAACAGCTAAACATAAGTAACTGTGTGGTAGGTCTTGCTTATTGCAAGAGAACTAATATAACTGCTGGTATTCAGTTGATGTTAACAGACACATTTATAAAGTTACAAATGCGTGTCATCGTTGATGCTTTTGCTTATAAACTTCACTTTTGTAGGAGTTAAGTCCTTAAGAATTGCATATTACTTTTGTATAAAATAAACATCTTTATCACAAGTCGGTTCTAGGTGTACATTGTTGTTGATTGATGCAAAATGGGAGAAAGACCCTTTATAATGAATGTGTGTATTGTCATGCATACAAAGGCACATTATTCACATGGTGACCAGGCGACTTGCTGGGAGATGAGCAGTTTTGCCCCTCTGCATCATTGCCCCTATAAGGGTGAATGTCAACCATCATTGATGGGGTGTGTGGAGTAAGAAAGTATACTCAGAGATACTACTCAAGTGGGCTACTCCTGTTCCCCAAACCTGGTGCCTAGTGTGTGTGTGTGGGGGGGGGAGTTTTTCCTGGTAAAATTGCAGCTGGTTTACTTTGTACTACAGTTTTCAGTGGGAGCCTGAGAACTAAGTCTGCTACTATTTGCATAGCCCTTTCTCTAATCTGCTCTGAGTACTGCTCCTTTGTTTGATGCCAGAATATTAGGGAGGTTTAGAAATGCTACAGAGACAGAATACTTGGGCTATAAAGTATATATCAAAGGATGAGAATGCTGGGATTTGGCAAACAATTCTCTGTGCTTCCCAGTAATAATTTATGAATTGTATTTATTTCTAAAAATCATTTACACGCTAAGAGCAGAGAACACTAAAATACAGCCGTTAAAATATAATAAAAAAACCTGTAAGAGCAAGTTTGAGGCAAACGCCTGCATGGGTAAAATTAAGTTTTTACATCATTTCAAAAAGTTTGAGTGTATTCAAGTAGCCCCAGAGTAATGTTCTTACAAGTAAACAAACACTGAATGCTGAACTGGAACATTCAAAAAGGAAAACGAAGGCTTCTTGCACAATCGAATCCTGACTCAGAAGGCAAGATTAGGTCTTCTCACAAAGACATGTGTTCAAACTAGGAACTGTCTACCACTTTAGAACCCCTGTGCTATGGTCCCAGTCTTCATTTGCCAAGAATCATTTCAAAATCTGCAACTAAATATTTCCAGTGACTATCAAGGAGGCTTGAACAAATCTTAGTAACTATAAAAAGTAAAGAAAAAGTCTGTTAAGTTTTTAAACATTGGGAGGTAGCCCTACCACAGAAAAGCTTGCTTTAGCTACAGCTCCTCCACCCAGAATGCACACGGTTGCCTACCTGCAAAGGTCACAATGGTAGTTAGGGAGAGAGTATGGATAACTCTTAGTGAGGGAAAGGGACTAAGCGAGGAGCCTCCAGTGTCACCAAGTAGAGGAGCTTTGCTGTTCCCTGGAGGGTAAGATTAGCATTTGGAAGGGAAAACGGTCAAGGATGCCATCATTGTCCTTTTAAAGCCAATAACTTCATTTTTGAGATGTCCAGGTATAATATATATATATATATATATATATATATATATATATATATGACGCGGAGAGCGAGAGGATCAAAGAATTGACTACACAGACCTGTGATATGTCTTAAAATTCTTTATGGATTGATTTGGGAGAATCTGATGTACAGCTGACCTCCCACATCAATCCACAGAAGTGGTTTGTTGGAACATAAACACAGCTGCTTTTTTTGCAGTGACAGCAGAAAGCATTCTTTGATCTGTTCATTTTGTGTCCCTGTTCATTCTACAAGGAGACGTTGGACTGGAAGCGACTGAATGGGGAACATGTAATTCTATTGTTCCTGAAAGAAGAATTTCACTGAGAGTAATGATGGCAGATTCCCTAGTATTTCCTATTTGAGATTTGCTTTCTTCACAGAGGCTATCTAAGTCTAGCGTATGGTCTTTAGAGGGGTGCCCTAGTTTGGCTGCAGGGACACGGGTGGCACTGTGGTCTAAACCACTGAGCCTTAGGCTTGCCAATCAAAAGGTCGGTGGTTCAAATCCCTGTGATGGGGTGAGCTCCCGTTGCTCGGTCCCAGCTCCTGCCAACCTAGCAGTTCAAAAGCACATCAAAGTGAAAGTAGATAAATAGGTACCGCTCCGGCGGGAAGGTAAACGGCGTTTCCATGCACTGCTCTGGTTCGCCAGAAGCGGCTTAGTCATGCTGGCCACATGACCCAGAAAAACTGTCTGTGGACAAACGTCAGCTTCCTTGGCCAGTAAAGCGAGATGAGCGCCACAACCCCAGAGTCGTTTGCGACTGGACTTAACTATCAGGGGTCCCTTTACCTTTACCTAGTTTGGCTGAGAAGAAGAAAATAAGTTTAATTTAAAAGCAGTGATGGATTTATACCATGTTTCTCTCATAACTGTAACTGGCCCATGATAGCTTATCATTTATAGCATCTATCAGTGATATTGCTGCTGGTCTTTTACAGCCAGGTTTCAATGGATTGGCAGAATTTATAAAAACCAGGACATTTGGCAGAATTTAAAAAACCAGGCATGAGATGCTACCTAAACTGTTATCTGAATTACTCTAAGCAGAATGCCCTGGAACCTATTTTCTATTCCTAAACTCAACTGTAGCCCATATGAAACAGTAATGGCTTACCTCTGTGCACCCCAAAGAAATGATAGTAGCAGAGAGAAAATAGGAGGTAGAAAGAAAAACTGCTTTCCTTTGAAGAGATAACCCAGCTAAGGATAAGCTGGAAGAGCTTGAGAAACGACAGGATCAGTAAAACATGGCTTGGAACATCCTTGGCTTTCACCGGTTTTGTATAACTATAAGAAATCACAAACCAGCTTCAGCACATCTGGGATTGAAGGGAAGGGTTTTAAGGCTGAGGGAATAGATCTGAACTTTGGCCAGGGCCAGCTCTACCATTAGGAAATGCGAGGTAGCTGCCTCAGGCGGCAAGATACCTTGCCCCCACCCTGTAAACTTTCCTACTGCCCTCAAGTGTGCTGGAGAATCTTGTCCTGTAGTCAGAACTGAAGTAGGATTATGAAGCTGAAGTAGGTGGGTGGGTGGGAACACGCAACCTTGTCCTTCACACAAAGTGTAATGAGATGGCCCTTACAAGAATTAACTACTGAACAGAACACAATTTTAATGTGGAGTTCTCACTGAAAAGGAAACTCTGCATTTTGCTATATTCACATTGGTGTACAGTGATACCTCGGGTTAAGTACATAATTCGTTCCGGAGGTCCGTTCTTAACCTGAAACTGTTCTTAACCTGAAGCACCACTTTACCCTATGGGGCCTCCTGCTGCCACCGCGCCACTGGAGCACAATTTCTGCTCTCATCCTGAAGCAAAGTTCTTAACCTGAGGTACTATTTCTGGGTTAGCGGAGTCTGTAACCTGAATCGTATGTAACATGAATCGTATGTAACCCGAGGTACCACTGTATTGGGATTTCATGGTCAAAATCACAGGATTCTGAGTTCATGGCAAAAGTGGTTGTGGCACTGCTGTGCTTGGATCCCAGATCTGTCCACTTCTATTCAGAAATGTCCCCCTGATTCCCAAAGAAGTTAGTAAAACTGGGCTCCCACGCGCCTTTACTTGGGAAGTGATTTAAAATAAGCAAGCATAGCACTGGGCTGCCCAGATGTGTTTGCTGAATTCCGTTAAAAAGACTTAGCAAAAAAGACGTATGACTTCTCTCAAGGAAAGTACGGTCTCTTTTAAAGCAGCAGTAATATAAATATAAGGGACATGGGTGGCGCTGTGGGTTAAACCACAGAGCATAGGACTTGCCGATCAGAAGGTCGGCGGTTCGAATCCCTGCGATGGGGTGGGCTCCCGTTGCTCGGTCCCTGCTCCTGCCAACCTAGCAGTTCAAAAGCACGTCAAAGTGCAAGTAGATAAATAGGTACCACTCCGGCGGGAATGTAAACGGCGTTTCCGTGCGCTGCTCTGGTTTGCCAGAAGCGGCTTAGTCATGCTGGCCACATGACCCGGAAGCTATACGCCAGCTCCTTCGGCCAATAAAGCGAGATGAGCGCCGCAACCCCAGAGTCAGCTACGACTGGACCTAATGGTCAGGGGTCCCTTTACCTTTACCTATGTGAATCTATAAAAGGAGGAAATACTGCAGAACATAGTGTTAGAGAGGAAGAGGTGTGGGCAAAGTCTTTACACACACACACACACACACACACACACACTGCCCACCTAGCAGTTTGAAAGCATGGCCAAAAGTGCAAGTAGATAAATAGGTACCACTCCGGCAGGAAGGTAAACGGCGTTTCCGTGCGCTGCTCTGGTTAGCCAGAAGCGGCTTAGTCATGCTGGCCACATGACCCGGAAGCTGTACGCTGGCTCGCTCGGCCAGTAAAGCGAGATGAGTGCCGCAACCCCAGAGTCGGCCACGACTGGACCTAATGGTCATGGGTCCTTTAATATAAATATAGAAAACGGTTTTTAAAAGTTAGAGAAGCAACCAACAATTATATAATTGCTTTCCCCACAATGTCACTATTTTTCAGGGGCAGAGGAAGGGGGGGTGCGGTGGGTGTGGGTCGCTCTGGATGTCCCCACTGAGGGGGAGGGCACTCACTGTGGCGCTTGCGGCACACCCAAGCCACGCGTCTCTCCTGGGAGCAATGCGGTGGCTTGGGCGCCCGCAGGCTCCACGCTGCCCCAAACTGTCCACCCATCGCCTCCCCGTCAGCTGTAGGGCGGCTGTTTTTGACTCTGTTTGAAACTTAAAACCTCAATGTCTTAGTAGGGCTATGTTGAAAACTTGTTTGAGTCTCTGCCCTGTTTTTGAGTTTGTTTGAAACTTCAAACCTTAATTTTGTATCACTATTGCTTGGTCCTCTTAAATAGGGCTATATTTAAAACTTGTCATTGAGGTTTTCATACCTTTTTTGTAAACTCGAGGAAGCATTTCCAGCCCTGCTCTTGAGCTTGTTTGATATCACTTAAAATCTTATAATTTCTTTATTTCCTTCTGAGGAAACTGATTAGTTCAGTGAATCAAGTTTTGTAGCCGGCATCTTGTTAAGTTTTTCTTTAATTCTAGTTTATTTTTTGATTTTTGTTATTCTATGGTCGATTACTTCTCGTTTCAGGGATTTTCACGGTACAGTGGTACCTCGGGTTACATACGCTTCAGGTTACATATGCTTCAGGTTACAGACTCCGCTAACCCAGAAATGGTGCTTCAGGTTAAGAACTTTGCTTCAGGATGAGAACAGAAATTGTGCTCCAGCGGCGCGGCAGCAGCAGGAGGCCCCTTTAGCTAAAGTGGTGCTTCAGGTTAAGAACAGTTTCAGGTTAAGTACGGGCCTCCAGAACAAATTAAGTACTTAACCCGAGGTACCACTGTAATTTCTTTTGTTCTGTATAATTTCTTGGTTCCGTGACTGTCTTTTTTTCACGAGTGGGAGGAGGCAGGCAGATTTCTCGGATGTCCCACAGAGTGTCTTGCCCCGGTTGGCCCCGCCCCACAAGCAGCTGGCCCCGCCCCTGGGCGCCGCCTGCCCCAGGCTCCTGATCGGCTTGCTATCTTTGTTTTCCCTAACGTTTTTCCTGTCCTTTTAGGAAACCATGTGGTTATCTACTCAGGTCCATTGGACTCATTCTGTTGATGGTTTGGGGACTGTTAGGTATCTGTCTACTATGGAATAAAATGTGGTGACAGAGCAGCAAACTGATTGGAAGGCCACATGCCTGTTGCATCCTCCTTGTGCCACCCTGCTAGAACCCCCTCCCCATGTGCTTGGGGCCATCACCCTGGCAGACCCCGCTCCCATGCTATGCCCTTGATAAAATAGTGGGTAAAGCATCCTGGAACAAAAATGGAAGGTTTCCATCAGCTAAAAAAGATGTATATATTGTAGCCAGATGAAAGCATGTACAGTGGTACCTCGGGTTAAGAACTTAATTCGGTCTGGAGGTCCGTTCTTAACCTGAAACTGTTCTTAACCTGAGGTACCGCTTTGGCTAATGGGGCCTCCCGCGGCCGCCACATGATTTTTGAAGCAACGTTTCATCCTGAAGCAAAGTTCTTAACCCAAGGTACTACCGTATTTTTCGCTCTATAAGACGCACCAGACCACAAGACGCACCTAGTTTTTGGAGGAGGAAAACAAGAAAAAAAATATTCTGAATCTCAGAAGCCAGAACTTCAAGAGGGATCGCTGCGCAGTGAAAGCAGCAATCCCTCTTGCTGTTCTGGTTTCTGTGATAGCCGCGCAGCCTGCATTCGCTCCATAAGACGCACACACATTTCCCCTTACTTTTTAGGAGGGAAAAAGTGAGTCTTATAGAGCAAAAAATACAGTCTTTCTGGGTTAGTGGAGTCTGTAACCTGAAGTGTCTGTAACCTGAAGTGTCTGTAACCTGAAGCGTCTGTAACCTGAGGTACCACTGTAATAACAATCTACCTATCATAAAGTGCATTTTTAAATATTTGGCTGTATATGTAGCCTCTCTGCACCTTTGGTTGGAAGCAGAGTTTCAGTTATTCAATCTTTCTCAGTTTGCAGGATTACTGCAAAGCAGTGAAGCAACAATGACAGGATGAACCGGCTTCATATAGAAAGAAAACCGTTCCTGGTACCTATAAACGAAGAGGCAAAACATGAAGGAGAAAATCGTTAGTGTTTGCAAATCATTTTCATTTTGTCTTACTAATTACAGCAAAAAATAATAATATTGATTTTAAGTCAGTAAGTAAAAAACGGATTTCAAGATAGTGAGGGAATCGATAGATCAAAGTGCTCCAAATTAATATTTTTAGAGATGACCCCCAAATAGGGTGACATGACCTTATACACTGCTTCGTTGCAGTAACAATTCATAAGCACCAATACAAATCTGATTCCTTTCCCATCTATGGTAGCCACTGACGCTCTTCCACTGCTGGGTTCTTGCTGTCCATTGTGGCAACCTGAGATCAGGACTTGCCCAAGGTCATCCAATGAGTTTGTGAGTCAGAAGCATTAAGGAACATGGTCTTCCAGATCCAAACTCAAGTCAATTCTATTGACCTATATTTAAGTTTTTCATTTAATAGTAAATCAAGAAAGCTTTATGTCCCAACTTCCTGTGAAATGGGTTACCACAGAGGTGATTGGGGAGCCCAAATCTATGCATGTTTACTCCAAAGCAAGTTTTGCTGACTCCTGTAGAACTTACTCCCAGATAATAATAATAATAATAATAATAATAATAATAATAATAATAGTAATTTATTATTTATACCTCACCCATCTGGCTGGGCTTCCCCAGCTACTCTGGGTGGCTTCCAATGAAAGATTAAAATACAGTAATGCACCAAACATTAAAAGCTTCCCTAAACAGGGCTGCCTTCAGATGTCTTCTAAAAGTCTGGTAGTTGTTGTTCTCTTTGACATCTTGTGGGAGGGCGTTCCACAGGGCGGGCGCCACTACCGAGAAGGCCCTCTGCCTGGTTCCCTGTAACTTGGCTTCTCGCAGTGAGGGAACTGCCAGGAGGTCCTCAGAACTGGACCTCAGTGTCTGGGCAGAACAATGGGGGTGGAGACGCTCCTTCAAGTATACTGGGCCGAGGCCGTTTAGGGCTTTAAAGGTCAGCACCAACACTTTGAATTGTGCTCAGAAATGTACTCGGAACCAGTGTAGGTCTTTCAAGACTGGTGTTATGTGGTAAGTATGCATAGGATTTCGCCCCCTTCACAAGAGCACATCTGAGTGAGCGAGTGACTGCCCACTGTTGGAAATAGGATGCATGGATGAGATATTACAGTTTCATGTAAAGGAAATCTTAGGTTCTTACGTTAATCATGTACGCTCAACAGAGAATCACAGTCGATACTGGTTCTCTGACGCATGAAACTCCATGATGCACAGCTTTGTCATTTTGCTCCCAGCTGCTGCTCCTGGGCACCAGTTTCAAAACCAGAAGGCCATTGTGTTGTTATTATCACCCACAAAACTCCGAAGTAAGGGCACAAAGCATCACCCTCACTCTGACTTGGCTTCTGACATTATCACCCTGGCAACATGAAGCCATATCAGAGTGAGGGTAATAGGCCTGCCCTCTGAAGGTTTAGGTTTGTTTGCTTTTAAAAAAATATACCGTATTTTTCGCTCTATAAGACACACCAGACCATAAGATGCACCTAGTTTTTGGAGGAGGAAAACAAGAAAAAAAATATTCTGAATCCCAGAAGCCAGACCAGCAAGAGGGATCACTGCGCAGTGGAAGCAGCGATCCCTCTTGTTGTTCTGACTTCTGGGATAGCTGCGCAGCCTGCATTTGCTCCATAAGACGCACACACATTTCCCCTTATTTTTTAGGAGGGAAAAAGTGAGTTTTATAGAGCAAAAAATACGGTATATATTTGAGGTAAAAATGTGGCATTTACCAGCAGTCCTATAACGCAATTACTGCTCACCCCAAATTTTCCCCTTCCAGCACTGCTGCCTCTCAAACAGTCTGTACCTTTAAAAGCACATTTAGATGTGCATCTCATGTAACATGTGTTAAAGATTTTAGGAAGATACTCAGAGATCTTTAAAAAACTATAGTCTTTGTTGAAGGTGCAGCTGTGTATGTTGGTTTGTGATCTTAAGTAATCTTACTTCCCGGAAGTGTATTCTTTATGTTTGTTAGGCGTACTCTTACCGATGGGCTACTGTAAAAGATCCCACGTTCAGTGGTGCAGGCATAAATTAATGCAGTATTATTATGTCGCATAAATAAAACACTGCTCTAGCTACCTCATGGATGGTTTCTCAGGTTTCCTGTTATTCTGTTCTTATTGTCCCTCTAACAGGATTGGCAAAGCCTGAACTCCCATCTCAAAAATTCCTGAAAATCGCTTTAGACAATTGCGTTCCTGTAGTTTCGTGCCACCAGGGACTGTTTCCTGGTATGTCTCCAGCAACTTTGTGTTCAAGAAATGTGTGGGGAATTGGGTCAGAAAGGTTGATTCGTGCTTTGAGTGTATTCTGACAGGAAATCCAAACAAAAATAATATGGGTATTTGAAGGAAAATTGGACAGGGGCGTCAATTATAGGGGGTGGAAGGGGCTTCAGCCCCCTCAATATTTCTGGGCAGGGGGCCAAGGGCCCCCCAAATAATGAGGGGGTCGCTATCCCTCACCACTGGCTGACTCGCCAAGTGGGGCCAGTTGAGGCGGGAGGCGCAGACGGTGATTTTCACTCTCTGTGCTCCTCACCACTGACCCATTCCCCAGCTTGCTGCTGCTGGGAGAGTGCTGGTGATGTCAGGCCCCATCAATGTGTGGGGCAAGTTGGCTTCGCTGCTCCCCAAAGTAAAACACATTGAATTCAATGGGGCTTCTTAGCAGGTTAGTATGCATAGGGTTACAGCCTTCAATAGTGATTCTCGACTTTCCTGAAACAAAGCAACTGTTGGGTAGGTGTGGCGTGCGGATAACATCTCGCCACTGTTCCACACCTTGCTGGAAGGGTAAATGGAAAAATCTAAAATTATTTCAGCTTACATGATCTATGAAGAAATCTCCCATTGTGGGCAGGGGCCTAGAACCTCGAGAGTGATTCTGTTATTAAAGTCAAACCAAAGTTCACGGTTAGTCCAGACTGGCTCCAGGATGTTAGCTTGGAGGTGCAGCTGAAATAACTGGGGGTGGGGGTGGGTGCATTTCTTGTCTACGTGTGCAAGGATTGTTAATTCAGGATGATAATCCCCCAATCAACTCCTGGTTCAGCTTCTGCTCACGTGGAATGTTCCTCATTGTAATGGCATGTAAAGAGAGGGGGGGAAACTCAATAAAGCCTCATTCTGTGTGGGCAGAGACTTAAGAGTATATGTGGGCAGAGTTTTAAGAGCAAGCCCTAAGGCCTGGGTGTTAAAGGGCTTATTGCCATTACTTTTGGCTAACTTTACTGGAGAATAAATGGGTTGAGTGTTGTAATAAACTGGCTGTGTGTTACAGTGGCATTTGCACAGTGTTCAAAATTCTAGTTGGATTTTATTTAATTTGATGTTCTTCCCTCTTAAAACATGAGCGTGTTTTCAGTGCTGACTGATGTATGTTTCTTCAGCTATGGCATGTAACTTTTTTACGATAGGTCTCGTGTAGGGTTACCAGACGTCCCTGTTTCCCGGGGACAGTCCCTGGATTTACAAATCAGTCCCCTGACAAAATCCTTCTATTTAGTAGGAAGTTGAAAAGTGTCCCCAGATTCATTGGAAAAAAATCTGGTAACCTTAGTCTGGTGGCATCAGCACCTGGTGTGGGATAACCAGCCTGATATAACCAACATGCTTAAGGCTAATTAATGCATGAAGGGGTTAATGCCATAGAGAAAGCTGTCCTGCAAGGCTTTGCTAGGTCACTGTGGAAGGAAGGTAATTAAGCCTTTGTTTCCCTTTCATTTACCTATGAAGCTCAGCGTGTAAAGAGGTTGGAGCTGGTTGCTCCAAATTCAGACCACACAGCTCTAACAACCCTTTATTGTATTCCTGTACCAATAATTTAGGAACTTACCACCACTTTAACTAAATTTTATTGCCTGTGTTTTCTGAATGATGTATTGAAAACACATGAATCTGACATTTGGAGAGTTTGTAAGTACACCATTTTTAGCTCACCAAATGTGTGGTCTTTCTTTTCTATGCTAGGGGAAGAGGGAAACTTTTTGAAGGAACTCTGTTGTTGTTGTTTAGTCGTTTAGTCGTGTCCGACTCTTCGTGACCCCATGGACCAATGCTGGACCATAAAGAAGGCTGATCACCAAAGAATTGATGCTTTTGAATTATGGTGCTGGAGGAGACTCTTGAGAGTCCCATGGACTGCAAGAAGATCAAACCTATCCATTCTGAAGGAAATCAGCCCTGAGTCCTCACTGGAAGGACAGATCCTGAAGCTGAGGCTCCAATACTTTGGCCACCTCATGAGAAGAGAAGACTCCCTGGAAAAGACCCTGATGTTGGGAAAGATGGAAGGCACAAGGAGAAGGGGACGACAGAGGACGAGATGGTTGGATAGTGTTCTCAAAGCTACCAGTATGAGTTTGACTAAACTGCAAGAGGCAGTGGAAGACAGGAGGGCCTGGCGTGCTCTGGTCCATGGGGTCACGAAGAGTCGGACACGACTAAACGACTAAACAACAACAACAAAGTTCCTTCAAAAAGGGCACATTTTAATGGTTTCATAACTTAGATTTCTACTCTTTACTTTGCTGCATATTTTGTGATTTTAATTTTCCGCTGGGGCTCAACCACCAAAGAGTATTTGCCCCAAACCTGGCTTTTTGCTGATTCTGTTCTTTGATGTGGCATGCCACCTTGATATATTTTTATGTAAGTGTAGATGATAAAGATGTAAACAAGGGAAAGGGATAAAAATAAATAAATAACATGATGCTGAAATTCTATGCTAAATTGTTCTCTCTCATCCTGGGATTAATTTTTAGCTCTCTCTTGTGTCAGCACAGTTTATAAATGGCAAAGGTGTATGTGAATGGGATCTACAAAAGAAGCTTTGTATTGACTGAATAACCAATACTGTATTTTTCTTGTTTATTTTGGTAATGTGATATTTTCTTTATACTTTTAGAGCTGACCCCGAGGACTGTGGAAGAACTGCCTCCCCCCCCAAAAATAGACAAATACAAACTTGCAAGATTTTTAACAGAGAAGGCCATCAGGGTATATGTGACTAGAAATAGTTTTTTTATCCAAAGTATTTATTGGTTGTACTGTAAAGGCCTGGAAACGATGCCTTATGAAGAACGGCTAAGGGAGCTGGGCATGTTTAGCCTGGAGAAGAGGAGGTTAAGGGGTGATATGATAGCCATGTTCAAATATATAAAAGGATGTCACATAGAGGAGGGAGAAAGGTTGTTTTCTGCTGCTCCAGAGAAGCGGACACGGAGCAATGGATCCAAACTACAAGAAAGAAGATTCCACCTAAACATTAGGAAGAACTTCCTGACAGTAAGAGCTGTTTGACAGTGGAATTTGCTGCCAAGGAGTGTGGTGGAGTCTCCTTCTTTGGAGGTCTTTAAGCAGAGGCTTGACAACCATATGTCAGGAGTGCTCTGATGGTGTTTCCTGCTTGGCAGGGGGTTGGACTTGATGGCCCTTGTGGTCTCTTCCAACTCTATGATTCTATGATTCTATGTATTATTAGCATGCGTATAACAAATTTGCTTCAATAAATATGGTACCATTGATTCTGAAAGAGGAAGAAAGCGGAATGCATCCAACAACAAAAAAAAAGGAAGATTCTAAAAAAATCAATTGCTTGAAACTCAAAAGCACACGTAGCAGCAGTTTGCAAATAATAAATATTTCCCAATTTTTCTGTTTACGTCTGGAGACATAACCTCTCCGTCCCTGAGAGTCAAGAAAAGTGTGAAAGAGAGATTCTCTGTTCAATGTTCTGGACTCATTCCACTTTTGCCTCTGGTAAACAGGTTTTGCAGGTTGGTCAAACCCTGCTGCAGCTGTTTGTCCAGAGGTAGAAACTGGAGAACAGAAATATCTGCATGCAGATCAGGAGACTTGACGTCTGCCTCTCAAACCACTTTCAGGCGGTGTTAGAAACAGATATGAAAGCTAGGAGCTAAATGGCACCTTAAACCTAGGTTATGGGCGCAACAATGGAATGTCTAGGTACGCTTTGTATATACAGTGGTACCTCAGTTCTTGAATGTAATATGTTCTGGAAGATCGTTCGGCTTCTTAAATGTTTGAAAACCGAGGCGCGGCTTCCCATTGGTTGCAAGAGCTTCTTGCACTCTGCGGAAGCTGCATCGCATGTTTAAGTTCCAAAATGGAAGCATTTACTTCCGGGTTTTCGGCATTTGAGAACTGAAACGTTCGACAATGGAGGCGTTCAGGAACTGAGGTACCACTGTAACAAGAATACAAAGCTGAAAATGAATGAACTGCAGCTAAAATATTATGATCATTTTTCACATGGTCTAGTCCTTCACCTGCCCACCCCCCTAATATTCTTAAGAGGGTCTCTTCTCCAGTCTTCAGAAAGTAGCTGGAAGTGGGGAGGCAGAAAAAGGTCCTCCTTTCCTTCCACTCAGCGGTTTTAATCTGAAATCTTAGGCGCAGTACTGCGCCCAGAGCTCAGAAACTGGTCGTGCTAATGGAACTCCCTGCCACAAAATGTGCCTAGAAAAATGGGAGTTTTGAACAGTGCTTTCAAGTGTCTTCACATTTATTATTTCTCCCTAGCAAGTTACTTTTACGGAGTGATGAGGTAGAGCCAGACCAGGTGCAGATCAACTCTGGCTTTGGGGCTGCTGTTTCTCACAGCTCCACCTCAGAGTTCTCCTGAATGGCATGGACACTTGAGGGTGCTGGAATGGTTCGAAGAGCCTGTAGCCATCATTGTGCTCTCCATGACATTGCCAGGAATATGTCAGGGCCTAGAGATCTTGGAGGATAGCCTTTCCCAGCATGGCTTGTGCTCTCCTTGATACATTCACCCTCTTGGATAGCACTGTGGAGATGCCTGGAAGAGCAGGAAGGGAGGGGAAGTAAGCTTGGACAGTGATGATCCTAGTAATGGGCCCAGAATCCTAACCTGCAGTTTTGTGGGACTCTTCCTGCTACTCCCAAGTTTGTATGAATTACTGGACGTGGTTGTGCCACTGTCACAATGGAGAGGACCTTATCCAAGCTAGGAGAGACATAGGCTATGGGGTACATTAGATTCGTTTGTGCATGTGTGGGAATCTAGGTATTATGAGAGCTGTACAGTCGTACCTTGGAAGTCGAATGCCTTGCCAGTCAAAAGTTTTGGCTCCCGAATGTCTCAACCCCCGAAATGATTGTTCCGGTTTGCGAATGTTCTTTGGAACGCGAATATCCGACGGGGCTTCCGATTGGCTGCAGGAGCTATCTGCAGCCAATCAGAAGACGCACCTTGGTTCACGAACAGTTTGGAAGTTGAATGGACTCCCGGAACGGATTCTGTTTGACTTCCGAGGTACCACTGTAGTTGCACCGATGGCTACAGTACAGAAAAGCTTCAGGGCCTGGCATTCCTGCTATTGCCAAGAATTTGAATACATGAGGGTCTTCCTTTTCTACAGGTGACAAAGGGAAAAAGATCTCTGTTACACGTGCAACTCCTGCTCAAAGGATAATCCAGCATCCATAGGATTGCATCATGGGGATTTTCCTCACACCTTTTGATGTACAGTGGTACCCCTGGATGCAAATGGGATCCGTTCTGGAGCCCCGTTTGCATCCTGAAGCGAACGTAACACGTGACTGCGTGTGCGCGGGTTGCGTTTTGCCGCTTCCATGCATGCGCGTGATGTCATTTTGAGCGTCTGCACATGCGCGAGCGACGAAACCCAGAAATAACGCATTCCATTACTTCCGGGTCACTGCGGAGTGCAACCTGAAAATGCTTAACCTGAAGTGTATTTATCCTGAGGTACGACTGTAATTGCAGCCCCGATTCAAAACATGGCTCTTCTGAGAAATAGGAAGGGCTGCTGGTGAAGTGAGTGAGATCCTTTCTTCAAATACCACTCTCCTGGTTTACATTGCCCCCATCCCCACACCCTGAAGTGACATTTGGACCTGAAGGAGGAAATCATCCAGGTACTTAAATGTTTCCCACTTCAGAGTGAATTTCAATTTGTGGGTGGCTTTTAGACTAGGGAATAACAAGGGGAGAAGAGGCTAACCAGTGCTACTTTGCTGACATTTAAAGCAGCTGTGTAGGCAAGCTTGGCTCCAGGTTTCAGGGGGCTTTACTAATGTTGCTGCTCTGAGGGGGAATTTTCGTTGTCACTGCCCACGATGCCCTGGGCTGATGTATTGTTGCTCTGTTGTGGGCAATTGCAACGATGGCCTCTCAACACTGCTGCACAGAGGAGCCCTAGAAAATGGTTTCCAGCGCCATCGCCAACATCTCACTGACTCATACAAGACTCTTCTCGGTTGCTGGAGGGGGAAAACGGAACATTCTGGGATCGAATCATAAACTGGGATGGCTTCTGTAATTCGAGGGTGTCCTGGGAAAATCAGGACAGTTAAGTATTATGCAGCAAGGCCTCCAACAGCTGTCAAAGGAGGCGGATGCCAAATTGCTAAAAAAATGAAACTGTGGGAGCTGTCTATCAGAGATCTCCTCCATCTTGTCTGCTCTGAGCCTGAAAGGCATTTCCCTGTGATTTCAGGAAAAGAGAATTTTTACAATCTGCGGACCTTATCCGGTAATCCGTGCAGCTTTAAGGAAGAGAGGCTGGGTAGAGAGAAAGCACACCGTTAAAGGCGACATTCCGGACCACAAAGAGGAAGGGAATGACGCTGAACGTGTTGCCAAATCTGGTAAGAGCCCTTCAAATGTAATTAACCCTTTCGAATACTTCCCTCTGCTTTTTATCTGTGCAGGAAAATGGCATAAAAATCTGAGAAATAAACGTGCAAGTTTATATTTTCCTGATTTGACCTTTAGGGGAAAAAGTTATTGTGGGTACCTTGGTAGTTCATAATGGTTTAACTTAATTATCATGGGGAAAGGGAGAATGCTTTGCATACTTTTGCATATTTCTTTCTTTCTCACAGACAAGAGTTGCCAGTCTTCAAGTTTCCCATAGCCATGCTTTTTTTTCTATTAAAAAAAAAGTTTAGGGGTACTCTCATTTTCCTACTCATAGTGAAATACTGCCCCTCAATGAGGCCAAACTTAGATTCACAAAATGTTTAGGGGTCTGCGTACCCCTCCATCCCCCCAGGAAAAAAAGCACTGCCCATAGCTCTTGGTTTAGCTACTTCAATGTCACAGAATGCTCACAAACATTCTAGCTAGCTAAGGAGAAGGCTCACTCACGAAATGTTTAAAATCCGCGCAGGTGAAAAAAAGAGCCAGTGGACAGGACATACATATATGGATATGCTGCTTGCGGAAAGAAAGAGATTTCAGTTCTTAATTCAGATGAGTTTTGTACTGTGAAACTAGACTTCTCCCATGCTTAATACATGTTGGGGGTCAGTTTGCCTCAACACTACAGTGTAGTAACTATTTCTCCCATCAAATTTGAAAACCTTCATTTTTACCCCGAGATGAAGAATCACATGGTGGTCAGTCACTCAGTTAAAGGAGAAAGGAAGCTTAGCTAGGGTTGCCATATTTCAAAAAGTGAAAATCTGGACACTAAAATCTCCCCCCACCCAATAGTTTTTGAGCTATTTTTTTTAAAAGTAAATCTGCCAAAAAACCAACAATTCTGACATGGGTTGCCATACAGGCAGGGGTCAGCAAACTTTTTCAGCAGAATGAGTTGCTAACTGTAAAATGGGATTAATAAACTGGATTAGAAATGGCCACAACTTTATTGATTACAGATATAGGTGGAATTTTGGCTCAGGAATTGGGTAATTAATTAATTTTTAAAAGGTAAGGGAACTCAGTTCCTATGAGTTCCTGCTCAATTTAATTTGCTGCAATCTCCTTGATTTGACTGAAAACAACACACTGATGATTCCTGTTCTGTTATTTTTCACGGCTCTCTGAAAAGAAAGCAAAACTACTTTGCGTGATGAGGAAGGTCAGATTGCCAATTCAAATGACATCCATGATATAATGGTAAGGTTACAGAGGTAATGAGCGCTCGGTGAAGCAACCTTTGTGAAATACATATGAAAAATCTGCTCTGGATTTCATTCCCCTGGTTTTCTACACGCCTCTCCACCGCTGGGCAACATATTTTGGCCATGGAGCAAGCTTCGTCCTCAATGGGCTGTTTTTGAGGTTCCGCCTCCTTCAGGCTCCCCTGAAAGATTTTGCAGTTCCCCCAAACCTTCAAAGCCACCACAGCCATGTGAGATGTAGCAAGGACCGTTTTGTCTGGATGGGTTGACTGGAGCATTTAATCACCTCATTTCCAATTGCATACTGGCAGTCCTCTCATGGGGGACACCACAGACCTAGGGCTTGCCGATCAGAAGGTCGGCGGTTCGAATCCCCGCGACGGGGTGAGCTCCCATTGCTTGGTCCCTGCTCCTGCCAACCTAGCAGTTCGAAAGCACATCAAAGTGCAAGTAGATAAATTTTTATGAAATAAATAAATATTGGGTTAATAGGATAGGAGTTTCCTGGTGGAATCATAATGCAGCCTTCTTTGGGTCAGTCTAGGTTGGTAAGAAATGAAGAAACTACCTTTTACTGGACGATAAAAAAGGATGCCGTCGATTATTATAATCTCCACATTGATCAGATGCTGAACCATTATGCAAGAACTGGCTCCTTTACAACTAAAGTAAGTAGTGTAAATAGTGGACAGGATAACTTGCCATTACAGCAGTGGCTGACTTCTGGTATCAGAACTGTAAAGAAAGCAACGTGTGGGATTTTCTGTGCAATAAAAGCAGTCTTGTAGCCGAATCGGTGCTTCCCATCTCTTCCCATCCCCCACATCGTTTTGGAATTTT
The DNA here is from genome assembly GCF_964106645.2 of Podarcis pityusensis. Classification (NCBI taxonomy): domain Eukaryota; kingdom Metazoa; phylum Chordata; class Lepidosauria; order Squamata; family Lacertidae; genus Podarcis; species Podarcis pityusensis. The sequence continues at coordinate 62,311,556 of NC_138035.1, forward strand.
AGGAATTCCAAAAAAATCCACCCATTTTGTCAGAAACCACCCCCACCAATAAAGAAAGCTCAGCATTGGTATTGATAAGGGAACACATCCTAATTGTGTGAGCTTTGATTTCTTACACTTATTACTGATCGATACTACCTACAAGATAAAAAGCAGCTGGTGAGAACCTCTGCTTTCATCTTGTTTAGAAGGATTGTATTGTTCCACCCAGGTTCTTGCAGAGTGCAAGCTGTCGCTTGTCAGCTTCCACCTCCTTCCTGATTTTTTCCAACGCTTGCCACCTTTTCCTTGCAGAATTTTATATGCATAAGGTATCTACTGTTAACCGGCCCTTTGCAATGGGCGAGTGCCTTGGTCTAATTCAGGGGTCAGCAAGCATTTTTTGGAGGGGGCTGCTTCACCGTCCCCCAGACCTGCGAGCGGCAGAGGCTGTCGGCGGTGGTGGAGGGATGAGCAATCTGAAAGGGCTGGCTGGCTCCGGAAAGGCGCTTCCCAAAATGGTGCTCAGCCATCTCAGCCCAGCCCCCTTCCTCCTCTAGGCAGGTGAAATATACTCAGAATCCTGTAGTGATTTCATGCTCTTTATTGCAGCTTGTAAAACAGTGATTGACTTGCCCCCCAAACCTCAGGCTTTTATATACATTATTTACACAGTGAGTCCCATCTGATTGGCTGATTCTGCTTCCCTCCTGGAGCCTGATTGGTCTTTTCCTGCAGGCCAATCAGTTGTTGCATTCTACGATCCTACCAGCCTAAAAGGCTGATTAACTTCCTCCTGGAGCCTGATTGGTCTTTTCCTGCAGGCCAATCAGTTGTTGCATTCTACGATCCTACCAGCCTAAAAGGCTGATTAACTTTCTCCTGGAGCCTGATTGGTCTTTTCCTACAGGCCAATCAGTTGTTGCATTCTACGATCCTACCAGCCTAAAAGGCTGATTAACTTTCTCCTGGAGCCTGATTGGTCTTTTCCTGCAGGCCAATCAGTTGTTGCATTCTAGGTTCCTACTTGCCTATTGTTCTAGAATCCAAGCTTAGTACATAACAGCAGGGCGGGGAGAAGCTAGGAGGAGGGAGGGAGGAGGCGCTGTGGTGTGTGAGTGGGGGGGGGGAATGGCATCCAAAAAATGACAGCACTGAAAAAAAATTAATGGAAAAAAATAACAAACAGAATCGCCGACCCACAGAATGTCTGCAGGCTGGATCCTGAGGGCAATTGTGCTGGATCCGGCCTGCGGACCGTAGTTTGCTGACCCCTGGTCTAATTCCTTCCGTTGCATCACGGCGCCTTGTTTTGGGTCTGGGCAGCACCGTTTACTGAATGGAAGGGATGCTGCTGTACAGGAGAAAAACAGAGCCAAAGTGCTTGCTTGCTGGCAAACTCTCTTCCATCCCATTAGGAAATCAGAAATCACCTTGAGGGCCACTTCAATGATGCATAAGGCTCTTACAAATACCGATGGCGTTCACTTGACTGCTTTCCATTCCTGTCCACAGATAAAACCCGCCAACGGCAGCAATTTTCACCAGAATGCTGCAATGCTCCTATGCATGCTGAATTTATTTGACCCCATCTACACCAAGTTGTAAGGGATGTGGGTGGTGCTGTGGATTAAACCAGAGAGCCTGGGGCTTGCCAATCAGAAGGTGGGCGGTTCGAATCCCCGCGACGGGATGAGCTCCCGTTGCTCAGTCCCTGCTCCTGCCATCCTAGCAGTTCAAAAGCATGTCAAAGTGCAAGTAGATAAATATGTACCGCTCCGGTGGGAAGGTAAACGGCGTTTCCGTGTGCTGCTCTGGTTCACCAGAAGCGGCTTTGTCATGCTGGCCACATGACCCGGAAGCTGTATGCCAGCTCCCTCTGCCAGTGAAGCGAGATGAGCGCTGCAACCCCAGACTCGGCCATGACTGGACCTAATGGTCAGGGGTCCCTTTACCTTACACCAAGTTGTATCTTTATCACTAAACCTTGTACATAATTGTCTGTTGTATTATTTAACATTACTTTTAATATATTAGTTGCCCCGCGGTGATTTTAGCTTATAAATTTTAATGTCTAATGTTTGAATTTGTATATTAAGGAGTTTTTGTAGTTTTGTGCGGATCAGGTCATGTTTTGACAATACAAATGTTTTAGGTTTTGTATCAAACTAGTATATATTTTATTGAATGACGTTGTATACATTGCAGCGGCCTTTGGCTATAAGCAATAAACTTGACTGACTGACTGCCAATTCTCTATGCATGCTGAGTGCATGGTTGGTAGGGGCCATGATGGGTCACGACTCTGCTCCCACCTCCCAAAAACAGCCAGGGTGTTTTTCTGACACTCCTTCCACAGTACTGCTGAAGCCCAGAAGGCCTGGTTATGTAAACTCCCTCGATGGGAACCGTATGCAAGCTCCTCTGAGAGAAAGCAGAGTAAAAATGTAATTTAAAAATGAAGGCTGATCTCTGGATACATGTGTCCAAAGACTGCACTGGATTCCAGGGAGGAGAAGCAGCTCCAGTCCGCAAAACTACAGTACCTGATAGAGTAAAGTAAAACGGGTAAAAGTAAAGGACCCCTGGATGGTTAAGTCCAGTTGAATTCAACTACGGGGTGTAGTGCTGATCTCTACTTTTAGGCTGAGGGAGCCGGCGTTTGTCCACAGACAGCTTTCCGCGTCGTGTGGCCAGCATGACTTAACCGCTTCTGGTGCAATGGGACACCGTGGTGGAAGCCAGAGCAAATGGAAGCACCATTTACCTTCTGCAGTGGTACCGACCGTATTTTTCTGTGCATAAGACGCCCCCATGTATAAGACGACCCCTATTTTATTTAACCCAAAATTAAGAAATCAAGTTAGCTTTTTTTTGGGGGGGGGTAGGCCAATCGCTCACCCGCCTGCCCACCACTGCCAATCGCTTGCCACAGCCACTGCCAATTGCACACCTCGCCGCAGCCGCCAATTGTCTGCCTGCTCGTCGCCACCAACAGCCCACCCACCCACTTGCCACAGCCGCCATTCGCCTGCCCAATTGCCACAGCCAATCACCAGCAGACCTTGCCGCAGCCCCCAATCACCCGCCCAATCGCTGCTGCCAATCTTCTGCTTGCTGCTGCCATTAATCACACGTCCCCCCTCTGCATTCACTATCTGAAGACAACACCCAATTCTTGCCTATTTTTTTTTTTAACAAAAAGCATCGTCTTATACATGGAAAAATACGGTATTTATCTACTTGCGCTGGGGTGCTTTCAAACTGCTAGGTTGGCAGGAGCTGGGACAGAGCAACGGGATCTCACTCCGTAAGCAGACTTAGTACATATATCATTTTTACACATTTGGAGAGAGGCAGGATTGTTTTCTTAGAATCACAGAATCCTTCCTTTTTCTTTTGACTTGCACGTGTCTATTAAAGCAACCACCCTCAGGTAATACCCTTGTTTTATTTAAAGATTGGGCTTTGTTTGCATATGAGGAATTTGCCATGGTATGTGTCAGCCAACCCAAACGCTTTCTTCCCTCGGTGTTACGGCATTTGCATGGACGACGAGAAACTAGATTTTATTGGTGAGTTGCTTTAAATTTCTTTCCTTTCGGTCTTGGGAATGTGGCACGGTTTTAGCCTTGATAGTCGGAAATGTTTTATATGCTTACTTTTAAACATGCACAGTTATTTTCCTTTGAGGGGGGCATGTTCAGTGACTCACGCAGGCCATCCATGAACAGTGCTGGATTTACGTATAAGCTAACTAACTAACTAACTAACTAAACAAGCGCGGGTGGCGCTGTGGTCTAAACCACAGAGCCTAGGGCTTGCCAATCAGAAGGTCGGCGGTTCGAATCCCCGCGACGGGGTGAGCTCCTGTTGCTCGGTCCCAGCTCCTGCCAATCTAGCAGTTCAAAAGCACACCAGTGCAAGTAGATAAATAGGTACCGCTCTGGAGGGAAGGTAAACGGCGTTTCCGTGCACTGCTCTGGTTTGCCAGAAGCGGCTTAGTCATGCTGACCCAGAAGCTGTACACCGGCTCCCTCGGCCAATAAAGCGAGATGAGCACCGCAACCCCAGAGTTGGCCACGACTGGACCTAATGGTCAGGGGTCTCTTTACCTTTAAACAAGCTATAGCTTAGGGCCCCACTCTCTTGACGGCTCCCCAAAAAATTAAAGGGAAAAAACCTGGATGTACATTTCCAAAATATAAGATAAAAAACAAATAAAATAAAACCTATAGTACATACAGCAATGGTGTTTTGTGTTGCGTAGGCTCCTATGTGCAAATGGCTTTAGATACAGTGGTACCTCGGGTTACATATGCTTCAGGTTACAGACTCCGCTAACCCAGAAATATTACCTCGGGTTAAGAACTTTGCTTCAGGATGAGAACAGAAATCGTGCTTCTGCAGCGCGGCGGCAGCAGGAGGCCCCATTAGCTAAAGTGGTGCTTCAGGTTAAGAACAGTTTCAGGTTAAGAACGGACCTCCGGAACGAATTAAGTACTTAACCCGAGGTACCACTATACCTATTAGGTCCATAAATTACCATATAGCATATATTCAACACAAAAAACAGTGACAATTTGTTGAGAAAGGACATTTGGACGTATAAAGGGCCTATGAAGGGCCCATTACCTTCAGTAGCTCAGGGCCTCATCAAACCTAAATCCAACCCTGTCCATGAACATACTTGCAGTTGCAGAACTAAAAGTTGCCCTGTGGTCATTTACTTGCCACACTGAGGTTTATGATTTGGGACACATGCAGGGGCCAGCAAGTGGCAAAATGTTTACTGGATTTATGTGGACTTTGTAATGCTCTCACCAAATTCTTACAAAACTCCCCAGGGCTCTGCTACTTAAGTTGTGTTTTGCTTAATGGGACAAAGTCCAAAATCGTATGTCATTTATTTCAGATGACTTCAGGAAAACAGCAGCATCTTCCATAATCAAATGGGTTGTCAATTCACGTATTTCGGGTGATACCTGTAACAGGCTAAGTAAAGAAAATGCTGATAAGGAAGATGAGACTTCCACTAAAGGTATTGGTTAGTTGATGTATTAATATTACAATTTTTTTTAAAAAAATGTTCATCTGACATTGTTGGCGAGTGGAGGGAAAACCTTCAAAAGCCATTGCTAATAGACAAGCTAAGATAAAGAGTTAATTCAGTATTTTTGTGTGCTCTTATTTTAAATTTTGATTTAGACTAAGGTTGCTTGCAGATGACCTGTTTATTGAGCCCTCACCCTGATTTCTTTGCACAAAGTTTGCAGAGAGGTTTTCCGACATCCACAGTTTATTGTGCCTTTATTCTGGTTGGTTTGTGGAGAGGTTATCTGACATTGTGTCAGTTAACTAAATTGTGTCAGATAGCTAACCATCTTGGCTGCGAGTCCTGGAAGACCTGCTCCTTGCCTTGCAGTCCTTTCCTCAACCTGGCCTGGGAGGGCAGAACCCTGACTGACTCCAGCTACAAAAGTTGTGGCTGCTGAAACGAGAAAGCTACACGTATACAAACAATAGCCCCTCCCCCGACTTTGAGATTTCAGCAAAATAACTGAGTGTGTATGCAGTGTCAAGTCTCTCTACAGTTCTAAGATACAGTGGTACCTTGGTTTAAGAACAGCTTAGTTTATGAACCACTTGGAATAAGAACGCTGCAAATCTGGAAATAGGTGTTTTGGTTTGTGAACTTTGCCTTGGAATAAGAACATGTTTCGCTTCCTGATGAGTGTGTTCCATTTGTAAATTGAGCCCCCTGCTGCTAATCAGAGGCTTCCTGTTGAGTCTGTCGGCTGTTTAAGTCCAGAGCACCCACGCGACACAGAGGTGATATTTGGAGCTTTTTTTGCGTTTATGGGACAGACTTGTAACTGTGGCTTGTGACTTCGTTTTTGTGACTTGTTTTTGTGGCTGTGTGGAACCCAGTTCAGCTACTGGTTGATTGTGTGACTACAGAAATGGATAAAAGCCCCCCATCCAAACAATGGCTATCATCAGTGTACGTAAGGAATTTTTTTTTTTTAATCACCTACAATACTGTCTTATTTATTTTATAGTACAGTACATTGATTATTGCCATCATTTTATGGATCAATGGTCTTGTTAGATAGTAAAATTCAGGGGGGGGGGCACCAGGTGGCGCATTGGAAGATGGCCGACAATAACATCTCTCCGACCCACACGAGGTAATTAAGAGGCTGCTATGGGAAGTATGCAGCCTTCCCCCCCCCAAGGAGATGGGGGGGACTGCCTTGCCAGCGGTGGCCATAATGCACCCCTGGATTCGAGAGAAGGGGGTGCCCCGGTCACTTGGCACCAGCCCTCGGTGAAGTCGGCTCTTCCCGGACGCCGTCTCCAATCTGAGCGTGCTGGTTCGCTTTAACTCGAAAATACAATTGGAAATATATAATTGGAAGATGTTAAAGCACATACGTCAAGCAAAGGTCGGGAGATAAGACTGCTGATTAATGGATCTCTGGGATCGGAGCGGCGGACGAGGACAAATAAATCAAGCGATGAAGCGCCATTAAGAGATTGGTATGTCTGGAGTGAAGAAGGGGGGTGTGTGTGGAGGAAAAAACTTTTCTTTTCTTTTCCTTATGTGAATATTAATAACCCTCCACCCCAAAGAAAGAAGAATCGCTGTATTTTATTACACAAGCAGGAATTTAAAAACTGTGTGGAATGAATTAATGATGAATGAAGAGAGGATTGGTAAATATCGGTCCGACGGGAGGAGTCCAAGATGGCGACGGCTTGGCAGGCAGGCTTCGGAGCTCCGCTGATAACAGGACTGTAGTCGGCGTTGACTGCCACCCAGGGAAGTAGTTTTTCCTTTTTTACTTCTCTACTTTTTAACTTACCGAGATTCTGGCAGCACCTTCTTGTCAATGCTGTGGGAGACATCCTGGGCAAGTTCTGTGAAGCATCCTGGGCAGGCTGCCAGCTGCTAGCTATTAACCGCCAACTCCCTTCTATACCTTGTTCCTGAAACTCCTGGCAGCCTCCACACAGAGAAGCTCTTAAATTGAACAAACTGAACAAACTGAGCACTTTCTATTCTTTTCTCTCTTTTTTGGTTGGGGAAACCTCTCCTTGTTTACTCCCCACGGTGACGCTATGCCTGCTAGTAAACGCCACAGGGACCCAGAGGATGTAGCTCTCTCACCGGTTCCCAAACAATCTAAAATAGAGGACTTTTTTTAACAAATCTGCTTTTACAGTTCCAACAAAAAACCGGTTTTCTCCTCTTGAAGATGATTGTGAGTGTGGGGAGAGTATTCAAGGTGAGAGCGTGGAACTGGATCCAGCAATGGGGCAAGCTGATCCTGTGCTCCTCAGAGAGGAAGGAATAACAAGTAGGGAGAGCACCCAATTAACTCTAATTGCAAGAACGGTTGAGCATATCTTCCAGCAAATTAGAGGTATTGCCTCTCAAATAACCCAGTTATCCAAAGAGGTCCACAGTTTATCAGTTAATAACAAGCAGGCATCAACAGACCACCATCGTACCAAAGGAAATTGGCGACAAGAGCAGACCCCTAAGCTCAACATAGAACGTGCAGAGGCTCTTAAAACAAACCCTTCTTATTTAATTTTCCAACCAAAAAAGATCTGCATGACAATTTGTGGAAGGCCAGATCAAACTCCTAGCTGGAAAGGTGCCCAGCGTTCCAAACGACATTTATCAGACTTACTTGGCATGGGACTTACAGAGATCGACCTCGTTAAGACCACAAATCAAAGCCAAAAAATTATGTTAACTTTTTCCTCTACTAGACTGCCCTCACTGATTCACAAGCTGAAATTCAGATTGTCAAGCAGAGGAGTTTTTCCAACCCGGGTATTTCGCAATTCTATTGTTGCACCCTTATGTAAGATGAGGACTGCTGCTTCAGAGGGGCTCACAAAACCAAAGCCTGGACCCCCAATGGAAGTAATAACATCACAAAAAAACTTGGCAGGTGGGGAGGAAACAGACATGCCTGAGTTGAATCCGCAGGATCATGCCCAACATCAAAATAACCAGGTGAGTCAAAAGGAACAGCCGATTCCTCTAGACAATCATCTTCAGGAATCTGAGCACTCTGTAGATCCTTTGGAAGAGGATTTTCTCAGCTCCTTTAGGAATCTCCCTCAGGAAGAGCAACAAACAGTTATCAAGAGGCTTGATCTTATGAGCCAGACATTGAAAGAGATTAAAGAACCGGAGGCAGAGATTGATAATAGATCCAATGGCCACAACAGAATGATAACTCTAGAACCACCGGAGTATTGGACAAAGATGAGATATTTAGAAGAGGAGGAGTCAGGAAATACACCCAAGAAATCCCCATTGGCAAACAATTTGCAAAGAAAAGGCCCAGTGATTACAAATGTGAGCACTTTATGCACGACGACTGAAATAATCGAACATCTGGATTATTCCACTAGCATTAGCAATAACCTGTTGCCTCAAAAACTGGTAAACTCCGAGAGCACATCGGCCAACAATTGACTAAGAGTAAATCATTGTAAAACAATTAAACTTCTCTCATGGAATGTAACAGGGTGGACGAACAAGATCCAAGACAGTGATTTCTGTTCTTATCTACAAACACATGCTATCATCTTTCTTCAAGAAACCTGGGCAAAAGAGGGCACTATGGTTGAATTACAGGGTTTTACAAGTTACACTCAACCAGCTCTTAAAACTGTAAAGTATGGAAGGCCTAGTGGGGGGCTGGCGGTGCTGGTGTCAACCTCTCTTAATGTATCAATTCAACAGTGTCCCTCGTTGACCACCCCTAATTTTTTAGTGTTGTCCCTTTCTGATAGTCTCCTGAGAAATACTTATTGCATATGCGTGTATATACCTCCAGTAAAGTCTTGTGGGGAACTGAGATCATATTGGGATAAACTTGACCAACTACTCGAAAGTATAGACTCTCTGTCACCTAACCCTCGGTTTATCTTGGGAGGTGACTTCAATGCCCGGATCGGCCTTGTTTCCCCACAAAATACAATATTATCTGGTCTAAACTTGGAGGACAAACCTGAAATCTGTCAGAGGGCAGCAATGGACACCATCCCTAATCGCGCTGGGAAACATCTTTGTGAACTTATAATAAAGCATAACCTTTTGTTATGCAATGGGCACGGTCAAGGGGATCAAGAGGGTTATTTTACTTTTATCTCCCCCAGAGGATTTACTAGCACCATAGATTATATCCTAACATCTAATAATGTGCCAGTTAACCGAGATACCTTCAGGATAATTCCCAGAGCTGAAAGTGACCACTTTCCACTTGAGTTATCTCTGACATTATTCTTTTCTCCTGCCTTTCCTAAATTATTGGATGAAACAGAATATCTGATACTTGGAAATAGAAGGTTAAAATGGAATGCACAGGTCCAAGAAAAAATGATTCAGATCCTGGATTCCCATGAATTTGCTCTATTAAAGGGGGAAATGTTGTTAGAAACAGGAAACGTAATTGGACTTTATGAGAACATAATCAACCGAATGCGCCCACTGATGACCACAGCTAGTGTGATAAAAAACAAAAAGTTTAAGAGACAGACTTGGTTTGATAAGGAATGTCAGAATAGCAAAAAATGCCTAGCTAGGGTACTTAGAAAATTGAAGTTAAAACAGGATAAGCACAATCTTGCCCTACAAGCTGAGGTAGCCCAGTTACGAAACAACTATAAATTATTACTTAAAAGCAAGAAACAAATATATTATGAACAACAGTGGAAAGAATTGGGAGATGCAGCACTTCAGAAGGACTCACGGAAATTTTGGCATCTGGTTGCCCAAGGCACCAATGGGCTGGGCTACTCATTAGAAGCATCTGTCCAAGGAAAGGATTGGGTGACATATTTTACAGAAATATATCGCCCCTGTCCTGACCTACCCCCACAAGTTTACTATACTCAGTTATCAGAACTGCCAGAATGGCCAGACGTCACGCCCAATCAGATTAAGAGGCTAATCGCAAGCCAACTAGCTAATAAAACTCCAGGAGAAGACATGATCCCAATGGAGATCTATAAGATAAGACCTGATTTCTGGTCACCCATTTTTGCAAAATTGTTTTCATACATTAACAGCTCAGGTCATATACCTGAAGGGTGGAAGTTGAGTATAATTGCCCCAATATATAAAAAGGGCAATAAGAAAAACCCTGCCAATTATAGACCCATTAGTTTGTTAGATGTAGCCTCCAAACTATATGCCAGGCTCCTTCTTGGGAGACTAGAAGAATGGGCAGATACAAATAAGGTGATATCTGAAGTCCAGGCAGGTTTCCAAAGAGGGAAATCCACATTGGACCAGTGCTTTGTGCTGAACTTTCTGCTATGTAAATACATCCATAATTTGAAGCAAAAATTATATGTTGCTTTTATCGATCTAAAGTCAGCTTTTGATATGGTCCCAAGACACGCATTGTGGCAAAAATAGGAAAAGACAAATATAGACCTCCGTCTATTATTTCTCATCAAAACATTATATACTGACACATCAATACAAGTAAAGGTGGATCTGGCTGGCCATCTCACCACTAGAATTAAGACCACTACTGGAGTCAAACAGGGATGCATTTTGGCACCTTTCCTGTTCAATTTTTATATTAATGACATGGTTAAAGAACTGGAGGGCCTACAGTTTGCCCCTGTCACAATTCTCGACCAAAAACTCTCAGTTTTAATGTATGCTGATGACCTAGTACTTGTATCTAGAACCCAGGTGGGCCTGAGACGGCTGCTTGCAAAATTAAGTTCATATTGCATGAGGAATGCTTTATCTATAAACTATGATAAGACGCAGGTCATTGTATTTGGGAAGCGTTCTAAAAGGCATGTTTGGCACCTGGATTGGTAAATATCAGAGAATGGAAAAATTCTAAGACGCAGTTTTAAAATGGCGTCTCGCAAGACAGGCTTGTAAAGACGGGGGGAGGAGAACCAGGATTATTGGAATGTGAATGGTGATTGGAATTTGATCTTAACCTGGCAGAGCTCTCTATGAGATATTTTACAAGCCTGGGAAAACTAAAGGGCAGACCGAAGGTAAACCTTTGAAGGAGGAGGGGAATGGCGGCTGTCCCTATGAGATACGACTTGTGGAGTGTGTAAAACCCACACAGACGATGTTTGCTTCCAACCTGCCTGTGAAGATTATCAGAGATCGCAAAGAAAGGAATATATGACAACAACAAGAAGATGAAGAAAGTAATAAAGAGACTATCTGGATAGAACTGTTTAATTAAAGCAGAAATAGAAGTGATATTTGGATCCTCGTTCGGAGCTTGATGTATGGGTACCCCCAACAAAATTGAAAAATTTGGCTGTATAATTTGGAATTAATGTGATTTGAAATAATGTGATATGATTGGCCTGTTAATAAAAATTATGTTTTAAAAAAATAGATCGTAAAATTCAAGTTAAACTGCTGTTTTAGGGGTTGTTTTTCATCGTCTGGAACGGATTAATCCATTTTCCATTACATTCTATGGGAAAGCACACCTTGGTTTAAGAATGCTTTGGTTTAAGAACAGACTTCCAGAATGGATTAAGTTCGTAAACCGAGGTACCACTGTAGTGAAAAAGGGAAACACAAACATGTTTGTTAATGAGAAAGCATTGGTGTCAAAGTATTGGTTTCAGGAGAAAATGCACTTTTGATGGAATTGTTGTGTAGTTTTCATTCTATTTTACCACTTATCTATCTATCTATCTATCTATCTATCTATCTATATCTATCGATCTATCCTTTGAGGAGTTTTAAGTGGCATATACGGCTCTCCGACTCCCCGTTTTATCCTCACAACAACCTGTGAGGTGGGTTTGGCTGAGAGACAGCTACTGGCTCAATATTCCCCAGTGAGCTTCATGGTCTGTTGGGGATTTGAACCCCGTTCTCCCGGGTCCTAGAGACATGGGTGGTGCTGTGGTCTAAACTACTAAGCCTCTTGGGCTTGCCAATCAGAAGATCGGCAGTTCGAATCCCCGCAACGGGGTGAGCTCCCATTGCTCAGTCCCTGCTCCTGCCAACCTAGCAGTTCGAAAGCAAGTCAAAGTGCAAGTAGATAAATAGGTACCACTCCGGCGGGAAGGTAAAAGGCATTTCCGTGCACTGCTCTGGTTCGCCGGAAGCGGCTTAGTCATGCTGGCCACATGACCCGGAAGCTGTACGCCGGCTCCTTCGGCCAATAAAGCGAGATGAGCGCCGCAACCCCAGAATCGTCCTCAACTGGACCTAATGGTCAGGGGTCCCTTTACCTTTACATCACGAGTCCTAGTCCAACCCTCAATCTACTACCTAGTTTTGTGTTTTAGGCCTTGCTTCAGAAGCTACAGTTCCAGTCATGCTCTGTTCTACGCTGTCTCTCAAATCCTAATTTCCCTCTTCCTTGCCAGCACATTAAAGCACACACCTTCACCTGTAGTATCCTGGGAACTGTAGTTTGTTAAGGGTAAAGGGCATAGTAGCTCAGTGAAGGGTAAACTACAGTTCCCAGGATTCCTTGGGTGAAGCAATTTGCTTTAAATGTACGTTGTGTACATAGCCTACACTGCAAGACCATTTTCAGTGTGTGCTTCGTTGCTCACCACAAATACTGCTGATCATGCTGCCCATTTTCTGTTTTAGTCTTCCCACATAAATACTCATGGGGTATTTTGTGTGCTGTGCCCCTCCTGCTGCTGTTGAGGCATTTTAATTTTTATTTTACTGCTGCAGCTGCTTCTTCTTCTGTGTGATGGCATTATGGCATAATAGCAACACATCTTTTTAAAACAGCAAAACACATCAAAAAAATTCGAACAAGGATGCAAAAAAGACCAAAAAGGTGTGGCAGTTTCAGAAAAAAGAGAAAAAAGAACCAAACCGGTAAGAGCAGTTTTGGACACTGCCTTGGTTAGAATAACACGAGGTGTTACTGGTTAAAATGAGCTGCATTTAGAACATGTAAACAAGGCACCTTGGAATCACATCAAAATTAAGTGTAGTTGCTTCAAACCAATAAATACATAACAGGATGAAAAATAAATCTAAAGAGCGACTAGAGCAACTTTAAAACAATTTATATATTTTTTGAAAATAATATTTATTAAGTTTTCCAATTTAATAATCCAATTAAAACCACATTAAAACATTCCAAATTACAATACAATCAGAAAAGCCAAATATAAATGCCAAATTATATATCTTTGGGTGACTTCCCATGCTCTGAATTTCACGAAGCGCTGATAATCTAATATTACATTGCATTTCTTAATCAATCAATTAATCAATCAATCAACCATTCTGATGTTAATCCTTCATTTAATTTTCATTTGTTTTTGCAACCACTAGTCTGTTCAACTTCCGCCTTCTGAGTTCTGTATGAAATATTTTTCCCTGTTGTTATCCACACTCCAGCAATTCCATTTTCAGTTTCTGCTCACAGGGGCCATAATATGCCACATCCCAAACAAAGAGACGCCATTGGCAGACATCCAGAATTTCCCTCTATAATCTCGCCCCATCTCTCAACATGCTGGCACCTCTGCCGAAACACAATAACTCCTGTCCAGAATTCTTTGCATCCTTCCGCTGAGGGTAGCTGCCAGAATCTTCACCCAGTCAGCATTACAATTAAACCACAATGGCAGCAGGATGCCCTTTTAGTCCCGCTTGCATATTTCAAACAGTTTCCTTTTGGGGGAGGTTTACCAGGTAAAACTGCAAGTACAAATATATCAAAAGAGAGTAATAAAGGCTCACCTCCCCCTGGGGCTATACAATTAATCCATCAATTCAACAAACATGTCAGTCCTTTGTGCTGTTGTTCTTGCTCCTCAGCGATGTTAACTTTCATTTTCTGCTCACAGGGATAATTTTAACCGTGTTACAGTCCACCATTAATCCCAGGCAGATATCCAGAATTCTTCTCTTTGGTCTCTTTCCAGCTGCTAATGAGATGGTGCCTCTGCACTAACACAATAACTCCAATCAGGAATTCCTTTCATCTTTCCCTTAATGGTCATTGCTAGTCAAAATTTCAAACAGTCCATTTCGTAGTTAAGCTTAGCGGCCGCTCACATATTTCAAACAGTTATTTTATCCCTGCTAGTTCAGAGCATGCCTGTTAATTAAGTCCGAATTTTTATCTTAAAAAACAGGTGTCCTCTGCTCATGGCTCCGGCTCTGGAGAGTTCCCAAGACGCATGGTGCATTGCACCTAGCTCCCCCTGCCCCCCGCGTTCCTTCAGGATGGGCAGCAGGTATTGGACAATCTGTGGGTTGGCTGCTCCCGACCTCAGCCCTGGGGGGTTGGGTTGGGAGGATAATTACTCCCACATTATCCTTGTTATCCACACAAAAGGGCTCCACTGTTATGGGTATAGCTGTTCGCCATGGCAGCCAAACAGGAACTCCATAAAACAATCTATAAACGTGTAAAATCCACCAACTAGTGTACAAGCACAAGTACAAGTTGTTTTATTATGGTCAATGACCAGTATCAAGACAAAAACACCAATTACAAAATGAAAAAGCTCAAAACAAGATTAAAATGCTATAAAATCGCATATCCATTTTTTTAAAAAACAGTTCTGGGTGGTCAATAATATGTCAGAAAGGAAACCCTTCTGACCTAGAAGTTTCTTTCTTTCTTTCTTTCTTTTTTTGAATTCTCTTTATTAATTTCCGTTGAACAATCAAACACAAATAAGCACACAATCAAAGCACAAATAAGACCTAGAAGTTTCCATTGGTCGATATTTTATATATTCTACTAATCCTGGGTGCTAATCATTATATGTCATATTTTGATCATTCACGACCTGGGCAAATGAAATACACACTTTAAAAGACTCCTTAAAAATCTGACAGATGTGCCACTCCAAGATTTTACATGCATGTCTTAGAAACCACTAATTTCACTTCTTAAATCAAGGTATCTGGAGCAAGGCTGGCCTAATTAATCTTAGTAAAGTGGAACCTCGGTTTTCAAGCATTTCAAAAGCCAAACGATTGAGAACCCAAATGCCAAAAAACCTGGAAGTAATTGCTTCCGTTTTCAAACGCGCCTCGGAAGTCGAATGGCTTCTGAGGTGCGTTTCTCAATTTCCCCCATTGAACTTGCTGACAGCCCATGGAGCCCCGGTTGGTGAATGTTTCGAAAGTCGAACAGTCTTTCGGAACAGATTATGTCCAACAACCAAGGTTCCACTGTATATGGAACAGTTTATATGGGAACTGGCAGTCCTAGAACATTTATTTCTTGAAGCTCTAGAACAGTGTTGCCCAAACATGGGTCTCCAGCTGTTTTTTGGACTACAACTCCCATCATCCCTAGCTAGCAAGACCAGCGGTCAGGGATGGTGGGAACTGTAGTCCAAAACCAGCTGGAGACCCAAGTTTTGGAACGATTGCTCTTCTTTAAGCACTAGCAAGGTGCAACAAATTCTAGGTCCTCTTGATGGTACTAGATCAGAAGGGTATCACATTATTAGGGTACTTTCCCATGAGCTGGAAACCTAAAAATGGGGCAACATGTAGTCTGAGACAGACTGAAATATGGGGCACGTGTCTGCCTGTGTGTCAAAATGGGGGGTTAATAAATTTCCCCACATGCCAGAACTTTGAAGTTTAGTATATACATAATCCCAGATAGAATTTTGAGCAAAATCTCAAAATGGGGCATTTCTGTATTTGAAAGGCAGTCTATAAGACATAAAGCTGGAGGAAGTAAAGCATATGTTTTCCAATGCATAGCAAGTCAGTTTCCATGTGATATGCAATGTTGCCGCTCGAAGGCTTCTGTTGTCTTTTGACACATTTGGATCAGACCCGGATTAGACATTGTTGGCAGAAGTCAGTTGGTAGAGTTCACCACACCTCAGCCAGTGTGATGTATCAGCAGAGTATGAAGAACCCTAGCAAGAGTCTTCAGAGATTTCCGTCTCCCAGCAGAACAGCTTTTTCCAGACCCACTGTTAGGATGTCATACAAGATGGCGCCTCTGGACTTCATTTATTGGTTCCCCAAATGACAATTCATTTTCATTTTATGGAAATATCTGAACTTCAGGCTATTCACCTGAAATGACTGATACACATCCTACCATGTCATGGAAACAATTGAAGGCGTTTTTTCTTCTAACAGGCTTTTCCATCAGAGTAAATGGGTCTGTTGTGCATTGTTCCAATTTTGTTTAAGACATATTTGCTGTTCTTTGTGTTTCAATCTTTTCTTTGCTGTTTTTATTGCATATCACCTTGAGACGATTGAGTAGAAGATGATCAATACATGATGTCTCTTCCAACTCTATGATTCTATGATGATGATGAATAATTGCATGTCCCTTACAGAGGACTCTTGATGAGACAAGGTTTTGCCTGCAGGGAGAGAGCACATCACTAATAAATACTTTGCTTCATATTCTGTAGATTCTGATGATAAGAAAGCAAAAGAGCTCCCCGAAAGACTAGTCGAGATGGCTTGCAAAGTGTGCGAAACCTATCTTGCACAATTTGAACATAGTGACATTGACTCGGAGGCAGAAACTACTCCTGTACTTTCCGACAGAGAATGGAATCAGTTAATTGAGCAGTACTACTCTCTCATTCAGTAAGTGTTCACTTCAGCGTCTAATTGTGTTGACAGAAGATTGTGACCCTTTCTCTTGATTCCTTACTCTTCTTACCATCTCTACTGAATCAAGGTTCTGAGTGCAGAATTCTAATTCAGATTAAGAACTGGGAATATCATATGGATCCAGGAAGGGGGGGGGGGATCTCAGATGAATTAAAATGAAGCTCAAGGGTATCATCTTGTGAGTGTACTTTAGGAGAATAGTGAAGTCATATAAATAGTGAAGGACATATAAAGGGCCCCACTACCTTCAGCAGGGCTGCCTTAAGCATATGCGGTGGTGCAAAGATCCACCCAGCACCGCCCCCCCCCCAGGTTGCCCAGTCCCAGGCACACAGGAGGGCGAGGGCGAAGCCGCCTGCCCGCCTGCCAGCCTGCCTCAGCGTCTCGCTGGCTCGGTCGCCGACCGACAGGCGGGCTCTTCCCCGGACTCAACTCTTGGGCCCCGGACTCTCGGCCTGGTGCTCCTGAAAGCCCGGCACCTGGGTGCCCTGCACCCCAGCGCCTATGGGTAAGACGGTCCTGACCTTCAGTAGCTTAGGTAAAGCGAAGAACAAACTTAAATCCTGCCCTGCTGGCAGCCATGCTTTAGCCAAGCTGGCATGCTCTGAGCTATATGGGAGAGGAGAGAGAAAGCAGTTAAAAACTCTGTCAAATAGATAAACCAGCAGGGCGATGAAAGCCAATCCCTCAGTAATTGTCAATCAGCCAGTAATTGGAGCTCAAGTCAAATTTAAAGTGCTGTACAGTGGTACCTCGGGTTACATACACTTCAGGTTACAGACTCCGCTAACCCAGAAATATTACCTCAGGTTAAGAACTTTGCTTCAGGACGAGAACAGAAATTGTGCTCCGGCAGCGCGGCAGCAGCAGGAGGCCCCATATCTAAAGTGGTGCTTCAGGTTAAGAACAGTTTCAGGTTAAGAACAGACCTCCGGAACAAATTAAGTACTTAACCCGAGGTACCACTGTACTGAAATTCCTCCATGGCATCCACACTGTGCAACACCCTCCCATCAGATGTCAAAGAGATAAGTAACTATACAACCTTTAGAAGACATCTGAAGGCAGCCCTGTATAGGGAATTTTTAAAATGTTTGATTATTATTTTTTAGGTTTCTGTATATGCTAGAAGCCGCCTAGAGTGTCTGGGTTGACCAGGACAGACAGACAGTGTACCAATAAGAAAATTATTATTATGAATTATTCCTCCCGTCCTGGAAAAACCACAAGAATTCATAGCACTTTAAAGACCAAGAAAGTCCACAAGCTGTTATAAGACTGTTAGTCCCCCTCCCCTTTCAAATACTGTACCTGAAATAACCATTCTTTTATTTTTAATTGCAGGAAGCATTTCTAACATGTTTCCTACGGAGTTTTAACATGGTTGGTTTTTTTTTCTTTCAGTGAGGGTGCAGTGATTTGTAACGCAGAGAACTATTTTACTCAGTGTCAAAATATTTTGCGCAGAATTATATCAGTAAACCCGCAACGAGATATCGATGGCCTCCACAACATCTGGATTATTAAACCTGGAGCCAAATCCCGTGGCAGAGGTAAGAATATTATTACCCTTTGGTGAATAAAGACATCAAGCACAGGAATGCTTTTTGGGAAGTCTGAATAGGAGAAACTCATAGGTTCTGCTTGGCAGGTAAAAGCAATCCTATCCTATTCTCTTTTTAAGATGATGTCTAGACATCATCTTAAAAAGTAGAGACATCATCTTGCTGACAAAGATCCGTATAGTAAAAGCTATGGTTTTCCCAGTAGTGATGTATGGAAGTGAGAGCTGGACCATAAAGAAGGCTGATCGCCGAAGAATTGATGCTTTTGAATTATGGTGCTGGAGGAGACTCTTGAGAGTCCCATGGACTGCAAGAAGATCAAACCTATCCATTCTGAAGGAAATCAGCCCTGAGTGCTCAATGGAAGGACGGATCGTGAAGCTGAGGCTCCAATACTTTGGCCACATCATGAGAAGAGAAAACTCCTTGGAAAAGACCCTGATGTTGGTAAAGATGGAGGGCACAAGGAGAAGGGGACGACAGAGGACGAGATGGTTGGACAATGTTCTCGAAGCTACCAGCATGAGTTTGACCAAACTGCGGGTGGCAGTGGAAGACAGAAGTGCCTGGTGTGCTCTGGTCCATGGGGTCACGAAGAGTCGGACACGACTAAACGACTAAACAACAACAATCCTATTCTCTCAGGCATTTGGAGTAAATTAGTAACCACTTTTCAGTTTTATTGTTCCCATACTGCTGCTCTGTTGGTTGTATTTATTAATTGGGTTGTTGTTAAGAAATGTTATTTATATGTGCACTCAGTCATCTATGAAATATTAATTGTACACCAGTACAATACCAAACTGCGGGAGGCAGTGGAAGACAGGAGTGCCTGGCGTGCTCTGGTCCATGGGGTCACGAAGAGTCGGAAATGACTAAACAACAACAACAACAATACTGATAATGGTACTTTTTCAAATAGGTTAATATAAAAGGACCCTCTTTTGGAGTAACTCTTACTTTTAGGGATTGTCTCTGGCTTTTAAAAATAAGATTATATTGCTTCTCAGCCTGCAAAATGCACAAATGGACTGAATTTATACGCTCTCTGGCCATTATGCACAATCCCCAATGGGACTTCAAGTATGGGCATTTCTCAGTTGAATTTTGTACATTTCCTGGCTAACATGCACATTCCCCAAAGGCTGTTGGGGATGATGTGTGATGAGTGGAGAATGTACAGAAATCATTGAATAAATGCACATTTCCCAAGGCCTCTATAAGATTATATATATTGACTGGGAAATGTGCACAATTCCCCCTTCTCAGGTCTTATACATTTGGAGGCTGCCTAATACTGGATTAGGTAAATGGTTCCTCTAGCTCAACAAAAGAACAGCAGCAGCCGTTCAAAGGTTTCAAACAGGAGACTTTCGTAATCCTACCTGGAGATAGTGAAGATTGAATCTGAGGAATTTTTTTTGCATGCAGATCAAATGCTATGCCGCTTAGCTACAGTCTCCTCAAAGCTACATTTTCTCACCTTGTATTCATGCATTGCTTTCTGTATACACTATTTTAAATATTCATATTTTTATTCTCTCTTTTTATAATTTTTTAAATTAAATTTTCTGTTTTACAATTTTGAATATTCATTTAAACAACCTTAAAACATCAAAAACTTCCCTTCTTCTCTTTCCATGGTTCGTTTTGCATAACATAAATCCCTGCATATTTTATATAAGCCATTCAGTATTCTATTATTACATCCATCAAAACTTATTTACACTGTTGAATTTATCTTAATGCTGCCAACGTTTTCAAGTCTACACAATTACCCCTCATATATTCAACAAAGATTTTCCAGTCTCCTTTAAACGTATGTTCTTCTTGTTCTCTTATTCTGTATGTTAGGTCCGCAAGCTGCGCATTTTCCATTCACATTTTTATTTTCATGTCTTCTAGAAATAGTATGCAAGAACCGACTGGATGATATATTAAAACTAGTGGAACCAACAGACCAGTTTCCAATAAAGGACCACAAGTGGGTTGTCCAAAAGTATATCGAAACTCCCCTATTGATCTTTGATACAAAGTTTGATATTAGACAGTGGTTTCTTGTGACAGATTGGAACCCGCTGACTATATGGTTCTACAAAGAAAGCTATCTGAGATTTTCCACGCAGCGCTTCTCCTTAGACAATCTGCACAGGTAACCAACAGTAGACCATGCTATAGTGTTTTTATTGTGTGGGACTAGTTTGAGCACATGAAACCAAGGGGTGAATAAATGTGTTGACATTGTTGCGTGTCGAGGTCCCCAAACCCCCCCCCCCAAATAACTCACAACAGACACATAATTTTTGCTTAAGGTTTTTGGCATAATTTTGGCCACAACTTTATTGAAATACATAAATGTGAGTGGTTGCTTAGGCATTGGTTAAGACTATCTGTCCCCCCGCCTGGGGACAGAACGGACTTCCGGACACCAACGGAAGCCAGTAAGGGAAAACAATATTGGGGAGAAATGGAGCTGAGCCACAGGACTCACGTCTCCCCGCATGCTCCCCGGGGCTTGCCGGCCCTAGCCCCATTCCAGGGATTCGGACGAAAAGATAGCAAGCCCCTGGATTCCTTTAATGGAATTCCCTTTCCGCAGCAGTTTTGGAGGGGCAGGCCCAGCCAATCCTAACCCCTCCTCCAACCAATTGATAACCAATGCCTAACCGCAGCCTTACAAGTTGTGACGATTTGCTACGCAGTAGGCAAAAACTAAATGGCCCAGCC
Source organism: Podarcis pityusensis (assembly GCF_964106645.2). Lineage (NCBI taxonomy): Eukaryota > Metazoa > Chordata > Lepidosauria > Squamata > Lacertidae > Podarcis > Podarcis pityusensis. The sequence goes on from NC_138035.1 coordinate 62,332,463, forward strand.
AATCAGCCAGAAGGATAAAATTCCTACCAGGCCCCTGCCCCAACGGCAGACGACCCCATGACAGACATAGCAAGGTCAACATGAAACCCCTAAAATTAGGGCGGGTGGGCAGGTGATCCGGTGCACGCAGCGAAAGAGAAAGCTCAAAGCTGCGTGCACAGAACTTAAAACATTCGATCCCTCCCACCAAATTGCAACATAGAATTTAGCCCAGCAACTCAGCCATTCAATCGTTGCCACAGGTCAGCTTAGTAACCCTGCCTGGCAACAGAGGGGTGGCATGGCAGACCCCACCGCAACACGTGCTCTCCATGAGGGAGAACATGCTTTATGAGAGAACCATGACACCACCATGAAGGCAGTGTGTGCTGATGATCTCATGTTTGCTTATTGTATAAAGCTGTTTTTAGTCATGACAGCAGTTTGGATGTCTTGCTGCACATGACATTTAGTTGACAGAATAAGAGGTAAAAGGTTTGACCTCATTTTAATCCCTTAGTCTTCATCCGCAATGGAGGCAAAGCCTAAATATGTAAAACTGCATTTGATCTGGTTCTACCTAGCTTAAGTGAGAATGATCCAAGAAGTGAAAACTTGTTTCGACTCAACCAGAGACAGGTCATATTTCATTGCTAACTCTGCTGGCCATAGACATTTTGCCGCCTGAAGCGGAACCCGATAGTGACCCCCTTTCCCTTATTAAGGCCAATGCAAAGTCAAACGCCAGTGCCTGCCTTCAGCTGTAAAAAAAGGGTAAAGGTAAAGGACCCCTGACAGTTAAGTCGAGTTGCAGACGACTCTGGGGTTGCGGCGCTCATCTCGCTTTCAGGCCGAGGGAGCCGGCATTAATCCGCAGACAGTTTTTCCGGGTCATGTGGCCAGCATGACTAAGCCGCTTCTGGCGCAACGGAACACCGAAGCCAGAGCAGCGCACGGAAACGCCGCTTACCTTCCCACCGGAGTGGTACCTATTTATCTACTTGCACTTTTTGGCGTGCTTTCAAACTGCTAGGTTGGAAGGAGCTGGGACCGAGCAACGGGAGCTCACCCCATCGCAGGGATTCGAACCACCTCGTCATGGGGATTTGAACCGCCAACCTTCTGATCAGCAAGCCCAAGAGGCACAGTGGTTTAGACCACAGCGCCACCTGCGTCCTGCCTTCATCTGTACCCATATCCAAAACTTTTTGATACTTTCTGAAGTGGTTTGCATTACCCTGTAGCATGGCAAGGCTGACCTTGTTGTCCAAAGTTCCTGTTGTGGCATTGGGAGTCACAAATCCACAACAAAACTGAAGCAAAACTGGTGCAATGCTTCTTCCATGTCTTCATTTTACTCTATATCACTGAGTAATTTTAATACATTTAGGGTTTTATTGCTTTTTAATGGAACTCAACAGTACTTTGACATTACTGGGACTTAAGTATAGTCATGACTGCCATAATAATAATAATAATAATAATAATAATAATAATAATAATAATTTGACACCCATCTGACTGAGTTGCCCCAGCCACTTTGGGTGGCTCCCAACAGAATATTAAAAACACAATAATAATAATAAATAATAATAAATTTTATTTATATCCCGCCCTCCCCAACCGAAGCCGGGCTCAGGGCGACTAACAACAATAAAACATTACAAAAGTACAGCGCAAACAACACTCTAAAATCATTCATTATAAAATTAATTCAAATCAAGCCACTGGCAACCATTGTGCCAGAGCTCCGCGAAGATTGCCGAGGGAGGGAGTCAGGCTGTGCCCTGGCCAAAGGCCTGGTGGAACAGCTCTGTCTTGCAGGCCCCGTGGAAAGATGTCAAGTCCCACAGGGCCCTGGTCTCTTGCGACAGAGTGTTCCACCAGATCGGAGCCACAGCCGAAAAAGCCCTGGCTCTAGTTGAGGCCAGCCTAACCTCTCTGTGGCTTGGGACCTTCAAGATGTTTTTATTTGAAGACTGTAAGTTTCTCTGTGGGACATACCAGGAGAGGCGGTCCCGTAGGTACGAGGGTCCTAGGCCGTATAGGGCTTTAAAGGTTAAAACCAGCACCTTAAACCTGATCCTGTACTCCACCGGGAGCCAGTGCAGCTGGTATAGCACCGGGTGAATGTGATCTCGCAGCGAAGACCCCGTAAGGAGGTCTTCTTTAAACTACTTTAAACATGGGCAAACATGGATCCAAGCCTATATCTTTAAGTAAATTAGATTAGATTATTGTATTTTAATATAGATTATTGTATTTTAATATTCTGTTGGAAGCCGCCCAGAGTGGCTGGGGAAATCCAGCCAGATGGGTGGGGTATAAATAAATAATAATAATAATAATAATAATAATTGTTTTTACACTTCCCATTGAATTTATTTTTTTACAAAAATGGTTTTCTTTCTACATTTCTGTGCCATGTTTCTGTGCTTTACAACAGCAATTCTTGCATCCCATTTTCGCAGCTCGATTCACCTTTGCAATAACTCCATCCAGAAGAACTACAAGAACGCGCCAGACCGCAGTTCTCAGTTGCCGTATCACAATATGTGGACAAGCAGCAAATTCCAAGAGTATTTGCAAAAGAGGGGTCTTGGCCACGTCTGGCGTAATATTATCTATCCGTCCATGAAGAAGATATTAATCTACACAATGAAGATGGCCCAAGACCAAGTTGAACCTCGGAGGAGTAGCTTTGAACTCTACGGGGCAGATTTCATTCTCGGAAATGACTTTACACCTTGGTTGATTGAAATCAATAGTAGTCCAACCATGTACCCTTCGACCCCAATAACATCCAACCTATGTGCTCAGGTTCAAGAAGACACAATCAAGATAGTTATAGACAGAAAACATGACAGGAACTGTGACATTGGGCACTTTGAACTTCTCTGGAGACAGGTAAGAATTGTTTAAACTTTCTCTCTAATTAATTGGGAGCGGGTGGTGCTGTGGGTTAAACCACAGAGCTAGGAGTTGCCAATCAGAAGGTCGGCGGTTCGAATCCCTATGATGGGGTGAGCTGCCGTTGCTCAGTCCCTGCTCCTGCCAGCCTAGCAGTTCAAAAGCACACCAGTGCAAGTAGATAAATAGGTACCGCTCCGGCGGGAAGGTAAACGGCATTTCCATGCACTGCTCTGGTTCGCCAGAAGCGGCTTAGTCATGCTGGCCACATGACCCGGAAGCTGTACGCCGGCTCCCTTGGCCAATAAAGCAAGATGAGCACCGCAAACCCAGAGTTGGTCACGACTGGACCTAATGGTCAGAGGTCCCTTTACCTTTAACCTTTTCAAAGATTCACCTTCATTATATTTAGACACCAACCATGAAATGCAAATCTTGAAATAATTGAGGGGGGTATTGCTATTTATTATTTATTTTATTTATTAAATTTGCATACCATCCTTCATCCAAAGATCTAAGGGCGGTTCACAGTATAGATGTACAAAACACAAGGACAAAATACAGAATAAAAACAAGGACAAACCAAACCCATAATCACCACTCCCACAAACACATTTAAAAGAACATAGAATGTTCACCAATCAAATGCCTGGCTGAAGAAGAATGTTTTTGCCTGGCTACTGGAGATGTATAGTGAAGGCGCCAGGCATACTTCCCTGGGGAGAGCATTCCACAAATGGGGAGCCACTGTAGAAAAGGCCCATGCTTGTGTTGCCACCCTCTGGACCTCTCATGAGGAAGCCACATGAAGAAGGGCCTCAGATGATGATCTCAGGGTCCAGGTCAGATCCTATGGGGAGAGGTGGTTCTTTGAATTATTGCAGTCCTGAACTATTTAAGGCTTTATAGGTCAAAGCCAGCACTTCGAATTGGGCCCAGAAACGAATTGGCAGTCAGGCCAGGATTGGTGTAATATGCTCAAACCATCTTGCACTGGTGAGCAACCTGGCCGCTGGATTCTGCACCAGCTGAAGTTTCCAAACTATCTTCAGAGGCAGCTTCTGAAGCCTCACCTACTGAAATTCCCTCTTCTATGAAACACTGAAAGATGCAGGAACCCCATCTTCTTTTAATCCAGACACCCTATCATTACCTCAGTATATAATTACCTCAGTACAGTGGTACCTTGGTTTTCGAACGGTTCTGGGAGTCGAACGGACTCCTGGAACAGACTAAGTTTGACAACCTTGAGTTTGACCTTGGTTGTCAAACTCAATCTGTTTTGGGAGTCCATTCGACTCCCGGAACTGTTCGAAAACCAAGGCTCGGTTTCCAATTGGCTGTAAGATCTTCCTGCACTCAATCGGAAGCTGCGTCAGCCGCGTTGGACGTTCAGCTTCCAAAAAATGTTTGCAAACCGGAATACTTACTTCCGAGTTTGTGGCGTCCAGGAGCCGATTTGTTTGGGAGCCAAGCCGTTCGACAACCAAGGTACCACTGTACATAATTGTGAGAACAAACCCATTTGTATAAGAGAGGAGTGCTGAAAACCACCATTTTGTTTTCCTCTACAGCCCATGTTGGATCTGCCACCATTTAATCCTACAGACCTTTTTGTGGAAGGAATCAATGTTAAGAGACTGAAAAAGCATATAGTTAACATCACTAATTTTAATTTTCTCGAACCACTGCTGGGGGTAACACAACCTGTAATGGATCTAGAAAACGACGAAGACCGGGGGACACCCGCCAACAACAAGCAAATTGTAAAAGGAAAACATGGAAATAGCGCTCCTTGTCCTTTGCCAAAGACCCTCAAGAAGTTGCAAGACAAAAGCCTTAAAGTGAAAAGCACCTACAAAAAGCCTGCCCAAACCATAGACTTTCCTCGCATAGTTAATGGCCGTGGAGCAACCACTGTGTCTGATAAGAAAAAGTCAAAGCCCATTAATGAGCCAAGCCTTCAGACTGGAAGTCAAGCTACCACTCCCTCTCAAAAGTCACGTTCACTGGACTGGACATTACTTCAGCCCTCTATAGATGCAGGTAAAAGAGGATGAAAATATTCTACATATATCTTTATAAAATAAAACTTTTCCATATATATATATATATATATATATATGAGAGAATAAAATAAAATCAATTGATTAACTGATAACAATTAGAGCAAATATTTGTTAAAATAGAAATATTGGGGGAAATCTCTATGAAGTTTACTTTGGAAGTAAGCTCTACAAAGCAAAATTTTAATGGCTTTCTGCCAGTTTAACCGTCTCAAATAATCCTATGGAAATGACATTATTTAATTCATATATTGGCATAAGTGGATAAAATTTGCAGGTGATGCTGAGGGCTACTGAAACTAGGGTGGGCATAGGATTTGGATAAATCCCAAACTGAAGCAGACCACTTCAGACAGCTTTTGGACTTGGGTTTTTCTGTCATCAGCCAAAGAAACTGACATTTTAGGGTCACCAAGGAAGCTTTCTCTCCTGTTACACAACTGTCATTGAGAATTCTATCAGTTCGACTTTTAAGAATTTAAGAAGAATCATCCTGCTAGTTCAGGCCAAAGGCCTATGTTCTCCAGCTTCCTGTTCTCACAGTTGTGCTAGGCCCAGGGGTAACCCAAGCAAAATGGTCCAGGTACGGTCCCGAATCCAAGGGTTCCGTAAGGAGTTAGTCCGACAGGGCCGAGGCAGGAAACCAGGCAAGATCAGGCACAGGATCACAGGCAGGTTCTGGCAAACAGCAACGTTGCTCCCGCAACCTGGGGTGGGGTCCAGGAGCCTTTTGTCTCTGTCAGGGTAATGGCCAGTCCTGATCCCCCGGTGACTCACCTTCCTGTCTCGCCCGAAGGCGAGCACTCCTCCTGCGAGTACTCAGGTCTCTCCTTCTCTCAGACCTCAGTCTCTGCAGCTTGGGAGATGTCGGTCGGTTACTAGACCCAGAGGCCGCCTCAGCCTCTCCTAACCCAACTGGTAGTGGAGCAGCTGTGAGTGATTGCCCAGCTGGAGGCAACGAGGTAATCCCTGCATCTGGAGCCAGGGCAGGCTCAGGCCCCTGACTCAGCCCAGCTGGTGCTTGTTGCAGGGGAACCTGTGCAGACTGGGGCTCTTCAGAATCAGGTCCAGACTAGGTTCAGCTGCCGCTTGAGGCAAAGGATCCAGTGTGGACTGAGACTCCTCTGGCTCCGAGTCCGAGCCCGAGTCCCAGGCCATCACACCAGTGGTCAACCAGATACCTATAGGAAGCTTACAAGAAGAACTCGGATACAAGGCTTGCTTTCCTTACTTATCATTCCCATAAGCTGACACTCAGAGACATATTGCCTCCAATAATAGAGATAAATCACAACCATTGTTCCTAAAGTTGTGGATAGCCTTATCATCCATGAATTTATCAAATCCCTTTTATGGTGGTGCCCATCATTACCTCTTGTGAATTCCATTGTTTAACTGTGCACTGTGTCTTTCTCTTATCTGCCTCAATCTTCCAACATTGAGCTTCATTGGACTGCCATAATTCCTTGTACTATAAAAGAGGGAAAATAACTTTTGCCTATGCACTTTCTCTACACCATGCACGATCTTGTACCTCTCTAGCATGCCACCTCTTATTTGTGTTCCCTCGCCAAAAAACTGAAATGCTGCCACTATTGTAATCTTTCTCATAGCCAAGTTGCTCCAGTTCCTCGGTCATTTTGGTAGCCCCTTTCTGGAACTTTTCCGTACCTATATCCTTTCTGAGGTGAAGGAACCAGAAGTGTACGCAGTATTTCAAGTGCAGTCACACCATATAATTTTAGGAGTCAATTATGAAATTGGCAGTTTTGTTTTCCATTCATTTCCTAATGATCCCTAACATGGAGTTCACCTTTTTCACAGCTGCTGTTGACATCTTCTTCAAGCTGTCTACTACAGTCCCAAGGTTTCGTGTCTGGTCAGTCTCCATGAGTTCAGATCATGCTAGCATATATGTGAAATTAGGATTCCTTTGCCCCAATATGCATCATTTTGCGCTTGGTTACATTGAGTTACATTTGCCATTTTACTTCCTGTACACCCAGTTTGGATAGGTCCTTTTGGAGCTTCTCCTAATCTTTTTTTGTTCATACCACCCTGAACACTGCTCATCCCTGTTGATCATTTCTGAGCACTTTCTACAGCCCTCCACTGCAATAATTGTGTTTCCCCCCCTGTTCTCTGGTTCCTATTTCTTAACCAGTTCCTGATCCATAAGATGACCTGTCCTCTTATCCTTCAAATTCTAAGCTTACTCAGGAGTCTTTGGCATGTTACTTTGAACATCTAAGTACACAATATTTACAGAATCACCTTTATCTATATGCTTGTTGACACACAAAGAACTCTCAAAGGTTAGTGAGACATTACCATTGTAGAGGCCATGCAGTTGTTCTTCAGCAAGACTTGTTTTTCTACATGCTTGTTAATTCCACATTTAATATTGCTTTTGACTAACTTTCCTGGAGCAGATGTTAAGCTAACTGGTCTGTAATCTCCTAGATCCCCCCCTGTATCCCTTCTTAAAAACTGATGCTACATGGGCTACTTTCCAGTTCTCAGCATCCGAAACTGACCATAAGGACAGGTCAATCTTTTTTTGTTAGAAGATCAGCAATTTAATATTTGAGCTATTTAAGAACACTCTGGTGGATGCCATTTAGACCTGGCAATCTGTCAGTTTTTAATTCATCAATAAGGCCTACAAATTTGTCTCACCACCACTATTTGTCTCAGTAGGCACAGGTAGAGGCAAAGAATTATTTCAGCAATCAGCTACTTAAATCACTTGTTACCTTGATGCTCAGCAATTGGGTCGAGACGCTTCATCGGCTGAAGCTCTGCTCTTGGCTCACGGAACCAATTTTCACTTGTGTCCACTAGCGACGCTGACAAATGATAACTTAACTTGTTGACCAGAAACACCTAAGATCATTTACAGTTATTAAATCAGATTGGATGCCCTTCCATCATTGAAAATATCTGCTATATGTGGTAGCTATTGGGATGGGAAGAAAACAAGGATAATTTAAGCATGATTGGTAAACTATTACTACATGAAAGGCAGGGTAGGGCATTTTTAATTGGCTCAAGGTCTATTTGTGAAAGAGAAGAGAAGACTCTTCACACAGAAACAAAGTGGGGAAAGGGATATTTTTGACCTAACCAAGGCCTGAAAATGATTAGTGCCATCAACGGCATTAAGTAACGTTTATCCTGAATTTTAAAGGCAACTGGCTGCTAAGTTTAGAAAACTGTTGGGAATCCATTGCTGGCATCTAGGTTGAGCAGGCTTTTAAAATATTTTATTCAGAGGCCAAAATGCCCCGACAAATGCAAACATTGCCAGACCCTCCAAGCGTTTCTGTTTTCCAGGAATATTCCCAGATTTACAGAAGCTGTCCCGGTTTCTGATTTGATCCTGGATTGTCCCGCTTCCCCTTAGGACGTCCTTATTTTCATTGGAGAAATGTTGGAGGGTATGGTAGGATGCCCCTATGGTAGGATGCGGGTATGGAGTTATGCAGCCTCCAAGCCGAGGAGATAGGTACAGTGGTACCTCTAGTTGCGGACTTAATCCGTTTTGGGGTGCCGGTCGCACCCTTAAAGTCTGCAACTAGAGCACCTTTTCTGCGCATGTGTGCGCATCGAGCGCTTCTGCGCCTGCGTGGGCGGTGAACCCAGAAGTAAACACTTCTGGGTTTGCTGCGTTCGTAAGCTGAAAGTCCGTACCAAGAGCGGAATGCAACACGAGGTATTAACTATACAACCTTTAGAAGACATCTGAAGGCAGCCTTGTATTGGGAAGTAATGCTTTATTATGTTTTTATTTACCGTATTTTTCGCTCTATAAGACGCACCAGACCATAAGACGCACCTAGTTTTTGGAGGAGGAAAACAAGAAAAAAAATATTCTGAATCTCAGAAGCCAGAACAGCAAGAGGGATCGCTGTGCAGTGAAAGCAGGAATCCCTCTTGCTGTTCTGGCTTCTGGGATAGCTGCGCAGCCTGCATTCGCTCCATAAGACGCACACACATTTCCCCTTACTTTTTAGGAGGGAAAAAGTGAGTCTTATAGAGCAAAAAATACGGTATATTGGAAGGTGCCCAGAGTGGCTGGGGCAACCCATTCAGATGGGTGGGATAATAATAATAATAATAATAATAATAATAATAATAATAATAATAGAACAGGACAGCCCTATTTTTATCGGAGAAATGTTAGAGAGTATGCACTGCTTCTCTGCAGAGTCTTTTGTAGAATCCTGGTAAAAGGAGCATTGCTAACTATGCAATTCAGTGTTGATGGGCGTTAATATTTGCTCTCTCTTTAAAGGTCTGCAGAACAAAAGCAAGAAGATTCCATGCCTAATTTGTGGAGATGGTTTCCAGTCAGAGAAAGCTTGTAAACACTGCAGCTCTTTTTGTGCGACTGTATTACAAGGCGATTCATACCTACCTATGGGTCCGTGTTCTCCTCCTGAAAAGATGACCAAGAACAGGCTGACCGTTCCATGTTATGGACTTCCTAAATACCTTTGACTGTATTCAAAGTGCTTTGAGAAAGTGTTTTTTAAAAAGCCAATTCCCCAAACCTCAGACAGAGCTCAAGAACTTTCCTTGTATATAAAAAGAAGAAGAAAATGCTGAAAGGCCCCTTTTCTTATCAAATAGCTGTAGCCAATTCTACAGCAGAAATGCTGTGGAAAAGAATGGAAGCTGTGCTATGAATGCAAGTCCGAGAATTTCAAACTGCTGTAGCATACCTTGCAAGGAAAAAATGTGTGTGACGTAATACGGATGGTTATTTTTAAATTGGGAAAGGTGTGTTCAGAGGGATGAATAGGATCAGAAAAGCAGGGCAAGGGCAGGCTGGGTGCACAGAGTTTGACCTTTATTGTAATCACAGGACTTCAGGAACATGAAGGGAGCCATTCCCTGTGACACACTTTTATAGGTCTTCCTAAATGGTGAATTGACCTCCAGTAGTGGTGATGAAAAAGAAGGGCTTGCTCCATTGACCGTTAGCTTAATCAGTCATGCAATCTATGCGGTGTGACTCAGGCAACACGTTGGCGATTAATATACAGGTGAAACTCGGAAAATTAGAATATTGTGGAAAAGTTCATTTATTTCAGTAATTCAACTTAAAAGGTGAAACTAATATATGAGATAGACTCATGACATGAAAAGTGAGATATGTCAAGCCTTTATTTGTTATAATTGTGATGTTTATGGCGTACAGCTGATGAAAACCTCAAATTAACAATCTCAGAAAATTAGAATATTAAATGAAATCAGCAAAACAAGGACTGCAAATAGAGCAATATTGGACCTCTGAGAAGTAGAAGCATGCACATGTACTCAGTACTTGGTTTGGGCCCCTTTTCCATCAATTACTGCCTCAATGCGGCGTGGCATGAATGCTATCAGCCTGTGGCACTGCTGAGGTGTTATGGAAGACCAGGAAGCTTCAATAGCAGCCTTCAGCTCTTCTGCATTGCTTGGTATCATGTCTCTCATCTTTCTCTTGGCAAGGCCCCATAGATTCTCAATGGGGTTCAGGTCAGGCGGGTTTGCTGGCCAATCAAGCACAGTAATCCCATGGGCATTGAACCAGGTTTTGGTACTTTTGGCAGTGTGAGCAGGTGACAAAGTCCTGCTGGAAAATGAAATCAGCATCCCCATAAAGCTCATCTGCAGAAGGAAGCATGAAGTGCTCCAAAATCTCTTGGTAGATGGCTGCGTTGATCCTGGACTTAATGAAGCACAGTGGACCAACACCAGCTGATGACATGGCTCCCCAAATCAACACAGACTGTGGAAACTTCACATTGGACTTCAAGCATCTGGCATTGTGTGCCTCCCCATTCTTCCTCCAGACTCTGGGTCCTTGGTTTCCAAATGAGATGCAAAAGCTGCTCTCATCAGAAAAGAGATTTGGGGAGCCATGTACGCCATAAACATCACAATTATAACAAATAAAGGCTTGACATATCTCGCTTTGCATGTCATGAGTCTAAAGTTGGATTACTGAAATAAATGAACTTTTCCACAATATTCTAATTTTCTGAGTTTCACCTGTATACAGAATAATAATTATACATTCTTTATCAACCTTCTGAGAAAAATACAAAACATTAAACCAAAGCCACAGAGACTTGCGAACTACCCAACCTAAGATGAACTTACAATGTCTTGGTTTCAATAGATTTTTCAAATGCTTAACTCAGTCTTTTAGATAAGTTCATGAACATACCAACAAAAGGTAAGTTTGGTGTTATTCACAATACTGAGAGATGCTAGTAGAGTTGTAGATAGATGTTAATGAAGTTGCAGACGACAGGGTGCTGGCGTTTTGCACCTGTTTCGCCCTGGCAGTCCAAGTAATCTGGAGGCCACTGTTTGCCCCCGATGGGGCCCTTTTACTGGGGCTGGCAGGTAGCACACTCCCAAGATAGTTTTCCGGGCTTCTTCAGTGGTCTAATCTCAAAGTCTTGATATGTATATTGAAATTCACTGATAACAATTCAAAACAAATCTTATTAGAAATAGCTTAATGCACTTCTAAATGATCAATTAAATAAAAAATACATATTCATTATACAGTGGTGCCTCGCAAGACGAAATTAATTCGTTCCGCGAGTTTTGTCGTCTTGCGATTTTTTTCGTCTTGCGAAGCACGGTGTCGGGAAAGTTTTGGAAAAGCTTCAAGAATCACCAAAGTCTTTAAAAACCTCAAAAAAGGCTACCACACCGCGTTCTATGAGTTGCTCCTCGAAGTCAAGTCGCAACTGTATTAACGGTGTTAAGAAAAAGGAAACAAACTTGCAAGATGTTTCCGTCTTGCGAAGCAAGCCCATAGGGAAAATCGTCTTGCGAAGCAGCTCAAAAAACAAAAAACCCTTTCGTCTAGCGAGTTTTTTTGTCTTGCGAGGCATTCGTCTTGCGAGGTACCACTGTATATAAAATCAAACTTACTACAGAAATTTATACATATACTTACATCTTATAGAGAATACTCTTTCTTGGCTTAAGCTTAAGAAGCTGATTTGCTTAGCAAAGTAACCCTATTTGGATCTGGATATAAATACACTCCTTCACTACTAATTGCTCAACAGGTGTTTAACACTGGTAAAAAATGAGGAGGTGTAGGAAAGCATGAAGGGAAGGGTGAGGTAGATGCTGACAATACTTACATCACATGTATTTCACATAAAGATTTCAGTGCCCATAACTATGGTCATATCTATGCAATCTATGTGGACAAATGCTCAAACCTGTCAGGTGCACGACTGCCAACGTAGGGGTGAAATCTGAGATTGAAATGTCTAAGTCAGGGAACAACTTGAACCTCCCTTGCAACTGCAGGCATGAACAGGAGCCTTCTTCATGTTTTCAAAACCCTGGTATCAGAACTCTGGCTGACAATGGCGGAGCAAGCCAATTGGGCACCTGGGGCACTGCCCTGTGCCCAGGGGCGGGGCCAGCCATCCGTGGGGCGGGGCAAGCCGGGGCAGGATGCTCCGTGGGGCTTCCGAGGAGTCTGCCTGCCTCCTCCCACTCAGCTGACCTACAGCTGAGGGGGAGGCGGTGGGAGGACTGTTTGGGCAGTGCAAGGCCTGCACGCGCCCAAGCCACCGTGTCTCTCCCAGGGGAGTGACTAGCCCAAGGTCACCCAGCAGCTGTATGTGGAGGAGCAGGGAATCGAACCCAGTTCACCAGATTACGAGTCCACGGGTCTTAACCACTACACCACACTGGCTCTCAACACTTAATCCATTCGGGAAGTCCGTTCCAAAACCAAAGCGTTCCAAAACCAAGGCAAGCTTTCCCATAGAAAGTAATGCAAAACGGATTAATCCGTTCCAGACTTTTGAAAACAACCCCTAAAACAGCAATTTAACATGAATTTTACCATCTAACGAGACCATTGATCCATAAAATGAAAGCAATAAACAATGTACTGCAGTCACACAATCAATCAATTAGTAGCTGAACTGGGTTCCACACAGCCACAAAAACAAAACAAAAAGAGGCGCAGAAGCAAAAACACAAAATAAATAGCAAAAACAGACAGACCTCAGCGTAACACTCAAAACAGAAGTGTGGCAGTCAAAACGGAGCACGTTTGGCTTCCAAAAAAGTTCGCAAACTGGAACACTTCCGGGTTTGCAGTGTTCAGGTTCCAAGTTGTTTGAGTACCAGGGCGTTTGGGAACCAAGGTACCACTGTAAAGGATAATATGGAGCACCCCAGTTTTCAAGCTATTCAGTTTCAGTGAAGGATTCCAAAAGCTTTGCTATATATCAGTTATCCGTATCCCAATGTTCTCAAACTGTAAGCCCTGTCTGTGGAGCACTGATGCCAGGGTAAGACCACAGACTTGGGCACACTTGCCAAGGAATAAGTTCCATTAAATTCAAATTGGCTTGCTTCTGGTCGACATATATAGGATTACACTGCAAAGAGGTGTTTCTGTACTAGGAGAAGCTATATCTGTGGGGCTAGATTTACTGATTCAGACAGCAGGTGGCCCCAGGCATTGTATGATGGCTCTGTTTCACTGATCTAGGAACGGGGAAAACTGCCTTATAGCAAGTCAGAACACTAGACTATCTATCTTTCAGGGTGGATAAAAATAAATGATTTAAAAAATAAATAAATCAGATTTTCTTGATTTAAATCAGATTTAAAAAAAAATTAAATTGGATTTTTAAAATAAAATGATTTTGGAAGAAAAATCTTCCTAAAGATAATTAAATAGAAAAGTTACATTATAGTCCAAATGCTATTCATCAGGAAAAAACAATTTGTTTTAAGCTTTTCATGTGTGCTAAAACTCAAAGTTTTTTTTAAAATAGTTTAATCACATCAGTTAACAAACATGGCTACATATGCTATAATGTTATTGTTTTAGTTAAATAAATTGTTTAATTGTTATTTAGAAAATGAAATTTAGGAAATTGTTATTTAGGAAATGATTATTTTTTCTCCTTCCAATAAATAACTACAGAAAAGTCCAAATATAAACAGTTAACTTATTAAACCTCACAATAATTTCACAATTATCTGTGTATTTCTCATAATATAACCAAATCAGTAATTTTTTATATAACTGTAAAAACTACTCTGAAAAGTTATTATTCCAAAAATGAAACCTTCATCTGGTTGTAAATATAAAGATCATACCAGCAAGAATAAGACTTTCTGTAAAAAAAAAAAGATTTAAATCAAGCCTTACTGACTAGTGATTTAAATTGTGATTTAAATCAATTTGATTTAAATCAAACCCACCCTGCTATCTTTATTGTCTAAATTTCTCGGGTTTCAGGCACAAATCTTTATAGCCCTTTGTACTCTGCCACTAAGTTACAGTCCTTTTCCTTTCAATAAGACCCATTTCTAGTTACTGTATTTTTTGCTCTATAAGACTCACTTTTTCCCTCCTAAAAAGTAAGGGGAAATGTGTGTGCGTCTTATGGAGCGAATGCAGGCTGCGCGGCTATCCCAGAAGCCAGAACAGCAAAAGGGATTGCTGCTTTCACTGCACAGCGATCCCTTTTGCTGTTCTGGCTTCTGAAATTCAGAATATTTTTTTTCTTGTTTTCCTCCTCCAAAAACTAGGTGCGTCTTGTGGTCTGGTGTGTCTTATAGAGCGAAAAATACGGTATGTGTTATTCTCTAACACCCACTATGACCATTGATTACTTTGGATCTACTCTGAGAAGGACTTAGATGACCATCACCTTAGGTTTGTACCCATGCAATGTGAGCAAAAGCATCTTTACTCACTTCCAGTAGGTTCAAAAGGATTTGTTCCTTAAGTAAGTATGCCTAGGATTGCATTTCTCTTTTAAATGGCATTAGCCTTTCTTGCCACAACATCACATTGTCGATGGATGTTCTTGAGGAATGAAGATGGACCACAACTAAAGCAAGATTCTGTCCAGAAATGAAACTGCTTGGCTAAGTCGCTATGACAGATCTCTTATTTGTGGCTTCAGAATATTTACAGTCCACTTCACAAGATTCCTTGAAATTTGGATTGCAAATGTTTGAGATCTAGATTGCAATGATTCTTTTTACCTTGGTCTTCATATGAACATATGAAATACTGTTCCATCTAATCCAGTCTTGTCTACTCTATGGTGTCTGATAGCAGTGCTTCAAAATCATTGCCAGGAGACTGAATTGGGGGCAAAACGTTTGTTCCGTCACTGCATTTATGGAACCTGTTTAATCGTTGAATCTGGCCCAAATTTCCCTCCTTAACCATCTTCATTCACTGTTTAATGTGCTGCCTGCTGAGAAAGCTCATTCTTACAATGCTTGGAAAACAGACAGAATAGCCAAATGTTGTTTCCAATAAAATATGCACTGGAAGTTTGGGAAACACGTTATTATCATGTTCTTCTCCCCTTAGCACTATTTTACATGCTGAGAAATAGAGCTACTGGCAAACTCTGAACTGAGTCGCTCCAGCCTTTGGATGGGGGCTCTAGTTAATTCAGACCCATTTCAAACTTAAAGTAAAATACATGGGCATCTAAAATAGGCCCTCAAAGGACCCAAATAGCTTGTGTGTGTGTGTGTGTGTGTGTGTGAATAATTTCATTTGTTTGTTTTAAGTCATAGACATAAGTGTAAGGCAAAAAGTGTAAACTGAGGCCATTGTGGCCCAATGGCACCATGACAACATGTTACTACCATAATCGCATGTGGCGTTTGAAAGAAAGGCACAATATCTCCTTAAGTAGGCATCAAACCTAGACTTTGAAACAATAATTGCACAGAAGAATTATGGGATTCACACACACACACACACACACACACACACACTTACTTCAGAAACTGTGCCTACGTGTTTTATTTCCCCAGGAAATAATAGGGTTGGTGTTTGTTATGTACTGAGCTGAATCCTAGAACAATAGGGTCCAGAATGCAGCATTCTGATTGGTCCGCAGGAGCCACCCAATCCAGCTCCAGGTGGAAGTGAATCAGCGACCTGATTGGCCTGCACGAACAGCCAATCAGGCTCCTGGATGAAGTGAATCAGCAACCTGATTGACCTGCAGGAGCAGCCAATCAGGCTTCTGGAGGAAGTGAATCCGCAACCTGATTGGCCTACAGGAGCAGCCTGGAATTAGCCAATCATGCCCATTGTGTAAATAATGTATATATAGCTAGACATTTTGGGGGAAGTTTCATTCATTGCTACTACGAGCTGAATAAAGAGCATGAAATTCACACTCGACTCCGCGTATATTTCAGTGTTGGTGGTGGTTCTGAATGAGAAAATGATGCTCATTGTCTCCTTTTCTTGCACCGTGTTCCCAATCCAGATACCTACTCTTCCCCACTTGTAAAAATTTAAGCCAGAAATGCATTCACGCATCTCTGTTTTTGTATCCAGTTTGGGCCTAAGGCTGCCACCTCAGTCCTTGCTCAACTGGGAGCAAGTACCACTGAATTCAACAGGTCTTCTGAGTAGACATATTTACTGTCTACTGTCATAGCAAAAGAATGCTCTGGCTGAGACTCTGAATATCTTTCACATGATGTACTGAGGTGTATTGAACAACCTCTAGGAAAACATGCCATTTGCACTAATCACAGTTCTACCTGAGGCTCTCATTGTAGCAGAAGACAATTTGAATGGGTGGTCTTCTGACCAGGATTTTTTATAAAAAAAAATTATTTATACTTTTCAGGTTTATACATTTCATTAATTTTACAATCATTTTAACATTTCAAATTTTGACTTCCTTCTCCCTCTTTCTGTGGTTCCTTAAATTTATTTTTTATATATCTTCTGCATATCCAATTTCATTTAATTTGCTCATCTAATTATCTACTTTAAATATATACTGCTATTAAACTGCAGGTTATTACAATAATCCTGCCAATGTTTTTATCTGTTTGCAATTTATCTGTAAATATTCAATAAACCATTTCCATTCTTTTATAAAAAAATTGTTATCTTGATTTCTTATTCTTCTGGTAAGTTTTGCCATTTCTGCATATTCCGTAAGTTTTTGTATCCATTCTTCCTTTGCTGGGACTTCTGCTTCTTTCCACTTTTGGGCAAGTAGCATTCTTGCTGCTGTAGTAGCATGCATAAATAAATTTCTATACAATTTACGTAGTTCTTTCCCTATAATTCCCAAAAGAAAAGCGTCTGTTTTTTTTTTACAAAGGTTATTTTGAACATCCTTTTCAATTCATTATATATCATTTCCCAGTAAGCTTTAGCCTTACTACAAGACCACCACATATGATAAAAAGAACCTCTTTACTTTTCCAACACTTGTTTGATTTAGATGTATACATTTTTGTCAGTTGACTTGGTGCCAGATACCAACAATATATAATTTTCAAATAATTTTCTCTTAAACCATAACATGTTGTTAATTTTATATCCATATTCTCCAATCGTTCCCATGCTTCCATGTCTATATTATGACCGATATCTATTGCCCAGTGTATCATTGAGGATTTTACTTGCTCATCCTTTTTCTCCATACCAATAATATTTTATTACTTTAGACAGCACTTTTACATGACATTCCAACTCCCGTTGTGATATTTGTCTTCTGGCTGGTATTTATGCACAACAACACTGTTTGTTTTCTCGCTGGCCAAATGAAGGTTGCATACAAATGTATCATTGTGTTTGGCACATTTTATCATTCATGGTGGTCTGTTGGGTTGAAATCACGACAGACGAGTGGCAGGTGTCATATGAGAGGCGTCTCCCGGGGCAAGCCCCGGGAACTCTCTTTTATTGAATATTACAAACATTGCCACAGGTGTGCTTGTGGCTGATTGGTTGATACAAACACAAAGCATCTTGTTGCTGATTGGTTAACATAGGTACAAGGCGGGAATTACATATAACTATCTATCACTGATAGATCAAAGGCTGAGAAACGAAGCTGGAACTAGACAGGCATGAATCCTCCTAATTAAATTTATAACTAAAGATTGATATTGAAAGAACATAACATGAAAGAATACAACAATCACGTTCCGTAGATGTGGTCAGCAATGCATTAAGAACAGGTCAGGATACACTGTTTCATGAACTCAATGGGAACTGTTCAGAACATTCTCAGACTCTTGTGCAGAAGCAGAGAAAAGATTATGAGCGAGACTTCCCAGAATGCAAGAGAAAAGAAGCAATAGTTCTAATAGCAAGACTTCCCACAGTGCCACAGTTAATGCAGTAAGAGAACTGCAGAAAGAAAACCACCTTTAGTGGTCTTGCAGAATAATAAAATAATTCTTGGAGATGGCTTATAACAAACTTAAGAAAATGTTTAAATGTTTCCTAAAAACCCAGAAGCTTTTCTTCTGGGAATAATAACAACAGAAATCCCAAAAAAAATCACACTACATTATGGATGGATGTGACTACAGCAGCCCAAAATCTGGTAGCACAAAACTAGAGAACAGATGCAGCACATTCAAGAGAAGAATGGCACCTTAAAATGCTAGATTATACAGAACTCGCCAGCATGACAAACAGATTAAGAAATAAAGACGATAAACTAAAAGAGGACTGGACATGATATATAGATTACATGGGAAAATACTGTAACAAGAAAATAAGTGTAACAGACTGAAAAAACACTCAGCAGGACTAAAAAAGATTGGCAAGTTAAATTATTGGAATATGCTGAAATTGCAAAATTGACAATGAAACTAAGAGGAAGGAATGACAATGAATTTAAGGAAGATTGGAAGGACTTTATTGCATATATACAGAAGCAATGGACACAGGTTAATATATTAGCAAGATTCTAGAACTACTTGTAATTACATTATGAATGGATAATAAGTAATTCTAATGGTTCTTTAATTTACAGTGGACATGTAGTATGTTGACAAATAATGGAACCAAGTAAGAGACTAGGGAGAAGTCATTTTTTTCTATGTTTGGTTATGAATTTTTATTGTTATTGGGGTTTTTTTGGAGAATCAATAAAATATTATAAAAAAGAAAAGAAAAA
The DNA here is from genome assembly GCF_964106645.2 of Podarcis pityusensis. Classification (NCBI taxonomy): domain Eukaryota; kingdom Metazoa; phylum Chordata; class Lepidosauria; order Squamata; family Lacertidae; genus Podarcis; species Podarcis pityusensis. The sequence goes on from NC_138035.1 coordinate 62,351,394, forward strand.
ATATTCAGCATAGACATGACAAAGTAATAAAAACAATTTAGTAGAGTAAGTAAAGGCAATTTGAAAAGATATCAGATAGGAAACCAGGGAAAGAGTGGAAGGGGAGTTAAAGTCAAGGTATATAAAAGTGGAGGAATAAGTTACGTTATGATTATTACTCATATACATATGTGTTGTATTTAAGTTATTTTTTTCCTCTTATTACCTTGTGCTCAACTGTACCACAGTATGCATTGATGATGTAATAAACAATTTAAGGTCTTACATATATAATAAATGTTCATAAATGTACCAACCAAGCACAAACATAGATATGTGGACCACATGTCTGGAGCAGCACAGGAAGACCGCCCTGAAACCATTTTGACTCCCAAACTGACCAAATGTTTTCTCTGCAAGGAGGGAGGGGGTGAGGGAACCTTCCCATTGTCTCAGGAATTGGGAAATCACCATCTCAAAGGAATGGGCAGACTACCAGGAAAGGCAATCAGATAAGGCATTATCAGATAACCCGGCAGACAGGAAAAACAACAATATTCAAATTTCTGTTGTAGACCACCTTTTCTGTGATGTAGGTATGATGTTTGTGGGGGGTGGTCTTGGGTTACACCTCTTCTGTGATGTATGTATGATGTATGGAGGGGTGGTCTTGAGCTCCAGGGTAGGCAATTTAAAATGTCTATATAAGGGCAGGCACACCTTGGTTCTGGGTCCTCCTCCTTTTCTGCGTGTGAGGGGAGCACCCTGTTGCAACAGCTTTAATAAAGATCAGGCTTACTAGCTGCTTTGCTTCTCAATATTCTCTGGTTGGCCTCTGTTATTTTCTCCTACCAATAGGGAACCCACGTAAGGACTCTATATGGGCTCTTGGATACCCCACAAGGGAAAAAGGGCAGATTTTATTTACAACAATGATATGATTCAACAGAGACATCACCTTGCCAACAAAGGTCCGTATAGTTAAAGCTATGGTTTTCCCAATAGTGATGTATGGAAGTGAGAGCTGGACCATAAAGAAGGCTGATTGCCAACGAATTGCTGCTTTTGAATTATGGTGTTGGAGGAGACTCTTGAGAGTCCCATGGACTGCAAGAAGATCAAACCTATCCATTCTGAAGGAAATCAGCCCTGAGTCCTCACTGGAAGGACATATCCTGAAGCTGAGGATCCAATACTTTTTTTCCTCTTATTACCTTGAAAAGGGGACGACAGAGGACGAGATGGTTGGACAGTGATCTCGAAGCTAACAGCATGAGTTTGACCAAACTGCGGGAGGCAGTGGAAGACAGAAGTGCTTGGCGTGCTCTGGTCCATGGGGCCACAAAGAGTCGGACACGACTAAACGACTAAACAACAACAAAACATGATTCAACAGAAAAGCAAAAGCAAAAACAAATGTATTGCAGGGGGTTTACTGTGTGGTTAGTGGGAACAGGTCTTTGCTTGCTTAGGGATTTACCTAGAAGTCGTGGTTGATCATTACCTGGGAAATGGCACAAGAAAGTTAATGTTTGTTACCGGTGCTGTGCTAAACGCCAGAAGTCAGTCCCGTCAGTCCCACTGAGTTCAACAGGGTGTGCAACTGAGTAAGTAGGTTTAGGTGGCTCTGGAAGAGGTAATGGTTAGATGGTCTCTGGATATTTTTGGAATGGAAAAGCCATTAAAGTGCAGCAGATGTGACACATCAAACTCCAGCTGATGGAAAGAAGAAACTGGTGTGTGTGTGTGTGTGTGTTTTTGAGCAGACAGTGAGATTAGAGTTGAGAGCTGAGAAAGGACTGCTGTGTCGTTGAAGGTGCATGAAGCACTGTTCGGTGTTTCTTTTTTTTAAATACAGTGGTACATATGCTTCAGGTTACATATGCTTCAGGTTACAGACTCCACTGACCCAGAAACAGTACCTCCGGTTAAGAACTTTGCTTCAGGATGAGAAGAGAAATTGTGCTGCGGTGGCACGGCGGCAGCAGAAAGCCCCATTAGCTAAAGTGGTGCTTCAGGTTAAGAACAGTTTCAGGTTAAGAACGGCCCTCCGGAACGAATTAAGTACTTAACCCGAGGAACCACTGTATGTTTTTATTAAAGATTTTCTTGAGCTGCAAAAGTATATACAGTATATCATCTCTGTTTTCAGATCACAAAGTCCTGTCTACAGGTCAGTTATATTTGATGTGAAACATTAATGTTGTAGACAATACAGCTGTACCTTGGATCCCAAACGCCTTGGTACTTGGATGTTTTGGCTCCCAAACGCTGCAAACCCGGAAGCAAGTGTTCTGGTTTGCGAATATTCTTTGGAACCCAAACGTCTGACGGGGCTTCCGATTGGCTGCAGGAGCATTTTGCAGCCAATCGGAAGCTGTGGCTTGGTTGCTGAACGTTTTGGAAGACGAATGGACGTCTGGAATGGATTCCGTTCGACTTCCGAGGTACGACTGTATAAGGTTGGGGGGGGGGGAGAGAAGAGAGGTGGGTAGCAAACGTTCATTCTTTTACACAGTGTATGTGTGAGGTTTTTGTGTCAGCGTCACATGGGTGGTTTCTCTTTTTATTCGTTTATTAGTTTTCATTGGCATTGGGAGAGGTTGGGGGGTGGGGAGCCCATGCCATGGATTTTTCTGTCATGTGCTTTGTTTGTGTGTGTGAGGGGGGAAGGGGTTGTTGGGTCCAGTTAGGCATATAGATTCATACGCTGTAGGTGGGTTCTTCTTCTTGACTTGTCGGGTTGTGAGTTTAATAAGGGAGAGCCACAATGGGGTGAAGGCATCCTTTTTTATTTGTCCCTGTGTTAGTGCTGTTTTATTGAAGGTGTCTGCAGCAACGTTCCACTGATTCATTAATAAAGTGGTACCTCAGGTTAAGTACTTAATTCGTCCCGGAGGTTCGTTCTTAACCTGAAACTGTTCTTAACCTGAAGCACCACTTTAGCTAATGGGGCCTCCTGCTGCCAGAGCCCGATTTCTGTTCTTATCCTGAAGCAAAGTTCTTAACCTGAAGCACTATTTCTGGCTTAGTGGAGTGTGTAACTTGAAGCATATGTAACCTGAAGCGTATGTAATCCGAGGTACCACTGTACTGCATTTGAAGTGGGTTTAGACATTATCCTGCTTTGTCAGTTATTCTGTGATACATCCAGTGCCCTTTTTTTCTAAAAAAAATGTTTTGGGGTACAGTGGTACCTCGGGTTACATATACTTCAGGTTATATACGCTTCAGGTTAAGTTAAGAACTTTGCTTCAGGATAAAAACAGAAATCGCACGACAGCAGAGCGGTGGCAGCGGGAGGCCCCTTAGCTAAAGTGGTGCTTCAGGCTAAGAACAGTTTCAGGTTAAGAACGGACCTCCAGAACGAATTAAGTTTTTAATCTGAGGTACCACTATACAGTGGTACCTCGGGTTACATATGCTTCAGGTTACAGACGCTTCAGGATACACACTCCGCTAACCTAGAAATAGTGCTTCAGGTTAAGAACTTTGTTTCAGGATGAGAACAGAAATCGGGCTCTGGAGGCACGGTGGCAGCAGGAGGCCCCATTAGCTAAGTGGTGCTTCAGGTTAATAACAGTTTCAGGTTAAGAACAGACCTCCAGAAGAAATTAAGTTTTTAACCCGAGGTACCACTGTACTTTCATTTTAAAACTTTCTACCTTTTTATCTTCAGCTGTGCTTGCTGTGCTAAACCATTGCTTGTTTCTCCCAAAAGCAGAATGCTGGTGTCTGGCCTCCATAGGAAAGATATGGGAGTGGCTACATCACCGAGAAACTGATATATGTTGGCACATTGCCGAGGGACTTTTGTGCTCTAAAGCATTAGAAGCCGGAGAAAAGAACTGTTTATAGCATTGAAAGTGAATACAAATTCTTGCATAACCACCTATCTCTGTGCTCACACTTTTTTTCAACTCATGGTAATAACTTTAAACTTTACAACCAAAATTATGATTAAGGCAAAATATTTACACAGTGACTCAAAACAGTAGTAAAAGTTTCTCTGACTAAGCAAGTTTGATTCAAATTTTTGGCTATTTGAATTTAAGAAGGAAGATGACTGTCTGGGATTTTACTTCCAGAATCTTGTGAGTCATCTGGCTGGAGCAAGAGTTGTTTTAAAATACAAGGGGGGGGGTTGGTTTTTTTTAAAAAATCGGCCTTGCACGTTGTTGTTTTTTTAAAAGAGGAGGAGTCAAGCTGAAAGAAAGAAGGATGTGCTTGAACTCATCATATCACAGTATTTAAACTTAGTTTCTCAGAGTGGAACAGCTGTTTCAAAGGGTAGCTTATTTTAAAATACTGTAGTCATAATTTTAAAAACCAGAAAAGAAAAAAGCTTTTTATAAAAGTAAAGATGCTATTTAAGTTGCAGATTTTTGCAATGTTTTGGGGAGCTTATGGCTATCAGCTCATTCCCAGGATTGAAGAGTGTGGACTGACATGTTCTCAGGTATGTTACAGTTTCCTCTATATCTGTTGTCTCTGAATAAGTAAATTAAATGCTGATAACTGGAAGCACCTGATATACTCATGAAAAACGTCTTACATGTGCCAGTTTTCAGGTGGGGGCTGTGCATTTCAACAAAAAGAAATATATATTCCGTTGAGCTTTCCCTAAAAATGTAAAATAAAAGCATAGGGCAATAGCCAATGTTAATTATACTCTGAGTAGACCCATTTAAATTAATGGTATGTTCTGGATATGAGCAGCATTCAGAGAGCACCCATACAGTGTTGCAAAAATTCATAGAAACATTTTTTGTGGCTGCGAAAGAAAATTATCTGCATTTTGAAGTTAGCAATGCTGAACTCTTTCTGGTTATGTTTGATACTAAATGCTTAGTAACACAAGCTTTCAGGAACTGTTACTTCCAAATATTAAAAATATAAAAGAGGAAATGAGAGAGAAAAATCAGACAGATATAATTCAGTCCATATTAGGATAGTGTGCAGATCACTTTGATGCTGGTCATATTTGCTTATAAACTATGAACACTGATGAAATTAACAAAACAGTCGTGCCTAAACTGAGCACAGAATTGTTTTATATCCTCATTGACTATCTGCTTTCATATAAAGCGCTCATTGATTTATATGATCACCAGGAGCTGGAAAATAAACTAATTTAGGTCAAAACTTTAAACTCAGTCATTCCTGTGGGCTTGTGCACTTCTTAGGCTTGGGCTGTGTACTGGATATAAATGAGATAAATAAACAACACCACTACAACCATGTCCTTTTCAGATTGAATGACTGCTTTAAGAATACTGACTTTTCAAGGTATCTCCACTTGGGGGCAGTCCTGCAGATATGCTGAAGTGGAATACAATTCGAGTAGTGAAACAAGGTTGAGCGGTTTATGAAAGCAAAGTTTTCAGCTGAGAGCCACACGGTGTTAAGAAGTGCAGTGAGTTTGCTAACAGCAGGTAGCTGCAACAAAATGTTGCCATGCATCCTTTCTCATAACAGGATAGGGTTTCTGCTAACCAGTCCTTCCAAGCGGGTTACAGTGGTACCTCGGGTTAAGAACTAATTCGTTCCGGAGGTCTGTTCTTAACCTGAAGCTGTTCTTAACCTGAAGCACCACTTTAGCTAATGGGGCCTCCCGCTGCCACCGGGCGATTTCTGTTCTCATCCTGAAGCAAAGTTCTTAACCCGAGGTACTATTTCTGGGTTAGCAGAGTCTGTAACCTGAAGCGTATGTAACTTGAGGCGTATGTAACCCGAGGTACCACTGTATATGCACACACACCCCTTTTAAATGACTGATCCTCAGCACTGCAAGGCTATTCAGCATGGACAAAGGACTGGAGTTCGGTTACAGATCTCCATGTCAAAGATGCCAAGTTCAGTACCTGTCATTTTTACGGTTGGGGGAGTCTGAAATCTTAAAGAGCTACTGCTAGTCCTTATAAGCAGTGCTCAGCTAGATGGTGGGATTTGTGCATGGGTAGGCAAACTAAAGGGACGCGGGTGGCGCTGTGGGTTAAACCACAGAGCCTAGGACTTGCCGATCACAAGGTCGGCAGTTCGAATCCCCGTGACGGGGTGAGCTCCCATTGCTTGGTCCCTGCTCCTGCCAACCTAGCAGTTCGAAAGCACGTCAAAGTGCAAGTAGATAAATAGGTACCGCTCTGGCGGGAAGGTAAATGGCGTTTCCGTGTGCTGCTCTGGTTTGCCAGAAGCGGCTTAGTCATGCTGGCCACATGACCTGGAAGCTATACTCCAGCTCCCTCAGCCAGTAAAGCGAGATGAGCGCCACAACCCCAGAGTCGGCCACGACTGGACCTAATGGTCAGGGGTCCCTTTACCTTTACCTAGGCAAACTAAGGCCCAGGGGCCAGATCCTACCCAATCACCTTCTAAATCTGGCCTGTGGATGGTCCAGGAATCAGCGTGTTTTTGCATGAGTAGAATGTGTGCTTTTATTTAAAATGCATCTCTGGGTTATTTGTGGGGCATAGGAATTCATTCATTTCCCCCTCCCCAAAATATAGTCTGGCCTCCCACAAGGTCTGAGGGACAGTGGACCGCTGCTGAAAACGTCTGCTGACCCCTGTGTGTTATCACATTTACAGAAAAAGGGCTAAACTCACTGGGTAGTTTTAAAAGTTTGGAACAAGCTGGTTTTCTTCCGGAAAACTAACATGAATCAATTACGATTGCTCTTGTTAGATAACAGGAGTCACTTCTTGAAGGGATGATTCATCCTTCATTTTGGGTGACTTGCTGCTTGTTGACTCCCTCCTGCTCAATGTGACTTGCTCTCATTGGAAGTTATTACGAGGTGATGACATCTGGCGATATGTCGAAATCTCATTGCTATTAATCTGTAACGGCTCCTTCACACATGCAATTCATCAGGCGATGCACACAGTTGTTAATTTCTTATACGATAACTAGGTTTCCCCCCCTTATTTTTAAAAAAAACCAATGAAAAAATGAAATGAAACGTTTTCCAAAACTCAGACAGAGCGCACTGAGTTCCTGCAAATACATCACGACGTAGTCAGATATTGTACAGTGGTACCTTGGGTTAAGTACTTAATTCGTTCCGGAGGTCCATTCTTAACCTGAAACTGTTCTTAACCTGAGGTACCACTTTAGCTAATGGGGCCTCCTGCTGCTGCCGCGCCGCTGGAGCACGATTTCTGCTCTCATCCTGAAGCAAAGTTCTTAACCTGAAGCACTATTTCTGGGTTAGCGGAGTCTGTAACCTGAAGCGTATGTAACCTGAAGCGTATGTAACCTGAGGTACCACTGTATACCTAAAGAATGCAGTGCCTGAATTCACCCTCAAACATACCTTTCTTGAGCAACTTGTGTCACGTGTGAGTTTTGTTCATATGGGATAGAACATGGAAGAGAAATCAAAATGACATTGCTGCCCATGAAGGTTTTATATCTGTGTTAAAAACAGAGGTAGCAAACATCAGGGCTTTTTTTAAGTTTGGGAGGGCAGTGGTATAGTGTGTCGGGGCAGAGGGGCAATGGCCCCGGGTGCAAAAAGGCACCCCCACAACAGTCTCCTTCATGCGACTGAGTTCCTGCCGCCTTCTGGAACCGAGGGGAGTGGGGAGGCAAGCCATACCTGCACTGGTCTTTTGGTTTTGGGGTGGTGCCTCCTTCTCCTTGTGGCCAGCGAGGCGACAACCCTTGGCTGGTCAAGCTGGGAGAGTTGCCAAGCCGTGTGGCCACCGCCATCAGCAGGGAGACACAGCACTTGCCCTGCCCTGGGCACCAGCAACCCCTGCTATGTCACTGGCAGGGAGCAAACTATTTGGACTAGAAAGCAGCCCCGCTCCATCATAAGCAAGCAATTCCTTTAGGAAGTGTCTACTGATGAGAATGCCCTCGGATACATGTTTGAAATGCAGAACAAGTCCAAATTGACAGAGGAGTATTGGGAGATAATCATCTTAGGGTGTTCATTTAAGCACCCAGCAGTAAGACATTCCACTCATTAAATCAGTGGTGAAATTATACCCACTGCCATAATTTCAAATGTTTTAAAAATACATTAATAGAAGGGCTTTTTCCCCCAGTTGGAACCATCCGGCACCTCTTTTCTTAGAAAAATAGCACTAGTTGAAAGTATGGTCCACTGATTTGGTTCTTCAGTTTCTGCAGAAAAGCCATGAAATTCTGAAACTTTAAGGTGAATTGTTAAGTGAGAATTTTATGCGGACTGTGTTTTCATTTGGTTTGTTCTCTGTGCTCAGTCTGTATATTAATTATTACAGGGCACCCCCAGCCCACCCCCACCAGGAAGACTGCCCTTTTCCTGCTTTTGCTTGTGTAGCTTTTCTGTTTCTAAAAGCAATGCATGCTACGAAAAATGAAATAACTGCAAAAACTGGCGGCAAGCCTATTTTAAAGGTGTTGTAGATGAACTAACCAGGTCAGTTCTTTTGGACCCCTGATAATTTGGCACCAAATGACACACTTAGTAGTGAGTAACACCCCCCCCCCCAACACAATGGGACTTGCTTCTGAGTAAACATATAGAGTATTATTTAGCGGAGTATTACAGGGAAACTCCATGGTTTTAATTGTATCTTTATGTTGCTTGCTCTTTTTTCACAAGAATAAAAGTGCTAAAACGTGGAGATCCCGATCTCTCTCTCTCTTTCTCTCTGTCTCTGCCTCTCTCTGTGAAAGAATATGCAGAGGAGGAAATAATCAAGGCAAGCTGGGATTCCCCTGTCAGAGGAAAGTTTGTTTTAAAAAGCAGTCAATGAATCATGAGGGAGTTCTCTCCCTATTGTGGCTTTGGCCTCTTAACCTTTCTTATGGCTCACCTAAGTAGCCTGTAACCTGTGTGTGTTGAAACCTGCACAACATTAACACCTGGGGAAAGCTGTGATCGCCATAATTTATGGGCAAATGCTTCGCAGCGGTTCGGGCTTGTGGCTTACGGCTTTAGGGTATTATTTATTTAGTTATTACATTTTCATACCGCCCTGCCTCCAAGGCGGTTCACAGCATAAAAATACAAAACGGGAAAAACACAAAATACATAATGAAACAAGAACAAGTGATAAACTCGCCCTCCCTGCAAAGCATTTAAAAGACCATAGGATGTTAATCAGCCAAAGGCCTGGTTACAGAGAAACATATTCTGCCAGCTCCTCAAGATATGTAGTGAGGGTGCCAGGTGAGCTTATCTGGGGAGAGCATTCCACAGACAGGGAGCCACCACAAAAAGGCCCGTTCTTATGTTGCCACCTTCCAGATCTTTCATGGAGGAGCCGAACAACGAAGAACCTCAGATGATGATTTCAGGGTCCGGGTCGCTTTATATGGGGAGAGATGGTCGTTGAGGTCCTGGGGAACTGAGCTTTATAGGTCAAAACCAGCACTTTGAACAGTGCTAGGAAGCTTAATGATTTCTCCAGCATCCTGCCTGAAAGCTTTCTTCTTCTTCTTTCCCTTTCTTGTGTTCTGATGTTGTTGTTGTTGTTGTTGTTTAGTCGTTTAGTCGTGTCCGACTCTTCGTGACCCCATGGAGCAGAGCACGCCAAGCACTCCTGTCTTCCACTGCCTCCCGTAGTTTGGTCAAACTCATGCTGGTAGCTTCAAGAACACTATCCAACCATCTCGTCCTCTGTCGTCCCCTTCTCCTTGTGCCCTCCATCTTTCCCAACATCAGGGTCTTTTCCAGGGAGTCTTCTCTTCTCATGAGGTGGCCAAAGTATTGGAGCCTCAGCTTCACGATCTGTCCCTCCAGTGAGCACTCAGGGCTGATTTCCTTCAAAATGGAGAGGTTTGTTCTTCTTGCAGTCCATGGGACTCTCAAGAGTCTCCTCCAGCACCATAATTCAAAAGCATCAATGTGTTCCTGTGTTCTAGAGGGCACCTAATCAGATCAAAGCTCTGCCTTGGTCATGCTTGACCTTTCAGACCAAGATGAGCAGGAGATGAGCGCAGGTTCCCATTGATCACTTGCGTTGGCAAAGATCCCTTGAGGCTCCTTACGCATCTTTAGTTCCAGCATTCTTTGCTGATGACCTACAAGTGTCTAACGAACATGTTTGCTTTGTTTGTTCTGTGCTCTATTAAAAGTCACAACTAGTCCCGAGAAAGAAAAGAGGACTACTTGGAGTTGCCCTTACTTGCCCGCATATTTCCATGCTATTTGAATCAGCAGTGGAATTTTTAAGAGCGCAGGATTTTGTAGGTTAAGTCACATCAACACCATTCCTTTAAAGCACTCATACCGTTTTGAGGCTAAAGAATAATAATAAAATTTTTATTTGCTGCCCATCTGACTGATCTACCCCAGCCACTCTGGGAGGCTCCCAACAAATTAAAACACAACAAGACATCAGACACAAAGAGTCGGACACAGCTAAACAACAACAACAATTTATTACTTATACTCCACCCATCTGGCTGGGTCTCCCCAGCCACTCTCCACGGCCCTTAACAGAATATTTAAAACATGATAAAAAACCAAACATTAGAAACATCTCTAAACAGGGCTGCCTTCAGATGTCTTCTAAAAGTCAGATAGTTGTTTCTTTCCTTGAAATCTGATGGGAGAGCGTCCCACAAGGCGGGCGCCACTACCGAGAAGGCCCTCTGCTTGGATGCACACCATACATTTAAAAGCACTGCGCTGTAATCCTGGAAACTAGTGTACAGAGCTCCAATTCCCAGCACGCTTCACAAACTACAGTTCCTAGGGAACCTTGATTGAGATTGAATCCTGACAAGACAGAAGTACTGTTTCTGGGGGACAGGAGGCGGGCAGGTGTGGGGGATTCCCTGGTCCTGAATGGGGTAACCGTGCCCCTGAAGGACCAGGTGCGCAGCCTGGGAGTCATTTTGGACTCACAGCTGTCCATGGAGGCACAGGTTAAATCCGTGTCCAGGGCAGCTGTGTACCAGCTCCATCTGGTACGTAGGCTGAGACCCTATCTGCCCGCGGACTGCCTCGCCAGAGTGGTGCATGCTCTGGTTATCTCCCGCTTGGACTACTGCAATGTGCTCTACGTGGGGCTACCTTTGAAGGTGACCCGGAAACTACAATTAATCCAGAATGCAGCAGCCAGACTGGTGACTGGGAGCGGCCGCCGAGACCATATAACACCGGTCTTGAAAGACCTACATTGGCTCCCAGTACGTTTCCGAGCACAATTCAAAGTGTTGGTGCTGACCTTTAAAGCCCTAAACGGCCTCGGTCCAGTATACCTGAAGGAGCGTCTCCACCTCCATCGTTCTACCCGGACACTGAGGTCCAGCACCGAGGGCCTTCTGGCGGTTCCCTCACTGCGAGAAGCCAAGTTACAGGGAACCAGGCAGAGGGCCTTCTCGGTAGTGGCGCCCTCCCTGTGGAACGCCCTCCCACCAGATGTCAAAGAGAACAACAACTACCAGACTTTTAGAAGACATCTGAAGGCAGCCCTGTTTAGGGAAGCTTTTAATGTTTGATGTAACATAGTATTTTAATATTCTTTTGGAAGCCGCCCAGAGTGGCTGGGGAAACCCAGCCAGATGGGCGGGGTATAAATAATAAATTATTATTATTATTATTATTATTATTATTATAGCTCTGCGAAGGGGATTCTGACAATTCTCAGCACTGTCAACAGAGTAGTTTCTCTGGCGCAAGCCAAGTGTTATAAGAGTTCTTTCAATGCATGATGTGGGTGACAATAGTGAGAGGCTATAGCACAGTGGTTAGAGCAATCGCTTTACACGCAGAAGTTATTGGGTTCAATCCCCAACATCTCCACAGAGATTCCCTGCCTGAAATCCGGGGCAGCCACTGCGAGTTAGTGCAGGCAATATAAGCTAGATGAGCCAACAGTCTGACTCAGTCGAAAGCACCTTCCTATAAGATTCCTATGATTTCTTTTTCTCTGAACTGTGTCAAGGGACTGTGCTTGACATCCACTCAGGGCTTGAATTTCATCCCTGCTTTTGGACTTATCATCAAAGGTTCACCCGACCCCAGCCTTCCTCCTCATTCTGGAATGTGCCTTCCCCATGCCAAACTATTTATAGACCACAAAAGAGAGATTTTCTTCCTCCTGTGATTAAGTTAACGGCCTCAAATGGTTTGCAGGAGAAATGACATTGTTCTGCCACAGTTGCTGAAACAGAAATCTGTATCCTCTTTCTTGCAAATAGAATTCACCGGTCTGCCCAGTTAGCTACACAAGTGGCCAAAATTGTGGAAACCTTTTTGGGGAAAGTGTATTTCCGAGGTTTGATGGCTCATAACACCTGATTGTTTGGCTCTCTAAACACTTGTGCTCATTGGCTACATTCATTTTTAAAAAATTTTAAAATTTAAATTTTATTAACATATAAAACACATACATACACATTTACACAATACACATACACAACACAACACAACACAACACAACACAACACACTACAGTGGTACCTCAAGTTACATATGCTTCAGGTTACATACGCTTCAGGTTACAGACTCCGTTAACCCAGAAATAGTGCTTCAGGTTAAGAACAGTTTCAGGTTAAGAACGGACCTCCGGAACGAATTAAGTACTTAACCCGAGGTACCACTGTACCTTATTTTCATAACATAAATCATACCTACATTACTCTCTATAATACCTACCTATACTGTACATATCAACATACCTACACACCTACCCCACACGGACACCCACCAAGTGACTTGACTTCCAGCCGTTCTTGTTATGCTACTTTATTTTTCCAACTAGCTTAAACACGTTTCATTATTTCTTTAATCTCTTCTTCTATCTTGACTTTACTCTCCTTTCACTCTAATCATTTTCTGGATTCACTCAATATCTGTCAGAAATTCTACTTTTTCCACATAAATTTTGATGTATTCCTTAAAGATAGCCCACTCCTTATTCACTTTTTGTACCATATCTCCTCTTATCCTCCCTGTTAGTTCGGCAATATGGAAGTATTCCATCATTTTAGATAACCAGTCTGTTTTAGTTGTGACGCTGCTACTTTTCCAATTTTTGGCCATCAATAACCTTGCCACCATAGTTGCATACATAAATATTGGTCTGACCATTCTTTTTATTTCCTCTGACATGATACCTAGGAGAAAGGATTCTGTTTTTCCCCCCAAATGAAAATCTAAAAATCTTTTTCAGTTCGTTATAGATATTTTCCCAGAATCCCACTATCTCTTTGCACTCCCACCACATATGTAGAAAGGTTCCTGCCCCATTCCTTGGCTACATTCAAATGAAGGCAAGCTATGGCATATCGACCTGAGCAAGTTGTGCTTCCTTTTTCTGGTTATTTGGCTATAACTTTGGATAGAATACAGATAATTGAACAAACCTTGTTGCATTGCATTCTTCATTAAATTATCTTTCCACTGATTTATAATTTTATGGTATGGTTCCCCCCCAAAAAAAGTGGTGTTATGAGCCATCAAACATCAGAAATACCTTTTTTCCAAAAGGTTTCCACAATTTTGGCCACTAGTGTAAAGCTCTTGCTTGCTGACAGCAAGAGGATGATATTTGATTTTTGCTGTAGCGAGTCTGCTTCTCCTCTAGAAACCCATGAGGAGTGTCTATGATTTGGCTGTATATGTTTTGATGGTTATTATCTTCTGTTGATGTTGACAGGGACAGATTGTTTATGACTTCTGGTCAAGACATTGAATTCTGGAAGTCCGTTCTTAAACCAAAACATTCTTACACCAAGGCGTGCTTTCCCATAGCAGCGGGGGACTCAGTTTTACAAATGCAACACACTCGACAGGAAGCAAAACAGGTTCTTATCTCACGGCAAAGTTCACAAACCAAAACACCTACTTCCGGGATTGCAGCGTTCTTAATCCAAGTTGTTCATAATCTAAACTGTTCTTAAACCACGCTGTCACTATACTTACTAACCCCCCTTGTGCTGGGCTGGGGGGTGGGTGGGAGTTAAATTGAGTGGAGATGCTCCCCATCTTGGTTCTCTCAGCTGAGCTGGTGCCTCACCCTTTATTGGCACCCGTGGTGCACATATACCAGGCAGGACCCGTGGCAGGGCATCAACCATAGCCAGGGCCTTGTCAACACTGGCTCCGGCCTGGTGGAACGCTCTGTCTCATGAGACCAGGGTCCTGCAGGATCTGATTTCTTTCCGCAGGGCCTGTAAGACAGAGTTGTTCCGCCTAGCCTTTGGCTTGGAATCAACTTGATCCCCTTCCCCTCTTACCTTTCTCCTTCTGTGATGGAACTCCTATTTGGGGACTTCCTTGGCTTTTTTTCTGGCCCATGTATGACCAGTGTAGATAGTTGGCCTTGGTGAAGATTTGATGTTTTCATCCCCAAAAAGTTTTTGATTTGAGTTTCTACTGAAATCAGGCTGCATTTTAATGTTGTATTTTAATCTTGTTTTTAAGTTGTATTTTAATCAATTGTTTTATACCTGGTGTTAGCTGCCCTGAGCCCGGTCCTGGCTGGGGAGGGCTCTGGTTGAGGCTAATCTAACTTCCTTAGGGCCCGGGACATCTAGGGTTTTGCTATTTATGGACCTTAAGGTCCTCCGTGGGGCATACCAGGAGAGGTGGTCCTGTAGGTATAAGGGTCCTAGGCCATGAAGGGCTTTAAAGGTCAAAACCAGCACCTTAAATCTGACCCTGTACTCCACTGGGGACCGGTGCAATTGGAAAAGCACTGGGTGAATATGCTCCCATGGCAGAGACCCTGTGAAGAGCCTCGCTGGTTTGTGCTTGCAGGACTCCATACCTGGCTCCAGGTCAGGGCTACGTATGACATCAAACGCTGCGCAGTCATGCTCTTAAGACAGTTTGTGTACCCTTTCGGACACGGGGAAGCCAAAATCAGCATGTTTGTTTGAGATCATTTAAGGCAACATTCCCTTTCCCTCAGAATGCTTTCATAGGTCTTCCCCCCCCCCCATAATTACTGTCAGCATTTTATTCATTACTTCCTTGTATAATTCCAGTACGGGCAATAAAGAACGCTTGTCTTTTATTTTGTTTCCCTTTTAAACTTCTTCCTGGTTTGTGGATTGCTGTTCGCACTAAGCTTCTTCAGTATGGCTTCATCTTAGCTATATATATCTTGGCTAGTAGGCTGAGCTAAGGGACAGTCCCTGGTAAAGGCGAAATCAAATCTTTCCCATGATGTTGAAAAGGCTATAGTTCCTAAGTGTATTTCCTTGAAAAAGTTGTCTCAGTGGCATCAGGATGTGTGTGTGTGTGTGTGTGTGTGCACATTCTGGTGGTGGGCAGAGGAGAAAATGCTAATTTTATTTTTGTACAGGGGGCAAGTCTCTAAGCACATGTCCCTCTCTGTCTCTATCCAGGTGAGCAGGAAGCATTTTCAGAGATCAAGGGCACCTGCTAGCCAGGTAAAAATATCCAGTGAGGGTGAAAACAAGGCTGGTGAATCAGTGGTGTAGCATGGGAAGGATGGGGGGAGACAAGGGCAGTTGCCCCAGATGCAAAAGTGTTAGGGGGTGCAACATTTCAATACCTGGTGCAGCTGTGCACTTCCATAAGTAGGCTCTGTTGAAAACAGCTTCTCCATTCAAACCAGGAAATGACCTCTCCAGACAAAGGGACGACTCTTCTTATCTCTGCAGCTGCGATCCCCTGGGTGATGCAGATGCTGTTAAGCAGTTGAATGTGCATGTGTACTCCGTCTGTTTCTCTCCTTCCCATCCCCTCTGCGTTGCCCCGGGCACTAGCAACCCACGCTACACCACTGCGGTGAATAGTCTGGTCCGGAGAGATGTGGCCTAGGAGGGTGTGCAGCCTGATTTTAACCAATAGGAGGGACTGTTCCATAGCTCAACCTATAGCTTCCACTTTGACCTACGATAATACAATCCACCAGCCAGGAAGAAGCTGAAAACAAAACAAAGAACTTTATTGCTGATAACCTACTGAAAACAAAACAAAGAACTTTATTGCTGATAATCGACTGGAAACAGTAAAGAAAAATGATAACAGCAAGAAAAGTCCCATATCATCGCATTATAGCGTTATGAGTTTGTGGGTGCCTTGACCTGCCTTCTAATTCCTGGACCACACTTCTAATTCCCAGGTGCTGGACACTGGATTTAGCATGTTAAAATCAAACCAGGCATGTTCAGGGGATCACCTAGGATGGGCCATTAAAGAAGAAAAAAGGAAAGTGATAAGCCGTTAGGGATCTTGCGAGAGAGAGGTGCCTTTCCTTGAGTTGGGTAGAAGAACAAAGACCCGTAGTAGAGTTTCAGGTTTGCAATTTGCCCTGGTGTGTTCTAAAGGAAAAGTCGGAAAGCTGTGAGGCAATGGAAAAGCCATCTAGGCAGTTGCCTAGTGCAAAATTAGGAGTTATGGAAGGGGGGGGGAGCAAGGCAAGCTGCAGAGCGACAGGAAGGTAGGTTAATGGCTGCTTGAACCCAGGACTGTGCCTATGAGACCCTCTTGAATGTAATGCTGTACACCCCTCTATCCGAGATTCAGGTCGTATATATGTGTAAATAATCCATATATGATAAAGACACTACAGTCTTTGCTGTGCCTTATTTCCAAAGGAAACACAAACCCCAGGCAAGTGTCTAGAATCCCTGGAATCTTGCACAGCTGTGGCGATTGGGTTGGTGCGTAACAATAGCAATTTATCTTTGTACATTTATTTGCCTTGCCTTCCTCAAGATCCTGATGCCATTAACCAAACAGCAAAAAAAATGCTCAAGCAAATCCACACCTGAGAAGTGAGATTTTGAGACTTCTGCTCCTGGCTAATTTTATGTGTGATGAGGAACACACTTTTAATATGCATGCAAATTATATTGTGCCCAGCTTTACTGATAAGCAGAGATTTCAGGTCCCTCTTTATTGTGTAGAGAAGAATGACTCAGCAGTTTTCTTTCCCTTGTACCAGGAAACAGAATCTGACTTTGCAAATCAGGCAGTAAATCTGACAGAGATCCATTTCTTATCTCTTTGGCACTGCTAGCAATCATGACCATTTTCGTGTGTGTGCGTGCATGGCTATAACCCTCCATTCCCCCCCCCCCACAACAAATTCCATTGATGCAAATACAGTGGTACCTCGCAAGACGAATGCCTCGCAAGACAAAAAACTCGCTAGACGAAAGGGTTTTTTGTTTTTTGAGCTGCTTCGCAAGACGATTTTCCCTATGGGCTTGCTTCGCAAGACGGAAACGTCTTGCAAGTTTGTTTCCTTTTTCTTAACACCGTTAATACAGTTGCGACTTGACTTCGAGGAGCAACTCATAGAACGCAGAGTGGTAGCCTTTTTTGAGGTTTTTAAAGACTTTGGTGATTTTTGAAGCTTTTCCAAAACTTTCCCGACACCGTGCTTCGCAAGACGAAAAAAATCGCAAGACGACAAAACTCGCGGAACAAATTAATTTCGTCTTGCGAGGCACCACTGTAGACAAAGAGCAAGAGAAATAAAAAATGGTGTTTGTTTTGTGTAAATCCTGTTTCTCAAGTCCAAAAGATCTCCCCCAGAGTGACTTGTAAGAAAATTAAACACAGCGAAAGCATTTAAAAAGAGAGTCGCACAACAGTGACATAAACCATTAGACCTGCAGTAAATATAAGTGTATTAAAAATCAATAAATCGGAAACATAAATGGCCTAAAGGATCAACAAATCGAAAAGCTGTTTCAATTGGCACAGTGCCATGGAATGCCATGGGCAAAAGAGACATAATTCTCACTGCCTAGTAAGCCTCCTTGGGGAAGACATTCTCAAGCTGAGGGAATGCATGGAAAAAGCCCCTTTGCAAGTTGCCTCACCTCTGAAGGCAGGTAGGCTTGAAGATAAGCCTCAAAGGATGCTCTGAATACTCTGGCAGGGTCTTGTGGAAGAATGTGGAATCCTGGAGCTAAAAGGTAAAGGTTAAGGTACCCCTGACCATTAGGTCCAGTTGCGGATGACTCTGGGGTTGCACGCTCATCTCGCTCTATAGGCTGAGGGAGCTGGCGTTTGTCCGCAGACAGCTTCTGGGTCATGTGGCCAGCATGACTAAGGCGCTTCTGGCAAAACCAGAGCAGCGCACAGAAACACCGTTTACCTTCCCGTCGGAGCAGTACCTATTTATCTACTTGCGCTTTGACGTGCTTTTGAACTGCTAGGTTGGCAGGAGCTGGGATCAAGCAGTGGGAGCTCACCCCGTCACGGGGATTCGAACCGCTGACCTTCCAGTTGGCAAGCCCTAGGCTCTGTGGTTTAGACCACAGCGCCACCCGTGTCCTTGACAAAGTAATAATCATAAATAAATAAGAATAATAATGTGCACCCCACCCCCGAGACCATTCCATTGTAACTATCCAACTTCCCAAAATTTCAACACCTCTCGCGATGGTCTAAGCGGCTTAGTCATGCTGGCCACATGACCCGGAAGCTGTCTGCGGACAAACGCCGGCTCCCTTGGCCTATAGAGCGAGATGAGCGCGCAACCCCAGAGTCGTCCGCGACTGGACCTAATGGTCAGGGGTACCTTTACCTATTACTTTGTCAAAATAAAAGTAATAATAATTTTTGTAATAATAATAAAACAGAGAGCTCCCGCCACATTCTCCAAGCCCACCCAGCTTTGGGAAGAGGCAGCAGGGCTCCAGCCTCCTGTGAGAGATCCGGCACTTCTTTCCCAAAGCTCCGGAAGCTTCCTCACGGCTTCAGGAGGGAGGCGCAATTCTCACATGCACAATGTCAGGACATCGCCCCCCTCATCATCCTCTCAAGCTGCTGCCTCCGGCCCTAAGTGTTCCCCTATGAAAAAAAATCACAGCACTCTACTGATGCTCACCCCTGGTGACCTGTTTTTACAATGCCCCCCTTTTCTTCTTTTTCACAACACCCTTAATTATTACAGCATGTGTGTACACAGTGCGACTGAGCAAATTATACAGATGGGGGAAAAGTACTTCTTGGGTAATTTATGAGTCATGTTTTGCCTAATTCTTCTGCTGAATGTAGGTTAGCGGGTCACCGCAAAGAATTCTCAGAAATGAATTTCCCCAAATATCTGGAGTTCTTAAAAAACACAAGCCAACCCAAACAAAAGCAGTCAGCCACACCATCCTTGCCCTGCTTTGGTCTGGAACAGTTTCACTGCTTGTATAGCTGTCGTTGTTTTGCTTGCTTTTATAACTGGATAGTGTAACGTTGAAAACTGACCTCCAGTGAAGGGCTGGTAGGAAATCTTAAAAATAAATGCATCATTTAATACTAACAGAAAATATATACATATACACATACATACATATATAGTTACACACACACACACACACACACACACACACACAGTGCTTTTTTCTGTGGGGATGCAGGGGTTTGCATATTATCCCTAAACATTTTGTAAATCTAAGTTTGGCCTCATCGAGGGGCAGTATTTCAACATGAGTAGGAAAATGAGAGTACCCTTAAACATTTTTTTATAGAAAAAAAAGCACTGTGTGTCTCTCTGTGTACACACACACACACACACACACACACATGTTTGTGAAATGGTATTCTGCCAGGGAGTTTCAGAATTTTCAGTCTGCCTATGTTTTTGCATAATTGAATGCAAGTTTGTGTAAAATTTTATTTATGCTATCTGATGTTAGCCTTGACACAGATCTGATTTTCCCTTTGCTTGCCAAGCTTTTGCTCTGTGATGGTTGGATGCATAGATGCAAATAAACACATCTGAAACTTATAGAGGAACTGAGGCAGGGCCTATCATTTGGCCAATTAAGGCAGCTGCCTCAGGCAGCTGGGTTTTTTGGTTGTTTTTTTTTTTTTTTTGCAGTGGGGGGTGTCATGAAAGGGCATCAAACAGTCAAGTCCAGAAAAAGTACCGACTGTTCATTGTCCACCTCTCTCAAGAGAAAGGCTGTGCTTTTATTCCCATGAAGCCTAGGAGCTTTAAGCAGGTTTGCAGCCAAAAATCTTGGTCTTCTGAGAGAAGGCAAGAAAGAAGGAACAGATCAGATCAAAGGAACTACTCTAGTTGTTCCCTCTGGATCAAATAACAATTTTAGATGTTTGACTTGCAAGGCTGTATTATTCAGGGGACCCAAAGAGACCAGGCCACTGCCACCCCGAGTCAGTGCCCTTGGGCATTAAGAACTTTGACAGGTGGGCAGGGCAACGCAGCTGTCAATCATCTGATGTCATAAGGACAGAAAAGGTTCTGGACCAACATTTTCTCCCCACCATCTTTAACCCAACGAAACCAGTAGTTTTCTGGACATCTAACTATATTTTGAATCCTGGCTACAGGTTGTTTTGGTCCATAAAGGGGTGGGGAAACTGTGGTTCTCTAATGTTTGCTGGGCTCCTCACCCCCATCATCCCTGACCCACAGATATGCTGACAGGGGCTGATGGAAGCTGGGATAACGACATTTGGAGGGTCACAGGTTTCCCATGTCTATCCCAGAAGAACAAATAATTCTACCTTCTTTTTTAAGGATTGGACTTTCAGAGTGCCCTTCTCTGCCGCTGATAATGTCTGAACATATGCTTGTCATTGTCATACATAATAACTTTGTAAGAAGAGTGCCTTTTATTCCTTAGAAACACAGTTTAAACTAACGGCTTTTTTCTTCTTTCATTTTTCTTTCTTCAGGGATTTCTTTGCAGAACACAATCTTCCAGTAAGTATAACCTTTTCATTGCTCTAGAAATTAAAGTATTCAAATACCTAAGTGGACTTCAAAACTACTTCAGAGCTTGCTCCTTGAAAGTGCCTGCTCAGCTATAGACATCACCAGTGATTCTCAACGGCTGGCTTGCCAAAATACAGTGGTACCTCGGGTTAAGAACTTAATTCGTTCTGGAGGTCCGTTCTAACCTGAAACTGTTCTTAACCTGAGGTACCACTTTAGCTAATGGGGCCTCCTGCTGCTGCACCGCCGCCACGGTTTCTGTTCTCATCCTGAAGCAAAGTTCTTAACCTGAGGTACTATTTCTGGGTTAACGGAGTCTGTAACCTGAAGCGTATTTACCCTGAAGCATATGTAACCCGAGGTACCACTGTATTAGGAAAATTGCATTTCACAGATGTACTTGTTAGGCAAAACATGCATATTGGGAGAAATTCTCACCGCAAACCCTGACGAGTTTTCACGAGGACTTTTAAAAATAAAAACGGTGAACTGATCTGGAAATGTGGAGAACTGAATTGAAGATTAGAAAAAAAAAATATCTCAGAACTTGGGAGACACTGAGATTGACAGATTTGTCTACTCCTAGTATAAAGGACCTGAGGTACTATTTCTGGGTTAGCAGAGTCTGTAACCTGGAGTGTCTGTAACCTGAATGGTCTGTAACCCAAGGTACCACTGTATATCACAACACATGTAAGACTTGAATAGCAGCCTTAAATCTAATATAAAAATGGGGCCTGGTTTTTATACAGAGACACTATTAAGCAAAGGAACACCTCCATGTGGAAACTAAGGCTTCTGAATAAGATCTCTTAGTTCAGCTGTTAGTGACCGGTGGTGCTGTGGGTTAAACCACAGAGCCTAGGACTTGCCGATCAGAAGGTCGGTGGTTCGAATCCCTGCGATGGGGTGAGCTCCCATTGCTTGGTCCCTGCTCCTGCCAACCTAGCAGTTCGAAAGCACGTCAAAGTGCAAGTTGATAAATAGGTACCGCTCTGGCAGGAAGGTAAACAGCGTTTCCGTGTGCTGCTCTGGTTCGCCAGAAGCGGCTTAGTCATGTTGGCTACATGACCCGGAAGCTGTAAGGCGGCTCCCTCGGCCAATAAAGCGAGATGAGCGCCGCAACCCCAGAGTTGGCCACAACTGGACCTAATGGTCAGGGGTCCCTTTACCTTTACATAGGAATTATCATTCCATCACCACTGAATATTTGTGCTTCCTACTTTCTTAATGCCTAACGTCAGCAGCTTTCAAACTTTCTCCCTTCATGGGCTGCTATCCACTTCTGCACCCCCCCCCCCGTCTATCCCAGGGATCATAGAATCATAGAATTGTAGAGTTGGAAAAGACCACAGGGGTCACCCAGTCCAATCCCATGCAATACAGGAATTGTTTGCCCAGTGTGGGACTCAAACTCATTACCTTGAAATTAAGAGGGATGGATGGCCCAACCTATTTCCATCCTATGACTGTTTCACAAGTGCTGAATCACAGGGCCAGTCAAGTCCCAGTTTTGTGTGTGCGAATAAAACAAACATGCAAAATTTGCATGTAAACTGTATGTACTTTGTACATATGGCAAACACATTCTTCCTTTAAAATGCACATGTTTGTTTGTTTTTCAATGCCTCTCCCAGTAAAATATGCATATTTTTTTTCGAAAAACGGCAAAATTTAGAGAAGTGCGTACTCTGATGGATAGCTGTGTTCTGATTTGCATACATAAATCAGAAACCAGCAAATTAGATCCGTTTGATTTAAAATGCTCACCAAATGATTTTATCTTCCATCCCTAGCCTATACAGTGGTACCTTAGGTTAAGTACTTAATTCATTCCGGAGGTCCGTTCTTAACCTGAAACTGTTCTTAACCTGAAGCACCTCAAGCCTCCTACCGCCGCTGAGCTGCCGGAGCACGATTTCTGTTCTTATCCTGAAGCAAAGTTCTTAACCTGAAGCACTATTTCTGGGTTAGCAGAGTGTGTAACCTGAAGCATATGTAACCCGAGGTACCACTGTATCACAGAATCCTCTGTGTCACAGAGCACTCTTGGAAGAGTCGTATGTTCTAGGAAACCCACTCAATTCATATAGAGAGTTGGTCAGACATGTTGGGTCTAATCATCTAAGGAATCGTATTGCATGCCCTGGAACATACCCAACCCTTCTGTGCCACTTGTCGTATTATTTATTTCATTTAGGAATCACTTCCCCTAAACAACCCGAAGTGATTAAACCATAAAAACATCAAGAATAAGAACATCTCTAAAACAGTTTCAAGTCCAATACAGATACAGATCAAGCCAGAATATCAGGAACAGTCTCCTGCTTGTTCATCTCTCAAGAGCCAGTGTGGTGTAGTGGTTAAGAGCGGTAGACTCCTAATCTGGGGAACCGGGTTCGCGTCTCCGCTCCTCCACATGCAGCTGCTGGGTGACCTTGGGCTAGTCACACTTCTTTGAAGTCCCTCAGCCCCACTCACCTCACAGAGTGTTTGTTGTGGGGGAGGAAGGGAAAAGGAGATTGTTAGCCGCTTTGAGACTCCTTAAAGGGAGTGAAAGGCAGGATATCAAATCCAAACAACTCCTCCTCCTCCTCCTCCTCCTCCTCCTCCTCTTCTTCTTCTTCTTCTTCTTCTTCTAGAAAGTTGTTATAGGCAAACTGCCTTTGGGAGAAAGATCTCAGTCATTGCTGATCTTCCTTCTGAAGAAGGAATGATAAGCTTCCATACATCCTCAGGATTCCCCAGAACATGCTTATATGAAAATTCCCATAATAACCTTGGAAAAGCCCTAAGCATGACACCTTGTGGCATTCCTCCACAGTGAGTAGCACGCATTTGTAAGAAAATCCACATTCAGTAGTTCTTGTATTGATCTGATGATGGTGGTGATTGTATTCTGACTTACTTGTTGCTTAGTACAAAAAGTCTCCAAGCAACTTCCGAAAAGGTTAAAAGCCCCCAAATGCCCCAAACCTAATAATAACCCATCAATTAACCCACCAGAAGAAACTCCAGCACCAGAAACATTTAATCCAATAGGCCCTTCATCAGATTGCCATAGAGTCGTGTGAAATAAGATCAGTAGATGAGAAATCTTTGTGTCTGTGATAGCAAAAATATTCAGACCAAATGGTTTGGAAGGCTTTGGTGCCCTCTTGTGTAAATCTGCCATTTAGCCACAGCTTTGCAGGAGTCCTTCCACTTTGGAATTTGAATCCTCAATCCAATAATAATTCCCCAGAATTATCTAATGGGCTTGACACTGGACGAAGAAAACCCCAACATCACTAAGTGTGCTATTAATTTAGTTCCCCCCACAAGATAATCAGAGCAGCTCAGGTCCTGTGGGCCAACGGCATGGAAACTTTGGTTTGTCTGATATTAGACTCCAATTCCCATCATCCCTGAACCGTGGCCAACTCTACTGATGGGAGTTGTAGTTCAGCAAACATCTGGTGGGTCACAGCTTCACCACTCTAGGCCCAGTGGTGCCAGTTCTGATCTGATGCAGCAGAAAGGGCAAATATTGAGTTTTTGTCTGCAGAAGAAACCATGAACACCCCTATTCTCTTGAATGCTTCCTAAATGCTTTGCAACCCAACCTGGCTATTGCACTTGCTTTTAAAAACATTCTCTCTCTCTCTCTCTCTCTCTCTCTCTCTCTCTCTAATAATTTTATTGGTCTTCATGTTCTTTTAAAAATAAATTTATTGGTCTTCAAGTTTCATATGCAGCACACAGTACACAAGGAATATGTTTATTTATGCACTATAAATTCCATACTCTCCAACAGTTCCACGATGAAAATAGGGACATCCCATCTATTTATACCCTACACATCTTACCGGGTTGCCCCAGCCACTCTGGGCAGCTTCCAACATATATAAAAACATAATAAAACATTAAACATTAAAATAAAACCCTTTTGTATACAGGATTGCCTTCAGACAATGGTGGTTGGAAAACTCCATACCCTCCAACATTTCTCAAGTGAAAAAAGGGACAGCCTAAGGAAAAGCGGGACATTCTGGGATCAGACGAGAAACTGGGAAAGCTTCTCTAAATCAGGGATGTCCCTGGAAAATAGGGACACTTGGAGGGTTTGCAATTCAAGTATCCTCTCCACAAAGATTCTTGTGTTGAGGGTGGAATAAAAGTACCTTCCGTCCCATTTAAAAAGGAAAAGAATGGAAGCCAAGTCTTGCCAATAGTGCCTATCTTGGAAGTGCTATTAATTACTCTTCTGTGGTGAGGAAGGCGTTCCCATAGAGTCACATTCCAAATACAGTGGTGCCTCGCAAGACGAAAAGAATCCGTTCCGCGAGTCTCTTCGTCTTGCGGGATTTTTCGTCTTGCGAAGCAAGCCCATTAGCGGTTTAGCGGATTAGCGCAACAGTATTAGCGGCTTAGCGGGCTTAGCGGATCAGCTGATAAGCGGCTTAGCAATCAGCTGTTAAGCGGCTTAACGATCAGCTGATAAGCGGCTTAACGATCAGCTGATGAGCGGCTTAGCGATCAGCTGTTAAGCGGCTTAGCCGATCAGCTGATAAGCGGTTTAGCGGCTTGGGAAAAAGGGGGGAAAAAGGAAAAAAACCCCACAGGAACTCGCAAGACATTTTCGTCTTGCGAAGCAAGCACATAGGAAATTCGTTTTGCGAAGCACCTCCAAAACGGAAAACCCTTTCGTCTAGCGGGTTTTCCGTCTTGCGAGGCATTCGTCTTGCGGGGCACCACTGTATTATTTACCTAGATTTCAATGGGGATTTCTTTAGGTTGTTTCCAGTATCGGGCTATTGTTAATCAGGCTGCTGATAATATGAGCCTATCTCTACAGCCTTTCCAGAATATGGGAGAAATTGTAGTGTTTATTTTGGCTAGACATGATGGAGTCCAGTGGCAGAGAATAAGCACTCACACTTTACATTGTGGGTGCCCTTTGTGGGATCACGCACGGTGCTACAGTTCCCAGGGAGCTTACTGGCAAACAGGGACTGGCCTGCCTCTCAGTATTATTCTTTGGAGGTTCACGCCCAGCCTCAGTAATCAAGTTTCTTGCTGGGAGGTGGGGCCAGTCCCATTTATATATAGGGGGTGGAGCTGACAATAGCCAGGCAGTTGGCTCTGGAGAGTCCCCCTCCCTCCCCTCCCTTTGTTTAATGTTTTCTTATTTGCAGGTTAACTTTTTCTTCCTGTTTAGCGGGCGCTGCTGCGGTCTTTGACTGGTTGCTGTTGAAGGACCGGGAAGAAATTTTCCTGCATTGGCAGGTTTTGTCTTCCCCTCAGCAATTCGTCACAACTTTGGCAGTTTATGGCTTTGTGTGGAATCCTTTAGTCTTTTCTTTCCTATAATGGGGGGGGGGGGGCGTGAAGTGGTAACTCACCCCCCTGTGGTGGTGATTCCAAGGTCCCCCTCTTAAAGGGGTTACATAATGGGTGTCACTGGCCATACACTGAAAGGCTGTCAGTGAACTACCCTGCGTGTGGGGATATGGGCTTACGTCTCACATTGCACCCCCATATCCCATTTACCCTGATGCACCCCAGTTCCCCCGACTGGGGGGCTGGGAGGGATACACGCCCAAGTCCTAAGCCAAGGTCTTCCTACATTCGGAAGTTTAATAAAGTTGTGGGCTAATTTTAATTCCATATAACAATGTCAGAGTCTTTATTCCTTCCTTATGTTCCCTGGGGGCTGGGGCTGTCGCGGCCTGGTCACGCAAAGATGATTTTAAGAGAAGCCTCCTGCCAACGAGCAGAGATTGTTCCTAGGGACAACTCTTAAAAAAAAACATTTTCATGCACTTTTTAAATATATAGGTCTATCCACAGGTGGGATTCTTAGCAGCTTCTGCCATCCTGCTCCTGCCTCTCTCTCTCCTACCACCCTGAGAAGCATGAAGCTGTGGACTACCATGAAGTGTGCAGGACAAAGGGAATGCTCTCTTCTCTTGAGTGTTAAGGGGACACTACATCTTGAGGGTAAGTAGGATTCATTGTGGATTCTCTGCAACAAACAGGTCGGGTGCCATGGCAGGATGGCGACAATGCCTACTCTGGATCCAGCAGTTGTGCCGGAGGCAATGGGTTTTCCTGGGCTTCGGTAAACCCTTTGGTCAGGGACCGTGCTGAGGAAGGCTCCCACCCCCTCCACCTGACCCTGAATCTTAGCAGGAGGACAGTATAGATTTGGAACAGTGGTTCGCAGAGGGGCATAGTTCAGAAGGCAGAAGCTGGGAAATACTGGATGGGGAGCAGCTAGCAGAAGAAACACTAGAAGAGAGAGAGAGAGTTAACAGATTCATTCCTCCGCTCAGCCCAAGGTCAAGAAGAGCTCGGAAAATCTCAGAAATAGGGCCGGATTTAGGTTTGATAAGGCCCTAAGCTACTGAAGGTAATGGGGCCCTTTATATGTCCAGCTGTCCTTTGTCAACAACAAATTGCTGCTGTTTTTTGTGTCGAATATACAGTGGTACCTCAGGTTAAGAGCTTAATTCGTTCTGGAGGTCCATTCTTAAGCTGAAACTGTTCTTAACCTGAGGTACCACTTTAGCTAATGGGGCCTCCCGCTGCCGCCACACAATTTCTGTTCTTATCCTGAAGCAAAGTTCTTAACCCGAGGTACTACTTCCGGGTTAGCGGAGTCTGTAACCTGAAGCATCTGTAACCCGAGGTACCACTGTATGCTATATGGTAATTTATGGACCTAATAGGTATCTAAAGCCATTTGCACATAACAAAATAGGAGCCTACACAACACAAAACACTGTTGCTGTATGTAGGTTTTATTTTATTTGTTTTTTATCTTATATTTTGGAAATGTACACCCAGTTTTTTCCCTTTAATTTTTTTGGGGCCCCCAAGAGAGTGAGGCCCTAAGCTATAGCTTGTTTAGCTTATACGTAAATCTGGCACTGCACAGAAAGCACAGAGGGTACAAGCTCAGATTACAAGATGTAGTGTAGTGATGTAGATTAATAGGGATGGAAGAGGGTGCGGTCCTTCATTGGGAGCACCACCATTCTGGTAAGATGTTTTCTTTTGTCCTTCGCTGTGTTTATTAAAGAAACTAACTGGTAAGAGAGGGATGCGGGTGGCGCTGTGGGTTAAACCACAGAGCCTAGGACTTGCCGATCAGAAAGTCGGTGGTTCGAATCCCCTCGATGGGGTGAGTTCCCGTTGTTTGGTCCCAGCTCCTGCCAACCTAGCAGTTCAAAAGCACACCAGTGCAAGTAGATAAATAGGTACCGCTCCGGTGGGAAGGTAAATGGTGTTTCTGTGTGCTGCTCTGGTTTGCCAGAAGCAGCTTAGTCATGCTGGCCACATGACCCGGAAGCTGTCTGCGGACAAACACTGGCTCCCTTGGCCTATAGAGCAAGATGAGCGCGCAACCCCAGAGTTGTCCGTGACTGGACCTAACGGTCAGGGGGTACCTTTACCTTCTTAGTCAATAATAACAATCTCCTTGGCTCAGGGGTCACATAATGATGCTTACCGATGAAACATAGAGTTAAAGCTGTAGCAATTGCTTTAGTTTCCAAATAAACACACAAGTTATAACCGATCAGTGGTCAAGTCCATCAACACTGCATCTTTCTGTTTGTTTGCTTAAAGAAGATATATTTCCAGGGTGGTGCTGAGTAATATTTTTTTGCCTGAAAAGGGGGCTGTAGGCCAAATAAGTTTGAGAAGAGAGCAGGACTTACAAGTATTTCTAAATTTCTTTTTAGAAAATATCCGTGGCATTGAAATTTGCTATCTCTCAATGGAAACGCAGAACTCTCAGTGTGTGAGAGTGAAGATATTGAAGGACAAAAATGTAAAGTCTGCTGTAAGGAAGGTAAATGCTTCATTACACTGTTGTCAAATCTTTGCCGTTTTGAGATTTTAAGAACAAGCTATTAAATGCAAGGCTGTGTATATATATCATATATTTAAAGCACATTACTTCCCCCATGGAATCCTGGGAGCCATAGTTTACCCTCACAGATCTAAAGTTCCCAGCACCCTTAACAAAGCACAGTCGTATTTTGGAAGTCAAACGGAATCCGTTCTGGAAGTCCTTTCGACTTCCAAAATGTTCGGAAACCAAAGCGCGGCTTCCAATTGGCTACAGGAGCATCCTGCAGTCAATCAGAAACTGCAGAAGCCATGCTGGATGTTCGGCTTCCAAAAATCTTTCGAGAACTGGAACACTCGCTTCCAGGTTTCAATTGTTCCGGAGCCAATTTTTTTCAGGAGCCAAGTCGTTCGGGATCCAAGGTATAACTGTAAAGTTCCCAGAATTATTTTGCAAAAGTGATGTGCGTTGAATTGATGGTGTGTACACAGCTGAGACAGCAGAAGCTTATACTTAACAATGTCCCCCTGCCCCCATTAATATAAACCAGAAAACAAGTGGTTTTGGAACGTAGGATGTTGAGGAGAACTGGGGATGAACATTTGTCCAGGAACTTATTTCTGACCTATAGTTCTATTGGGCCACCCCAGGCCATTCCCACTTCTTGGCTCCTTGCTTTAGTAATAATTGAACCAGGGAAGAACTGCAGGCACCGAGTGAGACTGAAGCTATTTGAACAGGATCTGCAGCTCTGATAAAAGAGGAGCAAGCGTTTGATTGTAATTGCTACCACATTTGCAGACGGGTTCGTGTCTGTCTGAAGAAGATATTGTGGTTTATGTTTGCATTGATATTATGAAAGCACCATAATGGCCGTATGTGTGTTGTGTGGGCTTAGGGTATTTCATGTCATTGTTCCCAGATGCCTTCATGTGTATATGTGTGTGTGTGTGTGTGTGTGTGTGTATAAAATAAATCCACAGTTAATGAAAAACTAATGATGCCTTATGCTGTTTGCGTCGCATGTCTGCTGGTCATCACAAAAACCCTTTATTTCAAAACCGTCAGTTCTAACATACCCCCTCACTTTATCGAGTCATTTCCAGACTGTCTGCTTTTGGGGGCGGCTGTGGGGTGATTCAATGGGCAAAATTCAAATCAAAGTGGATTTGACTTCTTGCACAGTAAACCTGCTTCCAAGCTACCCTTTCACTTTTTTGGGTACAAAAAATGATGGGGAAATGCACTGAAAAGTGTGGGGTTACTTGACGTGATGCTGTATAACCTCCCCACAAATCAATCAGAATGAATAATCAATATCACAAAATTTGTGCGAAAAGATGCTCTATAAACATGTCATCTGGTAGGAACCTTGAAATTCTGATCTCTCATTCATTCATTCATTCATTCATTCTGTTAGATATCATCCCTTCCTTCCAAAGGAGCCGAGGGTGGCACACACCAGACGGTTAAAACAGTACAATTTAAACTAAAATAAACACATATTTTAAACACTTGAAAGCATTTAGAGCACCTAAGAAACGTTTAAGAGCAATCACAGTTGCTAATTTCAAGGTTGCCATGACCAGTATCTATCAACCTGGGTATTTAAATTCTTCCTGAAAGCCAATAAAGGAGGGAGAAAGACATGCACACCAGCAGAGAGGTCATTCCACAAATGGGGAGCTACCACAGAGAAGGCCCTGTCATATATATCTCTAGTGAATCTATTCATGGAAAGTGTTTTATGGCTACATTTCTTTTGCGAACCCTGGACTTAATGCTGGTTTGGGGCTAGAGGTTTGATCATTGTCCCGATTGAGCAAGGAGATGGAGGAAACCAGAGATACACCAGTGTAGATGCAGCTGGGCAAACGAATTCTCAAGAGGCGCGTCTGAGACTCTTTGAATAATGCTAGAAGCATAGTTTGATGCATAGGAGTATGTGCATTCATAGTCAGAACTGCTGCTAACCTCAGCGTCTTCCCTGCAAGCAGAGCTGAATCAGGGTCAGTGCTCATATGCTTTGGTGGAAGTGCGCAGTGGGAATTTCTGCTAGGTCCCAATGCATAGGATTGCAGCCTAAATTTCAGAGACCATGAGCTTTAAAACCTGTACAGTCTCATTCGCTGCAATACCGATGAGTGATTCACTGCTGATTTCAGTGAAAGATTCCTGTTTAACATAATGCAAATCTTTGAGCATGCTGTGATGTATACTAGGACGGTTCATAAAAAACTTTTTTTTAAAAAAAATGCCAGCTCCAAAGGTTTTATCTGACTACACTAGGGAATATATAGCTATATCTGAAATTTCATGCATATCAGTTAATATCGTGACCCTCTACGAAAATTCCGTATTTTTTGCTCTATAAGATGCACCAGACCACAAGATGCACCTAGTTTTTGGAGGAGGAAAACAAGAAAAAAATATTCTGACTCTCAGAAGCCAGAACAGCAAGAGGGAACGCTGCGCAGTGAAAGCAGCAATCTCTCTTGCTGTTCTGGCTTCTGGGATAGCCGCGCAGCCTGCATTTGCCCCATAAGACGCACACACATTTCCCCTTACTTTTTAGGAGGGAAAAAGTGAGTCTTATAGAGCAAAAAATATGGTAGCTGTTTACTTGGCCATTTTCCTATGTCGTGAAGGCAGAAATTTCAATTCAGGGGGTCAAGATATTAACGGATATGCGTGAAATTTCAGATATAGCTATATAATCCCTAGTGTAGTAAGATAAGACCTTCGGAGCAGGCATTTTTTTAAAAAAAGTTTTTTATGAACCACCCTAATGCATACATGTGAGAGTTCTCCTCAGCTTCCTCCTGTGGAACATCTCAATATAAGATGTTGTTGATGGAAATGTGCTATGAATGAATGGATGTTTGAAATTGCCGCATTCTCAAGGGATCATTGGATCTGAGCAATTGCCAGAACTCTGAGTTTGCTATAGTTTGCATTTTAGCAATGAGCTTAGAATGTGAGGACCTCGGGAAACATTTCCCTGGAAATTTCTCTTGGCAGCCTGCCAGTATGCCATGCCTCTTGATTATTTAAATCGTGGCGAGAAAATAGAAAATATACCGTGTTCAAAAACAGGTTTGAACACATCAACCCAGCAGAATCAACAAGATCATAATCTAACCTCGTTTTGGAATCTTTCCAACATGATCAGGAAATTGCCTATAATTCCCTTGATTTTTTTTGGTATGTAATCCAAACAGGTGAAAGTACAGTTTAACTGCTTTGAAGTCAGTGCAGGACAACATCTCCATGTGACCATGAGGACAATTCCAAATTACTGCGGAGTTAAAAAGGATCAAGAATATTATGTTGAAGGTTGGAATCCATCTTTAGAAATAAATGATGATCTTGGAGGTTGGGAGGGTGTCATGAATGAGATAACGGAGATTCCTACTGACCAGGAAATTGGCAATTTTCACAAATTAAAACTATAATCCCAACTCTTGTCAGAACTGTAATGCCTTCTCTCCTTGACCTTGGCTCAAGATTTACAGTATATAGCTCTAAGTATAAATATACTTACAGTGGTATCTTGGTTCTCAAACTTAATCTGTTCCGGAAGTCTGTTCCAAAACCAAAGCGTTCCAAAACCAAGGCGTGCTTTCCCATAGAAAGTAATGCAAAATGGATTAATCCGTTCCAGACTTTTGAAAGCAACCCCTAAAACAGCAATTTAACATGAATCTTACTATCTAACGAGACCATTGATCCATAAAATGGAAGCAATCAACAATGCTTTGTCACACAATCAATCAGTAGCTGAACTGGGTTCCACACAATCACAAAAACAAAACAAAAAGAGCCGTAAAAACAAAACCACAAAATCAATAGCAAAAACAGACAGACCTCAGAGTAACACTCAAAACAGAAGTGTGGCACTCAAAATGAAAGCATAGCACTCAAAACAGAGCACATTTGGCTTCCAGAAAAAGTTCGCAATCTGGAACACTTACTTCCAGGTTTGCAGTGTTTCGGTTCCAAGTCATTTGAGTACCAAGGCGTTTGAGAACCAAGGTACCACTGTATTAACAAATACGAACCAGGTTGGGTAGATTGGGGATATTTAGTTGTGTGTAAAGTAGTGTGTTAAGGGATGCAGGTGGCACTGTGGTCTAAACCACAGAGCCCAGGGCTTGCCGATCAGAAGGTTGGCGGTTCGAATCCCCGCAACGGGGTGAGCTCCTGTTGCTCAGTCCCTGCCCCTGCCCACCTAGCAGTTTGAAAGCATGTCAAAGTGCAAGTAGATAAATAGGTACCACTCTGGCGGGAAGGTAAATGGTGTTTCTGTGCGCAGCTCTGGTTTGCCACTTATGCTGGCTACATGACACGGAAGCTGTATGCCGGCTCCCTCGGCCGGTAAAGTGAGATGAGTGCCGCAACTCCAGAGTCATCCGCGACTGGACCTAATGGTCAGGGGCCCCTTTACCTTTTTAAGTAGTGTTGGGGAAGGAACTCGATTGAGTTCTCATTTGAAGGTGAATTTGCGCTTTCCAGAATAACACACAAACCAAAACACAGCCACCCTTCAAAATCTGCACTTCTCCAGATTTTGCAGTGCAGTTCTTCAGCCAAGTAATTTGTACAAAACTGCAGGTCCTGGGGCAAAGTGTGCCTACAAATTCATATATGGGTGCAAGTACAGTGGTACCTCGGGTTAAGTACTTAATTCGTTCCGGAGGTCCGTTCTTAACCTGAAACTGTTCTTAACCTGAAGCACCACTTTAGCTAATGGGGCCTCCTGCTGCCACTGTGCCGCCGCTGCACAATTTCTGTTCTCATCCTGAAGCAAAGTTCTTAACCTGAGGTACTATTTCTGGGTTAGCAGAGTCTCTAACCTGAAGCGTATGTAACCTGAAGCATATGTAACCTGAGGTACCACTGTATTAGGAAAATTGCATTTCACAGATGTACTTGTTAGGCAAAACATGCATACTGGGAGAAATTCTCACCGCAAACCCTGACGAGTTTTCATGAGGACTTTAAAAAATAAAAACGGTGAGCTGATCTGGAAATGTGGAGAACTGAATTGAAGATTAGGGGGGAAAAATATCTTAGGAATTAGAAGACACTGAGATTGACAGATTTGTCTACTCCTAGTATAAAGGACCTATAGGACGGCCCTGCCGTGTTCCACCACAAGTGCCTAAAATGAATAGCAGCCTGAAAGGGCTGATTTTCATTGGTATCACAGCTAGGGACAAAATAATTAAACCTCTCCTCCCCGTTCACTCTAGTCCTAGTGAAAATCAGCTCAGCTATTATTTTTTTAACAAATCTTGATGTAGTTTCTAACGATGCATTGAGCATCAAATCTCATTTGACCCTAATTGGCTTCCCAGTAAGACCTAACCAAAAAGCAGAACTTATTGTGAAACTCCATTTAGCATTTCCATCCAAGCCAAGTAACCGATTCAACTCATGCATTTCTTTTTAGGAAGTGTGTTCTGCCTGACTTCCCTTATTTACAGCATTTGGTAAATAAGAGAACAGAAAACTCTTTCCAGCTGCTGTGTAGTTTGACCTCCAACGCGTAACACTAAAATGCTTAGCATTTCAGTCAACCGTTAGGTTGCTTTTCATTTTGTTGCATGAGAAAAAACCCCCCAAATAAGTTGTAAATAGCCTTTTAAGAAGTATCTTTAAAAGAGGGAACGAAATCAAATAAACATGTGGCAAAAGAGCTTCTATCCCACTATGGGAGACCGTGAAACAAACAATAGTTAGATGGGGTGGAGCTGGGCATGAGAAGAGAGGAACTGGATTAGACCAAAGGCCTGTCTGGCCCAACATTCTGTTTCCCATAAAATAATATTATTAATTTTTACATTTTTTAATTTTATTCAAGGGGTGAAAGGTGGGGTGCATGGTTGTCCCGTCCCCATTTCCCAGCACAACAGCTCTGTGAGGCAAGAAGACAGACGTCTCAGAAAAATAAATGATCTGTTTTGAATTTTGCAGATTGCAGAAACAGTGATGTGGAGGAAAATATTCCAGTCTGTTTTGGTAAGCTGAGGTCCAGGAGGTCTAAATTACATGCACTACATCATGTAGAACACTTCCTTTGTTTCTGAATTCTACTAATTACAGTTTGAAACTAATCAGAAACAGAAATGCATGCTTTGGTAAACTATTATTATTATTATTATTATTATTATTATTATTATTTGACTAGGATGTCCATACTCTCACTGGAGAAATGTGGGGCTTACTCTTAGGTAAATATGGACAGGAATGTAGCCTTGGTGATGTTAATACTGATTGAAACCAAATGTCAAACCCAAATAGCAATCAAATCAGTCATGGAATTCCGGATCTTATATTGATTCACATCGACAGTAAAATTAAAGCACAAATGTTTGTTAATACCATTCTCTCTCTCCCCCCTTCAAGTTCCGGGCATCAGAATCGTTTATGATGTGGACAGAGTGAGAAAAACCATTTTGGTGGATATTTCAGAGGCTGTTGAAGGCACAGATTATTACGTTCGCCTTTGCCACCAGTGGTTTCTTTGTGAAGATGTGGGCACAGTCGCCTTGGTAAGTGTTTGTAGGAAACTGAAAATGGTCCACTTAGCACATGGGTAGGAAAACTAAGGCCTGGGGCCCAGATCCGACCCAATTGCCTTCTAAATCCAGCCCACTGATGGTCCAGGAATCAGCATGTTTTTACATGAGTAGAGTGTGTCCTTTTATTTAAAATGCATCTCTGGGTTATTTGTGGGGGATAGGAATTCGTTCACCCCCCCCCCCCAATATAGTCCACCCCCCAAGGTCTGAGGGACAGTGGACCGGCCACCTGCTGAAAAGGTTTGCTGACCCCTGACATAGCAGAAAGAAATGGAATTCCCTGTGTTACTAAAGACTTCCAAAGGCCTACTATCATTTTGTACCATGTTCCTGATGAAGAGGCCATATTTGGCAGGATGGATGCATGCAATGTTTTGTCCTTGGTTGCTCTCTGTTTTCCTATCCTCTTCTCTTCTCTTTCTTCCACCTTTCTCTTTGCTCTTTTCTTCCCCCAATGCTGCCAGCATCTTGAAACATCTAACAGTGGAGGCTGGTATCCCTTGAGACTAGTAGGGGGAATGCAGAGAAGGCCAACAGGAAGTAGAGTCAGAGCCAATGATTGTTGTTGTTGTTTAGTCGTTTAGTTGTGTCCGACTCTTCGTGACCCCATGGACCAGAGTACGCCAGGCACTCCTGTCTTCCACTGCCTCCCGCAGTTTGGTCAGACTCATGTTGGTAGCTTCGAAAACACTGTCCAACCATCTCATCCTCTGTTGTCCCCTTTTCCTTGTGCCCTCCATCTTTCCCAACATCAGGGTCTTTTCCAGGGAGTCTTCTCTTCTCACGAGGTGGCCAAAGTATTGGAGCCTCAGCTTCACGATCTGTCCTTCCAGTGAGTACTTAGGGCTGATTTCCTTCAGAATGGATAGGTTTGATCTTCTTGCAGTCCATGGAACTCTCAAGAGCCTCCTCCAGCACCATAATTCAAAAGCATCAATTCTTCAGCAATCAGCCTTCTTTATGGTCCAGCTCTCACTTCCACACATCACTACTGGGAAAACTGGGAAAACATAGCTTTAACTATACGGACCTTTGTTGGCAAGGATAGGCAGAGGCAAGTCATTTCAGTTTTTGCTCCCATCATTGCCCTTGCTTTCTACAAAGGCAACACTGAGATTAAGAAGGTGGTGGCAGTGGCTGACAGCCAGTGTCATCCCTAAACTGGCAGATGATGGTTAACTGAGGACAGAGTGAGGTTGGTGGGACGCCATAATGGACCAGCCTCCATTAACTTCTAGTCCTGAGCTTCAGAAAAAAAGGCACTCTAAAGCAGAGATGGAGAATTGGTGGTCCTCCAGATATTGCTGAGCTCCAAGTCCCATCACCCTCCACCAGCTTGGCCAATGGTCAGGGCTGATGGGAGCTGTAGTATGAAAAAAAAAAAATCTGGTGGGCCTTAAGTTCCCTATCACTGCTCTAGAGGGACAAACTTCTTAATGTAAATAAGGGTATGGCTACTTACATGAGCAGGCTCTCCACTTCCAATAGTCATCTCCCACTTCATGGTGGGCAATGCTCATGGGGAGAAGGAATAATAATAATGATGATATTATTATTATTTATACCCCGTCCATCTGGCTGGGTTTCCCCAGCCACTCTGGGCAGCTCCCAACAGAATATTAAAAACACGATAAAAGATCAAACATTAAAAACCTTCCTAAAACCTTCAGATGTCTTCTAAAAGTCAGACAGTTTTTTATTTCCTTAACATCTGATGGGAGGGTGTTCCACAGAGTGGGTGTCACTACCAAGAAGGCCCTCTGCCTGGTTCCCTGTAGTTTCACTTCTCGCAGTGAGACCCTTGGAGCTGGACCTCAGTGTCCAGACTGAACGATGGGGGTGGAGACGCTCCTTCAGGTATCCTGGGCCAAGGCCATTTAGGGCTTAAAAAGTCAGCACCAACACTTTGAATTGTGCTTGGAAACTTACTGGAATTAGTCCATTCATTTCCATGCCCCTTTGTGTTAGTTTATCCAGTTTCCTGAACGTCTGGAAGGCTTAAGCCGATAACACCATGGAAGTACATCAAAAGTAGCACTAAAATTGTTGAGCCATGCTTCTGTGCTAAAAGCCCAAGGACACAAGACGACCCCTGCTAGATCAGGCCAGTGCCCCATCTAGTCCAGCATCCTGTGCTCACAGAGGCCAACCAGATGCCTATGGGAAGCTCACAAGTAGAATCTGAGTGCAACAGCCCTCTCCTCACTTGTGTTCCCCAGCAACTGTTAATCAGAGGTGTATTGCCTCCACATGAGACATGGGTGGCGCTGTGGTCTAAACCACTGGGCCTCTTGGGCTTGCCGATCAGAAGGTTGGCGGTTTGAATCCCCGCGATGGAGTGAGCTCCTGCTGCTATGTCCCAGCTCCTGCCTACCTTGCAGTTCGAAAGCACACCAGTGCTAGTAGATAAATAGGTACCACTGTGGCAGGAAAGTAAACAGTGTTTCTGTGCGCTCTGGTTTCCTCATGGTGTTCCGTTGTGCCAGCAGTGGTTTAGTCATGCTGGCCACATGACCCGGAAAGCTGTCTGTGGACAAACGCTGGCTCCCTCAGCCTGAAAGCAAGATGAGTGCTGCAACCCCATAGTTGCCTTTGACTGGACTTAACCATCCAGGGGTCCTTTAACTATATTGCCTCCGATATCGGAAGGAGAACAGCACATTGAGACTTGATTACTTCATTTTGTTCTATATGGAGCTGCCCTGGACCTGGTCTGAAAGCTCCAATAGGTGTAGAATGCAACAGCCGGACTGACGATGGGGATGCATGGCTGAGAAATTGGACCACCATTGTTAAAACATCTGGACTGGCTGCCCATTTGCTGCTGAGCCAGGTTCAAAGGCCTTGCATTAATTTACAAGGCCCTGAACTATTTATTTCCAGAGTACATTAAGGGTTGCCTAAACCCTTATATCCCAGTTCGATCACCAAGATCATCTGCCGACGTACCATTGGTTGTCTCCCAAATTGGCAAGGCTCACTGACATCAACACAAAACACAGTCTTTAGTATTATTGGCCCAGGCCTGCGCAATGATTCTCTTGTCAATAGAGATTCATCAGGCGCCTTCTGTTTCAAACTTTAAAAGCCTCCTGAAAACTCTTCTATTCCATCAGGCTTATACAGGCCATTAAGAATACCACTTTCCATAACTGTTGATGGTCCCCAATTTTGATTTTTATGTGTTTTTATTATATATAAATAGTATTGTAAAATGCTTTTGTATTTTTTCTAAATGCAAACATAGAAAGCATTGATAACGTTATTCTCCATGAGAAGAATACATGGGAAATTTTCTGAAAGGTTATTTACTGTGCAGAAACACTTGACTTATTGCAGGGTATTTTACAATTTCAGATACAAGGGAAGGACTTGGTGAAACCGGTCTCTTTACAGTACACTCAGTTGTTGCCTTGTCTATGTATCGAGGTAAGTATTTTCAGCATGGTTGGACATGTAACCTGATTAGAAAACGCAGTTGCTAATTGAAGGAGCATTATTTCTGAGAGTGGGGCAAAATCCTTGAGCAGGAACACAACCAACTACATGAATTCATTTAGTAAAGAGGGGCTTTGTGGATAAGAATTTATTGAAAAATAGATTTTAAACTAGCTGGTTATTTGAACTAATGAATCTTCCCGTTTGGATTGCAGGCATGGCCAGCGATCCCCGATGCACAGAGAACCCAATTGTGCCCATTTAAAAATGGCAAGTAAAATATGTTTTTTTTGCTCTTTTGAACAGACGCTATGCTGTTAAATGATTGTTAAGGGGAAGGTGAAATCACAGGTAGCATGATAGTAGGCTGTCCAATCTGTTTTTGTCTGAATTTTCCGCAGATGTGAATTGTACCTAAAATACTTGTCCAGCGTATCAAAAGTCCTTTAAAAAATGACAATAATGGATCATAGCCCTGTGTCTGCACTCTCATGGTAGACAGCAACCAGTGCCAGATTTACGTATAAGCTGAACAAGCTACAGCTTAGGGCCCCACTCTCTTGGGGGCCCCAAAAATATTTTTAAAAAACCCAACAACTAGATGTACATTTCCAAAATATAAGATAAAAAACAAATAAAACCTACATACAGCAACAGTGTTTTGTGTTGTGTAGGCTCCTATGATGTAAGTAATGGGCCCTGCCTGCTAGTCTGCTCCCTAAAAAATCATTGTTTGCTCCTTTCTATATATAGGGTTGCATTTCACTATTAATATCCTTCTTATTAATTGTATTTCAGTTCAACAATTACTTTGATTAAAATACATATTTGTTATGTGCAAATGGCTTTAGATACCTATTAGGTCCACAAATTACCATATAGCATATATTCAACACAAAAAACAGCGACAATTTGTTGTTGACAAAGGACAGCTGGACATAGAAAGGGACCCATTACCTTCAGTAGCTTAGGGCCCCATCAAACCTAAATCTGGCCCTGATAGCAACAGAGCCACATCTCACTCCCAGCCAACAAAATGGTAGGTGCTTATAGCTAGCTACCATTGGGGAGGAGTTGAGTTCAGTATCCCGGACACTTGAGCTATATAATGTGCTTTTACGCAGCGGCGTAGCATGGGTTGTCAGCACCCGGGGCAAGGCAAGTAATTTGCGCCCCCTAACCCCTAATCTGCCGCTGCTGCCAGCTTCTTCTCGCTGCTGCCTGGTCTGGTCTGGTGTGGTTCTCTCCTGTGCTCAGCGCTGCGCTGGGCGGCCGCTGCACTGTCCCTCCCCCAGATAGTCCCTTGCTCTCTCTCCGCACCGCATGCCTGGCACCCACCCCCTCC
Organism: Podarcis pityusensis; assembly: GCF_964106645.2. Classification (NCBI taxonomy): domain Eukaryota; kingdom Metazoa; phylum Chordata; class Lepidosauria; order Squamata; family Lacertidae; genus Podarcis; species Podarcis pityusensis. Next base: position 62,391,201 of record NC_138035.1, read on the forward strand.
ACAGTGGGCGGCGACCCAGCGGCTCGGATCGGATTCGCACAGCCAGCACTGCAGTGAGAGAGAGTGAGTGAGCCAGGTAGGGGCAGAGAGCTGCGAGTGCGAGCGCGCCCCCCCCAGATGTTGCGCCTGGTGCGGCCGGCCCCCCCTGCACCCCCCACGCTACGCCACTGCTTTTATGCAGCCTTCATTTCCCTCCTATGTTGCTTTTAGATACCAAGGCCCTGTGGGACAACATTATTTATAATCCCAACACAAAAACACTGGAATGGGAAGCAGCCTGCCCTGTCCACGTTACTGTCAGCCTTTGTCAGCTCATGAAGACCAATGATCAGTGCGTTGATCTAGAGAACACGGCAAATATCGCTGCAGAGAAAGTAAGCACCAAAGAGCAAATATATGCACTGGGTCTAGTATTTCTGCATGTAGTCATTGAGTGGGAGGGCAAACTTGGTTTCACCTGAAGAAGAACTTTGAAACAGTAATTGGCCAAAACGCGTTGGTCTCCTTTGAAAACAAATTTCTTTATTCGTTCCCCACAAAATAGAATTTTTTTATTGCTAATTTTAATAATACATTATTTCATTCTGAAATAGGCATTCTGAATGCGTTTGAATACAAGATATGTGACTGGATGTGCATTTTGGTACATATTTTTTATTTATTTATTTTTTTAAAATTAACATTCCAAATTATTACAAATCAAACCAAATTACTTTAATTTAATACAATTCCTTAAAATCAGGTTTCCTGATCCTGTTGCAAATGTATGTCAATCATTTCCTCCCGTAGCTGCATCATCTCTTATTTAATGTCCAGTTGTCATCCTTCACTTGTTGTTAGTCCATTCTCGCAGCTGACAACATTTTTTTCCACCTTACAAACAGCACCTCTGCTACATTTTATAATTATAATATCCATTTCACGTGTGTAGTCCTTCATATACATTGTTGTTCCAGACCTGGTGTGCTGGGAGAATTAATTGCTATCTTTCATTGTTCAGTTCTTTGCAACGGTTATCTTTGGTAAAGGTAAACCCGCTCTGAGACCCCACAGCTAATTCTCCCCTGGCCTCCTTGCTGGCCCAAGTAGGACCAATTCAGCCAGCTAGCCCTGGGGATTATCTAATTGATTTTTGATTTTTGAATTTTATTGTCATTCATGTTTTTATACTGTATTTTATGCTGATTTTATAATTAAGTGTTTTAAAGTGTTTTAAATTTGTTGTTAGCCACCCTGAGTCCGGTTTTTGAACCGGGAAGGGTGGGGTATAATTATTATTATTATTATTATTGTTATTATTATTATTATTATTATTATTGGTACATATATTTTTAAGTGGAGGACGGTACTGCAAAATGTTAAGAGACTGGGGAAAAATTGAAGGATAAATCTGTTTGAACATTCCTACCCTTGTGTCCACAAGCTATATGCAGATACACATCAGTTTGAATGCGTCTAGGATGTGTTCGGGGGTGTGTGTGTGAACAAAGGTTCAGAGTAGGACACCACCTCTGTTCTTCATGCATTCACTAAAAATGACATCCACACGAGGCTTTGATGTACACCAAGTCAACTTTTAGCTGTCAGTTAGTAAGTCAAATTTACACCAAGTCAGGCTTAGCTTTCAGTTCAGTAAGAAACACCTTTGCAATGTTTATAAATGAATAATCTTTCCAATGTATCTAAAAGCTAGCTATGCCCACGCCTGTTTTTCTCACGATGCCAATAACTCTCTGATCATTCTGTTTTCAATCAGGTAAAATATTCTCGAGTTGATGCACAGCCAAACCTTTGCATGAAGGTATATTTTTTCCCTTGTACATTATTTCCTTATGAATCATCCCTTTGCTCTACTTATTAAGAGAAATCTTGTGGCCGGGTCCTGTGGAAAAGCTACCCCTGTCCCCTCTATGACTCGTAGGATGGCCATCATTAGAAATGTATTGGCAGTTTGAGAAGCGGTTCAGAGAGCACTGGTTTTGTGAAGGCTGTATTATTCCATTGGAATTATTTAGCTTGTTGGGAAGAAGCACCCAAATCTAACCTCCCCCTAACCCCCAATTCATTAGAACAGGGGTTCCCAAACTGTGGTGCAAGGACTACCAGTGGTCTTCAAGTTTCCTTCATGTAGCCCAAGGTGTGTCTGTGGCTTTGTGGTTGAAGACGGGACACAAGTCCATTGCATTCAGTATCCAGGTTGATTTTTGACCGTAATTTTTTATTGCTCCTTAAACAATGAACATTGTATAAGGAGCAAAAAGGGACGCAGGTGGCGCTGTGGGTTAAACCACAGAGCCTAGCACTTGCCGATCAGAAGGTCGGCGGTTTGAATCCCTGCGATGGGGTGAGCTCCCGTTGCTTGGTCCCCGCTCCTGCCAACCTAGCAGTCCGAAAGCACGTCATAGTGCAAGTAGATAAATAGGTACCACTCCGGCAGGAAGGTAAACAGTGTTTCTGTGCGCTGCTCTGGTTCGCCAGAAGCGGCTTAGTCCTGCTGGCTACATGACCCAGAAGCTGTACGCCGTCTCCCTCGGCCAATAAAGCGAGATGGAGCGCTGCAACCCCAGAGTCGGTCACGACTGGACCTAATGGTCAGGGGTCCATTTACCTATACAATGCACAAGGAATAACATAACAATAGAAATGACATCCAAAACCATACAGCATCTAGCACAGAACATTGCAATTGCCGCAACAGGTGGAAAAATCATTAAGTGATCTGCCAAGACCCTCAGCAGTTTTCACGTGGTCCATAGTGCAGGGCAAATATTAGGGGACTACTGTGCTAAGCTTCTGCACAGCAGAATCCTATGGATGTTGACTTGGAACCAATTCCCATTGTGTTTAAGATAAAAGCCATGGTTCCTCTATTCATCACTACATTCCATTTAGAAATTCAGATTAAGATGAAAAACAACAACAACCCCAGTGTAACTAATCACTTCTTTTTTAAAACCCCTTTTTAGTTTGCAACTAAACACGGTTCTTGGGTTCGATGCCCATTTGCTCGTGGAAATCCCCAAGGTAAGGTGATTGCATTCATAAACATCTTTCTACATTTGTAATGGCTCAATGACAGTCATAGCGGAACAAGCTGCTTAGTCTATACCTGTGGGTTTTTTCTGTTTTGTTTTTCTAAGACCTCATCTGAAGGACCGTGAATAATGAGGAACTGTATTCTTTGAATTACGGTGTTTTCCTTGGTGTCCCTAAGGCGGTTGGATGGTGTCTTGTACGCCTCCTTCCGGCAACTCCTAGCAGCCAAGCTGGTGCCAAATTTATTGCTCTGCTTTCCTTTGCACCACATCAGCAAGGCCAAGAGGGGGTGGGTCTTGTTGTCTGGGCAGCCCAGGACCTCCATACACCAGTGGTGGACTTTGGGCTCTCCAATTTCAGTGGCACCCTGTGTGACACTAAAATTCAGTGTCCCCACCTCTTGCACTCCATTCCACAGCATTGCTGTGGCACCTCCAGCACCATGGCACCCAGTGCCACCACACTGGTCATGCCACCCTAAAACCGCCTTTGCATACACAATGCCCAGGTCACACCAGTGGTGTTAATGCAGCAAAAACAACGCAGGAGGCAACAGTTATGAGTTACTGATCTCTGCAGCCACAGCAGGCGCTGTGATTCTCCAGCAGTTTGCCTTCACCACCGGAGGCACACTCCATTGTCTCTCGAGACAGGCGAATGCCAACAAAACAGGTTGAAGCCTCATTCCAAGAAAACAATTGCCAAGGGCAGTTTATTAAAATCAACATACTAATTTGTATAATATCTTAGCATTGGTGCAGTGTTCGATGTTCCTGGGTACAAGACGCACGAACCTCATAATGCGATAGTTGTGATTCGAGGACCCGTCCCCCGCTTGGGAATAATAAAGACACATGGACACAGCATATTAGGTTCTCACAGCATGTGAGAAGGTATTGGCTTAGGCATTGGACAACACCGAATTTGACTTCACCCACTCGGAGAGGGGTGAGTCTGACAAGGGGTTAACCACCAGTAGGGGGAGCCTGTTGATGCAAATACAACTATAAGCTCTCCCCTGATGTCACCGGGGGTCGTGCCATGGCCCCCCACCACACAGGGCATCGGACAGGATCCACGACCGCCGGATTCCTTTAACGCAATACCCAAAAGGTAAGGAGTAGGTGATGGCCACACCTTGCCCTTCCATACACCAACAACACATTCCAATGCCTAACCACCACCCGAGCCCAAGAGGCTCGCCGCCAATACCCTCACAGCTGCAACCAATCCCTAAGACTTCTGATGATGTTGGCCAGCCATATGTCGTTGCCGTGATCTGAAAGATGAACACCGTCATCCCGGACTCGTGGAGATCAGAAGCACAATGGCAGTGAGAGCTGGCGCGGCCGCATTTGAGCGGCTAAACCACGCCCCCGTGGTGTCACCCGAGTGGGTGCCCAACTGGGAGGCGTGGCACGCCAGCAATGATGTCAGGGCAGGGGGCAGAACGCCCCCTGCGTGATGCGGAATCGGCTCCCGCTCACAACCCCTCCCCTCCGGAAGGAGGAGAGTCTTTGTGAGATTAACTAAAGGGCGGACATTTTGCGGTCGCCTGTGAGCTTCAGTGATGAAGCTGGCTGAAAAATGAAGCAAGTATTAAATGGCAAAAACAAAAGTGTCACTAGTTAGGATCACTTCTCGGTAACGTAGATTGCTTTTTTACTTCTGTTTCAGCTTGGGAAATGAATCTTGCTGTGATGGACAATAGGATAGAAGTTTCCTTCACGTCACAAGCTGCCGAGGCAAAATTTTCCGTTCATGTATGCAACAAGACAGAGGCGTCTTTATGCAACTCTACTGGAATCAACAAGCCCATCTCAGTGGTTTGTGCCATTTTTATTTCTCCTTTCTTACAAGTGAATCCTGAACGCTTGATCTACGTCTGTCAGATCCTTTTAAGGCAAACATTTTGAGAAGTGTGGCATGCAGGAGAATACTCATTTGAGTCAGTGGGAAACATACTGACTAACCCTAAAGACCCAAGTTAAAAAAAAGAGCAAGTTAGTACTACTGTGAGATTGGATATCATTTTTTAATAAAAAACCCCCATCAACCCTCAAGTACCATTATGGAATTGATACGTTCTGTACAGCTACGTTATGTTGTGAAATCATGTAGATTTTGAATCACAGAGTTCCTCTTCTTTTGTTTTCGAATGGTTTTTTCCACCACATCCTCTCAGTGACTTTACAATGAACAATGATTTGCACAGAGCACTTAGCGGAAGTATCCTTCCAATTAAAGTACTCCAAAAAAATTTCCTAAATGCTTGACTGACTAGAAATTGCTACATTTTGGTGTTCGGCGTCCTTTTAAAGGAAAGCACATGACAGATATTGGCCGCTGAGACCTGACTTCAAACTGATTTTGATAGAGCTCTGATTCGCTGCTAAAGTTCGCACGAGGTACACATTTTTAACAACAACAAGAAAAAGAAGCCTCTTCTTAATTTGGAAAGAGGATCAAGATGATGACAAGATAGGCTTTGTGACTCCAAAGCTTCCATCATAGGAACCAGCTTGAAGTTTCCAATGTTCTGTTATCCACTGTAATATAATAATAATAATTTTATATTTATACCCCGCTCACCTGGCTGAGTTTCCCCAGCCACTATGGGTGGCTTACAGCACATAAAAAAATGGTAAAACATCAAACCTTAAAAACTTCCCTAAGCAGGGTTGTCTTCAGGAGTCTTCTAAAAGTCAGATAGTTGTTTATTTCCTGGACATCTGGTGGAAGGATGTTTTACAGGGTGGGTACCACCGCTGAGAAGGCCATCCACCTGGTTCCCTGCAACCTCACTTCTCGCAGTGAGGGAACCTCCAGAAGGACCTCAGAGCTGGACCTCAGTGTCCAGGCTAAATGATAGGGGTGGAGACATGGCTTTGAGATGTTGTTGTTGACATCCATCTGCCTTGGGGGACAATGGAGGAGTGTTTCTTTGGGGATGAAGTTACAGCGCCTGCTGTGGCTGTAGAGACCAATATGGGAGAGACCTGTTTTGTTGCAGCTGGGCCAGATGAAGGCATCCGGTTGTACTGCTGCAGATGCACCATGGCGTTACTTCACTGTGTGCTCTTCCCAGCGGTTATTCCTCCTCTGGTCACTGCTATGGTTGCACAACCTTACCGCCTGTCTCCAGACACTGCGGTTGTCTGTAAGGGATTATCACATGGCGGGGTTGATGTTGCCAGCCTTCAACGACTCTCAATGAAAGCAGCGAGAAGCACTGAGTCATCACCTCGAACTGAGCAAATGCAGAGCAGGGCAACCAAGATTTGGTTTGAAAACCAAGCCTTATGAGGAACGGTTAAGGGGGTTGGGTATGTTTAGCCTAGAAAAGAGGAGACTGAAAGGAAATATGAAAGCCACCTTCAAATTTCTCAAGAGCTGTAACACAGAAGAAGGAAAAAGCTTGTTTTCTCCTGTTCTGGAGGGTAGGACTTGATCCAATGGCTTCAAGTGACAAGAAAGAAGATTCCTACTAAACGTCAGGAAAAACTTTTGGACAGCCTCTCGCAGTTTCGTCAAATTCATGTTGGTAGCTTTGAGAACACTGTCCAACCATCTCATCCTCTGTCGTCCCCTTCTCCTTGTGCCCTCCATCTTTCCCAACATCAGGTTCTTTTCCAGGGAGTCTTCTCTTCTCATGAGGTGGCCAAAGTATTGGAGCCTCAGCTTCAGGATCTGTCCTTCCGGTGAGCACTCAGGGCTGATTTCCTTCAGAATGGATAGGTTTGATCTTCTTGCAGTCCATGGGACTCTCAAGAGTCTCCTCCAGCACCATAATTCAATAGCATCAATTCTTCGGTGATCAGCCTTCTTTATGGTCCAGCTCTCACTTCCATAAATCACTACTGGGAAAACCATAGCTTTAACTATACTGGACTCCAAATCCCATCATCCTTGACCATTGACCATACTGGCTGCAGCTAATGGGATTTGGAGTCCAGTAACATCTGGAGGGGCACAGGTTCCCCACACTTGGAACTGGCACAAAATCAGCATGCTCCATAGACACACCAAAAAGGGTGAATGTCTTCATCAATGCAAACCACTGTGTTTTGTGGCACAGTCAAATAAGTATCATAGCCAAAAAGGAAAATGAGGCATCTCTGTTGCCTTTGGGCTAATGTGTGTTTTTTTGCTTTTGCCTCTTTCACAGGCTGGCTTGAGTTCAACGTATGTCAACATCTCAGGCAAAACATGTGGATCAGACATCTGCATTCAGGTTTGTCTTTTGTTTTGAAGGTCTTTTCTGTGCTAGCATGCAAATGATAACTAGAGGGGGAAGTAGCACATCTTCCCTAATCAGTTCTTTATCATCTTATTGCAGCAGCAATGGCAAGACATCTGGGGGGAGGATGCATTTACCGCCTTAGAAAAATGTTAAGAGGGAGAAGCTAGATCACAAACACAACATCCCTCAGGACACGAATAGATGGATCAGAACAGTTGTATGTGGTGAATTTTTTTGTAGGGGAACAGTTAAGGTCAAGGCAACAGCCTCCGTAAACTGGGCAGAAGATTCCTGGACTTTGGGCAGGAGGTGCCAGGTCTCTGACAGGATGCTGGAACCCTGCTTCCTCCTTCCCAAGGTCAGGAAGGCTTTGAGAAGGTGGCAGAAGGGCTCTTGGACCTGTCAGAGCATTGCACCTCTCTCCCTAAACCTAATCTGGGCAGAAGCTTCCTGGGCTTTGGGAAGGAGGTGCCAGGCTTCAATACTTTATTTTATTGGGAGCATTTAGGGGACTAGCCTAGTTCCCCTAGTCCACTGATCGCATGCCATTGGATCAGAAGTGGCTTGCTGGGTGGGTGAAGATGCTATGCTAGGTTTCTGGCAGGTGGGCCACTGTTGTTTACTGGGAGCGGAAAATAGAGGCGTCACAGAGACGGACAGTGTGCAGATCTCAGTTTGGTGTTCCTGCTGGTGCATTTGCACCATGCCAGCCTCCCCACTGCTTTGCCCCTCTCTCTCCTGATAAGCAATAGCGACCCACCTGCCTGGAAGCTACGGTAGTGACTTTGCCCCACCTTTGAGCTGCTTCTGGTATGGGCAGTAGCTAAATATTATAGTGTTAACACCTATTTAACAGATCTAACACTGCAAGAAAATGGAGGAGTTACATTCAACTGACCAACAAAACGAAACAAAACAAAACAAAACAAAAACCTGTGCTAAGGTAATAACCTTCCTCCCTTTTTTTCTTTTATAAGGGACGGAGGACAGACGTAGACTATTCCATTCCTTCACACATCTGTGATTTGCCCTGTAGTAAGTATTGATAATAGTATTGTATTGGCCACTATAGCCCAAAGTCAAGTAAAATAATGTGTGGTCTGCAGCCACAGTTGTCCCACGTGGTTGGCCCTGGGCTTGTCTTGGTGGTGGAACCTACTGTGATCCTAGAGCCTGTGAGAGGCAGGATCAAATGCTGTCCTTGCTGATTGACAATGTTCTCTTCAGCTATTGATTTGGCATCACCGAGAACAAGGCGTGCACCCTATAGCAAATGTTCTAACGGAGACAACCCTCATATGAAAGGACTACATATTCTTGAAACGTATGTATCGACTACAACGTGACGACATTTTTTCTTTCCAGTTTCTGCTACTCGGAGTCAGGAACGTGATGAAAATTCCTTAAGCATCCTATCTCTAATAGCATTGCTTGTGTTGACTGTGACCATGATGGGCCTCCTGGGACATAAACTTTTATCAGGTACGATTCCATGTAAACAAAGCATGTAACCTAAGTATGTCATGAATTCACACAGCAGGGTCTCTATATTGTGACAGAGGGATCTGTTCTGTTTCTTAAAAAGTCATTTATTTATTTTTTAAAAAAAGGTTTGAGTAGCAGTGGAATCTAGCTTCCAGGTTGGGGTGTTCTGGTTATGCAAGCCCTGGGGATATGGGAACACGCTGGCTTGGAGTGGCTTGGGGGATAGTTAGAAGTATCAGCTCTTGGCTGGACTAGTACCTTGAGATTTTGGCTTTTGAGTTTCTATGGTAACAGCATATAATTTGCATAGGAAATGAAAACCGGTAGCAAGTTTCCTCCTGGATGTGAGAATGAGCTTGTCTGATGTTGCATGGAGCCTGAGTGTTGCAATTTTAGACATTTGTGAAGAAGAACAAATTGGCTCGGCCATTGTTCCATGTATGAAAGCAGCTCTGGGTTCACTGAAATAATTAAGCAAGCTGAGTACTCAGTGTATGCAGTTTTTCCTCCATTGGAGTTAATAGGGAACTTTGAAAGATAGGAAGATTCACAACTTATTCATATGTTCCCTTCTGAACTTTCTTTTTCAAGCAAGAAATGTACATGGAGTTGATCGAACTCACTCACAGTTTCAATGTTCTACCAAGCCTCCCTTGTATTAATATTGTGTTAATATTATTAAGACCAACTTGAACACCTAAGTTCATCTGTTTTCCACAGACTGTAAAATCTTGGCTTGGTGATGCAACCTCCAGAACACAGATTGTTAATCAGCCAAAGGCCTGGTTGAAAAAGAACGTTTTCACCTGGCGCTGATGTATAATGAAGGTGTCAGGCGATCCTCCTTGGGGTGGCCATTGCAGAAAAGGCCTGTTCTCATGTTCCCATCCTCCGGACCTCTTGTGGAGGAGGCGCACTATGAAGGGCCTCAGATTATGATCACAGGGTCTGGACTCTGTCATATGGGGAGAAGCAGCCCTTGAATTATTGCAGTCCTGAGCTGTTTAAGGCTTGATTGATCAAAACCAGCACTTTGAATTGGACCCAGAAATTAATTGGCAGCCAGTGCAGTTGGGCCAGGATCTGTGCAATACGCTCAAACTGTCTTGCACCAGCGGAAGTTTCCGAGCTGTTTTCACAGGCGGCCCCATGCACACATAACACATTACAATAATCTAACCTAGAGCTTAGCAGAGAATAGATGATAGATGTTAGACTATCCCTATCCAGGTAGGAGCAAGGGTAGGGCACCAGCCAAAGCTGATAGAAGGCACTCTGAGGCCACCTGAGCCTCAAGTGACAGCAATTGATCTTGAAATACCCCCGAGCTATGTACCTGCTCCTTCAGAGAGAGTGTAACTCCTCCATCAAGAGCAGGCAAGCTCCCATCCATCTGGTCTAGGGAACCACCCACTAACTGTAGCTTCTTGCACAAAGCTAAGAGTTTCATCTGTTGCTCCCCCCACATTTGTCTGCAGCTCTGGTCCTCATTAGGGGTGCGGGTGGTGCTGTGGGTTAAACCTCAGGGCAGATTTGCATGATTCAAGGAACTGCAGAATTGATTCTCTCATCCATTTCTGGTAAGATGTGCAAGCTGTAACCTCTCCTTGTAAGGAAGAGATGCAAATAAAATACCCTCCTTGCACAAACAAAAACCACAAAAAGACACATGAGTCACTTGCACATCTTCTTTTCAACACATAATGTAATGTGCAAAGCAACCTTCAAGATGCCATCTTCAGAAAACATGTTCCTTAAAATGCCAGTGCGTTCCAGGCATCCTGCTGGTTTCTGCCTTGGATTGTCATTTAGGAAACAAAAATACATATCCAGTCACACTTAGGAATGGTGGGCTGATTCAAATATGTGAGCCTTGGTTCTGGTAATTTATTGCTTCATTGTTTGAATAAGTGATGAAGCTTCATTGTTTGAATAAGTGATGAATAGTGATATATAAACTTTGTCCTTATTGCTTGATCTGCAAGGACTGTTTTGTAACTGCAACCCATCATTTGATGTTGCCGTAGTTGACCTAAGTTTGGCAGATCTCAGGGCGTGGCTCCATCAAGTGGCCCCTGAAGACATGTTTCTACAAAACTTCTTTTGCTTCTTCTTGGCAAACTGTTTCTTAACTGGGTCAGATAGGAGGCTAGATAAAATGTGATGTTGTGTTTAGCATGTTGGACTAGAACTGGGGAGGCCCAGGTCCATATCACCACTCAGTCGTGAAGCTTACTAGGTGACCTTTGGCCAGTCACCATTCTTCAGCCTCACCTACTGCACTGAGCTGCTTTGAGGATAAAATTGGCAGAGGGGAAACAATGGGCCTTGCCCTGGAAGGAAGACCAGGGTATCAATATTGTTACAAAGGTTGCGCACCACCTCCAGTCTCTGCTGAGCGAAAACAAGATTCTGGGGGTTCCAGGCACTCAACCAGGGTTGTGTTTCCACTGGGAAAATGGAGACGCAGTGGAGGCTAGTACCTTTAAGAAATATGGCTCATTTTACACGCATATAACCTAAAGCAGCGGTTCTCAACCTGTGGGTCCCCAGATGTTGTTGGACTACAACTCCCATCATCCCTGAGCTCTGGCCTTGCTAGCTAGGGGTGATGGGAGTTGTAGTTCAACAACATCTGGGGACCCACAGGTTGAGAAAGGCTGACCTAAAGTCTTCTGTGGAGGGGTTGCAGAACATTATATTCCTAGAGTGGCTCTCATTGCTGCTCTCATAGCTTTGGCAAGCTTGGGTCTAAAACAGTCGTCAGTCATGGCTCCCAATCTCTCAGTGTAGCCTCCTCCAGCCAACACCACATTGAGTTCTGCCCACTTCCTCCTTTTTGTTCCCAGAACACCTCTGGATTTTAAGAAGGATGCATTTTTCTGTCACATCCTGCCCCCTGTCACCTTGGCAACCTCCCAAATCTCCTGGTCCCATCCACTCCTTGGAGCAGGGGCAAAGGATAGCTTTATTCAATTCCAGTTGCCCTTAATGGCCCAATACCTGGTCTTCCATGGTTTTTCAACGGTTCTGCATGTAGCTAGAATCCAGAAATTTCTTGTCTGGCACAATACTGCAGTTTGTGTTTCCCCTTTATTTCCCAAATATTATCTCAATACCACCATTTATTAATTTCAACCATTCGCTTGACAGGCTCTGGTACCTTAGATCTATGACGAGATAACTGAATAATTTGAGGTGGAAGATTAACTGCTACCATTTGTTTCCCCTTCCAGTTTTTCACAAGGAGAGTCACAAAGAGAAAAGCACAGCGCAAACCAAAATGCAGAGGTGAGTGTACATTTTTTTTGGAATGGCTTCTTGTCATTCGGAAGACACTTTGCTTGCAAGCCCCCCCAAATTAATCTAGGAGTCAATGCAACACCATGTCTTAGAACTGGGGAAGAAAATCTCACTCTTTCATAACCTAGTCAAGTTTTAAACCCTCTTCTGCTCAGAGAAGCAAAAATACAGGCAGTACATGAAAATATCTGTCACAGATTTGAAATACTGCTCTGAGTCAGCCTGCTGAATTGGGGCGGGCTTGAGGGAACAATCAGGCTTCCCTCAGGTCCACTCCTGGGGGATTTAAAACAGCCCACACCAGCCCCAGACTCCTAGCCCTTCTTCGTTGGATCAACCCACCCATCTACTTGGGTAATTTTGCATTTACTCATTGAATTGACCTTGCTATGGCTGCGGTGGTCGCCATATTTGTGGCGCCAAGAAAGGAATTGGCTATGACCTGGAGGTTTTGCCTACCACATAGAATCATCATTGGCAGTTTAGGCATTGGGCAACCTTAGCCTTGGTTGGAGGGGGGTGGTGGCATTGTCTAAAACAGGGAAAGGGAACATGTGGCTCTGAAGACGTTGCACTCCAAATCCCATAAGCCCCAACCAGCATGACCATTGTTGATGGATGATGTGAGTTGGAGTCCAACAAAAGCTGGAGGGCCATAGGTTCCTCACCCCAGGTCGAAAAAAGAAACCATGATTAATACTATCTGCTAATTTTGGCAGATCCAGTTAAGTTCTGGAACATGGACTGATTAAAAAAAAAAGTTGTCAACAAAACCTAAAACACACTACAGTGGTACCTTGGGTTACAGATGCTTCAGGTTACAGATTCCACTAACCCAGAAATAGTATCTCAGGTTAAAAACTTTGCTTCAGGATGAGAACAGAAATCGTGTGGCGGCGGCAGCGGGAGGCCCCATTAGCTAAAGTGGTGCTTCAGGTTAAGAACAGTTTCAGGTTAAGAACGGACCTCCAGAATGAATTAAGTTCTTAACCCGAGGTACCACTGTATCCCTTTTTTTAAATGGTGAAAATTCTCCCCATCTGACACCTCTTTCTCTTTCCTCCTCCAGCATGAAGAGCACCTGTTCTTTGCATTTATGAAGAAAAGCAATCAATTTAGAGGAACAATTTCAACGGCCTTCTCAATAACTGTGTTACTTCTCTTGGGGCGAGTTGCTCTTACTTTGGTGAATAGTTGCCACATGCCAGTAATTCTCATTGATTTCAAGGACTATTCACGAGGTCAAGTTTTTTGAGGGCAAGCCCATACTTACAAAGCGGCCTGGAGGGAGAGAGAAGAGTGCAAAACAGTCTACAGTCAGTTTTGATCTTCGGAATTGACGGATGTGCTCATTAGATGTTGCAGTACGTGCTGTGGGAGCTGCTCTGCCATAGATTCATCCCACAGCGTTCTTGCAAACATTCAAAGGTCCACAGCCACCAGGGTAGGGACCTGGGCAGCTTGGATCTTTCCTACAGAATCATCACCCTCCCTCTTGGTAGGTTGGTAGTTCCATGAACTTCTGGTGGGCTTTTAAACATTTGTGGCAGCTTTGTGGGACAAGCCAATGGAAAAGTGTTTCCACTGTGCTTCTGTCACGCGTGAGGGACACAAAAAGAAACTCCCCTGTGCACAGATGGTGTACTAAGGCCCCATCTGCACTTTAAAACAGTAACATACCACTTTAAACCTGGTGAACTATAGTTTGTAAAGAATTGTACTCTGGGAAGGGAAGAGGAGTTTTCCTACAACGCCCAGCCCTCTTAACAAACTACAGTTCCCATTATACTGTTCTTGGCTGTTTAAAATGATGTCTTCCTTAAATGTCTTCCTCTTTGGCGATCATTTGCAGCCAAGTACTTCCATGAACACGGTCTTAACAGTGAGTCTGTAAGTGACCTTGGAGGCCAATTCTGGATCCACACAGTGGAGACATAGGTTTCTGGGTGGGAGTTGATCACGGTGAGGGTTTGCCAAGCGTGCCTTCCTCTTAGCACGTTTCTCCCTTTCGTCCTGAGTTCAAGCGTCTTCAAAGTCCATGACATCTTTGGTGCCTAAGTTTTGTTATTTGAAGGTCATCCCATTTATAGTATGTCACTTTGTCAAATCCAAGCACGTCCCAGAAGTTATTGAATGGAAGAGATTTTGTTTGGATATTTGTTATCTATTTTATTGTTTGTGTCCCCCTCCTCCTTATGAGCTGTTACTTTTTATTACTGAGAAATAAAAAGCTCCTGTCTTGCCATGGACAGAAACCTAACCCTTAGACAATTCTCAGGTTTGAATTTTTCTACCTGGAGAAAGCATGCATTGTTTCTGTGATTGAAGTACTCAGCAAAGTTATTACGAAGCAAGCTCAACTGCATTTTGTGGGACTCGCTTTTGTTGAAATGCATTCAGCATCCGGTTTTAATTCTTTTCCACAGAGTTTGTGAGAGCCTGTTACAGATTAGTAGACTCTTTCTGCGATAGCCTTGGGTTTATTTTCTATCATTTTAGCTAGTGTCGTTAAGTTGTTTTTTTGCCAGCACTTTTAAATGCTCAGAGACACTGTGTGCCACAGAGTGAGCTGGTCAGTAAATCACACAGTTCAAAAACACGACCTTCACAGAGTTGGCCTAGTAAGCAAAGCAGCTTGTTCCCTGTAGGCCTTATTCCAGGAAATCAGTTGCTGAGACTAAAGGTCCCCGTCTCCCCAAGCCCTGCCTCCTCCTCTCCAGGGCTTCTTCCAACCAATCAGACAAACAATCAGAGACTGAGCCTGCATGCAGCCAGTCTCTCTTCCACCCTTTTCATGTCTCTTCTGGTTCTGGGAGACAAGCGGTGAGGGGAGCTTATCTCAGCAGGAGTGGGAGATACCTGTGATTCTTCATCTGTCTAACTCATCTCTGCCTCCTGACTTCTCGCACTTGCCTGCTTTAGCTGCTGCTGCTTCTTCTTCTTCTTCTTCTTCTTCTTCTTCTTCTTCTTCTTCTTCACTTCTCTCTGCCACAGTCTCCCCCAGCTCACGAAGCCCTGTTGCCTCTTCAGCTTCCAACACCTCCTCTTCCCTGTCTTCCCCCTCTGACCACTCATTGTTGTCCCAATACCACTCCTCCTGTGGATGCAATTGAAAAAGAATGAGAAAGGACACTGAGCCAGGCTGTTCCCTTATAGAGTCCCCCCATAGATCCAGAATCACCTACATTCTTCTTTCCTAGATATACTTGAGGAAACCCCTTCATTGGCTCCATCCACATGGGGAAATTGGGTCTGTCATCTGTTTGCCATTTAGAATTCCTAACGTTACTTAGAAATCTGAAAGATATAATGACATGTTCTTGTTATGTACCAATCCCATTATTTATATGAGAATAATACCACGAACGCTACAAAACGCCAACTGTTTGTCGTTTATTTCTTCTACTGAAGTCCAAATTCCTGCCGGGCACACCTCATTTCTGAGGCGTAACAAGGAGTGAAGTTAACATGCATGGAGATGGTGGAGCTTAAAAACCTGTGTGGGATTCTGTGAGGGGACTGTTTATTTAGGCCCCCGGAAAACATGGTGAGGAGCATGAGAAGCCTTTCCCATCTGTATGAAATTTTGTCTTAGTATTCTCAGAGGGTGCATTTGGGAGAAGCATGTAAATTAAAGACATCTTGTTGCTGATGAAATGCAGAAAAGTGCTGGGATGTTAGAATCTATGTGTGCTAACATGCGCTGAGGAAGACGACAGACCCGGCTCTTGGTACATGAAAGTAGAGGACAGCTCAAGTAGAGAAAAGATGCCATAGATGGCTTTTCAAGAATTTTAAATATATATAATAGGCCTGAATCCATAATGTGCTGGGGAACCGTGACTCTCCAGAAACTGAGGGACTCCAACTCCCATCAGCCCAAGTCAATACATCTGATGGTCTCAGGGATGATTGACGCCGTAGAACAACAATGGCTGGAGAGTCGCAGGTTCCCTGTTGCTAAATAGAGAGAAGGGGAACATGTTGAACAGCAAGCAGAAATAGGAAAATGACACAAAGCTAAGGAATAATAATAATAATAATAAATTCAGTGATTTCATGAGATCCCATCTTCAGACACTGGCCCACAAAACAGATTTTATTGTGTGTTTTGCACATCACATTTCTCCTCGCAAAGGGTGGTAAGGGTGAGAACCATTGAACATCTGATAAAATATTTGAAAACAGCAATCTGGCAAAAGTTATTGTCAAAAGCTGCTGTTGAATATACCTTGGGTAACGTGAAAGGAAGATACCCGGACAAGGGATCCTGGTTTGTTTTGTTTGAACAAACCATGATTGGTAAGCCAAGAGCAGACCTTTGCTTAGCCTCATGTTTGGTGTGATTGGGCTGATTTGATTGGGCTGGTTTTTATTGATTGGGGGGCCAGCTGCCCCTCCCTGCCCCCTCCGGCTACACCCTTGGGTGCCATGAAGACACACTCCGCCGCTACTCTCATCCCATTAGCAGCATCTTGAACTGCATCAGTCTCAACTAGCACAGCCTAAAGCAGGCATAGGCAAACTCGGCCCTCCAGATGTTTTGGGACTACAACTCCCATCACCCCTGACCACTGGTCCTGTTAGCTAGGGATCATGGGAGTTGTAGTCCCAAAATATCTGGAGGGCCGAGTTTGCCTATGCCTGGTCCAAGGATCAGGAATGATATGCTGGGAGTACCTAGAAACCCAGCGGACCACATAATCCCTTCTTTAAGGGCTGCAACTGAGCACTGAACTCATACAAGTGAAGCAAGGAAATGGAAAAGGAGTTTCCATTCAAGTACTAGGGATGGACACAAATCTGTCAATTTCAGATTCTTTCTGTTTCCTATTTTTAATCAGTTTCTTATTTTTTAATTTTCAGTTCAGTTTGCCCCATTTCCCCATCAGCTTGTGATTATTACTATTTTAAACAAAGGTCCTTGCAAAAATCCATCAGTGTTTCAGCACACATTTCTCTTAATAAATACTTTCCTGCAAGCCATTTCCCTATACATAATGCATTTTTTGGTATGGCATTTTCAGGGATACACACTTTCACACATTTCGGTAGGTATTTTTGGGTTGGGAACGGCACCACAAAATTCAGAGAACTGCGAATTTTGAAGAATCTGTAATCCAGGAAATTAAATGAGTCTGTGTTACAATCCAAACCCAACTGAATTTCTACCCCATTCCTACCTGGGGCAATGGCAACTCCAGGGCAGGTAATTTTCATTGGAATGATGTGGAGATCAAGGGTTAACCCTCCATCTCACCATTGTCCTGATCGCTTCCCTGTGGCTTCTCCTCCACCTTCCTCTTCATCAGATGAAGGTAAGGTACCCCTGCCCGTACGGGCCAGTCGTGACCGACTCTAGGGTTGTGCGCTCATCTCGCTCAAGAGGCCGGGAGCCGGCGCCGTCCAAAGACACTTCTGGGTCACGTGGCCAGCGTGACGAAGCTGCAACTGGCGAGCCAGCACCAGTGCCACACACGGAAATGCCGTTTACCTTCCCGCTATAAAGCGGTACCTATTTATCTACTTGCACTTAGGGGTGCTTTCGAACTGCTAGGTGGGCAGAAGCTGGGACCGAACGACGGGAGCTCACCCCGCCGCGGGGATTCGAACCGCCGACCTTACAATCAGCAAGTCCTAGGCACTGAGGTTTTACCCACAGTGCCACCCGCATCCCGACATCAGATGAAAGCCATGCATTTAACATGGTTTCACTTGGCCCTGAGGCAATGCCACCCTAAACATTATTTCCTCACTGTGCTTCACATTTACACAGCAATCTGTATTAGTGGATGATCTGACCTGTGTGTTTATTGCCCATCACTGCATCAATAAACCCATCAGATGTTAGTCTTGGGGGCATGTCTGCATATGGACAGAATGGTTAATGAAGTCCAGAAGCGCCATTACGTCAAATGGTCATGAGCTGCAGTCTTAATGACAACGTGCTTATTTATGCCATCCTCTGCTGTCATCGCACTGGGGATTTGCGTGCGTGTCGAGATGAAGCGTGTGGCTTGCTTTTGCTCATAATTCATAACAGAACCAAAGGACTCACCAGGGTGCAATGCCCTAACATAACATGCTTTTAAATAAACCTAGGCGCAGGATGGTGTAAAGCAATAGCAGAACGCACGTATGTTTTCTCCAGCACGGATAAACAAGAGAAGGGAAGATGGAGGAAGAGAGTTTAGGCAATATGGATGGAGCAGTGGCAGACCTGGAGGTGTAGGTCAATTCTGTGTCCAGGACAACTGTCTACCAGCTCCATCTGGTACGCTGGCTGAGACCCTACCTGCCCACAGACTGTCTTGTCAAAATGGTGCATGCTCTAGCTATCTCCCGCTTGGACTACTGCAATGCGCTCTATGTTACCTTTGGTGACCCGGAAACTACAACTAATCCAGAATGCGGCAGTGAGACCAGTGACTGGGAGTGGCCGCTAAGACCATATAACACCGGTCCTGAAACACCTACATTGGATCCCAGAACGTTTCCGAGCACAATTCAAAGTGTTGGTGCTGACCTTTAAAGCCCTAAACGGCCTCGGCCCAGTATACTTGAAGGAGCGTCTCCACCCCCCATCATTCTGCCCAGACCCTGAGGTCCAGCGCCGAGGGCCTTCTGGCGGTTCCCTCATTGCGAGAAGCAAAGCTACAGGGAACCAGGCAGAGGACCTTCTTGGTAGTGGCGCCCGCTCTGTGGAACGCCATCCCATCAGATGTCAAAGAGATAAACAACTACGTAACATTTAGAAGACATCTGAAGGCAGCCCTGTTCAGGGAAGTTTTTAATGTGTGACATTTTAATGTATTTTTAATCTTTGTTGGAAGCCACCCAGAGTGGCTAGGGAAACCCAGCCAGATGGGCGGGGTACAAATAATAAATTCTTCTTCTTCTTGCCTGCTTTAGCTGCTTCTTCTTCTTCTTCTTCTTCTTCTTCTTCTTCTTCTTCTTCTTCTTCTTCTTCTTCTTCTTCTCCTCCTCCTCCTCCTCCTCCTCCTCCTCCTCCTCCTCCTTCTCCTCAGCAACCCTTGCTCAAGACTCCCTTTTCCTGTCACCTCAAACACATGCCTTGGGAACATCTGTCTCCTCAGGCCCAAATATTCCTCTCAGATGGCCCATCAACCCCCTTTGTCATGTTTAGGCCAGCCAGGCTGGTTTTCATAAGCCAGCCTGGGGGTTCCTTGTCTGGCACAGTTCTGCAGCTAACAGCAGGTAAGAATCATGTCCATTGCATCACCCACTTTGGGCCTCTGGCTCCATCTACCACTGACATGTGGTTGTCCTCTGCAGACCTCTGGCACTTCCTGGGTCTGCTGCTCATCTTCCTTGCAGCTGCTGCCTGTTCACGTGCCCTCTCCAAGGGAGTAAGCAATGAGAGAAAGCAAAGATACGTAGTGAGCACCTCACAACTTGCCCTTGGAGGTGGAAGAGTGTCAAGGAGAAAACACACTTACTTGTCCTGCCTGAACTCATAACACCATGGCTGCTCCTGGCCTAAGTGAATGTTTCCTGAAGGCCTCACAGGTTCTTTAGGATAACCAAGGAAGGTCCGTGTCTTGGTGGCTGCTCAGAAGTTCCTGGGTTGCCGTATTCAAAAAAGTGAAAACCAGGACACCCCAAAGTTGTTGACCATTTTTTACGAAAACACCAAAAAATGTTTGAGAGCTGTTGTCAGGAAGTGCAGACAGTACTAAGTTAGGTGGACTGACTTGGACAGTTTCTGATGTTCCTGAACCCCTAACACACAGTTTGCTTCAGTCTTCTGTAAAAAAAATACTTTTTCCTGGCAGAAAGAAGTACAGGAGGGGAAAATGTTCAAAAAGTAGAGCCCCTCCAGTCGTCCCTTGGCAACAAATGCCTCTTCTTTTGTCCTCGTGCTGCTGGATTTCCTTAATTTATGCAACACGTTGTTTGGCTTGGAATGACTCATCTCTTTGCCCTTTCAGTGTCTACTTTGTTTCTAAGAACAGCACGAGCTGAAGACATTTTGCCGCCTGAGGGCAAGGGAAAGACAGTGGCCCCGTCCCTTCCAATTGGACTGGAAGCTAGTCCTTACTCCAACATGGACAAGGGGACAGTCTTGTTCAGTATACCCAAAGGCAATAGGGTAGCAAAAGGGCTGGAGAGCAGGCAGTGTGGCAACAGAAGGAAACGACTGGTGCCTTCCCCACCACATCTGCCACGTGAGGCCACCGCTTCACTCTGCCAAATGCCAGGGCTGGCTTTAACAGAGACCCAGAGGCCAGAAGTGAATTGGCATTATTTCGATTCAGGTTTGAACTTTTAACAGTCAAAAGCAGCAAGCACGTCACTTTCTGAGGGCTGTAGAGAGAGGTACTTGATAATCAGGCGAATTTTAGACCACAGTCTCCATCTGGAACCAGCCCATTTGCCAAGTCCAAATATGATTCCCATTATTTTTTAAATGGGGACAGCAAAGAGATGGTGTGAATCTGGGAAACAGATTTCATTGTAGCACCCCATTACAGCACTCTATGGAAAATACTACATTTGATGATTCCCCGCCCCCCTTCTGTGACTTTCAGGTTGAGTACGCATGTGTGAACAGACTTTTAGCATACATTTAATAATGTATATGGTCTGATAATTTGTTATGTGGAAACTGATCAATAAAAAATATTTTTTTAAAAAAAGAACTACTAACAAATCCATTCTTGGGGGTTTTTAGGCAGAGATTGGATGGCCATCTGTCATGGATGCTTTAGATGAGATTCCTGCATTGTAGGTGGTTTGACTAGATGTTCCAGCTCTACAATTCCATGATTCTATGAAATCTATGGCATAAACTCTAATGGACTAGAATCTACTTCATCCAATGGACAAGTGTTAGCCACAGTTGAAAGGCATATACACATTATTTTTTTTGGGGGTGGGGGGACTGTTATGCACTGAAGTTCTCACCCTGGGCCAACAGGGAAATACTGTAGATAGTTTTCACTCAGGTCCACATATGCAAATAGGGGATTGAAAGTGATGTTCAGTGATTGGACAGTTACAGAAAGTGGTTACAGTTGCGTTCTAGTGGAGCTCTATATAAGCAGGCTGGCTGAACCCTTCAGTTCAGTTCTGTTCTGGCCTGTGAATAAACAAGAGCTGTTTGAAGAATCGCTGTGTCGTCTGATATGTTCGCCCACAACTTAACAGGGACGGCGAAATGTTGTAAGCGCCGAGGAACCCAGAGGAATGAAACGCAGAAAGGACAGACTGTTACAATTATGACAAAGCCGGCATGTATGTTCAATCATAGTTGCCGCAACCATTTGTAAAGCTGTGTTGATGACAGCACAAACACCCCGGGGGCCAGAATCTGCTTGATGAGCTGCTAAGACGCCTCCTTTCAAAGTCTAGGCAAGACATTTGCATGGCTGTGACAGGCATCTCAGGAATTATTGGCACTTGGATTGAGGCGGCCTAGTTTCCCTGTGTGATTGCGCTGGCTCTCTGCTCCTGCATTCCAGCCTTTGAATTTTTTTCGCCAGGAACTTCTGCAGCTGATAGGAGCAGGAGAGGAATTGGTGGGAAAGCAGATGGTGGCAGTCTCAGCTGGGGACTGGGGCATCTGACCCAAGGGTCAGATCCATATCTGCCCAAGAGTTGCTTTATACCTTCCCAGACCCTCCAAGTGTCTGTATTTTTCAGGGACAGTCTGTGATGGCCTGGGATTTGGACTCAGAGGCTGAACCTGAGGAATCCCAGCCTACACATGAGTCCCCGCCTCCAGAACCAGCTGAGTCGGGGCTGGGGCATGAGCCTGAAGGGTCCTCACCTGTGCTGGATCCTCAGGTGCAGGCATCAGCTGAGTCTGCTCTGGCTCCTGAGGTGATGGAGGACCCATTGCCTGCAGGTGCTCCACTCTCTGCCCCCTCAGGGGAAGCTGAGGTTGCTTCTGGGTTTGGTAACCCTCCAGCCTCTCCTGAGCTGCAGAGGCTCAGGGCAGAGAGGCGGAGGGAACTAAGTTCCCGCAGGAGGAGTGCTCGCCTCCAGGCCAGGAGAGGCGAGTCACCTGTGGACCGGGGCCGCCCTATGCCTCAGGGCAGATGAAAGCCAGCCAGCCTCAGTCCCAAGTTGTGGGAGCAACATTGTTGGTAGCCTGCTCCTGCCTGCACCCTGTCCTGCTCTTCTGCCAGAGTTCCTGACCTCACCCGACTCCTTGCCTTGGACCCCGCTTCAGCTTTGACAGACAGCCTCCATACCGGACCCTTGACCTCGGACTGGACTCGGACCTCGCCTCACGGTTAACCCTCGGGACCAGCACACAGTCCCAGCTTTACAGGATTTGATCCTTTACAGGATTTGATCCTGGAATGTCCTGCTTTTTTCAGGAGGTCCCTATTTTCATCAGAGAAGTCTGCTCCACTTCCTAGTGGGGAGGAGTTGTGGTGGACCACGTGGCCACCCACTCTCCCCCAGGGGCGGGAGAGGGTATTCCGTTAAAGGAATCCGGGGGGGTGGATCTTGTCTGAAGCCCGGGGCGGGGCTAGGGCCATGAGACGACCCCGTCGGGAACACCTGGGGGAGCTCGAGTTGGTCTGCATCGATGGGGCTCCCCCCTCCAGTGGTTTACCTTTACCGGACTCCCTGCGCAGTGGGCAGGAGTCAGATATAGGAGGGTCCATTCAATCCCTAAGTCAATTAACTCTCACATTCTGTAATCAATAAAGTTGTGGCCTAAATTTGCCCAATAACATTAACCTAATACAGTGGTACCTCAGGTTAAGTACTTAATTCGTTCCGCAGGTCCGTTCTTAACCTGAAACTGTTCTTAACCCGAAGCACCACTTTAGCTAATGGGGTCCCCAGCTGCCGCCGCACCGCCAAAGCACAATTTCTGTTCTCATCCTGAAGCAAAGTTCTTAACCCAAGGTACTATATCTGAGTTAGCAGAGTCTGTAACCTGAAGCGTATGTAACCTGAGGTACCACTGTATCTGTGTCCTGGTGTGTTTTATTCCTCAACGAGGGGGGGTTGCGGGGTCTAGACACGCAAATGTTGGAGGGTAGGCTCCAGATTTTTTTATTGATTTCAGTGGGCGTCCTTGGACAACTCAGCCTAGAAAGGCCTCTTCGCTCCTTGGGAGTGGGCAAAAAATGGAGGGATGCATTGGTATATTTCAATTCTTTTCCTCTGTTTTGTATTTGGCCACATTTAAAGCAGTATCACACCACTTTAGACAGTCATGGCTTCCCCCAAAGCATCTTGGGAACTGTAGTTTGTTAAGAAACCCGAGGCTTCTTACTTTACATCATGTTGTACGTTGAAGGAAAATTATACAAAAATGATGTATCATTGGTACCTAACTCCTACTAAATTAGCAAAAATGTATAGAACAGCTACAAATATTCATTGGAAATGCAAAGAGAAAGAAGGCACATTCCACCATATGTGGTGGACATGCAAGACAGTGAAAGCATATTGGGAAATGATTTATAATGAGTTAAAAAAATGTTTAAAATGACCGCTCCCCACATCAAATGGGGGGCGCCTTTTGCGTGGTCGCGCACAGCATCCCCAGATCTCAGTGCGGCTCCCGGTAGTATGGGCTGGCTTCGTCCTCCCCAGGCTGGATACCTGGAGGTCACCGCCTACCTCAACCCATCATCCAGTCCTGCCTGGGGAGGTGTTGCCAGGGGATTGGCCAGGTAAGGGGAGGGACCGTCCTGCCCCCACAACAGAAGGTGAATCTTACCTGCGAAGCGTCAGTTGGCTCCAGAGCTTCTCCCACCCTGCCCTCCCTCAGTTAAGGCTTCCTTGCAGGTTAACCTCTTCTTCACAGGTATGCGGACACTGCTACGTCATGGTTGCTGTTGAAGGGCTGGAAAGGAATTTTCCTGCATTGGCAGGTTTTGCCTTCCCCGTAGCAAAACGGCATAACTTTGGCGGTTTCAGGCCTTGGGCAGAATCCTTTAGTCTATCTTCCTAAAGGGGGTGGGGCTGAAGCGGTGACCCACGTCCCCCTAGTGGCGGTGATCCCAGGGTTCCCTGTTATAGGGGTCTTGAGAGGAGGCTTTGGGCATACGCCTAGAGGTTGTCATTGCTCTCCCCTGTGACTGTGGTGAAACGGGGGGTGGGCTCGCTGCTTGAACATATGTTCTCCAGAGCCAGCCCAATCCCCACACATTCTGGATAACCCTGATATCTCCCAGATCTCCGGCTGGGGACTGGGAAGGATAAACGCCCAATGCCTGAGCCAAGGTCTCCCTACATCTGAAACCTAATAAAGTTGTGGCCAATTTTAATCCCATAGCATGTTGTCTTGAGTCATTATTCCACTCAGGGGTCACCTGGGGTTGGGGGGACTCCGCCTGTCCATGGAATAACTTTTGTGGAAAAAACCAGAAGCTTTTTTATTAGGAGATTTAGGTCCAGAAATACCAAAGGAGCAGGAAAGACTGTTCATGTATGCTACGATGGCTGGGAGGATACTTTTGGCCCAGAGATGTAAGGAAGACGAAGTCCCTACCAGAGAAGAATGGTTAACAAGGATGATGGATTATGCCGGAATGGCAAAAATGACTGGGAAGATCAGAAACCAAGAAGACAATGTATTTAATAAAGAATGGGGAAAATATGTAAGTTATTTAGAGGAATACTGTAAATGATTAAAAACATTGGCAGGATTTTAAGAGCACTTGCAATGTATTAAGAACTATGGTAACAATTGAGTTTTAAGGAAATATAGAGAACATTATACGATGCAGCTGAATAAAAAGAGTAAATATGGAACCCATTGAGGGGTGGAGGGAAGTCTAGGGATTCAGAGAATCATATTTGTATAGGATTATGATTTATATATGAATGCAAATGTTAAATGTAAAACCAAATAAAAAATATTTTTTAAAAAAGAAACCTGAGGGTTCTTAGTCCTCTCACAGAACTACACTTCCCCGGGTGATTTAACAATGGATCCCTCTTCCCAGGGAGCTATTATCAGGTAGCTCAGAAATAAATTAAAAAGTTTGAGCATCTCTGCCCTAAAGGAAGAATGGTTGACTTCTTTTTTTTTTTTTTTTAATATTTTTTATTGCTTTTTTCCCAAATAGAAATACAAAGTCAATTATACAAAAAAAATAACAGAAAAGAAAAAGAAAAAGAAAAAAGTCATCCTTTCAAAGCATTTTTTCATAACCAACTGGACTTCCCCACGTCTCCCCCACCGTGCGTTCTTTACAATAAAATTTTTCAGCAAATTATAACCTTATTTCATACATTCTTTTGTTCTTTCAAATACTTGTAGTTTACGTTTAAAATACTTATTTTCAATTTACACTAATGACATATATAATATTCTTTTAAACATTAGTCCTTTCCTTTATATAACTTAGTTTCCTATACCTTAATCTTATTGCTGGAGCTGAATTTCCCTAATCATGCGAATTCTTAACATTCATATAACTTATAAAATTTTTGTAAATAATCTTTAAATTTTTTCCAATCCTCCTCTATTGCTTCTTCTCCCAAATCTCGGATCCTGGCAGTCATCTCGGCCAATTCCATGTAGTCCATCAATTGCGTCTGCCACTCTTCCAGTGTGGGTAAATCTTGGGTCTTCCAGTATTTTGCGATGAGAATCCTTGCTGCTGTAGTTGCATACATAAAAAAGGTTCTATCCTTCTTTAACACCTTCTGGCCGACAATGACCAGTAGAAAGGCCTCTGGTTTCTTGGGAAAGGTGTACTTAAACACCTTCTTTAACTCATTATATATCATTTCCCAGAAGGCCCTCACTTTTGGACAAGTCCACCAGAGGTGAAAGAATGTCCCTTCAGCCTCCTTACATTTCCAACATTTATTATCAGACAAATGATATATCTTAGCAAGCTTGACTGGGGTCATGTACCACCTGTATATCATTTTCATAATATTCTCTTTCAAGGCATTACATGCCGTGAATTTCATACCAGTGGTCCATAACCTTTCCCAGTCCTCAAACATAATGTTGTACCCAATGTCCTGAGCCCATTTTATCATGGCTGATTTGACTGTCTCGTCCTGGGTGTTCCATTTAAGCAGCAAGTTATACATTCTCGAAAGAACCTTGGTCTTTGGTTCCAACAATTCTGTCTCTAGTTTCGACTTTTCCTCCTGGAAACCTATTTTTTTGTCCAACTTAAAAACCTCTTGAATCTGAGCGTAGTGAAGCCAATTTTGCACCTTATTCCTTAATTTTTCATAACTCTGCAGTCTCCAAGTTTCTCCTACTTTTTCTATAATTTCCCCATATTTCGGCCAACCAACCTCCATATTAGGTTTTTTCCGGGCCGGAAGAATGGTTGACTTCCGATCGCTCAGACAAATGACACAGTGGATCTTGTGAGATCAACAATCCCATAAACCAAATCATTCCTAAGGCCAGCTTCATATCTGCACCCACTCATTTCCCTCAGAGTATTGACATCTGTGTGTGATTTACGTCACCCTGCCTGAAATTAGCCCTTGTAAATTTAGATCACAAAAGAAGGGCAGATAATCTTGGCACACGGTGGATATCTGCCCAACCGCATGGGAGTATTAAAGTGATAACAGCGTGACTAAGGTAAACACCAGCGCCCAAGCAAATGCCACGGCTGTCAGTTATCTCCCATGTGGTACATGTGAGGAAGAGCTACTTCCTTTTCCAAGCTGATCATATGGCGTCCCTCTGGGAATCCCCAGGATCGCTGGTGAGAAAAGCCCTTTGAGAGATGGAAAGCAAACACTGAACATACGGTGGCTTTCATCTTTGCTTTATTGGTTTTTTTGACCCCCAATGCTCCCAATGAACAGATGAGGTGTGCTTTCTTTCTTCATGATTGTTTTGCGGGAGTCAGAATTCTGTAAACCTGAAGCTCTTCAGATTCGGGATGGGAGAGACTGTTTGATTGTTCCTTGCCTTTTAATGAGCAACTGCCTAATTCACACTTCTTGAACCGATAGAGGAACTGAAGCATGCCTATCATTTGCAATTTGTACTTCCGCAAATTTTGTGACGCACTCCTCTAACCAAAACAGTGCGTACAAAATGCATATGTTAGGGGGAAAGTCTGCGTGACAATGCATACATTAGTGAAAACGTGTGTATATTAGTCAAAATTGCATAGAAAATTGTCCTTGTTGAGATAAATTTGCACTAAAATACTGATAATTACACACTTACACACACACACAAAAGTTGCTTCAGAAATTGGGTCCTCCCTTAAAGAGGGCATGTATTGCGGTGAGACCTGGAAAACCGACACCCTGTGTTGTGGGTGGGTACAATTGGTCAGCCACAATACCCGATTGGTAGGTCCCTCAAAGCTGGGTGCAATCTGGCCAATGGGACACAGTCCAAATGGTTCGAGGGACCTATTTATGCCCATGCACGTGACCTAGAGCTTCGTCTTTCGGCGTTTGCATTCAGAAAACCCGCCCACCTCTCCCTATATTTAGGGCTGTGCGCTTGGCCTTGCTATGCCGCCGTGTGTCATCTGTCATTGGGACAGGGGCACAGCAGGAATTTTCCCCACTTGGCTGATTGGCTGTTGCCATTTGGGTTTCGCCTGCCACGTAGCAAATCGTCACAACTTGTAAGGTTGCGGATAGGCTCTGGTTCATGTGATAGAGATGGGAGAACACTCTTGTCATCCCTATGTGAAGGGTATTCCGTTAAAGGAATCCAGGGACCGATGGTTTGGTCAACCCCTGAGAGGGGGTTGTGCCCGTGCCTGAGTCCAGGGGGACATTTGGGTGGTGGAGTTAGCCCGTTCCCGGATTTCTGCTTATCCAGGTGTTCACCCTTGGCTGACCTGTGCTGGTGCCCTGGGTCAGCGCTACCTGCATGGCAGGGAGCTAGTCGAAGCAGAGCCTATGCAACCAGTCACTTTCTGTAATCAATAAAGTTGTGGCCTAAATTCTGCCAAAAACCAAAACCAAAATTTGAGTCATGTGTGAATTTATTTAGGGGGGAGGTTTCTGGGTCTGAACACACAAATGTGGAGAACTGAATTTAAGATTGGAAAATGAAGTAACTGAGAGAAACTAAAACTAGGGTATCTGTCCATTTCCATCCGAGATGTTGCTGGACTCCAGCTCCCATCAGCCCCAGCCAACATGCCCAGTGTTCAGGGATGATGGCAGCTGTAGTCCATGGACATCTGGGAAGCCACAGATTGCACATCCTAGATATATAAAAAAGGTAAAGGTAAAATCTGGGTTTCTCTCCAGATTGATTTTCTCTGATTTGGAGCAGGTTTTTCCTTGGAAAGGAGAAGGGGAAAGGGGGAAAGACCTCAGACCTGTGCCTGGGAAGCATGGTTCAAGCAGAAAACTTTTTGGACCTGTGCTTTCTAGGACAGGACAAAGAGGAAGTGTGGGCAACCCCTTAGCTTCAGTACAGACTCCTTGCACCATTTCTGTTCATGTGAGGCTACTGAGTAATTCCAAGCCGACCCAAGTCATGCTTCCTGTTCCTCCTCTCCGTCTTCTTTTCAGACAATGACCAAGCATAAAATAACCAAAGCAATCTAGACCACAACTTCCTCCATCAAACCCACATCCCACAATTCTGACCCGTTGGTTAGAGAACTGAGAGATCCTACCTGCCCACAGACTGCCTCACCAGAGTGGTGCATGCTCTAGTTATCTCCTGCTTGGACTACTGCAATGTGCGCTATGTGGGGCTACCTTTGAAGGTGACCTGGAAACTACAACTAATCCAGAATGCGGCAGCTAGACTGGTGACTGGGAGCGGCCGCCGACACCACATAACACCGGTATTGAAAGACCTACATTGGCTCTCAGTTTCCGAGCACAATTCAAAGTGTTGGTGCTGACCTTTAAAGCCCTAAATGGCCTTGGCCCAGTATACCTGAAGGAGCGTCTCCACCTCCATCATTCTGCCCGGACACAGGTCCAGCTCTGAGGGCCTTCTGGCGGTTCCCTCACTGTGAGAAGCCAAGTTACAGGGAACCAGGCAGAGGGCCTTCTCGGTAGTGGCACCTGCCCTGTGGAACGCCCTCCCACCAGATGTCAAAGAGAAGAACAACTACCAGACTTTAATAAGACATCTGAAGGCAGCTCTGTTTAGGGAAGCTTTTAATGTTTGATGCATTACTGTATTTTAATATTTTGTTGGAAGCCGCCCAGAGTGGCTGGGGAAGCCCAGCCAGATGGGCGGGGTATAAATAATAAATTATTATTATTATTATTATTATTATTATTATTATTACTAACTAGGAAGATACCTTACGAGGGGAGGAAATGCCCATGTGGCTCTGGGCAGCAGGAAACAACGGATCATGCCCTTCTTCATTGCCAGTATTATATAGACATTCAAACTAGGTTTTTCCAACCCATCTTATATAAGTTTCCTGGATGTTCAGAACAACACAACATCTCCCCATTACTACAGGATGAGAGCCCACAAGTCACATATTCAGTCACCAGATTTTTTGCTGCCATCATAGATATTTGACGAAAAATAGTCTATGTTACAACTCAGTCCTAAACTGAAGGCCCATATTGTTAGATCCGCACTTCTGAAACCCACCCCATATAGCTGTGTTAACGGATCTTTTAATTTTTTTCATAAATGTTTACTCGCCCATTATCTATGCTTAACTAAGTATTCTATGTATAGGTTTAAATCTACGGTTGGTTCTTGCTCCTCTTTATTTATTAATTATTCGCTTAGATTCATACTGTTAATGCTATTTATTTAGAAGTTTTGCTTATGCTGGTCTATGACCATAATAAAGTACTTGACTGACTTGACTGACACTAACTAGGATGGTTTTAAAAGAGGATTAGACAACTTTGTGGAGGAGAAGGCTCCCAATAGTTACTAGACATGATGCCTATGCTGTGCTGAATACCATTTGCTGGAAAATGTAGAAGGGGAGAGTCCTCTTGTCTTTGGGTCCTCCTTGTTGGTTTCTTGCATGCATCTGGTTGGCCACTGTGAGCGGTAAAAAAAGGTAAAGGACCTCTGGACGGTTAAGTCAAGTCAAAGACAACTATGGGGTGCAGCGCTCATCTCGCTTTAAGGCCAAAGGAATTGGTGTTTGTCCACAGACAGCTTTCCTGGTCATATGACCAGAATAACTCAACCACTTCTGGCACAACAGAAGACTGTGATGGAAACCAGAGCGCATGGAAATGCCATTTACCTTCCTGCCGCAGTGGTAACTATTTATCTACTTGCACTGGTGTGCTTTCGAACTGCTAGGTTGGCAGGAGCTGGGACACAGCAACGGGAGCTCACCCCATTGCGGGGATTCAAACCGCTGACCTTCTGATCTGCAAGTCCAAGAGGCTCAGTGGTTTAGACCACACTGCTCTCACCCTGTGAGAACCAGATGCTGGACCAGATGGGTCATTGGCACAGCCCAACAGGCTCTTCTTATGTTCTTATGTTTACTGCCAGCACAGAAATATATGGTAAAAAATAATAATTAAGAAATGGGTTTCAAGTACATGTTTGGGTTAAAGGTGAGGCCCAGGTGTGAGAACACTGAATGCGACTTGTGCATACAGTACCGAGTTTGCTGAAGCAAAGGTCTGAGGTAAGTATAAGGCAGCTTCGCGGAAAACAGTGTGTAACCGAACCCAGATGATGTTTATTTTGTGGTTTAAAATAAGTCCCTCATTTGGGAGGGGTGGTTTAAATCACCCTTCAGCTGCTACGCTGAGAACATCAGACACAGACAGACTGTATTTCTAACAAATAGTCATTCCTTTATTGCATAAAAGGAGCCGTTAATAGAACAGCTTCGGGAAGCAAAGGGAAGTGCTCAGCTTTCTGTTTTTGTTTTGTTTGTGTATGTATGTATGTAAAGACTTTGCCCACACCTCTTCCTCTCTAACACTATGTTCTGCAGTATTTCCTCCTTTTATAGATTCACATAGGTAAAGGTAAAGGGACCCCTGACCATTAGGTCCAGTCGTAGCTGACTCTGGGGTTGCGGCGCTCATCTCGCTTTATTGGCCGAAGGAGTCGGCGTATAGCTTCCGGGTCATGTGGCCAGCTTGACTAAGCTGCTTCTGGCAAACCAGAGCAGCGCACGGAAACGCTGTTTACCTTCCCGTCAGAGTGGTACCTATTTATCTACTTGCACTTTGATGTGTTTTTGAACTGCTAGGTTGGCAGGAGCTGGGACTGAGCAACAGGAGCTCACCCCATTGCGGGGATTTGAACCGCCAACCTTCTGATCGGCAAGTCCTAGGCTCTATGGTTTAAACCACAGCGCCACCCGCGTCCCTTATAGATTCACATACTTTAGATCAATTTTCTTCCATGAATGCCTTGATGGGGGTGGGGTGTATTTTGCCCTCCCTGTAATTAATATTCAGCTAAAAAATAGGAGCAGCTGAATTCCATACCACACAGTGATGAACACCCACCAGAAGCCTTTTTATTACGTATTTTAGGTCAGGACATACCAAAAGAAATGAGGACTTTATTTATGTACGCCACTACAGCAGCAAGAATGTTGATTGTACAAAATTGGAAGACTGGAGAAATACCAACTAAAGAACAATGGCAAGAGAAGTTGATGACCTTTGCAGAACTGGCAAAAATGACAGAAAGACTAAGAGAAAAAGACAACAGAGACTTTGAAAAAGAGTGGGAACCATTCATATTATACTTGCAGAAACAAAGAAAAGCAATAGACTTGATGGCAGGATTTAAATAAAGATTCACATTATTAACATCAGAAAATGTTTGGAAGAT
The DNA here is from genome assembly GCF_964106645.2 of Podarcis pityusensis. Classification (NCBI taxonomy): domain Eukaryota; kingdom Metazoa; phylum Chordata; class Lepidosauria; order Squamata; family Lacertidae; genus Podarcis; species Podarcis pityusensis. The sequence goes on from NC_138035.1 coordinate 62,422,985, forward strand.
AGTGAAATAAGATGATGTATTTAATTTTATTTTTATGTTTTTAAGGTTTGATGCTATGTTATTAATAACTTTTTCTGTTGAGAGATAGCAAAGCGGGTGAAAATAGAAACAAACCAGAAACGCAAGTTGGGGGAAGTCTTGAAGAGGAGGGAGGGAGGAATATATAGCAAATGTTAAGAATTTGAGATGTATGTAATGAACGATGCTTTTGAATTATGGTGCTGGAGGAGACTCTTGAGAGTCCCATGGACTGCAAGAAGATCAAACCTATCCATTCTGAAGGAAATCAGCCCTGAGTGCTCACTGGAAGGACAGATCCTGAAGCTGAGGCTCCAATACTTTGGCCACCTCATGAGAAGAGAAGACTCCCTGGAAAAGACCCTGATGTTGGGAAAGATGGAGGGCACAAGGAGAAGGGGACGACAGAAGACGAGATGGTTGGACAGTATTCTCGAAGCTACCAGCATGAGTCTGACCAAACTGCGGGAGGCAGTGGAAGACAGGAGTGCCTGGCGTGCTCTGGTCCATGGGGTCACGAAGAGTCGGACACAACTAAACGACTAAACAACAACAACAACAACAACAACAACAACAACAACGAAAGAAATGGAAAATGAATAAAAATTTAAAAAACAAAACACAGTGATGAACACCTAAGTCCCAGTGTTCATTAGGCACAATATGCAGTTACCTTGTTGAATCAAGGCAGGTCTAGGTCTAGCCAATGTCTGGATGGAAGACCACCTGGGAATCTACCTGGTGTTCCTTCATATAAGGGAGATATGCATGCAGTAATCAATACCAATCATATGTCCTTGGAACATCTCATCCTGCCACAGTATTCCTGCCTCCACTGGAATGACTCCAGCCATTATTGTACTGCAGGGGTAGTCAATGTGATGTCTTCCACATGTTCTCAGACTACAACACCCATTACCTTTGGCTGTTGGCCATGCTGGCTAGGGCTGATGGGAGTTAGAGTCTAACAATGTCTGCAGGGCACCATGTTGGATAACCGTGATGTAATGCTTGGGCTGTTTAAGCAAAATAACAAAGAGAGCCTGAAGAGTCGTGCTGGTTTGTTGCCTGCGCCTGCCCCTCCTCAGGAAGGGTATCCTGTTAAAGGGATCCGGGGTGTGAATCCTGTCCGAAGCCTGGACGTGGACTAGGGCCATGTCACAACCCCTAGGGGGGCCTCTCAGGATGCCCCTATTTGATAAGTCATAAGTCACAGGGTACCCCCTATCTGTGGTTTACCCTTAAGTGGAGTCGTTGCAGACGGGAAGAGTCAAGATATAGCCTGACTTCACCCCAATGCGTAAGCCAAACCGCTCACATCTGTAACCAATAAAGTTGTGGCCTATTTGAACACACAAACCAAAATACTTTGTGTCAGTGTGTTTTATTGTTCTCCTGGGAACTTTGTGGCTCGGCTGCCTTGGCACGCAAATAACAAAGAGAGCCTGTTGCTCAGCCTTAGGTGGGCACACTGTTCACTTTCAGATTTACGAAGTCAAAATTAGTCACATCCGCGCTTGACAACCGGAACAATTTTACGCCGCCTCCACCCGTACACAAGCATCACCACACACATACAAAATGCTAATCTGGGAAGCTATATAAAAAAGTGTAAGTTATCCTTGGGTTGACTCCCGTAGGGAATCAATGATAAATTTTAAAATGAGTTAAGTATGGTTTTGAATCAACTCTCAAAATGATTGCTTCAAGTTCTGAAATCCCATGTTCAGACAGACTCTTCCTGACCAGGAGATGGTGAACAAAATATGTGAATGGGGAACTCATTCAAAATTGTCTATCATAAGAGATAACATAGATGCCCACTCCTGCATATCTGAAGTCAGAGGGGGGAGGGAGATCTTCAAAAAAGGTAAAGGTAAAGGACCCCTGGACGGTTAATTCCAGTCAAAGGTGACTATGGGGTTGCGGCACTCATCTTGCTTTCATGCTGAGGGAGTCGGTGTTTGTCCACAGACAGCTTTCCATGTCATGTGGCCAGCATGACTAAACCGCTTCTGGCGCAACAGAATACCGTGACACAGGGCCAGATTTAGGTTTGATGAGGCCCTAAGCTACTGAAGGTAACGGGGTCCTTTGTATGTCCAGCTGTCCTTTGTCAACAACAAATTGCCGCTGTTTTTTGTGTTGAATAAGACCCTGATGTTGGGAAAGATGGAGGGCACAAGGAGAAGGGGACGACAGAGGACGAGATGGTTCAATAGTGTTCTCAAAGCTACCAGCATGAGTTTGACCAAACTGCGGGAGGCAGTGGGAGACAGGAGTGCCTGGCGTGCTCTGGTCCATGGGGTCATGAAGAATCGGACACGACTAAACGACTAAACAACAACAACAAATATGCTATATGGTAATTTATGGACCTAACAGGTATCTGAAGCCATTTGCACATAACAAAATATGTATTTTATCAAACTAATTGTTGAACTGAAATACAATTAAGAAGTATATTAATAGTGAAATTTGGGGGGGCTCCCAAGAGAATGGGGCTCTAAGCTATAGCTTGTTTAGCTTATACGTAAATCTGGCACTGCCGTGACGGAAAGCAGAGCACACGGAAATGCTGTTTATATTCCCACCACAGCAGTACATATTTACCTGCACTGGCTTGCTTTCAAACTGCTAGGTTGGCAGGAGCTGGGACAGAGCAACGGGAGCTCACCCTGTCATGGGGATTCAAACCGCCGACCTTCTGATTGGCAAGCCCAAGAGGCTCAGTGGAGATCTACATGATATGTCTCTTCTGACACAGGGAGATATGAAGCTGCCTTAAAATGGGTCCGTCTAGCTCAGCATTGTCAACACCGACTGGTAGAAGCTCTCCATGTTTCAGGCAGGGTTTTCTCCCAGCCCAAACCTGGAGATGCCTAGGATTGAAGCTGGAACCTTCCTCATGCAAAAGCAATGCTCTACCAGGATTTAACTTCCTTCCGCAGGGCCTGTAAGACAGAACTATTCCGCCTGGCTTTCAATTTCAACTTAGCCTGATCTTTTATTCCCCCTCCTTCCCACCCCCTCCCCTTTTTATGAAAATTACCCTCTCTGGGATCCCACAGCTAATTCTCCCCTGGTCTCCTTGCTGGCCCAAATAGGACTAATTTAGCCAGCTAGCCCTGGTGATCATCTAATGTTTATTTGATGGATTTCCCCCCTAAATTGATTTTTGAATTCTGAATTTATTGTTATTCATGTTTTATACTGTATTTTATGCTGTATTTTGTTGCATCAGTTAAGTGTTTTAAATTTGTTGTTAGCCGCCCTGAGCCCGGTTTTCTGATCCAGGAAGGGCGGGGTATAAATAAATAAAAAATATTATTATTATACCACTGAGCTACAGTCTCTCTCTCTCTCTCTCTCTCTCTCTCTCTCTCTCTCCCTCTCCCAACCCTTCCTCACGCAAATGGAATGTCTGGCCTGAAAAACCATTTGTGGGGAACTTCCAGCTGAGGAACTGGTTAGCGGGCATTTTATGAAGGTGTTAACAGATCATTTGACTGTTTTGCACGTGTTTTGGAAAGCAACCACCCAACATGGTTGAGATGCAAATATCATACTTCAGGGGGGAAACTGGGCTGATACTTGGCATCAAGGAGCAAAGATCGCTAGAAGGGTAATGCAGATGACTGCATTCTAGGAAAGGACCCAAGTAACTTGATGCCTTAAATTAAGCAGGTTCTTGTTAGAGTAAACAGGGCACTGCCCCATCAAATTCAGCCTGCCCCACGCCCTACTTCACCCCTACCCTTCTTTAAAATTTCCTTTTCGTGTGTGGCTTCTTCCCCCACCCCCCAATAATAATTTTTATTTGGTTTTGCAAATATAAATTAATAACAATCCAAATTTAGAGATTTCTCAAAATCTCTGGACTTCCCACCTTCCCCTCTATGGGTCCTGTTGTACACCCTCTGAACTGCATATTTCCCCCACAATCCACATTTTGTATCTTTTCATCTTGTCCATGATATTTGCCACACTACAAGTGTTATTAAAATCCTGCTAGCGTTTCCATCTGTTTCCAGTGGTCTCCTAGATAAATTATAAATTCCCCCCATTCTTTACTGAAGTTTTGGTCTTCTTGGTTCCTGAGTCTTCCAGTCAGTTTTGTCATTTCGGCATAGTCCAACAGCTTGATTGGCCATTCCTCTCTGGTAGGGACTTTGTCTTCTATCCATCTCTGGGCTAGTAGCATGTTGTTGCATATATAAAAAGTCTTTTCTGTTCCTTTGGAATGTTGGTACCTACAATTCCTAATAAGAAAGCTTCTGGTTGTGTTTTTTTTTAAAGTTATTTTAAACATTTTTTTTCAATTCACTATATATCATTTCCCAAAATGCTTTTATAACCTTACATGTCCACCACATATGATAAAAGGTACCTTATTTTTCTTTCCATTTCCAGCAGATATTTGTACTTGTCTTGTACATTTTTGCTAACTTACTAGGATTCAGATACCACCAGTACATCATTCACCCCGCCCCCCTTTTTGGTGAGGGGCAGAGTTTATGTAATTCAGAATTCAGGTGTTCTACTCATGTGCCAGTGTGTTGTAGGGGTTAGTGTTGGACTAGGACTGGTTCCTGGAAGACAAGGGTTCATATTCTCACTCAGCCATAAAGCTCACTGGGTGATCTTGGGCTCATCACCATCTCTAAGCATAGCCAACTTCACAGAGTTGTGTGGGTTAACAGAAGAGGAGAACTATGTATGGCCGCCATGGAATTCTGGGAAGAAAAGTAGAATATAAACTTGGTAATGATGATGATAATGTCAGGTGTGCATGCAGGAGCCAGGCCTTGTGACCAATAGGACTCTGCAGTACTGGGGCCTTTCTAAGTTTGTTCTGAAGAGGCAAGGCGCGGCCTCACAGGTGAGGCCGATTGGTAACTCACAGCACCTGGTAGCAAGAGCCGGGAAGGGATATAAGGTCAGCATTTCCCTTTGGCTCTTTGCCACAGCAACACGCTTCCTGCCTTTGGCTTCTTGTTTCCTGATCCTTGAACCTCGGCTTCTTGACTCCCTGCTTCTTGATTCTTGGACCCTAGACTTACTGACTCTTTGCTTCTTGATCCTCGGACCCCTGACTTTGTGACTTCTGACCCCCGAACCCTTGGCTTCTTGGCTCCTGGCTCTCTAACCCTTGGACTCTTGGCTTCCTGGCTTCTGGACCCCCGTTCCTGCTCCCACCCCGCCATCTTGCCCCTGGTCCTGATGTCCCCTGCCGGGACTTCAATCACCCATGAATCGGACCATGACAGATGATGTGTCAACCCTGTACACAAGCAAGGGGAGCAGGGACAAGTGCACTGATCTCTTTTCATGAAGGTTTCCCATGTGATTTAGAGCACCCATTTTGGAGGGCAAAGGGAGCTCCCTTCTTCTGACTTCATCTTCCAACTTAGCTCAACACCGTCATCCCTGCTCAGATGATGGATTGGCACATGAGCAGCACCCTGCGCTTGTAGCGACATGGAAACCTGCGATGTGGATTTCCTCCATGCGATGAAGCCTTTCTGGGAAAAGGGAAGTAATTTTATGGAACAGCATTGCCAAATAATACTGAAAGAATGGAGGGAATCCATCATTGCTGACTGACGGCTCAAGCAAAGCTCCAGGATGTGTGGGCAAGCGAGCCCAAACGGCAATGGAGGGCATGGAGAATTTTATAGTGGCAAAGGAGGAGGGTTATTTATTACATTTTAATTAGCTACTACAGTTCAATTAGCTAAGAAAATTATCTTTCGAGGAGCGGTATCAGTCATACCTCATTAGTGGCTGGGTAAACGATCTTGGCTGCTAATGTTCCCCTAGCACTTCATCTGCTGTTAAACTGGGAGGTGTTTAATTCTAATCACCTGACAGAGTCGTTACAGTAGCAGAACAATGGGAGAAATCTGGGGTTTTCCCCTTCAGTCAAACCAATGCAACACAGTTCCAGGCACGTACATGATGATGATTATTTTTTGAATGTTCTAATTAGAAAGTGATGAGCAGGGACATGAATGGAGCATAAAACTCTTGAGACATCAGGTTATCGTGACATGCTGCTGGCTCCCCTACTGCGTCAACACAGGAGTGCTCTACACATGTGTAAATGAAAAATAAGGCTATTCTCAAGAGTGCTTCTGGCAGGTCCAGACACATTTGCACCATGTTCAGGGGGAGTTAGGCCATCCTGTACCACGGGCTGGAGAATCGGTGCCCCTTCCATAAGTTGCTGAACTCCGACTCCCATCAGCCCCTGCCAGCATGGCCAATGTTCAGGAATGATGGGAACTGGAGTCCAACAGCATCAGGAGCAGGTCTGGAACCACTTTGCGGCCTGAGGCAAAGAACAAGATGGCGTCCCCTGTTCCATGTACAGAATCCAACCTGGCTGGCAGATGAATCTGATGTTGACACTGGGGTAACATCCTCTACCACACAGGGTCGGATTTAGGTTTGATGAGGCCCTAAGCTACTGAAAGTAAGGGGCCCTTTATACGCCCAGCTATCGTTTGTCAACAACAAATTGTCACTGTTTTTGTTGTTGAATATATGCTATATGGTAATTTATAGGTATCAAAAGCTATTTGCAAGGGACGCGGGTGGTGCTGTGGGTTAAACCACAGAGCCTAGGACTTGCCGATCAGAAGGTCGGCGGTTCGAATCCCCGCGATGGGGTGAGCTCCCATTGCTTGGTCCCTGCTCCTGCCAACCTAGCAGTTCGAAAGCGCATCAAAGTGCAAGTAGATAAATAGATACCGCTCTGGCGGGAAGGTAAACGGCATTTCCGTGTGCTGCTCTGGTTCGCCAGAAGCGGCTTAGTCATGCTGGCCACATGACCCAGAAGCTGTACGCTGGCTCCCTTGGCCAGTAGAGCGAGATGAGAGCCGCAACCCCAGAGTCGGCCACGACTGGACCTAATGGTCAGGGGTCCCTTTACCCTTTACTTAAAGCTATTTGCACTTGCGCGTCGAGGTCCCCAAGACACCCCCCCCAAGAAAAACACAATTGAACTTCCGGGGTGGCGCCATCGGCAATGGCGGACTCCCTCTGAACTGGAGGGACTAGCTCCGTGGGAAACGGGTCTTCTCCGCTACGGTGAAGCGGGGACCCTTTCAAAAATCACAGGCAGATGAAGCCTGTGACCATGGGACTCGGCGGGCACCTTTAGCGCCCCCCCAACTCGCTAAGGAACCCACTAACGGGCTCCGAAGTGAAGAGGGGGAAGTGGCGCGGTGCTGTGAGTCAACTGCTATTTCCGTGGAGCGAAGCCGCATAGCCGTTGCCGGAGAGCGCTGCCTTTTTCCTGGGACAATTTGGACTCTAAAATAAGCACCCGTGAGTACTTAGACTTTGAACAACTGGACATTAGATGGGGACTTGCGAGCAGAAAGGAATTGGATTTTAAAAATCTATTTCAATTTGGTACGGAACGGGAAGGTCTAAACAGGAAGTCAGCCTTCCGTTCTTCTGTAGATAGAATAAAGCAAGGACAACGTAAACTAAAGCTCAGAAAATTGCTTTTAAGGATTGGATTTCATCATTTAAAATTGTGGAACCCCCCTTCGACAGCAGGAGAAGAAGGGGGATCTTTTTTGGACTGTTTAAAGTGAGTTTAAAGTAAAGCAACTTCCCTCCGTCCTGATCCTGGAGCGGGGTGTCAGGACTGATGTTTGAAGTTCATTGACCAGAGACAAACGTTTTTGACAGATAGCTAAAAGAAGAGAAACATAGTGATTCCACTGTTTCCCTTCGCATTTCAAAGGAACAAATATTGACAAGGTATCTCAAAAAGGGAAACTTTGTTGCAAGATCAAATAGAAGTTTTCCCCCTAGAGGGAGACTGTGAAACTGTAACCAACTCCAGGGAGCCGGCAGCTGTTTACAGACTACAATCGTGGGAATAGGCATTTGACCTTGCAGGACAATGTATTCAGAAGCTTTGTTGTGTGCTTTCTACAAAACAAATGCCCTACTGGAACAGTTACATGAGAAGGTGAATTTGATGACGACTTCGACTAGAAATTTTGAACAGGCAGTGGGAAATTTTGAACAGACAGTGGGAAAATATGTGGAGCCCACCCAGGAATTAAATCAGGAGTGTGTCCTGACAGAACAGGCCCAACAGGAATATGAGTTTTCGGATTTGACAAATGAACTTGGAAAAAGCCAGATTTGGAAAGAAAAAGTTTGGTTTGGCTTGGAAATGGGGGGCTGGATTGACCCCCCTATGCTGGGATGTTTGGACTTTTCAAATCTGGCAATGGGCCGTGAGATGTTTGGGATTGTGGGGGCTCTTAATTTTGGAGGGTCTTTGAAACATGCTTTTAAATACCATATGGAATTCAGTGCTGAATATGGAAAAGGGGCTGATCTGTCGAGACGGGTTAAAAATATTGCCAAGCTGGGGTTACCACGAGCAGGTGACAAGGGAAAATACAGTTACAAATATGAAGAAGAGCTGTGAAAGGGACATGGAAGAGACTTGAGGGCCTTGGATATAAGGTTGCCAGGTTAATAGGCCAGATCGATGGGATAATAAGGACTGACTAAACCCGGAACCAGGAGGAAGGGACGTTGGATGAAGATTGGATCTGTTTGTATTTCTTTTTTCTACCATTAGAACTGTTTTATAAAATTGATGAATGTCAGAAAAATGTTGGAATGAAATTACTCGGCTTTAGTAAAGATGGTTAAAGAATTATGAAAGAATATTATGGTTATGAGAAGTTGGTAAGGATAAGATTTAAGTTATAAGCTTTAAAAGGTTTATCTCTTATAGAAAGATAAGATCAAAACTGTTTAGGGTGATGTAATGACAGAATATTATGAAATATGGAAAGGATTTGCTGGGATAATTAATAACTAGGATACAAAGAAAGGGAGGAGGAGGAGGTCAAAGAAAGAAGGTAATGACAGTTGAGGATTCGAGAATAATGAATTTGTTTTTAAATGTTCTTAAATTGTATTTTTGTTTTTTCTTCTGTCTTTTTTTCTTTTTCTTGAATTTGTATTTGTATGGTTGGAAGGGTTTCCCCCCCCCTTCCTTTTCTACTTTGTTAACTATTTTTATTTTGTATTTTCTTCTGCTTTTATTTTATGTTGTAACACTTTGAAAATTTCAATAAATATTTTATATATATAAAAAAAGAAAAACACAATTGACACTTAATTTTTGTTTAAGGTTTTTGGCATAATTTTGGCCACAACTTTATTCAAATTACAGCAATGTGAGTGGTTGCTTAGGCATTGGTAGCACTAACTGACCCCGCACGGGGACAGCTCTGACATTCGCACCCCCCGCAAAGTCAGCAAGGGTAAATCACCTGGGGAGAGAGACGGGACTGGGAACCATGCCTCACCTCTCCCCAGCATGCTCCCAGGGGCTTGCGTGGCCCTAGCCCCTCACCAGGGGGTTTCAGACAAAAGCATGGGGAGCCCCTGGGTTCCTTTAACGGAAAACCCTTGAAGCAGCAGCAGCAGCAGCAGCATTTTGGAGGGGCAGGCACAGCCGAATCCATACCCCTCCACCAACCAATTCCAAGACCAATGCCTAACCGCAAACCTTACAAGTTGTGACGATTTGCTACGCAGTAGGCAAAAACCAAGTGGCACACACTAATCAGCCAAATGGACAAAATTCCTACCAGGCCTCTGCCCCAAAGCAGACGACCCCATGACAGGCATAGCAAGGTCAAGCAAACAGCCTAAAATTAGGGAAGGGAGGGCGGGTGATCCGAAGTAAGCAGCGAAAAGAGGAAGTTCCTCGCTGCGAGCATTGTATTTAACAAATAGGGCTGTCAATCAACAAATGGCAACATCTAGATTTCCCCAGTAACAGCCTGCCCCTGCTTAAAGGATGGCCAAACCATTTGCCTAGTAACAGTGAGGTGTCTTGTCAGCCCCGTCCTCAACCTGTGCTCTCCATGAGGGAGAACACACTATAACAAATAGGAGCCTACACAACACAAAACACTGTTGCTGTATGTAGGTTTATTTTATTTGTTTTTTATCTTACATTTTGGAATGTAACGGTGCATGTCTGAGGAAACTGCTGCCACCCCCTGGTGTTTTTAATATTTGTTTTTATGTTTTTGTTTTTACAAGTATAAAATTATAACAATACCATCATACACTTCCACATTGACAGATTCCTCCGAATCTCTGGACTTCCCACCTTCCCCTCCCTGGGTCCTATTATTAAACCTTTTCTACTGCATATTTTCCAATAATCTATATTTTACATCACTCCACTGTCTCCATAGTACTTGCTACATTACAAGTGTTATTGTAATCCTGCTGATGTTTTCATCTGCTTACAGCAGTCTCCAAGTTAAATTATGAATTTTCCCCATTCTTTGTTAAAGTTCTGGTCTTCTTGGTTCCTGAGCTTTCTGGTCAGCTTTGGCATTTCGACATAGTCCAACAGTTTGATTTGCCATTCTTCTCTGGTAGGAACCTTTTCTTCTTTCCATCTCTGGGCTAATAGCATCCAGGCGGCTGCCGTCACATACGTAAAAAGTCTTTTCTGCTCCCTTGGAATATTGGCACCTATAAAGGTAAAGGGATCCCTGACCATTAGGTCCAGTTGCAGATGACTGGGGTTGCTGCGCTCATCTCGCTTTACTGGCCGAAGGAGCCAACGTACAGCTTCCGGGTTATGTGGCCAGCATGACTAAGCCACTTCTGGCGAACCAGAGCAGCGCACGGAAACGCCGTTTACCTTCCTGCCGGAGCGGTACCTATTTATCTACTTGCACTTTTGGCCGTGCTTTCAAACTGTGAGGTTGGCAGGAGCAGGGACCGAGCAACGGGAGCTCACTCCGTCGTGGGGATTCGAACCGCTGACCTTCCGATCGGCACGCCCTAGGCTCAGTGGTTTAGACCACATCCCAGGAAGGGGATCATATCCCCTAAATCACTGATGCAGGGGTTTATTTGTTTGCTGTTAAAAGCACAGGAAAAGTACCAGTCATGTAGCAAGCAACTGTTGAGCAGCTGACACTTTTCCTGGAATGGAGGTAATGGATAAAAGGAAATTTACCTAAAAAGATCTGTTTCAGGTTTACGTCAAATGGCCGATCAAAAGGTAACAACACTAAAACTACTCCATAAAGAAGTTCAGCCCATACTGCTTTTTATTCCAAAGCAGTGAAGTAGCTCCCCATATTTGATTTCTTTCCACATTCTTCATTGGGTAGGCCAGTTTGTTGCAAAACAAAAAATCAGGGCCCTTTAACAGAAGTACATAGAATTGCTTCTGTTGTCTTTTGCGTCAAACTTACCTATTCACAGGTGATGTTTAGAACAGCCAGTTTGTTTCTTGCGTGACAAAAAAATAATAAGAAGCAGTTGTTTGGCTGGTTGGTGTAACATGTCGCTACATCCCCAGGCGAAGGTGAACTCTGCGGAGTTGAGTCATTTTCAGGAGAAAGGCATGTTAAGGTTACACATGAAGACTGAGATAAGAGTTCAAATGGGATCATTCAGCACCTCGTGGGAATCACATGTGACCTGTGATTTCCCCAGTTACTCCCTGACAAACCTCCAGCTAAAGAGAACACGGCACTTTCCCAGAAAACCCCCCACCTACACAAAGAGAGAGAGTGCCAACAGGAAATTCCCAAAGCTATAGATCAGAGGTGGGAAAGTAGTGGCCCGTGAGTCTGACTCTAATCAGCTGCAACAAACAATACAAGCAACACGAAGACCAGTATACTAGATAGCACTGCAAGTCTTATTGCATGATATACCATATTTTTTGCTCTATAAGACTCACGTTTTCCCTCCTAAAAAGTAAGGGGAAATGTGTGTGAATCTCATGGAGCGAATGCAGGCTGCGCAGCTATCCCAGAAGCCAGAACAGCAAGAGGGATTGCTGCTTTCACTGCGCAGCGATCCCTCTTGCTGTTCTGGCTTCTGAGATTCAGAATATTTTTTTCTTGTTTTCCTCCTCCAAAAACTAGGTGCGTCTTGTGGTCTGGTGTGTCTTATAGAGAGAAAAATACGGTACATGATTTAGTACAACAAAAACAAAACATGTACACTTGTAAATTCTCTAATATATTTGAAATCAAATGACCACACGTCTGTCAATCTTTAAAGTCCGTAGAAGTATAATAAGTCTATAGTTGAAACAAAGTAATAGATGCTATTATGTGGGCTAAGCGGTAAAACTTTTTTTAGGCCTTCATGGTGCCGAAGTAGTAAGTGAATAACAACGTAGGACAGTGATCCCGGATAATCTGACTCTTTCGCTGGAATCTTCTTCAGCACAACCCATAGGTTAGAAAAATGCACATGGAACAGTGGTCGTGAGGATATGTAAGCAGTGGTTTTACCGCTTTAAACACCACTTAAGGTAACTTAAGAAAATGATCCACGAAAACAACCAAAATAAAAGCACATCGCAGTAAAGAAATAGACTGAAATACAAACGAGAGCTGCAGTATTTTTTAAAAAAGAATTGGGTGGGTTGGGTTTTTTTTTTTTGTTAATTTATATACCATGAATGAAAAACAAACAAACCTACAATGCTTCTAAGCAGTAGCCTGGCAATCTCTCAAGGCTTTCTGTTAGCAACCAACAAAAGTCAAAAGTCTTTGGGGGGTCAGATGTAAGGATAGCCGTATCTGTCAATTTTAGTTTTGCTGTCATTTTTCCTGTCTGAAATTCTGTTCTACGCATTTCTACAGAAATTTGCATTAAAAAAACAAAAGCCCTCGTGAGAATCCACCGGCATTTTAGTGTGAATTTCTCCCAACGGATCTGTTACTGCATGCACTTTTAACCAATACACACATCCCCCCCCCAATCAGTTTCCTCTAATATAATGTACCTTTGTGTGCTTTTTTCACTAACGTGTGCATTTAAACACCTCTTTCCCATTGCACATTTTCGTATGTGTTGTTTGGCTGGAGAGCTGTGCCACGCAATTTTGAGAAGTGTGATGGTCTAAGGATGGCTTTGTGTTTCAGTTTTCGTCTCGGTTTGAGAAGTGGGGATCAGGTAGTTGCTAATTAAGATGAAAACAGGCTTGCATTTCTCTCCCAGACCCGGCCAGGTGTCTAGCAACCCTGATTCATCACCGCTTTGCAACTGGACGTCTTCTACAAATCACCCACCCATTTAGAAGCAGAGCCTCCTGCCCAACCCTGTCACAAATACGACTGCCCTTTTACTAATGGTACTTTGTGAGGTAAATTGAGGAGCGACTTCCTTCACTTTGTTTACTCTGAAAGGCAGCTGCGTAGGAGTTTATTAGATACCATGCCCAAGAGGGATTTCCTCATGGTAAGCTTTCTATCTTCATTTATAACGACTTTGAGAACTTAATACAGTTTTATGACTATCTTACTTTAAAATCCCCCAGGCTTACTGGCATTTAATTTAGGTAAGCAGCAGTTTGCTCAGCTGCGTTATTTGCACAGGTTGCTGAGGAAGAACTAGGGGCTTTTGTGGGCAAGAGGAACCTACATTATAATTATATAGCGAGGTCAGGTAGGAAATGAAAACACATCTCTCTCTCTCTCTCTCTCTCTCTCTCTCTCTCTCTCTCTCTCTCTCTGCTAATGGCAAATAAGCAAGCATCATTTTGGACAGATACTGCTCACTTTTCTTCAGGCAAGTCTGCTTTGCCTAGGCCAGGGTGGAATCTAGACACATATAAAAAAACGCTGTGAAAATGCTTTTTTAAAAAAAGTTTTGAAAAATGTATCAAATTTGCCTTAAGCTCACCATCGCCATCTAGTGTTACATTTGTGTAATGCACTTAAAACGTTATATTTGCAGCTGTATAGCTGAGTTCCAGGTGTGAGGAACCTTTGGCCCTCAGGATGTTGCTGAACTACAACATACCCGTAACGTACCCTCCAAGTTTCCTAATTTTCCAGGACAGACTCGGAATTACAAAAGCTGTCCCAGTTTCTGATTTGATCCCAGAATGTTCTGGCTTTTCCTTTCCCTTTCCTTCCACGTCTCCGAGAACAATTAAAAGTTGTGCGTGCGTGCGTGCGTGCGTGCGTGTGTAGGTGCAAAAACTGAGTCCTGTTTATATGGAAAATAAAATTCCTGCACCCAGTGAAGGAAATGGTGAAGCTGGCATACAAAGCCTATAATTATTTTTATTTTTATTAAAGATTTCTTGGTTTACAAAAGTATGTGCAATGTCTCTTTTTTCAAGTTACATTTTCTCCAGATCAGTTTTCATTTGTTGAGACATTAGGAAAGTCTGACCAATCCACTTTAAACTCTTTAACAGCCCAGTTCACTTTGAGATCCAGACTTCAGCTGGCTCCAGTGCATAGCCCCAGTTTAGAATAGAAGCAATTGCTATAATTTAAACAGAAATACAATACATCTCACCATAGTGGGGGAACAAGACTGTGACCAGGAGACCTCAGTCTGCTGACCAGGTGGATGGCAACTTCTAAGCACCTGATGGTCTCCTTTCATACGGTCCTTTAAAGCAGACTTGGACTGGACAACTCTTCAGATAAAGGACCCCTTCAAATACAGGACTGCCTCTACAGAGTAGGGAAATCGGTTCCTCCCTTAAAGACGGCAGATGTTGTGGTGAGACCTGGCAACCAAACCCTGTGTTGTGGGTGGGTTCGATTGAATAGCCACAACACCTGATTGGTAGGTCCCATGATGCTGGGCTTAATCAGGCCAATGGGACGCAAGCTAAACGGATCAAGGGACCTATATATACCTATGCACGTGATCCAGAGCTTCCTCTTTCGGTGCGTGCATTGGAACACCCACCCACCTCTCCCTATATTTAGGGCTTGCACTTGACCTTGCTATGCCATCATGTGTCATCTGTCATTGGGACAGGGGCACGGCAGGAATTTTCCCCACTTGGCTGATTGGCTGTTGCCATTTGGGTTTCGCCTGCCACGTAGCAAATCGTCACAACTGCTAAGGTTGTGGGTAGGCTCTGGTTCAGGTGATAGGGATGGGAGAATGCTCTCGCCATCCCTATGTGAAGGGTACTCTGTTAAAGGAATCCAGGGACCCGATGGTTTGGTCAACCCCTGAGAGGGGGTTGTGCCCGTGCCTGAGTCCAGGGGGGCATTTGGGTGGCGGAGATAGCCTGTTCCCAGCTTTCTGCTTATCCAGGTGTTCACCCTAGGCTGACCTATGCTGGTGCCCTGGGTCACTGCTACCTGCCACGGTGCAGGGAGCTAGTCGAACCAGAGCCTATGCAACCACTCACTTTCTGTAATCAATAAAGTTGTGGCCTAAATTCTGCCAAAAACCAAACCAAAATTTAAGTCTTGTCTGAATTTATTTAAGGGGGAGGTTTAAAGGTCTGAACACGCAACACAGCTGCCCTAACTCAGGCCCAGAAAACCGTGAATGGGTTCAACTCACTGCATGCACACAATTTTTAATTTTTTTAAAAAAATGTTTTATGCTCTTGTACTTTGCTGTATAAAGGGGACGCGGGTGGCGCTGTGGGTAAAACCACAGTGCCTAGGACTTGCCGACCGTATGGTTGGCGGTTCGAATCCCCGTGGCGGGGTGAGCTCCCGTCGTTTGGTCCCAGCTCCTGCCCACCTAGGAGTTCGAAAGCACCCTTAAGTGCAAGTAGATAAATAGGTACTGCTTTATAGCGGGAAGGTAAACGGCGTTTCCGTGTGGTGCGCTGGTGCCGGTTCGCCAGAGCAGCTTCGTCACGCTGGCCACGTGACCCGGAAGTGTCTGCGGACGGCGCCGGCTCCCGGCCTCTAGAGTGAGATGAGCGCACAACCCTAGAGTCTGTCAAGACTGGCCCGTATGGGCAGGGGTACCTTTACCTTTACCTTTACTTTGCTGTATCTTTATCAGTAAATCACCACACAACTTTTAAAAAGGATTCTCCCTTAATTTTTTACTTGGTCTACTTGACCACTGTGGCAACGGGATCTGATGGACCTTTGATTTAATCCAGCAGGGCTCTCCTTAGGCTCTTGAGCGTATTGTGAATTAAATTGATGCTGCTTGTGTAGCAATACGTGGACTGGTTGACAGGAATTAAAGCAGAAGCTGAGCTCCTAATTGTCACCAGCTTATTAAACCCTAAATGCAAAATGTTTCAGTTCTTCTAGGATCTTTTAAACTGTTGGGTAGATTAAACAAGAGCAGCAGCAGCAGTAGTAAGGAGAGAGTGCTGCAAGATTCCTGGATGCTTAAAGTGAAACAATAAAGTTGGCGTTATATCACCCTCATGTGTCCATGTAGAAAAATTGCAAGAGTTGTATAAAGGGCAGAAAGCAGGCGGTCAAAATGAGCTGATCTTATTTGCAAAGCTGGACTAATGCAACAGTGACCCATCAGTCAGTTTCTTGTTTTTGTTTTTTAACTAGATTTAATTCAGGTTCGAAAAAGTTATTGGAAATAAGGCCAGTGTTCTGTGGTTTTCTGACAGGACCAGCCCAGAACTCCTGACAGGCAGACCACCAATTGTCCAGACCACTAATAATAATAATAATAATAATAATAATAATAATAATAATATTTGTACCCCACCCATCTGGCTGGGTCTCCCCAGCCACTCTGGGTGGCTTCCAACAAAGATTAAAAATACATTAAAATGTCACACATTAAAAACTTCCCTGAACAGGGCTGCCTTCAGATGTCATCTAAATGTCAGGTAGTTGTTTATTTCCTTGACATCTGATGGGAGGGTGTTCCACAGGGCGGGCACCACTACCGAGAAGGCCCTCTGCCTGGTTCCCTGTAACCTCACTTCTTGCAGTGAGGGAACCGCCAGAAGGCCCTCAGTGCTGGACCTCAGTGTCCGGGCAGAACGATGGGGGTGGAGACGCTTCTTCAGGTATACTGGGCCGAGGCCGTTTAGGGCTTTAAAAGTCAGCACCAACACTTTGAATTGTGCTCGGAAACGTACTGGGAGCCAATGTAGGTCTTTCAAGACAGGTGTTATGTGGTCTCGGCGGCTGCCCCCAGTCACCAGTCTAGCTGCCGGATTCTGAATTAGTTGTAGAGGATATGTAGACATTCATACCCTCCAATGTAAAAATAGGGATGTCCTATTCAATAACAATAATCTCCTTGGCTCAGGGGCTGCATAACTCCATACCCTCCCATATTTCTCCGATGAAAATAGGGACGTCCTATGGTAAAGAAGGACAGTCCAGGATCAAATCAGAAACTGGGACAGCTTCTGTAAATCTGGGACTGTCCCTGGGAAATAGGGACACTTAGAGGGTCTGGACATTATTTTGTAGGGCCTACGGCTGACCTTAGGACTTATGGAGCTCGTAGATGCATACCCTCCAACATCTTGAGTCCCCAAACCAGGACGCATGTCTTCCCTCCTGTCCTCCTGCGCGAGTCACGAGACACACACATGACCACTGAGTCCTAAATACACACTTATTTTTGAAGCCATGCTTGCCTGGCATTCAACAACACATGTTGTTGCAGCTCTGAAAAAGTTCTTTCTGGGGTGAGATCTCGGCACAAAATCACATGAGATCACTGTACCCAAAATGGTTGCCGTGCTCTTGTGAGAGAAAAAGCGATGTCCCTTTTTTTTTGGACACCCTGCGTATGGCGGATGTCATAAGCTCTCCTGAGACCATCACCTTGAATGATACAGTGGTACCTCGGGTTACAGATGCTTCAGGTTACAGATGCTTCAGGTTACAGACTCCGCTAACCCGGAAATAGTACTTTGGGTTAAGAACTTTGCATCAGGATGAGAACAGAAATTGTGCTCCGGCGGCGCGGCGGCAGCAGGAGGCCCCATTAGCTAAAGTGGTGCTTCAGGTTAAGAACAGTTTCAGGTTAAGAATGGACCTCCAGAACGAATTAAATTCTTAACCCAAGGTACCACTGTACTTCACTTGAGGAGACTGAAGGTTTGGGGTAACACGTGAACCCTGAACTGGTTTTTTCTCTCCTCTCTAGACCCATCACAGAACCTCAGGAGTTGGCAACGTGTCTGAACAGAAGCCCAGAACATATTGCCAGTTATTCCTGAGTCCTGCTTATTTGGAAAGTTGGGGAAATGTCATGAGCATCAGCACAAAATGGCTACCATGGGGGTGTAGTTCATCACAAGCTGTGGGGCAATGGTCATTGTGCGAAAAGCCATGTTGCTTCATTAGTTTGCAATCGACATACCCTTCAACATTTCTCCTATGAAAATAGGGGCATGCTATTCCATAATGACAATAATTTTATTATTTATACCCTGCCCATCTGACTGGGTTCAGCCCGGACACTGAGGTCTAGCTCCGAGGGCCTTCTGGCGGTTCCCTCCCTGCGAGAAGTGAGGTTACAGGGAACCAGGCAGAGGGTCTTCTCAGTAATGGCACCCACCCTGTGGAATGCCCTCCCATCAGATGTCCAGGAAATAATCAACTATCTGACTTTTAGAAGACATCTGAAGGCAGCCGTGTTTAGGGAACTTTTAATGTTTGATGTTTTGCCGTGTTTTTAATATTCTGTTGGGAGCCGCCCAGAGTGGCTGGGGAATCCCAACCAGATGGGTGGGGCATAAATAATAAATAATTATTATTAATTATGATTCAAACAAACACTCACACACCCACTGGATATATCCAATCATAAATCTCATCACACAGAAGTGGTTCTGATCCTTTCATCATGGGGCCAGGGAGATAGTCATCAAAACTGTGACAGCGGACAGGATGAACTCACATTCTTATCCACTGTTTCAGTCCCAATCCTCTTCCTCAATGTGGCACCTCAATGTGGGGAGTTGAGACGTACATCTGACAACATTGTGTTTATGGTCACATGTAGTTTGGCTCATATAAGAGCACTAAATTCCTATCTTCTGTTCTGGACACAATACCAACAGTCCAAAGCAGTAGATTCTGAAAATGGAGTTATCTCTGTTCAGACAAAAAATCAATTTGGGGATGACAGTTTTATTAAATAACTTCCTGAAATATCCACTATATTTGCTTATCTCACAATAGGTTCTGTAGTTTTCATTGTTGCTATGGAAGTTCTTCCCCCTCGGAAGCCTTGCGAAATTATTATTGTTATTCTTATTGATTTCTGTACTATTAGACTTAGGAATTCAAGGTGTCACGCGAAATGAATATTTGCATATAGCATCTTTCCCTCCACACACATTATCCACCTACCTGCTATTAGAAGCCCATTACCAGATTACAAAATTGATTCTGCTGTCTTTTGTGTGGGCTGCATTTTGATGCTTGCAAGCAATTTTTGTGCCAGGAAAAATCCCTGTGGCTTATTGTTGAAAGGGCAGATATAATGTACGCTTGTTATTTATTTCATTTATGAATCTCTTCCCGTGAGGCACCCCGAAGCAATCTGCAATTGAATTACAGGTATGGAACTGTGACATGTATGAAAAAGGTGAAAGGATTGCATACTTCAAAAAAACAAAAAACAAAACCAAAAACCAAAAACCAGTTAAAGAATCATAAATATAAAAATAGTTTAAAACAACAGCATGTACATAAAGCCAAATCCATTATAAGACATGAAACCAACCAGTGCTTTTTTCTGGGGGGGACGCAGGGGTACGCACACCCCTAAACCAGGGCTGGATTTAGGTTTGATGAAGCCCTAAGCTACTGAAAGTAATGGGGCCCTTTATATATCCAGCTGTCCTTCATCAACAACAAATTGTCGCTGTTTTTTGTGTTGAATATATGCTACAGTGGTACCTCGGGTTACATACGCTTCAGGTTACAGACTCCGCTAACCAAGAAATAGTGCTTCAGGTTAAGAACTTTGCTTCAGGATGAGAACATAAATCGTGCTCTGGTGGTGCAGCAGCAGCAGGAGGCCCCATTAGCTAAAGTGGTGCTTCAGGTTAAGTACAGTTTCAGGTTAAGTACAAATCTTCGGAACGAATTAAGTACTTAACCCAAGGTACCACTGTATATGGTAATTTATGGACCTGATAGGTCTCTAAAGCCATTTGCACATTAAAAAAAGTGACATTTTAGGGAGCAGGCTAGCAGGCGGGGCCCATGACGTACATCAGAGGACCCTACACAACACAAAACACTGTTTCTGTATGTAGGTTTTATTTTATTTGTTTTTTATCTTATATTTTGCAAATGGACATCCAGTTCCCCTCCTCCTTTAATTTTTTTGGGGGGCCCTCAAGAGAGTGGGGCCCTAAGCTATAGCTTGTTTAGCTTATACAGTGGTACCTCTGGTTGCGAAAGGGATCCGTTCTGGAGGCCCGTTTGCAACATGAAAAGAACGCAACCCACAGTGGCGTGTCTGCGCGCGCGCGGGTTGCGAGTCGCCACTTCTGCACATGCACGTGACGTCATTTTGTGCATCTGTGCATGCGCGAGTGGTGAAACCTGGAAGTAACCCTTTCCGGTACTTCCGGGTCGCCGCGGGACCTAACCTGAAAGAACGTAACATGAAGTGGATGTTACATGACGTATGACTGTACGTAAATCTGGCACTGCCCTAAACATTTTGTGAATCTAAGTTTGGCCTCATTGAGGGGCAGTATTTCAATATAAGCAGGAAAATGAGAGTACCCCTAAATATATTTTTTAAGGGGGGAAAAGCACTGAAACCTACTAGAATAAATATTTTAGAATGCTTGTTGAAAGAGAAAAGGCTTTTGCAGGCCAAAAAGACAAGACATAAGACAGTATGCAGTAGGAGTCAGTTCCAAAGGATAGGCTCAGCCATCTTAATGGCCCAATTTTGACAAATACAGAAAAATAACTGGCAAACAGGCCAACGTGCTTGAGGGATAGGTGCGTGAGTGAGAGGAGGCACATTCCCAAACTACGATTTTGTTGAACAAGTTTTCCCAAGCACAACGGTCTCAACCCAAATGCGTGCACGTGTGTAAACGCCTTCGTTCAATTCTTCCTTGGAGGTTTTTAAGCAGAGGTTGGATGGCCATTTGTCACGGGTGCTTTAGCTGAGATTCCTGCATTTTTAGGGGGTTGGACAAAATGGTCATTTCCAACTCTACAACTCTAGGATTCTAGGATCGGACGGTCTTTGCCACTGCCAGTTTTCTAATAAGCACCTGTTCCTGTGCAAGAATTCCTTATCCATTTGTGGCCATATTTAGCCCATTAACCTAAAATACATGTGTCCCTTGTCTTATTTATCTCCAAGCGGCTCCAAGCCGGCTCCTGCGTTAGCAGGGGGACATTCCAGCCCCCTGCATCAGCCAACCCTGCTGCTGCGCCGCACCCCGCAGCCAGCCAATCGGCTTGGCCTGGGGGGTGGGGTTTAGTGACGAATCACCCTCCCACCCACCCTTTAGGTCATATCTCCTCTTTTGACTTTGCTATGGACCTGGGTTGGTTGCCTTGGTTGCTGTGATGGCTTGGGATTTGGACTCGGATGCTGAACGTGAGGGATCCCAGCCTGCACAGGATGTCCCGCCTCCAGAACCAGCTGAGCTGGGGCTGGAGCATGAGCCTGAAGGGTTCTCACCTGTGCTGAATCCTCAGGTGCAGACATCAGCTGAGTCTGCTCTGGCTCCTGAGGTGATGGAGGACCCATTGCCTGCAGGTGCTCCACTCTCAGCCCTGTCAGAGGAAGCTGAGGTTGCCTCTGGGTCCGGTAACCCTCCAGCCTCTCCTGAGCTGCAGAGGCTCAGGGCAGAGAGGTGGAGGGAACTAAGTTCCTGCAGGAGGAGTGCTTGCCTCCAGGCCAGGAGAGGCGAGTCACCTGTCGTCTGGGGCCGCCCTATGCCTCGGGGCAGATAAAAGCCGGCCAGCCCCAGTCCCAAGATGCGGGAGCAACATCATTGGTTGCTAGTTCCTGCCTGAACTCTGTCCTGCTTTCCTGCCTGAGCTCCTGACCCGCCCTGGCTCCCTGCTTGCAAGCCTGTTCCTGACTTCACTCGACTCCCTGCCCTGCACCCAGATTCAACTACTACGGACTGCCTCCACATTGCACCTTTGACCACAGACTGGACTTGGACCTCGCCTCTCAGGTAACCCATGGGACTAGCATGGTAGGAATTCTTATCCAATGTGGCAAATTGGCACCAGCCTCTTGGTTTTCGCACCTACCTCGTAGCAAATCGCCACAACCTTTTGGGTATTGGTGATTAGGCATTGGAATATGTGTGGTCTGTTGGAGGGCAGGTTGTGGCCATCACCTTCCCCTCCTTTTGGGTATTCTGTTAAAGGGATCCGGTGGTCGTGGATCCTGTCCAATGCCCTGCTGGTGGCTAGGGCCATGGCACGGCCCCCGGTAACATCAGGGGACGCTTCAGTTGTATTTGCATCAACAAGCTCCTCCCACTGGTTGTTAACTCTCAAAATGACTTCCTGCTGGATGGGGTCGGGTCAAGTATAGTCTGTTTGATCCAATGCCTCAGCCAATACCACTCACTCGTTGTAACCAATAAAGTTGTGGCCATATTTAGCCCATTAACCTAAAATACATGTGTCCCGTGTCTTATTTATCTCCAAGCGGGTGGCGGATCCTTGACTCACAAATTGTTCAAGAGCTCCCTAGCTGATTCGGGGAAACTGAAACAAATCCCATTGCGAAATCCCAGGAACAGGATACACCTGTCCAAAATATTTTATGCCATGAAAGCAATGTTTTAGTTGCCCTTATCTCTTGCCCATAAACTGTGAGCATAATGAACGGGTGTTAAAACCATGTGCACATTTTAGACGCAGCCCTTAAATATCCTATAAATATACGAATTTATCGTTCCGGCGCTTGAGGCCAATATTTTAAATCCGTACCTTCAAACTGTTGGGTGTCAGAAACCGGTTCATTGGCTTTAAATCACAGGCAAAGTGAATAGGACTCCCATTCCAGTCAGCAGCATTATCTTTGGGCTGTCTGTTTTGCATGTCACTTTCCACTGCTGTGATTTATTAGAGACCGGCATCGACAAAAAATCATGGGCTGCATTGAAAGGATAGTGAAAAGCATTCCAGTCCACTAGATGTCCTTCTAGGCTTTCCCAGAGCAGAAGATACCTTGGCTTCACAATCCTCATATATCATTTAAAGAACATTCCACTTCTGTCCTCTTTGACTCTTGAACACGCCAGTGCTCTCCCAGTCCCAAGGAAAGATACTGACATTTTAATTAGATCGTAAGAGGGAAAGTTACTTAAATCTCAGCAGGTGCAGCCGTGTGCAGATATTTTTGGCAGGGCGGATCTCTATTATGTTATATCTTCCCCAGTTATTTCATTTGCATGGCTATTGTGCTCGAATAATAGAGATACTTTATTAATTTAAATGAAAAAATTATACTGGCTCCGATGGTTATCGTAGAGATAAGAAAAGCTGAATTCCTTCTGCAACGATCATTTCTGGGTGTGGAAAGGTAAACATTCCATGAATGTGAACACAACGAATGTCTACACTTTGGGTGATATCCAACTAATTTGCACTCAGAGTAGACCTATTGAAATTAATGGTTTCCGCTGATTTCAATGGAAATCACTGTTAGGCTGCAACCCTAAACACACTTACTAGAGAATAAATCCCACAGAACACAATGGAACCTACTTCCAAGTAAGCATACAGAGTATCACCCCGTTAGGGACTTCCTGTAGGATCCATTTTTGTGCACAATAAAAATGTTTTGCCTTGCACATCTACATGTTTCCTGTGCTTCTGCACTTTGAGAAATGGCCCTGCAGAGTTTATGTTCATCTCACTATAATATTTGCTCCTTGGACTCTGGCCGTGGGATTCACATTGACACCTTTTGGATATTCTCTGTGGTGTTACTGGAGATGTGCAATGAAAGCAGGGATGAGGAATGCCCCCATCCCCCCCCCCCAATCATTCAGCTCACACACTGAGATCCAGCTCTGAGGGCCTTTTGGTGGTTCCCTCATTGTGAGGCTACAGGGAACCAGGCAGAGGGCCCTCTCAGTAGCGGCACTCACCCTGTGGAATGTCCTCCCATCAGATGTCAAGGAAATAAACAACTACAGTGGTACCTTGGTTCTCACAACGTCTGGGTTTTTGGCGTTTGGGAGCCGAAATGTTTGAGTACCAAGGCGTTCAAGAACCAAGGTTCCACTGTACAGTGGTACCTCTGGTTACGAACTTAATTTGTTCTGGAGGTCCGTTCTTAACCTGAAACCATTTTTAACTTGAGGTACCACTTTAGCTAATGGGGCCTCCCACCGCCGCTGTGCCGCCGCCGCACAATTTCTGTTCTCATCCTGAGGTAACGTTCTTAACCCGAGGTACTACTTCTGGGTTAGCGGAGTCTGTAACCCGAAGTATTTGTAACCCAAGGTGTTTGTAACCCGAGGTACCACTGTATTTGACTTTTAGAAGACATCTGAAGGCAGCCCTGCGTAGGGAAGTTTTTAATGTTTGAAGTTTTTCTGTGGTTTAATTTGTTGGCTCACTCGCTGGATCATCACCTTGCCATGGTGTGTGGGTTTGCACGTTCCTGTGATCCTTGTGAGTGAAGCTGTCGGGACTCCCAGCAGGGTCACTCAAGGTGGTAAGGTCAAAGGGGAGGAGCTAGACAAAGAATGATCCAAGAAGTCCTCAATGGCAGAACAGGCGGAAGATAACAAGCGGTATGTTACAACGGCTGTGAAGGCTGATGAAGGTTGCAGCAGATAAGAATCTACCGGTCGTCATGATACTCATGTCATCGGAACAGAGCCTTACTGCGAAAACTTGCATTGGTCAGCGTACACTAATCTCCACACATAAAACAAATTCACGTACAGGCATCTTCCAAAAACCCCATGGAAGACAATCTTACTCGGCTATGAGTGATTGCCAAAGAAGAATTTGTAGGAAGCTGCCCAGAGTAACTGGGACCACCCAGTCAGATGGGTGGCATATAAACAAATGATGATGATGGTGATGAATTTGGCAGGAATGTAGCCTACTGTACAAAGCTAAGCACATCATTGTCCACTTCGGCCCTGCCCACCATTGACATGTGCCTCTTGAAGGGTTGCTCATGAGACAAGTTAGCTTTTGTGCTGGTAAAATGTTCCTCACCCCTGGTGTAGATAGAGGAGTCCATGGTCTGACGTTGTATAAAGCAGCTTCCTTTAACTGAGTCATGCTTCTTCCGTCACCACTGTTGAAAAAGGAAGGAGAACATATCAGATTGATCCTCTGCGAAAGAGATTTAGAGAGCACAGCTCATTAAATTCTCTGTTGTTGCGACCTCTGATACGTAGTCAAGTTCTAATAATGTCAACTTGGTGTCTGCCTGGAAATAGAGGTTGGGCTTGAGTCACAAATGGGGTGAGCCAATTGTCTAATGTGTACAACGCCAGGAACAGAACACATTATTTACCACATTCAGTAATGCCAGTAGGCAATCTTGTGATGCACTGAGAGGTCTCTCTGTCATCCCAGATGATCAAAGGCAAGCTACTTACCTTTGTACAGAGAAAACTCGAGGACAGCTGTTTACATGGGTAGATGGTGATCATTCATCACCTACAAAGAACACAATGTTCTGGCGTCCTTTGCCCTATTCTCCTGGATGCTTCACCAAGAACATAAATTATTTTGGCATTTTTGCGTATGTTGACCAAACCTCCATCTTTTATGTGTTTGCAATCAGTCCTGGTTTTTGATGTTGTTCTTTTTGGAGAGAGAGAGGGGTACCAAGGAAAATCTGCAGATATGTGAAAATAAGATGAAATTGGGAGGTTTAAAAGACATAAAATCACAATTGCCGTGGGTTTACCCTGGAAGCCACAGCTGGTGGAGAATGCAGCTCTAAACAACTTGGGACCAGGATCTCTAAGGATATGCAGTTTGTCTGAACCCGAAATTGCAGTTAATCTATTGTGGTTAGTAGAAACAGGGCAGCTTCCTAAACAACCTTTTGAAGTTGGCCTGTTTCCAGTAGGCATAGTTAAGATCAACCACAGTCAGCTGGGATGACATGGCAAACTGAAGTCAATTAAAAAATGAAAAAGAAAGCTTCTGAACACTTCTCTGTGTCCATGCTGGAGGAAGAGGGTGGAGAGGGGAGTTGATGAGGCTGAGGCTCACCACAGCTTACTCTTATAATGCTAAACTATATAATGTTAAACTATAGCCTTATAATGCTAAACTATAGCCAACAAAGGTCTGTATAGTAAAAGCTATGATTTTCCCAGTAGTGATGTATGGAAGTGAAAGCTGGACCATAAAGAAGGCTGATCGCCGAAGAATTGATGCTTTTGAATTATGGTGCTGGAGGAGACTCTTGAGAGTCCCATGGACTGCAAGAAGATCAAACATATCCATTCTTAAGGAAAGGCCCTGAGTGCTCACTGGAAGGACAGATCCTGAAGCTGAGGCTCCAATACTCTGGCCACCTCATGAGAAGAGAAGACTCCCTGGAAAAGAACCTGATGTTGGGAAAGATTGAGGGCACAAGGAGAAGGGGACGACAGAGGACGAGATGGTTGGATAGTGTTCTCGAAGTTACCAGCATAAGTTTGACCAAACTGCGGGAGGCAGTGGAAGACAGGAGTGTTCTGGCGTGCTCTGGTCCATGGGGTCACGAAGAGTTGGAAACAACTAAATGACTAAACAACAACAACAACATAGTGAACCATTAGATCTTTACAAGTGGTTCCCAAACAGTGGTTCCATGGACCACTTGGAAATTGCCAAAGGTCTTGGTGGACCACTTAATCATTGTTCTGCTTGC
This sequence comes from Podarcis pityusensis, assembly GCF_964106645.2. Taxonomy (NCBI): domain Eukaryota; kingdom Metazoa; phylum Chordata; class Lepidosauria; order Squamata; family Lacertidae; genus Podarcis; species Podarcis pityusensis. The sequence continues at coordinate 62,449,631 of NC_138035.1, forward strand.
AACATACTATGCTGGGTGATTTTAATTGTCTTTGAGTGCGTCTTTTATTTCTCAGATATTGTATTTTATTTATCGCACTCTGACCTCCATAGAATTCAAACTGAGAAATAAAAAACGCAGTTAAAATAAAATACAACGATGTAATGCAATGGATGTGCCATCTCCCATCTTCGGCCACAAAAACACCAACATGCTGAGGACCACCTGGATGAAGCTTGTGGATCACCGGTGGTCCACAGACCAAAGTTTGGGAATCTGATCTATACTAAACCATGTGGAACTATTTTTAAATGGTACATCTGAGCCCACTATCCCCCTATCTGCAGACATCCTTAATTTTTTTGGTGTATTATTATTTTTAATAGCCCCCCACCCCACATCCCGTTCATTCATTCATTCATTCAGTTATTGTCAACGTGCTTGCACCACATTCCCAAGTGATCTTGGGGTTTATTTTGCTTGTTGAGTGCACTCGTTTCACTTGGATAATTGATAGGCCTGACTCTGCTCTTTGTTTTTTCCACCTTGACTTTGCCTTGTTGTTCCTGCCCTGCTTTTCCATTTGTACGTCAGCGGAGATCTCTTGTTACAAACAGCGTCACATTTCTTGGAAGTCCTGCATCGCAAGGGGAAATTCACCCCCTGGTGTAACATAGGATGCAGGAGTGCCTTTACCCCAGGGATGAACAATTCCAGGGCAGCTTAACCTAATTAAATTAATATCCATCTTTTGGGTAGTGGGGGTAGCCTTTGCAATGATGTCTTAATGAGGCTTTAATCCACGTTTAAAATAAAGCAATTGCAGCTCAGATCTGTTTGGCATTTTAGCTGTGACAAAAGGGGACATTTTTCTACCTTTGCCGCATCAAGCAGTTGGTCCCTTACCTTTCCCGCCCTGACCTGGCCACAGTGATCCATGCGACGGTCACCTCCAGGCTTGACTACTGTAATTTGCTCTACGCGGGGCTGCCCTTGAAGCTGTCCCAGAAACTCCAGCGGGTGCAGAATGCTGCAGCGAGGCTCCTCAGGGAGTCTCTGCCATGGGAGCATATTCACCCAGTGCTTTTCAAGCTGCACTGGCTCCCGGTGGAGTACAGGATCAGATTTAAGGTGCTGCTTTTGACCTTTAAAGCCCTTCATGGCCTAGGACCCTCGTACCTACGGGACCGCCTCTCCCGGTATGCCCCACGGAAAGCCTCAAGGTCCATAAATAGCAACACCCTAGTGGTCCTGGGCCCTAAGGAAGTTAGATTGCTTCAACCAGAGCCAGGGCCTTTTCAACTCTGGCTCCGGTCTGGTGGAACGCTTTGCCTCATGAGACCAGGGCCCTGCAGGATCTGATTTCTTTCCGCAGGGCCTGTAAGGCAGAGTTGTTCCGCCTGGCCTTTGGCTTGGAGCCAATTTGATTCCCTCCCTCTCTTTCTTTGTTCTTTTCCTTCTCCTCCTGCGATGAGGCTACATTTTAATATTTTAATGTTTCAATATTTTAATGTTGTATTTTTAATTTTGTTTTTAAGTTGTAATCATTTAACTTGTTTTTATTATTGCTTGTAAGCCGCTCTGAGCCCGGCCTTGGCTGGGGAGGGCGGGGTATAAATAAAAATTATTATTATTATTATTATTATTATTATTATTACAACGGTACATTCTGTGAGTTTCAGGTCTGAGCTGTTAAATTTCATAGCTTAGTTACTTTGGAATATTGTGTGCTGTCCAGACCCAATTAAGAATTTGAGTATTCAGGACATAGGAGACAGGAAGTTGTTGAGATTGGGGAACTTCATAGGATCATAGAATTGTAGGGCATGGTGACATCACACGGCCCCAGGCCCCCTCAACCTGCTCCGCACTCAGACGCATTTGACACATGTGTGGCTACAGACTCCTATGTATGTGTTGTTAAAAGGAAGCAGCATAGAATGTAAAATTGACCCGGGCCAGGACACCTTGGTTTCATCTTCAGTATTGTTTATTGGCAAGAGATCTCTAGGGTTTCAGACCAAAGTCTTTCCTAGCTGTACTTGGGGGTCTTCTTCTTTGGCAATCCCTCATAGCCGAGTAAGATTGTCTTCCATAAACACGGTCTTAACAGTGAGTCCCTAAGTAACTGTGGAGGCCAATTCTGGATCCACACATCCTTCCACAGTGGGGACAGAGGTTTCCGGGTGCGAGTTGATCACAGTGAGGGTTTGCCAAGTGTGCCTTCCTCTTAGCATGTTTCTCCCTTTTGTCCTGATTTTGAGCCTCTTCACCTTTGGTAAAGGCTGTTCTCCAGGTGTAGTACTCGGAGGCCAGTGTTTCCCAGTTGTCGGTGTTTATACTACATTTTTAAAAAATTGCCTTGAGGGAGTCTTTTAACCTCTTTTGTTGACCATCAGCATTACGCTTTCCATTTTTAAGTTCAGAATAGAGTAGTTGCTTTGGAAGACGATAATCAGGCATCTCCACAACATGACCAGTCCAACAAAGTTGGTGTTGAAGAATCATTGCTTTGACATTGGTGATCTTTGCTTCTTCCAGTACCGTGGCATTAATTCGCCTGTCTTCCCAAGTGATGTGTAAATTTTTTTGGAGACACTGTTGATGGAATCTTTTGAGGAGTTGGAGATGGCATTTATAAGTGGCCCATGTTTCACAAGCATACAATAAGGTCGGTAGCACAATAGCTTTGTAAACAAGCATTTTGGTTTCCTTGCGAATGTCCCGGTCCTCAAACACTCTGCACTTCAGTCGGGAGAAAGCTGCACTCGCAGAGCTCAGGCAATGCTGGATTTTGGCATCAATCATCCAGCATCCAGTACTTGAGGGTACCACAAGCTGGCACCTAGGGCATGGTCATGTCATGAGGGTGGGGCATGCCATGGGCAGGGCACGCTACCGGAATGACTGCATTCTTCCTGGGCACCCTCCAGCTGAAGGGCAGTTGAGGGGGATGTGACAGTTGTGCGCTGTCCCCATGCTGCTTTTTTGGGCAGTGCTGGATCTGCAGGCCATCCCTCCTGGGCAAAGGTAAGTGCTGCCCGGGGGCAATCTGCTTCGTCCGCACCCCCTAGCTATGCCACTGGGTTGCCAAGAATTGAAGCTGGGGTCTTTTGCATGCACTTTACCACTAACCAATTGCTCTTCAACCTTTCAAGTTGGGCCTGGGTCTCTCAAACGTCCCGTTTGCCCTAGGAACTGTGCTGAGGATTTTGTTGTTTTAGGGAACCAACCATCTCTGTCATGTCAGACCTATTTGCATGCCTAGCAACCAAAAGGGCGGGGGCAGGGGGAGAGGAAAGTTAAGCTCTGGGAGCAAGGAGGCATTACTGAATGTGACAGCCAACAGTGAACAGCAGTCAGTACTCAGTACTCAGCCCTATGCAGAGGTACCCATGCCAAAAGACGCACTTACCCATAGATAACCTTGCTTGCTGCCTCTCATTCCCTAGGCTGTGAAAACCAGAAAGTGTATGTCAAACATCTTCATTTCTTCTTCTTAGGACCTGTTGTGGAAAAGAACTCAATTTGCCCCCTCGACATCAGCATGCTTCCCCCATGAGTACTTGAGGTGCAATCCAACGTAGAATTCAATGAAATGTAAGCAATCGGAAGTGGCAGACTCTGCTCAGCAGCCCCTACTGTAGGATGTGTGTCCCGCAGTGTGAAGATTTCCCCCCTCTAATATCAAAGTTGCAATAAAAGGAAATTGGGTTGGATGGGGAAGCCAGGTAGTTTTCGGGAGATGAGATCTTTGAATTATTAACCACTCTCATGTTTGCATGCAATATTCAGGCCTATGAAAGGAGGCTCACTGTTGGTTGTACAATATTGCAGTTTGTGACATCGCTCATACTGCCCCCCCCTTTCATTATGAACTGAACAGAAAGTAGGAGAATGGAAGGGAAGTTCCCTCACACCCTGGCTTGACCTTTCTATTTTAGGAAATTAAGTTGAAATTAGTTTAACACCTTCATTCTGTTTCTGTGCTGGTTCCGGGGGGTGGTTACCATGCGGCGTGGTCTGAGTCCGGTCCTAGGTCGAGGGTATGGAGGCTGTCCATCAAGGGCGAAGCAGGGTCCAAGGCAAGGAGCAAGGCGTGGTCAGGAACTCTGGAAGAGCAGGACGGGGTGCTGGCAGGAACAGGTTACCAACGATGTTGCTCCCGCAACCTGGGACTGGGCTGACTGGCTTTTATCTCCCCCAAGGCATAGGACGGCCCTGGTCCACAGGTGACTCGCCTTTCCTGGCCTTAAGGCGAGCACTCCTCCTGGGAGAACCTAGTTCCCTCCGCCTCTCTGCCCTGAGCCTCTGCAGCTCCGGAGAGGCTGGAGGGTTACTGGGCCCAGAGGCAACCTCACCTTCCCCTGACAGGGCTGGGAGAGGAGCACCTGCAGGCAATCACCTCCGGAGCCAGAGCAGATTCAGCTGGTGTTTGCTCCGGAGGATCCGGCACAGGTGAGGGCCCTTCAGGTTCAAGCCCCTGCCCCAGCTCAGCCGGCCCTGGAGGCAGGGACTCCTGTGCAGGCTGGAATTCCTCAGGTTCAGCCTCTGAATTGGATACCCAGGCCATCACAGTTTGCCAGAACAATATGAAGGTTGTATCTAACTAAGTTGTCCCATCCTCGTGAAAATTCATTGGCATATTAGTATTGATTTTTTCCTGTTATGCACTTTTTGCGTGCAATTTTGTTTTTTGTTTTTTTTAAAATGATATTTATTCCAAGTTTAAAGTTACAAAAAAGAAAAAGAAAAACCATACAAAATACAGAGAAAACTTTAACCATAACAGAGCAAAAGATAAACAAGTAAAAAGAACAATAAGATAGAATAAAAAAGAAAACTTGACAAAAAATATAAAAATACATTAAGTTGAAATAAAACAAAAACAGATTAAACCTTTGCATAACCTTTTCCCTTTACTTATTTCCATGACCTCCTCTCACCTCCCAATTTTGTATTCTAGTTCAGATCGTATTTCCAGCAAATCCTTCTAACCTTATTTTCATTTACGTATTTTAAAATTCAAATAATATAATTAAACCTCCTCTATTTCATCAATTTCATCAACTCATTTTTACTTATTCCATTATATCATATCTACCAGAACGACCTAATATTCTTTTTCCAACCTCCTTCTAACATTCTTTTATATTGCAATACTTTTGAAGATATATTTTGAATTTTTTCCAATCTTCTTCCATCGACCCTTCTCCCTGGTCTCGAATTCTGCCGGTCATCTCAGCCAGTTCCATGTAGTCCATCACTTTCATCTGCCATTCTTCTCGGGTAGGCAATTCTTGTGTCTTCCAATACTTCCCGATGAGTATTCTTGCTGCTGTTGTAGCATACTTGTGTGCAATTTTGTATAATACACCCTGTTTTTACATATTAATTAATATAATTGCATAATATTTGTCAGATGCTGGTGGTGGTTGCTTGAGTAACCAGGCAGGACTCCGTCCTGTCTTTTACAGGTTTTATTGTGCAAACTATTTACAATGCAGATCCGCAAAGTTCACGTCCGTCTTAGTCACTTGCAGAATCCGGGAGTGGCCCCTTCCGGTTTCTCCCCCAACATAAGAACTTCGGCACCCCAAGCCTCCTCCTCCCCTCCTCGGGTTTTACCCCTCTGCACAAGCTGGGTGATGGAAGGGGTGTGCGTCTCTCCTGGCCAGCCTGGCTAGGTGAGGCGCTGGGGTTCTCAGCAGCATCCTCGAGCCCTTTCCTCGCTTGGCTGGCCCCTTCCGTCTCTCCTCCACTGGAGGTGTGGCGTTCCCCACTGCTGGAAGAGGAACTGCTCCTCAGGAGTTTCGGAGGCTCTTGGTATCCCAGCGTCCCCCCGGCTCCCTCCCTTGTTCCAATGGAAGTCCCCTGACAATATTAATATAATTGCATAATATTAATGTTATGAATTTTTGGACCTTATTTTCCACACATGCCTCCGTTTTTATGCACGCTTTACCCTAGTACCCTAGTGGTACCTCTAGTTACGAACTTAATTCATTCCGGAGGTCCGTTCTTAATCTGAAACTGTTCTTAACTAGAGGCGTGCTTTCGCTAATGGGGCCTCTTGCTGCTGCTGCGCCGCTGGCACACGATTTCCGTTCTCATCCTGGGGCAAAGTTCTCAACTCGAGGTAACTCTTCCAGATTAGCGGAGTTTGTAACCTGAAGCATTTGTAACCTGAGGCGTTTGTAACTCGAGGTACCATTGCATAGGCTTCTTCTTCTTTTGTATACATTGCTAGGCTGGAGGACTGTGTTGGAAAATTCAGAGAAGTGCAAATTTCGATAGATAGCGTCCAGTCATGGGAGCTAGAGGACAACCATAAGCCTTTGGAGTTCTGGATGAGGATATGACTGGAGACCCCCCAGGATTCCTGTGAAAAGGTGAGCAGGAGGCTAGGGAGTAAAAAGAGAGGACTCTACAAGAAGGATTGGGGGAAATCATGGCAGGATAGTGCCTCAAAATGTTTTAATGGACCGTGTTTGCCCTAAAGTACTCAGTGGGGCATCTCTTAATTAATTTTTTTAAAAAACCACTCTTGTTATTTGCAGACTGCACTCTAATAGCTCAGTCTGTAGAGCATGAGACTCTCAGAGTAGTGGGTTCAAGCCCCATGTTGGACAAAAGATTCCTGTACTGTAGGGAGCTGGACTAGATGATCCTCACGGTCCCTTTCAACAGTACAATTCTATGATTCCTCTCATGTCCCTTGCTACCCCATGTAAGTTGTGGGCTTTGAGGTTACCCCACCCCATAGAACTGATGATGGAGAGTTGATTCCTTCAAGTGCCAATGAGTCCCCTAGTAGAAAAAGTAAACCAGTTGAAAATGTACCTTTGGGGGGTTCAATATAGTTGGTCACACCAGGATTAGACACTCTTTCTCAATGCAATCGGACATCTTTAGTTGGGTTTGGCTCCAGATTTGAGTGGCCTTCAGCAAAATCTGGGCCTCCTGTATACTTAGGGCCATGGAATCAGTAGTGGGGAGCGCTACTGAGTGGCTTGGAATGACTGTTGACATTTCCCACAATGCCTTGGAGCAATGCTACACTGGGGGATTGTGGGAAATTAAAATGGCGCCTCCCAGATCTAGTATGAGGGTCCAAGCACAATGGTGGACCACCAGTGAGGGAGCTGGGGCCTTGGCAGCTTCCAAAGAGTGCTAACACCAGCCTGACTCTGTGTTCAGAATTTTGTCCTGAACCAAAGTGCATTCCCACATCAAATGAATTGATAGGCAGCTGTTTAGTAAGCTTTTTTTTTTTTAAAAAAAAAGACTTCTCATGTGTATTGCTTATGTCATTAAAACATACAAGTCACGTTACTTTGGAAAACGTACTTGCACTATCGCATCAATATTGCATTTTTCTGAAATGATATTTTTTAAGTTAAGAGGCATTTTTTAATTTTTTTAAAAATAATAGGGCTGGAATTCATTTCTAAAAATTAGCCTACTTCCCTCTGCCTGACATCCTGCGAGGCTTTTCCCCTCCGGATGACTGATTCCATCCATATTGCCTCCCCTAATGGAGCCTATTCCATTTGCTATGAATTATCTGCCTAGCACACAGCTAGTGAACAAAGGTGCACTTTGAGCAAGAATTTCCTGTCATAAAAATCTTTCATCAGCCAAAAAGCCAAAGCAAATGTATGCATCTTCTCAACAGAAATGTCAAGGGAATCGGCCAGGCTTTAAGACGATGCTTCTAAGTGCATGGCACACAGAGCCCTGCGTTAGTTAGAATGCCTTTGTTCGAATTTACTGCGTTATTATGTTGCTTTCCCGTAATGCAATTACAGGAGAGAATAGCTGTTGAGGCAGAACGTCCTGCTTTTAAATATGTTAGGAGGGAGCATCACCCCCCCCCCCAGAATGCATTGTGGGCCTAAAGTCTTCCTTCTTATCATCAGGAGGAAAGAAGCCTGCAGGACACAAAGATATTACTCTTAGCTGTCAAGGATAATTCAAATGTTAAATCCACAGAGGTGTGTGTGTGTGTTTAGTTGCAGTTCTGCTGCTGATTCTGTTTAATGATTGCTGTCAAGATCTTCACGTCAAGGTGTGATGTTTCTTTCTCAAGGCCCCACCCTCTTCTTTCTTTGTGCTTCTTCTATTTATTTGCAAACAAGGCTGCTCTTGGACTAGATGACTCTCAAAGTCCCTTCCATCTGTCTATCTATCATCTATCTATCATCTATCTATCTATCTATCTATCTATCTATCTATCTATCCATATCTATATGTATATCTATATCAAAAGTTTACAGTTTTAATACACAGTACATATTTCCACCTGCCTTGCCCCACCCTCTAGTCTCTGCTTCTCAATTTGTATTGCATTATTTTATGTACTGTGGCTTGCCATTGTTTTACTGATTATAGTTTAGAAATTATTTATTGTAACTTGAGTGGATTTCTGTTTAGCTCTTATATGTTGATATTATTATTTTATACTACTCTAATAATCATTGAATGTTACTTTTTGATGTTATACTACTCTAATAATCGTTGAATGTTACTTTTTGATGTAGGTTGCTTATTTTAAAGTTTTGTTTTATTACCACATTTTTGTATTGCATTAGATTGTTATAAGATGTACATTTTTTGTTTCTTCAACTTGTAGACCGCTTTGGGTATTGTAAGATAGAAAGACGGTATACAAATAAAAAAATAATGATGAAATGATGATATTTTTCAATTAACATCTCTCCATATTTTCTATCAGTGCTGCATATTAGAATTACTCTATATCCTTTCCACTTGTTCCCAGATACATATTTTACTCCTGTTCTTCATTCAAATCCTACTTGCATTTTTACACGTTGACAACCGCTCTTTAGATACCCTACAAAAAGGTTTCCAGTCCTCCTTAAAAACTGCCTCTTCTTAATCTCTAATTTCCATGGTTAAATTTGCCATTTCAGCATATTCCATCAATTTTAGCTGCCACACTTTTTTTGTAGGTACCGCCTCATCTCGCCATTTCTGCGCATGAAGTACCCTTGACCCTCAAAGTCCCTTCCAATTTCTGCAGGGAGAGGTAATGGCTGTGTACACACCATACATTTAACAGGGAATGTTAAGGATGCTGGGAATTCTAGCTCTGTGAGAGGTAAACTACAGTTCCCAGAATTTTTTTTTTTTGGGGGGTGGCATGCCATGCACTATAAACCTATGGTGTCCACACACTCAATGTTCACACATCAATCAGGTGTGTAAGAAAGTAGAGAGGAATAAGAAATAATGAATTCTTTCCCATGGACACCATCTCGTCTCAGATGGGATTTGCCTAATCTGTCTAACAGTTTGGCTGCTCTCCATTTTTAAAAAGATGACATATCTAGTCACCTAATATTCTCGATGTTTGTGTATCTTCCACTTGATTCAAAAGCATGTGTTCTTTTCTCATAGAAAACGTGAAGCATGAATTGTGTATACCAGTGAAACAACAATATCTGCAATGAAAATTGAATCGGGTCAATTACAAATATAGCACCGGGTATTTTAGACACAAAATCATCTAAAGAGATCCTAAAATCCTGGCCTGTCAAGGTATACCCTTTCTTGTTGCTAAATCGTGGTGCACCATGTGTTGTTTTGCTCTCGCGGTCTAAGTGCTTTCATTTTTCTAAACACAAGGATACTTGTGTTTTATTTGAAGATGCCATTATAAGCTTCCTGTCTTTCTTCCCTTAAATAAAATTCAAGGGCATATGGTTTTTGCCTATTAAAGTGCTAGTCAATAGTGGAGTTCAATTTCCCAGCTTGTCATCCCCGGGTGCCATAAAGGACAGATGTCGAGCACTTGGAGCAATGACTCCTCAGAACTCATGTATTGTCAAAGAAAAAGCACTGTCTCTCTTCCACTTCAGTCTTATGACTTGTCAGGCTGTTATAAAAGATGGATTCTAGTCAACTTTTTGAAGTACATTTGAGCTGTGGCAGATAACTTGGTGTGGAGAAAATGTCACACGCCGCAAAGGATCTGGGGCATTAACCCATGAAATGATTGGGTTTTCCATGCCACCACAGAGAAATAGAACTGTTTCTGGAGTGTACCTTAATAATCTAATCTACTAATATGCTTTTGCATACAGAGAACTCTTGTTGTTAAGGCTTTCCTGTTCATCCCTATGGAAGATGAAGCTTAGCTCTCTGTTCCACATGCAAAAATATACACACCAAGATCACTGCCACATTGCAGTGAATGAGAAATCATAAATGTGCAGAATCTAAAGGTTGCATCGACTGTAGGGAACATACAACTTGATTTTAGAGGGTGAGGCAGATATTTTCCTTGCTTATGGCAAAAAGCCTCTGCTCTGATAGCCAGCATGCAGAGCCAAAGAGCAAAACTATATACAATACTAAACTAGCGTACAAACGGCACTATTTATATCGCATGGAGCATCTCAGTTCTGCATGAAAATCATTGGATGCATTTCTATAAGTCATATTGTGCATCTGTATAGCATCTATTTGTTTGTCTTTATTTATTTAATGGATTTTTGCACTGCCCTTAAAGGAACATTTCCATGCCTGCACAAGCTCATTGTGAACTCTGTTGTAAGTTGCCTGCCATTGTATAACAAGAATCAGAAGATCAATGGTGCAATTAGAACATAAGTAAGCCACATTCACCTTGCCGACAAAGGTCTGTACAGTGGTACCTTGGGTAAGTACTTAATTCGTTCCGGAGGTCCATTCCTAACCTAAAACTCTTCTTAACTTGAAGCACCACTTTAGCTAATGGGGCCTCCTGCTGCTGCCACACTGCCGGAGCACAATTTCTGTTCTCATCCTGAAGCAAAGTTCTTAACCTGAGGTAATATTTCTGGGTTAGTGGAGTCTGTAACCTGAAGCGTATGTAACCTGAAGCATATAGAATAAGAGAACAAGAAGAACATTTGTTTAAAGAAGATTGGAAAATGTTTATTGAATATATGGGGGGAAATCATGTATACTTGAAAACGTTGGCAGCATTAAGATAAATTCAACAGTGTAGATAAGTTTTGATGGAAGTAATAATGGATTACTGAATGGTTTAGTTCATATAAAATATGAAGGGATTTTTGCTATGTAAAATGAACCATGGAAAGAGAAGGGAAGTCATTGATATTTTAAGGTTGTATAAATGCATATTCTAAATTGTAAAACAGAAAATTTAATAAAAATTATATTTTTAAAAAAGTTAACTTGCTATGGCTGTGGGATTTTTTTATTTTAGAAACTGAACGATGTCAGCAGGTGGAAATCCATGCATCTTTTATCTTGGGGGTTGTATATTGGGGGATTCCTCCCAGGATGGTGTAAATGCCTTCCCCATCATGTGTTTTTTAATAGGTTGTGCAACAACATTACCCTGTATTCCTCGGAAACTCTCCCTGAAGCCTTTATCTGAGCTCTCTTTTCCATGGGATCATCATTTTGGGACTGTGCTACTGCAGCAAGCTTTTTCGGCAATCTGGCCGGCATCTCCCTGTCTTGAAATCCACTGATGAAAACTGAAAAATCTAGGTTGGCAGGATACATATGACCCGCTGACAGACTATGCATATATTTCATTCTCTTCCAGAAGGGAGGCATCAAATAAATTCTCCAGGGTTTATGAGGAATTGCAGTAAATGTCAATGGCATAACGAATAAAAAAAAAAAAGACAATTGGGGAAGAACTAGTTGGCGAATGCGACTTCTGTCTTCTTAAATAAGACGTAGATGTTTCAGTATATTATTAATCACCCAAGTGGAGCCAGGAGTGGAGATGGGGAAATAGGAAGCCATGGCAGGCTGTGACTGACATTGTAGGTATTTCTTGGAAAAAATCTTAAGCGTCTGCGTTACATTTCAGCAGGTTGCTCACTAATTGAAATTTCTTTTGATCCGCATTATGTGTCAGTTCATGGTGATGCCTTGCTTTAAGAAAAAAAACAAGCACGCAACGTGTGTCTTTTCATACTTGAATCTTTCAGGCACAACCACATTTTCTGAAGGTTTCTTTTTTTTTTGGAAAACATTTTTGTTTTTTACAATACAAGTTTATAGAAAAAATTCAATTGCATCTTCTTCAAACTCCAGTTGTTATATCAATCCATATTTTCCATGATAATTGTTACACTACAAGTGATTCAAAATCCTGCCAATAGATAACATTTCCCCCCATTTTTTTATAAAGTTTTTGTCCTCTTGATTCTTGAGTTTTCCAATCAACTTTGCCATTTCAGCATAGTCCATCAGCATGGTTTGCCATTCTTCTCTGGTCGGAGCTTTCCTTCTGAAGTTTTAAGGCATGCCTAATATACATTTTGGGACGCGGATGGTGCTGTGGGTTAAACCACAGAGCCTAGGGCTTGCCGATCAGAAGGTTGGCGGTTCGAATCCCCGCAATGGGGTGAGCTCCCGTTGCTCGGTCCCTGCTCTTGCCAACCTAGCAGTTCGAAAGCACTTCAAAGTGCAAGTAGATAAAGAGGTACCACTTCAGCGGGAAGTTAAACGGCGTTTCCGTGCGCTGCTCTGGTTCGCCAGAAGTGGCTTAGTCATGCTGGCCACATGACCCAGAAGCTGTACGCCGGCTCCCTCGGCCAATAAAGCGAGATGAGCGCCACTGTGGCAATCACACAAGGTCCCCGGACGTTTCACCATCTATTGATCCCTGTGCCACCACTTTATTTCTCGCTGCCACCACCCAGGCCCTACCTGGTAAAATACTGAGTCCAGTCAGGGTTAAGTTGGAATATAAACTTCTGTTTATTTATTGCAGTTTAACAAGCGTCTGGTTTCATAAACGGTCTCAGTCAATTACAATCATCCAGATTGTATCCAGACCTATAACTTTTGCTACCTGCTCTCACTCATTAAACCACCTCTCAGATATTTACTTGTCTTCCTAGCTCCTAGCTGTTCCTGAATCAGCTTATTTCGCTATACTAATTCAACCTACCCACAGACTCTATCCTAATTCACTCCACTCCAACCAACCACCCAACCTCCAACAAGCTCCTCAACAATCTCTCACTTTGCCCCTCCCAGAGATGATTTTCTAGTCCCTCTGACACCACCCCTTGGGTTCTGATTGGTTAATGTGTTTAACTATTTCACCTCCAGCACTCTCATATGTTAACGTCACAGCCGCAACCCCAGAGTCATCCGCAATTGGACCTAATGGTCAGGGGTCCCTTTACCTTTAATATACATATAGGTACTATTATTTCTCTCCTTGTATGGGGGGGATTATTGAAGTTTTCACAATACAATAAAAGAAACAAACTAATTTACAGGAAATAAAAAGAAAGAAGAAACAGAAAGGGAAACTACAAGACCCTCCTTAATCAATATATCTTATCTTTCATCCCCTACAGAGGAAGGTCTACCCTTCCAGCTGTCCGCTTGGTTCATCCCTCTCTTCTCACACTGTGAGATCTCCCCGTACCTGCCTCTCACACAGGGTCCAAACTGTCCTTCTCTTTGACACCTGGTGTCAAAAACGGTTATTTATGTATGCTATTACTGCGACCCGTGATTTGTTAGCCCCAAAATGGAAAACAAGCAAGGTCCCAACCATAAAAGAATGGCAACTTAAGTTGACAGAATATGCACAGCTTGCAGACTTAACATACAGAATAAGAGAACAAGAATAGCATACGTTTAAAGAAGATTGGAAAACGTTTATTGAATATACGAGAAATAATTGTGTACAGCTGAATACACTGGCAGCATTAAGATAAATTCAACAGTGTAAATAAGTTTTGATGGATGCAATAATGGAATACTGATTGGTATAGTTTTTGTAAAATATGCAGGGATTTATGATATGTAAAATGAACCATGGAAAGAGAAGAAAGGAAGTCATTGATATCTTAAGGATGTAAAATGAATATTTTAAATTGTAAAACAGAATATATATATATATATATATATATATATATATAATTTCCAAACTGAAATCAAGCACTCATTAATCCTTAACTTTGCTTGGATTGTGCCCTAAGTGGTTGCCTTGCTCATGGTATTTGACTTGCATCTCCATCTTCTCTGACCAACAGTCTCTTTTTAGAGTGTCAGACTACTGAAGGAGTTTGTGATGACCCTGTTCCTTTTTCTCTATGAGATTGCGCTTCAGCTGAAAGTCCCAGCTGGATAACCCTTTGTTGTTGTTTAGTCATGTCCTACTATTCGTGATCCCATGGACCAGAGCACACCAGGCACTCCTGTCTTCCACTCCCTCCCACAGTTTGGTCAAACTCATGTCAGTAGCTTTGAGAACACTGTCCAACCATCTTGTCCTCTGTCGTCCCCTTCTCCTTGTGCCCTTAATCTTTCCCAACATCAGGGTCTTTTCCAGGGAGTCTTCTCCAAATATTGGAGCCTCAGCTTCAAGATCTGTCCTTCCAGTGAGCACTCAGGGCTGATTTCCTTCAGAATGGATAGGTTTGATCTTCTTGCAGTCCATGGGACTCTCAAGAGTCTCCTCCAGCACCATATTTCAAAAGCATCAATTCTTCGGCGATCAGCCTTCTTTAGACAACCTTCATCTTATGCCCCTGTGAATCGGAAAGGACATTTAGATCCAGCACTGTTAGATTCGTTTTGGAATGTGGTGTTTGGAACCCTAGCTAATAATTCCAGCCTGCTTAAGGCAATAGTCTGTCCTGTTGCTTGCATTTGCTAACATGATCAAGGCATGCTTGCTTCACTTATAACAGAAGCCTTGTCCGATATATAATTAGCAAAATCGGCAGCCCAAATGAGAAAATTTAAAAACGAAGCAGGATACATGAAACTTGATTTTTCAAAGATCAAGTGATAGTAATCTCAACATGTCCTGTACAATTTCAAAAAAACAGCATCACTGGAAAGCCTCAGAATTTATGCGCACATGGCTTCCGTGCTAAATGTGAAGACTCAGCAGAATGAATTGTCCCCATTTCTGTTGGCAACCTGTGCTAGTAAACTAAACAACCTTAATGGTTTGATTGAAATCAAGTGATCATGCTGTTCTAAATTATCTTATAGTGCCTATTGCCTTGTCCTGATTTCCAGGGGTGAACTAGCTGTGCTGTTTTATGGCATTTCTAATGTATGCTGGCATAGAGCTGGATAGGATGTTAGTGAGATTGCTCTGAAATAAGTGGTATCTGGACAGCAGCCAGGGGCTTTTCAAAAGAGTCTACTATGAGTGGTAAACGAAACATATTCCACCGAATAAAATGTCCGCTTGTTCATTGTCCCCGGCTCACCCATTTTGAAATAATACATTATTCACTTAGTTTCGCATTCAGCGACTTCCTTGTGGCCTCAAAAACTCTCTGTGTTCCTGAAATTCCACACATTAGATTCCTAATGAGAGCTTGATGAGTTGGAAGCCATTTCAAGGAGAGCTCTGAAATATACCTTCTTCTTCTTTTGCGATCACTCGTAGCCGAGTAAGATTTTCTTCCAAAACAGGGTTTTAGCAGTGAGTCCGTAAGTGACTGTGGAGGTCAATTTGGGATCCACACGGAATATTGTGCGCTGTCCAGACCCAGTTAAGAATTTGAGTATGCAAGACATAGGAGACAGGAAGTTGTTGAGATTGGGGAAACTTCATAGGATCATAGAATTGTAGGGCATGGTGACATCACATGGCCCCAGGCCCTCTCAGCCTGCTCTGCGCTCAGATGCATTTGACACCTATGTGGCTACAGACTCCTATGTATGTGTTGTTAAAAGGAAGCAGCATAGAATGTAAAATTGACCCAGGCCAGGACACCTTGGTTTCAGCTTCAGTATTGTTTATTGGCAATAGATCTCTAGGGTTTCAGACCGAAGTCTTTCCTAGCTGTACTTGGGGGTCTTCTTCTTCGGCAATCCCTCATAGCCGAGTAAGATTGTCTTCCATAAACATGGTTTTAACAGTGAGTCCGTAAGTAACCGTGGAGGCCAATTCTGGATCCACACGTCCTTCCACAGCAGGAACATAGGTTTCTGGGCGGGAGTTGATCACGGTGAGGGTTTGCCAAGTGTGCCTTCCTCTTAGTACGTTTCTCCCTTTTGTCATGAGTTTGAGCCTCTTCAAAGCCCATGACACCTTTGGTAAAGGCTGTTCTCCAGTTGTAGTACTCGGAGGCCAGTGTTTCCCAGTTGTTGGTGTTTATACTACATTTTAAAAGATTTGCCTTGAGAGAGTCTTCAAACTTCTTTTGTTGACCACCAGCTTTCCATTTTTAAGTTCAGAATAGAGTAGTTGCTTTGGAAGACGATAATCAGGCATCCGCACAACATGACCCGTCCAGCGAAGTTGATGTTGAAGAATCATTGCTTCGACACTGCAGAGGGGTTGTTTTGTACTTGTTGGTGCAGCACTTTGGTTTTTTGGATGTTGAACGATAGGCCAAGCTTTCTGTATGCTCCGAAATATACCATGTACCATATGGTGCATGTCAGATATTTGCATGCTTAATCTATGGGGATGTTACAAGCATCAACAAACTCTCTGGATGATATGTAAGGCACTGGTTCAGATCTACAGCACTGGTGATCAGTGGTAACTGAGATGGGCACTAGACTACCTGGGTTTACATCAGTGGTGGCCAATGTGGTGCCTTCCAAATGAGTACTACTCCCATCACCCTCAGCTAGCATGGGAAATGGCAAAGGATGATGGGAGTTATAGTCCAAAACATCCATAGGGCCCCACATTGCCTAGCCCCAGTTTAGATCATTGCTTCAAGACTACGTAAACTAGGTGGCCTTAAGGCAGTGTCTGTCCCTTAGCTTATCAGCTGTCAGGGACTGGGCAGAGGGCGAGTGGTGGAGACCGCCTCCCCATCCAAGGAGGAGGAAGAGGAAGACAGTATAGATTTACAACAGTTGTTTGCGGGACGTCACAGCTCAGAGGCGGACAAGGGGGAAAGTTGGGAAATAATGGGAGAGGAGGAGGAGGAGGCAAAACTGG
The DNA here is from genome assembly GCF_964106645.2 of Podarcis pityusensis. NCBI lineage: Eukaryota > Metazoa > Chordata > Lepidosauria > Squamata > Lacertidae > Podarcis > Podarcis pityusensis. The sequence continues at coordinate 62,466,552 of NC_138035.1, forward strand.
AGCATCATCTGGCTGACACATTTTCACTAGAAAGCATTCAAGACCCTCCATCTCCCATAACCTGGCAAACCTTAAAAGTAGGAGAGCAAAGAGCTCAAAGACAGAGGGCTTGTAGAAGCACCCATAGAGGAGACAATGAGAATGGCGTATGAGAAAGTAGGAGAGACGGGAGGTGCAGATTCATTCGGGACAACACCATTATCCAAGAGGTTGGGTTCTATAGCCTCTCTCTGTAAATATTGAAATAAAAAAGGACGGCAAGAAACTTTTCTTTGTCTTTCTACTTTGCTGGGAAACCAGCTGGGAGCCACTGAAAGCATCACGACATCAGCTTGTTGTGCAGATATTGCTTCTTGCAGTGGCTAACCAGATATCCACTAGCAGAGCACGAGTGGAATAGCCCTCTCCTGCCGTTGCTGTCCTGTGAATGGTATTCATAGTCTCTGATCCTGAATGTAATATACAGTGGTACCTCAGGTTACATACACTTCAGGTTGCATACGCTTCAGGTTACAGACGCCGCTAACCCAGAAATATTACCTCAGGTTAAGAACTTTGCTTCAGGATGAGAACAGAAATCGTGCTCTGGCGGCACGGCAGCAGCAGGAGGCCCCATTAGCTAAAGTGGTGCTTCAGGTTAAGAACAGTTTCAGGTTAAGTATGGACCTCCGGAACGAATTAAGTACTTAACCTGTGGTACCACCGTATTCTTTTGGGACGCGGGTGGCGCTGTGGGTAAAACCTCAGTGTCTAGGGCTTGCCGATCGCATGGTCGGTGGTTCAAATCCCCGTGGCGGGGTGAGCTCCCGTCTTTCGGTCCCAGCTCCTGCCCACCTAGCAGTTCGAAAGCACCCTTAAGTGCAAGTAGATAAATAGGTACCGCTTTATAGCGGGAAGGTAAACGGCGTTTCCGTGTGCTGCACTGGTGCTGGCTCGCCAGAGCAGCTTCGTCACGCTGGCCACGTGACCTGGAAGTGTTTCCGGACAGCGCTGGCCCCCGGCCTCTTAAGTGAGATGGGCGCACAACCCTAGAGTCGGACACGACTGGCCCGTATGGGCAGGGGTACCTTTACCTTTACCTTACCACCGTATTAGGGATGGGTGAATCTGTTAATTTCAGTTTCTCCCAGTTTCTTCTTTTTCCAGTCTTCAGTTCCACTTTTCCACTTCAGTTTGCATTTTTTTTAAAAAATGGAAGAGTCCTTGTGAAAATTCACCAGCACTTGAGAGTGAATTTCTCCTACTATGGACAGTTTTTAATGCATTTTTTTTATATACTTTTTTTTTGCAAAACAATTCCATGTATCAGAATGCATATTTGTTGCCATTTTGCATCCTCCATAATGACCTAGAGCTAATGTCGTTCTGGACATTGTGTGCCACATTTTGTGTCATTGCCACAAGAGAGAAAAAGGGGGGGGGAGTTTTAAAAAGTGGACTTCTCTTTCTTGGGGGGATGAGATAAAGAACAAAATGGAGGAATTTTCTTAGGGAAATCAATGCTTTCCCAGAAATTTAAGCTTAGGTCCAGTCTTATGCTGACAAATTCTGCAAAAAAACCCCACCCCACCAGACTTTTGCATTTTGCCAACTTGACAGAATATCTTTTTGATTTCAAAATTCTAAAAACTAAGAATGCTAAACCATTTTCCAGCGCATTGGCTAGATCGGTCCTCAAGAAAGGTAGGAAAGAAAACTTGACACTCAAAACATGGTAGTTTGATTTGCTGGCAAATTCCTCATTTTGATTTGTTTCTGATTAAGACTGAATGGAGATCCAGATCCTTTGTTTGAAACCGTACACACACACACACACACACACACACACACACACACACTTTTTGCTACAGCAGATATTGCTGAGTTTCTTAATAACAAAGGAAATATGGCCAAGAACTATAATAATTTGCGATCTCATTGAACACCTCATTAAAAGCAGCTCCATTCTCTCCCCACATTGCTCTTAGGGGAGAGACGAAGGTGTGCATTAATCTTTTAATTAATAATTTAAAGGAAAAATGATTTCCTCCATGTAGATGAGCTTTCTTTCAACAGGCGCTCAAGATGAAATGCAGGGAATCGGTAAGCATTGCAAAAGTAGTTGGCACAGCACGCTACACCTGTACTTGGAATTTGATGCACATTTGCCAGGCAATTAAAATTAATTGCACTCTCGTCCAGGAGCTGATTTAAGAAGAGCTTCTTTAGTCCGCCCGTAAGGGGATTTCCCAGCATGATGTACTTTGCCACATTTTTGTGTATGCCCGGAATCTGGATAGTGCTGAAGGCTAACATCTTTTGTCAGAGGTTAGTATCCCCCGGAAAAAAAAACAGTCACTTACATAGTTTGCCGTGCCTTGCAGAAAACAAAACAGGATGGTGACTGACTGCAAATTCCCATGTCGTTTCCAGTGATGCCCTTTCCCCAACTGAACTGTAACAAAACTTAACAAAAAATATGTTTATGGGTGGCTTTTCTGCTGATCTTGCACTTTCAGAAGTGCCACATAATGTTTGTTCAGTGTAGAAGTACCGTGGTACCTTGGGTTAAGAACTTAATTCATTCTGGAGGTCCGTTCTTAACCTGAAACTGTTCTTAACCTGAGGTACCCCTTTAGCTAATGGGGCCTCTGGCTGCTGCCGCGCTGCTGCCACCGCGCGATTTCTGTTCTCATCCTGAAGCAAAGTTCTTAATCCAAGATACTATTTCTGGGTTAGCAGAGTCTGTAACCTGAAGCGTCTGTAACCTGAAGCGTCTGTAACCTGAGGTACCACTGTATCTACATTGGAACTCCCTGCCCAGTGATATTAAGCAGGGACCTTTGTTATCTTGCTTTTACCACCTGCTCAAAACATCTTTGTTTAGGCAAGCCTCCCCAGATGAAGAGTTGTGACCTATATTTTTAACAGGCATTTTAATATAAAAACTCCTGTTGATTTTATTTATACTTTGAATTTTGCTAAGGCCAACTTGCTTTTAACACCTGATATTATCAGTGTTTCTAAAGCATATTTTCTCTTTATTTTATGTAAACCACTTTTGATGATTAAACAGTATATGAATCCTGTTCAAAAATGACCAATAAATAAAGATGCTGCGTTCCATTACAAAATTCAGAGAAGTGGAAATTTCAAAGGACGGCCGTGTTTTGGTTTGCATATTATTTTGGAGAGTACAAATGAGGTAAGATCACCTTTAAATGCAAACTGGGTCCAATTTCTCCCTCATCCTTAATGCTGATGTCTAATTGCTCTTAGCTCTCCTTTAATTTACATTCCCATCTGTGGACTGCTGTAATAATAATAATAATAATAATAATAATAATAATAATAATATATTTATACCCCTCCCATCTGGCTGAGTTTCCTTCCCCAATTTGTACAAATTTCCTTTCTGATGGATGTCGTAGATTCAGAAACCTGGTTGGTTTTCTTCCAGGTAGCCCCTAGCGGTGGATCTGGGTCCCCATTTCCACCAGAACAAGATTAACTTGTTTTTGTTCTTCGTAAGCTCATTAGCATGCCATAAAGCAGAGGTGCACCGCTGATCCCTGCTGGAATATGCACACGTGCCTGTGAAAAGTTTGTGGCCTAAGAGCAGCTGTTGTTGTGGGGATTCTTTGTCTGGAGAAGCTGTGCTATGAAAGTAACAGCTGTGTTTCCTATGGGGAACAAGGGCAAAAGAAAACATGTTTGCCTTTCTGCCTCATTCTGCTGAGTGCAACGGTGCCCCAGGTGGTTTATAAAAAGACCCTTTGGTGACCTAAAATGCAACTCCTCTCTGAGACAGCCTGTCCTGCTGCTGTTTCGCACTTGTTTAAAGATGCCCAGTATGGTAAAGGGAGTGAATTTTTTTAATGCAATGTTTTTGGGATGTAATAGATAAAGCGGGTGATGCTGTGGTCGAAAGCACTGAGCCTAGGGCTTGCCGATCGGAAGGTTGGAGGTTCAAATCCCGGTGACGGGGTGAGCTCCCGTTGCTTGGTCCCAGCTCCTGCCAACTTAGCAGTTCAAAAGCACACCAGTGCAAGTAGATAAATAGGGAAGGTAAACGGTGTTTCCGTGCGCTGCTCTGGTTTTGCCAGAAGTGGCTTAGTCATGCTGGCCACATGACCCGGAAAAACTGTCTGAGGACAAACGTCGGCTCCCTCGGCCAGTAAAGCGAGATGAGCGCCACAACCCCAGAGTCGTTCATGACTGGACTTAACTGTCAGGGGTCCTTTACCTTTTTTTTTTTAATAGATAAAGCAGCAATTCTTAACTGACCAAAGAAGAACATTGTGTCCGTGTTTTTGATGTTTCAGTGTCTACTGTAATTTAAGGTGAACGAGACGGCAAGGCCCTGCAAGTGAAGCCCTACCAGTTTCGGTAACATTTACAAATTATTTATGGAAGGCACCCTGAATGCCTTGCCTACCGCGTTCTGAAAATACTACTCCGCTATTCTTTGTCTGAGCAGTAGGAGGGAGATGGTCTTCCCTCTAAATGATCTATTGCAATTCATGGAACCAAGGATGAAAAAGGAGCGGCAGAAAAAGGACAGTCTAAAATGATTCTTTAACTAGTTCTTTCAAATTGCACTATATGGATGCCCTTTTAGGGCTCCCCGGGGGGTGGCCTGTAAGCACATGCCAGAAGTAAATGGCCGACCTCGAGAAGGAAATTCTTCCCTGTGAACTTCCTCGGGTTATGGGTTTATGACTGTAACGAGTTGTGGAAATCAATCTTCTGTAATCTCTGCCCTTTCTACTTTTACTCAAAGGGCTACCTTCATGCCAATAAATAATCCATCGGTGGTTCTGATTGAAGATAAAAAGAGTTGGCATGCAAAAGGGGAGGGGGGAAGAAAATGGTTGTTCGAGGTGAGATGGTAGTTTTGTACTGTGTTCTCCGGTTAGTTATACAGGAGTAAATGTACAAGCCCAAGAACAATTTGGATTCGTCTTATTGACTGACTTCCTGTTGACTCTTTCTGAAAGCCTGCTAAAATTTATAGTGCTTGCAAGACAGGACTTTCGGCAGAATCAGGAATCCCAAGGTATAGCGATTTCTTAAATCTAGCGGAAGAGGCATATGCCGGAAGGCAATGAACCAGTTACTGAGACTGCACGAAAGAATAAAGAGAAGCCCGTATGCACATTCAGTTCGAACTTCTAAGGGTGTATAATAAGCAAACTGCAACAGCACACGAATCTTTTACCTCACACTAAGTTCACACCCACACCCACATTTAAAGCACTGTTAGCGTATTGGCCTGAAAATAAGCCGCACTCCCCCTCCCCCAAATTCTGACTTTGAAAAGTTAAAGTGCGGCTTAAATTTGTGACCTTACAAAAATTGCCTATTACGATATCGCAGCTGAAACAGACATACGGTAAAACGGAACGGGTGTGAGTGCCTGCAGAATTTTAAGGGAGCGGCTTATATTTGGGTATTGTCTCTCCCCCCCTTGAATTTTAAATGTGTGGCTTATATTCGGGTGTGGCTTATATTCGGGCCAATATGGTATATCACTTTAACAGTCATGACTTCCCTCAAGGAATCCTGGTAACTGTTGTTCATGAAGGGGGCTCTGAGGTGTTAAGAAACCCCTCTTCCCCTCACAGAGTGATTGAACAAGCAATCCCTCTTGCCAGGGAACTTTTGGAATTGTAGCTCTGTGAAGGGAACAACTCTTAGCACCCTTCACAAACTACAGTTCCCAGCAGGGGCGCTGACTTGGGTCCCAGATTATGGGTGTCCAGCGGTGTGTGATTTAACGTGACATCATAACATCATGTTGCACCGTGACATCATGCCGTGATGTCGCGTGTGCCACAGCGGCGGCTGGGGACCCTGGAAGTCACGTCTAAGGCCCCACGAGGCTTCAAACACCACTGTTGTGGCCCCACAAGGCATCCACTATACCTGAAGGAGCGTCTCCACCCCCATCGTTCTGCCCGGACACTGAGGTCCAGCGCCAAGGGCCTTCTGGCGGTTCCCTCACTGCGAGAAGCCAAGTTACAGGGAACCAGGCAGAGGGCCTTCTCGGTAGTGGCGCCCGCCCTGTGGAATGCCCTCCCATCAGATGTCAAAGAGAAAAATAACTACCAGGCTTTTAGAAGACATCTGAAGCCAGCCCTGTTTAGGGAATCTTTTAATGTTTAATAGGTTATTGTATTTTAGTGTTCTGTTGGAAGCCACCTAGAGTGGCTGGGGAAACCCAGCCAGATGGGTGGGGTACAAATAAAAAAATATTATCATCATCAGACAGGACACCCACTGCTTCAGGAGGCACCAGAAGCCACATAGAGGCCTTGCGATGGGTGCGCAGGCCCCCAGGGCCCCCTATGGTTGGCACCAGTGGTTCCCAAGACTGTTTGTGGGAAGCGATGGCAATTAAAGTGATACGTGACTAAATGTGAAGTGTGGATGTTTTCACCCTTCAGATGTTCACACCAAGAAAGGATCCCGGGGCACAGGTGAGGCACATCTCTCTTAACAGCTCATTTATCTCCTTGATAGCACTATGTCCACTGTGGCTCTGAATGTTTTCACGTTGAATAAGAAGTTACAAACTCTGCTTTCTGGGCGTAATGTATCTCTCTTCTCCCACGTCCCCCCACTGGTAGTTCTACCCAGCGAAGGTCAAGGCAATCTATAAAAAATGGAATGCTTATTTGACTTGCAGTTCAGCAGGCCTAAACAAATCAGTTTTGACGGCACGGGTTGCATCATTTCAGGATCGTTGCCTCCCAAATGGAGTAAGAGCCCTGAGATATATGTGGGGTGGGAAAGAAGGGGAGGAGAAATAAAAATGATATTTTTTATTTTAAAAATGCAGAGCTTCACAGCAAAGGAGCCTGAAAGAAAACATAACACCAAATTGTTTGCAACGTTATTGCTATGAGGGAAGGCCCAAATCTCCATAGTGTGACTACTAAGAAAATGAACATAAACTGTGTTCTGAGTTTTGTTAAGAAGCACACACACACCGCCACCGACAACAAAATCCCAAGCACCCTTGAACACGAAGAGTGAAGATAACAATGGTTCTCAGTTTTCCCCTGAGGCGCTAATGAGGCTTCCTGCAAAATATATAATTGGATATGTCATCTTTTTAGGGTGGCAGCACTAGTGCCACCTTTTGAATGCTATTGTGTTTGGTCAGCCATGGGCGGTAAGTCCCATGTTATGAGGGTGGTCTTTCTTTACCGATTGCATTCCTTAGCGTGAAGAGCTTGAAAAGTGTCCGAGTTCCCCGGCTCATTATTTCTATGAAACTGGCATAGCAGCCGCGTCCTCGGAGCTGAATAGAGCATTCCTGGGAGAATCCGACATGGTTTCCCACCTAAATTTAGAGCGTTTGGGAGCTAGCCTCTGTCTGTTCCCAGAGCCTCCAGCGAAAGCTAGGGGTGCATTCCTGCGACATTTCAAACAGTAGTTAGATAACACTTCTAAGCTGCCTTATACCTAGCCAGGCCAATGCATTTTTATAGAATATCGGGCTGTTAATTGAAATTTCAGTCAATCCTGATTTTAAGTCTGCTCATTTGATGTTATCAGTGGCGTGCTTTATGCAACAGGCTTGGGCGTCTATTGTTGTGTTGTTGTTTATTAGTTGTCTCATAATACAGCCTCTCTTGTGACATAGGTAAAGGTAAAGGGACCCCTGACCATTAGGTCCCGTTGTGGATGACTCTGGGGTTGCGGCGCTCATCTCGCTTTGTTGGCTGAGGGAGCCGGCATACAGCTTCCAGGTCATGTGACCAGCATGACTAAACCACTTCTGGCGAACCAGAGCAGTGCACGGAAACGCCGTTTACCTTCCCGTGGGAGCGGTACCTATTTATCTACTTACACTTTGACGTGCTTTCGAACTGCTAGGTTGGCAGGAGCTGGGACCGAGCAACGGGAGCTCACCCCACCGCGGGGATTCGAACTGCCAACCTTCTGATCTGCAAGCTCTATGCTCTGTGGTTTAGACCATTGTGACATACAATGACTTAATAAAGACACCTTTGGGGGGAAAGTGATTGAGAGGGTTATGCCACAAGAACTGCAAGTACTCTCAGATGAAACTGATTATCTTGGCCCATACTGATCTGGGTTCAGGCGTGGCTATGGGACGGAATCACATTTTAAAGCATTTCATTCCCTGCCTCAATTTTATTGTTTTGTTGCAAACCGCTTTGAGGAGGGTGTTGTTTTACAAACAAGCAGCAAATAAATTCACCTCAGCATCCACTAGACCCAAATATGAGTAAATCGCATCGTCCCAGTTTTGTTATTTTCCTGTGTGTTCCCCCTCTCACACTTTAACCACATTGGATGTTTAAAAGAGCAATAGATTGTAACAGAGTGTATTACAGCAATAGGGCCTTGGAGAGTGATCTCGTTCTGAAGTTTTTGTAAAATCACATCACCGTCTGTTATAATGATAGTTAAAACCAGAGAGAGCGCTCTAATAAATCTCTACTCGTGCATCTGGGATTGTGGTTAATGCTTAATGAGGGGGAGATAGAGAGGCAGGATTTAGTGTTTCTGAAGGAATGTTCCGAGAATTGCAACCATATAAATGCAGAGGGAGGAATAGCCAGGCAGTTAATTCCCATATTGCATCACACGGTTAAAAAATAAGAAATACTGACAAGATGAGAAACAGTAAAAGAAAAGAAAAGCGTAAAGTCCTCTGGCAGCATTAAAATATTGCAGGGCATTTCAAGGTTATTAAAACAAATTCCATTCACGTCACTAAAGCTGTTTCAAAATATTCAAGTCAGCAAGAAGCTTCTTCAATGTTTTACAACCCTGGTCGTCTTTCCCCCTTTATTCCTGCGCTTCAGTACTTGAGTTTAGTAGATGTGGAGAGGTGGTGGTGAAAGCATTTTCTTCTGTGGCTAACCTGAATTTGTTAATCAAGAATAAACCAAAAAGAGGGTAAAATGAAAGGCAATCTTTCATATCATATAGAACAATGAGATTATGATGCAACAAAAGCATTCAAAGCTTTGAGTGGCATTATATATGTCAAGCAGGAAATACAAGGCAAAGTAATCATGATTTAGGTTCATCCCTCCCTCCTTGGCATTTGGTCCTAGGAATGCTTTATTACTCACATAACTTCACTTTGATTAAGAATTTTTAGCTCATTCACCTTGACCTTTTAAGCAATACAAAGAGCACACCCCTGTTCTGGGTGATGGTCTACAGAATTATTATTTTTTTAAAGTATAAGGTAAAGGTAAAGGGACCCCTGACCATTAGGTCCAGTCGCGCACGACTCTGGGGTTGTGGCGCTCATCTCGCTTTATTGGCCGAGGGGGAGCCGGCGTACAGCTTCCGGGTCATGTGGCCAGAATGACTAAGCCGCTTCTGGTGAACCAGAGCAGTACATGGAAACGCCGTTTACCTTCCCACCGCAGTGGTACCTATTTATCTACTTGCACTTTGACGTGCTTTCAAACTGCTAGGTTGGCAGGAGCAGGGACCAAGCAACAGGAGTTCATCCTGTTGCGCAGATTCAAACTGCCGGCCTTCTGATCGGCAAGCCCTAGGCTCTGTGGTTTAACCCACAGTGCCACCCGCGTCCCTTTTTAAAGTATACTTTCATCAAAAAACAAAACAAAACAATTTTGCAGTATGGTGGCTGTCGAGGCTCATTGCGTGGCAGCCCAAAATACACACAATGGCCAAATTGTGTTTTGAAGTCTTTAAAAAACCAGACTCCCAAACACTGACATGCCCATGTAAATAAGTGCAAATCGAATTGTGGTCAAATTGTCAAACCGTTCACAAGAAAAGGAGACTCATAAATACCTTTGGTTGGTGAGAGTCACTTTTAAAAAAAAAAAAAAGTTTTCATTGCTAAAATAAAGAAGAAAAGAAAAAAGAAGAAAAGAAAAAAGAAAAGGGAGAGAAAAAGAAAGTAAAAAAGTGTGAAAAATGCAATGTAATGATATAATACAATAAATATCCAGTTACATTTCTATACATGTTGTTGCTGCTGCTGTTGCTGTTGTTTAAATTCGTATACCACCCTATACCCGCAGGTCTCAGGGTGGTTACAACATAAAATCACAATATAAAAACATATAAACATAATAAAAACAAAAACAACCCAATAACCCCCAAGAGATAATATTATTGTCCTAATACACACATGATTATTAATACCCTACTGTATTCTGTATAAACTCATTCCAAATATCAATATATTTATCCAAATAAAGTCTTCATCTATAAATAATACGTTCATATGTTGCTAGTGTTGTCATGTCATCAATTATGCTGTAAACCGCTTTGAGATTTTTCTTAAAAATATAAAGCGATATAGAAATGAAATTATTATTATTATTATTATTTCACTGATTAAAGGAGATCCTATCTTTATTTAATATCAATCTTTTGGCCACAGTTAGGGAACATAGAATCCATTTTCATTGTCCAGTTGTCAACTTCCATACAACAGGTATAACACTGAAAATAATATTTTGAAAATTCAGCTTTTTCTGCACAATCATATTTATATAGCCCAGCACTTTCTCACAAAACTTAGTGAGTATAAGGCACCACAAATACATTTCCTAAACAGAGAGCTCATCTTTTGGAAATATGTTCCGGCTATAAAAAAGGTGAGAGTCATTTATTAGGATCAAAAAACGTTGCATATCAAGTGTTAGGAAGATATCACTGCTGTTAGGCCTGGATGGTACAAAGTAGATGATCAGATTAAGTAGGGTATTTATTTGTCCCTGAAAGGTTATGTGAGGACAAATGGATGGCTTTGTTTTCTTCTGCAAATAAGTAAATAAGTCCTGCTTTCATAGACATCAGATAAAATTCTCTCAATCTTCCTATCAGTGGTGGTTTATTTATTTATTTTTTAAAAAATAATAAAACCGAGAGCTGAATAACAAACCTATTTGCCACTTTGGGTCTCCCCCCGTTTCCTTTATTCTACCTCATGAAATGCTGATTTGGGCTATCACTGGTTTTCTACCATGCATAATATTTATTTATTTAATGTATATTCCTCCCTATACTCAGGGCGGCTCACAGAACAAAGCCAGAGCACAAAACCACAAAATATGTAACCAAAATAAAAGCAGCAACCCCAAATCCTCCCAAACCCCCAGATTTTAAAAGGGCATAGGATGTCAATCAAATCAACCAAAGGCCTGGTTAAAAAGGAATGGTTTTGCCTGGTGCCTAAAGGTGTACAATGAAGGCACCAGGCGAACTTTCCTGGGGAGAGCATTCCACAGACGGGGAGCCACTGCAGAGAAGGCCCCGTTCTCATGTTGCCACCCTCCGGACCTCACATGGAGGAGGCACAAAAGAAGGGCCTCAGAAGATGATCTCAGGGTCCAGGTAGGTTCATTTGGGAAGAGGTGGTCCTTGAGGTCTTGCGACTGTGAGCCGTTTAATGCTTTATAGGTCAAAACCAGCACTTTGAATTGGGCCTGGAAACTAATTGGTAGCCAGTGCAGTTGGGCCAGGATCGGTGTAATATGCTCAAACTGTCTTGCTCCGGTGAGCAACCTGGCCACTGAATTCTGCACCAGCTGAAGTTTCTGAACCGTCTTCAGAGGCAGCCCTACATATGACGCATTGCACTAATCTAACCTTGAGGTTACCAAAGCATAGACAACAGTAGTTAGGCTATCCCTGTGCAGATAGGGGCGTAGCTGGGCCACCAGTCGAAGCTGATGGAAGGCACTCCAGGCCACTGAGGCCACCTGAGCCTCAAGTGACAGCAAAGAAGAAAAGGAGAAGAAGAAGAGGAAGAAGAAGAAGAAGAAGAGGAGGAGGAGGAGTTTGGATTTGATATCCCTCTTTATCACTACTTGAAGGAGTCTCAAAGTGGCTAACATTCTCCTTTCCCTTCCTCCCCCACAACACACACTCTGTGAGGTGAGTGGGGCTGAGAGACTTCAGAGAAGTGTGACTGGCCCAAGGTCACCCAGCAGCTGCATGTGGAGGACCGGGGAAGCGAACCTGGTTCCCCAGATTACGAGACTACCGCTCTTAACCACTACACCACACCGGCTCTCAGGAGTCTCAGGAAGCAGGAGTACCCCCAAGCTACGAACCGGCTCCTTCCAAGGAAGTGTAACCCCACCAAGAGCAGCTGATCTCCTACCCATCTGGTCTAGGGAACCACCCACTAATAGTGCCTTAGTCTTATCTGATACTGAGATAAGACTTGGATTTGGGAAAAATAAATGAACCATAAAGGTAAAGGGACCCCTGACCATTAGGTCCAGTTGTGACAGACTCTGGGGTTGCGGCGCTCATCTCGCTTTATTGGCCGAGGGAGCCGGCGTACAGCTTCTGGGTCATGTGGCCAGCATGACTAAGCCGCTTCTGGCGAACCAGAGCAGTGCACTGAACCGCCGTTTACCTTCCCGCCAGAGCGGTACCTATTTATCTACTTGCACTTTGACGTGCTTTTGAACTGCTAGGTTGGCAGGAGTTTGAACTGCTAGGTTGGCAGGGCTAGGTTGAACCACACACCCCACTATTTTTGTACGGGTTTTCTCATTCCACTAGGGCAGGCTTCCTCAACCTCGACCCTCCAGATGTTTTTGGCCTACAACTCCCATGATCCCTAGCTAGCAGGACCAGTGGTCAGGGATGATGGGAATTGTAGTCTCAAAACAGGGCCGAGGTTGAGGACTAGGGGGATATGTGTGCAAAAACCTGATCCTAGGTACTTAGTGCCTTTCCTGTAACTCGATGTGGTGAGGAATTATCAGAATGGAGGAGAGCTATTGAATTACTGTGGACCCCTGACCCCCTCCCCAAATTATGTCAGAACGAATCGCCTGGGCTATTACTGGGAACCTGCCACTCTGTTTTGAGCTGCCTACATGTGGTGAGCCATTAGAACTGCAGGTTGGTGCGATCACCAAATGACTTATATCTGTGGAATACAAGCTCATTTACATTGCATTATTGCAAACAGTATGCTTAACAATTTACAGTAGCTTGGACAACAGCCCGGATTGGAATGATTTAACGACTTGGGAGTTGCTGCGTCATTAAACTTCAGATGATAGACTTGGACAATAGCCTGGATTGGAAGATTGGAATGGAGTCAGGGAAAGCTGCGATGGCAAATAGACAGTTGAAAAAATATATACCCACAAATAAAGCTGTATTCGACGGATGAAAGGATATATGATTTCTGACATGACAGAATTGTAGAACCAGGGATGGAGAACTTTAAAGCGTTAAGATCAGAAGGCGGAAAATACGAAAACAACGAGAAGAGGCAGGAATGAAGATTTGGAGATATGCTTCAGAGGTCCAGATGATGGGGAGCCTGGAAAAATTAATAATTACAATTTGGATTATCACTGGTCATTTAAAAAAATTAGCTTATTATTTTTAGTCGGATTATGATTCGGATATGTTGGCTGTTTTTTATTGGAAAATTAATAAAAATGATTTTAAAAAAAGGACTGCAGGTTGGTGCATCTTCCTGGGTAGGTGAAATCTCAGGCTCCAAACAGCAATTGGGACCCCCCAGCCCTCTAGGGAGAAAGGGTTATAAAGTACTTGCTGTGGGGGTTGTGACTTTGCCTAAACCCTCAGTTCTGATTCTCTGACTCAGCTCCTGCCTCCTGTCTCCCATGGCCCAGCCTTAACGCAAAATGACCCCGCGCATGTAACCTGAAATATACTTGGAGTCGAGTGTGGATTTCATGCTCTTTATTCAGCTTGTAGTAGTGAGGAATGGAAGTTCCCCCGAGATGTCTGCTTTATATACATTATTTACACAATGGGCCGCACGTGATTGGCTAATTCTGGGATTCTCCTGTAGGCCAATCAGGTTGCGGATTCACTTCCACCTGGAGCTGGATTGGGTGGCTCCTGCGGACCAATCAGACTGCTGCATTGTTCTAGGACCAATGAGACTGCTGCATTCTGGACCCTATTGTTCTAGGACCAATCAGACTGCTGCATTCTGAACCCTATTGTTCTAGGACCAATCAGACTGCTGCCTTTTGGATCCTATTCAACTCAGTACATAACATAACATAACCGTTCTGCATAATTTGGCACAGGATTCACATTATTGGTGTACAGCTGGAATGATCCCGGCAGAGACCATGCCGAATAAGAATGCAAACAGCACCTGAGCTTATGTAGTTGTCTGTGATGCAGGAAACACCCGTCTCCTGTCCTTAGAGCTGATTTTTAAAAACATTTTTCATGAAATGTGCTCAAATTTTTCTTCTCCCCACCCTGAGAGACTTGACTCGTCAACATAACCATTTCCATCAACGACGAGATCACAGAGCATTTTTAATCTTACACTGGATAGAAAGGCAGAGATTACTGCTTAAAGGGGGAGACCATTAGTATTTCCGAGGGTTCCCACGTATTCATCACGACTCTGATACAGATCAGTATTAATAATGGGAGCAGCCAGACACAATCCATTTGTTCGATGTTCTTTCTACCTCCTTCTCTCTGCTCCCACTGCCTTCTCTCTCCCCCTCCACTACTCTCCGCCTCCAGACACTGCCTGCTCTGGTCTCCAGACAGAAAAGCCAGACAAGGCCATTCATCAATGCAGCTATAATCTGTCTGATTTTATTAGCTTTTGAATTTTATCACCAAAACGTATGCGGGATGGGGGGGAGAGGACGTAAAAGCAGGCATCATACAATACTTCCATACCTATGTATCCCCCTCTGTGTTGCAGCCCGGAATGAGGCCAAAATAACACAGGAAACAATGAGCAGAAAATTTCCATGATATTTCCCCTGCTTCTGTCCGATTTATGTGCTTCATGCTCATCTGTGATGTATCCTTTGGAAAAGCACAGAACTGTTGTTAGCAGAATTCTCTGGCATGCATTTTGATTTTCAATTCCATCACTTTTTAAAATGTGGGTTTCTTGCATTTCCTTTAGCAGGAAACAAAATCCAACTCATTTTCTTTTGTTTCAGGGGGTAAAATAGTTTAAGGAGTGTGTTGGTGTGTTTGTGTGTGCAGGTTTCTTCAGAAGTAAAAAGCCGCTGTTTTTCCACTGTAAACTCATGTCCTCGTAAGTACACCAGCTCATAGCTACTTATTAAGAAGCAGGCATGTCAGAGAATTCTGCCGTAACTGGGTGCAAATATGGAAATTCTCACTGTTTCAGTGTTTGGGGATGAAATTCCTTGAAGTGAATGCAATCCACATTTGTTCATAGTGGGTTATTTAGAAATAAAACAAAAAACCTGCAAGATTATACATAATTAATGTTGGATTTTTTTGACATGACACTTTGTTTGACGTGCTGTTATCATGATGCTCAATAGAGGTTTAGAACCCTGCAGGGAGCTGGCTAATTGATAGGCCATTAGTTGCTTCGTTTACTTTGAAAGAAAACACACAGGGATGTGAATAATGCAAGGTATTTATTTTCAGGGCTGGGCACAGCCTTCACTCCCCACCTGATCCAGACCCCAAGATGACCCCTGATCTGACTCGGGCCAACCCAGGGAACACCTGACTCATATCCAGCCCTGAATCAATTTGAGGGGTGAGGCTAATGCTTAACCCTAGCTAACATATGGTTGAGAGCAGGATTGGGGAAGGAGATGTTGGTGCTGACCTTTAAAGGCTTAAACGGCCTCGGTCCAGTGTACCTGAAGGTGTGTCTACACCCCCATCATTCATCCTGGACACTCAGGTCCAGTGCCGAGGGCCTTCTGGCGGTTCCCTCACTGCGAGAAGCCAAGTTACAGGAAACCAGGCAGAGGGCCTTCTCCGTAGTGGCACCCGCCCTGTGGAATGCCCTCTGACCAGATGTCAAAGAGAAGAACAACTGGGCAATCCAAGAACAACTGGGCAATCCAAGGCAGTCTCCACCCAATTCAGCTGAAGAAATTCGGTTTGGTTTGCATTGTAATGCACATTTCCTGAAACAATACATGAACCAAACCACAGCTCTTCTTTACAGTTCTGTAAATTGTGTGATGCAGATTTCTGACCACAAAATGTGTAGAGGAATAAATCCATTTCAGAAAATTTAAATACCACTGGATCGTAAAAAAAGAATTTTTTTTAAAAAAAATTAAGTCAGTTTACAAATGTTAAGAATGCTGTAAAATCTGTAAAAATAATTTCAAAAATCAAGGACAAGCTAAAAATAATATTAAAATACATGCATTCAGAGACCCTTATTAAAAAAAAAAAAAGATAATAAATTTCATTGCCAACCAGCCAGGTGTTTGCATGCATTAAATATCACTATTAGAAACATGGCCTTGGACCTATCTTCTGAGCTGTCAAATTCTTATCTGTGAAATAATCTCTCTTGCAAGTTGTAACTTCTTAATATTTACACAAACAACTGAGAAGAATGTAAGGGGCCTGAGGATAAATGGATGGATCTTTTAGTGAGATTACACAGCTGCGCTTAAGAAACACATGCAGGAAGAGATAAATGCTTGCACATCCCACATATTTACTGGGCACATACGAATGATTAATAATAATAAAAAAGGACAAGGGTGACATTTCTAGAAAAATGGGGTGGTATTGGCCCACTGGAATGATGATTTCCAGAGAGGAGCAGTTCTGCATGGAAAGCTTTAAATTCCCCGTTTATAAGGGCTTGTTGTGCTTTTCTGCAATGATTGGCATCCTAATCAAGCCACATGCTTCGAGACACGGTCTTTGGCCACGTCAAATTTATTTCTGGAATATATCTCAGCTATGGGGAACTTCTTCTTTTCTAGTCCCAGAGCTGTATTCCCCTTTGGACAATGTTTCATGGGCCTCATGTTGGCGATGGATGTGGTTAAGAGGGGAAGGTTGGTGTTGCTAGAGGAAGATGTGGATTGGGCAAGTGAGGCTAGTCTTACTTTTGTGCAGTAGGCAACATGCCAGCCACACAAAAGTCTGTCAGTTTGCATTGCTTAGTACAGAAAGTATAATCCAGAATGCAGCAGCAAGACTGGTGACTGGCCACCGAGACCACATAACACTTGTCCTGAAAGACCTACATTTGCTCCCAGTATGTTTCCGAGCACAAGTCAAATTGTTGGTGCTGATCTGTAAAGCCCTGAATGGCCTTGGCTCAGTATAACCGAAGGAGCGTCTCCACCATCATCATTCAGCCCGGACACTGAGGTCCAGCACCGAGGGCCTTCTGGTGGTTCCCTCCCTGCAAAAAGTGAGGTTACAGGGAACCAGGCAGAGGGCCTTCTGGGTAGTGGCGCCCACCCTGTGGAACACCCTCCCACCAAATGTCAAGGAAATAAACAACTATCTGACTTTCAGAGGACATCTGAAGGCAGCCCTGTTTAGGAAAGTTTTTAATGTTTGAAGTTTTATTCTGTTTTTAGTGTTCTGTTGGGAGCCACCCAGAGAGGCTGGGGAAACCCAGTCAGAAGGGTGGGCTATAAATATTATTATTATTATTATTATTATTATTATTATTATTATTATTATCATCCTCTGATGTGTAGAAGATCTTTCCTATTCTCCTTAATTCAATAAGCTTGTGGAAGCTTCTCTGTGTGACAGAAACTTCATGATGATTGGGTTATTCCTTCTGAGTACAAGTGGTTTAAACTGGTTCTGTTAGCTCTTTCTGTCAAGGTCATGCTGAGTATAATAGTGAGGCCAGAAGGAGCCTGGCTTTGTCTTTCTATCTCTTTTCTTTCGGGTGTGGTATTCTGTATGCTTAGTGTTAAGGTTTAGTCTTATTATAAGATATTGGTAAGTTTAAGTTAAGTCTGCTGCAACTGGATTTCTTATGGACAGTGCCAATCCTGAATGTATTGGATTTGTGACCATTATGCTCATTTGCCTTCAGTAGCAGTAAAGCACAATTGATGAAATACCAATTGCCTCTGGTCTATTTCTTGGGAAGCCTGCAACGGGTTTAAGTTGTTGCTCTGCTAACTATACATTGGAATCTACTCTGGATCAATACCGAGTAGAATTTCAATGACAAAGTCTCTTCATTCTCCATCCAGGCAGACTTGAGGCAGTGCCAAACACACATATTCTAGCCAGGCACAAACCGCTCAAGGAGGGTGCAGAACAGGACTAGGGAGGGGTGTAGCCTGGAGATAGGAGATGGGGCATGTTTTGGGAGGAGTCCTGAGGGCCTGAAAGACAGACCTGGAAGGCCACATTCAGCCTCTCGGTGTCAAGGAGCTGTCAAGGAACCAGGTGAAGCACGGGGCAGGCACACACACAGCATGCACAGAATACAAACAAATAACAACAAATAAATAATACACCTCAGCACAGGCAGTTCTTATGTACAAATCTGGCAGTACAGTGGTACCTTGGTTCTCAAACTTAATCCATTCTGGGAGTCCGATTCCTGAAACCGTTCGAAAAACAAGGTGCGGCTTCCGATTGGCTGCAGGAGATTCCTGCACTCAAGCAAAAGCTGCGTTGGACGTTCAGCTTCCCAAAAACATTTGCAAACCAGAACACTTACTTCTGGCTTTGCGGTGTTTGGGAGCCGATTTGTTTGACAACTAAGCAGTTCGAGAACCAAGGTACCACTGTATTGCGGAGTTTGAGAAGTTACTCCCAAACTGGAAAAATCCACTTTTCTTTAGCTGGATAATTTTCTTCATATTAGCTATTTATACAAACATAGTTGCACAAAAGGTAGGATTGTTGCCACCAGTTACCAAAAATAGTTCTGAATTATGCAATGTGGACTAAAAAAGGAAGAAAAAAGCTCACACAGAGTGTTCCGCTCTTTAGCCTTGCTATAATCAGAGACACGATATTAATAAATTGCCAAATAGACTTTTCAGGATCATGATTTTATATATCAAATCTGCTTTGCGTTGGCAGCTGAATTAAGTGGACAATAAACACAGGATATTAAAACAGTCAGATTTATGCAGGATCCAGCCAAAGAATAAGAATTACCTCAAGTCATTAGCACTTTCTTTCTAGACTCAGCAATTATGACAGTAATAACCACTAACGTAAGGCCATGAAACAACTGTAACATAATATATATTGATATAAATAAATCCTTTTTCAAAAGGTACAGTTTTGCCAAAATCATTACCACAACCCCCAACCCGGAATTCAGAAGTTTATGCTGAATGAAGTGATCTGTTGGCATCCGTCTGTCTTGGGAGACAATGGATGAATGCCCCTTTGTGGGTGAAGTCAAACCACTGGCACCAACTCTAGGTGGCCCTGGGTGCCTGGGCCCTCACATTTTTTTGTGTGTGGCGGGGCTCAGCTCCCACACCGCCGGGCTTCAACTCAAGTTCAAGTTTCATGAGGTCTCATGAGGACTCAGACGTGACCTCTAGGCCCCAAGCGGCTTTGGAAGCAACATCCGAGGCCCTGCTAGGCCTCCAACATGACTTCTGGTAGAAACCAGAAGTTGTGTCAGAGGTTTTGCAAGGCCTCAGAAACACCGTTATGTCGCGGGCACCATTGGTCGCCCATAAGCTAGGGCCCAAGCTGACGCCCTTCAGTCAAACTGTTGGAAGATTGCAGCGCTTGCTGTGGCTGTAGAGGCTGATATGGGAGAGACATGTTTTGTTATAGCTGGGCCAGATGAAGGCATCTGGTTGTACTGCTGCAGATGCACCATGGCGTTTCTTCTGTCTATGCTTCTTTAGGTGATCATTCCTCCTCTGGTCACTCCTATGGATGCACAACCTGACTGTCTGTCTGCAGTCGTCTGACAACCCCGAAGAATGGCAACCACTGGACTTTGGCAAACTTGTATTGACTGGTCAATCCTGGAGGGGAGAGGGGTAGGTTGTTTGAATTCCTACTCCATGATTGCAGTCATGGGATTTTTGTCTATCACATGACGGTGTATGTTTTGACTCCACAGAGTGGGAAGCGACGGAGACAGGATGCTTGTGTTACTGTGTTCCGTGAAGTGGGGCTATTGTCCTTTGTTTTTTCTTTTTGCTGTCTGATGCTAGAGAGAGAGGGAGCCATGTTGCAGTGCTCCGTGTGTATTTATATGTAAATAAAGTAGATTAGCCAAAATGCTGAGTTGCTGAGGTCTGTTACGCAAGCTGTGAAGACTCTGCGGATCCCTAAGTGTGCCGATGTCTGTTGGCATCGGTCGCTGTGATGTTCGGGCTGAAGAAAGCTCATGAAGTTCCCGAATGATCAACCAGGAGGGAGAGAACATGCCAGTTGGGCATGTGTCTCTGCCAGTGTCCTACTCGAGTGTAGGATGAGCTCCTGACATAGGTTTCCTTCCTTCCTTCCTTCCTTCCTTCCTTCCTTCCTTCCTTCCTTCCTTCCTTCCTTCTTATTTATGTACCAACCCTATACCCGCAGGTCTCAGGGTGGTTCATAAGATAAAATTACAACACATGATCAAAATATAAACAGAAACAGCCCCATAACCCCTCACAAAAACATAAAAAGAGTTTAATTTTTTTAAAACAACAACAACACACAATTAAAAAGCAATTCTTTTGTAGTCTATCAGTCCCCGCCTAGGCCTGGTGGAGAGAGGCAAGAGCAGGACCCTCAGATTCTCAGCATGTTTTCTTTCTCTCTCTTTTTGTAATTGTGTGTGTGTGTGTGTATCCCCAAGACGTTTTCCATTGTGCAACAGCTGATTCTTTCTTACAATCTTTTGTGCAACCCTATTTAGTAATGTGCTTGCGTTTTCCCCTTGCACAACAAATTTCCTCCGGTGCAACAAGTAAACTGCTAAATGACTTAGTGCTACATTGGATACGATTCTCTGGTTCAGTGGTGGCATTCATTTGGAAACCAGTTGCGAGGTAGAGCCAACAGTTCTTTGGGGTCCTGCAGCTTATAGACGTTCTTTCCCCCTCACCAAAATTGCAAGAAGCTTCTTTGAGTAATGCTCCGAATGAAAATCTCCTATGGATAATCCAACAGCTGTTAGGTCGGCCACGATTGCCTAGAGAAGAGCGAGAGTTTCAAGTCTGTCCTATATTCAGACCATCATTTCGCGCCATTTGCCTTATGTTCTTAAAAGAAGCATGGGAGATGCACCTGGAAATGTCTCCCTGAGTCATGATGTGCATTTCCATTTCATCGTGAATAACTTCCAACTGCATAACTCAGATAAAGCCTAATTTGTCTTCCAAAAATCGCAGGGAAGGAGCTATACATTCAGAGCGCTGCAACATAATTTATATCACTGCATTATTATTGTAACTTGCTCAGAATCAATTTGAGAGCGCACGCTAAAGGGAACATTGATTGCTTGCTACTGGCGCTTCACTTGCAGTAGTCAATACTAGAACATAGACTTGTCCTGGGGTATGTATAATTATGCTACAATTGTATGATGAACATATTTATCTTCTATGAAGTGCCTGATCAAATGGCTAGTTTATGGAAATTTTCCTCCTGCTCTGTCCTCAGCAGCTATGACAAATTGGACTGTCTACCTCTGTGGTTTTAGAAGAGCTACCCTACCAGTCACACCCTCTTATGCAGCTGAGCTAGATTAATGGAGATATAAATTTAACCCCTATGGTTTTGGGAAGACATTCTGTATTCTCGACTCGCGGCACTAACCTCAAATGACCTCTATTTGTCAACCATTTTCTGTTCTCACTGAACAGCTGGCTGATAATGCACCAGAGTTCTTTCATAAATATTGCTTTTTAAATGTCTTGGTGTTTGGTTTTTAGTTACATTTTTTCCCCCTTTGTAATAGTCAGCCTGCATGTCCAATTTGTATTGATTTAACGCCACCTGAGTTCTGGCTGAAGGTTTTGAAACAGAAGCTGAATGGCCACCTGCCATTATATGATCTAGCTCAGGGGCCAGCAAACTTTTTCAGCAGGGGGCCCGTCCACTGTCCCTCAGATCTTGTGGGGGGCCGGACTATATATATATAGGGGAATGAACGAATTCCTATGCCCCACAAATAACCCAGAGATGCATTTTAAATAAAAGGAGCCATTCTACTCATGTAAAAGCACACTGATTCCCAGACCATCCGCGGGCCGGATTTAGAAGGTGATTGGGCCGGATCTGGCCCCTGGGCCTTAGTTTGCCTACCCATGATGGTGTATGATGGCAGGGGATTGGACTAGAGCAGCCTTTCTCAACCTGTGGGTCCCCAGATGTTGTTGAACTACAACTCCCATCACCCCTAGCTAGCAAGGCCAGAGCTCAGGGATGATGGGAGTTGTAGTCCAACAACATCTGGGGACCCACAGGTTGAGAACTGCTGGACTAGAGGAAGGAGGGTCCCTTCTAACTCTACAGCTCTATGATTCCATGAGTCTCCATGTGTTTTAGGGCACATTTTTGGCCCAAACAAACAAATAACTGCCTAGCTAATGGATTAGGGAGACAGGGCTTTAGTCTTTCTAATGCCCAAAGCACATCACATGCATCATTGCACTAATCTTTAGGACACTCATAATATCTCTTTCTCCATACTAGTGATGGGGAATTGAGACTGAGAGTAATTGACTTACCGTACATACCCCACCCCCATCCAAAACAGCAGTCTGAAGTCTGACTCCAACATCAGTCCAGCAGTACTGGAGGTAGATGTCAGTATCCCAGCTGGAGTAGCGGCATGGGCTTTGACTTGGAGGTGCTAGCCCAAACCATCAGCCCAGTGGCACTGGGAGACACTGCTGGTCCCAGCACCATAACCAGTCTGAAGCTATAGACCAAGTTCATCAGGTCAGGGGCACTTGAGCCCAAGACCCTCAGTAAGGACCTTTGAGATCCATGCTCACACAGACTCCATCCCAGAGCACACCTCTTCATGCTAGGGACTTGTATCTCCATGCCAATCCAGCCATTTTTATTTAATTAATTAAAAAAAATATACATACAGTCGTACCTTGGAAGTTGAACGGAATCCGTTCCGGAAGCCTGTTCGACTTCCAAAACGTTTGGAAACCAAAGCGTGGCTTCTGATTGGCTTCAGGAAGCTCCTGCAGCCAATCGGAAGCCGCAGAAGCCCCGTCGGACGTTCGGGTTCTAAAGAACGTTTGCAAACCGGAACACTCACTTCCGGGTTTGCGTCTTTCGGGAGCCAAAATGTTCGACTGGCAAGGCATTTGACTTCCAAGGTACAATTGTACTTCTTGATTGCAGAAAAACAAAAACAAACAAACAAACCCACCACCAAGCAGTTTACAAAAATAAAAAATAAAAAAACATGGCAATGCATTTAAAAACAGGTACAAGCATTCAAAAATGACTAAAATCAACAGTAGCTAAAAAGAGATAAGCACTTGTGACTTCCACATGTCTGGGTAGGCTTGCTTAAACAATTTTTTTTTAAAGCAGGCATCAAAAAGAACACAGTGAAGGCACCTGCCTGGTGTCAATAGAATTCCAAAGTGTAGGCATTGCCACACCAAAATATCAATTTCTTACAACAGTGGAATGGTTATTATGTGGCACTTCTGGCTGTGTCAGTTCCACAGAATGAAGTGGTTAAATTGGCATATCTGGGGCATGGCGATCCTGCAAGTTAACTGGTCCCAAGCTGTCAGGGGTTTTGTATACAAATAGTGTCACCCTGAATTTGAACTAGTAACAAATGGACAATGAAGAAGAAGAAGAAGAAGAAGAAGAAGAAGAAGAAGAAGAAGAGGAGGAGTAGTTTGGATTTGATATCCCGCTTTATCACTACCCGAAGGAGTCTCAAAGCAGCTAACATTCTCCTTTCCCTTCTTCCCCCACAACAAACACTCTGTGAGGTGAGTGGGGCTGAGAGACTTCAAAGAAGTTTGACTAGCCCAAGGTCACCCAGCAGCTGCATGTGGAGGGGCGGGGAATCGAACCCGGTTCACCAGATTATGAGTCCACTGCTCTTAACCACTACACCACGCTGGCTCCATACTGATGATCTGTAAGCAGATGATTTATATAATGACAGGATATCACTCCTACCAGCAACGGTGCTGCAGCATTCTGTGCTGACTCCTGCTTCTGGATCCAGCACCAGGGAAGCCCATTATCGAGTGCACTGCAGCAATCTAATATTGATGCCATTCATGCTTGAACTACTGTACAAACAACCATAGCTGTCATTCCAGCTGCAGCCGACAAAATGTGCTTCTAGTCACTGATGTCACCTGAGCTTCCGGCGACAAAACTGGATCCAGAAGCATGCTCCAAAATTGGTCCTTTGTGTGGGGTGTGACCCTGTCCAGGGAACTACATTGACGTTGCAACTGCTGACCATCCTTGCAGTATCATTCCACGTGTGTCAAACTCAGGAGAGGACAAAGTCCATAGCTTGGGCAATGTGTCTAGAAGGACTTAGTGAAACTGAGGAGGTCTGGTAGGCTCCAAGCCTGAGGTCTGTCTTGCCAGAGTGGTGCATGCTCTAGTTATCTCCCTCTTGGACTACTGCAATGAGCTCTATGTGGGGCTACCTTTGAAGGTGACCCAGAAATTACAACTAATCCAGAATGCGGCAGCTAGACTGGTGACTAGGGGCGGCCGCTGAGACCACATAACACCGGTCTTGAAAGACCTACATTGGCTCCCAGTATGGTTCCGAGCACAATTCAAAGTGTTGGTGCTGACCTTTAAAGCCCTAAACGGCCTTGGCCCAGTATATCTGAAGGAGCGTCTCCACCCCTATCGTTCTTCCCAGACACTGAGGTCCAGTGCCGAGGGCCTTCTGGTGGTTCCCTCACTGCGAGAAGCAAAGCTACAGGGAACCAGGCAGAGGGCCTTCTTGGTAGTGGCATCCACCCTGTGGAACACCCTCCCATCAGATGTGAAGGAAATAAACAACTGCCTGACATTTAAAAGACATCTGAAGGCAGCCCTGTTGAGGGAAGTTTTTAATGTGTGACATTTTAATGTATTCTTAATCTTTGTTGGAAGCCGCCCAGAGTGCCTGGGGAAACCCAGCCAGATGGACGGGGTACAAATAATAAATTATTATTATTATTTTAAGCCTTCCATTCTACAAGCAAGGGAGCAGATCCCAGAGTGAGTAGACTGTTGAGTGAGGCTCATAAGGCCTCAACTCATCTCTGGCATTTGCTGGAGCAAGCGGCTCACCAGGAGCTATCCTTGGTGCTGCAACTCCTTGCCAGCCTGGCTGTCTCATGGCATGTGGATTCTGTGTCAAACTCAAGATAGCTGTGGCAAGCTTATAGTTGTGGCAAGAGTTCATCCAAAGAATGTTCAAACACTTGTGTCTTAACCAGTCGGGTGGCCGCATTCTGGATTAGTTGTAGTTTCTGAGACACCTTCAAAGGCAGCCCCACGTAGAGCACATTGCAGTAGTCCAAGTGAGAGATAACCAGAGCATGTACCACTCTGGCGAGACAGTGTTCACGCAGGCAGGGTCTCATCCAGCGTACCAGACGGAGCTGGTAGACAGCTGCCCTGCACGCAGAATTCATATTCCCATCTCCAGTATAATGAGCTATATATAAATTCCACAACTTTCACTTTAAATTTACTGAAGGGGTAAGTACCTCTTTGGCTTGCTTAAAATATGAAGGGCATATTTGTGTGCACACACGCATGGCACACCTCTGAACGCGTTTCTTCCAGAATGTATTTACCCCAAAGTCAATTTGCTATGTCAACATCTTTCTTGCCCTACAAGACCCAACAGGCATATATTTTTTACAGTTTAACAAGCTTTCTTATTAGCCTTTGAAAAATGGATTGGGTTATTGGCGTGCACAAAATGTATTCAATTAGTCTTGATTTTGTGTATTTGATTTAAAGGTTTTTGATTATTTGCTCCATGTTCTGAACTGACAAGTTAGAAATGGAATGAAATTAACCTGTCAGGGTGGATTAATGAACTGATCTGCCCCGTCGGTTTATGATTTACACAAATTTCACCACAACCTACTTTGCTGCACTAATATCTACAGCTGAACCCCGATTAAAGGTACATGCCAGCATATTCTCCAAGTTTATTTCTTAATTGACAGTAACCACCTGGAGAGAAAGACGGGGGTACAAACAAACAAAAAATGTGCAAAACGTAGATTAAGTGTGCATCTTTACAAAGCCCAAGCCTTTTACATGATAGAATGACCTTGTCAATATTTAAATTAGTATATAAATCAAATAATTATAAGCTTTCCCATTTATATTTATGTAGGGCTTTGAATCTCATTTATATCAGGATTAATTTATGGCTAGTCCAATAGCGTAAAAATGCTGCTTAAAAGAGGAGGGATTTAGTCAAACAAACCTTAGACATGGGTAAGTTAATGTTTCTCCAGGAGGTTCTCTCACATACATACCCTAATCCAATTTCTGTCTGTGTTTGGCATATTGGCAGAGGCTTCCCCATTCATTTCAAAAGAAAGGGAACTTCTGTGGGACATAACCTGCTTCCTGAGTGGGAGCAAGAAAAGCAATGGAGTTTTACTTCTGATGTCATATTATTATTATTATTATTATTATTATTATTATTATTATTATACCCCGCCCATCTGGCTGGGTTTCCCCAGCCACTATGGGCAGCTCCAAACAGATGATGATGATTAAAGCGATAAAACATCAAACATTAAATACTTCCCTAAACAGGGCTGCCTTCAGATGTTTTCTAAAAGTCAGATAGTTGTTGATTTCCTTGACATCTGATGGGAGGGTGTTCCACAGGGTGGGTGCCACTCCCGAGAAGGCCCTCACAGGAAGAACATCTTGGCAAAGGGGGTACCAATTTGGCCTCATCCATGGGCCAGTGAAGGGGCAGCTGCTCAGAGGCTTACTTCCCTCTTCCCACTTTTCTCTCCATTTCCGTTTTTTCCTTTCCTTTCATATAGTCTATTTGATTGTGAACCTGCGGGCAGGGACTGACTTATCCTTTAATATATGCACGGTGCTTACAAATCTTTTGGTGCTTCATGTTTAATAAAATTTTATACATGTGTCTCACCTTGCTAAAATGAAAAATAGATTAATAAAGAATCTCTGAAAATGAAGCTCCAGAATTTTGGGTAAAAGGTGGCTTCCAATGCAGTCCAAGGAGCTGAAGTCAGTCAGGAGTGGGGAAGCCAAATGCTACTGTCCACAAAACACCTGCAAACTTCTATGGGACCTTTTTGGATTGATGTTGTGGGACCCAGGTGGTGCTGTGGTCTAAACCATTGAGCCTCTTGGGCTTGCTGATCAGAAGGTCAGCGGTTCGAATCCCTCAAACAGGGTGAGCTCCCATTGCTCTGTCCCAGCTCCTGCCAACCTAGCAGTTTGAAAGCACGCCAGTGCAAGTAGATAAATAGGTACAACTGCGGCAGGAAGATAAACGGCGTTTCTGTGCACTCTGGTTTCTGTCATGGTGTTCCGTTGTGCCAGAAGTGGTAGAGTCATGCCAGCCACATGACCTGGAAAGCTTTCTGTGGACAAACACTGGCTCCCTCAGCCTGAAAAGCGAGATGAGTGCCACAACCCCATAGTCGCCTTTGACTGGACTTAATCATCCAGGGGTCCTTTACCTTTTACCTTTGTTACAAGAGGTATAAAGGTAAAGGTAAAGGTATCCCTGACTGTTAGGTCCAGTCACGCATGACTCTGGGGTTGCAGCACTCATCTCGCTCTATAGGCCGAGGGAGCCGGCGTTTGTCCACAGACAGCTTCCGGGTCATGTGGCCAGCATGACTAAGCCGCTTCTGGTGAACCAGAGCAGTGCATGGAAATGCCGTTTACCTTCCCGCCGGAGCAGTACCTATTTATCTACTTGCACTTGACATGCTTTCGAACTGCTAGGTTGGCAGGAGCAGGGACCGAGCAACGGGAGCTCACCCCATCACGCGAATTCAAACCGCCGACCTTTTGATCAGCCAGCCCTAGGCTCTGTGGTTTAGACCACAGCGCCACCCGGGTTCCATTTACAAGAGGTATAGCTGAGGTTTATATAGTTACCTGGTATAATGGGACCAATTCCTCATTCATTGATAGAAAAGTTACTAAATATTAGGAGTATGTAAACTGCCCTCAGAATTTTATTCCTTTTTAAAAAAACCAAGTGCATTTCTTTGTTTTTTTCAGTGAAAGTGCAAGCTGAAACAGGGAAACTTCAAGAGTTCTTTGCAGTGCGACAGACTAAGGTGGCGAAAAATAAAATGAGTCCCAGTACATGAAGCTGATGTTTACCTCAGCGCTGGGTTTAGGTGGTTGTGTAGGTGGTTCCTTTGTACAGGGTGCCAAGCTAAGGGGACACAAAATAGAGAAGATTCGTAATTGAGAAGATCCATTTGGAGGTGCCAAATTTTGGCCTCGCATAGGGCGCCATATTATGAAATATTACCAAAGTCTGCCCCCACTTACCTAACATTACAATCTTATGCATGCCTACTCAGAAATGAGGCCTACTGAATTCAGAGAAATATACTCTTGGGTTAGCATGCAGGATTGCAGCTTTGGTATTATTTTCGACAATGGGTAACATTTGAGAAATTGTCCGGATGCTTAAACTGTATGCCGCTATTTATTCTCTGGAGAAAATAAACCAAAAAGGTGCTATCGTCAAAATGTCTACATTTGCAATTTGTTTGCTTATTATCAGTTCGTAGATGTTTTCTTTTGTCATCTGACAGCAAATGGAAAATCAAGTACGCCCTAAAATATTGATTGATGGGTGTACCTCAGCAGCCATTAGACAGCTGTTACGCTGCCGTAAGACTCTGATTTCATGGAGCAATTTTCTAATCAAAAGTGGTTGGTTAACAATAAGGTCAAAGAAGCAATTAGTGAAGAAAAATACATAACACGGAAGCCTTTTACTACAATGCATGCTGACATCGACGTGAATTGTAGTATTGGAGCCATTAAGGTGACCTGGAGTACTCTATCACACTTTGGCTGACCCTGAAAGACTTTGACCAGCTATTTGTTGTCATATCTCCTTGATTGAGCTACATGACAAATACACACAAACCCCGATTCTCAAATGACACCTTTTGTGCGAAGGCGCAGCGTTTGACCTTTAAGTGGTAAAGGTCACTGGGTCATGTGATGGAACATCTGCTACCTCCGTTGTCTCGAGGCAGCAATTCTGTTAACTAATATAGCATAACCTTTCATTTCTAAGCGATGACATTCATCCCTCGCTAAACTATGTCAGGTTTCCAGCACAGAAATAAGATTTTTTTTAAGGTCCACCCGCTCCCCTCTTTTCATTTATTATGTGCACCATCAGGCAATATGCTTTGCCTCAATCACTCAGTGACTTCGGGAGATAGTAAATGCCAAATTACTTCTCTGTTCTGCATGCAGGGTGATTAGAAGCAAAGAAGAAAAGGCTCCTTTTAAATAGAGCCGTAGAAGAGATTTCCCCCTGCCCCCTGGATGCATCCCGAAGAGCTGAGGGTCCCATTTCTCTTTGGCATCTCAAAAAACAGAGATCTTTAATTCCCCCCTCCCCAACCAGATGGCAGCATTCTAGCATCACAGCAGCTTTCAAAAGCGTGAGCATGTCATTCAAGACAGTCAGCAGTGTTTTGGCAGCTGAGACTGTGTTTCGTATCTGGAATATTTAGGGAATTTAACACACCTGTGCTGATGCTGTTATGTTGCTCACACTGTTTATCAGTCTTTGAACAGACTCTGAGTAAAAGTCCCGGGGACATACAGATCAGACTAGAGGGGTGGGGGAGATGTAACTTAAAAAAATAATAATCTTTTGAGTGTGGTGCTGATAATGCCAAGGTTGCAAGTTGCAGGTTTGATTGCCATAAGGGACGGCTGCATATTATTTCCATCGTTTGCCAAATGCAATCTTTGTCACCTAGTGGGAATATGGCTGACCAAGTGATAGGGCTTTATCTTCACAATCAGGCATAGGCAAACTCGGCCCTCCAGATGTTTTGGGATTACAATTCCCATGATCCCTATTTAACAGGACCAGTGACCAGGGATGATGGGAACTGTAGTCCCAAAACATATGTTTAATAGATTATTGTATTTTAATATTCTGTTGGAAGCTGCCCAACAAGATGGGCGGGGTATAAATAAATTACTATTATTATCATCATCATTATTATCTGTGTTGTTTAATTAGGAGCAGGAACATGACCCTTGGGAAAGGTAGTTTCCTATGACAAACAAGTCAGATGACCCATTATAATTATTTTTTAAAAAACAGAGAGCCATCATGGGCTGACTAGTAAAAGCAGTCATTATTGCAGGGCTGTTGTGTATACTTGTCCTTAAACTCACATGGTGCCTGCTTGGAAAATGCTGGAAGTCTGAGTCCTTCTGGTTTCGCATATGCCCCCAACACCTACTCCTTTCAAATCAGCTTTGTGCTTTGTTTCTGTGATTTTTGGTACAAGTTGAGCAGAACTGGAGCTGACAGCTATTCCCCTCCCCCATTTACCATCGCTCCCTAACCCCTGCACCTATCATTCTGATATTTTTCTGGAGTACTCTCTGACATATGCTATTTTCATATATATTGGTTTTCACCCCACAAAACAACACAGGAGCTTTTTTAACCACTCACAACTGTAAAGGCTGCCTTTATAAGAAAACAGCTGTATCTGTCACTCTGAAATTTGGCAGTTGTCATCTCCTTAGGAGAAGCTATCATGCCTGAAAATTTCATCTAATCCTTAAAAAAACAGAGAGAGACAGTTTCAAACTTTTAACCCCCCCTTTTTTTACAGGTGATATGCATAAAACCCTCCAAATATATTTGTCTGAGATTTGGCAGACATTATCCATTTAGATGGGGTTACTTTGCCTGCAAATTTTATCTGCTTCTGTCAAAGAGAAATAAAGTTACAACAATTTTTGTTTTTCTCATAATAATGACTAGTGAAATGAAAAACCACCAGATTTCCTGAATCAGAATTTGGAGCCATATTGGTCCTAACAGATTTCGTCTCTTATGCAAAATGCTAAATTGGGGTCAAAACAAAACCTCATATCTGCGCACATCCCTACTATGTGCATTTTTGAAGTTTCACAAATACGTCAACAGGGCACAAAATCATCCCAAAGCGGTATGCATTTTTTGGTGTTTGGAGTCTGACCAGGAACTGCTCTTTCACTTTCACATTACACTCAAATTCAAATAAGTATTCCTGGCAGAATTTGACATACTGGATGATGTAGAATATGCTACTTGGTCAGGTCCCCCCCCCCTTCAGTTTGTGTTGCTTTGTTGAGCAGACCATAATGCAGGCATTGCCTGGGACCCAGGTGCATGTATTGACTAAAACGGTTCTCTAAAGTAATAACTAACCAAGTGCTCTACTGGGAACGTTGTTCTTTCCTTTTCCATTTCTGCTGTAAGGGGAAAACAAATTAAATTAGTATTATTTATTTACCCGTAGCTGTGAAAAGTGCACATCCAAACTCATAATGGCATGAAAATAATTTAGCACGTGCTTTTAACATTAACTAATACTATATATTCTTATTGTTTATGTGGATATATGAATTGTGGACCTCTTCGGTTTCCCAGCAGTGGAAAACACACACACATTCAATTAATTCTCTGCATTTGAAACTGTCGACTTTTACTTGAGATATAAATATTGCTTTTCAGCGTTGAAGGAAACAAGGGTCTCTCGCCCTCTTTCTCAACAAGTTCTTGAGGAATGAAGAGGAAAGGTGTGTGTGTGTGGGGGGGTCTTCTTTTCAGCCTGAGAGTCACATTGCCGCCTGGGCTGCCTTTTGAGGGCTGTATGCCAATGGGGACCAATGTTTCTAGCCCAAAATGGGAAGAGCAGTGGATGCAAACTTTACCTTGGTACAGTAGTAGAGTTTCTACCTGCACTTAAGCACTCCTCTCTGTTCCTCATTTGGACAAGCCTTATCTGAGTTCAAGCAGGGGCGTAGCTAGCTGTTTCAGCACCTGGAGTGACGTGGGCCAGGCGAGCCACCCACGGGGGCAGTGCGGCGTGTCAGGAGCTCAGCCTACACTCAAGTAGGACCCTGGCAGAGACACATGCCCGTCTGGCATGTTCTGGTCGATTGTTCAGGAGCTTCAAAAGCTTTCGTCAGCCCAAACAACAGACACTTAGGAATCTGCAGAATCTGCGCAGCTTGCGTGACAGACCTCAGCAACTCAGCATTTTGGGTAATCTACTTTATTTACATATAAACACACACGGAGCACTGCAACATGGCTCCCTCTCTCTCTAGCATCAGACAGCAAAAAGAAAAAACAAAGGACAATAGCCCCACTTCACGGAACACAGTAACACAAGCATCCTGTCTCCGTCGCTTCCCACTCTGTGGAGTCAAAACATACACCGTCATGTGATAGACAAAAATCCCATGACTACAAACATGGAGCAGGAATTCTAACACGGTGATCTGTGCATGGGGGTGCTGCGGCGATCCGCCCAGGGGGAGGCGTGGTGATCCGCCTTGGGGGGTGGTGAGGCGGGCTGCCCATGGAGTCCGCCTGGAGGATGCAAGCTCCACGCTGCCATTTCAAGCAGTACGGGGCCCCGAGCCACTGCGTCACTCCCAGGAGAGACGCGTGGCTCGGGCTTGCTGCAGGCCAGGCCCCTCGGTAAGTGCCGCCCCCCCACAGTGTGCCATTTTGTCACCCCCTCAGGGATGACACCCGGGGTGGACCGCACCCTCGCACCCCCTTCCTACGCCCCTGAGTTCAAGGGCACATTCCAGCCAGCCAAATGAGAGTGCAAAGCAGAGTCGATGAGAGGAGTGGCTCGTGGGAAAAAACCTGGAAGGCTGCCTTTTTGCTGCTGGGCCTGAGGTTCCCCATCACTCTCCTAGAGCAATGAAGATTTGTTTTTAGAATGACTGCACCAGCTTAGCCATGAAGATACTGCCACATGTTTGCATGTATCCATTTGTATTGATATGATTGTTTGGTAGATTCATTGTTGCAACCACTACATGCAATACATGCACACAAATCCCAGCAAAAGAAGAATGGATACAAAAACTTATGGAATATGCAGAAGTGGAGAAAGCTTACCGGAAAAATAATAAATCAAGATAACAAACTTTTCATAAAAGAATGGAAATGGTTTATTGAATATTTACAGATAAATTGTAAACAGATAAGAGCATTGGCAGGATTATGGTAAGAAGCTGCAGTTTCCTAAGAGCATATCTTTAAAAAAGACGAATACATGAGCAGATTAAGTTAATTTGGATATGCAGAATATATTAAAAATAAATTTAAGGGACCACAGAAAGAGGGGGGAGGAAGTCAAGTTTTGAATTGTAACAATGATCATAAAATCAGTCAAAACAAAAAAATTCCTTCCAGTAGCACCTTAAAGACCAACTAAGTTAGTTCTTGGTATGAGCTTTCGTGTGCAAGCACACTTCTTCAGATACACAGAAGAAGTATCTGAAGAAGTGTGCTTGCACACGAAAGCTCATACCAAGAACTAACTTAGTTGGTCTTTAAGGTGCTACTGGAAGGAATTTTTTTGTTTTGACTATGGCAGACCAACACGGCTACCTATCTGTAACATAAAATCAGTGAAATGTATAAACCTGAAAAGTATATTTTTAATATATTTTTTAAAGAAGTGCAGTGTTTTCATATGGGTCATTCCTAGGAAGCCCCACAAGATCTGGTCATGGCCATCAATGTAAGTCCAATTCAGGCATTCTGTTTATTTGTCCAATGAAAATCCCGTGAGGCAAGGGCATGTAGGTGAACTTTTTGGGTATATCACCCGCCCCCAACCAGCTGTCCAGAATCTGGTAAAGACAAACATCTGAGGTGGAGAACCTTCTGCATTCCTGGAGGCTCTTGGCAGAATTTAGATCCCCAATAGTTTAGACCATAAAGTTTAGAGTTTAGACCATAAAGAAGGCTGATCGCCGAAGAATTGATGCTTTTGAATTCTGGTGCTGGAGGAGACTCTTGAGAGTCCCATGGACTGCAAGAAGATCAAACGCATCCATTCTTAAGGAAATCAGCCCTGAGTGCTCACTGGTAGGACAGATCCTGAAGCTGAGACTCCAATACTTTGGCCACCTCATGAGAAGAGAAGACTCCCTGGAAAAGACCCTGATGTTGGGAAAGATGGAGGCCACAAGGAGAAGGGGACGACAGAGGACGAGATGGCTGGACAGTGTTCTCGAAGCTACCAGCATGAGTTTGACCAAACTGCGGGAGGCAGTGGAAGACAGGAGTGCCTGGCATGCTCTGGTCCATGGGGTCACGAAGAGTCGGACATGACTAAACGACTAAACAAAAACAAACAAAGATCCCCAATTCTATACCGTGCAGGAATCCCTCCATCCATAAAGCAGGCTCCCTCCTTCAAAAAAATTCACCATCAAACTCATGAAAGCCAGGATGGGGGGAAAGGGATGCTGGAGGGTGTGGAATTTTCCTGTGCACTCTTGCTCTCCCTCAAATGATTTCCATCACACAAACAAACAGAAGGCTTGAAAAGGGCTGTCAATAGCTTTAAAAGAGGACTGGAGAAACTCACGGAGGATAAAGCTGTTATTGCATACTTGTCGTGATGCCTGTATATCACTGCCGGTATCAGCAGCTGTAAGACTCCAAAAACCAGCTGCTGAGGGACAACAGCGGGCGTTTTGCACTTGTGCCCCGCTTGGCGGCTTCTCATTGGTATCCAGCTGGCCACTGTGAGAACAGAAAGCTGGAGCACATAGACTTTTGGTTTCACCCAGCAGGGATCTTCTTATCTTTTTATGTTCTTAGCTGTGAAAACTCTGGGATCAGATGATACTTTGTTTCCGACACAGCTGCGTCCATGAGGCTGTTCTGCACATTCCAAATTCAGATATTCAAATTGGCATCAAGAGATGCCATTGGTCACGTGATCTGCTTCCTGCCGTGCTACCTTTGACCTAGAAAGGCCATCACAGCTTGGGACTCCCATGTTGAAGGCGATAACTCCACACCCAACACAACACAATGATCAAACCCTCTTTCCACTAGCCTCAACCATGGTTAATGCTACCAGGGTTCCCATCTTAACCAGGATGTCTATTGGGGTTTGTAGTTAAAGCCATGGTTTTCCCAGTAGTGATGTATGGAAGTGAGAGCTGGACCATAAAGAAGGTTGATCGCCAAAGAATTGATGCTTTTGAATTAAGGTGCTGGAGGAGACTCTTGAGAGTCCCATGGACTGCAAGAAGATCAAACCTATCCATTGTGAAGGAAATCAGCCCTGAGTGCTCACTGGAAGGACAGATCCTGAAGCTGAGACTCCAATACTTTGGCCACCTCATGAGAAGAGAAGACTCCCTGGAAAAGACCCTGATGTTGGGAAAGATGGAGGGCACAAGGAGAAGGGGACGACAGAGGACGAGATGGTTGGACAGTGTTCTCGAAGCTACCAGCATGAGTTTGACCAAACTGCAGGAGGCAGTGGAAGACAGGAGTGCCTGGCGTCCTCTGGTCCATGGGGTCACGAAGAGTCGGACACGACTAAACGACTAAATAACAACAACAACAACAACAACAACAACAGCAACAGCAACAAGCTGCTTTGAAGACCTTGTGGAAGGGAAGCAGGGTTAGAAACTGGCAGGGTTGCACACATACCTCGTTGCTGGAGCATAAAGCCCACTAGGGCTTTACGTAGAGTAGATGCAGAAGAGGCTCTTTTGAACTACAAACCTTGGATCATCCCGTAGCTTAACTAAACAAAAGCCTTTGTACAGGATACTGATGATGGGAGGCTTTCCTCTTCCCGTACTTCCTCTTCATGTTTTCATCCTAGCTCAAGAATTTATTGTAGCCATTAGTCTTCCGAATGAAAAATTCTCTCTCCAGTTTTGATTTTATGATAAATCTGGGGAAGTATATTGCTAACATATGAAAGGATGTATTAAAAGTTGTTTGTATCAAGAAAGAAAATAGCTACAGGCCTTACAATGGAAAGGTGATGATATATTTGTTGTCACCGAGGGAATTGTTGGATCATAGGCACTGCAGATAAAAATCTCATCTCGATCAGAAATGCTATTTCCTCCTTGCAAGACTCAGTTTTACCCAGAATGCTGGATACTTTCCAAAAAACCTAAACCTGACAGAGAAAAAAACAAACACCAGACCAAAAGTAAGTGTGTTGAAATTTTGCAAGTATTTTTTTAAAAAAAGAATTCCCTGTACTCATTTATTTATTCTAGAATACGTTTCTAGTTACACAAAAAATTAATATATTTCAGGGATCCATTTTAAATGCGATAGGACTATAGCAGGCATGTACAAAGTCCGACTTGGGGGCTCAATCTGGCCCACTGGTTGGTTTAATCTGGCCCCTGTGGCAGTTTATTTCAATCCTAAAAAATCCTAAATCCTAAAAGAAAGCTCAACAAATTTGGGGTAAGATCCTGAAAAAAAACAACTCAACAACATTGGTTGGCCCCCATGCATGTTCACTTCATCATATCTGGCCCTCTTTGAAAAAAGTTTGGGCTCCCCTGCACTATGGGAAAGATGTATTCTGATCCATCAATTTATTTATATATTAAAATATTGGCATGCCACTTTTCCAGCTGTTTGGAGGCGTTTACAATAAATACTTTTTTGAAAATACAGATAAAACAAACATTGAGAACATCTAACATCATTTTAAGTAGCCACAGAACCCAAAACCA
This sequence comes from Podarcis pityusensis, assembly GCF_964106645.2. Lineage (NCBI taxonomy): Eukaryota > Metazoa > Chordata > Lepidosauria > Squamata > Lacertidae > Podarcis > Podarcis pityusensis. The sequence goes on from NC_138035.1 coordinate 62,503,038, forward strand.
GTTGTATCGTTTTGAGCAAGAGGCATCTGACCTCCTGCAAGTTCCACAGTTTTGAAGCTGCCACCGTAAGGACCCCTACTCTGAGCTGTGACTGTCGCTACTGCCCACAAAAATGAAACTGACAGAAACACCTGCAGACTAGATTTCAGGAAGCAAGTGGGCTCATACATGGAGTGATGTTTCTTGAGGCACGGAGCATTTGGACCAACAAAACACCAAAACAAATGCTCTTGGTACGAACCTCCAAAACTGGACAAGAGTTGGGGGGGGGGGCTCCCATTGGTGCTATGTGCACATGTGGTTGTCAGAATCATGGCAAGGGAGGGCATAGTCTTGTCTTTTCATACAATCCATTCCCATTTGTAACTCACTCTACGTGGGGCTGCCCTTGAGACTGACCCAGAAACTCCAGCGAGTGCAGAATGCCACGGCGAGACTCCTTATGGGGTCCTCGTCACAGGATCACATTCACCCGGTGCTATACCAGCCGCACTGGCTCCCGTGGAGTACAGGACCAGCTTTAAAGCCCTATACGGTCTAGGACCCTCATACCTACGGGACCGCCTCTCCTGGTATGTCCCACGGAGGACCTTACGGTCTTCAAACGAAAACATCTTGGAGGTCCCGGGCCACAGGGAGGTTAGGCTGGCCTAAACCAGAGCCAGGGCTTTTTCGGCTGTGGCCCCAATCTGGTGGAATGCTCTGTCACAAGAGACTAGGGCCCTGCAGGACTTGACATCTTTCAGCCCCCCACAATGTCCCCAAAGTGCAGAGATGAAGCACAGGGTTGAGTGTGGTGGAGCTATAATGGCCAATTCCTCCTCCTCTTGCCACGAAGAGGAATGAGGGTCCAATCAGCTGGTGGTACTGCCAGGAGGAGGTGAAGGAGAAGCCACCGGCCATTGAAGCCACATGGCTGCCACATTTGGCTCCGCCCCTGGCTCCTCCCAGTATCCCCCAATTGCCCTCACAAGCTGGCATCTCAGCAAGCAAATAACACTAATACAGTGGTACCATGGTTCTCAAACTTAATCTGTTCCGGAATTCTGTTCCAAAACCAAAGCGTTCCAAAACCAAGGTGTGTTTTCCCATAGAAAGTAATGCAAAACAGATTAATCCGTTCCAGACTTTTAAAAACAACCCCTAAAACAGCAATTTAACATGAATTTTACTATCTAGAATCATAGAATCATAGAGTTGGAAGAGACCACAAGGGCCATCGAGTCCAACCCCCTGCCAAGCAGGAAACACCATCAGAGCACTCCTGACATATGGTTGTCAAGCCTCTGCTTAAAGACCTCCAAAGAAGGAGACTCCACCACACGCCTTGGCAGCAAATTCCACTGTCGAACAGCTCTTACTGTCAGGAAGTTCTTCCTAACAGCTCTTACTGTCAGGAAGTTCTTCCTAATGTTTAGGTGGAATCTTCTTTCTTGTGGTTTGGATCCATTGCTCCGTGTCCGCTTCTCTGGAGCAGCAGAAAACCACCTTTCTCCCTCCTCTATGTGACATCCTTTTATATATTTGAACATGGTTATCATATCACCCCTTAACCTCCTCTTCTCCAGGCTAAACATGCCCAGCTCCCTTAGCCGTTCCTCATAAGGCATCGTTTCCAGGCCTTTGACCATTTTGGTTGCCCTTCTCTGGACACGTTCCAGTTTGTCAGTGTCCATCTAACGAGACCATTGATTCATAAAATGAAAGCAATAATCAATGTACTGTACTATAAAATAAATAAGACAGTACTGTAGATTATAAAAATTAAAATTATTTTTTCTTCTTACCTGCACTGATGATAGTCATTGTTTGGATGGTGGGGCTTTGATCCATTTCCGCAGTCACACAATCAATCAATCAATCAATCAATAGTTGAACTGGGTTCCACGTAGTCACGAAAACAAATTACCGACAAAGCCTCAAAAACAAAAATGCAAAATAAATAGCAAAAACCAAAGCGCCAAATTTAATGTGTTCCAGAAGTCTATTTGACTTCCAAAATGTACAAAAACCAAGGCTCAACTTCTGATTGGTGCAGGCGCCCTGGTAACAACAGCCACATCAGATGTTCAGCTTCCGAAAAACATAACACTTGCTTCCGGGTTTTCAGCGTTTGGGAACCAAGGCGTTTGAGAACCAAAGTACCACTGTATTGTAAAGTGGAATCAGTTCAGCTGCTAGACATTGAGCGATCGACTGCAGAGAAATTGAGTGATACACATGCACCTGTGAATGAGACCTAAACGTGTCCTACCTTAGGAGCTGAAGCTATGAAAAGCCATGAATGAGGACGTAAAACAAATCATTTTAGGCACCTTTCGCTGCGGGTGTCATTGCCAGTTCAGCCTTGAAAAAGAATCCCAAATAGTCATTAGCCTACTTTAATGAAAACTGCCGGTGAAGGCTGCCACTTGTGTATTAAATCATTATTTTTTCATAATTTGATACTAATCCAGTGTTCTGTTTTTTGAAAAAGAAGAAGAAAGAAGCAGCTATCATTACTCGGTGATTATATTTTATGCGTTCACAAATGTGCAGAATGACAAAGTATGTTTTCATGCCAGATTCACTTGTTATGCCCTTGTGCTTTTGTAGCAGTAAAATGGCTTATAGTATCCTTTTCAGAAGGAATTAGAGCAATTGCATTTTTAAAAATAGCATTTCTGCCTAAGCAGCAACCGATAGTACTGCAGCCACAGCTTTCTACACAAAGGCTGGAGAAATATAATAATCTTAAATGGAAGAAGCAATAATACGATAGTGAGACATTCTGAGTAGCTGGGCTTAAGCTGCTGATTACTGAGGATGCTAATTTTGTGGCAGTGCCAGAATTTTATGTTAATGCTATTGAACAAAAGGCTAAAGCATTTTTTAATTTAAAATTACTGAACTATAAAATTGAAGTATTAGATTAGGTGGACAAAGGGAAATACGATGTCAAAAGTGCATTTCTGTCACCTTCGCTTGAGTTGAACTTTTGAAAGGCGGCGCCTCGTTGTTTTCAGTCAGAATTCTGCCCTTGCTGTTTTGAATGGTGCCCATCAAAGATGATTCGTATTCAGCTATCTGATCGAAAGCATCACCTGCATATGGGTAACATTGTGTGACTCCACCCACATTTTATGGTGGGTAGCTTTGCGGCCCGTGGCGATCTGGCAGGGGGTACAATATTGGCTGTCCTGCTGGCACCTGGTCGTGCCAAACAGTGGTGGAGGAAGCTGATTGGGCGTCTGGGGTGGCGAGTGTGCCCCACACCCAGGGGCAGGGCCAGCCTCCCATGGGGCCAGGCAGGGCAGGACGCTCCGTGGGGCCTCCGAGGAGTCTTCCTGCCTCCTCCCACTCAGCCACCCTACAGCTGAGGGAGAGGCGGTGGGCGTCAGGGGCGGCGAGTGTGCCCCACACCCAGGGCCAGCCTCCCATGGGGCCAGGCAGGGCAGGACACTCCGTGGGGCAGCACAGAGCCTGGGGGCGCCCAAGCCACCGCGTCACTCCCAGGAGAGACGCATGGCTCAAACACGCTGCAGACCCAGTGGTGAGTGCCGCCTGCCATTTTGTTACCTCCCTTAGTGGTGACACCCGGGGTGGTCCACCCCCACCGCCCCCTTCCTCTGCCCCTGGTGCCAGGGGCACGGGCCAAGCTGTCCTCTGGGAGCGGGCTTGGCTGACCAATCAGCACTGGCTGGGCATGCTCCTGGAGGGAATTTAAAGGGCGGGCACAGCAAGGCAGCCACCCATGTCGGTTCTCCTGCCCTCCCACCCTCTAATTTTGCTCTTGCTATGGCCTTGCTATGGACCATGTCGGTCGCCGTTTTCGGGGCCGAGCAGGAATTTCCCCCACTTGGCAAATTGGCACTGGCCATTGGGTTTTCACCTACCTCATAGCAATCACCACAACTTTGTGAGGTTAGGCATTGGGCAAGCCTTTGGTTGGTTGGAGAGGAGGTTGTAGCTTCCGCCTGCCCCTCTTTGTTAAGGGTGTCCTGTTAAATTCATCCGGGGAGACTGGCTTCTGTGCGATACCCAGACGGGGGCTAGGGCCATAACACTCCCACCGATGGGGATCCCTGAGGGGGGAGTACCGCTATTTGAAGTGGGTCATAGTGCCCCCCCTAATGGTGGTTTACCCTTAGATGCTCTCCCAGCAGACGAGCAGGAATGATATAGTCTGGCTTCATCCAATGTGTACGCCAAACCGCTCACATCTGTAACCAATGAAGTTGAGGGCTATTTGAACCCATAAACCAAACACCATTGGCTCTGTGTTTACTCATCGCCTAGGGAACTGCGGGTCACAGGGTCTTGGCACATAAATGCCATCTCTACATCACAGTAAGCACTTTACATATCTTGGTATAGGTGTGCTATATAAATAACAAGTATATTAACAACCTGTGTGCTGGGAAAGTGGGAATATCATCCACTGATGTGGAGAACATGGTCCCATAGCCTACCACAGGTACACCAAATGTGAAAGATGGTGGGATTATCCACAAGTAGGCCTCCTTAAATTTATTCTGAATGTTCTCTGTTTCTCTTGGTTTCTTACAATTCTGATACGACCATGAAACTTTCATAATCATACCCTCCAACATTTCTCAGATGAAAATAGGACATTCTGTTCTACATCAAGAAGCTTCTCCTGCGTTTATCTCTCTGCACATATTTACGTCATGTACAGATCTACATCGGTCTCCTTGAGCCAACTGCAGCCTCTCCACCTCACCTATCTCATAAGATTGTTATAAAGAAAAAAAAATGAAAGGGATATACAATACCTTCAATGGATAAATAGAATGAAATAAAATTTTAGCTGTATGCTGTCTTGAGTAAGGGGAAAAATGGGAAGAAATAATAATAATAATAGTAGTAATAATAATAATAATAATAATAATAATAATAATAATAATAGAAACCATGAGAATGATCAAGAACATACCAGAGACTAAATCCTATTGAACTCAGTGGGGCTTACTTCTGAATAAAAATGCTTAGGATTGTAGTGTAAGACTGCACAGTCTTTACCCAGTTATCTGGGAGTAAGCTCCAGTGAGACTTACTTCAGAGTAGACATGTAAAGGCTTGCAGTGTAAGGCTCAATTTAGAATTAAGTAATAAACACACCGCACATTTCCTTAAAAAATGGTTGACTTCTGAATCATTGGAATTAAAGAATCTAAAGTGTTAGCAATTAGTAAGACACATTTCACTCTTACATGACACTGCCCATAAATTTTGGTGGCTCCTTTGTTAAATGTCCTGATTCAGTAAAGGATAGTAAAGCTCACCTGTCGAGGAAGTGTCCAGGTTTTCTTAATGGAAATATTCATGGAAGGCTTGACTGCTGGATAAATATATGGTTTAGAGGAGGTGTCCATTAAAATCTCCATTCAAATATGTTCCCCCTCACGAATATCATCAAGCCTAGGGAATCCCCACCAGAGATCACAGAGACAGTGAGAAAATGAGGAATTCACAGCATCCTGTAGTCAATCCGATGGGCAGAGCAATATTGGCTGGGCAGAAAAGAGACATGAATGAGTGTGCTGGTCCTGAGGGTTAACCGTGCGGTGAGGTCCGAGTCCAGTCCAAGTTCGAGGAGGCTGTCCGTCAAAGCTGAAGTGGGGTCCAAGGAGAGGAGTCGGGTGAGGTCAGGAACTCTGGCAGAAGAGCAGGACAGGGTGCAGGCAGGAACAGGCTACCAACAATGTTGCTCCCGCAACCTGGGACTAGGGCTGGCTGGCTTTCATCTGCCCTGAGGCATAGGGCAGCCCCGGTCCACAGGTGACTCGCCTCTCCTGGCCTGGAGGCGAGCACTCCTCCTGTGGGAACTTAGTTCCCTCCGCCTCTCTGCCCTGAGACTCTGCAGCTCAGGAGAGGCTGGAGGATTACCGGACCCAGAGGCAACCTCACTTTCCCCTGACGGGGCTGAGAGTGGAGCACCTGCAGGCAATGGGTCCTCCATCACCTCAGGAGCCAGAGCAGACTCAGCTGGTGCCTGCACCTGAGGATCCAGCACAGGTGAGGACCCTTCAGGCTCAAGCCCCAGCCCCGGCTCAGCTGGTTCTGGAGGCGGGGACTCCTGTGCAGGCTGGGATTCCTCAGGTTCAGCCTCCGAGTCTGAATCCCAGGCCACCACAATGAGTGGCATCACAGTTATTGCATCTGCAGCCCCACCAGTCATGCCAGCCAAGATGGAAGGCAGAGTGGGCAGGCAAAACCCTGGAGCTGGCTTACCAACCAGGCCCACATTGTGCCTCATGTTGCTGAGTGATGGCAGTGGAGGTGGTCCAGTGGATCCTGGGCTGATCCAGCTCCTCCCCACCCACAGAACACTCCATTTGGGGACTTTCCATGGACAATCACTGGTAGGAATCCTGCTGGCAGTACTTCTGCCCACCTGTACTTCCAGCGAACAGAACAGGCAGCTCCATGCTGATGGAGTGACGTTGGAATCCCTCCATGGACAGAGGCTGGCAGAGATGGGTGGAGGGCGGCCTCTGGTGGATCAGTGGTTCAGATTGCAGTCTATGCATGCTCTCTATTCATGGACATCAAAATGCAAATAGACTGATTTCCCATCCATTACTTTGAAGCGCCATCTGGAAATGTGTCAGGTCCCACCTAGCTGTAGCTTCTTGCAGGTGTCTTGAGTTGCAGTTATCTGTGATAAAGTAAGTCCAGAACTACAATTACCAATGTATAGAGCAGAGGTGGGAAACCCTCTAGATGTTGTTGGAGTCCCATCAGCCTCAGCTAGTGTTGGCAAAAGATAAGGATGATGGGAGCTGTAGTCCAACAACACCTGGTTCCCAATCCCTGCTATAGAACATTTCTGAATTAGTGAAGACCTGTACTGAGGGGGGGGGGGATAATCAAGGATACGAAAGAACGTATAGAATTAGAGAAGGGCTTTAAACCTTATTCCTTTATAATGAAATATTTCACTTCAGCTGGATCAGCAGTTTACCTTCAGACAAGGGCGGGGGGGGGGGGAGTTTAAATTATCTGGGTTCATGAATGTGTGAAAGATTGGAGCCATTCTTTTCATCCTGGTGAAACATTTACAGTGCCCCCAGAAAACATATTCTTGTTAAATGAGATCAAGGGGAAATTGGTGTCAGGCCTTTAAACCCAGCTGAGCTTCCCCAGCTGAAACGGCAAATAGCTCCAGCTGGACTGCAAATGAACTTCGGGTCATCAGCTGACAGTACAATGCCACGCCAAGCTCGACGGGCCATTTCGTAAATTACTCGGTTCCTAAGCATGAGTATAGACTAGGCTCCTCCTTCCCAGAAAGAACACCCTACATAACAAGGGAAAGCCCAGTCTGGCCCAGGAGGAAAAGCTGCAGAGAATTTACTTGCTTGCTTGTTTTGGCCATGTGACAAAGCCCTTTGCTGCAACTGCCCTGGGAATGCAGTGCTTAATTTTCAAGAAAAAGAGGTTCTGGAAGTCATCATGAACACCTCCCTTGTTGTTTTACAATGGCAATAGTGCCCACCTGAGAGGTGCTGTAACTTCCGACTGAAGGAAGTCCTACCTGGGAGTGCAGAAGAAGAAGACGAAGAAGAGTTTGGATTTGATATCCCACTTTATCACTACCCAAAGGAGTCTCAAAGCGGCTAACATTCTCCTTTCCCTTCTTCCCCCACAACAAACACTCTGTGAGGTGAGTGGGGCTGAGAGACTTCAGAGAAGTGTGACTAGCCCAAGGTCACCCAGCAGCTGCATGTGGAGGAGCGGAGACGCGAACCCAGTTCCCCAGATTATGAATCTACAGCTCTTAACCACTACACCACACGCAAGGAAGCTCTGGCCTCTGCCACTTGGTGTTCATTGTTGAAGTAAGAGTAGCAAAAACAAAGCTAAGACTCTCAAATCATATATATGACTGACACCCTTCTTTGGAAATTAAACCAATGTCCAGACTTTAACATTCAAAAACTTTACTTGCAGAAACTTACAGTTATAGATCATGGGTAGGCAAACTAAGGCCCGGGGGCCGGATCCAGACCAATTGCCTTCTAAATCTGGCCTGTGGACGCTCTGGGAATCAGTCTGTTTTTACATGAGTAGAATGTGTGCTTTTATTTAAAATGCATCTCTGGATTATTTGTGGGGCACAGGAATGGTTTATCCCCCCAAAAAAAATTATAGTCCAACCTTCCACAAGGTCTGAGGGACAGTGGACTGGCCCCCCTGCTGAAAAAGTTTGCTGACCCCTGGTTATAGATGAATTAAAACCTAATATTTACAGTCTCATGCTTCACCAAGCATGGGTTTACCGTCTCTTCTTCTAACATCCAAACAACTGTATTTTCCTCCCTTTCCAGAGCTCAGTACTCAGCCTTCTGTATCTCAGTTAAGCCATGGCTTCAGTTACAGATAGGTAGCCGTGTTGGTCTGCCATAGTCAAAATAAAAAAAATCCTTCCAGTAGCACCTTTAAGACCAACTAAGTTAGTTCTTGGTATGAGCTTTCGTGTGCAAGCACACTTCTTCAGATACACTGAAACAGAAGTTGCCAGATCCTTCTATATAGTGAGAAGGTGGGGAGGGGTATTACTCAGAAGGGTGGTGGGAATGGGAGATTGGCAGATAGCTGAGATGAGCCTGCTGACGACTCTTAACGACTGTAATAGGTCTTACAGGGAAAGGCAAGGGGTGAGCCATTTCTCACCTTCTCACCCCTTGCCTTTCCCTGTAAGACCTATTACAGTCGTTAAGAGTCGTCAGCAGGCTCATCTCAGCTATCTGCCAATCTCCCATTCCCACCACCCTTCTGAGTAATACCCCTCCCCACCTTCTCACTATATAGAAGGATCTGGCAACTTCTGTTTCAGTGTATCTGAAGAAGTGTGCTTGCACACGAAAGCTCATACCAAGAACTAACTTAGTTGGTCTTAAAGGTGCTACTGGAAGGATTTTTTTTATTTTAAGCCATGGCTTGCAATTCCTAGGAGAGGTTTCCAATTTTACCTTCTCCTTCAGCTTTGCTCTCTTTCTTTCAAGCACAGAAGCAGCACTCTGACACTCTATTCAACATGGCAGTGTTCACAGTGGATTCTAAAAACCGTCATCTTACTTCATGTAAAATGGAGCGTCTCCTTCACTGCATACCTTCCATGTGACCATTGCTAGCCAGTCACATGAGAGCTCTAGAATTCAGTTACCAACCAATCAAATTTAAACACATAGTAATGCATACAAACATTTAAAATTTCAGTGAATTAAATTACTATACTTAACACTGAGAGGCGCTGGCACTGAGTTCCAGTGATTTCTGGCTGAAAAAAGGCCCTGCCTGGGAGTGCTTTAATGAGGGCAAGGACACTCTTGCCTCTGCCACTTGCAGGAGGCCTAAGGGCCAAACAAGGTAAAGGTGAAGGTAAAGGGCCCCTGACCATTAGGTCCAGTCGTGGCCGACTCTGGGGTTGCGGCACTCATCTTGCTTTATTGGCCAAGGGAGCCAGCGTACAGCTTCCAGGTCATGTGGCCAGCATGACTAAGCCGCTTCTGGCGAACCAGAGCAGCGCACGGAAACGCCGTTTACCTTCCTGCCAGAGTGGTACCTATTTATGTACTTGCACTTTGACATGTTTTCGAACTGCTAGGTTGGCAGGAGCAGGGACCGAGCAACGGAAGCTCACCCCATCGCGGGGATTCGAAGCGCCGACCTTCTGATTGGCAAGTCTTAGGGCCAAACAAGATGTGATGCTAATTGCCTAAATGGGAATGCATTTTTTAGAAATGTAAATTGTAGTTGTGAAGCAGCCTTGAGAGCATTGGGTGTGTGTGGTGGGGGGGGTGTGAGGTAAGTTGAGGGGGCTAATCCGGACCTTCTGTGCTGCAGTCCCAACAAAAATTATGTGCAAATTGAATTCACACAGTCAATGCCATATCTAGTTTGGCTGTAAGGGGCAGAAGGTAGCTGCACTGTTTCTAGCAAAGCAAGGACAATGGCAAGAAAAAACGAACTTGGCCATTGCTCACCACTTTTGGCTGTCTTTTATCAAACTGGTATTCATCCTCTGCAGTTTGCCTTCATACATGTTCCCTTCAGGGAACCTTAGTCTACAGCAGGGGCACCAATTTCACGAGGCTCTTGGAAGGTTACCTACAAAGGAATGTGGCCTGTGTGCTTAAAAATATCCCCTACATTAGGTTTATGGTGTGGCCTTGTCCTGGTATCATCACAGATGAAGAGTGGGTTAAAATAACATTTTGGAAAGCCTCAGAATTATGGGTGCAACTCAGCAGCGATTTACTAATTTTATGCTTTTAATAAGAACCAGAAAAGTAAACCGCTACTGAATTGCACCCACAATTGTAAGGCTTTCATAGCCAAAATGTTATCATTGGCTATGCACTACCTGTGATGTCACAAAAGCACATGACAGCTGATTGGATATAAAGGTGGGCCTTTTCTTCTTCAACAGAACGCAGTGGGTAACAGCTGTGACATTCAGCATTGCTCAGTCTTCTTCCACCTTCAGGAGGCAAACTGGCAGACAAACGAAGGTGACCATCTATCTGGGGGATGCTATGGAGCACTAATAAGGTAAATTCATTTCCTGAGCAGGATTGCAACTTGAAGGCAGCTGGTGTCCATGGTGGGAAGCTGGCCAATGTCTAGTGATGGACCTACTGGAAGGTGGCAGATGTTGGTGGATGGAAGCTGGTGGAGGTTGCATTTAGAAACTGATAAATTCTTCAAGGCTGAAATAGGCTGGTGTTTGTGGATGGAAGCTAGTTGAAACTCACCTTTGGAAGCTGGTGGATATTTGGGGATTGAAGGCTGGTAATGAATGGAGAGGCAAGAATTAAATTGCCTGTTGGTGTTCTTCATAGATGTTGGCTGGCGTACGCCTGTGGGAGATTTCAAACGGTGTTTGTATGTGTATGAATATGATATGTGAAAGGAAACAAGTGGATATTTATGAATAGATGGAGACTGTGAAAGTGGGCAGGATGATGTTAGTGGATGAAGTCTCCAGGCTGAAGTCGGTGGAGGCAGCTGGGTGATGTTGTTGGATGGTAGTTTCTGTCAGGAGATCAGCCTACACTCGAGTAGGACCCTGGCAGAGACACATGCCCAACTGGCATGTTCTCTCCCTCTTGGTTGATTGTTCGGGAGCTTCATAAGCTTTCTTCAGCCCGAACATCACTGTGACTGATGCCAAACGACACCGGCACACTTAGGGACCCTCAGAGTTTGCGCAGCTTGCGTGACAGACCTCCGTAACTCAGCATTTTGGCTAATCTACTTTATTTACATATAAACACACACGGAGCACTGCAACATGGCTTCCTCTCTAGCATCAGACAGCAAAGAGAAAAAGAACAAAGGACAATAGTCCCACTTCACGGAACTCAGTAACACAAACATCCTGTCTCCGTCACTTCCCACTCTGTGGAGTCAAAACACATACCATCATGTGAAAGACAAAAATCCCATGACTGCAGTCATGGAGCAGGAATTCTAACAGTCTCCCCCCTCAATATCTGTGCATTTCCCAGCAAGGGACATCTGAAATTGGTGAGGTTTTCTCAAGACCACCCCGAAAGCAAATAAGTGAATTGCAGCACTTAAGAGAGTCAGGTTATATTTCTCAACAAATGGCTTTCTAAATACACCTAGCTGTAGCATCCACTCTTATCTTTTTCTTCAAAGACAGATAATGGAAAATGAAATGCCTGAGCTTTATGGTGTGCCTCATACCAGTACACAGGTGGGGTGAGTGAGAAATACCATATTTTTTGCTCTATAGAACACACTTTTTCCCCTCCAAAAATTAAGGGGAAATGTGTGTGCATCCTATGGAGCGAATGCAGGCTCCTTGGCTTCAGCGATAGCAACGTGAAGCCTCCAAAGAGCAGAGGGAGAGCTCCCTCCGCGCTCCGGAGGCTTCACGTTGCTTTCGCTGAAGCCTGGAGAGCGAGAGGGGTCGGTGCGCACCGACCCCTCTCGCTCTCCAGACTTCAGGGATAGCCGCCTGAAGCCTGTGGAGAGCAATGCGAGTTCCCACTGTGTTCCACAGGCTTCAGGTTCCCTTTGTTGAAGCCAGGAGAGCAAGACTCTCCTGGCTTCAGCAGAGAGGGAGAGCTGCGCAGCGCCCCTTCAGCCAAGCGGGAGGAGAAATGGAAGGGGCTCCATTTCTCCTGCCGCTTTGCTGAAGGGGCACTGAGCAGAGAGGGGGAGATTTTTTTTTCTTGTTCTCCCCCTCTAAAACAAGGTGTGTCCTATGGTCGGGTGCGTCCTATAGTGTAGCCTTATAAGGCTTTGCCCTCGGGTGGGAAAAATATTGCACCCGGGAAAGGGAAAATGGGAGTCAACAGACACTCAAGGAATAGTTTCGGAGAAAAGGCTTTATTTCTACCATCCATGAACTGGTAGAAGGAGCAAGTGTGATAGTTCACAAAAGGCATGCACGGGTTCACAGTCATGTGCACAGAGCATATATACCCCTTCCAGTTCCCTCCCCCTTTCTCTTCCTTCTTCCAGAGTCCTGCCTATGAGTTCCTCTGAGCATGAACAGAAAGCTGTCTTGGGACTATTGGACTCTTGGCACCCCTCCCGGGAAAGGGGAGTGAGAGCCAAGGGGTCGAGGAGACCTGGTGGTTCAGCATGTCCAAGATGTTGCAACTGCATGAGATAAAAGTCAGTTCTCAGGCCTGCTTTGAACAGAGTCTATTCATTAGCTTTTTGAAGCCTTCTTGTACTGATAAAAAGTAACGGTTTGCCTATGCACATCATCTTGTGAGAAAAAGCAGAGGAAAGCTTTAGCTGTGGATTTTTTAGAAGACAAAAGGAATTTTGGACAGCTTTGAGGCCTGGGGTGATTATTGAGTGGGGGGGGGTGACTTCGGGCCTAGGTGGGGTAACCTGTCCTCACCTCCTACAATAGAGTGAAAAATATGGTAATAAACAAATTTGTGCTGAGGTGCCCCACAACTGTCTGGCCTGGGGAGGTTGTTCTGATGTCTCTCCAGCTGTTGCCATTGGCTGCCATCTGCCTGTGATGTCACAAAAGGACACTGTGGCTGAGGGGAAACAGTGATGTGACATCTGAGGTGCTCCTGACCTGGCAACTCTATTTCCACCTGTGTCTTGGATTTTTAGTTCATAGGCCTGAGGACAGAACTTATGGCTCTCTTGGACTGATGAGGATCACTTTGGGAGACTATATTTGCCTGTCAGGTGGGATAAGCCTACAACAGAATACGTTAAATGGACAAAAATGGTTTTCACATGCTGCAGAAAGCGCTGAAACAGCAAATATATTAATACTGCTTCTGGGGACATGCATGTGTTCCACATAAGGGGACAGAACATTTTTTAATTGCTTTTATTTTTATCTATGTCATTTTAAATTGTGATTGATATTAATACTGTATTCATAGTTTTAGATTTTATGATTTATGTGGAAATTGTTTTCCATTTGGTTCTGTACTTTTTGATGTGTTTTATTTATTATGTTGGTAATTATGTAAATCCTGTCATGTTGTAAGCCGCCTTGAGCATTGTTTTAACTATGGAATGACGTTATACAAATAAAATGATGTTGATGATGATGATCTATTTATAAGGACCCTTTCTCCATTCAAGAAAATGAAATTCACAAACAAGTTAATTGGTGATGGAAAGGTGATGGTTTATTAACACCTTTTAGCTAAATTGATTATCAGGGCTGGATTTAGGTTTGATGAGGCCCTAAGCTACTGAAGGTAATGGGGCCCTTTATATGTATTTTATCAAAGTAATTGTTGAACTGAAATACAATTAAGAAGATTTATATTAATAGTGAAATAAAATTAAGAAGAAGTATATTAATCGTGATAGTGATATTTTAGGGAGGAGGCTAGCAGGCGGGGCCCATTACTTACATCATAGGAGCCTACACAACACAAAACACTCTTGCTGGATGTAGGTTTTATTTTATTTGTTTTTTATCTTATATTTTGGAAATGTGCATCCAGGTTTTTTTCTTTATTTTTTTTTTGGGGGGGGGGCCAGGAGAGTGGAGCCCTAAGCTATAGCTTGTTTAGCTTATACGTAAATCTGGCACTGTTGATTGTCTATGTTCAGAAGTGTGCGTTTCAATACATAAGGATGGGGTCTGCTTTCCAGTCCTGTCCTGCTTGTGAGCCAAAGGCATTTTTCTCACTATTTTGGAATCAGAAAATTGGGGCAGGTGGTCCTTGATCTTATTCAGCAAGGTAAGTTATGTTGTCCTAAAACCTGTGCATTGACTGATGCAGTATATGCTTTGGTGTTGTTTAGTCGTTTAGTCGTGTCCGACTCTTCATGACCCCATGGACCAGAGCACGCCAGGCACTCCTATCTTCCACTGCCTCCCACAGTTTGGTCAAACTCATGCTGGTAGCTTCGAGAACACTATCCAACCATCTCGTCCTCTGTCGTCCCCTTCTCCTTGTGCCCTCCATCTTTCCCAACATCAGGGTCTTTTCCAGGGAGTCTTCTCTTCTCATGAGGTGGCCAAAGTATTGGAGCCTCAGCTTCAGGATCTGTCCTTCCCGTGAGCACTCAGGGCTGATTTCCTTAAGAATGGATAGGTTTGATCTTCTTGCAGTCCATGGGACTCTCAAGAGTCTCCTCCAGCACCATAATTCAAAAGCATCAATTCTTCGGCGATCAGCCTTCTTTACGGTTCAGCTCTCACTTCCATACATCACTACTGGGAAAACCATAGCTTTAACTATACAGACCTTTGTTGGCAAGGTGATGTCTCTGCTTTTTAAGGTGCTGTCCGGCCCTATGGACTGTCTGGCTTCTGTTTAGTTCAGGGTTGAGTCAAGCAGTACCTAGTGCATCTATATCTGATCATTTGTTCTTCCCAGCCTGCCACCACGTTTCCTTGCATTTCTTCGTATCTGCTAATACTCCCCAAGCAATATGCGACAGAGTTTGATTTCAGTGGATCTCGCTGGGTCTTCCATTTCTCGTTAAAAATAAATAAATTTGTGGTTACAGTTTTATATTTATACTTGGCCATCAACAATGACTGTGTGTGTAATTTCAATCAGACTCAGCTGCATATTTTTCCATTTTAATTCTGGAACACAAATAGTGCTTTCAGTCTGCAAATATTTATTGGGGAAACGATGTCATGTATAAATGTATTCATATTTCAAAATGTACCTGCCATTGTTTTCCCATTGTGTTTGTGATTCTGTGCTAGTGTTCCATTCACAGTGCAATACAATGGTACCTTGGTTCTCAAACGCCCTGGAACTCAAACGCCTTGGTTCTCAAATGCCAAAAACCCGGAAGTAAGTGTTCTGGTTTTCAAACATTTCTGAAGCCGAACATCCGATGCGGCTGTCGGCTATTGTTGATGGGGCACCTGCACCAGTCAGAAGCTGCTCCTTGGTTTTTGAACATTTCAAAAGTAAATGGACTTCCAGAACAGATTAAGTTTGGCGCTCTTGTTTTTGTTATTTATTTTGCATTTTTGTTTTTGATGCTTTTTTTAGTTAATTTGTTTTTGTGACTGTGTGGAACCCAGTTCAGCTACTGATGGATTAATTGTGTGACTATGGAAATGGATAAACGCCACCCATCCAAACAACGACTATCATCAGTGCAGGTAAGAAAAAAATATTAATTTACATTTTGATCATCTACAATACTGTCTTATTTATTTTATAGTACAGCACATTGATTATTGCTTTCATTTTGTGGATCAGTGGTCTTGTTAGATAGTAAGATTCATGTTAAATTGCTGTCTTAGGGGTTGTTTTTAAAAGTCTGGAACGGATTAATCCATTTTGCATTACTTTCTATGGGAAAGTGTGCCTTGGTATTGGAACGCTTTGGTTTTGGAACAGACTTCCGGAACGGATTAAGTTTGAGAACCAAGGTACCACTGTACTAGTGTTAGGGACTGACAGCATGTGGAAGAGTGGTGGGAGTCGCCTGCCCAAGAGCCCCTCAGGGAGGACACAGAAGATGACGACTTAGATCCCCAATCCTGGTGGTAGGACATTGAGGAGCAATCAATCTTCTTCCCTCAAAGATCTGATGAGACAATGCACTGGATAGTGTACGACTAAAACTTGTTTGATGCAAGGTCATGTGACCTCCCTGCAAACAAATCAGAATGAATGCTCATTAAATTGCCAACATTGTCTAGTTTTCCTGCAAACAGACAAGGATGGATGCTCAATAAACAGGTTGACTGGTAGAACCCACTATAGTCAACAGAGCTTCCCCACCCTCCGCTGACTGTAGCCTGTGCAGTTTTTATGCAAGCCTATTCCAAACAAGTCCCAGTGAATTAAATATGTCTTTGTTGTTTAGTCGTTTAGTCGTGTCTGACTCTTTGTGACCCCCTGGACCAGAGCGCACCAGGCACTTCTGTCTTCCACTGCCTCCCGCAGTTTGGTCAAACTCATGCTGGTAGCTTTGAGAACACTGTCCAACCATCTCGTCCTCTGTCGTCTCCTGCTCCTTGTGCCCTCCATCTTTCCCAACATCAGGGTCTTTTCCAGGGAGTCTTCTCTTCTCATGAGGTGGCCAAAGTATTGGAGCCTCAGCTTCAGGATCTGTCCTTCCAGTGAGCACTCAGGGCTGATTTCTTTAAGAATGGATAGGTTTGATTTTCTTGCAGTCCATGGGACTCTCAGGAGTCTCCTCCAGCACCAAATATGTCTTACCTTCACGTAAATGTGAGTAATATTGCAGGCTAAGGAAATACTGTATGTACTTACCTGGGGAATAAGTCCTATTGAACTCCATGGGACTTCTTTTCTGAGTAGATATTCTACAGGATCACACCGTAAGTCACTGTTAGACATTGTTTGGGGTTGCATCGTAAGTCGCTCTTTGTTTTTTGATCCTGAATTAGCCAAATGTATGATCCAAGCCAAGTGGGGATCACATTGTGAACCTGGTGCCATTGTAAGAGAGGCAACTCCCCATTTATGGAGGGGTTAAATTCCAAGGCACCGCATGTGTCGCCTTTCATAGCCAAAATGTTATCATTGGCTATGAACTACCTGTGATGTCACAAAAACACATGGCATCTGATTGGATATAAAGGTGGGTTGTACTAATTGGACCAATTCCATTTATCTGTGGTGGTATTGCTGAGGGGAAGCAAAGCCAATTGAGAGAGATGGCACAAGAGCTGTGCTTTTTTCTGGTGGGTACGCAGGGGTACGCATACCCCTAAACATTTTGTGAATCTAATGGAAGAATAATTTTTAAAAAAATGTTAGTTTCTTCTCTAGCACCGTGAATTGTCAGTTCTGTTGCTACCTCTGCCTCATTTCCTGTCACAGTGTTTCCCATGTCTCAGGCGGAAGCGAGCGTTTAATGTGTGAAGCAGTGTGGAATGTGGATGTGTGGTGTTTTACTGATGAAAGTTTGGCCTTGTTGAGGGGCAGTATTTCAATATGAGCAGGAAAATATTAGTGCACACAACCTCATGCCAATGTGGAAGTTACTGTGAGCTGTCAGCTGTGTAATATGAGGTAATGCATGTTCTTTGTGCTTTTGTCCTTTTACTGTATTTATTTCCCTTGATTTGAACTATAAAATGGTGTTTTTCTTGAGTCAAAATGAGAGTACCCGTAAACATTTTTTTTTAGAAAACAAGCACTGCACGACAGCAATGTTAACAAGAATGTATGTATTGATTTAGACGTTTAAAAAGATGCCTTTCAGAGCACATTGCCCTCACAAATAGGCAAAGATGTTTGCAGGCATTGCTGGAAAATCATCAAAAAGGGAAAGATCCATTTCAATGCTGCAACTCGCTTTTTTCCGTTTCCCCCCCCAACAATTTAGCCCTAATTTCGGTGTAGCCCTAATTTTCAATGCTTTTTTCCCTCGACATGAAGAATATCTGGGAAAATTCGTATAGTTGCTTAAAATACAGTGGTACCTCGGGTTAAGAACTTAATTCGTTCTGGAGGTCTGTTCTTAACCTGAAACTGTTCTTAACCTGAAACACCACTTTAGCTAATGGGGCTTTCCTCTGCCACCGCGCTGCCACTGTGCGATTTCTGTTCTCATCCTGAAGCAAAGTTCTTAACCCGAGGTACTATTTCTGGGTTAGCGGAGTCTGTAACCTGAAGCGTCTGTAACCTGAGGTACCACTGTATAGATCAATTCTCTAGACAAAGGCAATCGCTGTGAAGGCAAATATTTGCATGTATTTTTGGATTTTAGAGAAAAGCCAGTCACACCAATGGCTATTGCCTCCTCTGCTGTATTACCTTAATGATAATCTGCAGTGGCTTGGTATTAAAAAAAATTGCACTCTGGAATTAAAACAGCTGTGCAGCGATGCACAGAATGAGCACTGAAATGTGAAAATTAAACTGTAAGCTTTTACAGAAAGTGGATTTTGCTAAACCCTGGCAAGCTGCAGGTGATTACAAATGGCTCTACTCCCCTCTCACAAACAAATATTTGAATGCACTTAACACTTAATTGCTGACTTTGTTCCACTTTCACAGAGTATGCTCATGACTATTCTGAAACAGGCTCAGAACCAGTACCAAGTGACTATTGCTTGGCACCGGACTTCCCTTCGTATTCACCGTATTTTTCGCTTTATAGGATGCACCTGACCATAGGACACACCTTGTTTTAGAGGGGGAGAACAAGGGGAAAAAAATCTCCCCCTCTCTGCTCAGCGCCCCTTCAGCAAAGCGGCAGGAGAAACGGAGCCCGAGCTTGTGGGGCTGGTGGTGGGGGGAAGCGCTGCTTTCCCCCACAGCCAGCCTCAAAGATCCCTGAAGCCTTTGGAGCGCAGCGGGAACTGGCGCTGCGCTCCGATGGCTTCAGGCGGCCATCCCTGAAGCCTGGAGAGCGAGAGCGATTGGTGCGCACCGACCCCTCTCGCTCTCCAGGCTTCAGCAAAAGCAACACGAAGCCTCCAAAGTGCAGAGGGAGCGCTCCCTCTGCGCTTCGGAGGCTTTGCGTTGCTATTGCTGAAGCCAAAGAGCCTGCATTTGCTCCATAGGACGCACACAAATTTCCCCTTAATTTTTGGAGGGGAAAAAGTGCGTCCTATAGAGCGAAAAATACAGTACTTCCTTACTTCGTTTTATTTGTATGTGCCTTTCCGGAATTCAAAGCATGCTCAAGGCGGCTTACAAAATGAAAACAAAACAAAGAAGTACCGTATTTTTCCGTGTATAAAATACCTCCTATTTTGGGGAACTCCAAATTAAGAAAATGGGGGCGGGGGAGATTGCCCAGAGTTGTTGAGCTTATTTTAGGGGGGATTGCAGAAAATCGCTCACCCGCACACATCGCAAAAGCCACCTATTGTCTGTCCCCTCGCCAGCAGAAGCGGCCAATTGCCCGCCCAATTGTTGCAGCAACAGCCACTCTCACCAGCCCTTCCACAACCACCAATAACACGCCCAATAGCCGCTGACAATCTCTGACTCATGGCAGCAACCAATCACACGTCCTCCCTATGCACTGTCCATGTATAAGACGATCCCCAGTTTTTAACATAATTTTTAAATAAAAAAACCTTGTCTTGTATACGGAAAAGTATGGGAGTTACAAACGTAACCAAAAGTAGTCATCCAAAAGTAGATCAAAAAGCACACAACCAAATTGAATTATTTGCACATAAATCACGAGATCTAAAATAAAGATACAAACCATAATATCAATAACAGCAGCAACCCACCCCTCAACACCCCCACCCCTAAAGAACACTCCAGCCCAAATTCATGTAGAAAGAATTTCAGATGTATAATGAACTGATCAATGCTATCCGTTGCTCAACAGATGGGGTATATGAATAATAATAATAATAATAATAATAATAATAATAATAATATATTATTTATACCCCGCCCATCTGGCTGAGTTTTCCCAGCCACTCTGGGCAGCTTCCAATCAAGTGTTAAAAACAATACAGCATTAAATATTAAAAACTTCCCTAAACAGGGCTGCCTTCAGATGTCTTATAAAGAGAAGATAGCTGCTTATTTCCTTCACATCTGAAGGGAGGGCGTTCCACAGGGCGGGCGCCACTACCGAGAAGGCCCTCTGTCTGGTTCCCTGTAACCTCACTTCTCGCATTGAGGGAACCGCCAGAAGGCCCTCGGCACTGGATCTCAGTGTCTGGGTTGAACGATGAGGGTGGAGACGCTCCTTCAGGTATACAGGACAGAGGCCGTTTAGGGCTTTAAAGGTCAGCACCAACACTTTGAATTGTGCTTGGAAACGTACTGGGATGTTTTCTGCAGTTACATCAAACATGACGGGCAAGAAGCACATCTCTAAATACCTAAGGCCAAGCAGTGGAACCTAAGGTTGACTAGAGATCACACCCACTGCATATTTACAAGGGGTATCACATAATTGTAGAGTTGGAAGAGACCCTGAGGATCACCTAGTCCGTGGGTAGGCAAACTAAGGCCCGGGGGCCGGATCCGGCCCAATCGCCTTCTAAATCCGGCCCGTGGACGGTCCAGAAATCTGCGTGTTTTTACATGAGTAGAACGCGTGCTTTTGTTTAAAATGCATCTCTGGGTTATTTGTGGGGCATAGGAATTCATTCTCCCCCCCCCAAAAAAATAGTCCGGCCCTCAACAAGGTCTGAGGGACAGTGGACTGGTCCCCTGCTGAAAAAGTTTGCTGACCCTTGAGTCCAACCCCCTGCAATGGAGGACTATGCAGCTGTCCTTACGGGGATCGAACCTGCAATCTTGGCATTGTCATCACCACCCTCTAATCAACTGAACTATATTATAAAGGTAAAGGTAAAGGGACCCCTGACCATTAGGTCCAGTTGTGGCCGACTCTGGGGTTGCAGCGCTCATCTCGCTTTATTGGTCGAGGGAGCCGGCGTACAGCTTCCGGGTCCTGTGGCCAGCATGACTAAGCCACTTCTGGTGAACCAGAGCAGTGCACGGAAACGCCGTTTACCTTCCCGCCGGAGTGGTACCTATTTATCTACTTGCACTTTGATGTGCTTTCGAACATTATAGTGGATATGATATATTTAAAATGGAAGGAAACGAACAGAAACAATGAAAACTTGGTGTGCGTAAGGCACTAACATGAAATGTATCCTGTATTTTAAATCAGTCTTGCAAAGCAGATAGAATAGTAGGCATTATGATAAAAAATATCTTATTAATTACGTCTGCCTTCCCTGGGTGAGTGTGCTATCACAGTGATGGTTCTTGTGAGTGGTCAGTGATGTGCTACAGCATAATCCTAACCTTGTCTACCCAGAAGTAAGTCCAATTGAATTCTTTTGGGCTTTGAGGTAACTAGGGCTAAGATTCCACCCTCAGTTCCTCCCCTTCTTCCATTTAACTTTATGACAGCGACGGCATACTTCGGAGGGTTAAAAAGAAGCCTCTTATATATTCTTGGCTACAAAACAAAGTGGATTACCAGTGTCCAATGCAAAAATACTGCTCATATAAGATGGGCGGCAAAAAATGACCATCTGTCATATATTATTTTAGTGTTAACCTCTGCCTCATAAAGTAAGCTCTCCTCATGTCTCCCGTTGCAATGTAGAACTATTTTCAATTCTCTTCATGCCCTCTGGGCATCAGCATGATTTGGAAACCTAATAAAGAAAGTCATCAAAGAACAACTCATGTGCCCAGAATTTGTATTACTACACTACGGGGAACCCAAGTGGTGTGTTATCCTTTGACCATATGTCTTCTAAATCTCCATTTATTGCCACAAAATCAATACGGTCTTTTTTTTCTAGTAGAAAGTTCCACTAAACATGAAATGCTGTACCAAATAGGCATATTGTGCTGAAGTGCTATCTCCCAGGAAACATCTGTATAGCTCGCCGTAAAGGTTATTTTTTATTTATTTAGTACTTTTGTATCTTACCTTTCCTCCAAGCTGTTTTAGCCTCTCTACGATTCCACAAGTAGGTTAGGCTATAAGGGTAATATTATAGTAGTAGTAGTAGTAGTAGTAGTAGTAATAATAATAATAATAATAATTTTTATTATTTATTTATACCCCTCCCTTCCTGGTTCAGAAAACCGTGCTCAGGGTGGCTAACAACAAATTTAAAACACTTAATTGATGCAACAAAAAACAGCATAAAATACAGTATAAAACGTGAATAACAATAAATTCAGAACTCAAAAGTCAATTTAGGGGGGAAATCCATCCAATAAATATTAGATGATCACCAGGGCTAGCTGGCTATATTAGTCCTATTTGGGCCAGCGAGGAGACCATGGGAGAATTAGCTGTGGGTAGGCAATTGTCCAAGGCTACTCAGAGATCCTCATTGAGGAATGAGGTTTTGAAACTTGGTTTCTTACATCCAAACCTAAGACTGCAATCCTATCCCCATTTACCTGGGAGCATTCTCCTTAGAATTCAACCCCAACTCCGGTCCTGGTTAGAAGAGCAACTGCATAGATCCATTATCCACTGTTGGGTTTTGTCGTTTTAAGGCTTAAACGATGT
Organism: Podarcis pityusensis; assembly: GCF_964106645.2. NCBI lineage: Eukaryota > Metazoa > Chordata > Lepidosauria > Squamata > Lacertidae > Podarcis > Podarcis pityusensis. The sequence continues at coordinate 62,525,499 of NC_138035.1, forward strand.
GTGTGCATTTTGTGAGACTAAAGATGGATAAGGCTAAATTGCAGTTGTATGGATGATATGCAGGACATAAAGAAGGGGATGGAAGAAGTTCACCTCATGGTGAAAAGAATCGTTGGGTGATGTGTCCATGGTCTGAGGTGCGTTGAACCCCCTTCTGCAAGAAGAGAGGGATGCTCTCAGGTGAGAGCTGGGAAGATTCACCTTTTCCTGTATGGGATAAAAGCTAAGATATAGCAGTGACAGAGGATTTTGTAGTTTTCTATCTCTTTTCTTTTCTTCTAGCTTCTTTCTTGCTATTATGTTGTTGTTGTTGTTGTTTAGTTGTTTAGTTGTGTCCAACTCTTTGTGACCCCATGGACCAGAGCACGCCAGGCACTCCTGTCTTCCATTGCCTCCCGCAGTTTGGTCAAACTCATGCTGGTAGCTTCGAGAACACTATCCAACCATCTCGTCCTCTGTCATCCCCTTCTCCTTGTGCCCTCCATCTTTCCAAACATCAGGGTCTTTTCCAGGGAGTCTTTTCTTCTCATGAGGTGGCCAAAGTATTGTAGCCTCAGCTTCAGGACCTGTCCTTCCAGTGAGCACTCAGGGCTGATTTCCTTAAGAATGGATAGGTTTGATCTTCTTGCAGTCCATGGGACTCTCAAGAGTCTCCTCCAGCACCATAATTCAAAAGCATCAATTCTTCAGCGTTCAGCCTTCTTTATGGTCCAGCTCTCACTTCCATACATCACTACTGGGAAAGCCATAGCTTTAACTATACAGACCTTTGTCAGCAAGGTGATGTTTCTGCTTTTTAAGATGCTGTCTATGTTTGTCATTGCTTTTCTCCCAAGAAGCAGGCGTCTTTCAGTTTCATGACTGCTATTATAGTGGTACCTCTACTGCTGCATCCCTTTGGATACGAAATCTTTGGGTTATGGCCACTGCCAACCTGGAAATGTATACCTTCAGGTTTCACTGCACACACATGTGCCTTGTGCATGCGCAGAAGCGCGCCTCTATTTACATAATTTTCAGGGTTCAAACGGACCCCCAGAATGAATTAAGTTCATATCTGGAGGGTCCACTGTATTCTGTGCGGATTGGTTCATTTTTTAATTGTATCATGAAAAATTTTGATAAAACTTTTCAACCCCCCCCCCATGGGCATAGCTGGGGGGGGTCAGCTGCCCCCCAATCAATAAAAATAAATAGCTAACTGAGGTCTTGGCCCCCCACCAAAAATCCTGGCTACTCCCATACCCTGCCCCCCCAAGCAATAATTAAGAATTAAAAATGCATCCTTGGGAGCCAGATTCATGAACAGTAAACTGAACTAAGCCACGTGAGCTGTTAGATCAGGATGTCTGTGGGATATGTAACATGGTAGTAGTACTTTGTAATACACCCCCCCCCAATGAATTTGCCTCCCAGGGTGTATGCGTGCAGAGGGCATCTATAATACTCAAGCATATTTTTGCTGCTCTGAAATGAGCAACTGCTGGGGATGAATGAATAATCCATCAGGGACAATATTAATTTTAATATAAAAGGGGTTTTCCAGCATCTAATCCCTGTGGAGTAGTTCAGCCTTTAAGAGAAGAATCCGTGACCCGCCCCAGCGATCTTCCAGCTGAACGCCGCAGCTTGATCTCTGACTTTCCAGCTGGATCTCCTCTGCAAAAGAAGAGAGCTCTTTCACACTTGACTCGCCAGACAACTGTGAAATTGCACTGTTCTGAAGGCGCACGTGTTATACAATAGATGTTAAAATGCAAACAATCCCGGGATGATCTCTGGGGTCCAATAATCAGAAGTGCAATTTTGTAAAGGGGAAGATTACGTTCCTCAGTTGCTAGATCAAGTTGGAAAACTCCATAAGGAATGAGTGATTGAAAAAGAACACCAACTGGGGGGCCTTTGTACACTTACCACTTATAGTGGTATATTTGCTCTTTGACCTGGCATTTTTAAGTGTGAATTTGTAGCTGATCACCTGTACCTTTGGTCACATGCCGACGTGATTAGAGACTGAGGGCAGAGTCTTCCTTTCCGCACTACTGGTGGATTGTGCCCCAAATGAGAAAAGTTATGTGTCTGAAGTCACATCCTTTATGTACTCTCACATTCCTCCAGCCAGTAAATGTCAGAGTTGTTGTTGTTGTTTATTTATTTATTAAATTTATATACCGCCCACCAAAAGATCTCAAGGTGCTTCACAGAGTAAAATACAACTTAAAACACAAGTAAACAATTAAAGCAAAACAACAAAACGATAACACAGGGATAGCCCCTTGTGCCACCCCTAGTAGCTATAATGGGGGCATTTAAAAATGGCTATAATTGTAACAAATTTCCCTGTTGCCAGAAATGGAGAAAATTTGCAGGCATATTAGTCCCTCCTGTGCTGCTGATGTTTGCCAAATTACCAATTAATAGACACAAGGCTTTTTTCTGCTCCCTCTGCCCAAAGAAACCCTACATAACATTTTTTATTTATTGACAGAATTGGATAAGAATGCTAGATCTAAATTTATGAATTCATAAGGGACTCAAACCAGTATGAAGGACTTTGTGTACAGAATATTCAAGTATTGGTTTGAACTTCCTAAATAATGTTTGTCTTAGAAGAGTATTTTTGTTTTTGTGTTTTTTCCAGTTTTTGTCGTTTTGTTTTGGTTCCCCCTTCTTTTTTCTTTTTCTTTTTTAATGTTATTCTGTTTATCTTAGATCCCTAATTACTTCTACCATGTATTTTGTAACACCAATTTTTATCTTAGAGTATGTAGTTGAGGATCAAATTATTCTTTTTATTCTTTCTTTGTAAATTTTGAAAATGTAATAAAGTTAAAAAAAAAAAAACATGCCCCAAGGTAAAAGACTTCTGGGAAAGGATTTATAATGAACTGAAAAAAGTGTTGAAAAACACATTTATTAAGAAACCAGAAGCCTTCTTACTTGGTATAGTGGGGGGAGAAATCCCCCAAAAGGATGTTACTTTTTTTCTGTATGCCACAACAGCTGCGAGAATATTATTAGCGAAGAACTGGAAGAAACAAGATTTACCAACTATAGAAGAATGGCAGATGAAGATGATGGACTATGATGGACTACATGGAACTTGCCAAACTGACTGGGAGACTCCGAGACCAGAGAGAAGAGACGGTGGAAGAAGACTGTAAGAAGTTTAAAGAATATTTGAAAAAATGTTAATATTTAAATCTTAGAATAGCTTTGGAAGTGGATATAGGCTGTAGGGTTAGAAGTAGAAGATAGTGTATTTTAAAATAGTATTATTTGTAAGTGATAAAATGTGAAGATTTTTAGGGTAAAAGTAAGTGTGATAAAAAATGGTTAAAATTATGATATATGAAACTGCTAAAGATGAAGTAAAATAAAAATCAGATAGGGGGGACTTGGGGAAGCTCACCTAACAATGTTTAGAAAAAATAAGGATAAGACAAGAATTTGTTTGTATTGTTTGTATTTCTGTTTGTATTGTTTATTTATGTTATAACCTGAATAAAAAAAAATTGGGGAAAAAAAGTTTTTTAAAAAGTTAGATCTGCTGGATCAGACCTGAAATCTAAGGTTAAAGAAAATGTTTGTGAGAACTTTAGAATGAATTTTTGAGAAGGAAAGTTTTGAGATGATTTCCCCTCCCCCTTCATTTGATAAAATATTCTGAAAGCTCCGCTGTGTGGTTAGATTTGCTTTCCAGTATTGTTCAAGATATTAAACTTTCAATATTATCATCTGCATGGGGAGTACAGTGGTACCTCAGGTTAAGTACTTAATTCGTTCCGGAGGTCCGTTCTTAACCTGAAACTGTTCTTAACCTGAAGCACCACTTTAGCTAATGGGGCCTCCTGCTGCTGCTGCGCCGCCGGAGCATGATTTCTGTTCTCATCCTGAAGCAAAGTTCTTAACCTGAGGTAATATTTCTGGGTTAGCGGAGTCTGTAACCTGAAGCGTATGTAACCGGAAGCGTATGTAACCCGAGGTACCACTGTATTCTACAAAATATACTTGAACACTCTAAACAGCTCTAGGTTCAAGAGGTCCTGAGCGAAGTGTCTTCTGGTAGGACCACTTCTCACCTGGTGAACTCTGGTGAGTTTACCTGGCTCAGTGATGGGTAACAGTGAGCTCTGCTCTAAGTAGCACCAGCTAACTGAGGCCATCTGCCCACTGAATTTCCTACAGTGCCCCTTCAATACATTTTTGGAAACCCAAACGGTGAACAGGCCAAGCCTTCCATCAATTTTTGAATCAGGAGGCTGTAAACACAGCTAAGCTAAGCAGTTGGCTCCTTACCTCTCTCGCCCTGACCTAGCCACTGTGATCCACATGACGGTCACCTCCAGACTGGATTATTATAACTCACTCTACGTGGGGCTGCCCTTGAGACTGACCCAGAAACGCCAGTGGGTGCAGAATGCTGAGGCGAGACTCCTTACGGGGTCCTCGCCGCGGGATCACATTCACCTGGTGCTATACCAGCTGCACTGGCTCCTGGTGGAGTACAGGATCAGGTTTAAGGTGCTGGTTTTAACCTTCAAAGCCCTATGCAGCCTAGGACCCTTGTACCTACGGGACCGCCTCTCCTGGTATGTCCCACGGAGGACCTTACGGTCTTCAAATAAATACATCTTGGAGATCCTGGGCCACAGGGAGGTTGGGCTGGCCTCAACCAGAGCCAGGGCTTTTTCGGCCGTGGCCCCGATCTGGTGGAACACTCTGTCACAAGAGACTAGGGCCCTGCGGGACTTGACATCTTTCCGCAGGGCCTGCAAGACAGAGCTGTTCCACCAGGCCTTTGGCCAAGGCACAGTCTGACCCCCTCCTTCTGTAAGAACTCTAGCCCAAAGGTTGCCATTAATTTGACTCTGAATTGATTTTAGAATGTATTTCAATTAATTGATTGTGATTTTATGTAAACTGTATTATTTTTTACTGCTGTTACCCTCTCTGAGCCTGGCTTCAGCTGGGGAGGGCGGGATATAAATAAAAAATTATTATTATTATTATTATTATTATTATTATTATTAATTAAAGGTGTTCAGGGCTGGTGTCGGCAGTGGGTCCTTCTGGAGTTCAGCTGCTCAAGGATGCCAAGTGCTAAGAGAAAATTTAATCAAGATGTTTTATAGATGGGACTTAACACCTGCCAAAATAGCTAAAATGTATAAAGCAAAAGCAAACCTGTGTTGGAGGTGCGGTAAAACAGAAGGGACACTTATACATATCTGGTGCACCTGTGAAAAAATCCAAAGCTTCTGGAATATAGCATATGATGAACTTAAAAAAAAGATTTAAATATAACCTTGTGAAAAATACAGAAGCTTTCCTATTAGGAATAACAGACACAGGTGTAGCAAAAGAAGATCGGAAAATATTCCTTTATGCCACAGGGGAGGACCTTAATTGCCAGATATTGGACAAATGCATTTGTGCCAACCAAAAAAGAATGCCAGGATAAATTATTAGATTATGCTGAACTGGCCAGATTAACAGAGACAATTAGGGGACAGACAACCCAGACAAGAATGGGGGAAATGCAGAGAATACTTTAGCAAACAGTGCCCCCAAATATATACCTAGACTTGTTTCGATTAATTTTTACAGGAGACTTTGCGGTTTTTTAAGTCATAACTAGGAAAAATTGTAATAATCACATATAAAAGAAACAGTACACAAGAAGTAAATAAGGAGGCCATTTACAGGATAAAGGAAGTCTTTTAATTTTATGTTATGTTTTCTTTATGTAAGGGGTTAGGGGTTTGATTTTGATAATTAAATTGTCAATGGTGGTGGGTTTGTTTGTATGTATGAGTTGTTGTGGACTATGCTGTAAATAAATTATTATTATTATTATTATTTAAAAGAATGCCAAGTATGAATGCTAGCTCTGATACTGAGTTTAAGGTATAGAGAATCACACACTTGGCTTCCGGACAGAGTGGATTTGATTTAAATCAAATTGATTTAAATCACGATTTAAATCACTAGTCAGTAAGACCCATGGGACGCGGGTGGCGCTGTGGGTTAAACCACTGAGCCTAGGACTTGCCGATCAGAAGGTTGGCGGTTCGAATCCCCATGGCGGGGTGAGCTCCCATTGCTTGGTCCCTGCTCTTGCCAACCTAGCAGTTTGAAATCACGTCAAAGTGCAAGTAGATAAATAGGTACCGCTCCAGCGGGAAGGTAAACGGCGTTTCCGTGCGCTGCTCTGGTTTTCCAGAAGCGGCTTAGTCATGCTGGCCACATGACCCGGAAGCTGTACGCCGGCTCCCTCGGCCAATAAAGCGAGATGAGCGCTGCAACCCCAGAGTCGGCCACGACTGGACCTAATGGTCAGGGGTCCCTTTACCTTTACCTTTAAGACATGATTTAAATCATTCCCCCCCCCCCGAAAGACTCATTCTTGCTGGTATAATCTGAATATTTACAACCAGAGGAAGGTTTCAATTGTGGAATAATAAATTTTCAGAGTAGTTTTTACAGTTATATGAAAAATTACTGATTTGGTTATACTATTAGAAATACATAGACAGATAATTATGAAATTATGGTGAGGTATAGTAAGTTAACTGTTTATATTTGTACTGTTGTACTTTATTGGAAGGAGAGAAATAATCATTTCCTTAATAACAATTTAAACAATTTATTTAACTAAAACAATAACATTATAGCATATGTATCCATGTTTGTTAAAACTTAAAACAAACCCTTATTTCCTGATGAATAGCCTTTGGACTATAATTTAACTATAATGTAATTTAAGATTATTAGAAAGGAAGATTTTTCTTCCAAAAGCATTTTATTTTAAAAATCCAATTTAAATCAAAAAAATCTGATTTAAATAGAAAAAAATCCGTTAAAAAAAATCATTGATTTTTATTCACCCTGCTTCTAGACTTTTGGCAGTAGGTGAGAATGAGGGAACAATTTTTGCCATTGCAGAATCACAAGGAGAAAAAAAAAAGGGATGACCTCTCTCCACCAATGTAAAACATATGGCTTTGCAGGTCATTTCCGCGAGATCCATAATTAAAGCTTTCTCAGGGGAGATGATGGAGCATTGTAAATCCCGACGGCTGTTTTCTGAATTGTTTTGGCGATCTTTTCATTTCGTTTTAATATTCCTGGGAAATATCATGTCCAAGGTAAGCATGGGACAAATTGTGGATAGCTACCTGTCTGCTTATCGGTCTATGGAAAAGGGAAACTTAGCACGGTTGTTTAGAGCTGGGACGGGGTTCAGTCAGAGGTAATTTTAGCCTTACTGCCGATTCCCTTGGGCTGAGGCACCTGCTGCTGTGCATAGTGATTGTCACCCCTTGAATGTGTGCGCGTGTGATTTCTGTAATAGACAACAAAAGAGATTAAGGCCGAGTGAGGTCTAAGAGAGGGCAAGAACCAGAATTTTGAACAGATGGTGTACAGGGACACACTGGCCTGCTGAAAGCCAGGAAGTGTGGAGAAATGGCAGGCAGTAATTAGCAGGAGATGTTAAAAAAAGGAAAGTATCCGTGATCTCCCAGAACATCTGCCGAAAAAGAACAAAAAAGGAGGCTCTCTGACCCTGATCTTAATGAGCATAATAAAAAGATACGGTTTAATGACAAAGTGAGCACTGTGGTGTACAGAATTATAGTGGGTTTTGAAATTATTTATTTGGTTTGGTTTAAGGAGGGGCTGGGCGCAGTATTGAACATGTATATTCAGAATAGGAAGGAAAACACTAGTTGTCTTGTTACAGAACTGATATGTTTTCTTCTTCTTTAAAGTGGGGAAAATATTATCAGCCTATGAACGTTTCCAATGGCTGCACTACAATCTTTCAGGATGTGTAACAATCTTTGCATATTTGGGCTTGAGGAAATAATTTGGTCACAGTTTTGGCATGGGATAGGTTTGCACACAATTCTATCCAAATCAGAAGACTTAAAAAAGCAAATTGCTGGAGGCATCGTTTGCTTGCGATCTGGGAAGGTCAGTCTTAGGGCTGGATAGCAAACAGAAGATAATTGCAGGATTGCATGGAGATTTGTTAGTGTAGTCTAGATGTGTTGAACTCGTTGACAGTCTCCCATCAAAGTAATGTGGAAAACCACAGTTATGGTAATAGTTAAAAATACATTGGCTCACAATAAGCTAGTAGTTATTATATTTTAGTCCCCCCCCCCACAAAAATGGGTTGATAGCACTACATAAACTACTGTTGAGCAATATTAAACAGTGAGCTGTAAGAACATTAGGCTCCATTTGTTTGCTAGAGGAAGTTAGATGAATCGGTGAGGTAAGCATTCTACTAAAGACAATTCTTAACTCCTAGGCAGTGCTTTTTTTCAGCCGGCACATCTCAGGTCGGCGCCATTGTGGGCTGGTGCTCCCCTTGCCTGCTTCTTGCATTTATGTACTTCTGAGAAGGCCAGAACGAACATTTCAAGTCAAAACAGAAGCTGGCTAGCATGTGTGAGTCTTCACTTTTTTCCCTAGATCCTAGCTGCTCCTAACCACGATTAGTCAAGCCTCGGGGCAGGGCCAATTCGTATTATTATTATTTTTCAAATTTTTTATTAGTTTTCTAAATTTATAACAAACAGATAGAAAAAAGAAAATAAAAAACACACAAACCAATAAACCAACAAACATTTATCCTGATTATAGTAATTCCACTTTTGTTAACATTGTTAGGTGACTTCCTCGAATCCCCCTGGCTGAGTTTTATATGGAAACAGTTGTAACAGTTTTCCAAAACTTTTTTCACATAACATTTACTTGGTCAATTAACATCTTTCTTTCTTTTCATTTTTAACTTTAACATAGTATTTTACACATCACATTTTCAAATCCTAGGCCTATTTGGTACTCGCTAGTAATTCTATTTATATTCTCTTAAGATATTTAGCTAAATAGTCTTTGAATTTCTTCCACTCCTCTTGGTGCTCCTCCTCCCTCTGGTCATGGACTTTTCCGGTCAGGTAGGCTAGCTCCCAAAAAATCCATCATCTTCATCTGCCATTCTTCCACTATTGGTACTTCTTGTAGTTTCCAGTTTTTAGCCAGCAAAATTCTAGCTGCAGTTGTGGCATACAAAAACAATCTAACATCTTTTTTAGGCAATTCCAAACCTATTATTCCAAGTAGAAAGGCTTCTGGTTTCTTAATAAATGTATATTTTAACATTTTTTCCAATTCATTGTATATCTTTTCCCAGAAGTCTTTCACCTTGGGGCAGGTCCACCATATATGATAAAAGGTACCTTCTTTTTCTTTACATTTTCAACATAGATTATCAGTCTTATGGTAGATCTTTGCTAATTTTACAGGGGTTAAGTACTATCCATAGATCATTTTCATAACATCCAATTTGTATTTTCTTTTCTTCTGTCTCCCTTGTAGCAGTGAAAGTCTTTAAGCTTTTCAGTCAGGTCCCTATTATTGCACTAGCCATCTTCCTGAAGAGAACGAGGGAGGTGGGGTCACATTTATCTGACCTGTATCATAACCAGGGACAACCTCCAAACCAGTAAGGGAGACAACTTGCTGTAGCTTTTAGCACCTCCTGGGCAGTGAACGCTGTTGTCAAACTAGAATCTGTTCAGGGCTTCCCCGAGTTGCCTGGCGACTTACTGTAAGAACTTCATTTGGGTCCTCTACCCTGGGAATATAAAGGATCTGCTCCCTGATCTCTGGGACATGTGATCTGGGGCTGATGGGAACTGAAGTCCAACAACATCTGGAATCCCATAGGGTTCCCAACCATGCCTTAAGGCAGGCATGACCAAACTTGGCCCTCCAGCTGTTTTGGGACTACAACTCCCATCATCCCTAGCTAACGGGACCAGTGGTCAGGGATGATGGGAATTGTAGTCCCAAAACAGCTGGAGGGCCAAGTTTAGCCATGCCTGCCTTAAGGAAATGAAGTACAGTGGTACATCGGGTTAAGAACTTAATTTGTTCTGGAGGTCCGATCTTAACCTGAAACTGTTCTTAACCTGAAGCACCACTTTAGCTAATGGGGCCCCTCGTTGCTGCCGCACAATTTCTGTTCTCATCCTGAAGCAAAGTTCTTAACCCGAGGTACTATTTCTGGGTTAGCAGAGTCTGTAACCTGAAGCGTCTGTAACCTGAAGCGTCTGTAGCCTGAGGTACCTCTGTACATATTTCACACACCCAATCCGTACTGCTTTGTTGCTTTCCCTGGATATCAGAGGATGGCTCTCACTGCAACATCAGCAACACAGTTACCAGCAACACACAACAGATCCTTCTCAAGTCATCAATGATGATGAGTTACATGACTTCCCCACCATTCCTCCCCTGTGTTGAGCAGGTCAGGGGACTTCCTGGCTCTGCTTCCTCCCTCCCTCCCTCCCTCCCTCCCTCCCTCTCTCTCTCTCTCTCTCTCTCCCTTGCTGAATGCAACTGGAAGCACAATGAGATAAACTGCTTCTGGCAGCATAATGAAATGAAGTGGACCTTTGACCTAGAGAAGACCAGGAGAGACATATGGGGTCATTGAATTTCCTTTCCTTTCATCCTCACTTGGACATCCTGCTCACCTGACGCAGATCAGTGGATTTAAACGCTCTCCTGCATGCTCACACCAGGCTTTCCTTAGCTGGTCCATTTATAGTCTTTGCGAAAGACTATCGAATTTCAGTGAAAGGATGGAGGAGAATTAACTCTAATTAGGAGAGACTGGGTTAGTGAGCCTAAGACCACCCTCTCCTCCAAATCCCACAAAGAGACAGATCTCTCACAGTGATGAAGGAAATGCTGTGATCGTCTGTGCTCCAGAGGCCCAACTTGTTTTAACTAGAAGCCAGGGATTCAGTCTCGTTGCTCCCATGCTGTGGACCCCTCTTCCAGCAAAGATTCAACAGGCATCCTCACAATTGTCTCTTGAAGACTGTTGTTTGCCAACAGGCCTATGAAGCTGTTTAAGCTTTTGCAAGAAGAGCGGGTTGCATTTATGATTTTATATATATTTGTATTGTACTTGCATGGGATGCGGGTGGCGCTGTGGGTTAAACCACAGAGCCTAGGACTTGCTGATCAGAAGATCGGCGGTTCGAATCCCCACGACGGGGTGAGCTCCCGTTGCTCGGTCCCTGCTCCTGCCAACCTAGCAGTTTGAAGGCACGTCAAAGTGCAAGTAGATAAATAGGTACCGCTCCGGCAGGAAGGTAAACGGCGTTTCTGTGCACTGCTCAAGTTCGCCAGAAGCGGCTTAGTCATGCTGGCCACATGACCCGGAAGCTGTACGCCGGCTCCCTCGGCCAATAAAGCGAGATGAGCGCCGCAACCCCAGAGTTGATCACGACTGGACCTAATGGTCAGGGGTCCCTTTACCTTTACCTATTGTACTTGGATAGTTTCTATATGCCGCTTTGATAGTTTCATGAAGGGTCGGTCTGTATATATTAATAACAACAACAACAATTTTATTATTTGTACCCTGCTCATCTGCCTGTGCTGCTTCAGATGTCTTCTAAAAGTTGTGTGGTTCTTTATCTCCTTGACATCTGATGGGAAGGCGTTCCACAGGGTGGGCGCCACTGCCAAGAAGGCCCTCTGCCTGGTTCCCTGTAACTTCACTTCTCGCTGTGAGTGAACCGCCAGAAGGCCCTCGGAAGTGGACCTCAGTGTCCAAAATGAACAATGGGACAATAAATAGATAATTGTCAAACTCTTTTTGTTTGTTTGTTTGTATAATCCCTCCAGATTTGTGTTTTTACAATCACAGGTTTTGATAAGGAATGCCTGATGAATATAGATGATATTCACCTAAGTCAGGCTTCCTCAACCTCAGCCCTCCAGATGTTTTGAGACTACAATTCCCATCATCCCTGACCACTGGTCCTGCTAGCTAGGGATCATGGGAGTTGTAGGCCAAAAACATCTGGAGGGCCGAGGTTCAGGAAGGCTACCCTAAGGTATACTCAGAGAAGGCCCATAGGAATTTACGAACATGACTCAGTTAAGCCCATTAATTTCAACAGATTTGAGCAAGACTTAGTTGAATCTGTAATGTTTGTGAACCCTGACATAAACTGCCATGGACCTGCATTTTTTAGGCTAATGTGCAGAGTGGACCATCATTATTCACCAGCTTTCGCACTTCCTGAATATTTCAGTGCAGATCTCAGCTCAAAAAGAAATGTCAAAATACATTTTAAGATGTCCTAAACTGCCCCACCACTACTAAAGATGTAATAAAGATGCAGGTGGCTTCACCATCAGCCATCTTTAGTGTCCCCCCCCCCACTTTGCCCTGATAAAGAGCTCTGGAGAACTTGAAAGCTTGCCCATTTTTTGTGCCACTTTGGTTGACCTAATAAATATTGCCCTACTGTGGATTTCTTAATTTTAAAAAATGGCATTTTAAAATAGAAATGGGTATTTTGAAAGAAAAGCTGTTTTTTTTAAAAAATTACACATTAAAATGTGAATTTTTGCCTGAATTAAAATAATTCAGATTAATGTGGAAATGAGTGAATGTATGTGGAAGCGAGATGTCATAGAAATAGACTGATTTGCCCATCCATAGTTTCATCTCAAGTATAATCACTTTGGAGGCAGCTGTGTTGGTGGTATCTTGAATGACTTCAATCGTCTTCTGAAAGAGCACTCAGGAGATAACGGACTCTTGCCTCTGATAAAGAATTGCAAAACTCAAAATGTATTAGGCGAAACAACCAACCGTATATTAGGTGATAGTTTTCAGGGGATGGGAAATTTTAGCCTATGTTATTTGCTCATATAAATTTTATTTGTATTGCAAGCCACCTTGTGAGAGCTTGCCCTGAGGCTGGGGTTGTTGTTGTTGTTTAGTCATTTAGTCGTGTCTGACTCTTCGTGACCCCATGGACCAGAGCACGGCAGGCACTCCTGTCTTCCACTGCCTCCTGCAGTTTAGTCAAACTCATGCTGGTAGCTTCGAGAACACTGTCCAACCATCTTGTCCTCCGTCATCCCCTTCTCTTTCCCTCTTTCCAGGTCTTTTCCAGGGAGTCTTCTCTTTTCATGAGGTGGCCAAAGTATTGGAGCCTCAGCTTCAGGATCTGTCCTTCCAGTGAGCACTCAGGGCTGATTTCCTTCAGAATGGATAGGTTTGATCTCCTTGCAGTCCATGGGGACTCTCAAGGGTCTCCTCCAGCACCATAAGGTCATCAGATTAAATCATGCCCTTTTATTTAGCACCTTGTAAGTTTTGCTTCTGTGTATGTATGTGTTTGTTGAAAGTGGGGCTCCACTCCCTTTTTTTCATGCTGGTCTGAACCCACCCTACTGTCTCTCAGCTGAATCCAATATAACCTTTTTTTAAACACACACACACACACACACACACACACACACACTGTGTGAAACATTTCCCTCTGAGAAATGGCTCTTTCACTTTAATGAACACAAGCCAATCAGCACTGACTGTGTTAGCACAAGGTAGCGCTTGTTTGTGTTCTGTACCCTGGAGATGCTTAATGAGATTGAGAGTAAGGGAACCGCTCCACTGGGGCTCCAGCTCATAAGGCAAGGGAGAAATGATTTATGCAATGGATGTCAGCGAACATAAAGAAAACAAATTGATTCTATCCTTTCTCGAGCTTATTGGAAAGTTGGTACAATTTATTTCGTTTCATATTTTTTTTATATATAAAGAAAACACTACACTTCTATGAACGATTATTTCGTATCAAGACTTATGAACCATTTAAGATTGTGCATACAGAAGCAAGACACGGTGCTTTAGTCTGGGGGGGGGCACACCATTTGTGACCCACTGAGCAATGTGAGGGCCTCCAGTCTTTCATAAATGGCTGGTGAGCTGAGGCACGATGATACGAAGCGTTGCAAACTTGTTAGTTGCTTTTCTCACCAAAGCTCAAAGCAACAAATACAACTGGTGAACGCTGGTTGAGGAGTGAGTGATGGCCATAGCTGTCAACTTACAGATTTGAAAATAAGGGACCAGCAGCCTCGAAAATAAGGGATCAGCAGCCAAAATAAGGGATTTTGCGAGCACAGGTATGTTCAGCTTCTGAGCCCCTCCGAGCCAAAGGCAGAAAGCCCAGCCAGCAGCAAAACGAAGCCTCAAGTGGTGGTTCCTACAGTGCAGCAACCCAGCAAAGGGGATGCAGCAAGGAAAACCACCGTCACCTCTCCGCTGGGAAGCGCTGAGCAAAGGCTAGTCCCCAGGCAACACGGCCGATTTGATCGGCACAAGGCATGCAAGCTCCACCCCCCCAGTCGTTCTTAGACTCCTTATTGGGTGAGCAATGCAGCCAAGCAACACAGTTGGAGCCTCCCTCCTCCCTGGCTGGCAGGGAGGGAGGGAGAGGAGCTGCTTCCTTTGAAACCCGGGAAATTTAAGGGACATCATCAATAAGGGACAGCAGCGGGACATGGCGCTGGGATAAGGGACTTTCCCGCCAAATAAGGGACGGTTGACAGCTATGGTGATGGCATTTGGAAGCACTGAACGCAAAGTGACTGGGGCAGCATGATATGGTCGAGGAGTGCCTAGCAAGGTCTAGTTCAGGTTGATGATGTCATCACTGCAAGACCATGGAATCCCTTTTGCTTGTCCATCGTTCAGCCCAGAGGGCAACTTACTGCCACCCATCCATCTTCAGAAGCCATTGGTGTGGCCATGTATCTCACGGCCCAACAAGCAACTCCTTACTCCCGTTTAACAGGCAGAAAGCAAAAAAATGTTTATCAAGTATATTGGGAACTACCATGAAGCTGGCTGTTGGGTGGGCTGTGTTCAGTTTGAGGGGGGTCAGGATTAGGCCACGGGCTTTTCATCAGTACTCCTGGTGCTGGATGATGAGTTTTGACTGGACAACGAGAAATTCATGCAGCCTTAGTAAGAAACACAATGACTAAACACCATGGGAAAGTCTTTGAAATGGAAGACTCTATGGCGAGTTAAAATGGAAAGTGCAGCTTAGTGTTATCAGTCTAACAATGTCGCCAAGCTTCATTTCTTTCTCATGCCCATAAAGGTAAAGGGAACCCTGACTGTTAGGTCCAGTCGTGGCCAACTCTGGGGTTGCGGCGCTCATCTCACTTTATTGGCCGAGGGAGCCAACGTACAGCTTCCAGGTCACGTGGCCAGCATGACTAAGCCACTTCTGGTGAACCAGAGCAGCACACGGAAACGCCGTTTACCTTCCCGCTGGGGTGGTACCTATTTATCTACTTGCACTTTGTGCTTTCCAACTGCTAGGTTGGCAGGAGCAGGGACCGAGCAACAGGAGCTCACCCCGTCGCGGGGATTCGAACTGCCGACCTTCTGATCGGCAAGGCCTACGCTCTGTGGTTTAAACCACAGCACCACCTGCGTCCATTATTATTGAAAAGGTTGCTAGGTTGGCAGGAGCAGGGACCGAGCAACGGGAGCTCACCCCGTCATGGGGATTCAAACCGCCGACCTTCTGATCAGCAAGCCCTAGGCTCCGTGGTTTAACTCACAGCGCCACCCGTGTCCCCTTCTCATACCCATAGTGAACCAGAAATGGAATAGAATGGAATCCAATCAAAGTTGGTTTCTCAACACAAAAAGCAATAACCTCTAAGCGTTTCCTAGGACTTCCTGGCTATCAAAAAGGCCCCCTCCCAATTCATTCCTACAAATATTTGTCAGAACCTACAAATGTGTGCCATTAGGTTTTCAGGATGGCAGTCATAAACACTGCAGATGGATCTATTTGCTTCCATTCTTTAGGTCAGGGGTACAGATGTTGGACCCATGGGTACCTACAGGGCGGGGAAAGGGAGAACCCCTTCAATGAACCATAATTTCTAGAGTCTTATTTTTCTTTCTTTCTTTTTCTAGTATTTGTAGAAACTGAGATGCTAGACAAAATGAACAGGCACTGTTCTCAAATTACTACTACTAGAGAAATTAGCCTGCTCTCCCCTGACAGTGTTTCACTTTGCAGTTCATCCATTCCCACCCTCCATCAATGTCTCTAGATTAGGGCTTCCTAAACTTGGGTCTCCAGCTGTTTTGGGATTACAACTCCCATCATCCCTCGCTAGCAGGACCAGTGGTCAGGGATGATGGGAACTGTAGTCCCCAAACAGCTGGAGACCCAAGTTTGGGAAGCCCTGCTAGATGTTGTTGGACAAGAACTCCCATCAAACCCATCTAGCATAGCAAATGACCAGCGACTGAGTTGTATTCCAACCACATCTGGAGGACACCCAAACTTTAAATAGATAATAATAACAATTTATTATTTATACCTCGCACATCTGGCTGGTTTTCCCCAGCCACTCTGGGCGGCTTCCAACAGAATATTAAAATACAATAGTCTATTAAACATTGATAGCTTCCCTAAGCAGGGCTGCCTTCAGATGTCTTCTGAAAGTCTGGTAGTTGTTTTTCTCTTTGACATCCGTTGGGAGGGCGTTCCACAGGGCAGGTGTCACCACCAAGAAGGCCCTCTGCCTGGTTCCCTGTAACTTGGTTTCTCGCAGCGAGGGAACCACCAGAAGGCCCTCGGAGCTGGACCTCAGTGTCCGGGCACAATGATGGGGGTGGAGACGCTCCTTCAGGTATACTGGACTGAGGCCGTTTAGGGCTTTAAAGGTCAGCGCCAACACTTTGAATTGTGCTCGGAAACGTCCTGGGAGCCAGTGTACAAACCCCGAAGCCCAGATTCACCAGGGTCTTGAAAGCCAATTCCATGAATGTGCTTCTGAAGGTGTGAATTAACTAACAACTAACTAACAACATGCTTCATTCTGTTGAACATGGTGCCTTATGCATGCAAATACAGTCATACCTCGTGTTACGTTTGCTCCACGTCGCGGCTTTTCAGGTTACGAACGCGGCAAACCCAGAAGTGTTTACTTCTGGGTTCGCTGCATGCACAAGCGAAGCGATCTGCGCGCTTCGTGCACGCGCAGTAGCAGCACCCTACTTACGGACTTTTCGGGGTATGAACGACACCCCGAAATGGATAGTGTTCATAAGTAGAGGTACCACTGTAAGACCAGGCTGCTGCTATGGAGGTGGCTTTCTGCCCATGTTTCCAACAGGAGCTGCATTTGTGCGCAAGCTTGTGTGACCTTTTGTCATTTTAAGCATCTTGTGCAATAAACCCGGCTTGAAAAGTGCCCTTGTGAATGATGAAGAAAGTAAAAATACATGACAGCCGCTTAGAAATTGAGCTTGGGCCTCTGTTCTGTTTACATTTGCATTAAGCAGTGGAGGAAAAGGAGGCCCTGTGCCCAGGATAGAAGGGGAACCCCTCTCTTTGGGGAGGCAATGTAGACACCCTGGCTCCGTTTAAACCTCATTATGACATCAATTCATGTTTTCTTAAGTCACAGGTTTGTGGTTCAGAACTGTAATAAGCCCTTTAGAAACAAGCTGCCTTGGAAATGTAACTTAATCCATGCAACTTCCAGGATTAAAAATAATAATAATTATATACTTTCTACACTGGCTTGTTGTGAATAAGTTTGCCCTGTAACTCTTTCATTTCAGTGAAGAACTCACACTTGTTCTTTTAGCATGGCGATTCCTCTGTAATTTAAGGTGATTACATTTAGCAGCCTATTTAATTTGGCTTCTTTGGTTCTGTTCTCTCTCTCCAATTTTTTCCCCTTTTCTGCATTGAGTGGAGAAGTTTGGCGAATGGTTTCCATTCAATTTGCAGACATTCCTTCAAGAGGAAGGAATGGGCCGATATCACGGGAATACAGAAAATTGTACCAAGGTTGAGTTGATAATGTTGTATTTCATCATTTAAATCACTCAATGCTTGAAGAAAAGGAATCCTTCCAAGATAAATTATTCTTTATAATTTTCATCATTTGCCTCTCCAACCTCTCTGTGTGTCTTCTTTTCTATATTGTTCTGCCATGAAATAAGAGGGATTGATCACACATCAGGTGCACATGTGTGATAAAATGGTCATTTGTGCCATCCCTGATTCCCAATGAAATTGATGGTAAAACTCCTATTGATTTTACTTACTAGACCTCTTTTGAAGCCAATGATCTTGCACAATGACCATCCACTTGGAAAGTCTGCAGCAGGTGAATCCTGAATCCCCAAACGAGAGACCATTTCAAGGGTTGGAAGGATTTGTCCGTTTCAGTTTCCTCAATTTCTTATTAGACCGACGTTAAATTCAGTTCTCTAAATATTGCAAAAATAAAAGAAAATAAAGAAAAATTAACATCCTCCTGTAAATTCACCAGATTTTAATGCAAATATCTCCTAATAAACAGGTGGCGCTGTGGTCTAAACCACAGAGCCTAGGGCTTGCCGATCAGAAGGTCGGCAGTTCAAATCCCCGCAATGGAGTGAGCTCCCATTGTTCGGTCCCAGCTCCTGCCCACCTAGCAGTTCGAAAGCACGTCAAAGTGCAAGTAGATAAATAGATACCGCTCCAGCGGGAAGGTAAATGGCATTTCCATGCGCTGCTCTGGTTCGCCAGAAGCAGCTTAGTCATGCTGGCCACATGACCCGGAAGAACTGTCTGCAGAGAAACGCTAGCTCCCTCGGCCAGTAAATGAGTGACGCAACCCCAGAGTTGTCCGCGGCTGGACCTAACTGGCAGGGGTCCCTTTACCTAAGGTATACATTTCTGCAAGCAATTTCCTCTAACATAATGCAGTTTTGTATGTTTTCCTTAGTGAGAGCATTTTAGGCACACTCATGCTTTTTAGATACATTTTTGTAAACATTGCTTGGATGGAAAACTCCATCACAAAACTCAGATGAGTGAGAATTTCAAAGAATGACGGTCTTTCGGTTCTCGTTATTATTTTGGAAAGTGAAAATTTGATAGATTCATCTCACTCATCCCATTGTCCTGGGAAGGGGTGCCAACTTGAATAAAATATTGGTGGTGGTGGGGGGTGCAGATAAGCCAAGCCCCACAAAATTGATCACAAGACACTGCATAGACCCAGGGTCACTGTCTTTCTGATTGGTTCTATGACCAACTGTTGTAGGGCCCAGGCATTTAGATTCCAGTCATGACTGGATTCTCATAGGAAGCTCACAAAAAATGTCAGAAATCATTCTTTGATGGCTAGTCTGTGCACGCAACATGCACAGATATTCAACGTACATTTGGCCTTTAGAGCTGAACGCAATAGCTCTAGCTGGTGTATTTAAAAAGAAGATCCCTTAGGATGCATGGCTAGGAACTGCAAAGTTGTTGTTTTTATTGCACATTTTATTACAAAATAGCTATACCTACAAATTCCCCCTCTAGAAATTCAACATGATCTATTGAGGACAGTGATGTGCTGCCGTTTGCAATCTAATAAAAGTCTCTGGTGGAATCCTCTTCCCGTTTTGGCCTAACAGAGCATAAGTGACATTCAATAACAAGGGATATCATTTACTAAACCCAACAATCACTCTTAATATTTGCTAACTCTTCTTACAGCAAACACTTTGATATCAGGCAAAATGGAGACAAATGTGTATGTTTTGTTCTCGAAAAGGAGAACGAAGTTTGGTGCTGGAGGTAATATGCCACACATTGCAGCCTATTATTTGAGAATCCCAGCTATTATTATCATCATCATCATTATTAAAAATGATTGATTTTCTAGACCTCATGATGCTAGAGAAAAGCTCAGAAATATGTGTCTGGTAACCTTTAGCAACTAAGGTAGGATTTCAGGAACGTGGAATTTGAGGCCTTGCATGCATTTAGTACCAACTGCTACTATTATTAACACCCCCATTGGGTCCCACTGTTCTATTTCTATTGCTGATTCAACACTTTTGCTATAATTCATGGCACATTACGAGAATGCTCACGTGTCTATTAAAGCCCTATATGACTTCTTGTTGGCATCCCTCTGTCTCGAGAGACAATGGAGTGCACCTCTGGGGGTGAAGTCAAACCGCTGCATTAGCAGCACCCAAGTGACCTCCCTGGGGTGCAAACCTGGGCAGTGTGTATGGAGGTCCTGGGTTGCCCAAATGACCTAATCCCCTTGGCTTGGTGGATGTGGTCCAAAAGAAAGAGCAATACGTTTGACACCAGCTTGACCGCAGGAGTTGCTGGAAGGAGGTGTACAGTGGTACCTCGGGTTACATACGCTTCAGGTTGCAGACTCCGCTAACCCAGAAATAGTACCTCAAGTTAAGAACTTTACTTCAGGATGAGAACAGAAATTGTGCTCCGATGGCGGCGCAGCAGCAGGAGACCCCCATTAGCTAAAGTGGTGCTTCAGGTTAAGAACAGTTTCAGGTTAAGAACGGACCTCCGGAACGAATTAAGTACTTAACCCAAGGTAGCACTGTACAAGGAACTGCCCAATTGTCTTAGGGGCTCCCCTCTAGATTTGTGTAGGTTTTACTCATTAGCCTTTTCTTCTCTTGAAGATATCCTATAAGGCAGCAGAGGTTTAGAATCACAGTACGTTTCCGAGCTCAATTCATAGTGTTGGTGTTGAGCTTTAAAGTGCTAAATGGCCTCGGCCCAGTGTACCTGAAGGAGCTTCTCCACCCGCATCGTTCAGCCCAGACACTGAGGTCCAGCTCCGAGGGCCTTCTAGCAGTTCCCTCACCATGAGAAATGAAGTTACAGGGAACCAGTCAGAGGGCCTTCTTGGTAGTGGCGCCTGCCCTGTGGAATGCCCTCCCATCACATGTCGGAGAAATAAACAACTATCTGACTTTTAGAAGACATCTGAATGCAACCCTATATAGGGAAGTTTTTAATGACTGGGGTTTTGATGTATTTTTAATCTTTTGTTGGAAGATTAAGGCCTCTCCATGGTGACGGCTGCTGGCTCCTCCCTTGGGCAGCTCTTAGCTATTGCCCAGCCTTGTGAGACTTGCTGACTCTGAGGCACAGGCAGAGGGCAGGGCCGCCTGGGGTGGGAAGAAAGGGTGGAGCGAGTGGACCTGTAAAAGGGTAAAAGAGTATTGGGAAATGATCCATAATGAATTGGAAAAAAAATGTTTAAAAGTACTTCCCCACACCCACCAAAAAACCCAGAGTCCATTCTGGTGGGGATAATTCAGACTGAAATTCCCAGGTGTCAAAAAAGGTTATTTATGGGCTTGCTGATCAGAAGGTTGGTGGTTCGAATCCCCATGGCGGGGTGAGCTCCTGTTGCTCGGTCCCTGCTCCTGCCAACCTAGCATTTTGAAAGCACGTCAAAGTGCAAGTAGATAAATAGGTACCGCTGTGGCGGGAAGGTAAACAGTGTTTCTGTGCGCTGCTCTGGTTCGCCAGAAGCGGCTTAGTCATGCTGGCCACATGACCCGGAAGCTGTATGCTGGCTCCCTTGGCCAGTAAAGTGAGATGAGCGCCACAACCCCAGAGTCGTCCGTGACTGGACCTAACGGTCAGGGGTCCCTTTACCCTTTACCTTACTGCGGCCCATGTTTTGTTAGCCCCCAAATGGAAAACGAGCGAGGTCCCAACCAAAGAAGAATGGCAACTTAAGTTGACAGAATATGCACAACTTGCAAACTTAACATATAGAATAAGAGAACAAGAAGAACATACGTTTAAAGAAGATTGAAAAACGTTTATTGAATATATGTGAAATAACTGAAAACACTGGCAGCATTAAGATAAATTCAACAGTGTAAATAACTTTTGATGGATGCAATAATGGAATACTGAATGGTATAGTTTTTGTAAAATATTTATGATATGCAAAATGAACCATGGAAAGAAAAGAAGGGAAGACATTGATATCTTAAAATTGTATAATGAGCATTTTGAACGGTAAAACAGAAAATTTGATTAAAATTATATTTAAAAAGGGGAAAAAAAGAAAGGGGGAGTTGGTTTTTTTGAAAAAGAAAATCGCTTTGTGCATCAATGTCTAACCTTGCCCTTTCTAAAATTTATTTATTGGTGTGTGTCTTTCGTTGTGTAAATCTACCAAAGAACAAAATGAAAGAAAATCTGAGTTTTATTGGGATGGCATGTGTGCTGTGCCCTGTTTTTATTGTGGGTTTTATTCTGTGGGATGAGGGGGGGGAAATTGGGGTTTGGTGAGGGTCAGTTGGAGGGCAGAGTGAAAAATGTACCTATTTTCATCTGAGGAATGTTGGAGGGAGTGCAGCTGGCAGCAACCATGCTTCTGAATGGAATTTGGAATAGAAATAAATTATGTCATCTTAATTTAAGCCAGCAGACATTTCCCCGAATTCCTATATTTAGGTTTGTTCTGTTAATTGCTGTTTCAAAGCTGCATATTTTTTTAATATACATTCATTGGAGCACTGGAGAGATTTATTCAAGCTGAATTCTTCAGTGGCACAAAAATCTCCCTGAAATCATTGGGAGGTAAGGGCACTTAACTTTCCCCTAATTGAGGCATCCCATTTGATGGCATGATTAGGGTGTAATGAAATATCACTATTCTGAGCTGCTGTGAGTGTATTGGATTTGAGACCTGTAGCTGCAGTAGAAGCCTGCGTTTTCTTGGATAGCGGGAGAAATTCGGTTTCTGGATCGGTGCCACAGAAAGCCTTGCATTCTGCAGGAATCCATTGTCGTCAAGACAGCTGGTGGTTTATTGTTTGCCTTAATTATCATTGCATTTCTCAATATTCTGAAAGCAGTTGTCATTTATCACACAGAATAATGTGCTAAATTAAAGCAGCCTTGATAAAAATGTAAAATTATCACTGTCGAACGTAAGCATATTCTGAACTTCCCAGAGGAATGGATAAAGGGGAATCTGCCAGAAAGATCGCAGAAATTCGCCACTCTTTCTGTATCTGCTTGGACTGCAATCCTGTGCATATTTATGGGGCAATAAGACCCACTGAATGTAATGACACTTATTTCTGAGAGGCATACATATAGGATTGTACTTTAATTATAGGACAGATATCTGCAGCTGTTTATTCCACAGCAATACTCTCTTTGGTTAATACAGAAGAATGCACAAAAATATTATCAATCAACCTTCATTGGTATGCACAAAAATATTATCATTCAAAAATATTATCAATCAATCAATCAATCAATCAATCTTCATTGGTATGCACAAAAATATTATGGTTTATCAAACATTGCGTGTCGAGGTCCCCAGGGCCACCCCAATAACTCACACATCACACAGAATTTTTTCTTTAAGATTTATGGCATAATTTTGGCCACAACTTTATTAAAATACAAATTTGTGAGTGGTTGCTTAGGCATTGGTTGCGATTATCTGCCCCCACCACGGGGGACAGACTGACATTCCGCACGATGCGAAAGTCAGAAAAGGGGAATACACTTGGGGGTAGCGACAGAGCAGGGAAGCTACCCTCAGCCCAAATGCAACCAGGAGCTCATTGCTATGGCCCGAGCCCCCTTGACAGAGTGGACAAGCAATAGTTAGCCTCCAATTCCTTTAAGGAATCCCTTGCAGCAGCAGCATTAGAGGGGCAGGCACAGCCAATCCATGCCCCTCAACCAACCAAACCATAAACCAATGCCTAACCGCAACCTTACAAGTTGCGACGATTTGCTACGCAGTAGGCAAAAACCAAATGGCCCCAGCCAATCAGCCAGATGGACAAAATTCCTACTGGGCCCCTGCCCCAAGAGCAGACGACCCCATGACAGGCATAGCAAGGTCAAAGCAAACAACCCTAAATATAGGGAGGGGGGATGGGCAAGCCGATGCACGGTCGAAAAGAGGAAGCCCTAGCCTCGTGCAAGGAGCTTTAGCATTTCTGGCTGTCAATCAACAAATGGCAACATCAACTTCTTCCCAACAACAAGGGAGGCCCCAATCGCATCAGTGGCCAACGATCAATTAGCCCGCCCCCAACTTCGGAGTGTCCTGGCAGCCCCCACCGCAACACGTGCTCTCCATGAAGGAGAACACGCTTTGTCTTAAAAGTTTAGCTGATATGTCTTCATGTCCAGTAAGATATATGGTACTAGGAATGGACAAATATGTCAATTTTGTTTCTCTGAAATAATGCAATTTTGTATGCTATTTTCCAGGAATATATGCACTTTTATGCACACTTTACCACAGAATGTGGATTTTTGTACACATTATTTGGCTGAAGATCTGCACTAGCCCAGCTGGCAGAGCATCTCAGGTTTGAGCCCCAGGTTGGACAAAATATTTGGTATAAATTTCAACAGATGGCTGTGTTTTGGTTCTTGCATTGCTTTGGTAAGGGCAAATTAGAGCGGTCCACATTTAAACGTAGACCGAATTGTACAGAAAACGTAGAGGAAAAACAGCTACCAGTATTTTAATATTTTGTTGGAAGCTGCCCAGAATGGCTGGGGAAACCTAGCCAGATGGGCGGTGTATAAATAAATTATTATTATTATTATTATTATTATTATTATTATTATTATTATTATTCTACCCTCTTCCTACGGTGTCCCTATGTGGATTTAGGTGAGCATTTTATCCTGAAGTGATGTTTGGTTATGACCACATAGAAAAGTTTTGTGAGGAACTTCAAAATTCGAAGAGTCGGGAGTGAAACCCTCTTTTTCGTGATGCACCAAATTCATGTTAGAAGGGTCATCTTTAGAAGATGCACCAAAGGTTTATGTTGCAGAGGAACAAACCTGTTTTACACCCAGATTTACAGACAACTGAATGATTGAGCTAGGAGTTGACCAATCAATGGACAATAATTTTGATTGTTGTTAGCTGCCCTGAGCCCAGCTTCGGCTGGGGAGGGCGGGATATAAATAATTTATTATTATTATTATTATTATTATTATTATTATTATTATTATTAATGAAATGTTACATTCTCCTTTAAAATTTAGAATCCCCTCCCAAAGGCATAGGCCAGGGGTAGGCAACCTAAGGATGGGCCCGGATGTGGTCCATTCGCCTTCTAAATCCGGCCCACAGATGGTCCGGGAATCAGCGTGTTTTTACATGAGTAGAATGTCTCCTTTTATTTAAAATGCATCTCTGGGTTATTTGTGGGGCATAGGGATTTGTTCATTTCACCCCCTCCTTCAAAATACAGTCCAGCCCACCACATGGTCTGAGGGATGGTGGACCGGCCCACAGCTGACCCCTGGCCATAGGCGAATGTTTTGCCACCTGAGAAGAATCAGCAACTCTCCCCCCCCCTACACTCGGGGCAAAAAAAGTCCCACAAGTGCTTTTCTTCTGCCAACTTTTCTCATGTCCCCAAATACAATAAGAACCAATGATTTGCTGCCTTTTAATGACACCCCAAATCAGCTGCCTGAGGTTGCTGCCTCAATTTGTCCAATGGTAAGGCTGGCCTCGACGGTTGTGCTCTAAGCTATATTCTTAGCTTGCGCAGGGTGACACTGTCCAAACCAATCTTCTATATGGACCTTGAACATTTCCTAGAATCCTATGGAAGTACAAATTCCATGGAAGACATGCAGAGGTTCTGGATGGTATCTGTTGAGGCTGAAAGTTCAGAACCTGTTGATTGGCAGCACTAAACAATTGGTGAAATTTCACAAGTGACACCTTCTCCCCCAGTGGGATATTCTTACGACGTTGGGGTACTTTTTATCCCTTTTCTATGGAAGGTTAATGTGAAACCTTGGAAAAGGGCAATAAGAGGTGGCTTATTTTCAGGGAGAACAAACAGTGAAGTCTAAAATGCATGCGAAAGCTTGTTTGCATAGTATTTTTCAGCTGCTGGAATCAAGGGTACTCCATCCTCAGATAAAAATAAATTTTGTAGTGGCATATTAATGAATCCTCTCCGAACAATTATCTTTGAATGATGAGGGTAAAAAATAAAATAAAACGGTTCTGTTCTGTTTGGAGGGATCTTCTGCTCAATTCAACTGTCAAATCAAGCCAAATGTCAGCATAATTGGTTGCAAAGTAGTCCTTAATAAGTCCTTAGTAATCAGTATTTCATCTGTCAATCTAGTTTAGCATGACGGCAAGGTTCATAATTATCAGAAGTTTTAGAGCTGTAGTTAACAGCTTTAAAGGCAGGGGAGCCGATGGAATGCATCAGCAAGCTGTCAAGAGATGGGAAACATTTTAGAATCCGAATGTGCTTTTAACCACTTTGCCGCATAAAAAGGAGCATGCTAAATGTCATCTTCCGAGGCATGTCTCTGATAATTTTGCATGGACCCAGCGAGATGTGAGTAATACAATAATTTGCTGCCATTTGACTAAGTGATATGATAATAGTACTGTGCCATTACTTGGAATAGTTCTTATTAAGTGCTTGAAGATTCAATATCAGATGCCCTATTGTTCTACCTAAACAACTTATCCTTCAATTTTATGATATTTTCATCCAATAGGAAGCATATTATAAAAATGTTAGCACCAGGGTTACTATAGTAACAGTCATGAATGGAACACAATCACAGGGTAAATGATGGCAAAAAGAAAACAAACGTCTCTGTGCTGGTATCACAGGTGTCAAGCAGACGGAAGAGATTATTTCCTCGTGGCCTTGAAGTTCCAGGATGTGGAAAGCTTCTTGTTTTGAACTGGTTGAGTCCAGATCCTGTTTAAAACAACAACAACAAAAACTCACAGTTGATGGCTTATCAGGTGCTCAGGAGTGCTCTATGATGAGGGATTGATGGTAGTCTATTTTACAGGTCTTTTTTTTTTTTTTAAGGCTTACTGAAATTACCGTATTTTTCGCTCTATAAGATGCACCAGACCATAAGACGCACCTAGTTTTTGGAAGAGGAAAACAAGAAAAAAAATATTCTGAATCCCAGAAGCCAGGACAGCAAACGGGATCACTGCGCAGCCCCCCTCCCTCCTCAGGGAAAAGCCCCCAAGAGCCGCACACACACTCCACGCGGCTCTTTAAAGGGAGCGCTGAGCAGAGCCTTCCACCTGCATTCACTCCATAAGACGCACACACATTTCCCTTTACTTTTTAGGAGGGGAAAAGTGCGTCTTATAGAGTGAAAAATACGGTATGTAGGCGAGTGGTTAGGAGAAGTCCTGCATAAGTACTGTTACAAAAGTTGGGTGCCTCCACCTCTCTCTCTCTGCTGAGCGGTGGCAAGATTCTATGTGGTCCTTTGGAGAACTGAGACACGGCGGAGACTGAAGCTTTAAGAAATATGGTTTATTCACCTATTCATACCTTCAGTCTGCATAGAGGGAATCCAGATCTTGCAACATGGTCCTTTCAAGAAAGCCTGTACCCCACAGCAGTGCAGTCCTGGAGTCCTAGGCATCTCTTCCACCCAGCCTTCAGCCATCCTGCCCAAGATGGATCTCTCTCTCTCTTCCTGCTTCTTCTTCCCAGAACTGCTTGCTACCAGATGCCCTTTTCCTGTCACCTCAAACACAAAGTTACCCTGGCAACCTTCCAAACCCTCAGTCTCTGTTTGCACCTCAGGGCAAGGGGGAAGGACAGTTCTCTTGCATTGCCAATGGCCTTCAGTGATCCTCTATTGTTTCTTAATCGCCCTAGCCTGACCAGGTCGTTTTGCATAGGCTAGGCCTGGAATTCCTCTGCAGATTGTATTTCTTCCTTCACATCCCAAATAATCAAAATTTATTAATTTCTAGGGTTTAAGGGGTTCCCCCCCCAAATATATATATAACAATACCAGTGAAACAGTCTGGTGCATGCTTACTTAGAAGCAGATCCCAAGTCAACCTTATATTAGTGCATGGGTAGGCAAACTAAGACCCGGGGGCCGGATCTGGCCCAATTGTCTTCTAAATCCGGCCCGCAGACCGTCCGGGAATCAGTGTATTTTTACATGAGTAGAATGTGTCCTTTTATTTAAAATGCATCTCTAATTTATTTGTGGGGCATAAGAATTCATTCATCCCCCCCCCAAAAAAATATAGTCTGGCCCCCCCACAAGGTCTGAGGGACAGTGGACTGGCCCCCTGCTGAAAAATTTAGCTGACCCCTGTATTAGTGGGTAATTCCTATCCCTTGCTCATATCCTGGGCTGCAGTTTTACTTTTCCCCTAAAGGGTGAATGCCAGCTAGCTTACATTGTATTGTACTGAGTTTGTGGTGGCAAAGCCATCCAGCAAACAGCTGTGAAATGGAGAAGAGAGAAGGAATGGGATGGAGAGAGTTAGCTGTGGTCCATATGTTGGTGCTGTTCTTCAACCTCCACCTCTCCATCTAAGAATGTGTTTCCTCCAAAACGAAGATCTTCCACTCCTGAGAAAAGCTATGGTGCAAACAAGACCTCAGTGTGACTGGAAAGCATCGTAGACTACTTAGAATCATAGAGTTGGAAGGGACTCCAAATGTCATCTGGCCCAACCCCCCGCAATGCAGGAATTTCAGCTAAAGCAAGAAAGGAGATTCCACAACCTCCTGAGGGAGACTCTTCCACTGTCAAACAGCTCTTACTGTCAGAACGTTCTTCCTGATGTTTAGGTGGAATCTTTTTTCTTGTAACTTGAAGCCATTAGTTTCAGTCCTATCCTTCAGAGCAGGAGAAAACAAACTTGTTCCCTCATCCATGTGACAGCCCTTGAGGTATTTGAAGATGACTAGCATATTTACTCTCAGTCTCCACTTTTCCACGCTAAACATACACATTGTTCTATCTTTCCTCATAAGTCTTGGTTTCTAGACCCATGAGCATCTAGGTTACCTTCCTCTGCACACGTTCTAGCTTGTCAACATCCTTCTTAAATGATGGTGCCCAGAATTGGACACAGTATTCCAGGTGTGGTCTGACAAATGTGGAATAGAGTGGTACTATTACAGTGGTACCTTGGGTTAAGAACGTAATTCATTCTGGAGGTCCGCTCTTAACCTGAAACTGTTCTTAACCCGAGGTACCACTTTAGCTAATGGGGCCTCCCACTGCCGCCACGCCACCGCCGCTTGATTTCTGTTCTCATCCTGAAGCAAAGTTCTTAACCCGAGGTACTATTTCTGGGTTAGCGGAGTCAGTAACCTGAAGTGTATGTAACCTGAAGCGTCTGTAACCCGAGGTACCACTGCATTGGCCATGATCTGGACATGATGCTTCTATTGATGCAGCCTAGAATAGCATTAGGGGTTTTTTTTTTGTGCGGCATCACACTGTTCATTCTTTGAGTTGCATGCTGGGAAGGGAGGGCAACTTATCTGCTCTCCAAATCAGCCCTCAAAGCAGTAGTATTTAATATATTATTTATTTAAAACATATCTTACCACTTTCTCTCAGGAGAGCATGGTGAGAACAGAATGCTGTACTAGATAGGCCTTTGGAATAGCAGTAGGAGGACATTGAATCCAGAAGACATCTCAAAGAATTTAATGCAGAAGAATATCATAAGTACTTTTCAAGTACACGTGGTGGTGTTTTTTGTTTTTTGTTTGCCCTGCCTTGTTTGCCAAAAGTGTTGGATTGTTAACAGTGTGTAAAAGTATATATTTCCATGTGCTAGTCTTCCCCTTCCCAGGTATCAATGCATTAATCAACAAAAATGATGAGTGTTTTGGAGAAGATGATCCTCTTATATTTCTGAATTGACACGGAGAGTTTATCACAAGCTTTTAAGACTTCAAAAGGAAAATCAATATTAATCCCCCTGCTGAAAGCCAGAAACATTCATTTTGTCAATGGGCCTAATCTACCTTA
Source organism: Podarcis pityusensis (assembly GCF_964106645.2). Lineage (NCBI taxonomy): Eukaryota > Metazoa > Chordata > Lepidosauria > Squamata > Lacertidae > Podarcis > Podarcis pityusensis. Next base: position 62,555,024 of record NC_138035.1, read on the forward strand.
TTTGACACTAGTGCTGCTGTAAACAGGAAAGGATCATTAATATCTATGAGGAGAGATGATCAGATGTCTATTCAGGCATCCTTGTCTAAAGAGGCAGTTTGCATTTATGTATATCAAAGAGATGGCAAGGACTCTTGTAAGGGACTTACAGCTTTGCCAACACACCCTGAAAGACGACCTGAGAGGCAGGGTAATGGTGAAAGGGTCATGTTTATTCAAATATAGCAATAGAAGATCTGCCAAACAACAACCAAATTGTGCAAGTACAGGCAGGTGGGTTTGAATTAACGTATGTTAATTCCCTCCAACTCCACTGGACATGTAAACGGCCACATTCTGTGTCTCCCCAGCCAGTGACTGGGTGCAAATGATTCCTTCTTGCTAAGTGAGCTTTGTGAACCTGACACGCACACCCAGGCCCGACTGATCAGCATTCACAAAGATGTGCATGTCAGCCCTAAAGGGCAGCCCCAAGTACACCCCAAACGGAAGACTATGGAAGGGGACTCAAGAGTGTCGTAATGCCTGGTGGTGCGTGATTTCTCCCCCTCCAATTGGGTACTTCTGCATATGTGATCCCCAAGACCTCTCCCAACCATTCCCCACAAGGCTTAGTTTCCAGGCCTTGGATAATGTTGCTTGGCCTCCTTTGCACACATTCCAGCTTGTCAACATCCTTCTTAAATGGTGGTGCCCAGAAATGGACACAGTACATGCCCCAAGGTAAAAGACTTCTGGGAAAGGATTTATAATGAACTGAAAAAAGTGTTGAAAAACACATTTATTGGGAAACCAGAAGCCTTTTTACTTGGTATAGTGGGGGGTGAAATTCCCAAAAAGGATGTTACCTTTTTCCTGTCTGCCACAACAGCTGTGAGAATATCACTAGTGAAGAATTGGAAGAAACAAGATTTACCAACTATCGAAGAATGGCTGATGAAGATGATGGACTATATGGAACTTGCTGAACTGACTGGGAGACTCCGAGACCGGAGAGAAGAGACGGTGGAAGAAGACTGGAAGAAGTTTAAAGAATATTTGAAAAAAATATGTTAATATTTAAATCTTAGAATAGCTTTGGACGTGGATATAGGCTGTAGGGTTAGAAGAAGAAGGGAGTGTATTTTAAAATAGTATTATTTGTAAGGGATAATATGTGAAGATTTTTAGGGTAAAAGTGTGATAAAAAATGGTAAAAAAATTATGATATATGTAAACTGCTAAAGATGAGGTAAAATGAAAATCAGATGGGGGGACTTGGGGAAGATCACCTAACAATGTTTAGAAAAAATAAGGATAAGACAAGAATTTGTTTGTATTGTTTGTTTTTCTGTTTGTGTTGTTTAGTTGTGTTATAAAATGAATTAAAAAAAATTTGGGGAAAAAGAATTGGACACAGTACTCCAGGTGTGGTCTGACCACGGCAGAATAGAGCAGGTCTGGATACTATACTCAGGGCCGGATTTAGGTTTGATGTGGCCCTAAGCTACTGAAGGTAATGGGGCCCTTTATATGTCCAGCTGTCCTTTGTCAACAACAAACTGCCGTTGCTTTCTGTGTTGAATATATGCTATATGGTAATTTATGGACCTAATAGGTATCTAAAGCCATTTACTCGTAACAAAATATGTATTTTATCAAAGTAATTGTTGAACTGAAATACAATTAAGAAGAAGTAAATTAATAGTGAATTTTTATGGGGCTCCCCAAGAGAATGGGGCCCTAAGCTATAGCTTGTTTAGCTTATATGTAAATCCAGCACTGACTATACTCCTGTAGATACAGCCTAGCATATTAGCTACAGGGAGAATATAATATTTTTCCTACATGCCCTAAGCTCCTTTTGCTACTGTTTTTGTTCCTTGGCAAAATTTAGGATGTCGATTCTTACCTTTAAAACTCTTCCAAACCTTTTCCAACCACATATGTATTCTCTTTCTTTCTTTCCTTCAATTGCTGTGATTAGCTTTGTATTATGATGTATTATGATTGAACAAAACAGTGTGTATGTACATAGACATACAAACAACAGTTTTCAGTGATAAGCCTGTTGTCCTTAACTCACCCTATTGTGTTTATTAGATCCTCCTTAAGCTAATAGGATTCTTCCAGGATTTATTTTTCTACCTGCTCATATGGTTCAGAATGCTGACTGACCTATTCTTTTGACATGGTTCTCAGAAAAGCTAGATTCTAAGCCAGACATATTCATGGAAATTAGGACTTTTGTGGAGATTGTGATGGGTTAACTGTGTTTCAGAAAGTCATCAGTACAAAGCAGACCTTGCTGTAATGTCCTTTAGTTCAGAGGCCCTTATCTCTCACCAGAATCTCAAATATGCCTTCAAATACTCTTCCTATGTGGCTTGGGGATTCTGAAATTACCTTACCTTGGTACAGAAAGGCAACACAGCAAAGGTATCATGGGAAGGAATCTTAGGATATATACAGGGTACCTTATTTACTTAGATAGTTCATATCTATGTAAAGTTCATGTTGGGGAGACAATTCCACATAGAATCATTCTGTAACCAACTCACCAACCAATTCAGACAAAATTTGAAAGGAAGAAGAAATTGCAGATGTTCGCTTATTAGTCCCATGACTTGAGGTCCAGCTCCGAGGGCCTTCTGGCGGTTCCCTCCCTGTGAGAAATGAAGTTACAGGGAACCAGGCAGAGGGCCTTCTTGGTAGTGGCACCCGCCCTGTGGAACACCCTCCCATCAGATGTCAAGGTAATAAACAACTATCTGACTTTTAGAAGACATCTGAAGGCAACCCTGTTTAGGGAAATCTTTAATATTTGTAGTTTTATTTTGTTTTTAGTGTTCTGCTGGGAGCCACCCAGAGTGGCTGGGGAAACCCTGCCAGATGGGTGTGGTATAAGTAATAAATAATAAAATTGTTGTTGTTGTTTTGTTATTGTTGTTTTCAAATCTAGTGTATAGGATCGGTTGTTGTTTTCAGTCTGCAAATTGATTACATAATGTAACGGCAGCATAATTTATGTAATTGTGTAAGTTGAATAAGTTGTGTCATTTTGCCACAGCGGATAACAAGATGAATAACAATTTTTGGTTGAAGACGAATTGTAGCAGAATGGACACAGGGCTGGATGTGAAGAAACCAGAGCAGAATGGGAAACAGTGTCTTGTTGCATCCCTGCTCATAGCCTGAACAATGAATCTTTCAAGAGCTTTGTATTGGACCCAAAATCTCCAGAACGAATTAAGTTCTTAACCTGAAGTACCACTGTACCTTGAACTGTGTGAACAAGCTTTACTTACAGAAAAGCTCAGATGGGAGAGACTGGTGTATGACTGAAGTCTACAATAATAACCCTATGCATGGCCGCTCAATGGGACTTACGCCTTGCTGCTATCTTTAAAGCCAATGTAGCAGGAGCAAAATTGTCTCCTCGCTATATATCCTTCATCCAAGGAGTGCAGGTTAGTGCTGAAGGGACTTGATCTGTTTTGCACTCATAGTAACTGCACAAGCCTGATTAGGCTGAGAAAGAATGACTGGCTCAAAGGAAAAAAAGTGGGCTTCATCACTCAGTGGGAATTTGAACCAAGGTTCCCTCCATGTCCAAATCCAACACTGTCTCTATGGCACTGGTAGCCATCTTTGCATCAACAAGTAATTTTATCGCTCTTCTGCTATTGGAACGTACTGCTGGAGGAGACGTAGGAAATACAAGTCTAAACGAAAGCAAATAATAGATACAGTTTGTTATTGTTATTTAGTCGTTTAGTCATCTTTGTTATTTAGTTGTTTAGTCGTCTTTGTGACCCCATGGACCAGAGCACACCAGGCACTGTTTTCCACTGCCTCCCGCAGTTTGGTCAAACTCATGCTGGTAGCTTCGAGAACACTGTCCAACCATCTAGTCCTCTGTCGTCCCCTTCTCCTTGTGCCCTCAATCTTTCCCAACATCAGGGTTTTTTCCAGGGAGTCTTCTCTTCTCATGAGGTGGCCAAAGTATTGGAGCCTCAGCTTCAGGATCTGTCCTTCCAGTGAGCACTCAGGGCTGATTTCCTTCAGAATGGATAGGTTTGATCTCCTTGCAGTCCATGGGACTCTCAAGAGTCTCCTCCAGCACCGAAATTCCATAATAGATACAGTTATCAGTGGCAAATAAAGGGTAATCATTGTGCATAAATCTAATGCAGGGGTAGGCAACCTAAGGCCCGTGGGCCAGATGCGGCCCAATTGCCTTCTCAATCCTGCCCGTGGACAGTTCTGGAATCAGCGTGTTTTTACATAAGTATAATGTGTGCTTTTATTTAAAATGCATCTCTGGGTTATTTGTGGGGCATAGGAATTCATTCGGTTTTTCCCCCTTCAAAATATAGTCCGCCCACCACATGGTCTGAGAGACGATGGACCAGCCCACAGCTGAAAAAGGTTGCTGACCCCTGATCTAATGCATGCTTCTTGTTTTTCCCATTGCAAAGCCCTTATGTACATTTGGAAGGATTGGTTTTTACTGTTGTTGTTTTTTAAAAGAAGCAGGCCAGAATAAATCAATGGCATGTTCAATCACTGAAGTATTGGTGGATCCTGTAGCAGTGCTTTGTAGCAGTAGCAGCTGATAAGGTCAGATAAGGACACTGCCAGGAATGGATGAACCATTTCTTCTTACATGCATTAATACCCTTATGACCACTTCTCAGCTTGGGGAGAGGTCAAGCAAAAGTTATTTCAATCAGGGCAGCTATGGAGCTATAATCTCTCTTTCTTGACCTCTAACATCACCTAAAACAAGAAGGAAGTGGCTTTCTGACAGTATAAACACAACCTAAAGAATGGATGTTATTGAAAAGTCCAAAACGGCAAATCACAGCACCCAAGTTTTTTTAATGTTTGGAACTGAACTAGTTCAACAACCAGCTATCAGATCGATTATTACTTTTCGATGAGTGCAAACATCGGAGTCTTAGTTCAGCATAGCCAGAGACCCTGGCTTTCATTCATTTGAAACCCACTGACGCCGACAAGACCAGAATCGGCCGAAACTGAAGTGGTTGATCTTAAGCAGGTTGTGGATCATCCCGTAATCTTCCTTGTCCTTTGAGTAACCCAGATTAAACATTCAAATCCTCTGAAAGCTTAGACATCTTCTCTGCGCGCCAGTTGGAGGAGAAGGCGAGTGTTATAAGTGACCCTGCAAAGAGATCAGGTCATCTGTCTATGTCTCTAGTTGGGAGACTTTGGGAGGGTAATGTGAGGATTTCCTCTCTCTCTCCAACCCTCCAGCTGTTAGCACACATTCTGGCTTGCACACATGCACAAAACCCTGGCTAGACAAGCCGCTGCATTTTGGCTGACCTTTCTTTTTTCGTGTTTGCTAGCTAGCTTGCCATGAGAGACACCGACAGGATTACATAAAGGCAGCAAACCCCTGTAGTTTTGTGAGGAATTTTATGGCTCACTACAAACAAGTGGACTGAGCGCATTGAATGATACAGAGCCCTGTAAATTGCTAGGATTTTGTTGTTATTTAGTAAAGCTGCAGCAAATTAAAAGACGCCTGCTTCTTGGGAGAAAAGCAATGACAAACCTAGACAGCATCTTAAAAAGCAGAGACACCACCTTGCCAACAAAGGTCAGTATAGTTAAAGCTATGGTTTTTCCAGTAGTGAGGTATGGAAGTGAGAGCTGGACCATAAAGAAGGCTGAACGCTGAAGAATTGATTCTTTTGAATTACGGTGCTGGAGGAGACTCTTGAGAGTCCCATGGACTGCAAGAAGATCAAACCTATCCATTCTGAAGGAAATCAGCCCTGAGTGCTCACTGGAAGGACAGATCCTGAAGCTGAGGCTCCAATACTTTGGCCACCTCATGAGATGAGAAGACTCCCTGGAAAAGACCCTGATGTTGGGATAGATGGAGGGCACAAGGAGAAGGGGACGGCAGAGGACAAGATGGTTGGACAGTGTTCTCGAAGCTACCAGCATGAGTTTGACCAAACTGCAGGAGGCAGTGGAAGACAGGAGTGCCTGGCGTGCTCTGCTCCATGGGGTCATGAAGAGTCGGACACGACTAAACGACTAAACAACAACAACAACAACAACAACAAATTATTTGGGCCTAACTCAGGCTTCCTCAACCTCGGCCCTCCAGATGTTTTTGGCCTACAACTCCCATGATCCCTAGCTAGCAGGACCAGTGGTCAGGGATGCTGGGAATTGTAGTCTCAAAACATCTGGAGGGCCGAGGTTGAGGAAGCCCGGCATAACCTTTGGGAAGTGTGTTAACTGAGTAAACCTCTTACGATTTCACAGAGGACACCAGTTCAAGAGGTTATCATCTTCTTAGGCCCTAATTACCCTGCACATTTAAAGAAGTATCTGAAAAGTCACGACTTCCTCCCCCCCAAAGAATTCTGGGAACTGTAGTTTGATAAGGGCATACCTTCCAACATTTCTATGATGAAAATAGAGACGTCCGATTCAATAATAATAATAATAATAATAATAATAATAATAATAATTTTATTATTTATACCTTGCCCATCTGCCTGGGTTGCCCCAGCCACTCAGGGCGGCTTCCAACATATATAAAACACACAATAAAACATTAAACATTAAAAAAAACCTTCCCTATACAGGGCTGCCTTCAGATGTCTTCTAAAGGTTGTATAGTTAGTTATCTCCTTCCGTTTTGAGTGTTACGCTTCCGATTTGAGTGTTACACTTCCAATTTGAGTGCTACGCTGAGGTCTGTCGGCTGGCGAGTCCCGAGCACCCACGTGACATGGAGGTGATATTTGGAGCTTATATTTGGGCATTTTGTTTTTGCTATTTATTTTGTGTTTTTGTTTTGGCGGCTTTTTCGGTTAATTTGTTTTTGAGACAGTGTGGAACCCAGTAAAGTTCATGTTAAATTCCTGTTTTAGGGGTTGTTTTTAACAGTCTGGAACAGATTAATCCATTTTGCATTACTTTCTATGGGAAAGCGCGTCTTGGTTTTAGAACGCTTTGGAAGTCGAACGGACTTCCGGAATGGATTAAGTTTGAGAACCAAGGTACCACTGTATTTTAATATTGATTTCTCCCAATATAGTGGTACTTCAGGTTAAGAACTTAATTCATTCTCGAGCTCCGTTCTTAACCTGAAACTGTTCTTAACCTGAAGTACCACTTTAGCTAATGGGGCCTCCCACTGCTGCCACGCTGCTGCTGCGTGATTTCTGTTCTCATCCTGAAGCAAAGTTCTTAACCCGAGGTACTATTTCTGGGTTAGCGGAGTCTGTAACCTGAAGTGTCTGTAACCTGAAGTGTCTGTAACCTGAGGTACCACTGTATAATGTTTATTTATTTTGCTAATGGGGCCTCCCACTGCGCACGCAACTCCGGTGCGTGATTTCCATTCGTATCCTGGGCAAAGTTCGCAACCAGGAGCAGCTACTTCTTGTAACCTGAAGCATTCGTAAGCAGAAGGGTTCGTAATTCCACTGTTCTTGGAGTTGCACTGGTTTCAAGGAGGCAACAGGAATGCAATCCTATACAGTGGTACCTCGGGTTAAGAACTTAATTCATTTTGGAGGTCTGTTCTTAACCTGAAACTGTTCTTAACCCGAGGTACCACTTTAGCTAATGGGGCCTCCCACTGCCGCCACACTACCGCCATGCGATTTCTGTTCTCATCCTGAAGCAAAGTTCTTAACCCGAGGTACTATTTCTGGGTTAGCGGAGTCAGTAACCTGAAGCGTCTGTAACCCGAAGCACCTGTAACCTGAGGTACCACTGTATATTCTTCCCTTCCGCAAACTCAGTGGGAGAGTTAAGTAAAGCATTGATATCAGTGCAGCTTTGTACGGCTTTGATGGAATTCATAGGCAGCCTTGGTTCAGAAAAGAGAGAAAGGGGAACAAGTAGAGGATTGTTGAAAGCAGAGGTTGTTTCAACGTAACTGCTTAATCATGTCACATCTTAAGTCGGCGTGACCCATGGAAATTGCTTCATTCCCTTCACCTATTTGATATATGAGATTGATACTTCAGGCACATAGGATGAAAAGAAATATTACATTAAAACATTAAGGGGAGTTTATTGTTTCATTAAAAATTTAGGAGCCATTGATTCAAATTTCAATGGTGCTACAGAACAGGAGACCTCAGGCTCTACAACTGTAAATGTTTGAGCTGGCGCCTATCAGAAACAATTAAACCCGAGGCAAAACCTTCCATGCTAAGAGTGTGAATGTTCATGCGCCAGATTTTATGGGCTAAATAATGGAACTTTCCATGTTAGATAATAATTTGTAGCTAAACAGCCGGGCTGCTATGGAATTTGTGCATGGACGTCACAGCAATGTGTTCTGCTCTTGTTTGGTTTCGTTTTTTCCCTGAAATTTGGCATATATATATATATAGTATCTGTAGGTATAGATATATAGTACAGTCGTGGGTTCTCGAACGCCTTAGTACTTGTACGTCTTGACTACCGAACGCCGAAAACCCAGAAGGAAGTGTTCCGGTTTTTGAATGTTCTTTGGAAACCAAATGTTTGAATGTTCTTTGGAAGCCGAAGGTCCGATGGGACTTCCACGGCTTCCAATTGAGTGCAGGAAGCTCCCACAGCCAATCGGAAGCTGCGCCTTGGTTTTTGAACTGTTCTGGGAGTCAAACGGACTCCTAAAACGGATTAAGTTCGACAACCAAGGTACACTGTGCAGAGAGAAGGGGTAAGACCTGGAAGACTCTCTCCTTCCTGCAGACTGTCCTGGGTGCTAATATTGGCAATTCCTTCACCTCTTGGCAGTTCCTTCACCTTCAGAAATTCAGGGGTGGTGATACTGGTGCAAGAGAAGGCCTTCTCTGTGGCAGTTTTCTGTCACTCAAGTTATATTTTGTTGACATGAGGAAAGGTCCTGCAGAAGTGAAACGAAACACCATTGAACATTAGAATAACAAAGCTCTCCGCTACTTTATTCTTACTACTACTACTACTATTATTATTACTACTATTGTTATATCCAAAAACCCAAGGCAATGGCACAAAGAGACAGATCTCTGACAAAGGGACACTGACTTTTTCAGTGGAAAAGGAAAACAGTGTGATAAAATCTGGTGATTTCTACACAATCTGTTTCTCGGATTTAATCACCTGTCATCTTGATATCCCTGAACCGTAATTCCATTCAGTACTTTTTTTTCTTCTTCAACGATCACTCATAGCCAAGTAAGGTTGTCTTCCATGAACACGGTCTTAACAGTGTGTCCGTAAGTGGCTGTGGAAGCCAATTCTGGACCCACACGTCCTTCCACAGTGGGGACATAGGTTTCCGGGTGGGAGTTGGTCAAGGTGAGAGTTTGCCAAGTGTGCCTTCCTCTTAGCACATTTCTCCCTTTCATCCTGAGTTTGAGTGTTTTCAAAGCCCATGACACCTTTGGTAAAGGCTGTTCTCCAACTGGAGCACTCGCAGGCCAGTGTTTCCCAGTTATTGGTGTCTATAGTACATTTTTAAAGATTTGCCTTGAGATGTCTTTAAACGTCTTTCGTTGACCACCAGCATTACGCTCTCCATTCTTTTTTTTTTCCCAGACTGGTTCAAAAACTTTATGTAAGAAAGATTGAAGATTCAGTAGTTATTCCAACATTCAAAAGCTAACCAATAAGTTATTGTGCAGACAGTTTGGTTTACTCTCCATTCTTAAGTTAACAGAGTAGTTGCTTTGGAAGAAAATAATCAGGCATCTGACAACACGACCAGTCCAACGAAGTTGATGAAGTTGAAGAATCTTGCTTCGACACTGGTCATCTTTGCTTCTTCCAGTAAAAGGTAAAGGACCCCTGGACGGTTAAGTCCAGTCAAAGGCGACTATGGGGTTGTAGTGCTCATCTTGCTTTCAGGCCAAGGGAGCCGGCGTTTGTCCACAGACAGTTTTCCGGGTCATGTGGCCAGCATGACTAAACTGCTACTGACGCATGGAGGACCGTGACGGGTGTCAGAGCACACGGAAACGCTGTTTATCTTCCCACCGCAGTGGTACCTATTTATCTACTTGCACTGGAATGCTTTTGAACTGCTAGGTTGTCAGGAGCTGGGACAGAGCAACGGGAGCTGACCCCATCACAGAGATTCGAACCGCCGACCTTCCAATCAGCAAGCCCAAGAGGCTCAGTGGGTTTAGAACACATTGCCACCCGTTCGCCTGTCTTCCCATGTGATACACACACACATGCAGGGGCAGATTTGGGTAATCTTTTGTAATATGGCTGCCTGTGTGAGACCCCCACATGGATCTTCTCAATTATAGATCTTCTCAATTTTGTGCCCCCTTGTTGGCTTGGCACCTGGGGAGATTGGGAGTGGAGTGGATGGAGGCAGCATGCATGGCGTGTTGGGGGGCAAGCAGATGCCCCCTGCATGCCCCCTACACATGTGACCTACACATGTGACCTGAAGGAGCATCTCCACCCCCATCGTTCAGCCCGGACACTGAGATCCAGCGCCGAGGGCCTTCTGGCGGTTCCCTAATTGCGAGAAGTGAGGCTACAGGGAACTAGACAGAGGGCCTTCTCGGTAGTGGCACCCTCCCTGTGGAATGCCCTCCCATCAGATGTCAAAGAGATAAACAACTACCTGACATTCAGAAGACATCTTAAGGCAGCCCTGTTCAGGGAAGTTTTTAATATGTAACACTGTACTGTTTTAAAACTTGATTGGGAGCCGCCCAGAGTGGCTGGGGAAACTCAGCCAGATGGACGGGGTATAAATAATAAATAATAAATTATTATTATTATTATTATTATTATTATTATTATTATTATTATCAACAATGCCTGTTTAGGGGTACCATCTCCATCATTAACCTTTCCAGTACTCAGTGCTTGGTTTATGTCAAGTGTGTCAGACCAGTTCCAAAGCTACATAAGAAATGTTTAGGTGGTTTCAGAAACTGTTTAGATTAAGAGCAGAACATCCGTTTTGTCATCTCCCTTTTGCCAGCCATCATAAGAGGAAAGGTACATTTCCAAGCAGAAAATAATATTCTCTTACAGGAAGAAGAAGTGAAGAACTTCTTGCACATGTTTTTTTAGTGAGCATATTGAAAGGAATAATAGCTGTCGAGTAAAACCTGAGATGAACCTCCTCTTTGCACAAGGGGAAACCAAACCTCTGCTGATCCTTACAACTCAATTATCATCTAAACTGCTCATTTCCTCCTCCAATCTGAGATTTATAGAATCTGAATGGGACATGCATTTTTAATGCCGTAGCAGGAATCATAAATGTGGTTGGCCTTGATTACCAGAATGTTAATACAATAAAGACTCTCCGTCCCCTGGAAGGGGAAAAATAAAATTAAGGGAAACTGATACACTGAGAACCCTAATAATGCAGGCAACATTTTTGATATGATTAAAAGCCTTTGGAGGAAGGAAGCCAAGTCCTGAAATATCAGATCCATTTGCAAAATCCTCATGTCGTCTCTCTCCCCCCACCCTCCCCATTTTTTAAATGATGGAGGAGCAGGTGGTAGCATTTCATTTCAACTAATTAGCCTCTAATTTACTGTAAATATCTTAGAATTCCTTGAACAAGTCTCAGCGGGATCTGAGAGGAAACAATCTACTGGTTCAATACATCTTCCAGAAATACCGTGGGGAGGCCGCTAAATACATGAAGCACTGCATTAGTTAATAAATCTGAGCATGCTTTTTAAATATGTGAAAAGCACTTGAAAAATGCAAACAGTATGCTCCTGTTATCTCTTACCCATTGCCGGTGTGTGTGACAAAAGCGGCATGCCTGAGAAAAAAAATGATAATGATTTTCTGTGAAATTACGTGTAATTTATGACTCTGCGTGGCTCATTGAGGATGATTATCTGTAATAAATGAGAAAGTAATGGTAGTATTACTATAACAAGTGTTATTGCATAGTTACTATTTGTAATATATTTATTAGATGTATTTATTCCTGTGTGAAATATGCAGACTGGTATCTGACCAAATTGTGCTCAGGACCCGTTGAAGTCAAGGGGCTTATGTTAGTCACATCTATTGATTTTAATATTCAACCCCATCTGTCCCAGCCAGTCTGGCCAATGGACAAAGATGATGGAGGTTGTAGTCCAATAAGATCACAGGTGACACTGAAATGGGCCAAATTATCCATTATTATAAGAGAATATGAGAGAGAGAGAGAGAGTTGCTACCAGTCTCTGTCTCCTTCCTCTGTTTCCTCACTCTCACTATTTCAAGCCTTATGCACTTGTGATGTCACCTGTGATGTCACCTTATGCACTGTGATGTCACTATTTCAAGCCTTATGCACTTGTGATGTCACCTGTGATGCCACCTTATGCACTGTGATGTCACTAGTTCAAGCCTTATGCACTTGTGATGTCACCTGTGGTTTGTTTTTGTTGTCCGTCCCTCCCACAGTAGGATAAAGTTTATTGCTTTTAATTTAGTCAAACGTTTTGGTGTGTAATCAACAAGAGTCCAGAAGCTCTTGAGCACATGGTCCAAGTTTCTCCTTTCTTCGCCCCTCTTTATAGAGGCCCCCCACGCTTATTAAAAGAGGAAGGAGGAAGCAGAATTTTTTTATTGAAATGCTGTGGGCCTGGAGGTAGCCCCACCCCAATGGTGAAGAAGGTCCATTGGCTCTTAACCCTCGGAGGATTAAGGCAGATAGAGTTTAAAATGGCTTGGCTAGAAGGGACTTTGTGTCTTTTTGGCTGCTCTAACCGGAAAAGTATGGGACGCGGGTGGCGCTGTGGGTTAAACCACAGAGCCTAGGGCTTGCCAATCAGAAGGTCGGCGGTTCGAATCCCCGCGATGGGGTGAGCTCCCGTTGCTCCGCCGAAAGCACGTCAAAGTGCAAGTAGATAAATAGGTACCGCTCCGGCGGGAAGGTAAACGGCATTTCTGTGTGCTGCTCTGGTTCTCCAGAAGCGGCTTAGTCATGCTGGCCACATGACCCGGAAGCTGTACGCTGGCTCCCTCGGCCAAAAAAGCAAGATGAGCGCCGCAACCCCAGAGTTGGTCACGACTGGACCTAATGGTCAGGGGTCCCTTTACCTTTAACTGGAAAAGTGGGCTGCTTGAGGTCCAGATCCATGGTGCAATCTTAGGGGAGAGGACTGAAAGCCACAAAGACGGCTTGTGTGCCCATCCCAAATTCTTGCTGTGCTGGGTTGGGTTTCCCAGGGAAAGTGACTTTGCTGAGGCCTACCAGGAACATGTTATTCCTTGAAAGAGAACTACCTGAAAATCATTTACAGGTGGTATTTAACTCGTGAGTAGACTTGCTAAAATGTATAAGACTGAATCAGTTAAGTGCTGGAGATGCAATGAGGCTGAGGGTACGTTCTATCATATGTAGTGGACTTGTAAAAGGGTAAAAGAATACTGGAAATAATTTATAATGAATTGGGAGGGGGGAATGTTTAAAAGTACTTTTCCGAAAAACACTCAGAATCATTTTTGTTGGGGGTAATTCAGATGGAAATTCCCAGGTGTCAAAAAAGGCTATTTATGTATGCCACTACTGTGGCTGTGTTTTGTTAGCCCCCAAATGGAAAACGAATGAGGTCCCAACTAAAGAAGAATGGCAACTTAAACTGATGGAATATGCGCAGCTCGCAGACTTAACTTATAGAATAAGAGAACAAGAAGAATATAGCTTTAAAGAAGATTGGAAAATGTTTATTGAATATATGGGTGAAAATTGTGTACGTTTGAAAACGTTGGCAGCTTTAAAGTAAATTCAACAGTGTAAATAAGTTTTGATGGATGTAAAGATGGGGTACTGAATGGTTTAGTTTATGTAAAATATGCAGGGATCTATGGCATGCAAACTGAACCATGGAAAGAGAAGGGAAGTCATTGATATTTTAAGGTTGTTAAAATGAATATTCTGAAATGTAAAATAGAAACACACACACACACAAATGAAAACAGGGGAAAGATCCAGCCAAGTGAAACCATGTAATGTTCACCAGAGAAGACAGAATCTAGGGATGGTTATATCCAGGAAGAGTGTTTGTTTTCAAGGTTTCAAGAAAGAGACAAAAGACATGGAGCAATGGCAGCTCCAAGTGTCTTACAACTTCGAATTTGGCCCTAAAACTAACATTGCATGGAGTGTCTCGCAACATGGCTCATGCAGACGAATCGTCTTCTTTAACCTTGGCTAGAGAATTGAGTGTGAATTGATGGGTTTTGCTTCTCAACTGCTGTGAACAGTGAACTGCTGTACAAAGATCAATGTCTGTGAGAGGAGGAAACATCTGGAAGACATAGAGAAATGTCAGCTTTTAAGATGGCACTAATCTATTTCTATGTTGGATCCTGTTTAGGCCAAGGTTTTCCTAGCCCAAACTTTGATAGTGGTTGTCATGAGATGATGTACAATTTTATTCGTTTATTTACAGCGTTTGCATGACACTCAGTAACAGTGATCTCAACGTGGTTTGCAATAATGAAACGTCAGAGCAAAACCAAGCAATACATAATCAGCAAAACAGCAAACTTCCGGCTAAATACAGTCCCCATCGAAACGCATATATTAGTGTAGATAACATAAAAGCTCACTTTGCAGAAACATGTATACCAGCAAAATTTCCATACAAATACATGTCTATTAGGAGAAATGTACAGTGAAATTCTGATGAATTTTCATGAGGGTTTTAAAAAAAACAAAAATCCTGACAAGACAGAAGTACTGTTTTTGGGGGACAGGAGGCGGGCAGGTGTGGAGGATTCCCTGGTCCTGAATGGGGTAACTGTGCCCCTGAAGGACCAGGAGCGCAGTCTGAGAGTCATTTTGGACGCACAGCTGTCCATGGAGGCACAGGTCAAATCTGTGTCCAGGGCAGCTGTCTACCAGCTCCATCTGTTACGCAGGCTGAGACCCTATCTGCCTGCAGACTGCCTCGCCAGAATGGTGCATGCTCTGGTTATCTCCCGCTTGGACTACTGCAATGCGCTCTACGTGGGGCTACCTTTGAAGGTGACCCGGAAACTACAACTAATCCAGAATGCGGCACCCAGACTGGTGACTGGGAGTGGCCGCCGGGAACATATAACACCGGTCTTGAAAGACCTACATTGGCTCCCAGTATGTTTCCGAGCACAATTCAAAGTGTTGGTGCTTACCTTTAAAGCCCTAAACGGCCTCGGTCCAGTATATCTGAAGGAGTGTCTCCACCCCCATCATTCTACGCGGACACTGAGGTCCAGCACCGAGAGCCTTCTGGCAGTTCCCTCACTGCGAGAAGCCAAGTTACAGGGAACCAGGCAGAGGGCCTTCTCAGTAGTGGCGCCCTCCCTGTGGAACGCTCTCCCCCCAGATGTCAAAGAGAACAACAACTACCAGACTTTTAGAAGACATCTGAAGGCAGCCCTGTTTAGAGAAGCTTTTAATGTTTGATGTATCACAGTATTTAATATTTTTTTGGAAACCGCCCAGAGTGGCTGGGGAAGCCCAGCCAAATGGGCGGGGTATAAATAAATTATTATTATTATTATTATTATTATTATTATTATTATTCATGTGCCTGAAATATTGTTGTCACATGGCTCCTGACTGGAAGAAATGTCACAGATCCCGTAAGGCAGAATCCTGCTAACCAAGCCGTATGAACAGGCATTCCAAGACATACCGTATTTTTCCGTGTATAAGACATGGGGTTTTTCTTTAAAAATTAGCTTTAAAATTTGCCCTCGTCTTATACATGGGTAGTGCAGAGTGGGGTTGGGCGACTGGTTGCAGATGCAAGCAGGAGATTTTCTGCAGCGATAGGGCAGGCGATTGGTGGCTGTGTGAAGGGCTGTTTGCGATTGGCTGCCTCTGTGGATTACATGGCTGTGGGTCTTCGGCGAGGTGCGCAATCGTCAGCAGTGGGTGAGTGATTTTAGGCAATTCCATCCCCCCAAAAGCTCAAGAAATCTGGGCAACCCCCCCAAAGCTCAAAAACTGTGGGCAATCCCCTCCAAAAAAGCTCTCCCCCCCCTTTTTCATACACACACACACACACACACACACACTTTTTATTTTTGAATATTTGGATGTAATGTAATTTATGCTTTCTCTGTAATTTTAAAAAATGCAATAAAGATAAAAAAAGAAAGAAAGCGAGATGAGCCCTGCAACCCCATAGTTGCCTTTGACTGGACTTAACTGTCCAGGGGTCCTTTACCTTTTTTAAAAAAGCTTTTTGCATTTTAATATGTACAGTATACTCTCAACTTACATGCATTTAGCTTGTGTGCATCCTGTTTTATATACTTGGCAAACAAATGAAGAAAATTAAAAAGGGTCTGGAAAGGAGGGGAAAAAACCTTCGGCAATCCAACCCACCATTGCACCTAATGCGTTTTGATTATATATACATTTGTAACTGCTGGTTTTATTTACATTTTAAAAACAACAATGACTTGGTTACCTAGGGCAGGATTCAGCTAATGAGTCCAGATAGCAGTAGCTTGCACAAGGTCTTCCACTTGTGCAACAGAATTGCACGCCCCTGTGCCCCCAAAACTGGCTCAGGTGTGTGTGTGGGAGAACCCCTGGACCAAACTTTGTGGCGGAAGACATGCTTGCCCTACCAGAACAACCAACATAGCACAATATCATACCCTCCAGCATTTCTCTGATGAAAATAGGGATCTCCTGTTCCATAATAATACTAATAATTTTATTATTTATACTCTGCCCATCTGACTCAGTTGCCCCAGCCACCCAGGGAAGCTTACAACATATAAAAATAATAATAAAGCATTAAACATTTAAAAAAACTTCAGGTGTCTTCTAAAGGTTCTACAGCTACTTATCTCCTTGGCTCATAGTTCACGTAACTCCATACCCTCCAACATTTCTCCGATGAAAATAGTGACGTCCTAAGGAAAAGCAGGACATTCTGGGATCAAATCAGAAACCGGGACATCTTCTGCAAATCCGGGACTGTCCCTGGAAAATAGGGACACTTGGAGGGTCTGCAATATTGAATTCCTCCCCTAGTTTTTAACTCTGTTATCGATCATTTTAATGTACATTCATTTTATGCAAACAGCTTAGAAGTGTTTCTACCTTCTTCTTTTTAAGCTGAACAGCCATTCCATTAAATAAATATTTGTGTTTTCAAAGGCTGCAGTCCCAAGCAAGCTTCCTTGACAGTAAGTCCTGCCGAACTCAACATGTACACAGCACAGGGCTTTGAGAATGCTAAAAACCATTTCTGACCATGCACTGCCTTCAGCCACAAAAGAGAACTCCATTTGTATTCCAGTTTTACAACCATCAAAGCCCCTTGTCCCTAGTTTCCCTGTTTAAAGCATTCTGCTGGCTTATTGCTACGCTGTCCCCAGAAGTCTGGTCTTGTGGGCTGCTGAAAGGCCTTCCAGACTATTTGAAGTGTGCCCATCCTTCCATAACTTTACTGCTTTGGCGACCGGAGAAGCCAGCCTCCTTTAGGTCGTAAAAGTGCTGATGAATACGGGCAGTGAAAAGAGAGCAAAAACTACAGCAGCTGCTATGGGAGGGGAGCCTTGACCTGAGTAAACCCTTCGCTCAGTCATTGTTTCAGCATGGCTGACAATCAGGTTATTTAAAGGGGCTAAGTGGTAAGCACATCAGAAATGGTGATTTTTTTGGGGGGGGGGAAGGGGTGTGTGTGTTTGTGTAGGGACACATTATTCTTAATGCTGCCCTCATGGGGCGGGGGAAAGCAGGATGCACTTGTGCGTCATTCGATCTTGCCTAAACACTTCTCCCCTCAAAGGGGGAGATGCACTTAATGTGATTGAACTGCAAGTCACTTGCAGGGTATACGACTGGTGGGGATGGTAGATGATCGTTCAGATTGGTTTTCTCATCAGGGGTGCCTAGCATCTGGCTGCAGGCCAGCTGTGAGACCTAAACGGCGCTTGCTTGCAGTATATTAAGACGCCTGGAAAAAAATAAAAAAATAAAAAAGACTGCATAAAAGAAAAAGACATGGGTGGCGCTGTGGTCTAAACCACTGAGCCTAGGGGTTGCCGATCAGAAGGTCAGCGGTTCGAATCCCCGTGACGGGGTGAGCTCCCGTTGCTCAGTCCCAGCTCCTGCCCACCTAGCAGTTCAAAAGCACGTCAAAGTGCAAGTAGATAAATACAGTGGTACCTTGGGTTACAGACGCTTCAGGTTACAGACTCCACTAACCCAGAAATAGTGCTTCAGGTTAAGAACTTTGCTTCAGGATGAGAACAGAAATTGTGCAGCAGCGGCACGGCGGCAGCGGGAGGCCCCATTAGCTAAAGTAGTGCTTCAGGTTAAGAACAGTTTCAGGTTAAGAACGGACCTCCGAAATGAATTAAGTACTTAACCTGAGGCACCACTGTAGGTTCCGCTCTGGCAGGAAGGTAAACAGTGTTTCCATGTGCTGCTCTGGTTTCACCAGAAGCGGCTTAGTCATGCTGGTGTGAATGACTCTGGGGTTTTGGCGCTCATCTCGCCTTACAGGCCAAGGGAGCCGGCGTTTGTCTGCAAACAGTTTTTCCGGGTCATGTGGCCTATTTATCTACTTGCACTTTGACATGATTTCGAACTGCTAGGTTGGCAGGAGCTGGGACTGAGCAACAGGAGCTTGCCCCGTCATGGGGATTCGAACCGCCGACCTTCCGATCGGCAAGCCCTAGGCTATAGCCAATTTAGATGTGATAATCAGCATGCAGGAGCCCATCAAATGCTTAATGCCAAAGCTAGTTTGGCCCTAAGAGGATGGAAGATGCAAACAAATCTGGTTATGAGCTAGATTGTGGTTCCATGGCTGCTGGCTGAATACTGATGCTCTAACTCCTGACTGCGATGCTGCCGTTTCTTGTAACTGATTAATCTGTCTGGAAGCCCAAAAAGAGCACTCAGCGCTGAAAGTCAACAACAGTGGCATTTGGTGGGAGAAGGCTAAAGCTGTAAGCTCACACTGAACTGCTGGCGCAATCCTCTGGCAAACCGCTCAGAACAGCTGTAGTTTTTATTGGCAACAATGGCATCTGCACTGGGAGGAGGGGAAAGATGCAAATGTTTGATGCCTTCAGAATGTGTGTGTGTGTGTTTCTTGAAAAAGGACAAGAAATATATCATTTAAAAATGTATGTACTCCTGAGGGACTCAACTAGATATAATAATAATAATAATAATAATAATAATAATAATACCCCAGCTACTAATATGGGCAGTTTCCAACACATATCAAAACATAATAAAACATCAAACATTAAAAACTTCCCAATACAGGGCTGCTTTCAGAGGTCTTCTAAAAGTCAGATAGTTGTTTATTTCCTTGACATCTGATGGGAGGGCATTGCACAGGGTAGGCACCACTACCGAGAAGGCTCTCTGCCTGGTTCCCTGTAACCTCACTTCTCACAATGGGGGAACTGCCAGAAGGCCCTCGGCGCTGGACCTCAGTGTCCAGGCAGAGCAATGGGGGTGGAGACGCTCCTTCAGGTATACTGGGTCGAGGCCATTTAGGGTTTTAAAGGTCAGCAACAACTCTTCTGCTCGGAAGCGTACTGGGAGCCAGTGAAGATCCTTGAGGACTGGTGTGATATGGTCCTGATGGCTGCTTCCAGTTAGCTGTCTAGCTGCCATTTTCTGGATTAGTTGTAGTTTCCAAGTCACCTTGAAAGGTAGCCCCACAAAGAATGCACTGCAGTAGTCCAAGCAGGAGATAACTAGAGCATGTACCACTCTGGGAAGACTGTGCACAGGCAGGTAGGGTATCAGCTGAGAAGGCCCTCTGCCTGGTTCCCTGTAACTTCACTTCTCGCAGTGAGGAAACCACCAGAACGCCCTCAGAACTAGAAGTCTGCATTTTGGTTGATAGGTAACAAAGTTAATCCATCATGATCCCCTAGCTGTCTTACACAACTTTCATGCAAAGATCTGGAACTTGATCTAGGAGGGCAGACGTTCATCGAATTTCTGTTGTTGTGATGATCCAGTTTGGTGGCCAGTTTGAATGAATCTTTATGATAAGTAGGTCTTTCAAGCTCTGGGTAGTGGTGCTACCACTTCAACCTTGTACAGGACTTCCGGAAAACCACCAACACATTACAAGACAAGACAGATGTGGCCATGTTCTGATCTTGAGGGGGTGGGGAGCAGTTTAGTGAAAGCTCAACCAATGTGAATGTGAAATTGCTAAGGGGCAAAGCGTGTTCTCCCTAACAGAGAGCACGTGTTGCGGTGGGGTCTAGCAGACCACCCCACTGTCGCTGGGCAGACCTGTTTGGATAGCCACAGGCAGTCATTGGGCAGTTGAGTTTCTGGGGAGATTTCGATGTTGCCAATTTGGGGGTGGGACACAAAGGTTTTAAATGCAGGACACGCAGCTTTGGGTGTTTTCTTTAGCTGCGTGCACCCGATCACCCACCCACCCTCCCTGAACTGGGGGTCTTATCACTTTGACCTTGCTATGCCTGTCATGGGGTCGCCTGCTTTTGGGGCAGGGGCCTGGTAGGAATTTTGTCCATTTGGCTGATTGACTGGTGCCATTTGTTTTTTGCCTACTGCGTAGCAAATCGTCACAACTTGTAAGGTTTGCGGTTAGGCATTGGTTAAAAAATTGGTTGGTGGAGGGGTAAGTGCCTACCCCTCCAATGCTGGTGCTGCAAGGGAATTCCATTAAAGGAATCCGGGGGCTTGCCAGGCTTTTGTCCAAATCCCTGGCATTGGGTTTGGGCTGCGCAAGCCCCTGGGAGCATGCGGGGAGAGGTGAGGGTCTGTTCTCCAGCTTCATTGATCCCCAATATTGTTTCCCCTGACTGGCTTCCGCTGGAATCCGGAAGTCGGTTCTGTCCCTGGGGCAAGGACAGATAGTCTTAACCAATGCCTAAGCAACCACTCACGTTTGTGTATTTAAATAAAGTTGTGGCCAAAATCATGCCAAAAACCTTAAACAAAAATTCCGGGTGAAGTGTGAGTTTATTTTGGGGTGGCTTGGGGACCTCAACGCGCAAAATGCAGTTGGGACACAGAAGGCAATATAGTATCAGAGAAGGCTGGCTAGCTGTGAGGGAGGGGGAGAAACATGCAAAGAATCTTTAAAAATATGGCATCTCTGTCAAAAAAAAGTAATAAAGATGACAGCCAACCCTTGTGTAACTCCTTTGTGACAAGGCGTACTTAATGTTCCTCATGAGTGGCTATTTTTAAATATTTCATATAGAACTTAGAATGAACTTTGCCTTTATGGTTCCTGCTAATACTGCTCCTATAGGATAGAGATAGATACCTGAACCATAACATAGAAGGACTTCGATCATAATATTCATTTGCAGCTTTTCATCGCGCAAATATTATATTACTTTTTTTGAAGTATAGTGCTCATAAAATATCTGCAGAAATCAACACAGCCGGAGCCCAAGTGACTCAGGAAGACAAGAGCTTCTTATAGCTAAACTTGATCCTCATCGAGTTATGTATAAAGAGGTACCGAGGTGGCCATTTCAAAAATTGCTGCAAAGATAGCATATATGTGCATGATGGGGACACGGGTGATGCTGTGGTCTAAACCACTGAGCCTCTTGGGCCTGCTGATCAGAAGGTTGGCAGTTCGAATCCCCACAACGGGGTGAGCTCCCATTACTCTGTCCCAGCTCCTGCCAACCTAGCAGTTTGAAAGCACACCAGTGCAAGTAGATAAATATGGCGGGAAGGTAAACGGTGTTTCCATGCACTCTGACTTCTGTTACGGTGTCCCGTTGTGCCAGAAGCGGTTTAGTCCTGCTGGCCACATGACCCGAAAAGCTGTCTGCGGACAAACACCGGCTCCCTTGGCCTGAAAGTGAGATGAGTGCTACAACCCCAGACTCACCTTTGACTGGACTTAACCATCCAGGGGTCCTTTACCCCCCCCCCTTTTATATGTGCCTGAAAGCTAAACACATTGCCCACCTTACAGTTTAACTCTCCAAAGTTGTGTTCTGACGTCATTTCCCCCTCAGCTGGGCTCCAATACTGGAAGTGTATTTCATTTATGTAAAATCAGATTGGTTGTGTAGGAGAGCTGAAAATGATGCCAATATATTTCACATCTGGCAACCAATGTGCCCCTTTGGTTTCAGGTAGTACTTATGTAGATGAATCCAAAAAGCCCAGGTCATAAATTTTCATGGCCCTCTAGCAGCTAGGGTAGTCCATTTACCAGAAGTACAGTGGAACGTAATCTGTTCTGGAAAACAGTTTGACTTCTGAAACATTAGAAAATCAAAAACTGAAAACAGAAGCCTCAATACAATAGGGAAACTCAAAAAGGAAGCTGTGTGGCACGTTCAGCTTCCAAAAAATCATTCAAAAACCGAAGTAGTTACTTCCAGGTTTTTGGCGTTTGGGTTCTGAAACGTTCGTCAACAGAGATGTTCGATAACCGAGGTTCCACTGTACTGCATTTAGGGCTAACTCTGAAAACGTATACCCGATTCTGACTAAACTAACCCCCTCGAAGCAAAATATACATCAGGGTTAAAGGTAAAGGGACCCCTGACTGTTAGGTCCAGTTGCGGACGACTCTGGGGTTGCGGCGCTCATCTAGCTTTACTGGCTGAGGGATCCAGCATACAGCTTCCGGGTCATGTGGCCAGCCTGAGTAAGCCGCTTCTGGTGAACCAGAGCAGCACATGGAAACACCGTTTACCTTCCCGCTGGAGTGGTACCTATTTATCTCCTTGCACTGCGTGCTTTCGAACTGCTAGGTTGGCAGGAGCAGGGACCGAGCAACGGGAGCTCACCCCATCGCAGAGATTCGAACTGCCGACCTTCTGATCAGCAAGCCCTAGGCTCAGGTTTAGATCACAGTGCCACCCGTGTCCTGCCCCCAACACACACACACACACACAAAGTGGTGTTTCTCTCTCTGAAACATGAAGTACACTCCGAGCATTCCCTTTTCTTTCATGTTTGATGCTGTTAAATAGAATAAGGTGTGTATGTGTGTGAAGGTTTTATGGTCATATTTCCAGAAGAGGACTAGATTGGGGTGCCTTCCAACTCCACAATTCTATAAGTCTATGATTCTATGATATATATATCCAGCAGCAGCACTGTCCTCACTGCTGATTCTATTCAGCTCAGCATCTTCTGCAGCCTATCGTACAATTTAGGGTTGTTTGAGGCCAGTCCCCTTGAAACCAGGACTTTCCCTGCCTTAATTCTACGCGCTTACAGTGGAATCACACCAATTAGCACATCAGATTCATAGCAGAGTACCTACCGTATTTCACAGCAGAAAAGGGAGAGAAATTGGAGCAAAGCAAACTCGCCGGGTAAAATTACTCCGACTTACCATTAGGTGGTGCACACATAGTAGGAAATATTTGATTAAGTGGAATTCCAGGATAGTAGGTGAAAGGTTAAGTAATACATTTTGTAAAAGAACACATGCACACCAAAGAATGCAATTAATACTTGATTCCACTCAAAATTTCTAATTTATTCATGCCTGGAAGATCTAAGGCTGTTTGAGCTGAACTCACCCACTCTCTAGATAGCAGGAGAATTTAATACCACATTCCTGTATAGGGGTTGCTAGTTTCTATCTCTCTGTCTGCCTCTGTCTCAGACCCTCCAAATGTCCCTGTTTCCCAGGGACAGCCCCGGATTTACAGAAGCCGTCCTGGTTTCTGATTTGATCCCAGAATGTCCCACTTTCCCTCAGGACGTCCTTTTTTTCATCAGAGAAACGCTGGAAAGTATGTTATGATGTCCCTATTTCCATTGGAGAAGTGTTGGAGGGTATGGAGTTATGTGACCCCCGAGCGAAGGAGATAAGAAACTATACAACCTTTAGAAGACATCTGAAGGCAGTCCTGTATAGGGAAGTTTTTAAAAACGTTTAATGTTTTATTATGCTTTCATATATGTTGGAAGCCACCCGGAGTGGCTGGGGCAACAGAGTCAGATGGGTGGGGTATAAATAATAAAATTATTATAATTATTATTATGAAATGGGATGTCCCTATTTTCATCAGAGAAATGTTGGAGAGTATCTCTCTCTCTCTCTCTCTCTCTCTCTCTCTCTCTCTCTCCTATATCTATCTATCATATCTATCTATCTATCTATCTATCTATCTATCTATCTATCTAATCTATCATTGCTACATCTCCATGGCCAGTCCCAGATAGTTGAATTTCCTGGACAGAATCTGCTTCTTCCTGCCTCACAGTCAGATATTCCCATTCTCTGCAAGGTTTCAGTTATTCCTCAGCTTCCTTTGGGGGCTCCTCCTAAAATCTATGTCAGGGGACACTACCAGATCAACCACTTCTTCTCCCTTTCTATTTCCTTATTACTGAATATTACTGCTGCCCACAGCTGCAACACTCAGTTAAAGGTTGGTACGCGGGTGGCACTGTAAGTTAAACCACAGAGCCTAGGACTTGCCGATCAGAAGGTCGGTGGTTCGAATCCCCGCCATGAGGTGAACTCCTGTTGCTCGGTCCCTGCTCCTGCCAACCTAGCAGTTCAAAAGCACGTCAAAGTGCAAGTAGATAAATAGTTACCACTCCGGCAGGAATGTAAACAGCGTTTCCGTGCCCTTCTCTGGTTCGCCAAAAGCGGCTTAGTCATGCTGGCCACATGACCCGGCTCCCTCAGCCAGTAAAGCGAGATGAGCGCCGCAACCCCAGAGTCGGTCACGACTGGACCTAATGGTCAGGGGTCCCTTTACCTTTAAGCACATTGCAATTCCTACTTATTTCTTCATTCTCCTACCATGACCTTAGCAGCTTGGGGTCTTCTGTAGAGCTTGTATCTGAGACAAACTCTTCAAAATATGCTGGATGGGACAGTCCTGTCAATTTGGCTTTTTAAAAAACCCCTCAAGGAAATTAGAGAGAAATTATGGTCAACAATGGTGGGAGGTTGGAGCTCTTGAGAAGTTGTTGGACTACAACTCCCATCAGCTGTAAGTATTGGCCATGCTGGCAAGGGCTGATGGGAGTCTAACAAATTTTAGAGGGGCAAAGGCTCTCCTTTTAGATTGGCAGTATTTCTCTCTAGTTCAGCCTAATGGGTTTCTTTCTTGAATTAAAAAACAAAACCAAAACCAAAATGACAGGAGGGTCCCGTCTATCAGACTTTTGGAACATTTGTTCCAGATGTCAACCCCTGCCTGAAAAGAAAGATTGAAAAACAGAAGTGGCTAATATGTAGCTAACAGAAAACCTTCATAGGGAATCAGAAACTCTTTCACAACCCCTCTCATTTTCCAGCATAAATCAGACAAGGATGACAGAAGCACCCTCATCCAAGTTTAAGCCAACCATGGTTTGTTGTTACAACCAACAAGAACCAACTGCGGCTAGTTTAAACTATGGTTTAGTGGAACAAGACAGATCAAATTATGGTTTACACTTCTGACTTGTTCCAGTAAACTATAGCTTTAAATTAACTTCAGTTGCTAAGTCAAATGACAAACTGAGATTAGTTTAAACCCAGAAGTAGATCTAATTTATTCTAATTTATGGTGGAATGGAAAGTAAATTGAGCTGAATCGCATTCATGTAGCAATGAATTAAGGTTAGTGTAATGTCTGAATCAAGCCTATCCCCACCAGTAATGTGGTACTTGGTGGGGAAAACTCACTACCTCACAATGTCACATTGTGCAGCAAGTTTCACAAGACCCTACCACTTTTGATGGCAGTCACAAGTCTTCCACAGCATCTGGTTCTGCCTTATGTATCTGATCTCCAGCATATGGATTCCTAAAATTGATCCATATTAGCTATTCCATGCTGAACATTTGTACAACCTAGGGCAATTTTACTATCTGAAAGCACATGCTCTTTGAAGAACACATGGTGGCTGTTCTACCAGCCTTTGGCTGTTTCTCTGGCAAGTTAACGGAGAAGCTTTTCAGGGCATGTTTGACAATCTGCTGTACACATCGAGGGGCAAATGCCTTCAGATGGAACAAAAGTGCCCCAGATAAGAACTGTATTTAGTGAAGGGGTAAATTTGGGTCATGTTCGCATCGACTATGCCAAATAGAATTATGAAGTTGTAATTTGCAAATATCTAAAACAGCGCTGGGTGCTTATAAGAGAAAAGGCACTGGGGCTTTAATAAGAACAATTACTGAAAAGGCTTTCTAGGTGTTAAGCTGTTTAAATCCTGCTTGCATTTTCAGCAGTTCTCTTAAGTCATTATATAAAATCAGCCACCTGGCCAACAACAACAACAACAAGGACTTTATTTGTGTAGCCAACAGGCCATAGCATCAAAGGACAAACACCGACAAAAATACATTACAAATATAGTTACCGTATAATCTTATGGCCTATTAAAACCCTAGGTAAAAGCTGGATTATCGTTCCTTTCTGCTTATGGCCTTTTAGATGCACGCAGAGTAGCATGAGGTGCTGCAGTCTCAAGAAGGAGTTATGATACCATATGCTTCCAAATGTTGGTTTAAATTGTGTTCAGCTCTAGCAAATGGCAACAGGACACTTTGCTGCTTTCCGGGAAACAAAATGTTAGTTGCAAATCTACACAGAGCCTGCATTCTTAACCCGATAAAAGTTACAAATAATCAGTGGCGTAGCGTGGGGGGTGCAGGGGGGGCGGGCCGCACTGGGCGCAACATCTGGGGGGGGCGCACTTGCACTCACAGCTCTCTGCCCCTACCTCGCTCACTCACTCTCTCTCACTGCAGTGCTGGCTGTGCGAATCCGATCCGAGCCACCGGGTCGCCGCCCACTGTGGAGGGGGGTGTGTGCCAGGCATGCGGTGCGGAGAGAGAGCGAGGGACTATCTGGGGGAGGGACAGTGCAGCGGCCGCCCAGCGCAGCGCTGAGCGCGGGAGAGAACCACACTAGACCAGCCCAGGCAGCAGCAAGAAGAAGCTGGCAGCGGCGGCAGGTGACACAGGCCAGAGAGGAGAAGGGTTAAAATCCACGGGTTAGGGGGCGCAAATTACTTGCCTTGCCCCGGGTGCTGACAACCCACGCTACACCACTGCAAATAATATGGACATATTTTGATTCTGTTCATTTTAATTTACCAGAGTTGTATCCTGTCTGTCATTGTAACAATGATCTCAGGGGAGCTAACAATGCAATAGTGTGGAAAAAGAGAAAAGTCAATCAATAACATTGTAATAAAACAACATACTGTGTTGTAAACAAACCATGAGTTTGCCCCAGCTTCCTTAAGTCAGGAACCCTGTCAGAAGCGAAATGTTTTCAGCTAGCACCAAAAAGTAGTCAATGGTGGTGCCACCATTGAGAAGGCCCTGTTGCAGGTCCTGGTAGCAGTTCTAAGCCACAGGCAATCCGGAGTCAGGTCACTCATACACACACACACTCAAGTCCTTATGACATCAATATTTCTTCCTCCTGCCTGCAGTGCTGAGCAAATTTTTCACTTCTGGGAATAATTATTTCAAAATGTTAATATTTCAAGATTTTAAAATCACTATGTACCTATAGTTGCATATACAACAAGCAGTTGCAAAATCTATGCAAAAAAAATCCATTCTATATGCGTTGGTTCCTGATATATATGACAGATATATATATATGTATATATATAGAGAGAGAGATGCACAAAAGGGACATAAAGATGGCTACCAAAGATGAGAAGCAGCAAACGTCAAGGATGTCCTCAAAATCTTCCACCGCAGAGGTGAAATATGACTCTGCACTTTTGAAGATACCTCTGAGCTAAAGCTTTCCACGCTTGGTTACAGTACCTTACTGCAGATAATATTACTCTCACCAGACTCTTTCTCAGTTGCGAGGAAATACATTTGTATTTGAAGGGTGAATTCAATGTGTCAAACATGCAAGAAAATGGGGCTTTCAAAATTGTATGTAATCTTTCCGAGGGAAAACTTTATGAATTCTGTGAAGGAGTGGGTTCAGAAGGGATCAAATGATTTAACGTGAGACAACTGTATAGGGATGGATACAAATAATGAGTCCTGCTGGTGGAAGCCAGCACTTCTGAACCCCTTGAATTGGCTGTGGGGCTGGGGAGAACCCCTTGAACAGCATGCGGGGGGAAGCAGTGGGTGGATCTTGCCATCTGGCAAGCTGACTACAGTCGTATACCTCAGGTTAAGTACTTAATTTGTTCCGGAGGTCCGTTCTTAACCTGAAACTGTTCTTAACCTGAAGCCCCACTTTAGCTAATGGGGCCTCCTGCTTCTGCCTTGCCACCGCTGCACGATTTCTGTTCTCATCCTGAAGCAAAGTTCTTAACCTGAAGCACTATTTCTGGGTTAGCGGAGTCTGTAACCTGAAGCGTATGTAACCTGAAGCGTATGTAACCCGAGGTACCGCTGTATGCTTGTGTTGATGAGA
Source organism: Podarcis pityusensis (assembly GCF_964106645.2). NCBI lineage: Eukaryota > Metazoa > Chordata > Lepidosauria > Squamata > Lacertidae > Podarcis > Podarcis pityusensis. Next base: position 62,583,338 of record NC_138035.1, read on the forward strand.
TGATGGCCATAGCACAAACCTTGAATTCACCGCATTTGGGATGTAGGACCTGAGCTTGTGAATGTACGTGAACAGGATATGGGTCACCTTGCAATGTGGGTGCCTGCTCCTGCTTTCCCACAATTGCTTCAGCTTCCCACTGGGGGCGCTAGGATTCGCAGTCCTGGTTCACAGGAGAGCTGCAGCTAACTTGTGCCACCACCTCATCCCCCTGCCCCAGACAGTGGTGCCAGGTCGCTCCCAGGTAGCCAAGCCCATCGCGTGACATTACACACATCTGTCAACACCACACAGGCTGGTGCAGCATTCCACTTGGCCACACAGTCCTCCTCAATATGGGGGCGGGGCTGGGCCCACTTCAAACAAATATTGAGGGCTGAGGAAGACACCTCGCCCCCTCCCCCCCTGAGTTGGTTTGCCTGGCCCCAGATAAGGTTTGTACATACCCTCCAACATTTCTCCAATGAAAATTGTTGTTGTTGTTTAGTCGTTTAGTCATGTCCAACCCTTCATGACCCAATGGACCAGGGCATTCCAGGCACTCCTGTCTTCCACTGCCACCCGCAGCTTGGTCAAACTCATGCTGGTAGCTTCGAGAACACTGTCCAACCATCTCGTCCTCTGTCGTCCCCTTCTCCTTCTGCCCTTCATCTTTCCCAACATCAGGGTCTTTTCCAGGGAGTCTTCTCTTCTCATGAGGTGGCCAAAGTGTTGGAGCCTCAGCTTCAGGATCTGTCCTTCCAGTGAGCACTCAGGACTCATTTCCTTCAGAATGGATAGGTTTGATCTTCTTGCAGTCCATGGGACTCTCAAGAGTCTCCTCCAGCACCATAATTCAAAAGCATCAATTCTTCGGCCTTCTTTATGGTCCAGCTCTCACTTCCATACATCACTACTGGGAAAACCATAGCTTTAACTATACGGACTTTTGTCAGCAAGGTTATGTCTCTGCTTTTTAAGATGCTGTGGACGTCCTATTCCATTATAATAATGTTACTATTTATACCCCATCCATCTGACTGGGTTGCCCCAACATATATAAAAGCACAACAAAACATTAAACATTTAAAAACTTCCCTATACAGGGATGCCTTTAGATGGCTTGGGGGGTTGGATAATTCCATACCCTCCAACATTTCTCTGATGAAAATAGGGATGTCCTAAGGAAAAGTGGGACATTCTGGGATTAAATCAGAAACTGGGATGGCTTCTGTAAATCCGGGACTGTCCCTGGAAAATAGGGACATTTGGAGGATCTGTTTGTAGGCCCCTAGGGGACCGGGGAAAGTGGGGAAGGTGGTTTTGGAGGTATGGAGAGTGTGCACCAAAGATCATGGAGCCCCATTTTGTGTCTGTGCATTTCTATAGATACTGCTATTTTCTTTCAGCCATGTCTTCAATATAAGTGATCTGATTTCATCAAGCTGTGCCTTTCCCATTGTTCTGGTTCTGATAGGGAGACCATGTTCCTGAGCCTCAGGAACAGACAGCATCGAGATGTGTTCCTCAGCTCAGACTGAGAACACGAAGAGAGAAAGATAATGCAAACCGGGCAGGGACTGTGCCTTCCTCTGCGTTTGGAGAGGGTAGCTGGGGCATGGATTTGGAACAGAATAATAAAGTGAGATGGCTGAGATGGCTACATGTTAATTTGAAAAGTACAAGCATTTTGGGATTGGGCTGACATATAGATTTCTGAAAGGATAACACAGCAGCAGCACACAGAATTCAGCCTGCACACTGTCTAGCTGGGCAATTCAGCATCTTCTGCTATTCTCTTGACAATATGTAATTCACCCGAAACACTCATAAGAGCCACATTCCTGGTCCTTGGTCTGGGGCCCTACCGTCTTTCAGGGGCCCCTTAATGATGCTGTCCTAGCTTGTTCGTTTTCTGGAAAAATAGATCAGCAGGCACATTTCTGCTGAAGTGAAGCGCCTGACAGTGTTACCCGCCCCCCATTTTTAATTCCCTCACATGGTCCCCAGAGAACTCTGAACTTCACTTCACTCCAGCAGCAGTGCATCTCCTTAAAAAGCTTTTTTTTTTGAAGAAGAAGAAGACAAAGATGATGATGAAGAAGAGATGGAGGAGGAGGAAGGGGGAAAAGGCTTTGTGGGGACCTGCCGCTGCTGATAGCTGGCTAGTAAAGAAAAGAAAAGACCTTTCATTTTAACTAACTTTTATCGAAAACGTCTTATGCACGGACTCCACCCTTCTTCTCCACTGACCCCTTATCCCTTGGCGGGTTGGCCATATGTGCCTTGGGGCCCCAGGCTGAAAGAGGCAGTCTGATAGAGATTGTTGGATGTGTTGGAGGCATTATGCTCAACAACAACAATTATAATCATGGCCACCATTTTGTGTCCTTTCATGACATTGCCAAATCACAGAGCGCTGCTCAAGTTCTCCCTCTGGGACTTCTGGCGAGCCTGCTATTTTGTAATATCCATTCCCCTATGCATTCCATGAACGTGAAGGCGTCTGAAAAATGCGAGGGGCGAGCCCTGAGGAACTTTCTGCTCATGTTTAAGAAGAGGGAAATACCTGGCTTTCTTCCAGGCCCAGCGAGATAAATATTCATGGGCCAAAATGCACCTGTATTTGAAGAGATCTGGCAGATTTTATATTAAGCCTTTGCACCTTGGCTGCTTTGTAAACAGCGGACATGACATCTAAGGCGATGGAGACTTTTTTTTTAAAGGATGCCACCAGAGTTAGAAAGTGTGCAGCATGCTTTTTCTATTTTTTTAAAGCTATCTGCGGGGGAACACTTGTAAGTAAATGCTGTTGATTTCCATCCTGAGGTGAAAAACTTTTCACCTATCCCTTCAGCTTCTGCTTGGGTGGAGGTGCTACTGATCTTATTTGGCCTTGACAGCGCTGGCAGCCAGTGTTTAGAATTTCAGATCTGCTCCGCCTTTCTGAGGAGTTTCCTCTGCAATGCCCTGTTTTCCTGCATGAGGCGTCTGCACCACATTGTCTCCCCTCTGTGAATATAAAACAAATCCTGACAGAGAATTCTCTTTGGGCGGCAAGCATTTAGCTCCTCTGCGTGTGAGAGAGATCCACTTGGCGCTTGCATTTCGGGGCATCCCAAATTAATTTTGCACCATTAGGAGCGTTTTGCTCGTAGCTGAATTCCGCGTCCCGAGAGCCAAGAAACGAGGGAAATTCCTCTCTCCGCATTATCCCCCCCTCTCTCCCCGCTCCCCCCCCGTGCCACAGCTTGCAGGAATTTGTTGCTGCAGTGTCACAAAAACGTGTTGTTGTTGCTTTGAATGCTGGGCCAGACTGTAAGGCAAGACAGAAAGAAAATGCTCGCGAGGAACATATTGAATTATAATAAATCTGTCTCGTCTGGAGACGATGATGAGCTGGCACATTTTGTCAAGTGGCAGCCTCATAAAATGGCTGTGCGCTGCATACATATGACTGCATTAGCAGGAGGCAAGGGATGGGGTGCGGGGAGAAGATGGCACCAGCCGAGGAACTGCTGAGATAGAGAGGTTGATCATTTGTATTCCGGAGCTCAGCAAGCGCTCAATTCACTGATCCAAACCAAACATGTTGAAGTCAAGGCCCTGTTTCTATAACATCTTTGATATACAGCTGAGCAGTTTAACTGAATCAAAACAGTATCTTATTAGAAAAGGACTGCAAGCTGCAGTGGGTGGTGAGAACGACCAGAGATTTTCTTGGCATGAAAGGTGTGTGCTGGTATTCCACTTCAGGGCTAAAATGTGCAGGGCGATGCACGGAGCATTAATCACACTGTTTTCGTTGCACAGCTGTTCCCTTCACAGTTAAGATACAGCGGTACCTTCAGGTTACATACGCTTCAGGTTACAGACTCGGCTAACCCAGAAATAGTACCTCGGGTTAAGAACTTTGCTTCAGGATGAGAACAGAAATTGTGCTCTGGCGGTGCGGCAGCAGCAGGAGGCCCCATTAGCTAAAGTGGTGCTTCAGGTTAAGAACAGTTTCAGGTTAACAACGGACCTCCGGAACGAATTAAGTACTTAACCCGAGTTACCACTGTACTGGCATTTGCTTCTTTGCCTTTCTTTGTTTAAATAATTTTTAACATTTTAAAAAAACAAATAAACAATTCGACAACATTTCAAATTTAACAGTCAATCACTCCACCTAAGGGACACGGGGGGTGCTGTGGTCTAAACAACAGAGCCTAGGACTTGCTGATTGGAAGGTCGGCAGTTCGAATACCCGCGACAGGGTGAGCTCCCATTGCTCGGTCCCTGTGTTGGGATTTGCAGGATGATGAGTAAGTCTGCAGGCTTCAACAGGCTGATGCAATACTCTGTGAAGTGCTGGGTCAGAGTGACTCAGCAGGAATGTGATTGGCTATCACCTGTTTTAAAAGGAAAGCCTGTTCAATAGTAATGGTGGTTGTGGTGTGGTGGTGCTGTGGTGGAGAGTATTCGTTTGCCTTAAGGAGCAGGTACTCTGTATGGACTGTTTTTGTAAATACCTGTATATAGCTCACATTAAAAAGACTGCACTGGAAAAACCTGGGACTCTGAGCGTTTCGCTAAAAAGCGCCGCGAGGAATTCGCGACACCCTGCTCCTGCCAACCTAGCAGTTCGAAAGCACGTCAAAGTACAAGTAGATAAATAGGTATCACTCTGGCAGGAAGGTAAACGGCATTTCCATGCGCTCTGGTTTCCATCACGGTGTCCCGTTGTGCCAGAAGCGGTGTAGTCATGCTGGCCACATGCCCGGAAAGCTGTCTGTGGACAAACACCAGCTCCCTTGGCCTGAAGGCGAGATCAGCGCCACAACCTCACAGTCACCTTTGGCTGGACTTAACCGTCCAGGGGTCCTTTACCTTTTTACCTTACCTACTTTAGAAGCCCTCTGTCCTTTCTATGAGCTATAAAATCATGAGTTGATAGAACACACCGTCACATTCCTTAGAAGGGGTTCACTCATAAAGGCGGAGAGGACAATCAAACTTAACCAGCAACCCTAAATTCTGGTCTGAGTGCTCAGAAATTTCACCTAAAGATAAGGCATCAATAGCCTCTGCAGCAAATGTTACAGGCTATCCTGCTGGCTGAAATCTCTCAATCTCTCTCTCTCTCTCTCTCTCTCTCTCTCTCTCCTGCCCATTGCCACAGATTCTTTTCCCCACCCCCACAACAAATTGCATAAATAGTTATTTAGAGTGGAAGGAGAGTAATAGACAGGGCTGGTGATCTCGGGTGGGGGCAGTGGGAGAAGAATTTGCAGCATCTTCAAAAATATGTGATTCCCAGGGTTTCTTGGGAGACAGTTTCAGTCTGTTTGAAACCAGTTTATGTTTGTAGGTCACATCTGGCTTATGATAAGAAATAGCTGCAACCACAGAGGCTACAAATATATTTTTGAGGTTTAAAATAATGGGATGATTGCCTCTGAAGCTCTGAGAATTTGACTGGTGGTGGAGTTTGGTAGTGAGGGAGCTGCATCTGACTCAGTATACAAAACCGTTGCTGCCTCCTAAACTGTATTTACGATTTCCAGCACTTTGACAAAATGGAGAGAGACAAGGCGAAGGCATCTGAAGTGTAAATGCTTGCTATTGCAGCTTGTTATTTTATTTGTGGGGATTGTTCAGCTGCTTAACCTTTAAAAGGAGAAAGCAGCCAATCGTTTCGACTTGCTTGGAATGCAAATGCACAGAGATTCTCCACATTCATGACACAGGGAAAAAAGGGACATTGTTCCATTTACGTAATCAGACTCTTCGTGCTGTGAAGAAAGCCCTTCAGATTGGTATTGCACAGACTTCAAGGTACGTCAGTGCTACCAAACTAGAGCTCCCCCTTTGTTCCTGAGTTCTGGGCAGTTTTTTGAAGCTGGATTCTTTCAGGAGAGGGAGAACAGAAGTGCTACTGTAACTTGGTGGTAATGTACCAATTTACACATTTACATTCCAGATGGAATGGAAAGGGTGCATCAGGAAGTGCCAGTAGCCCAGAGATCATGCCACTGTCTGAAAACACGTGATACTTAGCGCCTTGCTGAGACTAAGCAGGCCTGAATGTGGTCAGCACCAGGATGCGAGCTTCTGGTGTACACTCCCTTGAGTTCCATCAATGAAGAAAGATTGGGCATCAATAGAAGGAGGACTTGGGTGCATGACCAAACATGTGTTGCACAGCATATGTTACCTGAAGTGATATAGAATCATAGAATTGTAGACTTGGAAGGGACCCCAAGGGTCGTCAAGTCCAATCCACTCCAATACAGGAATTTCAACTATAGCATCCAAGACAGGTGGCCATCCAACCTCTGCTTAAAAACCTCCAAGGAAGGAGAGTCTACAAACTCCCAAGAGAGACCATTCTACTGTCAAACAGCTCTCACTGACAGAATCTCCTTTCTTGTAAATTGAAGCCATTGGTTCGAGTCCTACCTTCCAGAGGAGGAGAAAACAAGCTTGTTCCCTCTTCCATGTGGCAGCCCATGAGATACTTGAAGATGGCTATCGTATCTCCTCTCAGTCAGTTCTTATCCAAGCTAAACCATATCCGACTCCTTCAACCGTTCCTCAGAAGGCTTGGTTTCCAGATCCCCAGTCATCTTGGTTGTCCTTCTCAGCACACGCTCCGGCTTGTCAACATCCTTCTTAAATGGTGGTGCCCAGAACTGGACACAGTATTCCAGGTGTGGTCTGACCAAGGCAGAATAGAGGGGTACTATGACTTCCCTTGATCTGGGTGCTATACTTCTGTTGATATGGCTGATGCTTTCCTCTGGTTTCATCCCATGGCAGACGTAATATAAGAAGCAGTCTTCAGAGTTTAGAGGCCTTGGACGAGCCTCAGAGGGTCTCTGATTGGTCTATGGATTTTTATTATGCCCAAATGATGTGATGGAAAATCCAGCATGGCTTGCTTGGTCCCCCAAAAAGGAGGACCACGAGGACCAGCAGGTTTCAGATGCATTATCCAGCCACATAGGTCTTATTCACACACTTTCTAATCTATAGGGCAGCCAGAGTGGGGTTGTGCTACATAAGACCTTTGTGTGTTGAGCACAGGTATCTAAAAAGCGAACCCTTTGGCTAGGCATGTGTCAGGGAACTGACATCGGAGCCAGAGGCAGAGGCTAGGCTCTCAAGCGATGCTGGAGAAGGGCCCAGCAGGGGGAGAGGCGGCTCACCAGCTGGGGAAAGAAATCAGCATAACACCAGGGATAAAGGGGGGCAGATGAGGGAATTGGCGAGGGGGCTCCAGGACTCCTCGCCGGAGATCAGCGAGGAGAGCACGGGTCCTCTGCTACCCACGCCCTCCCTGCGCAGAAGGCTTCCGCGCAGGGAGAGTAGGAGGAGACTTGGAGTCAAACAACTTTTATGTTGGAAAAGGTTTAAGAAACGCCCACTGACGGATTCTGCTAGTGACTGAACAGCCACGAAGTGCAGGGCTGTCCAGACAGAAAAGGTTTAACAAGGCAACCTAGCCAGGAGTGGCACCAACTTGCGCACGAGCAACCCCTACATTTATTACAGCATGCTACAGAATGCTGCTCAAAACTGATATGGGAATGGCATTTGATGAAGTTCTCTTATTTGTCCCATGTCTGGAATGTAAATCAATCTAGTGGAAATGCCTTCAGTCTACAAGCAATACGTAATTGATTGTGTGAATGGTGTTACACAGCTGGCGTGGTTGCAAATGTGTGTTTGCATGTTCTCACATCTTAGGAGCCAACAACTAGGGGCTCTGCCAATAAAATATGCATCAACTTCGTTGGACAGGTCATGCTGTGTGGATGCCTGATTATCGTCTTCCAAAGCAACTACTCTATTCCGAACTTAAAAATGGAAAGCATAATGCTGGTGGTCAACAAAAGAGGTTTAAAGACTCTCCCAAAGCAAATCTAAAAAAATGTAGTATAAACACCGACAACTGGCAAACACTAGCCTGGAGCGCTCCAGTTGGAGAACAGCCTTTACCAAAGGTGCCATGGGCTTTGAAGATGCTCAAACTCTGGACACAAGGGAGAAACGTCCTATGAGGAAGGCACGCTTGGCAAATCCACACTGTGATCAACTCCCTCCTGGAAACCTATGTCCTCACTGTGGAAGGACGTGTGGATCCAGAATTGGCCTCCACAGTCACTTACGGACTCACTGTTAAAACCGTGTTTATGGAAGTCAATTTTACTCAGCTACGAGGGATCGCCAAAGAAGAAGAAGAATTTGAGGGGGTGCCCCCCAAAAGTTAATGGGCATTGCCAATCAAATGGTGTGTGTGTGCTGTGTCATGTGATCGATTATGCTGGGTGGGGCTTACCTGCCCCCCCCCCCAATATTTTATTCAAGTTGGCACCCGTGTCTCGCATCCATATTGCAACACTGGCTGGGTGTGCCCTTCAATGCAGACCGGAAGATTCACCCCCTTCTCAAACTCCTGGTCCATTACACACACACAAACACTTTCACATAACTAGGCTCAGTCAGAGCTTTTCTTTTGAAAGGTCAGTGCATTTTGAGGAAGATTTGCTGCCTCATGTTTGATCAGCAGTGTAGCGTGGGTTGTCAGCACCCGGGGCAAGGCAAGTAATTTGCGCCCCCTAACCCCTAACCTGCCGCCGCTGCCAGCTTCTTCTTGCTGCTGCCTGGTCTGGTCTGGTGTGGTTCTCTCCCACGCTCAGCGCTGCGCTGGGCGGCCGCTGCACTGTCCCTCCCCCAGATAGTCCCTCGCTCTCTTTCCACACCGCACGCCTGGCACCCACCCCCTCCACAGTGGGCGGTGACCCAGTGGCTCGGATCGGATTCTCACAGCCAGCACTGCAGTGAGAAAGAGTGAGTGAGCCAGGTAGGGGCAGAGAGCTGCGAGTGCGAGCGCGCCCCCCCAGATGTTGCGCCCTGTGCGGCCGGGCCCCCCTGCACCCCCCACGCTACGCCACTGTGTTTGATTCTTCCCTTACTCATTTATATATATACCATTGGAACAGGTACTCACTTTTTACAAAGTGGAAGGAAATATTTCTGCACACGGAAGCTTTTACAATTAGAAATATTTAGGGTGGTAGTCATCTAAATATTACTCAGAGTAGACTCACTGGAGTTGACAAACATGACTAAGTCTGCACCATAAATTTTAATGTGCATATTCTGAGTCAAACTTTGCTGAATAGTCTTGGAGGTGCTGCAAAAGCCATTAAGTGTATTAATAGCAAATTCAATTCTCTGAGTGTAGATGGTTCTTTAGCTAAAATGGGATTGCGCAAGCACAATAGGGTGGTAGCAGGCTGGGGGGAGACCACCCCATAGTGCTTGGATGGTACCACCTTAGCTAAAAGAAAATTTTAGCAGCATGGAATGGCAGAGAAACGCAAGAAAACTTGGATGCAATTATCTAAGACGCATGTCGAAATAGAAACATAAAAGAACTAAATGATACAGACTTCCAACAGATTTATAGTCGTCAAAAAACCGAGCTGAAGAAGGCGTGTACTCCGAAACAGGGCCCTGTCCTGGTTACCACCACTGAACCGTACATCTGATTCACACTCCGGATACTCCTTTTTGGCCCCATTTGATCCTTCATTCTTTATTCTTTATTCTAATTTTATATAATGTGGACTCGTTTTGACTGCTATTGAGACTTGTATAAAACAATTGTTGTGCACTGGTATTTCATGTACCTTTGTACTATATCATTGTATATTTGAAACAACATTATTTCTGCACTTAAACGTTGTATCCAAACTTACCATTACTTTAAAACTATCATACTTATACGTTGTGTTTAAATCTACTACTAGCTTCAAACTGTTATTCTTAGCAGAATACACACGTTTTTCATTTCAACTCTTGAGTAGGAATTATTCCTTATATTGAAACTTTTGGCCAGAGTTCTTGATATATCCTTTTCAGTGGAATGGCAGAGAAGCTGATGAACCGAGAGGTAAAGAAACCTGGAAAATCTGGAACACAGGAAGTGGAATGGAGTGTCCTGGAAAAGGGAATGGCTGGCTGGAATCCTGAATACGATAAATCCACATTGGAACATCAGGTGGCTCCATGGGTCAGTGTGTCTGGCTGTTAACCAGAAGGTTGGTGGTTTGAGCCCATCCAGGGATGACTGTGGGCAGGATTGCTGCATTGCGGGGTTTGGACTAGATGACCCTCACATCCCTCTCAACTCTACAATTCTGATTTTTTTTTATTTGCTGCTCCCACTTGTTTATTTTACTTTTTTTATGAAAGCCAGCAGATTCTCCACGTTAGCCAGCTAATATTAACAGCACATCCTGTGTTCAATTGCCTATATTAGGAAGCACAGTGACTTTAATACTCAAGGTTTTTTTGGCAAACAGCAACGCATAATATTTGTCTTTAATGGGAAGCAAGCACAATAGGCAATACTGAGTGTTTGTGTTTTTCGATGATCCCTCGGTCTTGCTTTATAAAAATTCTGTCTGAGGCAGCCTGTGCAATTCCGCACATGCTATAATTAGCTGTGTGATTAGAGTGTTCTTTTAGCATCAACAACCTTGAGAATAAATAGGGAGTTTGAATACATATGACTCTGCTGCTTGGCTTATAACGTGTGCTTTTTTATTTAAAAAAAATCACTTATTTTGAATGGAGTAACATCTTCATGCAGAAATTACAGAATTCACTTGAATGCCTGCCCACACACCTGCTATTTGTATGTGTGTGCGCACATGTATATATCCAGAAAAAATGATATAAATATGGATATAGATTTAAGAAAAACAGATTATATCTTTCTTTCCAATTTTGGCAGAAACTACTGATGTATTTTATTCAGGCACAAAACCCACCTTTCTCACAGGAGGCACACACTGGGCCAGTGCCCATTATGATTCCAAGGTCTTGCTCCAATTTTAAGTAAATCTTTATTCCCTTTTGGGCTGTGTGCTTTCATTTTTCGCAAGTCTCCTCAGTGGAGAACGGGATGGATTCGATATTTTCTCTGTCAACTTCTACCACTCAAGCTATTTACCCACAGTTTATGGTGTAGTCTTTAAGCAGCCTGCTGTAACAGAGGTTAGAGGTTTTTCTCTGGTTTCCATGGTTAGAATTCCTGCTCCATGATTGCAGTCATGGGATTGTTGTCTATCACATGACGGTGTATGTTTTGACTCCACAGAGTGGGAAGTGACAGAGACAGGATGTTTGTGTTACTGTGTTCTGTGAAGTGGGACTATTGTCCTTTGTTTTCTCTCTCTTTGCTGTCTGATGCTAGAGAGAGAGGGAGTCATGTTGCAGTGCTCCGTGTTTGTTTATATGTAAATAAAGTAGATTAGCCAAAATGCTGAGTTGCTGAGGTCTGTTACGCAAACTGCAAACACTCTGCAGATCCCTAAGTGTGCCGATGCCTGTTGGCATTGGTCGCTGTGATGTTCGGACTGAAGAAAGCTTTTGAAGCTCCCGAACAAAAGACCAGGAGGGAGAGAACATGCCAGTCGGGCATATGTCTCTGCCAGGGTCCTACTCGAGTGTAGGCCGAGCTCCTGACAACCCTGACATTTACCGTTGGACCATGACTGTTCATTTTAATATAAAATGCAATCGAGGCCTAGGTCCTCTAACTCTAACAGTGCCACCTACTGAAGAACATTGAGGGGGGCCTGATGTCGCTCCACATCCTGGTTCTCAACAGTGAGGGATGGGTGGACATCTACAAAAAAATAAGATTAAGGAGCCCAAAGAACTTCAGCCCCCTGGAGCCAGCACCTATACTCTAACTTCAGTCAGCCATCTTAGCAACAGCAACAACATGCCCCACCACCCATGCTGCCTCCTATAATTATCATCTCTTTATCTTTACAGAATTCCACCCACCCCATGCCCTGCCTCTTCTCTGCTACATAGCGCTCCCTTCTGAGGGCACTTTGCAAGAGAAAAGGAAGCATTCTGGGGCCAGGCTAGCATTGGCCACAGTGTAATATGTAGTTCGGCCCTCAGCCAATTTCTAGAAAGGGAAACTGTTACCTTTCCCTCATGCTTTATGTTTTTTTTGGGGTGGGGAATATTAACATTGTGTCTGATTTTGTCCGCAGTACACCTCAGCCTCTCAACGGTCAGTTAGAATCTGGCTGTTCTGGGCTACCATGTTAACAGACTGCAAACCTCGGAGATGCTATCTCTTCAGATTGTATAAACGAGATGCTTTCTAGGCCTTTTCCTGTCATTCATATATATTATGTATATTATGTAACATGTTGTGTGTGTTATTCTGGTAATTTAAAAAAGTATGACTGCTCTCAGCTCTGAGTAAATTCTGGCAAATTAAAAAGCATGACTGCTCTCAGAGCAGGGAGCAGTCATACTTTTTAATTTACCAGAATAACACATACAACATGTTACATAATGAGAACAGCATCTCTATCAGAGCTGTGCCAATAATGAAGGCAAAGTCATTTATGTAAGTGGCCATGCACAGTTACAGCAACAGAGGCAGTGGGAGGCTTTAAGTGACTAAACAGGAACTGTAATCTGCAACACTGAATTTATGAATTGCTGTGGATGTGTTCTGATGACTAATGATGTACTGATCAATAGGGACTTAACTAATGGATGGAGGAGGTTCTCCAAACTGATAATACAAAGAGAAGGGGGTGGGGGAGAGGAGGAGGAGAAAATACTCAAGCCTGAAGAACATTTTATTCCATCCCCAAGAGGGGGTCTTTAATGACTCTCAAACAAGGACTTTACTCATAGCTGCTGGAGATGAAAGGCAGGGAGAAGGGACTCGTTTTTCCTCTCTTTGGAGAACATCAAAATGTGATTATAGAAAGGCAGCTCCCAATAGCAGAGATGTGTGAACTCCCTTCCAGAAACATGAAAAGGGGATTCGTGAGTCACGCATACACCCTCCTTTTTTGTGTGCTTCCTATATTGTGAAGAGGGACATGGTGGCACTGTGGGTTAAATCACAGAGCCTAGGACTTGCCGATCAGAAGGTCGGCGGTTTGAATCCCAGCGATGGGGTGAGCGCCCGTTGCTCTGTCCCTGCTCCTGCCAACCTAGCAGTTTGAAAGCACGTCAAAGTGCAAGTAGATAAATAGGTACCGCTCCGGCGGGAAGGTAAACGGCGTTTCCGTGCGCTGCTCTGGTTCGCCCAGAAGCAGCTTAGTCAATCTGGCCACATGACCCGGAAGCTGTACGCTGGCTTCCTTGGCCAGTAAAGCGAGATGAGTGCCACAACCCCAGAGTTGTCCACGACTGAACCTAACGGTCAGGGGTCCCTTTACCTTTACCTTTTTATTGTGTGAATCTGCAGGGCAGCTTGCTCATCTGGCTTCCGAATGCCAAGTGTTGCTGCTGGCTCCCAAGAGGGCATGGGGATATAGGAAGCAAGGTCAGACACGGAAGCAAATCGGATTGGCTTCACTGTCGTGTTCACACTATGAGGATCTGCCTGCACCTTGCCCCTCCCCTGAACCAGCAGTGATAGGTTTAAAAAAAAAGGTAAAGGACCCCTGGACGGTTACATCCAGTCAAAGGCGACTATGGGGTTGCGACACTTATCTTGCTTTCACGCCAAGGGAGCCGGCATTTGTCCACATACAGCTTTCTGGGTCATGTGGCCAGCATGACTAAACTGCTTCTGGCACAACGGAAGCCAGAGCGCACGGAAAGACCGTTTACCTTCCCGCCACAGCGGTACCTATTTATTTACTTGCACCAGCGTGCTTTCAAACTGCTAGGTTGGCAGGAACTGGGACAGAGCAACGGGAGCTCACCCCGGCACAGGGATTCAAACTGCCGACCTTCTGATTGGCAAGCCGAAGAGGCTCAGTGGGTTAGACCACAGCGCCACCCATGGCCCTACTCAATGTTGGGGAGGAAGGTGAGCAACACTACATTACCCTGCTAACCGCTACTGCCTGAAAAGTTCTCCATTTTCTAAAGGCCTGGTTCAGTCATCTGCCTGGGCAGCAAGTTACATGACTGAGGTGTGTGTCCATCATGCATCATATGATGAGCATGTTCTACCCAAAGGCCCATTAATCTCATTTCTGCAGTTCTTTGCCCTAAAAAAAGAAGCAGGAGTTGGCTGTTGCAAGTCATATCAGTAACAACAACAGCCACCTCCTTTTCATCTTTTCTCATCAACATAACTTCAGTCTTGCTTCTATTGACCCTGGGAGGTGTTTGGCCTCTGCCACAGTTGTAGTGAGTCTACATACTTGACCAGGGAACGATAATGCTGCCTTGTAATGTCAGTCCATCGAGACTGTTGGAAACTGCTGAAAATTAGAGACCAAATGGAAACATAATTCTCTAGTCCTCCTCTTTTTGGTGTCTCTATGGCCAACTTCTTAGTCCTGTGCAGATGACAATTCTGGGGATAGTGAAAAGAGAGGGAACATGATTTACTTGCTGCCCCCTCTATATGTGGACTAGTGGGGAGTGCCCGGTGCCACATGGGAATTTTTGGAAACCGAAAAATAATGTGATTTTTATGTGGATAGTGTGATTTGTGAATTTGGACCCGCCACACAAAAAAACTGGATTAAGTCACACCAAAGTCATGATTTGGTCCACCATCTTTATTCAAATTGGCAGCTGGCATCCAAACGTCAACGAAGTCCACCAGCTCTACTCCAGGAACTCTTGTGCAGAGTTTGGTGATGATTGCTTGAGAGGTGGCAGAGCCGATATCAAAAAACAGGTGAAGTCATGCCAAAGCCACATTTTGGTCTGCCACCTTTATTCAATATGACAGCTAGCATCTGACATCCACAAAGAGTGCCACCCCCACCTTGAGAAGCCATGTTTGGTGAAGACATCTCGAGAGGCGTCCAAATGCAGAGAGAACAAACAAACAAATGGAAAAACCACTTTCCAGAATATATAGTAGATTGAATCTTTCTCCCCACACTCAGCCTACATTCACACAAGATACATGCGTATAGGCTCTGTGGTGAACCAGTGATTGATGTATAGAGGTCACAGGGGGACACTGGCGTGGTCACCCTCCCTAAACCCATTAGGCCCTGATTTGTCATCTGCACATCTTTGCTGGGTTTCTGTCGTGTATGCATGTGTACCGTGAGTAAAAAATGGGTTGTTGTGCAGCAAGGGAGCAGCGTGAGATTTTATTTTACAAAAGAACTACTTTAAATTGAGATGGCATTGTGCAGATCCAGTTCATAGATGAACTCCTTATAAAGTCACAGGGGGGGTTGGCATAATCCTATCAAAGCCACTGTAACTCAAGAATTAGACTTTGCTAGAGCACTGCTTTCCTGCCCATATGAGGACTGTGTGCACATGTTTTGCCTGGCAATTCAGCCATACATCGATCACCACAAACCATAAGATAGATCTCATTTTGTTCTCTCTAGGGAACACAAAATGTTGACAAAGGGAACAGCATGTTCTGCACATTAACTGGCTAGAGGCAATTCTATTATCTATGAAGGATTACGCACGGCAGCTAGTAACCATCTGCATTGTATTTACAAAAGTAACAATTGGTTTCTCTCCTATTGCCTTGTTAACAATTTAAGACAAATTAGCTTTATTCATGCATTATTATTATTTTTTTAAATTAAGGACAATCTAATTATGTATGCTTTTTATATTTAAAGAGTTGCCTTGCTTAATACAAAATCACGACAGCTTACCCATCAAAATATAGCATGAATTGCTAGCAACAGGGAAAAGAAAATTGCAAACAATTGTAAGAATAACCGTATCATTACCCCAAGTCACTGTTTGTTCATCACAATGACGCTGGGGTTTTTTTGTGCTTCCAAAAACTGGAAGTTGAGCTTGCCAAGGAAATTCTATTATATGGAAGCCGGAGAAAGGATGGTCAAAGTCTGCCTCATGCTCTGGCGATTCTTATATCGGCTGAAAATGGTGACACTCAGGGTGGGCACGAGGTCTCATCTGGAGAAACTGGTTTACGACTGAAAATACTGTTCCTTGCATAGGAGAAAAATAAAAAATAGAGCTAGGCTTATGATGTTTCCACCCAGAGCTACTGATTATTTCTGTTAAGCACATCGCAAAAAAAAAATTGCTTTTGGTATTCTTTTAAAAAATCCTAGAATGTTACGCATCTCAAAATGTTGAGGAACTATGCCCATAAACATATATTCCATTTTGACTCCCCCCCCCCTTGTGGATCTTAATGTATTGTGGTACCTTGGGTTACATACGCTTCAGGTTACATACACTTCAGGTTACAGACTCTGCTAACTCAGAAATAGTGCTTCAGGATGAGAACAGAAATTGTGCTCCGGCGGCACAGCAGCAGAGGAGGCCCCATTAGCTAAAGTGGTGCTTCAGGTTAAGAACAGTTTCAGGTTAAAAACGGACCTCTGGAACGAATTAAGTACTTAACCCGAAGTACCACTGTAATGATTTCCCCCTCTGCATCTCTTTCATAACTCTATTATTAGGAATCCTTTGTCAAGCCATAGTTCAACTTTTTACTGCAAGTTTTCTGTCAATCCTACCAATGTATGTAATTGTTTACAATAGCTTTTCAAAGAAATTATAACTTTCCCCCATTGTTTATTAAAGACCTGGTTTCTAATCCTTCCTGTAAGTTTTGCCATCTCAGCATAGTTCATCAATTTTGTCTGCCACTCTTCTTTGGTCAGAGTTGTGCCTTCTTTCAATTTCTGGGCTAACAGAGTCCACGCAGCCATGGTCGCATACATAAATAGTCCTTCAGGATCTCTGGTCCTATAATACCTAAAAGAAAAGCTTTTGTTTTCTCAGGAAAAGTTATTTTCAGCATTTTTTGGGTTAATTATACTGTGGTACCTCTAGTTATGAACTTAATTCGTTTCGGAGGTCCGTTCTTAACCTGAAACTGTTCTTAACTAGAGGCGTGCTTTCGCTAATGGGGCCTCTTGCTGCCACTGCGCCGCTGGCACACGATTTCCGTTCTCATCCTGGGGCAAAGTTCTCAACTTGAGGTAACTCTTCCAGGTTAGCAGAGTTTGTAACCTGAAGCATTTGTAACCTGAGGCGTTTGTAACTCGAGGTACCACTGTATATCATTTCCCAGATGTCTTTTAGCGTCTGACATTACCACCATATGTGATAAAAAGTACCGTCTTTTTTTTCTTTTTCTTTTTTACATTTCCAGCACGTTTTAGACTTTGATTTGTACATCTTAGTCCTCCTGGACTTCCTGGCTATTTTTTTTTTAATTTTTTTAAATTCAAAATTATAACAAGACATATTATCCAAAAAGATATCATCCTTGTCCCCCCCCATTTTTCCTCCCTCCCCCTCCCACACAAAACCCAGCCACCCCCCACCCCACCCCCCGACTTCCCTCAGTTCCAGTCTTTGGTTTCTCTAAAAATGCTGTTTTCTGCATGTTACAAAGTTGTATAGATCCTCAAACTATTTAGCTGATTATTATCAATAAAAAGTTTGTGAATGTTTATTCAAAACCTGCCAAGGAGTCCAGTTCGCTTTGTTGCATCTTCAGATACTTTGTAAAGGGTTCCCATTCATCCTTATAGTCACAGCTATCCTTGTTCCGTAGCTTATATATCAGTTTTGTCAGTTCTGCATAGTCCATCAATTTTTCTTGCCATAATTCTTTAGTTGGGGTTTCTTCAGTCTTCCATCCTTGTGCTACCCGAAATCTCGTGGCCATTGTCGCATACATGAAGATGTTTTTCAGCTTTTTTGGCAGGTCTTTCCCTACAATCCCCAACAAAAATGCCTCGGGTTTTTAAACAAATGTTAAATCTAACATTTTCTTCAATTCGTTGCATATCATTTCCTAAGTTTTTTTAATTACCTTACAATCCCACCACCTGGACTTCCTGGCTATGTCCTTCCATTAGATGACAGAGCTGTGTGTGACAGAGCTTGGAAAGTTCATTAAAAAGAAACTAGTTGTAGTTCAAGTTCAATGTACTGGATTCAACTAATGCATTCCACTAATGGAAGTCAGCACCATGATTTCCGCCATTGCAGTGGGGCTGATGTGGTCGAGTCCAGGGGTGGAGCAAGGTGGGTGCGGTGGGTGCAGATTGCCCTAGGTGTCATCCCGGAGGGGGGTGACGTTCGGCTCGCTGCCTGCCCATGAATCCCCCCTACCGCGAGCCATCGGGGGAAGGGAGGGGCACTTTGCTCTTTTGACATCCCTGCACTCCTGGGCTGCTGGAGGAAGAGAAGAAGAAGAGTTTGGATTTGATATCCCGCTTTATCACTACCCTAAGGCGTATCAAAGTGGCTAAGATTCTCCTTCCCCTTCCTCCCCCACAACAAACACTCTGTGAGGTGAGTGGGGCTGAGAGACTTCAAAGAAGTGTGACTAACCCAAGGTCACCCAGCAGCTGCATGTGGAGGAGCGGAGACGTGAACCCGGTTCACCAGATTACGAGTCCACCGCTCTTAACCACTACACCACACTGATGATCTGTAAGCAGATGATTTATATAATGACAGGATATCACTCCCATCAGCAATGGTGGTGCACCATTCTGTGCCAACTCCTGCTTCTGGATCCAGCACCAGGGAAGCTGCATGTGGAGGAGCAGAGACACGAACCCGGTTCACCAGATTACGAGACTACTGCTCTTAATCACTACACCACACTGGCATGCAGACAGACAGAGAGAGGATGGGAAGGAGGCAGGCGAGTAAACAAGTGAAGGGAGGAGGGAAGTAGAAAAGCAGGAGCATCCTCAACTCAGGACCCAAATCTTGTAATCCCCAAAAAAGCTCAACAACTTTGGCCAACCCTCACTTCAAAAAGCTGAACAACTCCTGGCAATGATAATGGGTAGATCACAACCAGTCCTTTTATACTGTGAGTAGATCATAGTGTCTTGGGAGTCCAACTCAGGGGTCGGCAAAGTTTTTGTGGCTTGGGCGGTTCACAGTCCCGCAGGTGCTGCGGTGGGCCGGAGGTGCGCACATGCACGCATGTGCAAATGCTATTTCCGGCGCTCCTTCCGGCGTGGAGGAGGCGTGCGCAGCTTCCCATTGGCTGCAGGAGCTGAAATGAAATACAAATAAATGACCTTTTAATAATTGGGAGTGCCTTGGAGTAAGTGTTAAGTAGAAAGCTAATCTTGGCTTAGGAATGGTAAGAACTGCATAATGATATTGGCTCTGACCTCTTGGGCTATACTAGATGCATGAAACTTATATTATTGAAGGGTGGTTTTTTTGGTGGGTGGCGGTGGCAAGAATTATATTTAGAGGTTAACAAAACCCCTCGTTTACGCTTTCGTTGCTGTTTTTCATTATAATTTTAAGCACATGCCAACCTGTAGTTAATAGTCTTAATGAATAGATTTCTACCCCAAAATAAAAAGAGCTGATTTCAAATCTAGAATTCCAGGGGAATAAATGTTAAGTGTTTTCTTGGTACCTTGACCCCTATCCCTATTGGGACAGTAGTACTGCTCCACCCCTGAGCCCTAGTAGCTACAATAATTAACATTATTCTATCCCAGAAAAAATCCACATTGTTTTATGAGGTCTCTTTATACCCAGGCTATGCCTGCATTTTTCTCCTTAATGGGATTTGTCATTCTCATCCACTCTGCAGTCTCTCTCTCTCTCTCTCTCTCTCTCTCTCTCTCTCTCTCACTGTAAGAGGGTTGCTCTCTGAATAAATCCTAGATCTTGCTTTTGAGTAAGTGCAGACACCTTTAGTTACTCCAAACATAAACACAGCTTTATTTAACAAATGACAGGCATATATATGAGTTTACAGCTGCCTCTTAATTCTCCCCTAGTGTTCAGTTCCTGTGTTAAAGTATTCTAGTGAATTATTCTTACATCTATATATCTTCTTTTATGCTCTAAGTTGTTTTGAGCGTCCTCTGCTGCTCAGCTTGGACTCTCTTTCCATCTCTATTAATTAATTAATTAACTAACGAACATCTCTTACCTTCAGTATGGATGTTTTCCCCCCAGCATGACTAATGGTGTAATATGAACCAAAAACTACAACTGAAGGAATAATGTAGATTGTAGAATAATAATAATAATAATAATAATAATAATAATGATAATAAGCAAAGTTACTATAGCAAAAACAATACTAATAACACAACACTAATACGGTACTGTTGCATCTTACATGCATTTAACCTGTGTGATTTCAACCATATGCCATTGAAGGCTGGCTAACTGAAATTCAGTGGAAACAAGGCAAAGAGCTTAAAAGCTATATTTATCTATCTATCTATTAGTTTTCAAATTTTAACAAATCCATCCAAATTATTTAAATTTAATACATTTTTTCAAAAACAAAAAAATTAGGTTTCCCACTCCCATTGCAAGCATATTTCCATTACATTCCTGATGTTACCGCTTCATTCTTCGAGCTTAAAAGCTTTTTGGTGATGGGTTCAGGGATGGGCGTAGCCAGGATCTTGGTTAGTGGAAGGGGGGCACCCAAAGTTGTTGAGTGTTTTTTTAGGAAATCAAAGTCGTTGAGCTTTCCTTGGGAAATCACGGGTTCAGGGTTCAAGGCTGAGCCAAGACCTGTTGGCACCTGAAGCGAACCACAAAATGGTGCCTCCCCATTCACTCCCTGAGTGAAAATCAATGTCAGGGGGAAAAAGGGGGGGGGGGGATAAAGATCAGCATTAAGAAGAAGGATGGGAGGAGACTGGCAGAACCACCTATTTGCCAAGAGATGGCATTTGTGTGTGCGGTACTGCCAAGGAAGCAACATGAAATATACTCGGAGTCCTGCAGTGATTCCATGCTCTTTATTGCAGCTTGTAAAACAGTGATTCAATTTCCCCCCAAACCGCAGGCTTTTATATACATTCTTTACACAATGAGTCCCGTCTGATTGGCTGATTCCGCTTCCCTCCTGGAGCCTGATTGGTCTTCTCCTGCAGGCCAATCAGTTGTTGCATTCTACAATCCTACCAGCCTAATAGGCTGATTAACTTCCTCCTGGAGCCTGATTGGTCTTCTCCTGCAAACCAATTACAAAATCATAGAAACAGGTCGAATCAACAATGTAATTGCACAAAATATCTTTATATTCCACAATCGCTTGTTTCTGTTTTAAAGAAATCAATGAAATAAAAATGAATGTATCATTTGATTTGGCAGAAGGGTAGGCTGGTAGATGGGTGGGAAATAAATTATATTCACTTCAATTTCTGTGCCTTTAGATCAAATTCCAGAAACTCCCCCATTAGATATTTGTTAGGTTCAGTATTTGTGATCAAAGGAGGAGGAGGTGGTTTTTTTTATCTGAACACGGCAAGGCACTGATGAAATTGCAAATCACCTTAAAGAGATTTTGACCGCAAGAGGCAGGCAGCTCCGCCAGAACTGTTTATAGTCTGTTCTGTAACACTAATAAGCTAAATGCTTGTATTCTGCTCTTGTTCATTTTGTTTGGTAGTTCCTGTTAACAACTGGGCCTTTTCTTTTTCTTTTTTTAAAAAAGTCAATCTTGAACATCTGAACACTGGCTCCAACTCAACTATCCAGCTTAATTACAGAAGGATATAAAATTTTAACACCTATAAATGGCCTCTTACTTTGCCTATAAACTTGAGACACTGCAACAGAGGAGTTATTAAGAGAACAAGACTGGAGGTGGGGGCTAGGAAAAAGAGAACACGTTAGCTTTGAGGTGCAGCAAACTCCACTGTGCACCTATGAATGAGGGAGGACTCATTCATCCAACGTTTTTTCTCTCTTCAAACTCTAAGGTCAATTAGGTGAATGGTCTGTTTCCTTGCAGGTCAGTTTTTCCTGTAGCAAATCTATTGCCTCCATTAGTCTTAATGCCTCAAATTTGCACTTGTGGTTGGAATAGGTTTTTATCCCCCATTCCCACCGCATTTTTTGCACAAATAAAGGGAGGCCTTGATAAATAAAATGTGTGCATTTGCTCATACGTTGCCAAGCCCTTATTAAAGAAACTGGTAATCAATATTAGAATCAGATCAATATGATTAAGAAATACACGAACTATAAATAACAGGTGGTACATAACATTATTATAAAAAGGGAAAGGAAATGGCGTTGGCACCGTAGATTAAATGTCAAAACATTGAAAAACTATATTCTGCTTAGAAAGAAAGGAATTCCTTCTGCAGGAATCGGTCAATTTGCTTTTTTGCTTGAGGTGAAATTCGGGTGGTAACTCTGATCAGAACATGATAAAGTGCGAAGTTATTGGTCACTTGGTTTGAAAATACTGATACTTCTCCGGAATTGAATTGGGAAATCTATGAAGGGAACACCGTGTTGTCTCTTTCCACACTGGGGCCATTTAGTGAATTAGCTGCCGCAATTGGTTGAACTGAAATCAGAAGCAGTCAAAATCCTATAATGCCCATATGGGCAAGATTGTAAGTATGTTTACTCAGAAGTAAACCCCACTAGGTTCAATGGGAGCTACTCCACCTGAAGTGTGCTTAGAATTCAATCACAAAGGCATCTGCATTTGGTGGGGTTTACTTTTTTATTTTTTCGTCAAACCTTTTTTATTAAGTTTTACATTGCAAATTTAAATTCAAATATTAAACATCAGCATCACCATTTAGGATTCTCTGAATCCTTCGACTCCCCTCCGCCCTTCCATGGTTACCATTATCAATCTTTTCCAACCGCTTCTCTTATTTTCTCTATTTTTCCTTAAATAATCTATTTCCCCCATACTTTTTAGTACATTACAAGCGTAACTCAAACCCTGCCAAAGTTTATAGTGGTTTACAGTGTTCTCTTAAATACATTGTAATTTTTTCCCATTCCTTCTTAAAGTTCTTCTCTTCTTGTTTTCTGATTTTGCCGGTCAGCATTTGGTGGGGTTGAAAGCAGCCCTGCCGCAGCTCCCAACCTTTGCATTTTTTAAAAATGGGCCCTTTAATTGAACGTTTCCTATTCCTTTCTGTTGACTGGTCTCTAAGTAATTTTATTTCTGCAGCTAACAACAACAACAACAATAACAATAATATTTTATTAGAGCAATTGTGCTTCAGCGACAAAAGAAAATGCAACCTTTTTAAAAATAGTGTAGTGATTAGAGGGGCTGATTAGGACTTGTGAGACCAAGGTTCAAATCATGACTCAGCCATGCAGCTTACTGAGTGACCTTGGGCCAGTCACTGCCTAACCTAGGCAGAGGGCAGAGGGCCTTCTTGGTAGTGGCGCCCGCCCTGTGGAACGCCCTCCCATCAGATGTCAAAGAAAAGAACAACTATATGACATTTAGAAGACATCTGAAGGCAGCCCTGTTTAGGGAAGTTTTTAATTACTGATTTTTTAAGGTATTTTAAATCTTTTGTTGGAAGCTGCCCAGAGTAGCTGGGGAAACCCAGCCAGATGGGCGGGGTAGAAATAATAATAATAATAATAATAATAATAATAATAATAATAATAATTATTCCTACCTCACAGGGTTGTTTTGTGGATTAAATAAGGAGGGGGAGAACCATGAGCTTCCTTAAGAAAAAGGAGAGATGTAAAAAAAAAAATTGACGGACTATGCAGAACTGGCAAAACTGACATATAAGTTACGGGACAAGGATAACTGTGACTTTAAGGATGAATGGGAACCCTTTACAAAGTATCTGAAGACTCAACAAAGCGAACTGGACTCCTTGGCAGGTTTTGAATAAACATTCACAAACTTTTTATTGATAATAATCAGCTAAATAGTTTGAGGATCTATACAACTTTGTAACATGCAGAAAACAGCATTTTTAGAGAAACCAAAGACTGGAACTGAGGGAAGTTGGGGGGTGGGGGTGGGGGGGTTTTGTGTGGGAAGGGGGGAGGGAGGAAAAATGGGGGGGGGGAACAAGGATGATATGTTTTTGGATAATGTGTCTTGTTATAATTTTGAATAAAAAAAATTAAAAAGAAGGAAAAAAAGAAAAAGGAGAGATGTAAATGCAACTGTCTGTCTGTCTGTCTGTCTGTCTGTCTGTGTCTGTCTGTCTGTCTGTCTCTCTCTCTCTCTCTCTCTGAAATTAAAACAAATCCATGCCACAATTCTAACAGCACTATGCATGTGCAGTTAGAAGCAAGTCTACATACAGCAGTGCTCTGTCACCTGTGTTTTAACTCTCTCATTTTTGTATATGCCAGTGCTTTAACAAAGTGAATATGTATATGGCGGGGAGAATTAGCTGAAGCAGAGCTGCTTCAAGCTGCCATGGAGGCACAGGTTAAATCCGTGTCCAGGGCAGCTGTGTACCAGCTCCATCTGGTACGTAGGCTGAGACCCTATCTGCCCGCGGACTGCCTTGCCAGAGTGGTGCATGCTCTGGTTATCTCCCGCTTGGACTACTGCAATGCGCTCTACGTGGGGCTACCATTGAAGGTGACCCGGAAACTACAACTAATCCAGAATGCAGCAGGCAGACTGGTGACTGGGAACGGCCGCCGAGACCATAGAACACCGGTCTTGAAAGACCTACATTGGCTCCCAGTACGTTTCCGAGCACAATTCAAAGTGTTGGTGCTGACCTTTAAAGCCCTAAACGGCCTCGGTCCAGTATACCTGAAGGAGCGTCTCCACCTCCATCGTTCTACCCGGACACTGAGGTCCAGCACCGAGGGCCTTCTGGCGGTTCCCTCACTACGAGAAGCCAAGTTACAGGGAACCAGGCAGAGGGCCTTCTCGGTAGTGGCGCCCTCCCTGTGGAACGCCCTCCCACCAGATGTCAAAGAGAACAACAACTACCAGACTTTTAGAAGACATCTGAAGGCAGCCCTGTTTAGGGAAGCTTTTAATGTTTGATGTATCATTGTATTTTAATATTCTTTTGGAAGCCGCCCAGAGTGGCTGGGGAAACCCAGCCAGATGGGCGGGGTATAAATAATAAATTATTATTATTATTATATAAGATGAGAAAACATGAATCTTCACCCGATAGACTCTCCTTGCCGATGAATTTAATTATTGGGATTTCCATTAATACATCAGGACTTTATTATGACAGATAAGTGTGCAAACATTTGCTACAAGGTGCAGCCATGTCTGGGGAAGCTTGCAGTCGAAAAAATTGGGACAGCCGAGGAGACTGAGCCAAAATGAATAGCGAACACAAGCTTATTGAACTGAGTTATATTTGAATAGATTGTGTAAGGCCTTGTTCCTTGAGGACAACTACTCCTAACATCACAGGAAAAAGTCTCTCTTAATGAAGAAGATTGGAGCCTTTTCTGACATGCTAGTGATTTCAGATAGAATTCATACTTTATTCCAGGCTAGATATTTCAGGAAGCTTAATTTGTCAAGAATGTATAACTTGCTGCTGAAATGGAATACTCAAGATGAAACGGTAAAATCGGCTATGATTAAATGGGCACAGGACGTAGGACATAACATTATGTTTGCTGACTGGGAACAGTTATGGACCACAGGTATGAAATTTACGGCATGTAATGCCTTAAGAGAGAATATTATGAAAATGATATACAGGTGGTACATAACCCCAGTCAAGCTTGCGAAAATCTATCATTTGCCCGATAACAAATGCTGGAAATGTAAAGAAGTTGAAGGTACATTTTTTCACCTTTGGTGGACGTGTCCAAAGATTAAGGTCTTCTGGGAAATGATATATAATTAATTAAAAAAGGTATTTAAGTATACCTTCCCTAAGAAACCAGAGGCCTTTCTCCTGGGTATAGTCGGCCAAATGGTGTTAAAAAAGGATAGAACTTTCTTTATGTACGCAACAACAGCAGCAAGAATACTCATTGCAAAGTATTGGAAGACACAAGAACTTCCCACGCTGGAGGAATGGCAGATGAAACTTATGGACTATATGGAACTGGCTGAAATGACTGGTAGAATCCGTGACCAGGGAGAAGAGTCGATGGAGGAAGACTGGAAGAAATTCAAAGACTATCTTCAGAAACACTACAAAATTAAGGAATGTTAGAGTGATGTTGGACTGAAAACAAGTGGTTTCCAGCTGCACAGGTTAAAGTTATGGAAATTTGATATTAAAAGGGAAAACTTTAAAGTTATATGATATTAAGATCAAGGACTAGGTAAAAAAAAAATTGAAGTTATATATTTTAGCATTTTATTAAATTAAAGATTGGGAGTAAAAAAAAAAGTGGAAAAGAAATTGCTGAACAAACAATGTGGACTGGAATACAAAGGAGGGAGGTTTGAGGAAGTCTAGAAAATAAGTCACGTAAAATTGGAAATGGAAAAGAGAGTTCGTTTTTAATTGTTGTGTTTTGTGTTTTTATTGTTAAGTTTTGTATTATTTTTATGTGAGTTTTTCTGTTCTTTTTTTGTGTTATGTTGTTTTAAACTTTAATAAAAATTATTAAAATAAATAAATAAATAAAAAATAGATATTTCAGGAAGCTTATTGTAAAGGAAATGTTGTTACATCAAAACATTTGGATGAAGAAAGCGTTTCTCTCTTTTATCAGGCTGGGATAGGTTTTATAAGCTGTTGTACATACGTCTGTATAACTATACACCCCAAGGGTGCAAATTGTTTCTTGAGTGTATGCAGATACTTTTTTGATATTGATGATAATAACTTTATTAATTGTTTTGCTGAGGAGCACAGAGCAATCTAGTTCCTGGGTAGTCTAACTATTCAGGTAGTTTATAAATCAAGAGCGATTTAGTCGGTTCTAAAATGCTAGTAATCAAAGTCCTGTCCTTAGGGGGATGGAGATATCAGAGCATGCCCAGAATAATAACAATAATAACAATAACAATAACAATAACAATAATAATAATAATAATAATTTATATCCCGCCCTCCCCAGCCGAAGCCAGGCTCAGAGCGGCTAACAACAGTAAAAGTAACACAGTTTACATAAAATCACAATCAATTAATTGAAATACATTCTAAGATCAATTCATTCTAAGATAAATTCAGAATCAAATTAATGGCAATCATTGGGCTAGAGTTCTATGAGGATTGCAGAAGGAGAGAGGGGGTCAGACTGTGCCTTGGCCAAAGGCCTGGTGGAACAGCTCTGTCTTGCAGGCCCTGCGGAAAGATGTCAAGTCCCGCAGGGCCCTAGTCTCTTGTGACAGAGCGTTCCACCGGATCGGGGCGAATGAATGAAAGAAGGTGTCAATGAGGTTCTTTCATGGCCACAAGAATGATAGAATCATAAAGCTGGAAGATATCATGGAAGCCATCGAGCCGACCCACCACCTCTGCTCAATGCAGGACACAACTACAGTGAGGGAGGGGACAGAATCTGTTTGATGGGCCTTACCTCCCCTATCACTCATGGTTTCAATTTGACAGGGGTCAGGGCCTGTCAATCATGTGATGTCACAGTGACATCAGATGATGGGGAGCTTTGAAGTGCTGCCCATCAGCTGTTCATCAATACTTCAACTTGCCCAAGAAAAAACTAATGCAATATAAGATGGGGAATACCTGGCTTGGCCATAGTACATGCAAAAAACAATCTAGAGGTTTTAGGAGACCACAAGCGTAACATGAGACAACAGTATGATGCAGCAGTAAAAAAGGCTAATGCTGTTCTAAGCTATATCAACAGAAACATAGTGTTCAGATTGAGGGAAGTAATAGTTTTGCTCTATTCTGCCTTGGTCAGATCACACCTGTGTCCAATTATGAGCAATACAATTTAAGAAGGATGTTGACAAAGACTCTCCTCCTGCAAAGAGGGGAGGGGTTGTGGGCGGGATCCGATCTCCGCCTCAAGCAGGGGGCGTTAGCCCCCTGCCACCCACTCACCTGGCTGGTGCACCACGCCCACGGGCAAGCGCCCAACCAGGCGGCTTGAAGGGGGCGTGGACAGCAGCTTAACTTGTTGCTGCGCCAGCCACGCGGTCTCACTTTTCGCCATCCCTTCGCGAGTCACCCACCCTCCACTCCCTCAGAGCTCAGGGTTTCAATTTCTCTTTTGGCCTTGCTATGGACCTTAGGTTGGTCGCCCAGGTTGTCCAGGGGGCCTGGTAGGAATTTTTCCGTTTGGCATTAGGCTTTGTGGTTTTTTCGCCTACCTCGTAGCAACCATCACAACTTTCGTGGTATTGGTGGGTAGGTTAGGCATTGGAATGTGTTTGTGGTGGTGGAAGGGCTAGGTGTGGCCATCGCCTACACCTTCAATTTTGGGTATTCCGTTAAAGGAATCCGGCGGTCGTGGATCCTGTCCGATGCCTGTGTGGCGGGGGGCCATGGCACGACCCTCGGTGACATCAGGGGAGAGCTTATAGTTGGATTAGCATCAATGGGCTCCACCTACTGGTGAATAACCCCCCCCTTTTTAGACTCACCCCTCTCCGAGTGGGTGGAGTCAAGTCACGTGATCCAATGCCTAAGCCAATACCTTTTCACTTGCTGTAATCAATAATGTTGTGGCCTTTTCTTGCCCATTGACCTTATATCATGTGTCCTTGTGTCTTCATTTCACTAAGCGGGGATCGGGTCCTCGAACCACAAGTTGGAATGTGGGTTGAGAAGGACAACCAAGATGACTGAGGATCTGGCAACCAAGCCTTCTGAGGAACGGTTGAAGGAGTCGGATATGGTTTAGCTTGGATAAGAAGTGACTGAGAGGAGATATGATAGCCATCTTCAAGTATCTCAAGGGCTGTCACATGGAAGATGCAGCAAGCTGGTTTCCCCCTGCTCCAGAGGGTAGGATGCCTTAGTTGAGATTCCGCATTGCAGGCTAGATGATCCTCAGGGTCCCTTCCAACTCTATAGTTGTATGATTCTGTGATTCTACACTTATATCTGCTGCTGTGCCCACTTTTGTCTGGAGTCAGGTGTCAGCGATGGGGTGGCGCTTTCTGTTCGCCAGGGGCTTTTTCAGCCAGAACTCACTGGAACTCAGTTCCGGCACCTCTCAGATGGGCGTCATTGCCATTATAAGAGAATAAGGGAGGCGTTCGTAGTGAGTTTTGGGACCTCTTTTTCTAGAAAAGTAGCACTGGCTAGAACCTTTACATGTAATTTTATGAGCTACAGTCGTACCTTGGATCCCAAACGCCTTGCGAGTCAAATGTTTTGGCTCCCGAATGCCGCAAACCCAGAAGTGAGTGTTCCAGTTTGCGAACTTTCTTTGGAACCCGAATGTCCGACGTGACTTCCGTGGCTTCTGATTGGCTGTAGGAGCTTCCTGCAGCCAATCGGAAGCCGCACCTTGGTTTCCGAACATTTTGGAAGTTGAACGGACTTCTGGAATGGATTCCGTTCGACTTCTGAGGTACGACTGTACTTCCTGTATACTAGCATTCCCCAAGATGGTGTCCTACGGCTGTTTTGGACTACAATTCATTATCCCTGACCATTGACTGTGCTGACTGGGGGTGATAAGAGTTGGAGCATAACAACATCTTGTGAGAACAGGATGCTGGACTTGATGGGCATTGGCCTGATCCAGGCAGGCTCTTCTTATATTCTTCACATCTGGAGGGCAGCAGGTTGGGGAAGACTGCTATATAGTGACTCACAGGCTCAGGCTGTAAGTTCATCCCTCAAAGTTGGTGGAACAGTTTGAAAAGTGCTCCAAGAAAGAGTTTTCAAGAAAGGATGAACAAGTTAAATCGGTCATGATTGATTGGGCAAGGGATGTAGGACATAATATAATGATGGAGGACTGGGAGAGGCTATGGAGAAAAGGGGTTAAGTTAAGTTCACTGCATGTACGATGTTAAAGGAAAACATTATGAAGATGATGTATAGATGGTACTTGACCCCTGTAAAATTAGCAAAGATTTATCACAAAAGTGATAATCTTTGTTGGAAATGTAAAGAAAAAGAAGGTACTTTTTTCCATATGTGGTGGACCTGTCCCAAGGTGAAAGACTTCTTGGAGAAAATTTATAATGAACTGAAAAAAATGTTGAAATATACATTTATTAAGAAACCAGAGGCCTTTCTCCTTGGAATAACAGGTGTAGAATTGCCCAAGAAAGATGTTAAATTATTTTTGTATGCCACAACGGCCGCTCGAATATTACTTGCTAAAAATTGGAAAGCACAAGAACTACCAACAGTGGAAGATTGGCAGATGAAGATGATGGACTTTTCAGAGCTAGCTGACCTGACTGGAAGAATCCGCAACCAGAAAGAAGAGGAGCTTCAAGAGGACTGGAGGAAATTCAAGGACTATTTGAACAAATATTGTAATATAAAAAATTAGAAATTACTTGAAAGAAACAAATAGGCCTAGGACAAATTAAGTTATAATTAAATAAATGGGATTCAGAATGTCAAGAAAAGTGATTAAGATGAGTATAATTGGAAAATGTTTTAGTTTAATAATGATATTGGAAAGCTGTTACTTTTAAATTACAAGGAAATTCAGAAGGGAGGGATTTGAGGAAGTCAATCAAGATGTTTAAAAAGTTGGATATGTGAAGAATTAAGTTTGTTATTATTGTCTATCTATTTGTTTATTGTTCCCCCCTTTCCCCCCTCACTTTTTTTCCTTTTTTCTCTCTCTCTCTTCTTCTCTTTTTCCTTTTCTGTTTTTGTGTATTAATCTGCTTTGTGGTTTGTGTTATTATGGTGGAAAAATCTAATAAAATTTTATTTAAAAAAAAGAAAAAGAAAGAGTTTTCCCAGCGTGACATCTGCAAGTTCCTATAAGTAACTTTAAATACTACTACACTTCTGGAATGTCTCGCACTTCTGCTGCTAAATTTAGCTACAGCACTGCTGTTGGTTGCTGATAAGCTAAAATTACATCCCTTTGATTTGCTTGCCATTTAAAAATATTTCAGAGGATTATTACATTTATAATCAGGATTATCACTCTCTTTCCATACTGGATTTAAGTCATGCGGTGGAAGAATGATTTCATACTTGACTATCTTTGTGTTCCCAGACAATATGCATCATAAATTTACCGCCTTACAGAGTAGCTCTGAAGAAACTGGGAGAGCAAATTCATTCAAGATTTTTTAAGCATCATTCATCAGAATGGTAATTTCCTCTGTATACACGCACACAAAACAAGAAGTAAGTTGTTAAAATGAAGTGTCCACTGGATAACCCGCTGAGAATTTATTGGCAGCTGCTGTTATAATCTCCTCATGTTTACGTTATTTGTGTTGATATTCATGTTGACTTTCTGAAATCAGTAGCTGCATGATTAGAGGCGAGGAAAGGAATTCAAATATTATCCACTGGGTTTCTGAAGAGCAAGGATGAACAGTTTTGGGCCTCATTTGATCCTCAGGGTTCTTATGGGCAAATCTGAAGTCTCTGATTAGAATCATGAAAATCTACTCTAATTATCCCCCACCCCAAAGTAATTTTCTGACAGTGCAATTTGCTACTCAGAAGATGAGTCTATTCAGAAGTTTGAGTTCAGTGAGACTTATTCCCCTTGTATAGGATGTCAGCCTTAATGTCATAATGATAAAGAAGTTTTAGTCAGCCTTGATGATAGTATATATTCCAATATGCTCATCATAGTTGTGTGTATTGACCCTGTGTGAACCTCAAATTATGAGGCAACCTGGATTCTCCATGTTTTGGAGTCATATTGTACCATTAACAATACATCTTGAGGCAAATCAGGGGTGTGTCTAAACTTCAAAGGTGTTCTGTGGCCTCAGCTGCTGAAAAAAGAGAGAAACAGAACCAAGTTGACTGGGGAAATTCCCAGAGCTTGAGAGGGGTGGGTTTTTCAATTTGACTTCCAGGGACTGGGCAGAGGAGGAATTGTGGAACCGCCTCCCCAGCCTGACCCTTCCAGAGAAGAGGAAGACAGTTCAGAATTTCAACAGAGGTTTGCGGGAGATCATAGCTCAGAGGCAGATGAGTGGAAAAGTTGGGAAATAATGGGAGAGGAGGAGGAAGAGTTGGCACCAGGGGGGCAGCAGCCGATGGACACAGTGTTTTTAGAAAGCACTGCAGTCCTCCCATCCCAGAACCTGGCGAGTGTTGAAAGTAGGAGAGCAAAGAGCTCAAAGGCAAGAAGGCACATAGCAGCACCCATAGGTAACGTGATGTAGGAGAGATGATGAGATTGACGAATGAGGAAGAGGGAGAGATGGAGGGTGGAGATTCACTCAGGACAACACCATTATCCAATAGGCTGGGTTCTAAAGCCTATCTCTGTAAATACTGAGTAAAAGGGGGGTGGTAAGAACATTCCTTGTCTTTGTACTTCCTGGGCCGTGGGATTCGCTGGCAGCCACCTGACACTGACAGACAGCTCTGGCTTTTAAACACAGTGAAATACTTTCCCAGGGCACTCCAATCACAGTGATCTGCAGGGAGGGATTAAAAATGGTGTTTGTTTCTCATATGCATGTATGATCCCCCGGTGCAAGTCAATGGAAAGATCTTCATTGTATCCCCTAAAACCTGTGAGGGTCAGAAACCCAGCTCCATCAACTCCTTCCCTCTTTCCCTGTGAAAGTCAATGGAGCGATTCATAGGTGCCAACTTCCTGGGGCCCTGGGTGCCCAAGCACCCACAAAATTCCCCATGAAGGCACCGGGCACCCAAAAATTTTGGTGCCCGGGCCATGCACACTGCATGGCACCCATGGCCCTGGGCGTCCACAGTCGCGGGGCCAAGCTGGCACTCCTAGAGGAATCTCTTTCTCTCAAGTAGAAGACTGTATCACTAAGAATCCATGGTTGGGGGCAAACTTCCACTCATCACCATTGACCCTTCACCATCCCACCCACCCCCAATATTTTGGCAGTGTATAGAAGCATCGAAAATTGCTTTTAATGGGATCAAAAGATGACTTACTTCCTCTGGATGCAGCCCAATGCCCTTCCAAACACAACAATTCCAAACATTGACTGGACCTCTCTCCTTTATTGCTGCCTTTAACCAGCAATGCAAACCCGCGTAGTAGACATTTCAGAAAATTCCAGGATGCGTTTTAATCGCTTGGTTTTCTCAAGTTGGGGCAAACGCAGTCCTTTTCTGGAATGGAAACAAAGCCATAGGAAATTCATTCTGCCCTGAGTGGAGATTCTGCTGGTGTTGAACTAGAATCAGTAGGCAGTCCCTCAAAATTAGGTTTATGATCCCATTTGCAAAGAAATAAGAAACATCAATTTAACATAACCATGAGTTGCTAACAAAGGCACTGGCGAGCAATCAGATACTCCAGTCAATTACATATGGCCTTTCATTATTAACAGGCATTCCAGCACCATCGTGTAATGGAGGTTACAGTACATTAAATGCAAATTGTTGTCTGCATGTGTGGTTGACTTAACATTCCTCAATCAGTTTTACTGTTATGCTGGAGGCTGTGTGCTAAATATAGCAAACAACTGCATTGTACTGAAATGGGGAGAGTGTGGTTGTCTGTGAACGATTAATTGAAAGTGGCAGGATTCCAGGCAGAATTTGCAGAGCTTTTCTTTAGTACTTTGGCTGCACTATATAGCTCCCATATTCTCCGCAAGGTAGCAGTGCCAAAGAGCGCTACAGCAAACTTGCCCAGATAGACTACACACATGCATGCCTGATTTCATCATAATTATCCACACCGAGTAAAACAATCAAAGCCAGACCTGTGCAGATGAAAAAAACCACACACCCTAAATAACTGAGGAGCCAGAGTCACATTTCCAAAGAAGTCGAAAGCCAGGAAAATTCATTAGAAATTATCCAGAGAGTGCTTAATGATGCCCAGTGGAGCATGTAGCACAGACAGGGTGTACATTCAGCATCATATGCACTTTTCGACCGATCGCCAAACTTTTGAAAGATATTTACTTTTTAGATGCTCACTAATCTTTCCATGGGGATGCGGGTGGCGCTGTGGGTTAAACCACAGAGCCTAGGACTTGCTGATCAGAAGGTTGTCGGTTCGAATCCCTGCCATGGGGTAAGCTCCCGTTGCTCGGTCCCTGCTCCTGCCATCCTAGCATTTCAAAAGCATGTTCAAGTGCAAGTAGATAAATAGGTACCACTCTGGCGGGAAGGTAAACGGCGTTTCCGTGCACTGCTCTGGTTCGCCAGAAGCGGCTTAGTCATGCTGTGCACATGACCTGGAAGCTGTACGCCAGCTCCCTCAGCCAATAAAGCTAGATGAGCGCCGCAACCCCAGAGTTGGCCATGACTGGACCTAATGGTCAGGGGTTCCTTTACTTTACCTAACTTTTCTATGTGAATAATCTGAGGGAATTCAGTGAGCTGAATTTAGCTATCCTCTGTGATGGTTGCTGCTGTTGATGATGATTTATTAGGGCTGTCATATTTCAAGAGGTAAAAATCCAGACACAAAAACTTTTAGATCTTTTTTTAGGGCAATCGTCCGATAGCCCTGCACTACTACCGAGCCCATATAACAGGGGTAGGCAACCTAAGGCCCATGGGCCACAAGTAGCCCCTGGGGGTCATTTAACCGGCCCATGAGCCACCCCCGAATCAAGCTGCCTGCTCGGTGAGTCCCTGTGCGCTGCGCTAAACCGGAGCAGCGCGGCGTGCGATTTGCTTCCATGGCACCGAAAATTGCATCTGTGCAGACGCAGACGATGGAAATTGAAGACGCACGCCCCCACATGCGCACCCACGAGCGTGTCCAATCCAGCCCATGGATGGAGCCAGTATAGTATAGTGGTTTAGAGCAGTAGACTCATAATCTGGTGAACTGGGTTCGCGTCTCCGCTCCTCCACATGCAGCTGCAAGGTGACCTTGGGCTAGTCACACTTCTCTGAAGTCTCTCAGCCTCACGCACCTCACAGAATGTTTGTTGTGGGGAGGAAGGGAAAAGGAGATTGTTAGCCCTTTGAGACTCCTTCAGGTAGTGATAAAGCGGGATATCAAATCCAAACTCTTCTTCTTCTGCTGCTGGAGTGAACCAGCCCAGGTGAGGTAAACCTTGCCGACCCCTGCCATATAGCAAAGCGGTGTGTTCATCAATATCAATGAGAACAGCACCTGAGATTTCTGTTAGATTTGGATTATGGAATCATTCTGGAAAAGTAGACAATTCTTCTGGCTGTTATTATTTCATCATTATTTATTGAATTTACATGCCTCCCTTCATCCGAGGATCAAAGGGTGGTTGACAAGATAACAACACAAAAATACATAATACAGTGGTACCTTGGTTTGCGTACGTCTTGGTTTGCATATGTTTTGGATTACAAACACATCAAACCTGGAAGTGCGTGTCCCGGTTTGCAACCTTTTTTGGATTAAAGGTAAAGGGACCCCTGACACTAGGTCCAGTTGTGGCTGACTCTGGGATTGCGGCGCTCATCTCGCTTTATTGGCCGAGGGAGCCGGCGTACAGCTTCCAGGTCATGTGGCCAGCATGACTAAGCTGCTTCTGGCGAACCAGAGCAGCGCACGGAAGCGCCGTTTACCTTCCCGCTGGAGCGGTACCTATTTATCTCCTTGCTCTTTGACGTGCTTTCAAACTGCTAGGTTGGCAGGAGCAGGGACCAAGCAACGGGAGCTCATCCCATCACGGGGATTCGAATCGCCAACCTTCTGATTGGCAAGTCCTAAGCTCTGTGGTTTAACCCACAGCGCCACCTGCCTCCCTCTTTTTTTGGATTACAACCCCCTTGGGGGGGGGGATTATGAACATTTTTTTGGGGGGGAGGCCCCATCGGCAAAAGCACGCCTTGGGTTACAACCTGTTTTGCTTTACAAATGGATTGGATCCGGAATGGATTACGGTTGTAAACCAAGGTACCACTGTATAGTAACAAACAGAAAAAAATAACCCTCATTGTTTATTTAGCCAAAGGCCTGGGAAAAGAGGGGTGTTTTTGCCTGGCGCCTAAAGATCTGTAATGAAGGTACCAGGCGAGCTTCCCTGGGGAGAGCATTCCACAAATAAGAGCTAATACAGAAAAGGCCAATTCTTATGTTGCCACCCTCCAGATCTCCCATGGAGAAGGGCCTCATATGATGATCTCAGGATCTGGGTAGCTTCATATGGGAAGAGGTGGTCCTTGTTCAGCTATAGCTCCTATCATTCCTGACTATTGACCAGTTATGTGGCTAAACCACTGAGTTTACCATGTTTTGTACATGCCACCATGGGATCACTTCAGAAAAGCTAATTGTGAAAAGAAAATGCTACATTAAAAGCATGTTAAGATACTGGGAGATTGTAAAAATAATAATAATAGTGGCTCAGAACAGATGTAAAAGACCATTTCCCACAACTGGGTGACTATTACATGTAAAGAGGAAACCCAAAGTTTCCACTTTCACTTTTAAACTAACCACAGTTCCCTGTGATATCTGAACTTGGGGAATTGTGGTTTTTAAAGACTAAGTTTCCGAAACGCTATGTGATTTTGGCTTGTTCTCACTAACTCACTGTGTCCAATTTGCAAAACACATCATGGATAAAATTGCCCCTATATGCTTTGACTTGGACTCTGTACAGATATTGTGTTCAGCCATTGTTTCTGGATTCCGATTGTTTCATTCATTCTGAGGATGTGGCTGAGTTTTGCTATGTGTATTCCTTTTGGAAAGAGCAGATCAGGTTAGTTCACCTTTGCAAAGTGAAACAAATTTCTCTCCCATCTCTACATATAGCTAACTTAAATATCTGAAAGTCTGCTTCTTTCCCTACAGTCCTTTACAGGTGTTAAGAGGGCAGAAGTTGCCCTCTTGATAGTTCTGCCACCCTCAGAATTTTGGGGTGGGGCTGCCCAAGAGAGGGCATTCTGCGTGGCAACTCCTAGGTTGAGGAATTCCCTCCCCACAAAGGTATGTATGGCATCATCATAATATGGTTTTCAGCAGATGCTTAAGACACACCTCTTTACCTTAGTTTTTGACACTTGAAATGTGTTCTTCCTGAACCCAACTTGTTCCTGTGACTGTAGTCTGTTTTAAATGCTTTTAAATGGATGTAACCTTCCCTGGAACCTCATGGTGAAGGGGGGGGGGGAGAAATTGAAGAAGGGCATTGTTGTCTAAACCACTGAACCTCTTGGGCTTGCTGATTGGAAGGTCGGCGGTTCGAATCCCCGTGATGGGGTGAGCTCCCATTGCTCTGTCCCAGCTCCTGCCAACCTAGCAGTTCGAAAGCATTCCAGTGCAAGTAGATAAATAGGTACCACTGTGGCAGGAAGCTAAATGGCATTTCTGTGCGTTGCTCTGGTTTCGGTGGTCTCTTGCGCCAGAAGCAGCTTAGTCATGCTGGCCACATGACCCAGAAAGCTGTCTGTGGACAAACGCTAGCTCCCTCAGCCTGAAAGCGGATATGAGGGCTGCACCCCATAGTTGCCTTTGACTGGACTTGACTGTCCAGGGGTCATTTAAAGGTAAAGGTAAAGGGACCCCTGACCATTAGGTCCAGTCGTGGCCGACTCTGGGGTTGCAGTGCTCATCTCGCTTTATTGGCTGAGGGAGCCAGCGTACAGCTTCTGGGTCATGTGGCCAGGATGACTAAGCTGCTTCTGGCGATCCAGAGCAGCACACGGAAACGTCCCAATCCAGGGGTCATTTATCTTTACCTAATAAATTGGAATAACAACAATACCAATCTGCTGACGAGAGTTGTAATGACAATTGGTCCCCCAGTTTTCTTTGCCTCTTAGTTTTCCTTCACAAAACTTAAGCTCAGTGCACTTTAAGGGATCTTCCTCTTTGGCGATCACTCATAGCTGAGTAAAATTGTCTTCCATAAACACGGTTTTAAAAGTGAGTCTGTAAGTGACTGTGGAGGCCAATTCTGGATCCACAAGTCCTTCCACAGTGCGGACATAGGTCTCCAGGTGGGAGCTGATTATGGTGAGGGTTTGCCAAGCCTGCCTTCCTCTTAGCTTGTTTTTCCCTTTTGTCCTGAGTTTGAGCATCTTCAAAGCCCATGTCACCTTTGGTATTAGAGTGGTTGCAGGCCAGTGTTTCCCAGTTGTTGGTGTTTATTCTACTTTTTTTTTGAGATTTGCCTTGAGAGAGTCTTTAAACCTCTTTTGTTGACCACCAGCATTACGCTTTCCATTTTAAAGTTTCGAGTAGAGTAGTGACTGAATCTGTATCCACTGCCCATGTGCCAGTCCATGACATTATTTCTGCACTTAAACATTGTATCCAAACTTACCATTACTTTAAAACTATCATACTTATATGTTGTGTTTAAATCTACTACTAGCTTCAAACTGTTATTCTTAGCAGAATACACACGTTTTTCATTTCAACTCTTGAGTAGGAATTATTCCTTATATTGAAACTTTTGGCCAGAGTTCTTGATATATCCTTTTCAGTGTAGTCCATGACTAGAGGCTTCCAGATTTCACTGCCCCCGTTACCATTTGCCAATCACCATGGAACTTTTTTGGGCTTAGGTGTGGGATGGGTTTTTGGAAGACACCTGTGTGTGAATTTGTTTTATGTCTGTAGATCAGTGCATGCTGACCAACGCACAGTCTTCACAGTAAGGCTCTATTCCAGTGGCATGAGTATTCACAATGACCGGTAGATTCATATCTGCTGCAGCCTTCACCTGCCTTCACAGCCGTTGTAACATACCGCTTGTGATCTTCCACCTGTTCTAGCATTGAGGACTTCTTGGATCATTCTTTGTCTAGCTCCTCCCCTTTGACCTTACCGCCTTGGGTGACCCTGCTGGGAGTATGAGACTCCTGACAGCTTCACTCACAAAGGCAATAGGAACATGCAAGCCCACTCACCATGAAAAGGTGATGACCCATTAAGGGATCAATGGCCAAGGGAACTTGGTCAATGGTAAGGCATATTCATTACATGCAGAAAATCCCAGGTTACATTTCTGGTATCTCCCGTTAGACCAAGGATTGTAGGTAGCTGTGCTGGCAAAGATCACTGCTGGACAGCAGCTTCTAGTCATAGCTGATGCTCCTAGGACAGACCAACTGAAGCCTTGACTCAACGTAGGATAGCTTTATGTGTACTAAAGAGGAAAGATATTTCAATAGCATGAGAAATGTAAACCAATATCTTCTATTTAATTCCCTTGCATCTTGTTTTCAGTATCCACATACAATTGACATCTGTCGCCTTGCTTTTTAAAAATAAAAATTAAATGTCATCCAAGATGAACGTCATCTATATTGTATCATGAAAGGCAGAGGAGGGGCAGGAATGGTAGGTGGTGGCAATCGCAACCTATATCTCTATATCGAAAGGTAATTTCAGGGCAAAGCTAAACATTTTCGAAAGTGACATTTGAGTCATCTTGTAAATCACATTTAAGGCAACTTTCAACATTACAATTTGCATTGGGCTTGGGCCTGTGTCTACATTTAGATCTGCGCCCCACCGTCAGAAATGTGAAATTATTTCTTTGCTTTGGATACAGAATTGTTAGCAAAGAGTGGCATTTCTCTGGCATTTCGAGATCACGATGCTGTGTGGTGGGCCAAGCAACTTGCTGCAGCAATGGCATCATAATAAGCGGGTATCTTGCTTCGTGCTCTCATTGGGTCCTTTTGTTTGGCTGGAATGTGTTCTTGAGCTAGGATAGTCCCCCTTAGGTGCCGGGATGGAGTGATGTGTGAAATGAGATATTGAAGCCCTGACATCGGTATGGCTGGTGTGTAGCCTACTGTACAATGCTAAGTCATATCTGTTGCCCAACCCACTTTAACCTCTGGCCCTGCCCACAACTAGCATGTGGCCTATGAGGAAATACTGCCTTTGGACTGATAAGGTTTTCCCTTCCTTGTCCTAGAAGGAAGACTACAACCCTCAATAAATTAGTCATGAGACCAACATACCCTCCAACATTTCTGGAATGAAAATAGAGACGTCCGATTTCATAATAATAATTTTATCATTTATACCCAGCCCATCTGACTGGGCTGCCCCAGCCACTCTGGGTGTCTCCAAACATATATAAAAACATAATAAAAACATTTAACATTAAAAAAATAAAAAATCCCTATACAGAACTGCCTTCAGATGTCTTCTAAAGGGGCTACCTTTGAAGGTGATCTGGAAACGACAACTAATCTGGAATGTGGCAGTTAGACTGGTGACTGGGAGCGGCCGCCGAGACCACATAACATCAGTCTTGAAAGACCTACACTGGCTCCCAGTACTGATATAGCACTGATATAGCAGCATAAAACGATTAAAAATCAAGCAATAAAAAGTTAAGGTAATACAGTCGAACCTCGGCACCCGAATGCCTTGGGAGTCGAACATTCTGGCTCCTGAACGATCGAAAACCGGAAATGAGTATTCTGGTTTTCAAACGTTCTTTTGGAGGCTGAATTTCCAACGGGGCTTCCACGGCTTCCCGTTGCCTGCAGGAACTTCCTGCAGCCAATCAGAAGCTGCACTTTGGAAGTCGAATGTTTCGGAAGTCGAACAGACTTCCAGAATGAATTCTGACTTCCAAGCTACGACTGTAATGCATTATGAATGTAAAAAGTAGGATGTCATGTGCCCATCTCCGTTACCAAAAGCATTCCTTAACCCTTCCTTAATGTTAAAAACCATGAGTGTAGATCTGCCCCAGGCCTGGGAAGACCTAGATACAAGCCCCCAACCAACTATGAGTTCTTGTTCAGCATAATCTATCTCACAGGATTATTGGCATTGAAGTCATGTATGTCAACCAGAACTCATTGAAGCTGGGTTGAGAAATAGATGTAATAATGGGATAAACAAATTGGGAATCATATCAAATTGTGCCCTTCTCTGCTCACAGGCTCCATGATCACTGCAGATGGTGACAGCAGCCACGAAATTAAGAGACGCCTGCTTCTTGGGAGGAAAGCAATGACCAACCTAGACAGCATCTTAAAAAGTAGAGACATCACTTTGCCAACAAAGGTCCGTATAGTAAAAGCTATGGTTTTCCCAGTAGTGATGTATGGAAGTGAGAGCTGGACCATAAAGAAGGCTGATCGCCGAAGAATTGATGCTTTTGAATTATGGTGCTGGAGGAGACTCTTGAGAGTCCCATGGACTGCAAGAAGATCAAACATATCCATTCTGAAGGAAATCAGCCCTGAGTGCTCACTGGAAGGACAGATCATGAAGCTGAGGCTCCAATACTTTGGCCACCTCATGAGAAGAGAAGACTCCCTGGAAAAGACCTTGATGTTGGGAAAGATGGAGGGCACAAGGAGAAGGGGACGACAGAGGACGAGATGGTTGGACAGTGTCTTTGAAGCTACAAACATGAGTCTGACCAAACTGCGGGAGGCAGCGGAAGACAGAAGTGCCTGGCGTGCTCTGGTCCATGGGGTCACGAAGAGTCGGACACGACTAAACAACAACTGCTCACAGATTTTTATTCCAGCTGAGGCTTCTATGGGCAGAAATTGAGGGGTGTTCCTTTCCTCCAAAGTCTTTGATACCCTGTAATCATCTTCTGAAAATCCTTTAGAACATTGTGCGAGGTAGTTCTACCCAGGGAAGATTCTGGAGCAGATCATTAAGCAAACAGTCTGTGAGCACCTAGAAAGGAATGCTGTGATCACCAATAGTCAGCATGGATTTCTGAAAAATAAGTCATGTCAGACTAACATGATCTCGTTTTTTGACAGAATTACAAGCCTGGTAGATGAAGGGAACGCAGTGGATGTAGCCTACCTAGATTTCAGCAAGGCATTTGACAAGGTGCCCCATGATATTCTTGTAAAGAAGCTGGTAAAATGCGGTCTTGACTATGCTACCACTCAGTGGATTTGTAACTGGCTGACTGACCGAACCCAAAGGGTGCTCATCAATGGTTCCTCTTCATCCTGGAGAAGAGTGACTAGTGGGGTGCCACAGGGTTCTGTCTTGGGCCCGGTCTTATTCAACATCTTTATCAACAACTTGGATGATGGACTCAAGGGCACCCTGATCAAATTTGCAGATGACACCAAACTGGGAGGGGTGGCTAACACCCCAGAGGACAGGATCACACTTCAAAACGACCTTGACAGATTAGAGAACTGGGCCAAAACAAACAAGATGAATTTTAACAGGGAGAAATGTAAAGTATTGCACTTGGGCAAAAAAAATGAGAGGCACAAATACAAGATGGGTGACACCTGGCTTGAGAGCAGTACATGTGAAAAGGATCTAGGAGTCTTGGTTGTTCAAATATATAACAGGATGTCACATAGAGGAGGGAGAAAAGTTGTTTTCTGCTGCTCCAGAGAATCGGACACGGAGCAATGGATCCAAACTACAAGAAAGAAGATTCCACCTAAACATTAGGAAGAACTTCCTGACAGTAAGAGCTGTTCGACAGTGGAATTTGCTGCCAAGGAGTGTGGTGGAGTCTCCTTCTTTGGAGGTCTTTAAGCAGAGGCTTGACAACCATATGTCAGGAGTGCTCTGATGGTGTTTCCTGCTTGGCAGGGGGTTGGACTCGATGGCCCTTGTGGTCTCTTCCAACTCTATGATTCTATGATTCTATGGGAGCATCATGAGATGGGAGGAATTTTCAAAAGTCCCTCCTCTTTCCATTCTTGGAAGATTCCACTGGAGCAAAGAATCTCCCATAAGTAGAGGGACACAACTGGATGTAACTCATGAGAATGTGATTGCCATACAACATAGCTGAATTTTTTCTTGCAACCGTTGGAAAGCTACTGGTTCTCTCTAAATGAAAAGAAGGAGTCTTGGGATCTCAGCTCCTCTCCCACCACACTTGAACTAAGGAATAATAGAACTGGTGCATAAATTGGAGCTGAACTCCCCCCTCCCCCTAACCAATTAACGGCATTTTACAGGATATGTTGAATCAAGAGATTACTATGGAGATTTGGGTGAGATGTGATTTATATAAGCAAGGAAGCTTTCAAAGGGGAGGCAGGTGGGTGCTAGATACTTAAGGGTGCACCATACACACAATGGGCTTGCTGGAGAATTAACCCCTTCCTAACTAGCCGCGAGCGCCTTCAGTCTGAGAGCTTCACTGTTCCCTTACATTCAGGAGCTGCAAAAACCCCATTGTGGGCACAGTTATTAAAATGGCACCAGTGCAAGCAGTTCTGCTGAGAAGCTTTTGATTATTTCTCAGCACATACAGAACCAAATGTCAGGACTTGCAGGCTGCAAGCACAGTCAAAGCACGATCTGGAAGGCAGACAGAAGATCATAACTGAAGAGACAGTCCATATTAGGGCAAGGGAAGGTGGCAGAACATGCACTGCCAAGCCAAAACACAGGGGGTCTTGGTCCACACCAACATTTTCTTCCCTGCGATTTGCACTCTGTTTGGCTCATTTTGTAAGCAGAGGCACAGATGGGAGCTCAAACGTTCATGTCCTTCTGTTGCCACAGAAGGCTGTCTGCACAAACACACACACTGTCGATGGCCACACAAACACCCCTTTTCAACCCAATACCCTTTTAGTTTGTGGACCTGTCTGCTGCTTCGACACTTGGCCAATCATAAGATATGGCATAAGAGATGCCCTCCAGATGTTGAGGACTGCAGCCCCAGCCAACACCATCATTGGTTATGGATGTTGTCTGCCACATCTGGAAGGCTCCACATTGCCTAGGCCACTTTTCCTGGAATGCTAGCAAGAGGGATCAGGGCAAATACAGCCTTGCCCACAGCCAGCTGAGAGCAGGACTGGGTTCAACCCACCTATAGAAACTCTCACCATCGCCCACTTTCTCTGCCCCAGTGCCAAGAACCTCACCTTGCGGCAGGAGAAAGGAAAGGCAGAAGTGACAGTGATTATGGGTTCATCTCTGAACCCCACCATGTGTTGGGACTAGAACTGCAAGTCCCAGCATCTGTGGCAGGACAGAGGCAGTCATGAATGATTTTCAAATTTCCATCTACATGAAATGCCCTAGTAGCTAGAAACAATATATTTTGATACCATGCTGGGCAAGCTGGAATTTCTTTTAAAGAAAGACAAGAAATTCTTCCCTCCAAACTGCCTAACTCTTAAATAACTTTATGCCATTTACTCTGCAACACTCATTTATTCTTAAGGACAGAATGATTTGCTCTCCTCCTCCATTCAGTGAAGAGAGAAAACATTGCCAACTGCCATTGAGTATATTTTTGACTATCGGATTTGAATTTTTTTACATTGACAGAAGAAATTATAGAATGGAGTCCAGAGGCAGATGGTGTTGTTTGCAACTAGATGAAGCCTACTAAAGAGGAAAATCTGAAGTGCAGTGGGGGTGGGGAATACTCTCCACCTGTGTGAATGGATTATGGAAGTAAGGGAAAAAACGAACTCCGCAATGCAAGCCCCATTGAGAGGTATGCAGCTTGAATTTCAGATGCAACCCAGGCTCCTCAAAGCAAACTCACAGCAACTCACCATAGGTCTATTGGCCCAGACCCTCCAAGCATCCCCATTTTCCAGGGACAGTCCTGGATTTACAGAAGCCATCCTGATTTAATGCCCCACATAGAGCACATTGCAGTAGTCCAAGCGAGAGATAACCAGAGCATGCACTACTCTGGTGAGGCAGTCTGCGGGCAGATAGGGTCTCAGCCTGCGTACCAGATGGAGCTGGCCTGAACACAGAATTGACCTGCGCCTCCATGGACAGCTGTGAGTCCAAAATGAAACCCAGGCTGCGCACCTGGTCCTTCAGGGGCACAGTTACCCCATTCAGGACCAGGGAGCCCTCCACACCCACCCGTCTCCTGTCCCCCCAAAACAGTACTTCTGTCTTGTCAGGATTCAGCCTCAATCTGTTAGCCACCATCCATCCTCTAACCACCTCCAGACACTCACACAGGACCTACACTGCCTTCACTGGTGCTGATTTGAAAGAGAGGTAGAGCTGGGTATCATCCGCATATTGATTTCTCTTTCAGCCAACTGTTTTGCCCTCAACA
Source organism: Podarcis pityusensis (assembly GCF_964106645.2). Classification (NCBI taxonomy): domain Eukaryota; kingdom Metazoa; phylum Chordata; class Lepidosauria; order Squamata; family Lacertidae; genus Podarcis; species Podarcis pityusensis. The sequence continues at coordinate 62,628,000 of NC_138035.1, forward strand.
TTTGGATACAGAGCTAGTATCCGTAAGCTATATTCTTGCTATCTGATTGCTAGGATTCAACATTATTTTCTGAAGTTTGTTTCCGGTATGCAGCCCTGTCTACTTCCTCAATTCTCAAGTGAGTAGGTGTGACTCATGTGATTCTGGAGTCAGATTGGACTGTTAATGAGGCATCTCAAGTCAGGATTAGGGATTCCCTGAAGTCTCAAATTGCTCTGTGGACTCAGGCGCCCCCCAAATGCTGCATTATTTTTTTAAAATTGACCACTGTATTTCTTAAAACAAACAAACAATTAAAATGAAACCAAGCTGATTAAGGAAACAGCCTGAGCTTGAATGGGGAGATGGTGGAGAGATGGTAATGAGGATATTTCGTTTTGACATGCAGGTCTAGGTTTTAATCCCAGTTAATTATTTTCCCAGTGCACTCCAGTCACAGCAATGTGAAGAAGGGATGTGTTGAAGAGAATAATAAAAACTGTGTTTGCTTTTCCCAGGGATCTGTGTTACTTTTGTCAGTGAACTCATCTCTCTTATTCAAACCAATGGAAAGAGGAGAAGAAGAAGAAGAAGAAGAAGAAGAAGAAGAAGAAGAAGAAGAAGAAGAAGAAGGGGAGGAGTTTGGATTTGATATCCCACTTTATCACTACTCAAAGGAGTCTCAAAGTGGCTAACATTTTCCTTTCCCTTCCTCCCCCACAACAAACACTGTGAGGTGAGTGGGGCTGAGAAACTTCAAAGAAGTGTGACTAGACTCATAGAATCATAGAGCTGGAAGAGACCACAAGGGCCATCGAGTCCAAACCCCTGCCAAGCAGGAAACACCATCAGAGCACTCCTGACATATGGTTGTCAAGCCTCTGCTTAAAGACCTCCAAAGAAGGAGACTCCACCACACTCCTTGGCAGCAAATTCCACTGTCGAACAGCTCTTACTGTCAGGAAGTTCTTCCTAATGTTTAGGTGGAATCTTCTTTCTTGTAGTTTGGATCCATTGCTCCATGTCCGCTTCTCTGGAGCAGCAGAAAACAACCTTTCTCCCTCCTCTATGTGACATCCTTTTATATATTTGAACATGGCTATCATATCACCCCTTAACCTCCTCTTCTCCAGGCTAAACATGCCCAGCTCCCTTAGCCGTTCCTCATAAGGCATCGTTTCCAGGCCTTTGACCATTTTGGTTGCCCTCCTCTGGACACGTTCCAGTTTGTCAGTGTCCTTCTTGAACTGTGGTGCCCAGAACTGGACACAGTACTCCAGGTGAGGTCTGACCAGAGCAGAATACAGTGGCACTATTACTTCCCTTGATCTAGATGCTATACTCCTATTGATGCAGCCCAGAATTGCATTGGCTTTTTTAGCTGCGCGTCACACTGTTGGCTCATGTCAAGTTTGTGGTCAACCAAGACTCCTAGATCCTTTTCACATGTACTGCTCTCAAGCCAGGTGTCACCCATCTTGTATTTGTGCCTCTCATTTTTTTTGCCCAAGTGCAATACTTTACATTTCTCCCTGTTAAAATTCATCTTGTTTGTTTTGGCCCAGTTCTCTAATCTGTCAAGGTCGTTTTGAAGTGTGATCCTGTCCTCTGGGGTGTTAGCCACCCCTCCCAGTTTGGTGTCATCTGCAAATTTGATCAGGATGCCCTTGAGTCCATCATCCAAGTCGTTGATAAAGATGTTGAATAAGACCGGGCCCAAGACAGAACCCTGTGGCACCCCACTAGTCACTCTTCTCCAGGATGAAGAGGAACCATTGATGAGCACCCTTTGGGTTCGGTCAGTCAGCCAGTTACAAATCCACTGAGCGGTAGCATAGTCAAGACCGCATTTTACCAGCTTCTTTACAAGAATATCATGGGGAACCTTGTCAAATGCCTTGCTGAAATCTAGGTAGGCTACATCCACTGCGTTCCCTTCATCTACCAGGCTTGTAATTCTGTCAAAAAACGAGATCAGGTTAGTCTGACATGACTTATTTTTCAGAAATCCATGCTGACTATTGGTGATCACAGCATTCCTTTCTAGGTGCTCACAGACTGTTTGCTTAATGATCTGCTCCAGAATCTTCCCTGGTATTGATGTCAGACTGACTGGGCGGTAATTATTTGGGTCCTCTCTTTTCCCCTTTTTGAAAATAGGGACAACATTTGCCCTCCTCCAGTCTGCCGGGACTTCGCCTGTTCTCCAGGAATTCTCAAAGATGACTGCCAGTGGTTCTGAGATCACATCTGCCAGTTCTTTTAATACTCTTGGATGCAGTTCATCTGGCCCTGGAGACTTGAATACATCTAAACTAGCCAAATATTCTTGTACTTTCTCCTTAGTTATTCTGGGCTGTGTTTCCTCTGCTGAATCATTTGCTCCAAATTCTTCAGGTCGGGCATTGTTTTCTTTATCGGAGAAGACTGAGGCAAAGAAGGCATTGAGGAGTACAGCCCTTTCTGTGTCCCCTGTTTGCATTTCACCATCTTCTCCTCTGAGTGACCCCACTGTTTCTTTGTTCCTCCTTTTGCTACGAACATACCCATAAAAGCCTTTTTTGTTGCTTTTAACCTCTCTAGCAAGCCTGAGTTCATTCTGTGCTTTAGCTTTTCTGACTTTGTGTCTACACGTGCTGGCTATTTGTTTGAATTCCTCTTTGGTGGTTTCCCCCCTTTTCCATTTTTTGTACACATCCTTTTTTAATCTTAACTCAGTTAAAAGTTCTTTAGATAGCCACCCTGGCTTCTTTAGGCACCTTCCATGTTTCCGTCTCATTGGTATTGCCTGAAGTTGTGCTTTTACTATCTCCCTCTTAACAAACTCCCAGCCATCATGAACTCCCTTTCCTTTTAGTATTACTGTCCATGGGATCTCACCCAGCACTTCCCTAAGTTTTATGAAGTCGGCTTTCTTAAAGTCAAGAAATTGAGTCCTAGTATGCTTGGCTGCTCCTTTCCGCTGTATAGTAAACTTCAGAAGAGCATGATCACTCACGCCTAATGATCCTTCCACTTCTACCCCACTAACCAGGTCATCAACATTGGTTAGGACCAGATCTAAAATGGCTGTTCCTCTTGTTGCTTCTCCCACTTTCTGGACAATGAAGTTGTCTGCAAGGCCAGTGAGGAATCTGTTTGACCTTATGCTCTTGACTGAGTTGGACATCCAACAAATATCCGGGTAATTGAAGTCCCCCATTACTACTATCTCCCTTCCTTTTGCATGCTTGGCCATCTGTTCCAGGAAGGCATCATCTATGTCCTCCGTTTGGCTTGGGGACCTATAGTTAACTCCCACAATGAGGTCACTGTTATTCTTCTCTCCCTTAATTTTGACCCAAATGCTCTCACTTTGGCTTTGAGGTTCTAAATCTTGGATCTCTTCACAGGTATACACATCCCTGACATATAACGCCACTCCTCCTCCTTTCTTGTCTGGTCTGTTTCTCTGAAATAGATTGTATCCCTCCATTATTACATTCCAATCGTGGGACTTATCCCACCAGGTTTCAGTGATGCCTATTATGTCATATTTAGTTCACTGTACCAAGAGCTCAAACTCATCTTGTTTATGTCCCATGCTTTGCGCATTAGGGTACAGACATTGAAGTCCATTAATCATTCCCCCGTGTCTCTTATTTAAGGATTTTTTCCTCCCACGACTAGGTCTGCGTGCTGTTTGCTAGCCCAAGGTCACTCAGCAGCTGCATGTGGAGGAGCGGGGAAGCGAACCCGGTTCACCAGATTACGAGTCTATCACTCTTAACCACTACACCACACTGGCTCTCTCAGGGAAGAAAAGTGGCTGTACCCCCAATTCCACAATGAGGGGCAGAAGTACACCCCCAAACCCTTGGAGTAACAGGATGCTTGATAAGAGGGTAACATTTCCACCACCCCAAGTTTTCCTCGGGACCCAAGCTCTTCCCCACCCTTCACGATTCCTATTGTACCTACCCTACAACAGTAAAGGCTGCCCCTGTGGGCATGGCAATCACCTTGACATTTGGCAGGCATTGTCTCCTAAGCAGGGGTAATCAGGCCCATAAATTGCATCCAAGCCTGGCAGGAAATGAAAGAGCCTCTCTCTGTGTGTGTCAAACTTCAAATATCTGACAGGCTTAATCCATCCTAGAGGGCCTAGAGGATGCGGGTGGCGCTGTGGGTTAAACCACAGATCCTAGAGCTTGCTGATCAGAAGGTTGGCTGTTTGAATCACCGCGATGGGTTGAGCTCCTGTTGCTCTGTCCCAGCTCCTGCCAACCTAGCAGTTCGAAAGCACATCAAAGTGCAAGTAGATAAATAGGTACTGCTCCGACGGGAAGCTAAACGGCGTTTTCGTGCACTGCTCTGGTTCATCAGAAGTGGCTTAGTCATGTTGGCCACATGACCCAGAAGCTGTACGCCGGCTCCCTTGGCCAATAAAGCAAGATGAGCGCTGCAACCCCAGAGTCGGCCAAGACTGGACCTAATGGTCAGGGGTCCCTTTACCTTTACGTTTAGAGGATCTCTTACTGCTGCACAGTTCTTAGCTTCATGAAATTGTAAAGTTGGAAGGGAGCCTGGGGATCATCTAGTTCAACCCTTTGCAATGCAGGAAGCCCAGCTAGATAATATGTGACAACCTCTTCTTCAAAACCTCCGAAGAAGGATAGCCTTTCATGGGATTCTCTCGTACTGTACTGTCAAACAGCTCTTACTGTCAGAAAGTTCTTCATGCTGTTCATCCACTTCTGTGAAATGGGCAGCGGCCGCGGGGGGGGGGGGGGATACAGCCATTTTAAACTTCTCCATTATAGGGTATGTGCGTGTGTGTGTCCTACCTGCCAACATTTCTCCGATGGAAATAGGGATCTCCTGTTCCATAATGAGCCTTATTCCTAGATAAGTATACATAGGATTGCAGCTTTAATCCATCTGTCCCTCTGGCCTAAATCTTCCTAACCTTTTGGTGCCTTAATACAAGGCTGGGGTTATGCAAGATACCATCACTTTGTTTTATAATAATAATAATAATAACAACAACAACAACAACAACAACAACAATAATTTATTTATACCCCACCCATCTGGCTGGGTTTCCCCAGCCACTCTGAGCAGTTCCCAACAGAATAATAATAATAATAAAGCGATAAAACATCAAACATTAAAAGCTTCCCTAAACAGGGCTGCCTTCAGATGTCTTCTAAAAGTCAGATAGCTGTTTATTTCCTTGACATCTGATGGGAGGGCATTCCACAGGGCGGGTGCCACCACCGAGAAGTCCCTCTGCCTGGTTCCCTGTAACCTCACTTCTTACAGGGAGGGAACCACCAGAAGGCCCTCGGAGCTGGACCTCAGTGTCCAGGCAGAACGATGGAGGTGGAAACACTCCTTCAGGCCGTTTAGGGCTTTTGTGTTGTTTGCATCTAGTTAAAATGAAAAAAATAAACAACAGCAACAACACAACCCATGGCATGGGACTTTAATTAATGCAGATTATTAAGAAATCCCAGCTTTGGCTGAAAGGATATATACTGGTGTGTACTGTAATAATAAACTACTGTACTGAATCTTCTGTCTGCATCTCTCTCTCTCTGTGTGCATATTTTAACACAAAACTGTGGCTAGGAATTACCCATGTGTTAATAATCCTTTCGGCAGACCCAGAGCAAAGGAACCGAATTCCATGTGACAGGCAAAAACTCCCTACAGCAGCAGCAAGCACAGCTGGCTCATGCGCTGCGTCTTCCCCTCGGTTTCCTTAGAAACCATTTGCTGTTGAATGTAATTTTCATTGTTAACAGACTGCATGTGTTTTGCTTCGGAGGCTGGGGTCACTTGTGCAAATGCCAAGCCTTTGTAAGCTTTTTAATCAAAGGGAGCAAAGTTCTCTTATGAGTTTCCTTTACACAGATTTCCTTTTCTTTTTTCTTTTTTAAAAAAACCACCTTAAAAGAATTGGTTGTAATTCGCCTTCAGTGCCGCCGCCCCGCCCCCCCCCCCCAGCGAATTTCATGTTGGAAATTATATCCCTCCACGTTTCAAGCGATACTCAGTTAGGGGTAACTCTTTTGTTGGTTTAAAATAACACTGCCGTATTCAAGCCAGCTGCAGATATTTTAATATCTGAATGGTGCTCTTGGGGGTTCAAAGCACTGCCTAGTTACTACGGTATATTATTATTATTATTATTATTATTATTATTATTATTATTATTTCTATACTGCCCTTCATCCAAGGATTGCAGGGTGGTTTACAATATAAAAGCACAAAAACACATAAGCTAGTAACAAATAAAAACAATACCCTCCTCCAGTTTAAAAGGCCATAGATTGTTTAATTAGCCAAAGGCCTGGGATGAGAAGAATATTTTTTGCCAGGCGCCTAAAGATACGTCATGAAGGCACCAGGAGGCCCTCCCTGGGTGTTGTGACTTGAGTGTTGGACTAGGACATGGGAGGCGGGGATCAAATCACCAACCACTCAGTGATGAAATTTCCTGGGTGATCTTGGGCAAGTCCCTGCCTCTCAGCCTGACCTACCTCATAGGCACAGGCATCTTCCAAAAACATCCCAAACCCCAAAAGTCCCGTGGCAATCAGCAAATGGTAACGGAGGCAGGACCGTGAAATCTGGAAGCCCCTAGTCATCAACCGGCACATGGGTGCTGGATACAGATTCAGTCACTCTGACTCAAGGAATGAGGCAGTCGAGCAGCTAGGCAGCTTTTCCCATGACTGAGCAGCCCTATTTAGGATCTACTCTGCTCGCCCCGAATAGGGGGAGGGACTAGAAAAGGTGCCCTAAAAAATGTAGTATAAACACCGACAACTGGGAAACACTGGCCTGTGAGCACTCCAATTGGAGATAAGCCTTTACCAAAGGTGTCATGGACTTTGAAGATGCTCAAACTCAGGACGCAAGGGAGAAACGCGCTAAGAGGAAGGCATGCTTGGCAAACCCTCACCGTGATCAACTGCTGCCCGGAAACCTATGTCCCCACTGTGGAAGGACGTGTGGATCCAGAATTGGCCTCCACTGTCATTTATGGACTCACTGTTAAGACCGTGTTCATGGAAGACAATCTTACCCAGCCATGAGTGATCGCCAGAGAAGAAGACCTCATAGAGCTGTTGTTGTGGGGATTAAATGAGATGGGGAGGGAGAACAATGTATTTTTTTTATTTTTTTATAAATGATATTTATTCCAAATTTAAGATTACAAAAAAGAAAAAGAAAAACCATACAAAATACAGAAAGAGCTTTAACCATAACAAAACATAAAATAAGCAAATAACAAAAAGACAATAAAATAGAATATAAAAAAGACTTAACAAAAAATATAAAAATGCATTGAATTGAAATAAGACAAAAAACAGATTAAACCTTTACTTAACCCTTTTCCCTTTACTTATTTCCATGACCTCCTCTCACCTCCCAACTTTGTATTCTAGTTCAAATCGTATTTCCAGCAAATCCTTCTAACCTTCTTTTCATTTACATATTTTAACATTAAAATAATGTAATTAATCCTCCTCTATTTCATCAATTTCCATACCTCATTTTTACTTAGTCCATTATATCATGTCTGCCAAAACGACCTAATATTCTTTTTCCAACCTCTTTCTAACATTCTTTTATATTGCAGTATTTTTGAAGATATATTTTAATTTTTTTCCAGTCTTCTTCCATCGACCCTTCTCCCTGGTCTCGAATTCTGCCGGTCATCTCAGCCAGTTCCATATAGTCCATCACTTTCATCTGCCATTCTTCTCGGGTGCGCAATTCTTGTGTCTTCCAGTATTTCCCAATGAGTATTCTTGCTGCTGCTGTCGCATACATAAAGAAAGTTCTATCTTCCCTTCGCACCAATTGGCCGACCATGCCCAGGAGAAAGGCCTCTGGTTTCTTCGGAAAAGTGTATTTCAATACCTTTTTTAATTCATTATATATCGTTTCCCAGAAGGCCTTAATCTTTGGGCACGTCCACCAAAGGTGAAAAAATGTACCTTCATTTTCTCTACATTTCCAACATTTATTATCGGGCAAGGGAGGGAGAACAATGTAAGCCAACAGGAGTTCATTTTGCTTGAGACGCAAACAAACAATATAAATTCTTCACAACAATTCCAGAAAGTTATTCAGTGTTATTATGGGTAGCAGCTTGTGTGGTGGGATGGAGTTGTCATGCTAACTTACGGACGGTGGAGTTGACACTACTTGCCAGGCATTGCAGCTCTGCCCTGCCATAGGAGCTGCTTCTTTTTATCCCCATATTGCAACTGTGGGGACTAACTTAGCCTGGAATGGAAGAGCTTGCCTAAGGTGGCCTATTGAGTTCAAATTTTGAACCAGGGACTTCTTGATTGGTGCCTAGGTCTCTTAGCCCAGGGGTAGGCAGAAGGTAGATCAGACTCTAAAGGTAAATGGACCCCTGACCATTAGGTCCAGTCATGGCCGACTCTGGGGTTGCTGCGCTCAACTCGCTTTATTGGCCGAGGGAGCCGGCGTACAGCTTCCAGGTCATGTGGCCAGCATGACTAAGCTGCTTCTGGTGAACCAGAGCAGCACACAGAAACACCGTTTACCTTTCCGCTGAAGCGGTACCTATTTATCTACTTGCACTTTGACTTGCTTTCGAACTGCTTGATTGGCAGGAGCAGGGATCGAGCAACGGGAGCTCATCCCGTCGCGGGGATTCGAACCGCTGATCTTCTGATCGGCAAGCCCTAGGCTCTGTGGTTTAACCCACAGCATCACCCGCATCCCTACAAAGAATTATTACAAGTGTCCTGTTTTGATCCAAAAGGCTTTACGTGAAACCATCCTCTAGGCAAACAATTTCTTTGACAAGCTACATTGCTGAAGACGACATGGCCTCGTGGCCTTGGTGAGTGACCTGGTCACTAGCTAAATCTCATTAAACTTGAGGCCGCACAGCTCCTGGCTACCTGCCAGCACCGCCGATTCAACTCGCTGCAATGCTGGGTCTTTCTTCTTGTGTGCCGGTGGCTCAGTGGCAGAATCACTTTCATCCTGGTGAGAGTCCTCTAAACAAACAGGCCTCTTGCGTGGATTGGTCTGGGACTACAAGTGCACCTGAGAATTGTAAACAACTTGACTTCATGAATCCCAGCTGAGCAGCAGATGATATCTGACTACCATTCGGCCGCGAAAGCTCAGCTTTCTCAACCTTCACAAAGGATGAAAAGCAGAGAAAAGACTGCACTTTTTGCAGTTTCTTGCATTTGAAAGTCACACACACACACACACTGTCAGAGTTGCTTCCAGATCCTAGCTCACAGAGGATCGCGCTAGCCAGCGATCATTAAATAAAAGTCTTTATTGAGTTACAGTTTCCATTCTCAAGCTGCTGCGTGCAACCCTACGTCTAATGGTTAGATCGGCGAAGCTCCATCTGAGTCTCCGCCCCTTTTACACCAACTTAATATCCTAGCCTTGCTCCACCTTTTCCGCCTGACTGTTCTTCTCTGGGTCCCTCTGCCCCCCGGGGTCTCTTCCTTCCGGGATTCCTCTGACGCTGACCCCCCTGACTCTTCTCCCTCCTTTCGGCGGGCTTTAGGACCTGGCTCCCTTTCCGGGCTGCCTACTGCGCCACCTTCCTGTGCATTTGAACTTGGCGCGCGCGCCCAACCTTCCACCTTCCGTCTGACCGTTTCTTCGCTCCCCGATGGAGGTGTGGCCACTCCTGACTCGTGCCCTCCCCCCTGTTGTGAGCTGCCAGCGCTTGATCCCTGGCGCCCTTCCTCTTCCCTGCTCTCTGGCGGTGACGCTGGTCCCGATTTCCAACTGCTCTCCTCTGAGTCCCCTCTGGCTCTATCTTCCTGGGGTGTCCCCCTAGGCTCCCCCCTTGCCCTGGCCACTGGTGCTCCTTTCTGTGAATCTTCTGATTCACTGGAAAGACTCGGAGATCTCGGGTCGTCGTCATCACTCATCTTTTCTTCTGCCTCCTCCCCCTCGCTCTCTGTTTCCTCCCTTGCCCTTGCCTCTGCTCCTGAACCCCTGACACACACACACACACACACGCCTCTCTATTGATAAAGGAAAATAATCCTTGTGATGCTTTGCTTTGGTAATTAAAGTTCGTAGTCAGCTGCCTCTCATTTTTTTGCACACTTCGCAAAGAGAGAAAGAGACTCTTGTTATCTTATTTTCATTGTCGGCTTCCTTAAGTCTGCAAATATATGAAGATAGAATCCATCATCTCTCGAGAGCGTGATCAAGGTGACTCTTCAAGCTTATTACTTTCTTTAAAAGTAAAGAAAGCCAAGTAGATTGTTCCGCACTTCTAGATTGTACTGATAGGCATGTTTGCCTTAAAATATGCAGTTGTTCAAGCTGTCATTCCTGTATTAGTCCCAGCAGAGCGGAGAGGAAATGAAATCAAGACATTACCTCCTGTCAGATGAACCGCTTTCGGAATGTTTTACATTCCACACGCAGGGCTTCCCTTGTTGCGGGTTTAAGATCTGTGTTTTGGAGTCAGAATGCCTTCTCACAGCCAACTCAGGTGGTCAAGGCACTAGTAATATGGAGGTGAAACCTGACCACCTGAAAATAAGACCTATTTCTATGTACCCAGGTAACATACACAGAATTATGGAAATTTGTGAATTAGAAGACAAAGGGAGTTGGAAAAAACCAAACCAAACCAAAATCTTTCCTTCATCTATTTAACCCAAATCAACTTTGTCTATATTTGGCCAAAGCACAGAGAAACGTTGCGAAAGCCAATCTGATTACAATCACTTTTATTTTTAAACACTCCTTCATGTCTATGATTCTGTGTAAGTAAAAACATGTGTTAAGTAGTAAGTGTGAGCAATCGGTCGTGACAAAACCCATCTGCAAAGCATTGTGGGCAGGAAAGTGAACATGTAATTCTTGTTTCCTCCTTTGACGTTTCCTAATTGAGAAAAGGTAATAGAAAAGAAGAGGGTTTTTTAAAGGTATATTGAAAGGTAATACTAAAGAAATCTAATGAAATATTAAGTTCTATACAGAGGAATCGGTATATCACACAATTATTTATCAAATCATATTACAAAGTGGTTTCCCAATGCTCACCTAAAGGACATTAAAGGTAAAGGTACCTCTGAACATTAGGTCCAGTCTCAGATGACTCTGGGGTTGCGCGCTCATCTCGCTCTATAGGCTGAGGGAGCCGGCGTTTGTCCGCAGACAGCTTCCGAGTCATGTGACCAGCATGACTAAGTGTGTTCTCCATAATACAGAGCAAGTGTTGTGGTGGGGGCCAAAAAGGCCACCCCACTGTTGTTGGGCAAATTGGCCAAATGCTGTGATTGGGCAAGGAGTGTTGCTGGGGAGATTGTTATGTTGCTAAATGGTGGGAGGGGTCAGAGGTCTTAAATACAGGGCTCGCAGCCTGGGGCCTTCTCTTGGGCTGTGTGCACCGGATCACCCGCTTACCCTCCCAGAAAAGGGGGGTGGTTTGTTGTCCTCTGACCTTGCTATGCCTGTCATGGGGTCGTCTGCCGTTGGGGCAGGGGCCTGGTATGAATTTTGACCATTTGGCTGATTGTCTGTTGCCATTTGGTTTTTGCCTACTGCGTAGCAAATCGTCACAACTTGTGAGGTTGGCGGTTAGGCATTGGTTCAAATTGGTTGGTGGAGGGGTAAGTGCCTACCCCTCCAATGGTGGTGCGGAAAGGGAATTCCGTTAAAGGAATCCAGGGGCTTGCCATTCTTTTCGTCCTTGTCCCTGGCATCGGACTTGGGCCGTGCAAGCCACCAGGAGCATGAGGGTGAGATGTGAGGGACTGAGGCCCAGCTTCATTTTCTCCCCAAAAGTTGTTTCCCTCACTGGCTTTCGCTGGAATCCGGAAGTCAGTTCTGTCCCTGGGGCAAGGACAGATAGTTGGAACCAATGCCTAAGCAACCACTCATGTGTGTGTATTTAAATAAAGTTGTGGCCAAATTCATGCCAAAAACCTTAAACAAAAATTGATGTGTGAAGTGTGAGTTATTGGGGTGGCCTAGGGGACCTCGACGCGCAAACCCACTTCAGGCAAACCAGAGCAGCGCACAGAAACGCCATTTACCTTCCTGCCGGAGAGGTACCTATTTATCTACTTGCACTTGATGTGCTTTCGAACTGCTAGGTGGGCAGGAGCTGGGGCCGAACAATGGGAGCTTTATAAGCAGCATAAAGGTAAAGGTATCCCTGACTGTTAGATCCAGTCACAGACGACTCTGGGGTTGCATGCTCATCTCATTCGATAGGCCGAGGGAGCCAGCGTTTGTTTGCAGACAGACATGTGGCCAGCATGACTTAGCCGCTTTTGGCGAACCAGAGCAGCGCATGGAAACACCATTTACCTTCCCTCTGGAGTGGTACCTATTTATCTACTTGCACTTTGACATGCTTTCAAACTGCTAGGTTGGCAGGAGATAAGCATTATAAGTAGAAGTTATTGTTCTCTGAAGTAAGGAGGCAGAATTGTATTGCAGTCCTGTTCACACTGACTTGCGTCCCAATGAATTCAGTGGGGTTTTTTGTTTTTGTTTTTCGCTGAGTAAATGTGCATAGGGCCAAGTTGCGCAAATGTTAAATGTAAGAATAACCCTTCATTCCACCTGTTGGAATAAGGGCATCTCATTTAGCACTGTAAACAGTGGGGCGTAAGAATAACCCACTTTTCTAGGGATCATTTTGTCTCAGATCATTATCATACTTCCCCCCCCCCCCTTGGTCTTAGATCAACAGAATCTTCCTCTTTTTCACCAGACATTGAATTGGATGGAGCATAAGAGAACAAACCTTTCTCCACACTCCACTTAATCTAACCTCCATATACAAAGTGATTCAGGAACCTGGCTGCATCTGCTGATCTCAAAGGACAGAGGAAGGAATAGTGTATTCACCATTGCATTTCCAATCCCTTTCCCTAATATTCCTTTCTTTCTTTTTAACTGATCCAGCCTTTTAAGTCAATACTTCAGCTTTCCCATCTCAATCCCAAGATCTCTTTCCTAGTTGGCCATCCTCTAACACCACTTCTTGAGCAGAGCTTAACATATTTTTGTGTGTCTTAAAGATGATATACTATAATTTCCAAGAGGTCAGGAAGGACCAGACTGTTCTTCTAGTTTCAAGTTGCCCAAAATGAGGAGTGCTCTGGAGAAGCATTTAGACATTACTTTGGGTAATTTTTTACTTATCCATTTAATTATGTTCACTTATGACAAACCCTGCTTCCTAACGGTGGGTGGTGCCCTACTTTATCCTAATTAATGAATCAGTTAATGGCCAGCCTGCAGAGTCTGAATATGCTAATTTAGATTGATTCTGGTTAATTCGGTTTTTTTCCCTTTTTAAAAAAATGATATAGTATTGGTGTTACTCAAATTGCCTTTAGTTTGAAACCCTTGAAGTGTTGAGCATATTGCCTATTTAACCATTGGTCAATGTGATCAAAGATAAGAACTCAACAATACTCATGCTTCATCTTAAGTTACCCCTAGACTGTCAATATTTTGCAGAAGGGATTCTAGAGCATCCTGGAAATATAAAAGGTAAAGGTAAAGGACCCCTGACAGTTAAGTCCAGTCGCAGACGACTCTGGGGTTGCTGTGCTCATCTCGCTTTACAGGCCGAGGGAGCTGACATTTGTCCGCACACAGTTTTTCCGGGTCATGTGGCCAGCATGACTAAGCCGCTTCTGGCACAATGGAACACCGAAACCAGAGCAGCGCACAGAAACACTGTTTACCTTCCCGCCGGAGCCGTACCTATTTATCTACTTGCACTTTTTGGTGTGCTTTTGAACTGCTAGGTTGGCAGGAGCTGGGACCGAGCAACCGGAGCTCACCCCATCACAGGGATTCAAACCGCCAACCTTCTGATCAGCAAGCACAAGAGGCACAGTGGTTTAGACCACAGCGCCACCCGCTGGAAATTTAGGTTTGCACAATTAACATGGGTTAAAAAGTAATTTGTTGTTCTGGTGGCACAAATCCACTTGCACTTGAAACAAACAAGCAAACAAACAAACAAAACCAACCTTGGCTTTTTGCAGTTAGGAAAGTGACGGTGATACATTGAAAAGTGTGAGATGAATGAACAATTGTCATACAATCTTCCCCACAATTAGAGATGTTACAAAATTTGGACAAAAATAGGGAAGGAAGCAAAAATTGCAACAGTTTGCGTATTTGTCTGTGGTCAGCAACATAGATCAGTCCAAAAATTGAGATTAGTTCCTTCACATCAAAGTTGCTTTTAAGTCCACAAATGAAAGGCAATTAATTAATTCACTGTGATGTTTCCTTTCATTGAAATGAATATAAGTTTTGTAAATAGTTTTGGATGTTACATTAATTAGTGGGCAGTAAGATAAAAAAATACCTGATGGGCACAGCTATATTTTGCCTCCCATACAGTGCCCTATTTCCTTTATTTAAAAAGTGATTTATTTATTTTTTAGCATCCCCCCTAAAAACTCCATCCATAAACAGAACGGAACAGGATAAAACAGAACCAATTTGGAGGAAGAAATGGAACTGGCATGTGATGGAAATGGGATGATGAATCCATTGCTAGAACTCACCCATCTCTACGCAGTGCCTACTAAGCTATTCGTACTTCCTCCCCAATGGCTGCATGCATGGACCCAGGGCTGGCCCAATACATTGTGCTACTTGAGGCAAAGCATGTTCTCCTTCATGGAGAGCACGTGTTGTGGTGGGGGCCGCCAGGACACTCCAAAGTTGTGGGGCGGGCTAATTGACCGTTGGCTACTGATGCAATCAGGCTTCCCTTGTCGTTGGGAAGAAGTTAATGTTGCCATTTGTTGATTGACAGCCAGAAATGCTAAAACTTATTGCACAAGGCTAGGGCTTCCTCTTTTCGCCCATGCATCGGATTGCCCGTCCCCCCCTCCCTAGAATTAGGGTTGTTCGCTTTGACCTTGCTATGCCTGTCATGGGGTCGTCTGGTCTTGGGGCAGGGGCCTGGTAGGAATTTTGTCCATTTGGCTGATTGGCTGGGGCCATTTGGTTTTTGCCTACTGCGTAGCAAATCATCACAACTTGTAAGGTTGGCAGTTAGGCATTGGTTCAAATTGGTTGGTGGAGGGGTAAGTGCCTACCCCTCCAATGGTGGTGCGGAAAGGGAATTCCGTTAAAGGAATCAGGGGCTAACTATTGCTTGTCCACCCTGTCAAGGGGGCTTGGGCCACTGCAAGAGCTCCTGGCTGCATTTGGGGTGGGCTGAGGGCAGGTTCCCTATCGCTATCCCCAAGTGTATTCCCCTTTTCTGACTTTCGCAGGCGTGCGGAATGTCAGACTGTCCCCCATGGGGGAGGGGGCAGCTAGTCACAACCAATGCCGAAACAACCACTCACATGTTTGTATTTTAATAAAGTTGTGGTGAAAATTATGCCAAAAACCTTAAACAAAAATTTTGGTGTGATGTGTGAGTTATTGGGGTGGCCCTGGGGACCTTGACACACAAAGGATACAATGACACCTTCCCCATTCCAAGTACAAAAGCCAACCAGGCCGGCTGCTGAATTTTACTTCAACACCCTCTATTGCACATGAAGGCAGGAGATTAGCTGAGAGGCTGCATGGCACATAAACACAGAACTCTGTCTACTCCCTGTCTTTTAGTATTTGCCACAAGGCCGCTGCCTCACTTTGTCTCATGGTAGGGCCTGCCCTGCACAAGCTGAGAAGTGCACAGATAAGCAGCCACAATATTTTCGAGTACATGTGATCATCGGATGGAGGGGCATAGCGTGGGTTGCTGGCGTCCAGACCGAGGCAAGTGTTGTGCCTTTTGGCATGCACCCAAGGAAACGGGGGCAATTGGCAGGCCCCCAGCTGGCTCCAGCCCACTGGCCGGTGTGACGGGCGAACTCCGGTCCTTGGTGCAGCATAAATCTGCGGCCCAGGCTTCAGAAGACTGAGCAAGCTATTCAGCAGAGAAAACACTGTGCCAACAGAAGTGGCGCGAGAGGCTGTGTGAGCATATTTACAAGCAGGTTTATTCATCATAAAGGTAAAGGTAAAGGGACCCCTGACCATTAGGTCCAGTCGTGACCGACTCTGGGGTTGCGGTGCTCATCTCGCTTTATTGGCTGAGGGACCTGGCGTACAGCTTCCAGGTCATGTGGCCAGGGACTAAGCCACTTCTGGTGAACCAGAGCAGCACACGGAAACGCTGTTTACCTTCCTGCTGGAGCGGTACCTATTTATCTACTTGCACTTCATGTTTTCGAACTGCTAGCTTGGCAGGAGCTGGGACCAAGCAACGGGAGCTCACCCCATCATGGGGATTCGAACTGCCAACCTTCTGATCGGCAAATCCTAGACTCTGTGGTTTAACCCACAGCACCACCTGCGTCCTTATTCATCATAGATCAGGAGAAAAGGAAACATGTCTGATCTCCTTCGTGTCCAAAGCAAAAACAGAAAGCTATATAAAAACGGAAGTTCCCTGCATACTGTGCTGGAATGTAAACAGACATGTGACATGCAACAATTCCACACGTCTGTCCCTTAAGGTGGAACGGAATTCTCAACAGTGCCCCCTGGTGGACTGGCCAGAGGTCAGTCCCTTTGTCAGCCAGAGTCTAATCAAGGAAGTCTCCTTGCAAACTAGCCTCAACTTGGGAACAGAGAGAAGGCAGAGAAACATGAAGCCAGGAGTCCTGCTGTGTTGCTTCACCCTCCTTGTCCTTGCAGTGAGGAGCTCTGGGCACTGTGTGTGGCTTTGGCAGTGCTGTCCTGCCTCCCTATTCCTCCTTCCCTCCTCGTGGGTAGCACCGTTACCCTCCACTTTCCTCCTTCCCTCTTAGCTGGCTCAGGGGTGGGGTGCATGAGGGCATCCCTTTGCCAGCTATGAGGAGAAGGAGGCTTTGATGCTGCTCCAGTTCCAAAGACCTGGCCCGGGCGCGGCTTGCCCCCCTATGGCTCTGGCCTCGACAAGGGAGTCTGCCGTGCGTTGTGCCCCTCGGAAATTTGCACCCAGTGCCATGGCCCCCCTGCCTCCCGAAACTACACCGTGGATCCGATGACCTGGAATCAGCTACATTGAAAACCATGGAAGCAACAAGAATTACCGACGAAAGAAGAATGGCAAATGAAATTAATGGACTATGCAGAATTAGATAAATTAACAGGAAGGATTCGGAATCAGCGGGACCAGAGATTCTTAGAAGACTGGAGTAAATATTTGAACTATTTGAAAAGCAATTGTAATAAAATGAATGCTAGTAGGACTGCAAGAAGTTCTGCAAGGAGGACTATTTGAAATGTTGCAAGAAAGAGTATGATGAGAATGATTAGTGAAGGATAATTAAAAGTAACAGAGAAATTAAGAAATGGAGAACAAGTGATAAAGAACAGAAAATCTTCAGAAGTTGTTGATGGAAGTCTAAAATATTGTACAAGATAAGAAGTTATGTTAAATGATTGTTGGAAATGATATGTTAAAAAACCCAGTAAAAATGTATATATAAAAAAGAAAACCAAGGGCAGAATATATGGCCGTGGAGATACTGAGGAATTTGTATGTGGGCAACTCACTGCACAGAGGGTAGCTGCAATGCAGCTGATGTGAACACTTAAACCTGGATTCTCTCCTTTTGGTATACCTCAAAGTAGGCTGGTTGTACCTGGGAGAGTAGCAACTACAACAGTGAGCTGATTTATCTGGAAAATGGGGCTGCTGATTTCAAGAACAATTCAAAGATGCACCTTCAGTAGCTAGTGTGGTGTAGTGGTTAAGAGCGGTAGACTCGTAATCTGGGGAACCGGGTTCGCTTCCCCGCTCCTCCACATGCAGCTGCTGGGTGACCTTGGGCTAGTCACACTTCTCTGAAGTCTCTCAGCCCCACTCACCTCACAGAGTGTTTGTTGTGGGGGAGGAAGGGAAAGGAGAATGTTAGCCGCTTTGAGACTCCTTAGGGTAGTGATAAAGCGGGATATCAAATCCAAACTCTTCTTCTTCAGTAGGGCTGCCATACGTCTGGGTTTCCCCAGACATTGCCGGGATTTCAAAGGTGGAATTGATGTCCAGAGGGAATTCCCAAAAGGCAATGCTTTGTCCTGGATCTTAAGCAAGAAAGGCTCAACAATTTGGAGGGCTTCCTTTAAAAAAGCTCAACACGCTTTCTCCCATGTGTGTGTGTGTGTGTGTGTGTTTTCCGCAGCTCAGCGTGGTGGTGTTCTTTCCTCCGCACCCTCTTCTCAGCTGAGACAAATTTTTGCCTCGGAAAATGGTCTCCAGAGACCTTGCCTGCTTAATATGCAGGTGGCATTTTCCGAAAGAGTTTTCTGCAAAGGCCCCGTTGGGCTGGGCGTTGCTTCATCTGCAGGAAATCCAGGGCTGCAGCTGCATCACAGATCCCGCACATCACTGGGATGCCGGCAGTCTTGCACGATGCTCAGATCCCTGCATTCTTTGTGAGAGGGCGATGACGAAGGCAAAGATATTGAACATTCTTTGCACTTGCCTGCAGCACAGTTTAGTCACGGCAAAGCTCTCTGCTGCGTAGCCTGTGTCCTCGGTAAAAGCAGCAACTCCTGATGAAAGGCAGCGAGATAAGAGAGCATGAGTAAAGGATGAGTAAGCAAGCTTAAATTTATGCCTTAGAACACGCCACAGCAGATGACAACTTCTGTGGCCCTTGGCTTGCGTCAGGACAGGAGTAAGGAAGCTCATTCTGTCCTTCAAAAAAAGAAAAGAAAAAGAGGTTTGCTTGTTGATCTATCTGTCATCTATCTATCTATCTATCTATCTATCATCTATCTATCATCTATCTATCTATCTATCTATCTATCTATCTATCATCTATCATCTATCATCTATCTATCATCTATATCTATCATCCATCATCTATCATCTATCATCATCTATCATCTATCTATCTATCTATCTATCTATCTATCTATCATCTATCAATTCTATCTATCTTCTATCTATCTATCATCTATCTATCATCATCTATCTATCTTTGCTGAAAGATGGAAATATAGAACTGTCTTGTTCTAAGTGTAGGTTCCAGCAGGACTGATAGGGCCAGAGACCCCAAAATAGGATCAAAGACCCCCCCCAAAAGATGATTAACTTATTTATGTATGCAACAACAGCAGCCAGAATCTTATACACGCAAAACTGGAAAGAAGAGAACGAAAGAAGAATGGTTCTTCAAGTTAATGGACTATGGGGAGCTGGTGAAACTAACAGCAAATTAAGAAACCAACAGGATGGCGTTTATAGGTGGTCCATGTTTCACAAGCATACAGTAAGGACTCGTGGCCGTGGTGAGAGCAAACTAGCGCTTCCTTTCTGACAGTGAGCTGAATCAGCCAAGAGTCCTTGTACCATACAAGACTAGACTCATCTCATCCATTTCACTACTTAAACACAACAAGTGGAGAATCGTAAATTTTGTTTTCAAAATGCATATTTCTAATTTTAAAAGTTGGGGTTTGAGGAGAACCAGACAAAGTTCTAAGGCAACTTACATCAACACTCCAAGATATCAATTGGGCTTAACTCTCCTAAAAGAGAAAAGAAATGTTTAAGAGATCCTGCTTAATTGACAGAAAGAAACAGGGTGTACTATCTGACACTGACTGATTTTGGAAGTGGGTTTGATGTCCTATGGATGTAAGGCGTTGCCATGGCAATTCTTGCATATGTGTGATTATTTTCCTTGGGAAGGAGCCTTCTCGGGCAGGAAGTGCCCACCTGTAGTCGATCTCTGTTAGACTGGCTGGCTGAACCAAGTGCCAGTGTCACTGAAGCTCACAGAACCACATCACTGTCAGGAGCTCGTCCTACACTCAAGTACCATCCTGGCAGAGACACATGCCCGACTGGCATGTTCTCTCCCTCCTGGTCGATCGTTCGGGAGCTTCAAAAGCTTTCTTCAGTCCGAACATCACAGCGACTGATGCCAACAGACATCGGCACACTTAGGGATCCACAGAGTGTTTGCAGTTTGCGTAACAGACCTCAGCAACTCAGCATTTTGGCTAATCTACTTTATTTACATATAAACACACATGGAGCACTGCAACATGGCTCCCTCTCTCTCTAGCATCAGACAGCAAAGAGAAAGAACAAAGGACAATAGTCCCACTTCATGGAACACAGTAACACAAACATCCTGTCTCCGTCACTCAAAACATACACCGTCATTTGATAGACAACAATCCGATGACTGCAATCATGGAGCAGGAATTCTAACAGTCACAACACAGCAGTATAGGCTCCTTTGAACAAAAGCTCCCTGTAGAACCAGATTTACCCTCCCTGCCATTTTCACTGTCATTTTATTATCTGCTTCCATTTTCTGGCTGCGTTAATGCTGTCTGTTAGTATTGCTGTTATAGGATTCCTATGGTTTTATGTCTCCAAAAGTTGGGTAGATTTCCATATGCTTGATAGGCTTGTTCTGTCTATCATCTATCAGCTGAGCGTTTCTTGTTTTTCTCCCTTGTTAAAGCAGATCTCGAAGAAGTCATACATGTCCCATTCATTGCTCATGAAAGAGAACTTCAAACTGGCTTTTCTATTGTTACAATATTATGGGTTCTGAAAGCAAATACTGGCAACATGGCAGAGGCTACAACTCTGGTATATGTTTTTATAATTAACTAACAGGAATTTATTCTGAGGCACCCTCCTTGCCACCACTGTATAATACCGTCACACCACTGTTGAAAGATAATGAGAACCATACAGGTCGCAAACTAGATATGCGAAAATGTTTCACACATACTAGCTTATAAAAATAATAATATCAGTATTTTTACCCCACCCATCTGATTGAGTTGCCCCAGCAACTTTGGGCAGCTTCCCACATATACAAAAACATAACAAAACATTAAACATTAAAAACTTCCCTATTCAGGGCTGTTTTCAGATGTCTTCTAAAGGTTGTATAGTTACTTATCTCTTTATCCCACCATTCCACCCGGACACTGAGGT
The DNA here is from genome assembly GCF_964106645.2 of Podarcis pityusensis. Lineage (NCBI taxonomy): Eukaryota > Metazoa > Chordata > Lepidosauria > Squamata > Lacertidae > Podarcis > Podarcis pityusensis. Next base: position 62,648,953 of record NC_138035.1, read on the forward strand.
CCAGCGCCGAGGGCCTTCTGGCAGTTCCTTCACTGCGAGAAACCAGGTTACAGGGAACCAGGCAGAGGGCCTTCTCGGTAGTGGCACCTGCCCTGTGGAACGCCCTCCCACCAGATGTCAAAGAGAACAACAACTACCAGACTTTTAGAAGACATCTGAAGGCAGCTGTGTTTAGGTAAGCTTTTAATGTTTGATGCATTACTGTACAAACTGAGTACCATCATTAGCCAGCTTATAAATGAAATCTTGCTGTTCCTGTTGTTGTTTTTAAATGCTGATTGGAGGGGGAAACCCCCATTCTTTATAGTTATCACCTCCTGTTTTTGTGTGTTGATTTTGCCGGATTGAGAGTGAGATCTGTTGTGCTTAAGATTCCCCCTCTTTGATTGTTTCTAAAACAGACAGAAATAGCTTACATGGTATTTCTAGACACATTTGGGTAGCTCAAATGGACAAAGATACCTTGCTTCAGTAGCAGAGCTGGATCTTGAATAGCCAGACTATTCTTTGGGATGTATTTCCATGAACTCTTATCTATCATTTAGCCATGTCTCATATGAATTTCATGAGCTGGAATATATGAACAGCTATGATACAAATCACTTCATCTCATTTACAGTTAAATTAATACAAGACCATATGGCATTGACACTTTGTTTGAGCCTGTACATAAATTGCCAATTAATCAGTAGCAGGCCTGATAGAAGAATAACTGCAATCCACACTTCCATACTAGAGGAAGTTAGGTCACTTGAAAATGGTGCAGAAAATTGTATTTGAGTAGTGATCTTTGGATGAAGGGTGGTGTATAAATTTAATAGTATTAGTAGTATTGGTAATCGTAATAGTGGACTTTGGTGCTAGAGGGAGTTATGGACTGTAAATCCTATTATGCAGTCTTTCTCTGTGTTATTCTAAAGCCCTACTCACAGTCAGACCAGGCAACTTTGAATAGTCCCATCTTGGCTGGTCCATGGTGGGTCTAACTAGGCATAACTACAGATACATTTGAGTGCATCACCATCTCTTAATATACATTTCATTTTATTGGTTAAATTTATACCCGGCACTTCCATATAAAATGCCCCAAATCGCTGACAACAGTAAATCTTCACACCTGCACATACACACACACAGATGTCTATATTGAGAGAAATTTGCACTAAATTGCTGATGAGTTTTCAGTGGGCTTTTTAATAGGTAAATAAACAATTTACAAACTGAAGTTGGAATCTACAGAACTAAACATAAGGGCGGGAAAATGAGAAACCGACAGAAACTGAAATCAACCGACTCATCCATCCCTAGTCCTGGTCTTCAAATAAGATGACAGAATCCCTTCCAGTATTTAGACTTCATCTGCATTTACAGTTCTGTGAAATGCACTTCTGGAAAGATCAGGCTTAGAAATGGATGCTTAGCTTCCCTCCTGCTGAACAGCGAGATACGTGCAATTTGCTGTGATAGCCGATGTTCTTCCATTTTCCCTTTAGAATGCAAACAACGTTTTACAAAAGGCTGCCAGTTATTGAAATCCCTTCTGGAGTTCTTCCAAGCCATAAAATCGTGTGGGTGGGGAGCTCACATCGATCAGGATGGTGATTCAGCAGATTCGAACGCTAGTTAGAGAAGCTGCAATTTCCTAGAAAACCGTACCATGAAATGTGCTATAGCATCTCAGCGTACAATGCAGGCATCTATTTAATGTGTGTGTGTTTAATGTTAAAGCTTTTAAGCTAATTTTCAAGCTGCACTATTTTATTAGCAGTGAGCCCGGTAAGATAATGTAATGCAATGTTTGGTGATGCACTAAATGGCACATCCATTATATAACTGTGCTACAATCCTCAAGTGGTACAATACAAGAAACAGTATAGTAACATAAACCTATTCTGAATAATAAAATTCAGCCTGGGCCTGCACCTGTTTATACATGATTTCGAAACCTACATTTCATTTTATCCAAGTATGCAGATTGCACAAGAATATATTGTTACGGATTTGAGAGGGGGACCTCTCCTAAACCCTAGAAATTAATAAATGGTAGGATTTTGATTATTTGGGATGTGAAGAGAGAAATGCAAACTGCAGAGGAATTCCTGGCCTAGCCTATGCAAAATGACCTGGCCAAGCTAGGGCCATTAAGACACAACACAGGGCCATTGAGGGACATTGGCAATGCAAGAGAACTGCCCTTCCTCTGCAGCTTGTAGAAGAAGGAAGAAAGACTGGGGTCCATCTTGGGCAGGTTGGCTGCAGGCTGGCTGGCTGGGAGAGATACCTTGGATTCCTGGGCTGCAGTGCTGTGGGGTACAAGTCCCTCTTGAAATGACCATGCTGTAAGACTCCCTCCATGCAGACTGAAGGTGTAAATAGGAGAATAAACCATATTTCTTAAAGCTACGACAGTCTCCGCTGTGTCCTTCTTCAAAGGAATTCAGACCATGGGTGAGTGTCTGGAATCCCATGGGCTCTTTGTCATTGCTTGGCAGAGACAGAGGGAGGCACCCACCTTTTTTTCCTGTGCGGGTCCAGGGTGCAGTTATTGCCACAGCACAAGAGGATCTGAAGAGAGGGTTGGTGGTACAACCCCTTCTAAAGAGTCCCGCTTGGACCCAGCTTGGACTGCCCAATGATGGATATCCCTTTTGGGCAGCAAGGTGATCAAAAAGCTGGTGGCTGGACAGCTGGATTAAGCGAATTATCTAGACCCATTGCAATCCAGTTTCAGCCCGTATCAGCATGGAAACTGCCTTGGTTGCCCTGATTGATGCTTCTGGAGCAACTCCATGCTTTTGGAGGGCAAATGTGTTGCATTGGTTCTGCTCTTACCTATAGGATCATTCCTAGAGGAATGGGAGACCCTGTTTGGCCCCAATGCATTTGAATGTATTCTTGTTTTCCCATAATATTTAATCTTCTGAGAGCAGTCAGACTGGGATTTGGAGTGCAGCATAAATACAGTGGTACCTTGGGTTACAGATGCTTCAGGTTACAGACGCTTCAGGTTACAGTCTCCGCTATCCCAGAAATAGTACCTCGGGTTAAGAACTTTGCTTCAGAATGAGAACAGAAATTGTGTGGTGGCGGCAGCGGGAGGCCCCATTAGCTAAAGTGGTACCTCAGGTTAAGAACAGTTTCAGGTTAAGAACAGACCTCCAGAACGAATTATGTTCTTAACCTGAGGTACCACTGTAATATGTTTAAAAATAAAAATCGCCATTTCTCCATTTTGTCTGAATCAGGAGCTGTCGATGTGCTAGACTAGAGGCAGTGGTGGGCTGGATGAAGGCCAATAAATTGTGGCTGGATCCTGTTAACATGGAGGTACCATAGTAGCTGGGCAGCTAGGTGAGAAAAGGTGCTGAGGTTCCTATAGAAAACATAGTGGCACTAGGGAGGTCTGGGGAAAGTGTGAATATTTGCACAATGTAAGTTTAAAAAAAATATTCTGCCCTCCCCAAATATTCTAGTTTGCACACTCCGAAATCGAAATCGGATAATATTTGGTGAAACACTTGTAAAAATGTTAAGAGAAATAAAGCCCTTTGTGGAGGCATTTTGTAGTTAATGAGCAGGGATAACTTTGTAAATTTCTTTAAAGTCGCTTTGAAGGAGCTTGCTCAGCAGAGTTCGAAGAGCTCGCAAACAGCTCTCTGTAGCTTTTACTGTCGTCATGTATCTTCTCGTTTCCCCTGGAAATTGCTTACCTGGAACTTCTGCAGCTTGGCAAACTGTTCCCTTTATCCAGTACAGTATAAGGCCATGTAAAACTGCCACTCATGATTTACTATAGAAAGGTTGGATGCCAAAAAATTGGGGGGGGGGGGAGGAGGGAGAGAGAGATACGGAGCCAGCCTTTCAAATGATTGAAATCGGTGATGTGCTCTGTGTTAATGATACAGATGCATTTAGACTGATTATGTGAAATCTGCAGCCAAAGAATAGGCTGGTTAGTGGAAATAAATGTGAAGTGCAACTCTCCCACCCTGTGCTTTTGGGTGCACTGCTTCCCAGTGACACTCTTACTGATTAAATATATATTTTTTAAAAATGTCCATTAGCACCTTAAAAGGAAAAGGGGCCCGTGACCATTAGGTCCAGTCGTGGCCGACTCTGGGGTTGTGGCGCTCATCTCGCTTTATTGGTACAGCTTCCGAGTCATGTGGCCAGCATGACTAAGCGGCTTCTGGCAAACCAGAGCAGCGCACAGAAACGCCGTTTACCTTCCCGCTGGAGTGGTACCTATTTATCTACTTGCACTTTGACGTGCTTTCGAACTGCTAGGTTGGCAGGAGCAGGGACCGAGCAATGGGAGCTCACCCCGTTGCAGGGATTTGAACCACTGACCTTCTGATTGGCAGGTCCTAGGCTCTGTGTTTTAACCCACTTAGAGACCAACTAAGTTTGTTCTGGGTATAAGCTTTAGTGTGCATGCACACTTCTTCAGATACTGATTAGTTTGTCTTAAACCTGCTTTGAGTGGCTTTCCAGTTTTTATTATGCTCACTGAAACAAACTTGACTTTGCTGCCCGTCTAAAAGTGAGCAGCAATGGAGGCCGACAGCCTTCTTTTGGAAGTCTGTTCCAAATGTTGGGCACCACAACTTAAAAGGCCTTGGTTCATTAGCCATATTTCGGCTGTGATTCTTAAGCTATCATTAGTTGAAGTATCTAACATCTGAATGGTTTTTAACACTGCACAAGAATTGCCTTTTGCTCTACTCATTTCTTCTCTTTCATAGCGCTTTCTGCTCCCAATAATGTTTTCGCTCAATTTTGCTCCTGGTGCACCCACACAATTTCACCCTATCTTCAGCAAATACATTGTACACGGTACCCAGAACTTCCTTCCTGCAGCTCCCTAGGCCACCTCCATTGTTGAGCTAATCGTGTTTCGCCGAACTCCTTCCATTTCTGACAAAGAGAGGACAGGTGTCCTCTTCAACGTTGTTGGTTTTTTTTGTGTGTGTGTGTGTCTCTGGAAAAGGCAAGGACTGCATTTCACCTCATCTCCATTCATGAAAAAGAGGAAAAGGTCTTGGGTTGCATTGAAAGGCTATCCTTCAAGTGGCAATTAAGGAATCTAAAATAACAGCAATGGGCCTTCACAACGAAGGTTATCAAATGGCATCCTTGACCAGCTCATCAAGGCAGCCTGCTTCAGAGATGGCCCCCACAAACACAAAGGAGACAGATGGGAACAACAACAATTGAGGATCGCAGAGGATTATCTTTGTATACTGATGTCTTACAGCGGTATGATTTTAAGTTCTAAAATGGCCTTAGCATATGACATTCCTCAATCAAATTAAAAACGCGGTAGTGCAGTTTTAACTTGATAGCATTATACAGTCCTATCTAGTTCATCATGTCTGTGGGTGAAATCCTATGGTGTCCATTCACCAAACACCCATGGTGGAAGCAGTTCCCTCTGCCCCTGCCCCCCTCGGGGGTGGGGACTACTCCAGGGGAGCTGGATAACCCTCTGGAGAAGATTTGATGGTGGGAAGAGAAAGGAAATAGAAGAAGATTGGGGAGTCCCATTTTATGAATGGATAACTGCTTGGTTGTACAATGGATGTTGTCCCATATTATAAGTTTTATATATCTACAATTCCCATTCAAGCTTCCTCTTAAGGCAGTTTCCCCATCTCTGCTGTACTCATGCTTGGTTGGGATCGAGAAACAGAACAGCCCATGGGTCTGGGGCATAGTGATAGGCCTTTCCTGTGCTTCTCCTAAAGAAAGGCTGTATATTCTATACAGTACTTCTTCTTCTTTGGCGGTCACTCGTAGCCGAGTAAGATTGTCTTCCATAAACACGGTTTTAACATGAGTCTGTAAGTGACTGTGGAGGCCAATTCTGGATCCACATGTCCTTCCACAGTGGGGACATTGGTTTCCAGGCAGGAGTTTATCACGATGTGAATTTGCCAAACATGCCTTCCTCTTAGCACGTTTCTCCCTTTCATCCTGAGTGTCTTCAAAGCCCATGACACCTTTAGTAAAGGCTGTTCTCCAATTGGAGCGGTTGCAGGCTAGTGTTTCCCAGTTGTCGGTGTTTATACTACATTTTTAAAGATTTGCCTTGAGAGAGTCTTTAAACCTCTTTTGCTGACCACCAGCATTATGCTTTCCATTTTTAAGTTCGGAATAGAGTAGTTGCTTTGGAAGATGATAATCAGGCATCCGCACAACATGACCAGTCCAACAAAGTTGATGTTGAAGAATCATTGGTGATATTTGCTTCTTCCAGTACACTGGCCTGTCTTCTCAAGTGATGTGTAAAAATTTTCGGAGACACTGTTGATGGAATCTTTCAAGGAGTTGGAGATGGCGTTTATAAGTAGTCCATGTTTCACAAGCATAAAGTAAGGTTGGTAGCACAATAGCTTTGTAAACAAGCATTTTAGTTTCCCTGCTCTGCACTGCAATCGGGAGAAAGCTGTACTTGCAGAGCTCAGGCGATGCTGGATTTTGGCATCAATGCCGGCCCTTGTGGAAAGATAACTGCCCAGGTAGGAGAAGTGATCAACATTTTCCAAAGTTACACCACTGAGTTGGATTTGTGGCACTGCAGAGGGGTTACCTATACAGTACAGTACAGACAACTCTCAACCTCTATTATGTGAGTAATGTGTAAAAGCCAAGATAATATATACTCAAATCAAATATAATGGCGGATGAGAATTCCAAAGGTTTTTAAGGGGGGGGGGATGTCCACCTCTTTTTTGTCCTCTTTTATATATTTCCCTCCAGGCTTGTAAAGCTGAATGCCATACCCTCCTCAGATGAAAATAGGAACATCCTATTCCATCATCATAATCATTTATTAAATTTGTATACTACCCTGCACCTACATGTCTAAAGGCAGCTCACATCATCATCATTTTGCTATTTATACCCCACCCATCTGACTGGGTTGCCCCAGCCACTCTGGGGGATTCCAACACATATAAACATATAATAAAACATTAAACATTAAAAAAAACCTTCCCTATACAGGGCTTCCTTCAGATGTCTTCTAAATGTTGTATAGTTACTTATCTCCTTGGTTCGGGGGTCGCACAACTCCATACCCTCCAACATTTCTCTGGTGAAAATAGGAACGTCCTAAAGGATAAAATCAGGACTTCCTAAGGAATTCTGGAATCAAATCCAATTCCAATTAAACTTTTTATTGCACTAGCCATAGGCCATGGCATCATTCAGAAGGAGAACAAACAACTACAATAACCATAAAAATAATCGGGCACAGACATACAATAAAACCACTGTCACATCTACTAAAATTATTTGTTGCATTAAACAGAATAGAATAGCACAAGATTTTCAGGTAAGATGTGCCAAATTAAGTATCCAAATCCCCTTTGCAGTTGACCTCTATTTTGTCTAGTTCCTTCCTCCTGATCTTCTTAGCTGCCAGTGCATAGAGTGTGTTAAGTTGTGGGTGAACATATCAGACGGCACAGGCCAGAACAGAACTGAATTGAAGGGTTCAGCCAGCCTGCTTATATAGAGCTCCACTAGAACGCAACAGTAACCATTTTCTATCCAATCACTGAACGTCACTTTCAATCCCTTATTTGCATATGTGGACCTGAGTGAAAACTATCTACAGTATCCCCCTGCTGGCCCAGGATGAGAACTTCAGTACATAACTGAGTGCTACTTTATAAGTAACCAAGTCGCCGGTGTCGCTCAGCAGCCATTTCACCCTTTCCACCCTATTCAAATGTGCTCCATTCACAAACAGGGGTTTTATAAATCGGTCTCTTGGGTCTATATATAACGGACACCGCAATAAATAATGGCACAGGTCCTCGACGCAGGGTTGTCCACACAGACAGAGTCTCTCTTCGTAATGTACTTTGCCGTACCGTCCAAACAACACCACTGAGGGCATCGATTGGAATCATAGTTCTGTAAAAGCGATTCTTAGTACGGCAAGTGGGAGCTTTGTCAGGTATCTGGCTTGGGCACGCTCTGTTTTAGTAAGTGGGAAGGAATCACATCAGAAACCTGGATAGCTTCTGTAAATCCGGGACTGTCACTGACACTTGGAGGGTCAGGCCAGCTTTCCCCACCCTTCACAAAACACTTTGGATGGCATGGGGCAGTCTACCTTTCATTACTTTACGAAGAATGTATATGATCTGCCTGTTCTATTCAAGGTAGATTCTGGGGTTGGGAAGATCAAATTTCACTTTAGCAACTGCAGAGCTCAGACAGGCCGATTCTCAGAAGGTTAGCAAGTCTGAACTGCGCCTGATACTCACGACACCATCAAATAACATTCTGCTTCAGGAGAGAAAGAGAGAGAGAGAACGTTTTCAAAGTCTAATTACCCGAGAAGGTTTGTGGCGAGTGATTAATTGGCTCAGATCCTTTATTGGAGTTCAGTCTTGAGGAGTCCAAATGAAATCACAGGGCCAGAGACAGTGCGCATTCTTTCCCTTTTTTGGCATGCCAGAGGTTGTTTAAATGGGAGTGTGCTGCCAGAAAAAATATATCATGAAAGGAAGGTTAGTTTTGTGAGCCTTCACCCTGGGCTGTGATAAATGGTAAATAAACTATTTCTTTCATCCAGACATCCAGACAGATAAAGATGAGCAGTATAAGGTTACCAAATAAGTGTTTGTCAAAAGAGATCAGTCTTGCTGGAGTCAATAAACTGTGGTTGCCTGTAGAGGGCTCTCAGAGTTCTTCTCTGAGATTCTTAACCCAGTTTTGCAGGCTGCAGCTGGAGGTTTTCTAAGGTCATGGAGGTCTTTCTTCAAAGGGCTAAACAAAAGATCGTTCAGAATAAATTTTCATGGGTTTTTCTCCCTCTATCTGTCTCCCTCCCTTCCTAAGAATTTGTAGTTTCTCCTACAGTATCTCGGCACATCATTGCCTTTTTTGTTTTAGAAGCAGATGTTACAGATGTGACAAGCCCCCGCTAGAAGAAAACAACATGATTGCAATGAAGTGTGTTAATAGATGAGCTATTTCTGTCGTGTAACATTTGCAGGTTTAGGAAAAGAACGTACGATATTGCAACAAATGCAAGTTGCAGAGACCTGGTTTGCAGTCGGATGTGCCAAATTTGCTTGCTGTTCCTCGCAGAATCCAGAATGGGGGTGCCTCTCCACCTGAAGTGCTCTGGCTCTGGAAGTTGTTGTGACCCAATTCCTATCAACTCCAACCTGTGTGGCTTATGGGCAGGGATGGTACGAGTTCAGCAGCATTTGGAGGTCACAGGTTCTGCGTTCCTGAACTAGGGTTCAGTGACGCCATCTAAGAGGGGCTGGGAGCTGAGGCTCCCCCCCAAAAATTCAAGGAGGTGGATGGGCCCCCTCAATATTCCATGACACCATGCACATGTCATGCATGCCCATGTCACTCGTGCACATGTCAACGCATTGCATGGCATTCGCACACAGTACAGTGGTACCTCGGGTTAAGAACTTAATTCGTTCTGGAGGTCCGTTCTTAACCTGAAACTGTTCTTAACCTGAAGCACCACTTTAGCTAATGGGGCCTCCTGCTGCCACTGTGCCACTGTTGCACGATTTTTGTTCTCATCCTGAAGCAAAGTTCTTCACCCGAGGTAATATTTCTGGGTTAGCGGAGTCAGTAACCTGAAGCATATGTAACCTGAAGCGTATATAACCCGAGGTACCACTGTATCTGCATATCTCATCGTGCCAACCCCCTCAATCACAGAGGTAAACCAGTCAGTATATGTTTTTTGGACAAAAGGGAATTCCTTTTTTGGAATGTGCTGAACAGTCAGAGAAATGACAGGGGGCCAAGGATTGGAGGGTACAATTCCGCCAGCTTGTTTCTTCTCAAATCACTGGCTCAATTTTATGCAATTTTGGCCAAGCCCCTGTTTCTTGCCACCTTTAGGTCCTGCTGTGATCTCCTAAGATCAGCTGAGACCACTGCCGCCTTTAAAATACCATAGAAAGCACAAAGTTTGGTTTGGACAGAAGGGGTTTCTAAGAAACTGGTGCCAGTAGCTACAGCGTAATTGCAGGGGCTCCCTTCTCCTGGAAAAGTGCCAAAGCCTCGGCTTCAGCAGCTTTGGGATACAAAGTAAGGCCTTTTTAAAAAAAAAAAGGGGGGGGGGATGAGCTGTGTTAGTACACTGACATTGACCTGGGAGTTTAAACATTCGTTTATGACTTTGGCAGTTGCATGGAAACTTAGTGATATTCAAATGAGATATTGCATTTTCTTCATACCCTCCATCATTTCTCCAATGAAAATAGGGGCGCCCAAGTCCATTATTATTATTATTATTATTATTATTATTATTATTATTATACCACAGCTGTCTGACTGGATTGCCCCCAGCCACTCTGAGCGGCTTCCAACATATATAAAAACATAATAAAACACTAAAACATTTAAAAAAAAAACCCCTTCCTTATATAAGGCTGCCTTCAGATTTATTCTAGAGATTGTATTGTTGTTGTTTAGTCGTTTAGTCGTGTCCGACTCTTCGTGACCCCATGGACCAGAGCACGCCAGGCACTCCTGTCTTCCACTGCCTCTTGCAGCTTGGTCAAACTCATGTTCATAGCTTCAAGAACACTGTCCAACCATCTCGTCCTCTGTCGTCCCCTTCTCCTTGTGCCCTCCATCTTTCCCAATATCAGGGTCTTTTCCAGAGAGTCTTCTCTTCTCATGAGGTGGCCAAAGTATTGTAGCCTCAGCTTCAGGGTCTGTCCTTCCAGTGAGCACTCAGGGCTGATTTCCTTCAGAATGGATAGGTTTGATCTTCTTGCTGTCCATGGGACTCTCAAGAGTCTCCTCCAGCACCATAATTCAAAAGCATCAATTCTTCGGCGATCAGCCTTCTTTATGGTCCAGCTCTCACTTCCATACATCACTACTGGGAAAACCATAGCTTTAACTATATGGACCTTTGTTGGCAAGGTGATGTCTCTGCTTTTTAAGATGCTGTCTAGGTGTGTCATTGCTTTTCTCCCAAAAAGCAGACATCTTTTAATTTCGTGACTGCAGTCACCATCTGATTGTATAGTTGATGATATTAATTTTATCTCCTTACTTATCTCCTTGCCTTGCAGGGCCAAATAATGCCATACCCCCAAACATTTCTTCAATGAAAATAGGGGCATTCTAAGGAAAAGTGGGACATTCCGGGATCAACTCAGAAACCAGGACAACTTCTGTTAATCCGTGACTGTCGCTGAAGGCTCTGTGTTCTTGGCACCCTGTTTTTATCCACCCCAAGTTCATGAGACGAGATTTCCATGAACAAACGATACTGCAAAGTGGGGCAGGCAATGCTTTTACATAATCAGGGAATCCGGACGGTCTAGGTGAGGTGGGGGTAATGAGGGTGCTCGCTGCTCGATTTGATGATGGGTTGAACATCGTTTTCTGCCACCTCTCTAGCTTCACTAAGAGTCCCTTTTTGTGCCAAAAGGTTGAGAAGAGCTGTTTGCCCCCACTTTACATCGCATGGTATTATAGGAAGATAATTGATGCGAATAGGGAAAGCCTGACTGGATCGCGCTGATGACTTAATGGAAAATACTTGTGTGGAAATTGCTCCACTCGCTAATAAAGGCTGAATATACGCAGATGGACCCAAAGCTTGCATTGAATGTCATTTATACATTCATACATCCAGTATGGCGGTCTAACCCTTAGCCTTGGAAGCTAATCACATATTCTAATTACTGGTAACCATGGTTTCCTCTCCAAAATAATGACCTGGTCTAGAGGAAGGGAAACGACCTTTCCGTCTTTTGAAAACAGTCTTTATTTTTAGGCACCCCCTGTGCAGCTGGGATTAGCTGCAAGTGCAAAATGAAGAAATCGGTATTTACACATTTTCTGCAGAGTTCCTGTTTGCCCTTTTTTAGGTAACTGGGATGGAGGGAGCACCGCTGATGACTTCCTTTTCTCCTTCCATTTGTTAGGGAAGGTAATTTCCCACCGTTTTGTCGATGCCTTCCGGGGGTACCCGAGAATCCTGTTGTTTGCTGATTCACAGAGTCCGGAAAAGTTGCTTTGTAGCTCACAGCAGCTCATGCTTCCGTTTCCTCTCGGCATAAACAGACGGCCAACACAACCTTTGAGTCAGAATGAAATGCCACAATGTGTAAAGTGATGTCATTCCACCGTACACCTGTTTGAAGCCTCCTTGGAAGTCACAGGTTGTTGCTTTTTGTTTTTTAAGTAAAGCAAGCAGAATAGTGCTTCCTCCTATTCTTCAGGTATTCCACCAAGCTTCCAATGTTTAATTCTGCAGCTTGGTTTCTAGCAAAGCGATAGAATGGGAAAGAGTTTAAGGAGTAGGGGTGGGGGAGAAATTCACATTTAAAGCCAAACTCAGTGCTATTTTTCTAGAAAAAGAGGTGCCGGAGCTCACCATGAATGTCTCCCTTGCTGCGTGGTGAGTTCCTGCCTCCCCCCAAGGAAATAACGACACATGACAACATTATATTAGGTTAATGGGCTAAAATTGGCCACAATTTTATTGGTTACAGGTAAGAGCGGTATTGGCTTAGGCATTGGTCCTATCAGACTATCCGGCTTCAGTAAATGGGGGAGGTGATGGCGCTCCCCCCCAACACATCTGCATAACAATACCCCTACCAATGCCTAACAGCCAAAACCAGGAAAGTTGTGATGATTTGCTACGAGGTAGGTGAAAAACCAAATGGCCGGTGCCAATTTGCCAAGTGGAAAAAAGTCCTACCAGGCCCCTTAACAGCAACCAACCGAAGTCCATAGCAAGGTCGAAAGAGAACCTTAAGGGCGGGCAGGTGGGAAACATGAGCAGCTGTGCAGGCAAAAGAGGGAGATCCCGCGGCCGTGCTTGCCTTAAGTGAGGCAAGCCACACACCCCGAGCCAGCCGATTGGCTGGCTGAGGTGATGACGCGGCCCCCGAGGATTCCCCCAATCACGCGGGGCTGAAGCCAGCATCTGCGCGCGTGTTAGGGGGGTGAAGCCCACAACCCCACCTCCTCCTGATGTCGGAAGTGGCTTTCTCTTATACAGTCGTACCTCGACTGTCAAATGTCCTGGAACTCAGATGTTTTGGCTCAAGAACGCTGTAAAACCAGAAGTGATTGTTCCAGTTTGCGAATGTTCTTTTTTTTTCAATTTTTTTATTGATTTTCCAAATTTATAAACAAACAAACAAACATAAATCCTAACTATAATTGTTCCACTGTTGTTAACATTGTTAGGTGACTTCATCGAATCCCCCTGGCTGAGTTTCAATGTATATCAATGTAACAGTTTTCCACAACTAATTTCTCATAAAATTTACTTAATCGATTAACATCTTTCATTCTTTTCATATTAACTTTAGACATATTATTCTAGAATATCACATATTTAAATCCTAAGCCAATCTGGTATTTGCAAGTATTTCTGTTTAAGTTATCTTAGCATATTTAGCTAAATAGTCTTTAAATTTCATCCATTCATCCTGGTACTCCTCCTCCTTCTGGTCGCAGACTCTTCCGATCAGGTCGGCTAGCTCCCAAAAGTCCATCATCTTCATCTGCCATTCCTCCACTGTTGGCACTTCTTGTGTTTTCCAATTTTTGGCCAACAAAACCCTAGCAGCAGTTGTGGCATACAAAAACAATCTAACATCTTTCTTGGGCAATTCCAAACCTATTATTCCAAGAAGAAAGGCCTCTGGTTTCTTAATAAATGTATATTTCAACATTTTTTTCAGTTTGCGAATGTTCTTTTGGAACCCAAATGTCTGACCGGGCTTCTGCAGCTCTGATTGGCTGCAAGAGCTTCCTGCAGCCAACCAGAAGCCACAATTTGCTTTTTGAATGTTTTGGAAGTCGAACTTACTTCCAGAACAGATTCCGTTTGACTTTCAAGGTACAACTGTAATGGCAATGGCACCCACATGAGAGGTGCTGGAACTGAGTTCTGACAAGTTCCAGCTGCAGAAAAGCTCTGAGCAAATTTATCAAATCTGTGCTTTCTGAAGCAATATGCGAACCAAAAGACAGCCAGTTATCCTTTGAAATTCACACAGGAATGTGTAAAGGTAAAGGTAAAGGGACCCCTGAGCATTAGGTCCAGTTGTGGCCGACTGTGGGGTTGCAGCGCTCATCTTGCTTTATTGGCTGAGGGAGCCGGCGTACAGCTTCTGGGTCATGTGGCCAGCATGACTAAGCCGCATCTGGCGAACCGGAGCAGCGCACGGAAGTGCCGTTTACCTTCGCGCCAGAGTGGTACCTATTTATCTACTTGCACTTTGACGTGCTATCGAACTGCTAGGTTGGCAGGAGCAGGGACTGAGCAACGGAAGCTCACCCTGTCGTGGGGATTCGAACCGCCAACCTTCTGATCAGCAAGCCCTAGGCTCTGTGGTTTAACCCACAGCGCCACCCGTGTCCCACAGGAATGTGTACAAAAATGCTTATATTAGGGTGAAGTGCCCACATCAATGCATACACATTATTGAAAATAACACCAAATATTCACTCTATTAGAGAAGATTTGCTTTGCCGAAATGTGTGCATAGGCAAAATTGCATACAAATTCACACTGACAGGTTGATCAATTTTAATGAGGAGTTTTGTTTTGTTTTATTTTGCAAACCTATGTAGACATGTGGAGAACGGAAGTTAACCCTGGAAAAATGTAAAAAGCATTAGAAAAGACTTGTTCGGACATCCCTATTAAGGAGCGTTAGTGATGTATGGAAGTGAGAGCTGGACCATAAAGAAGGCTGATCGCCGAAGAATTGATGCTTTTGAATTATGGTGCTGGAGGAGACTCTTGAGAGTCCCATGGACTGCAAGAAGATCAAACCTATCCATTCTGAAGGAAATCAGCCCTGAGTGCTCACTGGAAGGACAGATCCTGAAGCTGAGGCTCCAATACTTTGGCCACCTCATGAGAAGTGAAGACTCTCTGGAAAAGACCCTGATGTTGGGAAAGATGGAGGGCACAAGGAGAAGGGGACGGCAGAGGACGAGATGGTTGGACAGTTTTCTTGAAGCTATGAACATGAGTTTGACCAAGCTGCAAGAGGCAGTGGAAGACAGGAGTGCCTGGCGTGCTCTGGTCCATGGGGTCACGAAGAGTCGGACACAGCTAAATGACTAAACAACAACAACATTAAGGAGCATATGGTATTTTGCTCCCCACACCAATGCCTCAACGCCCCAAAATAAACTTGAAGAGCCAGAAGGGTTTGTGAAATGTCCACCTGCATTCTTGGTAGAGTCCTCTGGTAAAATTTGAGTATTAGACCATTGGATTCTCTGCCGCAGGGAAAGCTGAGAGCGTTGCATGTTTGAAACTCTGGAAGTACAACTTTTAAAGCCTGCCTAGTTCCTCTGTTGCAAGCTGATTTACATTAACCACATCTAGGAATATAAAATAAAGAGCAAGCACTAAGTTATTTCGAGGTACAGATTTATGGATATTTTTATGCACAGAGTAAAAAGGGACAACAAGCAATCTTTTAAAGCAATTATACATTGTTATTCTTGCTGCAAACTATTGAATAATCCATAAACCAAACCTCTATCTTAACAAAAGGCATCTTTGTCATAAACGTTTTGAGTTTGCCTGGGCCACTTATGCATATACATTAGCTCGGGAAGAGAAACCTCAGCATTTTCTAGGTGGCTTTCATTAATGATAAAGGATTTAATTAACAAGTGAAAGCTTTGGTTAAATACTACAGCCTGCGATTGCCAACGCTCGTTCGACCTAGGCATGACCCAAAATTGTGTTGGACAAGCTGTCTCAAATAAATGTCAATACGTCCTTCCCTTCCACTTTCCACTGATCTCTTATGCTGTGGAAAATGCTATTGGACCCACACTGTCATGGAGGAGAAATATCGCTGAAATACTACATAAGGCACTCATTAAAGATGGCCTCCTTTGCACCAGGTAACATGTAGATTAGAGCTTTTCAGAGGCACACATTACTTTCTCATGCATGCAATTTTGGGTTGGGGCAACTGGCTAAAATGTTTTAAAATGTTTTAAACGGTTCTAATTTTGGTTCCTCTGTTTTGTTTTTGTTGGGTTGATGTTGGTTAAATGTTTAGTTGGGGTTGGCGGTTATTTTAATTTGGATATAACTGTAAACTGTTTATTGTTGTTGTTGTTGGTTTCTATTGATTTATTGGTTGGTTTGTTGCTAGTATAGGATATTTTGTTTTTTCATGTTTGATGCTTTGTTGTGTTTTTATATATGTTGGAAACTGCCCAGAGTGGCTGGGGAAACCCAGCAAGATGGGCGGGATATAAATTTCAAAATAATAATAATAATAACAATAATAATAATAATAATAATAATAATTTTGTTTGAATTTCCATTGTCTGAATTTACACTGAATTTCTCTTTGTGGTATGCCCAGTATTCAGGACATTGGTATTTAAAATGTGGGCATTTGTGGGCACGTCCTCATTGTGTATTGTAGGGGCACTAAGTAGGATCAACTGCAAGTGCTTTGTGACTTTGTTCAAGTTTTGAAGGACTTTAATCATCCTGACCAGCATCTTGAATGGGGCACTTAGCAGTCCTTGTGATTGCTTAAAAACGTGTTTAGATGCTTCTACGTTTTCACACCTGCCAATAAATATGTTGCAGTGTGAGCTGAAACTTCCAGACTGATTTCAGTGTCAGAGAGCATCTTCAGCATGGATGATGATGGTGATCTTTCAGGAAAGGACACAGCCAGTACATGAGATCATAGAATTGTACAGTTTGGAAGGGACCACAAGGGTCATCTAGTCCAACCCCTACAATGCAGGACTCTTTTGCCCAACGTGGGGCTCAAACTCACAACCCTGAGATTAAGATTCTCATGCTCTACCGACTGAGTGATCTCAGCATTTGTATAATGTAATTTGTAATATATTGCACTTAAACATGACCTTTTTGTATATTTGTGAAATACATGTCATTATGACTATACATGTTGAATTTGTGTCTGAAGATAGATGAGCTCTCAAAAGCACCTCTTGGGTTAACTTGGAAATTACATGAGGTCTGTGGGGAAGGGGGGAAGATTGAAGAACTCAGATTGGTTTTCTGAGTCAATCTGAAGTTTTGAACCTCTCGTGAGCCGTTTTTCTCCTGCTCCCTGCCTCCAAATAAGAGTGATTCTTATTTAAGCTCTGTTCCATAAAGACGTCTCATGCCCAGTGGCCTAGAAATTGATGCATCAAATTCCAAAGAAACCGGTTATCTCCACGTGAAAACCAACCCAGGCTACACATCTCCCGAGTCCTACATAAATGCTCCTCAGCTTTATAACCTACGCTGGAACTTTCAAGAAGCAGAAGGGTTTTGCAGGTGAATGCAATGTTGCAGAGTTTAGAAAAAAATATGGAGTCCAGATGGTGGAAAGTCTGCAGAGAGCATATGTTTCCCATCAACACTTCGCTGAATGCTTGTACAGGTCTCCAGTTGATTATGTCATCATATCATTCTGGCATGTGATCTGAAGGGGGGCCAGTGAGCCACCACTTAGGAACGTTCCATATGCCACTCCAGCCCCTGTAAGGAAGAGCAAGATTCAAGCACAGCACACTTAAGACTTTTGCCCTAGATCCTTGCTGAATGTGCAACTCGCCACAGTTGATTCTGAAGTATGGACATATTTTCTGCATTAATGTTTTGGAAGTAATCACACACCCCAGATCACAACAGTTCATGGTAGGCGAAACAAGGCATTTCAGGAGGCCCCTATCTCAATCCTACTCAGCATCTGATAGCAAATGGCCAATTCTGCACTGTCCAAAGGGTGGATGGACACATTGCTATCTGGCAATATAGATTTCCTTCCCCACATTTGTAATGCCTGTCTACCAGATCACCCCTGTCCATACATGCTTGTTGACACTCAAAGAACTCTGAAAGGTTGGTGAGACAAGATGTCCTTCCTTTTGCAAAAGCTATGCCTTGTTCAGCAGGTCTTGTTCTTCTACGTGCTTAATAATTTGACTTTTAATCATGCTTTCCACTAATTTGCCTCCATTCTCTCAGCCTGACTCCTGATCCACTTTATATATGTATATATAAATCAGCACTACACTGGCTACTTTCAAACCGCTTTGGTATGGTGGCTGGTTTGGGGACAAATAAAGAATTGTTCATTGATGAGGAGGGTTGACTGAGACTAAATCTGGCTGATGTCTTTCTATAGACCTGGGCATAAGCTAGTTTTCATGAAAATTATCAGTTAAAACAACATTTGCTCTTTCCCCAAGAGCCTTTCGTACATGGCCTCTTCATATCCAAATTGCAGCTGTGAGAGCCAGTTTAGGTGAATAAAGTCCTTAAATTATATATTTGCACATTATTATCAGGTAGCTCCCAGTGGTTTACAATGGTAGCTCTGAATATTCGAAATAGATGGAAACTGCCTTATTTATTTACCTAAAATATGTATACATCTAGTCCCCTGAGCATACAGATAGCAAGTTTTCCAGAAGGCAATATCCTCACCTCAAAAAAGGCATAGTCTGAGCAAGACAGAAAGCTTACAATCTTCGCTTCACTTTCTTTAGCCCCAAACAAGTCTCACTGCAGACTTTTCTGTGCCTTCTTTGAGTCTGAGGTGAAAATTTCACAGGATTCCATTAAGTTAATTGCCAGGGTGCTTTCTAACCTATAAAAACGCAGTGTTCACGTCTCCTCACATCTTCGAATCAATTACTGTTCTACAAAATTAATTTGGTTAAAAGTATGCAATAGAAATTTGCCCAGCATATGTCGCCTCAGGAAATATAATTTTCATGTGATGATATACAGTGTACCCTGCAAGGGAGTGAACCACATTTGCTTTAGTGTGGAATGGTGCCTGACAGACATTTTAAGCAAACAAGAAAGTGAGATATATATGCACACACACTAACACATACAGGGTTCGGTGGTAGGTGTAGATGAGGTTTCTAGGCATCATCATAGTCATAATAATTTTATTATTTGTACTCCACCCATCTGACTGGGTTTCCCAGCCACTCTGGGCAGCTTCCAAACATAAGAACACAATAAAACATCAAACATAAAAAACCCTCTCCTATACAGGACTGCCTTTAGATGTCTTCTAAAAGTTTCATAGTTATTTATCTACTTGACATCTGGTGGGAGGCTGTTCTACAGGGAGGGTGCAACTACCGAGAAGGCCTTCTGCCTGATTCCCTGTAACTTCACTTCTCACAGTGAGGGAACCGCCAGAATGCCTTTGGATAGAAGGCCTGTCAGGGCTGAATAATGGAGATGAAGAAGCTCCTTCAGGTATACAGGCCCAAGACCATTTAGGGCTTTAAAGGTCAGCACCAACACTTTAAATTGCGCTTGGAAACATACTGGGAGCCTGTGAAGATCCTTTAGGACTAGTATAATATGGTCCTGGCGGCTGCTCCCAATCACCAGTCTAGCTGCTATATTCTGGATTAGTTGTAGTTTCCAAGTCACCTTCAAAGGTAGCCCCACATAGAGCACATTGCAGTAGTCCAAGCAGGAGATAACTAGAGCATGTACCACTCTGGTGAGACAGTCCGCGGGCAGGTAGGGTCTCAGCCGCCGTACCAGATGGAGCTGGTAGACAGCTGTCCTGGACACAGAATTAACCTGCACTTCCATGGACAGCTGTGAGTCCAAAATGACCCCCAGGCTGTGTACCTGGTCCTTTAGGGCCACAGTTACCCCACAAAGTTACCGCATTCAGTTACCCACACCTGCTTGCCCCCTGTCCCCCAGAAACGGCACTTCTGTCTTGTCAGCATTCAACCTCAATCCGTTTACTGCCTTGCATCCTCCATCTGGCACCAGACACTCACACAGGACTCTCCAGACTCTCAGATGGACAGCTATGTATTTATAAAGAATTCCATGCAATTAGCAAGCCTGATTGTGCAGAATTTATGGTCACATGGAAAGCTTTTGTAGCCTCATGCTCACTTTCCACTGTATTTGCAGAGATCAGGGGAAGGAATCGATGCAGACCTCTTCCTCTCCCCATATGCACTCTCTGCCCGGAGCAAAAGCTACGCTGCTGCTTGTTTCCGATCTACTTGGACTGATGGCTCACTGTCCTCCTTGCTGTCTTTCCAAGACGGGGATGCAATTGCTTGTGAAAGGCCTGATTAGTCATCACTGCCATGTATTTAGAACAGGCCTGCAAGGAATGTGACTCATCAGGCTCAACACAGCCCACCAGCCATGTATCGTGGCCTGTCAGGTACTTGACAACCCACTCTCATCCATTGGTGTTCATGCAATCCCAGGCACTCGGCAAAGTCAGGCAGTTAATTGACTCCCTGATAGGCTATCATCAGAGGTGGGGGATGATGCTCTTCCTTATGGGTCATAGGTTGTGGACTTGGTCTAGGATGCAAAAATCTTGGGGTGGGGAGTTTGGAAATGTAAGATTCAGAGTAGAAAATAACTACAGACATATGAAACATGAAATTTATTACGGTCAGAGACCAGCTTGAGAAACACAAATGGAACTACAATCCCAATAGCAAAACAAACATTTAAAACAATATACAACAATGGATTTTAAGTTTAAAAGTGCGACATAGTACAAACATATATTCCATTATTGTTGAGTTTTTTGGTTTGTTTAGGGGGAGGTTTCTTGTTTTGCAGAAAACCTAGAGTTACAAGTGTAGAAAATAAATTCTTCACATCCCAATAGGCTGGATGTGATCCAGGCAGCCTACATAATTGCATAAGTCATAAAAAGAAAGTATTGTTTAAATTGCCTTTTGCTGCTGTATATAAAGCCACCAATTAGAAACAATAAGGAAGTTATCTGTGCATTTCCAAATTGTTTGGATTCTTTACTACCAAAGCCTCTCTTTTTTCTACTCAGGGATCTATACTCAAGGACTGTGTATGGAGAGGGTGCTGACTGCTGAATGAGCACTTTTTGAAAGGTCAAGAAACAAAGAAATCTCAGTTCATGCACGAGGCCTAAATAAACAAATTGTCCTTCCATGCGACAGCTTGAAATACATGCATACGTCTTCTAGGTAATTCTTTTAGGGATCCAATGGAACACAGTCACTCACAGACTGAGCTATGGAACAAGACTCTCTGCCACAAATTCATTATGATGGTGACCTTAGGCATGCTACTGTTTCTCAGCCTCAGTCCCCCCCCCCAGGGGCATAGCAGGGGGGCAGTGGTGCCATGACCCCGGGCGCCCAGTTTTTGAGGGGGTGTAAACCAGATGCCCCCCAGGTGACCACAGTGCAGCCCAGTGGGGATGGGGTTGCTCTGGCAGCATCGGTGGTGAGGGCTGGGTTGGTGCTCCCTGCCTGGCATGCGCCCCTGTGCCTGGCACACACACATGCCCCGGGCACCAGCAACCGATGCTACACCACTGTTTCTCACCTCTGCAACTTGGGGGATATTTTCTGACTTACATTATATGGTTGATATAGGGACAATGCATGAGAAGTGCTTTGAACACTTGAAAGCCCTAAGCAAATGGTGATGGTGACAATCTGAGCTGCTCTCAACAGTGCTAGTGTAGGTATTCAAAACAGGTTCATTAAAATTAGTTTTGCTAACTTTTGAAATTCTGTGGTAGTGAGATTGCTGAGTTATGGGACACCCACTAATGTGTGCCTGTGGTACACAGGATAAAATGCTGGGCCCTAACCGGGCAGTCCTGGATTCAAATCTCGCCATTATCCATGAAGTTCATTGAGCCATTCACTATCTCTTAGCATAGCCCACTGGTCAGGGTTACTGTGAATATAAAACGGTAGTTCTGAGCTCCTTCCTTGGAAGAAAATAAACCAGGCCTCTGTGATCCCACTTTCAGCTCTGTTCTTTGAATATCCAACTCCTGACAAAGCTACCAGTTGCTTTAATTACTCATGGTGTGGTATGTTTGTGAATATGTGAGGAAATGTTATTTGAAGCCCCTTGTGATTTTCTACCTTGTGGCTCCTTTGAGAGGAGATCTCAGTGAATATTGGAACATCAACAAGCCCAGTGATTATGCGACAATCTCAACTTCTGGTAGCTTCACCAGGCAATAACTGAGTGATAACCCTCATGAAACTGGACTTCAGGGGCTGCAAAGAGTCCATGCCTTCCTTCTCTTCCAGTGTCACCAAAGAGACAAAGGTGTCTTCTTTCTCTGATCCAGATTCCAAGAAACCTGAAATGCAAAGGGAAATTGCATCTTTCCTGAATCTATTCATATTTTCTCATAGTTTGCAACTGGGTCCTGTGGCTTTTACCACTATACCAAACTATTTCGTTTTGGTTTCAAATTCAATTACTGTTTTCCGCACATGGGAGCCATTTAAAACAATAACTCGAATAAAAGTATTCACCAACAATTGTGTTTTTCAGATGTGTAATCTTTCATTGATTTTTCTTCCTATTATGTCTTTTAAGAAATGTGATGTTTCCCAACCCCAGTTTACAAACTCCCCCCACCCTTGTATGACATTCTTGGCATACTTTGGAGCAAATTTGCAGCATGTTGCCATAGTAATTCTTCTATCTCAGTTACAAAAGGGAAACATCTTGCAATTAAGATGTACTACGGAATAAATTCATTCTAAAGCTGATAAAATTGCAAAAGGTTGTGTACAGCAACGGAAGCATGTTGGAGGACAAAGACTGCTCAAAGAGTGATTCAAGGTGTTTGCACACACAAAATGTAGTATAGACAGCGACAACTGGGAAACACTGACCTGCGAGCACTCCAGTTGGAGAACAGCCTTTACCAAAGGTGTCATGGACTTTGAAGACACACAACTCAGGATGAAAGGGAGAAACGCGCTAAGAGGAAGGCACGCTTGGCAAACCCTCACCATGATCAACTCCCACCCAGAAACCTATGTCCCCACTGTGGAAGGACGTGTGGATCCAGAATTGGCCTCCACAGTCACTTACGGACTAACTGTTAAAACTGTGTTCATGGAAGACAATCGTACTCGACTACGAGTGATTGCTAAAGAAGAAAACACACACGCGTGCGCACACACACACAATGGGACCACTTGTGCACTGGAAATCCTTGATGTTATTCTCATAGGCTTACATTGCCAGTCCTAATTATTACTCAATAATTCCAGTTATGAAGTTTAAAGTGTAACTTATATAGCGCAATAGTAATGTGGCCTGTTAGGAAGATTGAAAAAGAGTTAATTGAAACTAATGGGAATTTATGTAGACACGGATTACTCCTATACAGTGGTACCTCAGGTTACAGACTCTTCAGGTTACAGGCGCTTCAGGTTACAGACTCCGCTAACCCAGAAATAGTACCTTGGGTTAAGAACTTTGCTTCAGGATGAGAACAGAAATCGCGCGGCAGCAGCAGGAGGCCCCATTAGCTATTTTTCCGGGTTTCTACGCTTGCACATGCAAAGAAGCGGCACCTCTGGATACGGATTTTTTTGGGTGCACATGGAGCCCCGGAATGAATTAAATTTGTATCCAGAGGGTCCACTGTAATGAGTTAAAGAAAATGTTTTAAAACATTTTTGTTAAAAAACCGGAAGCCTTCTCCGGGCAGAGAGATACCCAAAAAAGATAAAAGACTGTCCATGTAAGCAACAACAGTGGCAAGAATTCTTTTAGCCCCAAAATCGAAACAACAAGTCCCAACGAAAGAAGAGTGGCAGGTGAAAATGATGGACTTTTCGGAACTGGCAAAGCTGACAGGAAAAATCTGAAACAAGCATGATCATGTATTCCAAAAAGACTGGAATAAATTTATACAATATTTGAAAGACCATTGTAAGCAATTAACAACACTAGTAGGGTTATCTGAAGACTTGTGAAGAGAATTTTTTTTACCTTTCTACATTTATTTAAACTTTGAGGTATTTTGTAATGAGTTATATTAGAATTGGAAAATATATAAAATGCTGTGAAATAAAGGTTACTTTTGAAAGCCAAGAGGTGGGAGGGAAGGAAGGCGATAGGCTCTAAAGAGACAAAGAAGTAAAGAGAATAATAATGATGTGATTATATATGTTTAAATGGAAAATTAATAAAAATTAATTTTTTTAAAAAAGTATCTTCATAAATTAGCATACGGAATAAAATTTGGAAAATTAACTAAAATTAATTGGGGAAAAAGAAAAGGAATTAGCTTACAGAATGACCTGATATACATCTATTCGGCTAATATGCAGATTGGAACTTAGCTATCATGTTGCAACACAGCAGTTTAAATGTATGAAAAGGCAAAACCAAATGCCATTTTGACAGAAAGCAAACATTCAAATACAGATTGCAGATTAATACAGAAATGCAATGGAATTCTAGGATTTTCAAAAGTGACCCAGTGTAGACCAATTAGCCCAACCCTTCTAAAGGGTTGATTTCCTGAAATATGGAGGAAATGATATGTCGCCATGTGTCATTACGTAACATCATGGTTTTTTGAAGATGTATTTTTTAAAAAGCTGTCCAAAAAAAGGGGTGCAAAATTGGTAAAATGAGGTGGGGAACAGGAGATGCATCTCTGAAAGCCAAGATATGAAAGTGAAAATGACTATCACAAGATTTGGGTGAAACTGTAATTCAACATATCTCTTCCTAAGCACTCAGTGCTTGTCAAATATTATCTTGGGGGGAGAGATATATTTGGGTGCATCATCCTTTCTAGAGCACAGTTCTTGGTGCAGTGTAAAACATGATTTTATTTGCATTTCTGCTCTTGTTTTATATGTTTCTTGCTGTACACCCCCAGTAGCTAAACCCATTTGTTAGATATGAACACATAACACTTCCCTGGCTAGCAAGCCATAAACCAATGGAATCTCTAAACACATTAATCAATGAATGATGTGCGTGGGAGGCGTTTGCTGAGCGAGTGAAGAAAGCATGTGAATAATGTGACTGAAATAGAAGAGTTTATTTTGAATCGTTTCGCAAATATTGAAGTTTATGTTTATGGAAACCGTTAACTAACATGGCACTCTGTAACAATAATTATAGTGAAAGTAATAACGGTTGTCACTGCCATGTTAAATAGCAGGGAGAAAGGGGTTGCTTATCATAACAAGTGCATATACAGTCGCTGGAAGGACATAACCTAACAAATCACTGCAGAAATTGCTATTTCATCAATTTCTAATCAATATTGTCAGAAAGAAATGGAAGTAAGTTGGAAATCACGTAGGTTGCAATCCTTAACACACTTGCTAGGGAGTAAATCATATGGAATATTGTGGGTGGGACTTATTTCTGGGGTAAATATGCAGAGATTGAACTGTTAAACAGACACGACCATGATATAGCATTAAAAATATTGTTTGCCCTCTTTCCAGATGGAAAGAAGATAAAGTCCCGACCAGAGAAGAATTGCAGATTAAATTGATGGATTATGCCAAAATGGCAAAAATGACCGGAAGAATCAGAAATAAGGGAGACCAAAAGTTTAATAAAGAATGGGGAAAATTTATAATTTATTTTAAAAACCATTGTAAACAGTTAAAATTGTTAGTAGGATTGGAATAACACTTGTAGTTTAATGGTGAATGGTGAATTTTGGATATAATGGAGATGAAAAATGTTTGGATTATTCTAAAAGATGCAGGAGGAAATGATTAATAATAGGACCTCTACAAAGGGGAGGAGGGAAGTCCAGGAGATTTGAAAAGCCATATGTGTGTGTGTGTGTGTGTGTGTGTGTGTGTGTGTAAAGGTAAAGGGTAAAGGGACCCCTGACCGTTAGGTTGAGTTGCAGATGACTCTGGGGCTGCAGCGTTCATCTCACTTTATTGGCTGAGGGAGCTGGCGTACAGCTTCCGGGTCATGTGGCCAGCATAACTAAGCCGCTTCTGGCGAACCAGAGCAGTGCACGGAAACACCGGTTACCTTCCCACCTATTTATCTACTTGCACTTTGACGTGCTTTTGAACTGCTGGGTGGGCAGGAGGAGGGACCGAGCAACAGGAGCTCACCCCGTCGTGGGGATTCGAACTGCCAACCTTCTGATCGGCAAGCCCTAGGCTCTGTGGTTTAGACCACAGTGCCACCCGCGTCCCATCCGTATATATATATATATATAGCCTTAAAGGCAAGGGGTTTCATATTTTTCCAGCCCAGCCCAAATATGTTATGGGACCAACACCATAAACATGGGCTTGCAAGGAAGACACTAGTGGGACTGGTGGTCTTCTGAACTAACAAACCACTGGTCCATATCCCAGGTTTGGGACAGTTTGTGTGTCTGGTCAGAATCTGGGCCCAGACGGATTGTGAACAAAATGGTCTGAAGTGACCATTCTGAAGGGACTCCTCCATAGGCATGGTGAAACATGAATAGTCCCACAATACACTGGACCCACAATGCAATGTGTTTGGCCTTTTCAGATGTTGTTCATTCAGTGCAACCAAACACGTGAAAGGGGCCTTGTGGGAATGAGAATGCTAGCTCTGCCCCATTGTTGTTTTCATTACTCCTCATGAATTGCAGGGTAAACCTGTGAAATGGGGAGCCTTCTGCGCTTGTGCAAACGACCCACACTTTTTAGAGCACAGTGAGGAGCCTGTGGTACACCGGAAAGTGTTGGACTCTATTGGCCTTACTGTTTTAGAACCATTATTTTTTCAGAGTTCGAAAATATGTGGGAAATCTCAATACGTACAGGAGACCCCCTGCTTTACGTGGTTCACTCTTCAACTCCTGGAGGGCAACCAGAAAGGGGTCAGAGTTAGTATACTTAAAATGGAAAGCGTAATGCTGGTGGTCAACAAAAGAGGTTTAAAGACTCTCTCAAGGCAAATCCCCAAAAATGTAGTATAAACACTGACAACTGGGAAGCACTGGCCTGCGAGCACTCCAATTGGAGAACAGCCTTTACCAAAGAGGTCATGGGCTTTGAAGACACTCAAACTCAGGACGAAAAGGAGAAACGTGCTAGGAGGAAGGCACGCTTGGCAAACCCTCACCGTGATCAACTCCCACCCGGAAACCTATGTGCCCACTGTGGAAGAATGTGTGGATCTAGAATTGGCGTCCACAGTCACTTACAGACTCACTATTAAGACCTTGTTCATGGAAGACAATCTTACTCGGCTACGAGTGATTGCCAAAGAAGAAGAAGACTTATTACGGGCATTCCTTCTCATATATATTTACTTCCTTGCTGCTAAGTCTGCACAGAGACTATTGAGCATCTTTGCAATCCTTGAGGGAGGTAATTATCTCCTGTAGAGACCTTTGCTTTGGGAGGTCTAACTCATCATAGAGGTCATAACTTCTCCTCCGCCTCTCTTCAGCTCAGCACATCTGCCTTATAGCTCCATCACCTTCCTACTTCCTTAAACATTTCTAGAAAACAAGGCTGGCCTTCGTCCTCATCACACAGCCTTCCTTCTCTTTTTTTAAAAAAATATTTTTATTAAGTTTCATATTACCAAATTAAACACATCAAACCAATTAATCCAAATTATAACAATACATATCATGTAATCCAATTGTTTTCCAAATTATAAATTTTTGTGGGGGGTACCCATACTTCTTGATCGGCAGGAGTCCAATCCTCGAATATTTCTGCTGCTTTCATATTAAGAATGATATTTCCAGTCCCCTCTTCTCAGTCCTTGTCGTTACACATTTTCCTCTTCATTCACCTCCGAGTTGCTCCGCAAGTGGGTTGAGAAAAATAGTCTTATTTGTATTTCTGTGTGGGCTTTGTACTGCTCTCTCGTAAATCACTCTCATCCAATAGTCCAGGCATTTCCGCTCGAGCAAGCAATCGCCATCTTGTCGTTCCGATGAAATACAGTCTAAAAGCTCGCTCTTTAACTTTCCCGACCTGTTGCATCGTAAATTAGTCTTTTTCCAGGAGGGCTGCCCCTTCCAGTTCGCAATCTCATCGAAAATAATAAATCTTCGGCTCGCCCTCCCCAAGACCAAAACTCCTGCAACACAGGTCTCATATCAAATCTCCATTCTTACTGCGTCACAGAGAGAGCCCTTCTTCTTTCCAAATCCTTTACAGAGTAAAACCTTTAAGTTCATATTATTCCCACACAGTTCATTTTTAGTCCCATTTGCCAATTAGTTGCTGTGACGGATCTTCTAAGAGGGAGGGTTCTTAGTTAATCACATAGAACACAAAAAAAAAAAGTCATCCCCCCCCTTTCAGTTCCATTGCATTCCATTCCACATACCAGCATGTCTGTAGTACTTTGATGTAATCTTCCGTCTCAGTCTTCTTCATTTCAGTGGTAAAATTGTTAGCAGATAAAAACCTCCTGCCTCTCTTGAAACATGTGCGTTATCTTTCACCAATTTTTTTCCTTTTAAGTAACGCAACTAGTTTCACACCTGGAAGCAGCTTCGGAGGAGTTCCGAGGCCCGCCGAGGGTTGTGCACCCAGTGCCTCACCCCCTCCTTCTTCCGAACTCGGGGGTGATTTATGGCAACAGCGGGTGAAAACTTCATCTCTCCCCCCTGGAGAGATGAGGGAGACTGATCTACTCCCCATAATCAGCCTCTAATTACCTCATGTGAGCTGGATAGATGTTAATATCCGCCATCTTCCAAGGCGCCCCTAGCGGCCGCCCCACAGCCTTCCTTCTCCATCGCCTTTCTACATTACTTCTATAGCAGCTGCTGTGGTGTGGACATAATGCTGACCATGGTTCCTCACTCACACCCTTTTCTGGAACTCTGAAAGTGTGTTCCCGTAGATTAACATGGTTTCAGGGACTGGGCAGAGGAGGAATGGTGGAGACCTGACCCTTCCAGGGAGGAGGAAGAGGAAAACAGTATTGATTTACAACAGGGGTTTGAGGGAAGTAGAAGCTCAGAGGCAGATGAGGGGAAAAGCTGGGAAATCATGGGAGAGTCGGAACAACCCCCAGCTGACACGTTGTCATTAGAAAGCATTCCAGACCCTCCATCTCCCAGAACCCAGCGAGCCTTAAAAGTAGGAGAGCAATGAGCTCAAAGACAGAGGGCACCTGTAGAGGAGATGAGAATGATGAATGAGGAAGTGGGAGAGATGGGGGGGAGGTGAAGATTCACTTGGGACAATGCCATTATCCAAGAGGCTAGGTTCTATAGCCTCTCTCTGTAAACTTTGAAATAAGTAAGGGTGGTCAGAATCTTTTCCTAGTCTTTATACTTTCCTAGGCAACCTGTTGGGAGCCAGAGACAGCATCCTGACACATGGGGACCATGCCTGGTAGGGTCTTCACCCCCACACACTCCCTCACATATCCTCCTGGGGGTGATGGAGGGTGGCAGGAATAATTAACCCAATACCCCATGCATCTAACCATGTCATATGTTGTAGGCATGGTGGAGTGGCTTTGGAGGGGTGATTTAAGTGATTGTATTAAACAGGCGTATTTCTCCAGTTTCCCACTAGATAATTAGAAGGGGGCAAGTGGATGGAAGACTCAGCAGGATAATTGGCTTCTGGGACTACAGTGGTGCCCCGCAAGACGAATGCCTCGCAAGACGAAAAACTTGCTAGACGAAAGAGTTTTTCGTTTTTTGAGTCATTCCGCAAGACGAATTTCCCTATGGGCTTGCTTCGCAAGACGAAACGTCTTGCGAGTTCTTGCGAGTTTGTTTCCTTTTTCTTAAAGCTGCTAAGCCGCTAAGCCGTTAATAGCCGCTAAGCCACTAAGCCGCTAATAGCCGCTAAGCCGCTAATAGCCGTGCTTCGCAAGACGAAAAAACCGCAAGACGAAGAGACTCGCGGAACGGATTAATTTCGTCTTGCGAGGCACCACTGTAATATGAACCAGGATACCAGAGTTAAGGCAGATCAGGTGACACCTAGCAGATTCTGGATTTGCGTGGGGGTGATACTAATGCGAAAGTATCAGATGACGGAAGCTGCCTGGATAGTAAAGTTCGCAGTGCAACACCATTAAGTTCCTCAACAGATAACCAGGCAAAAAAATAAGAGGGCTAGCAACCACACTTTGGATTTGTTAAAGGTTAAACTCTGCTACTGTAGATGGATGTGGTGGGGTTATGCATATGAATTTATACCTGACATTTAGGAGACCCCTTCTTTCTGTGATTGGTTTGGACCTTTAGATTGATGTGATACCTTTAAAACTAGTCAGACTATTTGTTGTTGTTGTTATTTAGTCATTTACACGTGTCCAACCCCATGGACCAGAGCACGCCAGGCACTCCTGTCTTCCACTGTCTCCCGCAGCTTGGTCAAACTCATGTTCATAGCTTTGAGAATACTGTCCAACCATCTCGTCCTCTGTTGTCCCCTTCTCCTTGTGCCATCAATCTTTCCCAACATCAGGGTCTTTTCCAGGGAGTCTTCTCTTCTCATGAGGTGGCCAAAATATTGGAGCCTCAGCTTCAGGACCTGTCCTTCCAGTGAGCACTCAGGGCTGATTTCCTTCAGAATGGATAAGTTTGATCTTCTTGCAGTCCATGGGACTCTCAAGAGTCTCCTCCAGCACCATAATTCA
The DNA here is from genome assembly GCF_964106645.2 of Podarcis pityusensis. NCBI lineage: Eukaryota > Metazoa > Chordata > Lepidosauria > Squamata > Lacertidae > Podarcis > Podarcis pityusensis. The sequence continues at coordinate 62,679,389 of NC_138035.1, forward strand.
AAAGCATCAATTCTTCAGCAATCAGCCTTCTTTATGGTCCAACTCTCACTTCCATACATCACTACTGGGAAAACCATAGCTTTAACTATACGGACCTTTGCTGGCAAGGTGATGTCTCTGCTTTTTAAGATGCTGTCTAGGTTTGTCATTTTCTCAGTGAGACTATAGCAATGTACATATCTGAGGAGTCTGAGCATTTTCCATATTGATAGCCATGAAATAAAACAGTAACATTTTCTTCTACCTTCTGTCATGGATTGTGAAGAGAGTTATTAGCCTGGTTTGACGACTTCTTTTTCAGCCTTGCCCTGTCTGAAGAATACAGTGTGTTTAGTGGCTGCAGGGCAACTCCAAAGTTTTATTCACTTGGATCTGGTAAGGGTAAAGATTGAGCCTGCAATGGTAGAAGAGGAACCAGTATGATATTCTTATTTAAAACCAATGCTTCACTTTAGCAATGTGGGAACTGTGTTTACATGTCAGAACAATGACATGGGTCATTCTCGTCAGTCTGGGTGGAAGAGAATTGGTAGCAGTGGTCCATTATGTAGCAAATACGTACAAGGTGTGACTGGAAAGTTCGGTGAATGGTCATAGAAATTGGACAGCGAGAAATATTCAAACACACATGCCTTAAAGGCCTTCAAAGTAGGCCCCCTCTGATACAATGCACCATTGACAACAATCATAGAACTGTTGGAAACTTCTGGAGAAGTCCTCTTTTCATACTGCTTTCAGTTCCGTCATCACAGCAGCTTGGACGTGTGAAATGTTGGAAAATCTGTGCCCTTTCAGTGCAGACTTCAGATTTGGAAAAAGAAAGAAATTCAGTGGGGCCAGATTGGGAGAATATGGAGGGTGAGACAACTCAGTAATGATTTCACATGGAATATGCAATTTTTCCGCCATCATTCAGATGGACAAATACCAATCCTGCATCAATAACTCATGAACTCTGTCGACATTTGCCGCTGTTCTGCCTGTCAATGGTCTGCCAGATGAAGGGTCATCTTCAGTGGTTTGCCACCCTTCACGGAAATGCTTAAACCACTAACACACTTACAGCTTCATCTCCGTACACAATTGTGAGCATTTCATGGGTTTCCAATGCCGATTTAACCAATTTGAAACAGAATTTCATATTGACTCTCTGCTCCATTTTCAGTCACAACGCACTGCACTATTAACAGCTACTAAACACTACCACATGAATGTAGGCCTGTCAACAAATCCTGAGACACGTGCGTATATGTTAGCTGAGATACGGACGGATGCCTCCCACATGTCTCCACAAATCCGGCAGTTACCATTATGGCATACAGGGGTGATTCACCCTACTTTCCCGTCACACCTTGTATTTTGGAGAACTTGGTGTCTCTCCTGATGCAGTATTTGGACAGCAACTGTCACCAAGCAAAGAATTGTATCTGACCAAGTCATCCTGTTAGTGCACGGACTTCCACCTACACAATACCACTTCCTCTCCTCTCTCCACAAATCCCACACCTCCCCAAATCTGCTCTGTAGATTCCTCCAGAGCAGATTTGGATGGGCACGGTGGGGACATGGGAGAGGAAGTCCAGTTGCACAAGCAGAAGTCATTGCGCTGAATGGACAACTTTGTTGAATACACCCCAAAATTTATTTCCATAGCTGAGTGATGGAGAATATGCTTTGCAAGGAAAAGATCTCAGGCATCTCTACGTAGGTCTGGTATGGACTTCTGTCTGAAACACTGGAAGCCCCTACCAATCTGTGTAGATAAACTGAGAAAACTGGCCTCACGAAAAGAAATTCTGCAAAAAAATAATGAAAAGGGGGGAAAAATGACAAGGACACCGATACTAGCAAAGCAAATATTCTAATGAGTCCTCGTAAATGGAGCACATTACTGGTGGCTGAATAACAGCTCGAGTAAATTTGTCCAGTCCCTAAACCACAAACACCCTAATAAGAACCTTGAAGTCTCATGTTAGCAATCAAGTGAGTGTAATTTGAAACACAGAATAAATACATGTAATCATTATGAAAGTTAAAAACAAGATCCCATTCACAGCCTCCGACTAAGCCTCTGTAACTTTATTTCCTTTCTAAGGGATAGCGGCTCTATAAGGCAGTGAAGCGGAATAAAAATGATGATGATTTTTCAATGGGCTCATTGTAGGAATAAAGAAAAAAAGGGGGGGGGGAGAAGAACCAAGCAGGCCTTTATTATCAAAGTCCAGGACGTTTCTGTGCAGGAACTGAAACATGATGGAGAGACACGCTGTCGCCAAGTAAAGTTTATATCTATTTCCTATTCATGGCGTTGTCTCAAAAGCCATACAGAAGGGGAAAAGGGTTAAAACAACTGAGAACCACCACCCCCCAAAAAAATTATGTCAGCAATTACCTCAGAGCAAATGTGTCTTTAGGTTTTTTGTTGCTAAAGAGCTGGTTTTTATATGTGTGCTGCAGGAGTTGGAACTCAGTTGGAACTCTGTCAGATGTTGACCTTATTATTCCTGGCCTAAGTAAAGAAAACTCTCAGCAGCTTTTTTTATAATGCTTTCTATTGCCATCACAATCACAAAAGACCCCCTTTTTCTTTGGAGGGGGGAGGAGAGAGAAAACTGCATTTCCCGGATGAAATCATTGCATTAAGAAAGAAAAGCGATGGGGATGCCGTGCTTTATTTAAAATGAAAGCAGACAGCAGAGAAGGGACTGGTGAAGGTCTGGCAAGCCGTCAAAACATCGGTCACTGCTAGGCACTGGGTGGGTGAAACTGTCCTCACGGCTGCATGGACCGAGGAAAAAGAATTGGGGGGGGGGGGACTAAACAGTGAGTGTTTGTCAACAACTGGAAGCATTTAAACAAAGAAACTATTTTTTTTAATTGCCTCCTTATGTAATGGAGGAGGGGAGGAGTTTGCAGAGCAGGTGGGGTGGCCACTTTCATCCAACCAGAGTGCCATTAGCATATTGAGCGGTCATCCATCCTTCAGAGCATGGATGCAGAGGGTTGGATGAAATGCCAAATGCTTTGAATGAGTTTTTGAAAGATGCAGTTTGTTAGTGCATGTCAAGGACTGGTCTGAGGAGGTATGGTGGAGACCGCTCCCCCACTTCCCTTGCACTTCCCAGACAAGAGGGGAGAAGAGACTATAGATTTACAACCGTGGTTTGCAGAAGGTCATAGTTTAGAGGCTGCAGAGGGGAGAAGCTGGGAAACAGATTGCCCCGGGCAGCTCTAACAAAGCCTCCAGCATCATTACTCAAGATGACCCTTCTGAAGACTCCTTCCAGCTTCTCCAGCAGATAGTGAACTTACAACCCGTTCGTCTCTTTCTGCTGGTCCCGTGGGTTTCTGTAAGGCGTGGTCCAAGTCCAGTCCAAGGTCGAGGGTGAAATAATGAGGCCGTCCGTCAAAGCTGAAGCTGAATCCAAGGCAGGGAGTCGGGTGACATCAGGAGATCCGGCAGGACAGGGTGCATGCAGGAACTAGCTACCAACAATGTTGCTCCTGCAACTTGGGACTGGGGCTGACTGGCTTTTATCTGCCCCGAGGCATAGGGTGGCCCCAGTCCACAGGTGACTCTCCTGGCCTGGAGGCGAGCACTCCTCCTGCAGGAACTTAGTTCCCTCTGCCTCTCTGCTCTGAGCCTCTGCAGCTCAGGAGAGGCTGGAGGGTTATCGGACCCAGAGGCAACCTCAGCCTCCCCTGATGGGACTGAGAGTGGAGCACCTGCAGGCAATGGGTCCTCCATCACCTCAGGTGCCAGAGCAAACTCAGCTGGTGCCTGCACCTGAGGATCCAGCACAGGTGAGGACCCTTCAGGCTCAAGCCCCAGCCCCGGCTCAGCTGGTTCTGGAGGCAGGGAATCCTGTACAGGCTGGGATTCCATAGATTCAGCCTCCAAGTCTGAATCCCAGGCCATCACACCCTTGCTTTGCTTCCTGTCTAACAACCCTCCCATTTGCCGACTCCTCAGACTTACTGAATTAGCTCCAAATACTTCCAGGTCTGAGAGGCTGTCTCTGAGTTTCTTCGCACCTGATTGCGCTTCTGGCAAGCTTGGGCTGTGTTCTAGCCTACTCTCAGCTACTGCCTTATCATCCTCTCCGTCAAGGTCAGGAAGAGCCGAAGGCTGCAGCTGCCGGCTCTCCCCTATCTTACTAACATCAAAGCCTCTCTGTCCCTGGCTGCTTTCTGCAGTTGACTGCAAACCTTCGCTTGGAGCTGGCTCATTCCTGACAGAGTACCAAGGCGTTCAAGAACCAAGGTACAACTGTACATTGCTATATTTTAGCAACCTGCCTCAATAAAGTGGAGGTGTCCATGGTTATCAGCCTGAAATCCTTGAAGTATGGGATGTAAACAACAGAGAAATGCAAAAAGATAAGAGGGCTTAAAAAACATACACACGCACACAACATGAAAAAACAGCTTTTCTCTTTCCTCCCACAACCAAATCTTGTGACACTTGCCCATTCTAATGAGACAATCTACACCCCTGCTCGCACATAGAAATAATTCCTCCATCATTGTCCATTGTCCTTCTTCACAAGTGCTGCATCACAAACAGTAAGGACCTTAGGGAACAAGTATTAAATGGCATTGCATGTGAGCGCCAGGCATCTGGGCAGCTAATAAGTATGTCAGTAGGTCAGTGTGGGAGTCAAGTGAGATATTTCATGTGCATAAGAAACACAAAATAACCCAGGATGAAAAAGAAGAGAGAAAGAACCCACAGCAGAAAAAAAATCCAAAGCACAGTACTACTTTCTGCAGTTTCTGGTAGTTTTACACTGTTTGTTCTCATGTGGTTCACCTAAATGCTATTAAGATCAAGGAATTAGATATGTCCATCACATGAGCAATACAGAATTGAAGGTACGGACTGTTCCCAATACAGTGGTACCTCGGTTTAAGAACAGCCCTGTTTACGAACTACAGTGGTACCTTGGGTTATGAACTGAATTCCAATGTCCGTTCTTAACCCGAAACCATACTTAACCTGAGGTGCGCTTTCGCTAATGGGGCCTCCCGCTGCAGCCGCGCCACCGGCGTGTAATTTCCGTTCTCATCCTGGGGCAAAGTTCTCAACCCGAGGTACTACTTTTGGGTTAGTGGAGTTTGTAACCCAAAATGTTTGTAACCCAAAGTGTTTGTAAACCAAGGTACCATTGTATTTGGTTTAAGAACTCTGCAAAACTGGAATTAGTGTCCCGGTTTGTGAACTTTACCTCAGTCTAAGAACGAGAGCCGAATGATGGAAGGGCACCGGCGGTGGGAGGCCTCATTAGGGAAAGCGTGGCTTGGTTTAAGAAGGGTTTCAGTTTAAGAACGGATTTCTAGAACGGATTAAGTTTGTAAACTGAGGTACCACTGTAGTCATAAAATCCAGAAGCAGGCGGTGTGGTCGGGAGGCCCTGTTCACCTGACTTCCTATTATAAGGTACACAGATGAATCAAGTTTGTTGAGGATAATTCCTGAAGGTCCAATCAGACTGAGCTTGTTGGGGCTTAGCTCTTTCCTGGCCATTCCCAAATAGGGTATTAGGTACAATTAGCTATATCATAAAACTGGTACCACTTGGTAGAGATCACCTTCTTCACTTCATGTGGGACCAATCCCAAGTCATACTATTTAATATGGTCAGATCTAGAACAATTTGGGTGGTGCTGTGGTCTAAACTACCAAGCCTCTTGGGCTTGCTAATCAGAAGGCCGGCGGTTCGAATCCCCACAAAGGGGTGAGCTCCCATTGCTCTGTCCCAGCTCCTGGCAACCTAGCAGTTCGAAAGCATACCAGTGCAAGTAGATAAATAGGTACCACTGCGGTGGGAAGGTAAATGGCATTTCTGTGCACTCTGGCAGTCATCACGGTGTCCTGTTGTGCCAGAAGCAGTTTAGTCATGCTGGTCACATGACCCAGAAAGCTGTCTGTGGACAAACACTGGCTCCCTCAGCCTGAAAGCAAGATGAGCGCCACAACCCCATAGTCTCCTTTGACTGGAGCTAACCGTCCAGGGGTCCCTTACCTTACTTTTACCTTTTAGAACAATTCCCACTGTACTGAAATGGAACGGTGCACATTTGTTTTGAAATTATGAGCTCTCTTAGCAGTAATCCCAAAGTATTAGATTAATTTTGCCACATGAATAAATACTTCAGAATAATAAACACTTCCATGTTTCATATTCTTCCCTGTCCTCTGCACAAACTGTGAAAAGGAAACATTGCTGGTACCTCACCTACAGCTTGGACAGGCTAACCTCAGTTTCCAGTTGAATGGGACCATTGGTTCACAATCGAGAAAGTTCATATAGCGGCTGGGTGCGTGCATGATAAATCATACAAAAAGATATACATACTCAAATGAGATGTGCATTATTTGACTATAGGGCATGTCTTCAATGAAAGAGGTGGAATTTACAGGCAGAGGGGGGAAGAGAGAGATCTGAATGAATATTAGTATAGCTTTAATTATAGGAGGGCTGAGAGTGTCTCAAAAATGGAATGGGAGATTAGTGTCCTTGAGGCTTACTTTACACTTTTAAGGTCAGATTTACAATAATCGTGGTTCTGATCCCTAATTTCTAAAGGCCAGTGATTCAAAGATTCATAAATAATTATAAATTGAAACATGCTATGGGGCAGCAATTGCTGATGATAGAAACACTAAATCATAGGTGAAAGAATACTTAAGACACGAAAAGCCAAACCATGCATGCTTAAAGTTATAATTTGCATTTACAATCCTCTCCAAAGTTGTTTATTTAGCAGATTTATGGCTAACACAAAGAAGCTTTCATGGCTCCTGACCATCTCGCAATTTCAATAATCAGAGAACTGTTTAACTCTGTAGAGCTCTGGTCGGCAACTCATTCCAACAAAGGCTCCTTTGTTTTGTATGGCTAGAAGCAGGGGGAGGGCCAAATTATTCTGCACCCACTCCACACACACACCGCCCGCTGTCCAATATCACCAATCCTCCCTCTCATCTTCAGCTGGGTAGGAGAGGTTGCCAGGAGCAGAGAGATGCATGAAGTTATTCCTAGAGTTCTTTGCACTACCATAGAGTTTTCCAGAGCACAGTTGTGTGGAGCAATTGTCTGAGACTGAAGTCAAAATCTCCATATTCCCTGGGCTGTGTTGGAGAGTATACAGATTGCTTAGAGAATGTACGAAATGCAGTCAATATCATCGTCATCCTTGGGTTTTCTTACAGCATATGAAAACACAATACCATTAAACCAATAAACAATAACCTTGTCTATAATCCCCAAAATAATATCTGCAGTCTCTGAGGCCTGTTGGACAGCACGCAACTAAATGTTGTTGAGATTGGCACATCCCCAAAGGCCTGTTAGAGAGTATGTAGAGAGAGAAATGAGCACAATTCCATCTTCATGGGTAGATTATGTGCACATTCAGTCAGATTCATCTTGGTTTTTTGGGTTTTGCCTGAGAAAAATAAATTTCAATCATTATGAGTTTATGAGAGGGAAAGAAGTAAATGCGGGTAAACGTCAGACCATCACATATAACAATAGCACATGCTTTATTTATTTATTGCCATGTATTTATCTTCTCACAAGACATGGATTTGTTGTTGGGTTTTTGTAATTGATATTCTAACTAAGGCACTCACCTCATTAATCAGCTGATTGCGTGAGCTTTAGTCAGTTAAGTAATTGATTATATTTCCATACATTTGCAAATGCATAAAACCAATAGTTCAAGGGAAAAGAAAGAACATATTTCTTGGATCAGAGTTACTCAATTGTAAAACCCGACCGATGTCAACATGGCTTACTCTCAAGGAAATCCATAGCATTGCTCATAAATGTATCAAGGACTTTGACAAAAGCAGTGTGAATGGACCTTGTGAAACATTTACCTCCCTGATAATTGAGAAGGCCCACAGCGCTGGTAATCTCTGTCACAGGCAGCAAAATATGTGGTGACATAGAAAAATGACTCCATTTGTTAAAAATACAAAAGGTATGTAGTTTAGCTAGTCAGTCTTGTATGGCTGATGAACAAGTCGGCTGTTGCGGGAATAGACCTACTGTTTGAAAGTGCCTGTCAGGGATTCTTTACATGGCGTTGTGTTGCTGATGATGAGAAGCAATTTGAAATATGGCATGAAATCCAGCATGAAGAGGAAAAGAATCTGTTGTATCGGCGGGCCTTAAGAATGTGTATTTGGGCAAAAGATTCCATCTGGTCTGATAAAACTGCATGTTTAAAAAGGAAATGCTGTTGGTTACGAAGGACGTGATCCAACCGAAACAGAACGCTTCTAAGTTTTGCCATCTTCCATGAAGGAAAACTGCATGCTAAAATCTTTCTTTCCCATCAAAATCAATAAAATTTAAAAGTACTTAACTTGGGCTGGATCATGCACTTACAGGGTTGCCATATTTCAAAAAGTAAAAACCAGGACACCCTGAAAGTTGTAGAGTTGTTTTTTTAGGAAGACTCCAAAGAAACATGATTTTTCAACTGACTTGTCTAAGATCCAGGACAAAGTGCCATGGTTTTAATTCAACAAGTCTAAGGATGCAATCCTAGACATAGTTATCTGAGAATATGTGTCATGGAATTCTACTCAGTATTGATCCAGAGTTGATTCAAGGAAAGTTTGCAAAGTAAAAACTTAAACCTGTTGCAGGATTCCCAAAAAATAGACCAGAGACAATTGTATTTCATCCAGCAGAGCTTTACTGCCACTGAAGGCAAATGAGCATAATGGTCACAAATCCAATACATTCAGGATTGGCGCTGTCCATAAGAAATCCAGTTGCAGCAGACTTAACTGAAACGTACAGTAGCTTATAATAAGTCTAAATCTTAACACTAAGCATGCTATGTAAAGAACACCATACCAGAAGGGAGATAGAAAAAGAAAGTGAAACCTTTCTAGCCTCTTATTATAGTCAGTATGACCTTGGCAGAAAGAGATAAGAGAACCAGTTTAAGCCAGCTGTACTCAGCTTCTCTGAAGGAATAACCCAAACATCATGAACCTTCTGCTTGTTTCTTTCACACAGAGAAGCTTCCAGAAGCTTCCAGAACCCTCTTGAATTAATTAGGTAAAGGTAAAGGTACCCCTGCCCGTACGGGCCAGTCGTGTCCGACTCTAGGGTTGTGTGCTCATCTCACTTAAGAGGCCGGGAGCCAGCGCTGTCCGGAGACACTTCCGGGTCACATGGCCAGCGTGACGAAGCTGCTCTGGCGAGCCAGCACCAGCACAGCACATGGAAATGCCGTTTACCTTCCTGCTATAAAGCGGTACCTATTTATCTACTTGCACTTAGGGGTGCTTTCGAACTGCTAGGTGGGCAGGAGCTGGGACTGAAAGATGGGAGCTCACCCCGCCGCGGGGATTCGAACCGCCGACCATATGATCGGCAAGTCCTAGGCACTGAGGTTTTACCCACAGCGCCACCCGCGTCCCTCTCCTTGAATTAATTAGAATAGGAAATATCTCTACATGTCAGATCAATACTTTCTGCACTAAAAACTGCAGACTGACAGTATGATCACAGAATGCCCCGTTTTTGCCCTTACTGCCCACAGGGGATGGCCATGGTGGAAAAACATTGTCTGCCAGTGAAGCGAGGATTTCCATAGTGGGTATCTCAGGTGTTCTGGGACTGCACTCATATTCAATGACTGATCCAAATAACTTGTAAGTAGGAGCCTGTGGGGCCAAGTCTTGTTAGTCTTTCACAAGGCAGAATGCTTTCATTATAGCATGTTGTTATGGTTGATACTATTATAATGCAGACGAAAAAGACAGGTACCCTGAGGAACTTGCCCTCTGAAATTTGACCCAGAGAAACAACTCAGGAAGGTGATTTTAGTCCAGACTCTGTAAGAAATGGGTAGCTATCAGTTTGGATCCTGAAATCCCCTCCCCTACCCTTTAACCAGCAAAGAGGTAATCTTTTGATAGACAACAAGGTATAATTTCTAGTTCTGTGGCTACTGTTCCCAATTTGGTTCCACAACATTTACATGACATACCAGACCCTCAACATTGCTTAAAATTAAGTCCACTTAACACTAATCTGGCCAGTTCCATGACCAAATGTTCTAGGGCATCATCATATAGGGTATCTAGACATTTTACTTTTTTTCATGTCTTGAATCAGTTTCTGGTGCTACTGTTAATGAGGCCTGTGAGTTTTGACTGTACTTGACAAATTGCGGGAGAAAAGTTACACAGAAGTATCATGTAACCCTCTTTTCGATTGTTAAGTTGCTGAAACGTAAGGTTCCCCCATCAAATTGGATTAATTAGTCACTCTGTTATTTTCCTGATTTGCTTTTGGATTCTTCTCTTTAGAGCTTGGAAAGCAAAACGCGCCCTGCATTGGTAAACAAACAGAGCTGTGGACTCTTGAAACATCATGTACTCACAGCATTCTGGAGCAGAACGACCCAGGAATAAAATGTAATGGTGTCAAACCGTCTGATAGTTGGGGAGCTGTCCTCGATTGTTCTGGTTTTCTTTATTTGCTCTGTGGGCTGTATTTGTATTCATTCTCAATGCTGTATTAACGCACAACATCAAATACAGGTGTGGTTCACTGTACATTTGCTGGTTTAACTGTCCCACAGGGAGCGCAATCTGTTGCTAAACAAACAAACAAACAACTCTGTTTTTTTATATTGCAATTAATTTTGACAGAGTTTTTTTTTTAATTTTCATTTATTAAATTTTCAAAAACAACAGAAAAAAATATTCCATTTAAGTTTTACATCCAATTCCAATCTTTGTACTTTTTTGGACTTCCCTCAGCCTGTCGGAGAATTTTTCATATTATCACTATTATTCACATCTCTTCAATCTATATTGCATTTTAACAATCTTAGTCTTATCAAATCTTATAAAACAATATTTCTATCAATTCTTATCACAGAACTTCTTGAAAACCTACAAACGTTAATTGCTCTTCACATATACTTTTAATATACTCTGTAAATTTATTCCAGTCCTCGGTGAATCTCTGGTCTCGTCGGTTCCGAATTCTCCCTAATTTTGACAGAGTTACCCAAATAAAAAGTATATCTTTGAGATCAGACAAGGGGTATCTATGGCCTTTGTGATGTTCTTGGGCTTTAATTCCCACCATCTCTCACTATTGACCATATGAGCTGGGACTGATGAGAACTGGAATTTAAAAATATACGGAGGGCCACAGGTTCTCCCTCAATTCAGGTGTTGTTGTTGTTTAGTCATTTAGTCGTGTCCGACTCTTCATGACCCCATGGACCAGAGCACGCCAGGCACTCCTGTCTTCCACTGCCTCTTGCAGCTTGGTCAAACTCATGTTTGTAGCTTCGAGAACACTGTCCAACCATCTCGTCCTCTGTCGTCCCTTTCTCATTGTGCCCTCCATCTTTCCCAACATCAGGGTCTTTTTCAGGGAGTCTTCTCTTCTCATGAGGTGGCCAATGTATTGGAGCCTTAGCTTCACGATCTGTCCTTCCAGTGAGCACCCAGGGCTGATTTCCTTCAGAATGGATAGGTTTGATCTTCTTGCAGTCCATGGGACTCTCAGGAGTCTCTTCCAGCACCATAATTCAAAAGCATCAATTCTTCGGTGATCAGCCTTCTTTATGGTCAATTCAGGTAGGTAAATTTATCATTGTGTCCCACTATAGCAAATGAGTAACTCTGTTAGCAATATAGTGAGTACAGTAAAGTCAAATATATGAGCAGCTTTCTGATCTCTCACTTCAATTTCCTCATGCCAATCTTCAACTGTGTGTCCCTTGATTCTTGCTAATAGTGCCGGGCAGGGCCTCAAAATGAATGTTGGCATACTGGATTTCACCGATTTGCCTCCTAGATCCATTTGAAACCAGGCCCAAGCTCTCCAGACCCAAAATAGATCGCCCCTCCATATAGAGTATGAGCCTTCTTTGTCTTACATTATGTGATCTTCTGGGCAAAATTTGGTAGGATTCTGGCAACACCGAGGTCTACCTGATTTCATCTGTAGTCATATGGGAGTGGATCTTCAGCCAGAGGCAACCCAGCCATTAGGTGGGGTGATGCCACTATGCCAGATGGCATGCCCACAGATGTCCCACCTGCCATCGGTGGAGAAGCGGTGCCACCATTGGCATGATTTGGAGCAAGATTGTGTCCATCCTTGCTGAGAGCTCACCCCAAACTGCTGCAATCTTGCCTGAAATCAGCATTGGTGATGGTGCAGCTTCTCCTTTAGCAACCGATGGGGCAGGGAGCATAGCAGCAGCAGAGCAGGAGATGGCAGAAGGAGCGGGTTGGTAGGGATGGCTGCGGTGGCAATGGAAGGGCAAGGCATGTCGGAATCCCCGTTACGACCGAGCTGATAAAGCTCATCTTCTGGAATCCCCCTCCGATGTGATTAACCTGAAGCTTATATAACCCAAGGTACCACTGTACTGGAAGACGACAGGCTTCTTCACACATTACGCTGAGCACAGGTACAAACGGCCTCTACACATATTGAAGTGTCTGACAAAGTGATATGTACAGTTTAACTGCGGTGTACACAAACTCTCGTTGAATGTACACCTCAACAATTGTGTACACTGGTACACAGATTATACACTCACTGAATGTAATGTGTGAACATCCCAATCAGAAGAAGAAGAGTTTGGATTTGATATCCCGCTTTATCACTACCTTTAAGGAGTCTCAAAGTGGCTAACAATCTCCTTTCCCTTCCTCCCCCACAACAAACACTCTGTGAGGTGAGTGAGGCTGAGAGACTTCAGAGAAGTGTGACTAGCCCAGGGTCACCCAGCAGCTGCATGTGGAGGAGCGGGGAAGCGAACCCGGTTCACCAGATTACGAATCCACCGCTCTTAACCACTACACCACACTGGCACCTGGTTGCTTAGATGTAAAGAGATTAGGATACATATTCTCAGTGTTTGGAGAGCAAGATGCTCTCAGTGTACCCCTTTGGGTGTGCCCATCTTTTCCCCCTTGCAATAGTTCCACTTCCCATTCTCTTGCTTCTTCCTCTGAACCTAATTTGGACCTCATCTCAGATCCTCTAGAAGAGGGTTCACCTGGAGAGGGCAGGAGAAGAGGCTGAGACAGCAGTGAGGAGGAGCAGAAGGATCAGTAACCTCCCATAACTGGCAGGAGATCTGCTTTTGGAGTGTGGCCTTCAGCAGTTGGCCTCAAATGCCGACCCCTCGCATTAAGCCTAGACCTCTTGCATAAACCGCTCATGGCTACTAATGCCTGACAGAAGTAGCCATTTTAATTGAATGAGTGATTATCTAAATAGAAACTTTTAGTTGTGGTAACCCAGTTGTGTTGTTGTTGTTAAAAAAAAAAACATTGTGAAGGAGGGCAGTTACTAGGTATTTCTCCCTTTGAGCAAATCTCAAAGAGAACATTTGTGACAGGGACCCTTTTTCCTCTTTTCTGTTTCAGACTTTCAGAACCTGCTGCCACATCTTTGGCATCCCTGCAGTAGCAGCAGCAGTATTCTCACTTCCTCCCCATCTTCCTCCCCACTAGGAATTGTGCTAGCATCACCATGCTAACCTGGAAAAGAGGAGACTGGGAGGAGATATAAGAACCATTTTAAAGATCTCAAGGGCTCTCCATTGGCCAAGGGAACAAGCTTGTTTTCTCCTGCTCAGGAGGGTAGGACTCAGACCAATGAATTTGAGTTACAATAAAGGAGATTCCTACTAAGAACCTTCTGACAGTAAGAGCTGTTTGACACTGGAATGGTCTCCCTCAGGAGGTTGTGGTCTCTCCTTCCTTGGAAGTTTTAAGCAGACGTTAGATGGTCATCTGTTCTGGATGCTTTAGATGAGATTCCTGCATTGCAGGCGGTTTCCTGGGGTAAAATCCTAAAAAAAACCCTTAACAACTCCACAAGCTCCACAACTCCAACCATAAGAGAAGCTCAACAACTTCAATCCTAAAAGAAGGTCAACAACTTTGGTCGGCCCTCACGCATGTTCACTTCATCAAATCTGGCCCTCTTTGAAAAATGTTTGGACACCACTGGACTAGATGAAATGTGAACCAATTTCAATCTGCGCCTAGTTGTAATCAGGGTTTGGCTACGACTGTATCTGAGGGTGAAGTTGAAGAAAGCCATTTCCGCCCTGCAGAGGAGGTGGGATTGTGGGCGTCACGGACCCACCACGCGCGCAGCCACTGGAGCCCAGCCACCGTGTGATTCGGGGAATCCCTGGCCGCGTCACCCCCTGGCCAGCCAAATTGGCAGGCACGGCCGGGGATCTCCCTCTTTTCCTGCCTACCAGCTGTTCCTGTTTCCCACCCTCCCACCCTTAAAGGTTTTCGTTCCTTGACCTTGCTATGGACCTTGGGTGGTTGCCCGTTGAGGGGGCCTGGTAGGAATTTTTCCATTTGGCAAATTGGCACCAGCTACTTGGTTTTCGACTACCTCATAGCAAATTGTCACAACTTTCTTGGTATTGGCACTTAGGCATTGGTATTGGTATTGTTTTGTAAATGGAAGAGGGGATGAAGCGCCATCACCTGCCCCGCATATTGAAGGGTAGTCTGATAAAGGATTCTGGGGGGCGTGGCCCTGTCTGAAGCCTATGGAGGTGAGGGCCTAAGGCATGCCCCCGAGCAGTGACATCCGGGGGAGTTCCTAGTTGATGTGCATCAGCAGGACTCCCCCTACTGGTGGTTAACCCTTCATGCGGACAGGCTGAAGCCGGATATAGTCAGTTAGGACCAATGCCTAAGCCAATACCACTCATCAGCTGCAACCAGTAAAGTTGTGGCCTTATTATTAACCTTAATAATTGTGTCATGTGTCTTTATTTCCCCGGGGGGGGGGGGACTCGCCATGCAATTCCAACAAAAATGGAAAGAGGAACGGAAGTTGTTTGATGTTCATTGGTAATCAACCCATTAAATATGATCAGCATTTCCTGTAGTTGTTGCTTTCCGTCTGCAAATGATACACAATTGATTGCACTTCCCCCCATTTGCATTGTGTTTCCTTTGAACTGAAATGAATGGGGTAGAATAATCTAATGACAACGTAATACATTTAATTACATAGCTTACTCAGTTTCATCATAACAGATAGCTGGATGAATAAGATTTTCATGGAAGATGAACTGCAGCAGAAGGGAAACATCGCTGCGTTCAAATACAGGGTGGAACAGAAAGCAATGTATTATTACATCCCTAAATTGTGAGCATATGGATGATGAAAAGTACTCTCTATTAAAATAAAAGGATCAGATCCTAGATATGCAGGAAGCCCTTGCATTCAATGGAGCTCCTAAACCTACAACAAACTACTGGAAAATAACTATAATCTTCCATCTGCACTGCTGGAAATGTCAATGCCTGGATCATCTGAAAATGGAAAACACCTATGGGTTTATTTTTATCTAAGGATTTGCACATAATTCAATGACGCACTATGTGGTTTATGAAATGACTAAATGGAAGGCAATCTGTGAAGACTTTAATTGTATTTTGATCTAAAATGATTTTAACAAACAGTATCCACCCCCCCTTCCTACCCCCCAAAATTTAATCTCACAACAGCAGAGAGCGTATAGTATCAATTATGGTGGAAGGTAATCTGAAGAGATTAGACGGCATGATAGCATCTCACCACAATTTCTCAGACGGATCTGGGAGATAGCTAATGGACTGAGTCAAAAAATCTGAATCCGAGCTTTCAAAGAGAGGCTGATGGGGAAAAAAAAGAGAGCCAGCCAAGAAAAACAAAGATTTCCTATTATCCTCAGCTGCACCAAGGAGATTGCTCACATTTTGACATAAGTACACACTTAATAAAGGGAAACCCACTGCAAATATTGATTTCATTTTTATACCAAACAATTGTCTGTAAAAGGCTTATAATACTTTTTACAATGCTCTGGAGAGGTTTTTTCCCCTTTGTCTTTAAACAAAAGACATTTGTTTCAATGTGTGAGTAAGATTCCGGACCACGGTACAGTGAGCAGTCTGAAATTGCCAGTGCTGGAAGACTGTATATCCCACTATTGATTAGCGTCTGGAAGTAGACTCATAAATTGCCGTATGGGCAAGTAAACAAAATTTCACTTTCGCTTGCACAAGCACAACTCAGTGCATCTAAATCAGGGCTTGCATAATATGGTCCATGATATATCTACTTGTATGCCCTTTCCATATGTTCTACACTTTGACAAACAGAAAACAGAATGCCGGTTTTCACCTAATTGAATGTATTTGCAGTTTGTATCCTAAGGTCCGTATAGTTAAAGCGATGGTTTTCCCAGTAGTGATGTATGGAAGTGAGAGCTGGACCATAAAGAAGGCTGATCACTGAAGAATTGATGCTATTGAATTATGGTGCTGGAGGAGGCTCTTGAGAGTCCCATGGACTGCAAGAAGATCCAACCTATCCATTCTGAAGGAAATCAGCCCTGAGTGCTCACTGGAAGGACAGACCCTGAAGCTGAGGCTCCAATACTTTGGCCACCTCATGAGAAGAGAAGACTCCCTGGAAAAGACCCTGATGTTGGGAAAGATTGAGGGCACAAGAAGAAGGGGACGACAGAGGATGAGATGGTTAGACAGTGTTCTCGAAGCTACAAACATGAGTCTGACCAAACTGTGGGAAGCAGTGGAAGACAGGAGTGCCTGGCGTGCTCTGGTCCATGGGGTCACGAAGAGTCGGACACGACTAAACAACAAAACAATCCTAAGCAGTCAAGTCTGCAGAGCAAAGCAACGAAAGGAGGAATGGGGTTGAAATGTTTGATATACTTACATCAGGGGAGGGCAGACTTCAGGCTTGTGGGATCCACTTTGGGTTTGTTTCTTTTCTTTTCCTAGAGCCCTGAGATCCACCAAATGGAGCCAAGCACAAAAGACTTAGATACACTTAGATTTAGTATATTCGGAACCCAGGAATTTGTTGTAGGAATCAGAACTGAATTGAACAGATCCCATATTCCTGCTTAAGTTCCTTCCAATTTCTTAATTTCAACAATACAATTCAGAGAGGAGGGGGGTCATTAATAATAATAATAATAATAATAATAATAATAATAATAATAATAATTTATTTATTCCCCGTCCATCTGGCTAGGTTTCCTCAGCCACTCTGAGCGGCTTCCAACAAAATATTAAAAACATGATAAAACATCAGTCATTAAAAACTTCCCCAAACAGGGGTGCCTTCAGAAATCTTCTAAAAGTCAGATAGTTATTTATTTCCTTGACATCTGATGGGAGGGTGTTCCACAGGGTGGGAGCTACTGCCGACAAGGCCCTCTGCCTGGTTCCCTGTAACTTGGCTTCTCACAGCGAGGGAACAGCCAGAAGGCCCTCGGAGCTGGACCTCAGTGTCCGAGCTGAACGGTGGGGGTGGAGACTGGGCCAAGGCCATTTTTTCTTTAGCAACATACTCTCCAACATTTCTTTGATGAAAATAGGGATGTCCGATATTATTATTATTATTATTATTATTATTATTATTATTACTATTCCCCACCCATCTGACTGGGTTGCCCCAGCCACTCTGGATGGCTTACAACATATATAAAAACATAATAAAACATTAAACATAAAAAACGTCCCTATACAGTGGTACCTCAGGTTACATACGCTTCAGGTTACATATGCTTCAGGTTACAGACTCCGCTAATCCAGAAATAGTGCTTCAGGTTAAGAACTTTACTTCAGGATATCAACAGAAGTTGTGCTCCGGCGGCATGGCGGCAGCCGGAGGCCCCATTAGCTAAAGTGGTGCTTCAGGTTAAGAACAGTTTCAGGTTAAGAATGGACCTCCGGAATCAATTAAATACTTAACCCCAGGTACCACTGTATAAGGGAATGAATTCAGCTTTTCAAAGTAGTAGGTGGGTGTGGAAGCAATGCAGAATTGCTTCATTTCACATTAGAGCAGTCTCTGCATTGGTGCGACCCTGTAGTTTTTGTAACAAAGAGGGGCGACATCCTGCCCTACCCGATTCCCACTTCAAGCAGCGGCTCAGACGTTTTCAAAGAGACAATCATTACTGGTGTGTATTTAGTAAATCACATCCTCAAAACTTGGAACGGACTCCCAGCCACGTAGGCTTCTAAGTCACAGAACGCCGAGTCTCTGTGATATCAAGTTTCCGACATTTTTAAAACAGATCAATCTTGTATCCGGAATACTACCATACACTCGTTTTTATGATAACTGGATACACATGATATACACACCCCACATTAAAAACCCAGACGTTCGTCCTGCAATGACACCACAAATGTTCCTGAGTGTGTTTGGTTTGATACGAGACAGAAGCATTCTCTTTGAGCTCGGATCAGACAGCAGCTGCAAGTCATTTCCAATGCCTTTGGTACTGTGGCTTGTTTAATGGGTGGTGAGTCACAAAACACCATCTGAAACCACTTGCCATGGCGTGGGAAGATGAAAGTTGGAAGGTGCTTTTTTCTGTATCAGAGAAGCATCAAATGAAAGGGATACAGGTTGTGTGTATGTGTGTATGTTTTGTGGCGGGGTCAAGGAACTAGCCTTTGGTCTTCAGAGAAAGATGTCGTGATTAGCTCCATGCACGCTCCCATTGATGACGGTTGCCAAATTGACTGAGGGCCAAAATTTCCATTATACCATCCATGGAGATATTGTAGAAAAGTCCTCCTTGTGTGTGATCCCCAACTCTGATACAGTGTTCTGAACAACTTACCATATGGATGGATTATATCACAACTGGGGTTGTGAGACTGCTTCCCCTGGACAGCAGCTGTCTGGAATGTGCAATGGGGGTTTGGAAACTCATAAGGTGATGGAAGCAACCACCAGCCAGTGGGATATGACTGAGATAGAAATTATTCATTTAGGAGAAGGGGTGTGTGTATGTTTTAAAAAGCAGTATTCCTGTGGTGAATCTAATGTGCATTTTAGACCTGAATGAACCCAGTTTGAAAAACTAGCTACGGTCACATCAAACCTGCATAGTTTTGCCTGTTCACTCTTTGTTATATATTCATATCACAATACGACTGGATTAAAGACACACGTACCTATTTTTTTACCTCAGAGTCTGATATTCATTTGTTTAAAAATAGTTGGAGAGTTTGAGCATTTTTCACTGAGGCACCGAACTCCTTGAAAGCAGCATTATACCAAGTCAAACCATTGGTCCATCGATTTGGTATTGTTGACAGGCCCACCAACTCTATGGGGCCAAGGTATTTTCACCATCAACCCCAATCCGTTGGGAGGGGGCCAAGCCCCGCTCTCGACCCAAAACCAAGCCCTCCTGTGTTATTGGCGCACTCTGTGGAATATTCTTCCCACAGAGATCCAGCAGGTAACTTCCAAATGTTTGCTGAAGACCTTTCTTTGCCACCAGGCATTTGACGAATTGCCTGGTGGCAAAGATTGACGAATTGCCTGGTGCGACGCGGGTGGCACTGTGGGTTGAACCACAGAGCCTAGGACTTGCCAATCAGAAGGTCAGCGGTTCGAATCCCCGCGACGGGGTGAGCTCCTGTTGCTCGGTCCCTGCTCCTGCCAACCTAGCAGTTCGAAAGCACGTCAAAGTGCAAGTAGATAAATAGGTACCCCTCCGGCGAGAAGGTAAACGGTGTTTCCGTGCACTGCTCTGGTTTGCCAGAAGTGGTTTAGTCATGCTGGCCACATGACCCGGAAGCTGTACACCAGCTCCCTCAGCCAGTAAAGCGAGATGAGCGCCGCAACCCCAGAGTCGTCCGGGACTGGATCTAACAGTCAGGGGTCCCTTTACCTTTACCTTTAATTGACGAAAACATTTTCTGCAATAGTCAGCTGGTGATCTGTTTTAATTTTGGTGTGACATTTGTTGTATTTTAATTGTTGTACACAGCTTATATATATAATGTAGAGGCATACTACCATTTTAAATACAGCCGTACCTTGGTTTTCGAACAGGTTAGTTCTCGAATGTTGCAAACCCGGAAGTGACTGTTCCAGCTTGTGAACTATTTTTGGAAGGTGAACATCTGTCGGGGCTTCCGTGGCTTTCGATTGGCTGCAGGAGCTTCCTGCAGCCAATCAGAAACTGCACTTTAGTTTTTGAACATTTTGGAAGTCGGACAGACTTCCGGAACGGATTCCATTCAACTTCCAAGGTGCGACTGTAAATAAATAAAAAGAGCCCTGTGAGGTAGGCTTGCTGATAGTGACTGGCCTAGGTATTCCAGTTTCAGAACTGAGTGGGGTTGCAAATCTGTGTCTCCTAGCCAATCCTAGTCCAACACAGAAAAATGTACACCACACTGAATCTCTTAAGTGAACAATATCCAGGGGATGTTTTCATAAGGCTTAGTCAGCCTCTCCTCGGTCCAGTCTTCACTGCAAATTTGATCCGTATATTAAATGCTGCGACAGCCTTTCATTTAGGAAAGGAACCAATCATCTGCCATCTATCCGAATCTATTGTGTGTGTTTATGTTTAATATCTACGGCCCCTGCTTTACAGGCCATCCATAAAAGCAAAAGGAAAGGAAAGGAAAGATATTCCAAAGCAAAACTTACACCCATAAAACATGAACATTTGTCATTTTGTCTGACGGCCGCCATGTGGCTTTGTACTTGCAGCTGTGTTATGGAATTTACATTCTTTTCAGAGATAATTCTGCTGGTGCCAGACTACAACTACGGAGGGACAGATGGGATTAACGGAGCATATGTGTAAGATTTAAAAGCAGCAAGAGAACTTACCATGCATTACGGAATCATAAATGCATTACACTGACTACTCCGATTGGATTAGACTAAAGGTTTCTCTAGCTAGGACACATTATCTGAGAGCTGTTAAAGCTCGCAACATATGCCTCTGGAATTTTGCTTTAGAGAATCCAGGAGATCCCTTTGTTCTTTTGTGTTAAATAATGTAAGAGGTCTTGGGAGCTCTTTGTAACGTTGAATGATATCATACTGTTAAAAACTGCATATGAGAAAAACTGCTGGCTTCATTTATTTGCTTTAGAAAATTATTTTAAGATGGGAGTGGGGAGGGGGATATTGTCGTTGTTTGAAACGGGGTGTGCACAAACCAAACTTTTCCTGCTGGCAAACAGACTCAGTAGGTTAGGACAATGTTTCAGAAACCTGCAAAATTTGACTGACCCAACCTGATTGTTAGACAAAAGGAATGTGTACAGTGGTACCTCGGGTTAAGAACTTAATTCATGTATGTAAGCTGCAATCTTGCTATTGTATCCATGTTCTGCTTGCAAGGGGTTCCTTCCAACTCTACACAGCTATGATTCTATGTTTGGCATAGGATACAGTGGTACCTTGGGTTAAGGACTTAATTCGTTCTGGAGGTCCCTTCTTAACCTGAAACTGTTCTTAACCTGAAGCACCACTTTAGCTAATGGGGCCTCCTGCTGCCACCGTGCCGCTGGAGCACAATTTCTGTTCTCATCCTGAAGCAAAGTTCTTAACCCGAGGTAATTTTCTGGGTTAGCGGAGTCTGTAACCTGAAGCATATGTAACCTGAAGCGTCTGTAACCCGAGGTATTAGGGATGGGGGAAAGCAGCCCTGTGTTTGCCCCCAAAATGTGTCTTGTCTGTTGAGCAGACTGATTAAATGATCAGCCTCACAGAATTCACTCAGATGGCGACTGGGGACTCGACAGCAGGTGGAAGAGTATTCCAACAATGACTGGAGAGGTCTGTTAGGCCCACCATCCATTAGGAAGTTAATAATAATAATAATAATAATAATAATAATAATAATTTTTATTATTTATACCCCACCCATCTGGCTGGGTTTCCCCAGCCACTCTGGGAGGCTTACAACATATAGAAAACATAATGAAATGTCAAACATTAAAAACTTCCCGATACAGGGCTGCCTCCAGATGTCTTCTAATAGTTATGTAGTCCTTTATCTCCTTGACATCTGAAGGGAGGGCATTCCACAGGGAGGGTGCCACTACTGAGAAGGCCTTCTGCCTGGTTCCCTGTAACTTCGCTTCTTGCAGTGAGGAATTTCCTGGACATTTCCGAAATATTGTAGTCAGAAGCAGTGTCGGGGCGGAAATTGCAAAAATGCCCCAGAAAATCCAGACATATGGCAGCTTTCCACAACTTTGGGAAGAAGAAGAAGAAGAAGAAGAAGAAGAAGAAGAAGAAGAAGAAGAAGAAGAAGAAGAAGAAGAAGAAGAAGAGGAGGAGGAGGAGGAGGAGCTCAACAACTTTTCTGATTGGATTTTCACTGTTTGAAATACAGTGGACGCTCGGGTTGCAAACGTGATCCGTGCGGGATGCACGCTCATAACCCGCAGTGGCATGTCTGTGCATGCACGGGTTGCAATTCGGCGCTTCTGCGCATGTGCAACACACAATTTAGCACTTCTGCGCTTGCGCGACTGCCAAAACCCAGAAGTAACCTGTTCTGGTACTTCTGGGTTTTGGCAGTCCGCAACCCAAAAAAACACAACCTGAAGTGTCTGTAACCCAAGATATGACTGTATGGCAACCCTGCCTTAGGCTGAATGATGAGGGTTGAGACGCTCCTTCAGGTATACTGTCTCTGGGGCATTACGTTGGCAAGCTCTGGAACAACACTAAGTTTGAGACCCTCTGGAAGGTACAAAACGGTGGCCAGGCTATCATCACAGTTGCTGATGTGGCCACTTGCATTGGCAGCAGCAGCAGCAACAACAACACCTGTCTGGAAAGAAGAAAGGAGTTGTGCCACCGCTAATGATGGGACCCACCTTCAAAAGATCTTCGGGGAAATTCTCCTTCCCCAGATAAATGTTCCTCTCCAGTTTCTTTGCCCGCAAATAAGGCAGGGAGTTTTGAGAGGCCATAACTCAAAACATGATCTCTCATTATGTCATTGGTGTCCTTTGCTAAGAGAGTGAAATGGACAGATCCTCATTTCTGCCACAAGCAAGACCCTGTCCGCCAGCCCCAGCCACTGCAAATACAATATTATACTCATTTCCCCAGCCATCCCTTGCATCATCCTTTGGCAACCTGGTGCCCTCCAGCTGTTCTGGACTGCAAGCACAGTTGGCTGGGGCTGATGTGATTTGCAGTTGAAAACATCTGGAAGGTTGGCGGATGCTGTCTTGCAGACTTGCTATAGGAATTGCTGTGATAATATATGCGTTTCCATGTGCTCTGGCTTCCATCACGGTATTGTGCCAGAAGTGGTTTAGTCCTGCTGGCCACATGACCGGGAATGCTGTCTGTGGACAAACACTGGCTCCCTCAGCCTGAAAGCAAGATGAGCGCCACAACCCCATAGTCGCCTTTGACTGGACTTAACTGTCCAGGGGTCTTTTACCTTTTTATCTATATGTGAAGCACTTTGAGCAAACAAACACTTCTAAAGGCTAAGTATTACTAAGACGCCGTGTGGCTCTTCGTAAGACTTCGTAAGATAGGGAAAATACTATTTTTTTAAAAAAATGCAAAATCCATTTCTATAATCATGGCCTGTTTAGATTTTCATCAATTCAATAACTTCCTTTCTTTTCTATAGACCATTCTTCTTTCTTTCTGCTTGCTGTTTAAGAGCAACATTATGGGTCTTGTTATTTTTCTCTCTCCATGTTGGGAAGTGGGAACAATACGTCTCTTGTTTAAAATGTGGTGTTATTTTTAATGTAAAGCTCCTATTGTTTGCAGCTTTCCAGTGACCCTGACTTGCATGGGATGGATCATTTTACCCCAGTAGCCCACATTTAATAGATGTAGACTACTGTGCTTCCCAACAATGAATGGAATCCTCCTACGAATTGCAGCAATATGCCATTCACTAAGCATCTGACACAAGATGAACGTAGTTGAAAGGTGGCTTTTTAATTTGGAAATGTAAAGTCACGGGTGCTTGACCCTTTAGGGTTGAGGAGGCACTGCCCCACCAACCTCAGCCTTCAGCCAGCCTTCACAAATTTTCCAGGGATGGTTGTTGCAGATCCTGGCTGTTATTGTTAATAAAGTTGTGTCTCTGAAATTCCCATTTATCGCTCCTTGTCTTTTGGTGGGAGGGTGAGCAACTGCATAAATGCCAGTGTTCTGGAAGAAGTAGTACGACTCATGCAAGACATTGGCGACTAATATACACACAATAATCACCAAAATAATTATACATTCTTTATCAATCTTCTGAGAAAAATACAAAACTTTATGCAAAGCCACAGAGACTTGCGAACTACCCAACCTAAGATGAACTTATAATGTCTGGTTTCAATGTATGTTTCAAATGCTTAACTCAGTCTTTTGTTTTCTTTATCTTTTTAGGTAAGTTCATGAAGATACCAACAAAAGGTAAGTTCGGTGTTGTTCACAATATCGAGAGATGCTAGTGAAGTTGTAGATGGATGTTAATGAAGTTGTAGACAGGATGCCGGCGTTTTGCACCTGTTTCGTCCTGGCAGTCCAAGTAATCCAGGGGCCGCTGTTCGCCCCCGATGGTGCCCTTTTACAGTGGTACCTCGGGTTACATACGCTTCAGGTTACATACGCTTCAGGTTACAGACTCCGCTAACCCAGAAATAGTGCTTCAGGTTAAGAACTTTGCTTCAGGATGAGAACAGAAATTGCGGTCTGGTGGCGCGGCAGCAGCAGGAAGCCGCATTAGCTAAAGTGGTGCTTCAGGTTAAGAACAGTTTCAGGTTAAGTACGGACCTCTGGGATGAATTAAGTACTTAACCTGAGGTACCACTGTACTGGGGCTTGCAGGTAGCACACTCCCAAGGTAGTTTTCCGGGCTTCTTCAGTGTACTGGAATAAGCAAAGATCACCAGTGTCAAAGCAGTGATTCTTCAACTGCGGGTGCCTGATTATCATCATCCAAAGCAACTACTCTACTCCAAACTTAAAAATGGAAAGTGTAATGCTGGTGGTCAACAAAAGAGGTTTAAAGACTCTCTCAAGGCAAATCTTTAAAAAATGTAGTATAAACACCTACGACTGGGAAACACTGGCCTGTGAGCGCTCCAATTGGAGAACAGCCTTTATCAAAGGTGTCATGGGCTTTGAAGATGCTCAAACTCAGAACGAAAAGGAAAAACATGTTACGAGGAAGGAACGCTTGGCAAACCCTCACCATGATCAACTCCCGGAAACCTATGTCCCCACTGTGGAAGGATGTGTGGATACAGAATTGGCCTCCACAGTCACTTACAGACTCATTGTTAAGACTGTGTTCATGGAAGACAATCTTACTCAGCTACAAGTGAAGCCAAAGAAGAAGATATGTATGTTCGTACCAAATAATGAACTACTCTCAAGATTTCATTATGGGGTCACAGAAGCATGGGAAGCTACCTTACACCAAGTCAGACCATTGAGCAATTTAGCTCAGTATTGTCTAAACTGACTGTCAGCAGATCTGCAGGATTTCAGGCAGCAGTCTTTGCAAGGTTTATTTGGAGTTGGGTATCTATGATATTGATCAGAAGGTTGGCGGTTCGAATCCCCGCAGCAGGGTGAGCTCCCGTTGTTCGGTCCCAGCTCCTGCCCACCTAGCAGTTCGAAATCACATCAAAGTGCAAGTAGATAAATAGGTACCGCTAAGGCGGGAAGGTAAACGGCGTTTCTGTGCGCCGATCTGGTTTGCCAGACGTGGCTTATTCATGCTGTCCACATGACCCGGAAGCTGTACGCCGGCTCCCTTGGCCAATAAAGCGAGATGAGCGCCTCAACGCCAGCGTCGGCCACGACTGGACCTAATGGTTAGGGGCCCCTTTACCTTTACCTGTGATATCAGCTTCTTATACTGTAGGACGGAGTATGGTTTGTCAAAGCACCTAGCATACTACAAAGTCATTTGTTTGATGGTTTGTAATACAGGACTTTAATTGCTGGTCTGGATTAAGCAAAAGTCTGTCTAATATATTATCTTTTGTCAGCCAATAGGCAGGGTTATGTGACTCAGGCAAAGGCACAAATAGACAACTGGTGCTTCTTATAGCTCAGTAGAATCATCTGCCCTTGGGGATACTTTCTTCCTAACACCAGACGTTCTGCCCTGAAGCAGGAAAGTATTTCTCTTTTGTCTGTATATTTTTTCCCCTTTCCCTTTTTTATAATTTACAGTTCAGAATGTTCTTGCTCTTCCTTGCCTCTGGCTGACCTGAAAATAACCTGGGTCAGGCACAACCAAGAGGGTTTATCAGCATAGCTTCCATTATCATTGCATGCTAGACAAATCAAGCAAATAGGCTGCATTATTTCAGGGATCTGGGAGATTTCAGTGCATAGTGGAAGTTTTGTAGCATGCTTAAGGCCTTTGGATAAATTTGGATAAATTTGAGACAAACTGCAATACGTTGTTGTTGTTGTTGTTGTTGTTGTTGTTGTTGTTAAGAACATTAACAATGCAATTGTATATACGTCCACAGGGTGCAAGGGAATCGATTTCAGAGGATCTATTCTGAGTACGGCTCAGTTAAATATCACCCAGAACCAGTGGCGCCAGATTGCCCCCCAAGCATGTTCACACGATGTCATCATGCCCCAGGCATGCTGATGTCAATCACACATGGAGCGGGGCACAGTGACATAGCATGCATATGCCAGGGGGCATGATGACGTAGTGCGAGTATGCCTCATGGCATGCATGCGTGGCCATGTCACACTTTGTGGTTGCCCATCCCCCCCCCCATTTAAAATGTTGTGGAAGCCAGTATCACAAATTCTTCGCAGCGCTTTAGCAGAAATGCTCAGAGTTCCAGGCTCTTCAGTGCAGTATATTTTGAGTTTCTCTCAACACTTCTTCTTTGGCGGTGTGTGTGCCCATTTGTGTGTGTGCCATCTTGTGGTTTGCCTAAGGTGAAAAAAAAGGCCTTACAACAAGTATGACCGCATGGGGTCTATATTGAGGACTCTATCAAAGGGCTTTCACTTTGGCCCATTGTCAGGCCCTCCCTTCAGCAGTCCAGGAAGACCGTTATAGGAAGATACCATTTGACGAGAGGAAATGTCCATGTGGCTCAGGGCAGCAGGAAACAATGGAACATGCCCTTCTTCCTTGCCAGTATTACATAGACATTTGAGTCAGGTTTATCCAGTCTAACCTATATAAGTTCCCTGGGCATTCAGAACAACACTACATCTCCCTATTACTACAGGACGGAAGCCCAGAAGTCACATATTTAGTCACCAGATTTTGCGCTGCCATGATAGATATTCGTCGAAGGCTGATCTATGCTACAAATCAGTCCTAAATTGAAGGCCGATATTGTTAGATCCGCACTTCTGAAGCCCCACCCCATACATTGGTACCTCAGGTTAAGAACTTAATTCGTTCTGGAGGTCCATTCTTAACCTTAAACTGTTCTTAACCTGAGGTACCACTTTAGCTAATGGGGCTACCGTGCCGCCGGAGCACAATTTCTGTTCTCATCCTGAAGCAAAGTTCTTAACCCGAGGTGATATTTCTGGGTTAGTGGAGTCTGTAACCTGAAGCGTCTGTAACCCGAGGTACCACTATATAGCTGTTTTTAAGTGATCTCTTTTAATTTCTCTTATCAGTTTTTACTCATCCATTAGCTATGTTTAATCAAATATTCTATGTATGTGTTTTAATCTATGTTTGGTTCTTGCTCCCATTTATTTAATAATCATCCGCTTAGTGATACTGTTATGCTATTTATTTAGATGTTTTGCTTATGCTGGTCTGTGACCATAATAAAGTAAATTCATTCAGGATTCTATCCACTTTACAACACTGGGTTTTAAAGGCTGGGATTTGGTATCCAGCACAGCAACATAACAATATTATCACACATTACTGGTCTGACGTTGGCAGTTATAGTAGGGTACACGATACTCTCCAATATTTCTCCAATGAAAATAGGGACTTTGTATTCCATAATAATAATATATTTATACTGCACCCATCTGACTGAGTTGCCCCAGCCACTCTGGGCAGCTTCCAACATACAACGGTACCTCGGTTTAAGAACAGTCTGGTTTAAGAATGATTTGGTTTACAAACTCTGCAAAACCGGAAATAGTGTCTTGGTTTGAGAACTTTACCTCAGTCTAAGAAAGGAATCTGAACGGTGGAAGGGCACCGGCAGCGGGAGGCCTCATTAGGGAAAGCATGCCTTGGTTTAAGAACAGTTTTGGTTTAAGAACGGACTTCCAGAACGGCTTAAGTTTGTAAACCGAGGTACCAATGTATATAAAAACATAATAAAACACAAAACGTGTTGTTGTTTTTTAAAAAAATCTTCCCTATACAGGGCTGTCTTCAGATATCTTCTTGACTTGTGGGACACATAGCTCCACACCCTCCAACATTTTTCTGGGGAAATTGGGACGTCCTAAGGAAAAGCGGGACATTCTGGGATCAAATCAGAAACAAAATGGCTTCTGTAAATCTGGGGCTGTCCCTGGAAAATAGGGACACTTGGAGGGTCTGTACACATTTAAGACTGTATTAACTGAAATCCTATGCATGTTTAGTCATATATAAACACTGTGATGAATGGAGTTTTACTCCCACAGAGCGTGCTTAGGAGTCAACCTTAATTAATGGGGTTTACTCCCAGGAAAGTGTGCACAGCATTGCAGACTTAATTACTTTTTAACCATTTTCTCCCTACAACATCAGAGTAGCGTCTCTGATGTTACTGTTGAAAGGGAAAGATGTTCCTCTGGACAGTCTACATCTCAGCAGCAGTTTGACGGACAGGTATTTCTCCTGCGAGTGGTATCTGCTGTAATGTGTAATTGATCTTAAATGGCTGCGTTGGGCTGACTTTCATGGGCACGATTAAAAGAATGGAGCTTCGTTTAATTTAATTCTGTCATGCTCAGCTGATTGGTCATGCCATTTACTGGCTCCTGGTTTGGAAACGGCCAGCCCCAAGATGGGAGCGTTTAGCTTGCTTGTGTGGGAATCGCAAAGCTGAACAATGATTCATGGCTTCGCATGCTCCGTGAATGAATCACTCCCATGAGTTAACGAGCTTCCCCACCTTCTGCCTCCCTCTCAATGCGCCGTCGTGACTTATCTATTAATCTGCGGCATCATCTAGCGCAGTTCCTCTTCTGTTAGGTACCAGTGCCACAGTCAGGCATGGCTGACTGTCAGCTTCCCTGCGAATAATCCACACTTTCTTTTCTGCAGATGCTGAGAGCCTCGCTGTCAGAGAAACAGTTCGATATGCCTGTGATGAAAGAACTCCCTTTCAAAGTACTTAAGAGCCTTAACAGTGTGGAGTCTGCCGCTCACTAGGAATTTATGCCTTGCGACAGTCCTGAAGACACAGTTCCACAGGATTCTCATGTAATGGAATGTCGATGGAATGGCTGCATCCAGACAGTCATGCATTAAGCAAGCACTTATGTGAGCTGAATTATTATTATTATTATTATTATTATTATTATTATTAAGAACCACTTAATAAAACAACCCGCAACTTAATAAAACAACAACCCTCAAAGCAATGTACAGTGGTACCTCGGCTTACATACGCTTCAGGTTACAGACTCTGCTAACCCAGAAATACTACCTCGGGTTAAGAACTTTGCTTCAGGATGAGAACAGAAATCGTGCTCTGGCGGCATGGCAGCAGCAGGAGGCCCCATGAGCTAAAGTGGTGCTTCAGGTTAAGAACAGTTTCAGGTTAAGAACGGACCTCTGGAATGAATTAAGTACTTAACCTGAGGTACCACTGTACATAAAACCATGGAATTCACAGAATAAATCAGCAAATGTTTAAAGCAAATATACATGAGTAAATTATGTGTGTGCATAAAGTTAAAGGGACCCCTGACCGTTAGGTCCAGCCGCAGATGACTCTGGGGTTGCAGCACTCATTTTACTTTATTGGCCGATGAAGAAGTAAGGAAGAAATGATATACAACACAAAAAAGCAAGATCACACAGAACTCATAGTCTGTGTTAGGTTATTTCAGCAACAGCATAACACAGCCTTACCCTCCAACATTTCTCCGATGAAAATAGGGATGCCCTATTCCATAGTAGTAGTAGTAGTAGTAATTCTATTATTTATACCCTGCCCCTCTGACTCTGGGCAGCTTCCAACATATATAAAAACAAAATAAAACATTAAAAAACTTTCCTATACAGGGCTCCCTTCAGATGTCTTATAAATGCTGTATATTTACTTACCTCTGTGGTTTGGGGGTTGCTTAACTCCATACCCTCCAACATTTATCTGATGAAAATAGGGACATCCTAAGGAAAAGTGGGACAATCTGGGATCAAATCAGAAACCGAGGCGACTTCTATAAATCCGGGACTATCCCTGGAAAATAAGGACACTGGGAGGGTCTGCACAGCATGTTTACTTTTGCCATGCAACTTTGTGATATTATTGCAAGAGACCTTTGTCTCCTTTCAAAACACAGTTTGCCATGTATATATGCAAAGGTATGTGAGAATAAGATTACTTCCCCCCTACTAACTTGGGACCAGATAATAATAATAATAATTATTATTATTATTATTATTATTGTTGTTGTTGTTGTTGTTGTTGTTTATTATTTATTATTTATTCCCCAGCCACTCTGGGCGGCTTCCAACAAAATATCAAAATACACGAATGCATCAAACATTAAAAGCTTCCCTAAACAGGGCTGCCTTCAGATGTCTTCTAAAAGTCTGGTAGTAGTTGTTCTCTTTGACATCTGGTGGGAGGGCATTCCACAGGGCGGGTGCCACTACCGAGAAGGTCCTCTGCCTGGTTCCCTGTAACTTGGCCTCTCGCAGTGAGGGAACCACCAGAAGGCCCTCGGCGCTGGACCTCATTGTCTGGGTAGAACAATGGGGGTGGAGACGCTCCTTCAGATATACTGAACCGAGGCCATTTAGGGCCTGCCTGTCTCTGTATGGCTGTGTTAGAGCGTTGAGGAAATTCTACGTATGGTACCACCCCTGTAGAAAATCATAGGAAGTGGTGCTTCCTCTCAGCTTCCTCCTCCTTAATTGAAGTCGAAGAAGAAAAAGGATGATCAGGAAGACTGATTAATACAACTCCAGAACCACTGATGCTGTGCATTGTGGGTCAAAAGTCACAAGACTCCTACATCTGAGAATGGCCTCAAAAAACATAACACTAATGTTTTCTTGTGCATTTTGTGTGTGTGGGTGTTCTTTCAATGGGTGGAAGAAATTCCTGTGATGAAATACTCTCCTCACATTCAAACTGGAAGTTTGAAGAAATCGTTTTAAAAATGGAAAGTGGCATGTCAAGGTACTCTTATTTTCTTGTGAAAATTAAAATGCACGTGCCAATGTGGAGCACATGCGGTGAAAATAAATGTGTATCTTGCATGCCAAAATCCATCCCAAGTAAATTATTATGGCCGAGTTCAGAAGGAGTAAAACTACAGGTTTATAATGGAAATGCTGACAGGCAACTGAAGAAAGTAAATAAAATTAATAAGAATGATTGGATGTAAAAGCCACTAAAAGAGAAATTATGAACCTCTCTGTGGGCCAAAAAGGAAGTTTAAAAAAATGTCTGAGTGAAATTGGATTACTTTTTATAAACCAACAATTTAAAGTTTTCCCATCCAAGGTTTCTATTAATGTAGATTCCCCTTCCAGAAACATTCTTTACAGTTACCCTTATTTTCGGTTCATGTTCTACTATTACATATACAAAGCTATAGAAGTGTGATAGATTAAAAAGAAACAAACACACAGGAAATTAAGAGATTCCATATGCTGTGTATATAGACAGATGTTTCTTCTGGATAAATAATTTTAACATTTCGAGAGAAGGCAAAGTTCTATGTTTAAGTAGAACATAAGTTGTCTCAGTCTTAATATTGGACCAAATATTTAATGGCTGGTAGAAAATAGGAAGGCATTTTAGGACCAAAATAAGCATTTGCCACTGGGGTTCCATACATAATCATAAACAAAAGTAAGTTATACTTTTAGCTGTATACTATATATAGTTAAACTGAATTTAGTTAAATAAACTGTATTATGGGACGCGGGGGTGCTGTGGTCTAAACCATTAAGCCTCTTGGGCTTGCTGATCAGAAGGTTGGCGGTTCGAATCCACGCGATGGGGTGAGCTCCCATTGCTCTGTCCTAGCTCCTGCCAACCTAGCAGTTCAAAATCACACCAGTGTAAGTAGATAAACAGAAATCGTGTGCCGGTGGCACGGCGGCAGCAGGAGGCCCCATTAGCTAAAGTGCTACCTCAGGTTAAGAACGGTTTCAGGTTAAGAACGGACCTCCAGAACAAATTAAATTCATAACCAGAGGTACCACTGTATAGGAAAATGGTCTTTGTGACATGAAAGATCCCGATTTAGGGAGGGACAGTAAATCACTATTCCTTCTTCTCCCCACCACCAAATTTCGGATGAGATTTAATTATTTCCTCATATAGTCATATATGTTATACAGTGGTACCTTGGGTTACAAACACCCCGGGTTACAAACACTTCAGGTTACAGACTCTGCTAACCTGGAAGTAGTACCTTGGGTTAAGAACTTTACCTCAGGATGAAAACAGAAATTGTGCTGCGGTGGCGCGGCAGCAGCAGGAGACCCCTTTAGCTAAAGTGGTACCTCAGGTTAAGAATGGTTTCAGGTTAAGAACGGACCTCTGGAACTAATTAAGTTCATAACCAGAGGTACCGCTGTATATGGCTTTTTCCAGCTGGAACTCACCAAAACAGGTGGCATAGCATGGGTTGCCAGTGTTCGGGGCATAGCTGTCAACTTACAGATTTGAAAATAAGGGACCAGCAGCCTTGAAAATAAGGGATCAGCAGCCAAAATAAGGGATTTTAGTCAACCGGCTGAAATACGAAGTTAAAAGGGACCAGATAATTTTGGAGAGCAGCGCCGGTTTTTAGCCCTTCATTTCCAGAGGTTGCTGCTCAAGACACCAGCTGATGAAACACTGCAATGAAATAACTACAAGTAGCAACCACTTTTCGCGCAAAACGAAGTCCAAGCTATGAAGATGCTGCTGCAGTTCTGTATGTTTTCTCTCGTGCTCCATCTGCAGCTCTCAGTTCCATCAGGCGGGGCGGGAGGAAGAGAGGGGGGGGGAAATAGCGCCCAAAGTAAACCCGCAGATCAGACCATCTATGCTAGTCTACCACTACAAATCTATGGGAGAAGCGCTTATGGTCCTTCCTCCGCTTTCGCCCTCTATGGTTAGCCTTTGGAACACCTGCACGCGCCTCCGCCTCTGCCTCCTCCTCTCTCTATGGTTGCCCTCGCTCGCCTCTCAAGGCTCCTCAGTCCCGGCAGGGAGGGGCTCCCGAGGGCCGAGACTGATGAGAGGAGGCCGGAGGGGGGCAGGCCTGGCAGCCAAGCAACACAGTTGGAGCCTCCCTCCTCCCTGGCTGGCAGGGAGGGAGGGAGAGTAGCTGCTTCCTTTGAAACCCAGGAAATTTAAGGGACATCATCAATAAGGGACAGCAGTGGGACACGGCACTGGGATAAGGGAGTTTCCCGCCAAATAAGGGATGGATGACAGCTATGGTTCAGGGCCACACGGAGGGTGTGAAATGGATGCTCATTCAACTGCCTATCGGTGTCCGCATCACTCAGGGGATTGCAGCCGCAGAGATAAGAAAAGAAGATTCATTTTATTGCCTGGAGAGGTGACTTCTTGGTTTGCATGGAGAAGCTGTTTTCAATGGAGACCGGCAACGGAAGTGTGCAGCTCCAGATGTTGATATTTTTATGCCCTAACAATTTTGCACCTGGGACAACCATTCCTGTGCCGCCCACATGCTATGCCACTGACCGGCATTCAGTTTGGTTACCTCCCAGGTGGGCACCACTGTCATTCTAAGAGAATGAGGGAGGCATTCATGGTGAGTTCCGGTATTTCTTTTTCCAGAAAAATAGCACTGTGTGTATGTGTTTGTTTGTATGCACGCACACATATAGGAGGAATACACACACACACACACACACACACACACACACACACAAGAATTGCTCGTAGAATAAACCACACTTCTTTGAAATGCAATCTTCAAGGTATTCAAAAGTAGGACTCAGAAGATTCAGCCTGGCTGTAAATCTCTCCTCTTCCTTCTTGAAATCCCTTTGCCTACCCACCCAGCATCCCCCAAGCAAAGAAATGTCTGTTAGTGTCCCTGGTAAGCATACTGATAAAAGGAAAGTCACACAGTTCACCTAGAATGGACTCCCTTATATTATGTAGATCTGATACAGTTCTTAACTTGTGACCTGCCCACCTAATTTCTAACTCTATGGAAATCTACTATAGCTTGGTAATTGCCACCATTAATTTGTTCTTGGCGTGTAGCAAAAGTGCTTATAGCTTGACTTTATTTCCCAAACTTTGCCAAAAGAGTAATTTAGCAATTAATGAGAGGTTACGGAAGAAAGTTCCAGAATAAAATTATAGGCATCACTTGCCAACGTTAAAAATACACTTTTTGGGGATAAATTCTGTACATTTTTGCCACTTCGTATTTTAAAAACTGGAAGAGATGTGCCTTTGGCTTGAAGTTTCATTCAAATCCATTATGGATTATTGGTGCTCTTACAGATGTGTAAATTTCCCGTCAAAATAGGGAAATACTATTTCTTGGAGCTTTTCAAAATCAGGATCAGGAAAGAAATCATGAGCCAACCTTGCAGAGTGCTGCAAGATTGCCTTCCTTTCTATGTGCCAAGCTTATGGATGGACAAATTTGCCAATTGTGGTCTTATCCAATTCTCAGTTTTTTCCATTCTTAAGTTTAGTTTGCTGAATTTCCACGTCAGTTTGCAAGTTATTATCTTTCAAATAGTCCTCGTGGAAATCCATCAGCATTTTAATACGCATTTTCCCAAATATGCACATTTTTAATGCAATGTTGCAACACACAGAAACAGAGTAGACCCATTGAAATACTGGATCACATAGCTGAAGGCCAGGCCAGTTGGCTGGAGCCCTGCACAAGAACTTCCTCCTAAGGGGTGATGATGCCTCACAACGTTTTGTCGTAGGGTTCCCATTTGTTTTCGTGTTTATGAGGAATTGTACACTTCTCTTCCAGTTGTTAAACACAATGCTCAGGGTGGCTATGGTGCACAGATGGCAAAAGCCTAGAATAATGATGTAGAACTGTTCTGACTATATTCAAGCTGGGGATGCAGAGATTCTTGTACAGCAGTACTCACCACCATACTGCTGGCATTCCCTTAAGTGCTCAAATTAGCTTACACAGTATTTGGGGCTGCAGGGGGGGGTGGTGGCTGTATGTATGATATTTACTGCAGAAACATTCTAAAGTAGATAGCACAATGGTAGCTAATGGAGCAAAGACCCCAGATGTGGTGAGGATTACTCCCTCTCCTTTGATATAGGGAATTTGTCCACCATCTGCTTCTATAATTTACTTAGCTTTGAGCTTATAGAGTAGCAGCTTGTGCCAAGACATCCTTTTAACATCTTCATCTGGCCAGGAGATTACAACTGTACCTTCATCAACTTGTTGACCAAGATGGATTTAGATCTTCAATAGGCCAGCCTCTAGATATTTTGGATGGCGGATAACTCAAGAAGAGAGGTGGCAGGGAGATGGCCTTTGCTGTTCTGCCAATAGCAGCAAGATGTCTCGGTCCAACCGATTTTGGGATGAAGGAACATTGAATTCAATGGAACGTCTCTGAGTAGACAGACACAGGGTCACGCCATTGTCTTTCAACACTTTATACATAGGATTGCTCCTGCCTGTTTTTAGGGCATGCCTTATTTTTGCAATTGTAAGTTGTTTTAAAGTTTTAAGTATTGTGTCTTAATGTTGTACCCTACCCTGGAACGTTAGGGTTGGGCAATCAATCAATCACTCACTGAATAACGTTTTTTGTTTCCACGTGAGACGTGTTCTCAGCTTCCATCTGTAAAGTTTGTCAACTTCACATTTTTATAATGCCATGTGTTCGATTGTCTGATTAGTTCAATATCTTAAAAAGTACAACAGTTTGAAAATCTTGGCCTCAACCAAATTATCCCATATTTTATGTGGGCTGCTCAAAAAATGTTGTCTGGACCATACGAATCTGTCTGTCTAGCCCTGCGGAGAGTTCTAGAACAGCAAAACAGCTTGAGAGGAAGTCTGTGCATTGCTGTTACCCTCAGTGCTTTTTGACTGTCTGAGAGACATTTTTGATAATCCAGTCTACACTTGATATTTGCTTAAATCATGTTTTAAATCCCTCTTTTTCAATAATGAAGGCTGTGGCATTTAAGAAATTTAAGTACAGGGGAGAGACAATGAGAGGAGAAGACCCACTGTTTAGATGCTGGCCCAGTCTAGTGCAGTACAGGGGCCTTCATCTAATACAAGCAGAAATTCAAAAAGTGAAGCTGTTTCTCCCCCTGGAATGGAGATGAAATAAGTGGAAATATTTCACTGGATAAAATGAGTATTTGTGCTTTTCATGCAGTTGTTATCATTGTGGTTACTGCCCTTGGTATCTGTATCTTGGCCTTCTTCTTCATCATCATAATTTTATTTATCATCCTAATCACTGGTATTTATGGCCCAACCTTCCTTCAAGGAGTTCAGTCATGGTCCCTTGTTTAGTTAGGGTAGGGTAGGCAGACAGTCATTGACCCAAGGTCACTCGCTAAGCTTCATGGCTGAACCAGGCTTTGAAATCAGGTCTCCCTCAGCCCAGCAAGACATTCCACTGCCCCACTCTGGCTCTATGAATGCAGCAGACACTTGCCAAATGTGATAGTCTGTCTTCATTTCCTTTGAGACATGGATAGTTCAGTTGCTTAGAACGTGGTGCTGAAAATGTGGAGGTAATAATAATAATAATAATAATAATAATAATAATAATAATAATTTATTATTTATACCCCGCCCATCTGGCTGGGTTTCCCCAGCCACTCTGGGCGGCTTCCAACACTAAAATACAGTAACCTATTAAACATTAAAAGCTCCCCTAAACAGGGCTGCCTTCAGATGTCTTCGAAAAGTTTGGTAGTTATTTATCTTTTTGACATCTGGTGGGAGGGCGTTCCACAGGGCGGGTGCCACTACCGAGAAGGCCCTCTGCCTGGTTCCCTGTAGCTTTGCTTCTCGCAATGAGGGAACCGCCAGAAGGCCCACAGCACTGGACCTCAGTGTCTGGGCAGAACGATGGAGGTGGAGACGTTCCTTCAGGTATACTGGACTGAGGCCATTTAGGGCTTTAAAGGTCAGCACCAACACTTTGAATTGTGCTTGGAAACATACTGGGAGCCAATGTAGGTCTTTCAAGACTGGTGTTACGTGGTTTCGGTGGCCGCTCCCAGTCACCAGTCTAGCTGCTATATTCTGGATTAGTTGTAGTTTCCGGGTCACCTTCAAAGGTAGCCCCACATAGAGTGTATTGCAGTAGTCCAAGCGGAAGATAACTAGAGCATGCACCACTCGGGTGAGACAGTCCGCGGGCAGATAGGGTCTCAGCCTGTGTACCAGATGGAGCTGATAAACAGCCGCCCTGGACACAGAATTGACCTGCGCCTCCATGGACAGCTGTGAGTCTAGAATGACTCCCAGGCTGCGCACCTGGTCCTTCAAGGGCACAGTTACCCCATTCAGGACCAGGGAGTCCTCCACACCCAACCGCCTCCTGTCCCCCCCCCAAAACAGTACTTTTGTCTTGTCAGGATTCAACCTCAATCTGTTAGCCGCCATCCATCCTCCAAGGTTGCAAGTTCGATCCCCATATGGGACAACTGTATATTCCTGCATTGTGGGGGGTTGGACAAGATGATCTTCAGGGTCCCTTCCATCTCTACAATTCCATGATTTTAGATCAGGAGTGGGGAACCCGTGGCTGTCTCAATTTTGTGGTTGAACTATACTACTTTGTCTCCAGGCTGGCTGATGCTGATGTGACGTAGAGTTCCATAACATCTAGAGAGCCACAGGTTCCCCAGTACTACTTTAGACATCAGAGGAACCTCAAAATAATCACATAATGATGAGTTGCAGAGCCTATATTTTTAAATGAAATGCATGCAAACCCACCCAACCCAAAAAGTCTAAGTGAGAAGGAACCAAGAAGTCTCTTTTAGAAAAGCTACTGCAGATACAGCAATTATATAATTCGTGTATCTGCATGTTTTAAAATTCCTTATTATGTTTCTGAATGGGTCTTCTCAGTCATTCTGGTCTTTTGCATAGCTGTGTAATTAAGACATACACTATACATAGGGAAATATTTACAAAATTTCTAGAAAAAAACACACTGCTTATGCTCAGAACAGTTCCAAGAACTACTCACTTGTGGTTTTCGGTATCACCCAAACCACACATGAGAACTTGGGAATTCAAGCAACAGGCGGACCAAGGAGCCGTTATAATTATAGAAGGAACCTGGTAATGCCTGCTATTCAATAGCCACTTTTTTTCAATTTCTCGTCCTTTTCTCACAGGTTAATGTTTGAGAATAGCATATTTAATGCCATTTCAAAGTCATAAGAGGAGCAATTTTGACTTGTTGATTTCTTCTCCATGCAGGCAGATATGTAAGTTCTCCTTGGGATGTTAGAAAAAAAAAGAAAAAATAATATGAAGTGTAAGTAATCTTCTCTCCCCTCCTCCCATCTTGCCCCAATGAATTTCCAAACATAGCTGTTGGTGTCCATTTGTCTCGAGAGACAATGGAGTGAACCTCTAGGGGCGAAGCCCAACTGCTTTACTAGAAGCATTGTTGTGACCTCCCTGGTTGCCAACCTAGGGCAGTGTGTATGGAGGTTCTGGGCTACTCAAACAACAAGACACCCCTCTCAGCCTCACTGATGTGGACCAAAGGAAAGCAGAGCAATACATTTGGCACCAGCTTGGCTGCAGGGATTTCTGGAAGGAGGCATATAAGGTGCCATCCATCCATCTTAGGACACAATTCCAGATTTGTGTAGGGTTTACTCCCAGTCCTTTTCTTCTTCCGAAGATGTCCCACATGGTAGCAGAGGTTTAGGATCAGAATTTTCCTTCTCCTAGGTGGGCTACTTTCCCAGGTCAACATGCCCCATCTGCCCCTACCGTGTGTGCCCCTGCAGGATGTGCAGAAACCTCCTTCTTAACTGTTGGACCCACTACTGCTCTCACCCACTCAATCTGCCAGAACTTGTCTTCACATGCAGGGGAAATCCCTAACTCACTGAGGGTTTGAGACCCATCTCCTGCATTCACCTGATTTAGCCAGCCAGTCGAATAAGTTCAGCCACTGAAGGGAGTTACCGTATTTTTCGCTCTATAAGACGCACCTTTTCCCTCCTGAAAAGTAAGGGGAAATGTGTGTGCGTCTTATGGAGCAAATGCAGGCTGCGCAGCTATCCCAGAAGCCAGAACAGCAAGAGGGATCGCTGTGCAGCACTCCCTCTTGCTGTTCTGGCTTCTGGCTTAGCCCCTCAGTCCCTTCCCCCACCTCCCGGAAAAGCCCCCAAGAGCTGCGCTCCCTCTAAAGAGCTGTGTGGAGCATGTGTGCGGCTCTTGGGGGTTTTTCCCTGAAGAGGGAGAAGGGCAGCCTGTCAGTGACGGGCTGCCCTTCTCCCTCCTTGGGGAAAAGCCTGCAAGCGC
Organism: Podarcis pityusensis; assembly: GCF_964106645.2. Classification (NCBI taxonomy): domain Eukaryota; kingdom Metazoa; phylum Chordata; class Lepidosauria; order Squamata; family Lacertidae; genus Podarcis; species Podarcis pityusensis. Next base: position 62,718,925 of record NC_138035.1, read on the forward strand.
CACACACACACGCCGCGCGGCTCATGAAAGGGAGCACTGAGCAGAGCCTGGGATTTTTTTTTATTAATACTTTTTATTAATTTTTAAACATAAATATACAGTTTTAATCCAAATTTTCACAAATTCCATACTTTTGGACTTCCTTCAACTTCTCTGACAATGATCCATATTTAACTCTTGCTTACGCATTTCTTCTGCTCTCTATTGCCATTAGTCCCCCCTCTAATCATCCATTTTCATTTAACAATGAAATTTACAGTGCTTCTTTAAACCCCACCAGCGTTGTTTGTACTTCACATGTACCTTTCAGATATTCCACAAATTTTCCCCAGTCCTCGATGAACTTTTGGTCTCGAAGATATCTAACTTTCCCTTTTAACTTGTCCAGTTCTGCATAGTCTGTTAATTTCATCCTCCATCCCTAAAGAATATTTTTTTCCTTGCATCCCCCCTCTAAAAAATAGGTGCATCTTATGGTCAGGTGCGTCTTATGGAGTGAAAAATACGGTGCTTTCCAAACATACCTTGGGCAACAATCACGTTAGCTTTGCAGAATAACTTGCAATAAAAGGAATCCATGAAACCAACAATAGTGCATGGACTGTCTCTTTAGAACGGATTCAAATATATATTTTTTAATCCATTTTTCAGACATCTCCAGCTCCAGTGTGCATTTTCATCCCTTTCTCCATGCTTTCGACAGGTTTTTGACTATTTAATCCTTTATTTTTCCAGGAACCTAGAATGTTTATCCATTTATACCACGTCCCTTTCCCGGGATGCTATATGAAGCTACATCACCATCAAGGATCATTTACAGGGCATTTGGAAGGGAAGAAAAGTATGGCTCCCACCAGAGATCCCTCTTTGCTTTTCCATAGAATAACCCTGGGAATGATGCTAAAGGATGATGTGGCGCTGCTCGAATGGGCATTATTGCAAGCTAGTGGTGGTGTATGTCAGAGTGGATAGGCAAAAGGGGAAATGGGTGAATAGATTCCTCCTGCCAAGACCTCCCCCTCCCCCCCCAAAAAATGGGGGTTTGATCATGGCTCAAGTGATGCACATTTTTCTTCATCCTAACCCAACTCCCATTCCTCAAAGATTAAATGTGAATTCTATCCATAGCCCACTTTTCAGCCATAATGGATTCCAAGGAGGTTTCGGTAATCCAGTCTGCATAATGTATATGTATTGATGCAAATTTAGAATTATTTGCTATAACTTAACTAGAAAGACAATAATAAAATCATAGAATTGTAGTGTTGGAAGGGGCCCCACGAGTCATCTAGTCAAAGAAGAAGAAGAAGAGGAGGAGGAGGAGTTTGGATTTGATATCCCGCTTTATCACTACCCTAAAGAGTCTCAAAGCTGCTAACAATCTCCTTTCCCTTCCTCCCCCACAACAAACACTCTGTGAGGTGAGTGAGGCTGAGAGACTTCAAAGAAGTGTGACTAGCCCAAGGTCACCCAGCAGCTGCATGTGGAGGAGCGGGGAAGCGAACCCGGTTCACCAGATTACGAGTCCACCGCTCTTAACCACTACACCACACTGGCTCCTAGTGGTTAAGAGCATGGCTCACCAAAACGCATAGAGCTGTTGCACTAGCTACCTGGCAGGTGGGTCTCTTTTGCTTACTGGGAGGGAGAAGAGCAACATGGTGGGACGATCAATGTGGTGCAAACACATCAGTGCAGCCAATCTGGTGCTCCTGCTGATGGGTAGGCACCACACCTGCCTCTCCTCTCCCATCCAATGAGACACAGTGACCCACCAGCCAGGAAGCTAGCGTAGCAACGCTGCCCCACCTGGTGAGCTGCTTCTGAACTATCCTCTAACAGACTTCAAATAGATGACTGCCCGCTGTCGCTAAGAATCAAATGGAAAACAATGACAGAGAGGGAATTAGTAGGTTTTTATATACACAGATGGAGGGACGATTATTATTTATTTCCCTCCATCTGCGTGAACATTATTATTTATTTCAGAAATAATAATTAATGAATTAATGTGGATTGATAAACGGATGAATAATCCTCACTTGACGGTATTGGAAATATTAACTAATGTACGAGCAGGAATTAACAAATGGATAGTTGATGGATAAGGATAAAAGGGGGGGAAATGAAATGTGAATGAGAGATAACTATAAAATATAAGCAGCAATATGGGACGCGGGTGGCACTGTGGGTTAAACCACAGAGCCTAGGACTTGCCGATCAGAAGGTCGGCGGTTCGAATCCCCACGATGGGGTGAGCATCCGTTGCTCGGTCCCTGCTCCTGCCAACCAGTTCGAAAGCACGTCAAGTGCAAGTAGATAAATAGGTACCGCTCTGGCGGGAAGGTAAACGGCGTTTCCGTGCACTGCTCTGGTTCGCCAGAAGCGGCTTAGTCATGCTGGCCACATGACCCAGAAGCTGTACACCGGCTCCCTCGGCCAATAAAGCGAGATGAGCGCCGCAACCCCAGAGTCGGCCACGACTGGACCTAATGGTCAGAGGTCCCTTTACCTTTTTATAAGCAGCAATAAGGGTTAATTTTGGACACATCTAAGAAGGAGGCGGGAATTTTTTTCTTGAAAAGGTTGTATTAAATTTGCTTAATTTGTTAAAAATTTGGAAAATCAATAAACATTAATCGGCTAAGAAAATAGAGGACTGCTTGCTGTAAAGTAGGACACATGGGGCTACCCTGCTTCCGCAGCAAATCTCTCCATCCCCACATAATGTAAATTTTGACTGCTAGCTAGAATATTCTGCAGACTTATTTGAAAGCGGGGGGGGGGGGAGAGATGAAATAGAGGAGCAAATGTTTGTTTCAGTTCTTCCATCTTTGCTGTGCTCCTTGCTGTTAAATCTGCATTCATTTTAATTAAGCTGCCTTGAGCTTGCAACACTTATCAGGATTACATGGGGCAGATGAGGCAGGGGGAGGAGTGTGTTTGCTCACCAAGCGGATTTTTTTTTCCAGGCTCTTAACACTTTAATTATTTCTCAGAAGTGTTTACTTGAGGGAGGGGGGCAAAACCACCGCAGATGGTAAATTAGTGGGAAAATGTTTCTAAAAATAGTGTGTGAAAATGGTTACAAATGATCTCTTGTTAATTCAATGCACAGACAAGAGGCTAAATATGTACGTTGGCAATACCCTCTAACTAATTCGGCAGCTTTCTTTTCGCCAATAGGATATGGAATCTATAGGCAATTGCTGGAAAAGGAAGATAGAACCTTCTCAGTAAAGGCAGGGTGCTGCGTTCTGGAAAGAGCCCTGAGTGGAAATGGTTGAAATTTTGCTTTAATACAGGGGCTGGGTGATGTGGTACCCCAGTTCCCATCAGCCCCAGCCATCTTGGCCAGTGGTCAGAGAAGACGGGAGGCACAGTCTGGCAACGTCTAGAGCAGGGGTAGGCAACATAAGGCCTGGGAGCCAGATGCAGCCCATTCGCCTTCTCAATCCAGCCCGCGGATGGTCTGGGAATCAGCGTGTTTTTACATGAGTAGAACGTGTGTTTTTATTTAAAATGCATCTCTGGGTTATTTGTGGAGCATAGGAATTCATTCATATCTTTTTTCAAAATATAGTCTGGCCCACCACACGGTCTGAGGGATGGTGGACCGGCCCACGGCTGGAAAAAGTTGCTGTCCCCTGATCTAGAGGGTCACAAGTCCTCACTCCTGCTTTAGTGTGAAAGACCAGAATTGCCACTTGCACATCACCTAAAAAGGACAAAAGACAAATTTGCACAAAAGCTACACATGCTGATTTCTATGTATTGATGCAAATTTTGAAATTATATCTATATATAATACAGAAGTGGGGTAAAATGTGGCCAGGTGACCTGTTTTGCCTGCTCAGTCTGTTGTCCAGATGCAAAGGACTTGTCCATATTTTTGCTTGTCCTGCTGCTTTCCCCCGTGTCAAGGAGCTGGCAAGCGAGCCAGGTCAACCACAGGGCAGACACACACACACACACACACACACACACACACACACGAGGCACAGAATGCAATCCAGCCAAGATATTGCTGAAACTGACTGCTAGCTCCATCACCCCTCTAGCCTCTCACTCTGGATTCCTCCCAAGCAACGAAGGCTGTGTCAAGGGGGCGAGCTCCTCCTCTGGGCCTGTCTGGCCCATTGCTCAGCAACATGCAGATCTCTTCTCGATCAAGGTGTCAGAGGCGGAGGAGAGCTGCCAGGACTGGAACTGTCCTGGGTAGCAGGGGCTGATGTGTAGGTGGGTTCCCATGAGGTGAGACACAGTGATAACAGCAAGAACCTTTACTGAACTAACAGAACTGGACAACAGGGGCAAAGCAACTACTTATGTACATTTCTGAAGGCCTGGGCCACTCCCACTCCCAAGGTGATTGGCTGTCTAAACTCCCAAGCTGCGAATCATAACGCAGAGTTTAAGGGCCAATGACAGTGGCTCAAATCCTGAAATGTTCTGTGATTGGATATCATGTATCAAATCAGAACACAGGGGCTCAGAATTCTTAGTCCAGACTCAAGCTCAGGAAAACACAGACCACTGAATACATAACAGGGGCAATCTCTGACTCGTCTCTGTTTGAGTATGTGCTCACACTGCAACTCTCAGCCTTTAACCCTGTCCTGGAAGGCCCTCTTTCTTCTTCTGACCCCTATTGATTCTTCTAGCAACTCCCTTCTTCATCCAGCCAGCCCCTGACGCCCTGGGGATACCCACTGTTTACCGCTAAATCAGAACAAACATCAATGGGTGTTTTCCTATAGAGTGATGTTTGTTCTAATTCAGCGATAAACAGTGGGTTTTTATGGGGAAAGCAGTGGGGTAAATGAAAAAGGGCTCCAACTCACGTCTAAAAAGCATGGGCACGGGAGAAGGAGAAGTGCGGATGAGCCCCAACTGGTGGTAGGGAATTTCAAGATCCTGACTCTCCTTTCTGGTGCTTCTTTGTGTTTAAACCAAACTTGGACACCCTTTCAAATAGAGGGTTGTCCTCTGCAAATTGGAGCAAATGGCCATCTAAGGAAGGACACCATCTTCTTGTAGCTTTTCTCTGTAAGCTCCATTTCAGTTATACCGTTACTACTGAGTTATATGCCTACCATAGAATATGGGCAGGGAGCAAGGCCATCGAGTGAGGAGGCACTGGGCAGGCTGTGGTATGGAGGCCCACCTGAAAAGCAACCTTCAGTCCACTGGTGACTCCTAGCCCAGTCTTTGAGAAACACTGCTGGAGAGATTATAGATTATAAATCTTTACACATCATTTGGAAAGACAGGTGAACTAATGCCAGTGTACTGGAAGAAGCAAAGAACACCAGTGCTGAAGCGATGATTCTTCAACATCAACTTCGTTGGACTGGTCATGTTGTGCGGATGCCTGATTATCGTCTTCCACAGCAACTACTCTATTCTGAACTTAAAAATGGAAAGTGTAATGCTCAGCAAAGGAGGTTTAAAAACTCTCTCGAGGGAAATCTTAAAAAAAAAAAGTAGTATAAACACTGACAACTGGGAAACACTAGCCTGTGAGCGCTCCAATTGGAGAACAGCCTTTACCAAAGGTGCCATGGGCATTGAAGATGCTCAAACTCAGGATGAAAGGGAGAAATGTGCTAAGAGGAAGACATGCTTGGCAAACCCTCACCATGATCAACTCCCACCCGGAAACCTATGACCCCACCGTGGAAGGACGTGTGGGTCCAGAATTGGCCTCCACAGTCATTTACGGACCCACTGTTAAAACCGTGTTTATGGAAGACAATCTTGTTGTTGTTTAGTCGTTTAGTCATGTCCAACTCTTTGTGACTCCATGGACCAGAGCATGCCAGGCACTCCTGTCTTTCACTGCCTCCCGCAATTTGGTCAAACTCATGCTGGTAGCTTCAAGAATACTGTCCAACCATCTCATCCTCTGTCGTCCCCTTCTCCTTGTGTCCTCCATCTTTCCCAACATCAGGGTCTTTTCCAGGGAGTCTTCTCTTCTCATGAGGTGGCCAAAGTATTGGAGTCTCAGCTTCAGGATCTGTCCTTCCAGTGAGCACTCAGGACTGATTTCCTTAAGAATGGATAGGTTTAATCTTCTTGCAGTCCATGGGACTCTCAAGAGTCTCCTCCAGCACCATAATTCAAAAGCATCAATTCTTCGGCTTACTTGGCTACAAATGATCACCAAAGGTGAAGATGAAGATTATAGATCTGTTCAATTATATGGAGGGACCATTCGCACTCCCAACATCCCTGTGCCCCTGACCTCGTTGTCCAAAGATTGGCATAGTGTCTGAAAGGGAAACTTGGTCCTCTTTCAGGGCTTCATGAAAGCATTTGCTTGGTCCCTACTGGAGTGTGCCAAACTAGATGCTGATGCAGCAAAACTGTTCTTTTGAAATGCATTGAAACAAATGTATACAGATAATCTTTTTTAGAAAAGCCTGAATTTAGCTTATTTGAAGGGATTTTGAGAACGCAGGTTTCTAAAGCTTCTCACTGAGAAAAGTCATTCTGCGCCTATTCAACATCTTCCCATTGTCTTACATAGGAGGGGGAAAACAAATTCTACTCATATCTCCTTGTCAAGCTAAACTGATACGCGGCATTCATAATTGGCAGGAAGAAACCACTGAACACCTCCTGCTATGTGAGTCCAAGTTTTCCTGTTTGTTCTCTTCCTTCAGGGATGTAGCACATAAAAGAAAGGCGGAACCATCAAAGACAGGAAATTATTTTAACAATAACGAGCCTTGATTAAATTCCAGTCAAATACAGTAATAAAATCATTATGTTCAATTAGAAACTGTCAGACAGTGGTGGTTTGGGTGGAAAACCGATAATTTATTCCCCTATTCAATTGTTCATTAAAAATTCATTGAGATAAGAAGAACAGTACGCCAAAACAGCAGCGTTAATGGATGATATACAGCCCAAGTCAAATTTCCCCAATGCAGCAAAAGGAAAACAGTCAGAAGGAAACAGCACGCAAAGTGAGTGCAATGGGAGCTTTTGGTTTAAAAGTTTGAAACGGGGATGTCTTTAGGTTTGAGAGGGCACTGGTCAAAGTGCCATTGGGGGCGCCCTCCATGTTAGGAGTCCACCCAATTACAGTAGCCCCTTCAAAGTCGATGGGCCCTTATGGCCGGAGCTGCCAATGGGGTGAGCGGGGGCAGTATGGGCACCAGCGGCAAATGCGCCAAGAGGAATGCCAGGCAGCTTCAGTGAGCAACAGTGGCACTGGGGCAGATTTGATTCATAGCCCCCCATCCGCCATCCCTGCTTGATGTTTGTAGTGCTGGTGAGAAATCCCCATTCACTCCAATGGAAGCTTTCCCCTCTTTAGTCCAAAGGAAGCTTTCCTCACTCCTATGCACCCACGGCAAATGGTGGGGTGGGGTGTGGCGATCACACAGGGTCCCCGGACGTTTCACCGTCTATTGGTCCCTGTGCCACCAATTTATTTCTCGCTGCCACTACCCAGGCCCTACCTGATACAATACTGAGTCCAGTCAGGGTTAAATTGGAACATAAACTTCTGTTTACAGTGGTACCTCGGGTTACATACTCTTCAGGTTACAGACTCCGCTAACCCAGAAATAGTGCTTCAGGTTGAGAACAGAAATCGTGCTCCTGTGGTGCAGCAGCAGCGGGAGGCCCCATTAGCTAAAGTGGTGCTTCAGGTTAAGAACAGTTTCAGGTTAAGAACAGACCTCTGGAACGAATTAAGTACTTAACCCGAGGTACCACTGTATTTATTGCAGTTTAACAAGCATGTGGTTTCATAAACGGTATTGGTCAATTACAGTCATGGGGTGCCTATCCAGACCTATAACTTCTGCTACCTGCTCTCACTCACTAAACCACCTCTCAGATATTTACTTGTCTTCCTAGCACCTAACTGTTCCTGACTCAGCTTATTTCACTACACTAACTCAACCGACCCACAGACTCTATTCCAATTCACTCCCACTCCAACCAACCACCCAACTCCCAACGAAGTCCCCCCTTTGCCCCTCCCAGAGCTGGTTTTATAGTCCCTCTGACTCCACCCCCATGGGTTCTGATTGGGTAACCTGTTTAACTATTTCACCTCCATCACTCTGATATGTTAACGTCACAGTGGGGGGGGGGGATGAAGACCATATCATGGGGTCTGGGTTAAAGTCCCCTCCCAGTGAGAGCCAGTGTGGTGTAGTGGTTAAGAGCAGTGGACTCGTAATCTGGTGAACCGGGTTCGATTCCCCGCTCCTCCACATGCAGCTGCTGGGTGACCTTGGGCTAGTCACACTTCTCTGAAGTCTCTCAGCCCCACTCACCTCACAGAGTGTTTGTTGTGGGGGAGGAAGGGAAAGGAGAATGTTAGCCGTTTTGAGACTCCTTAGGGTAGTGATAAAGCAGGATATCAAATCCAAACTCTTCTTCTTCTTCTTCCCTCACCGCTGCCCATGCTACAGTCCCAGCCCACGTGACCTCCCCATATTGGCCATCAAAGGGAAATTGTGAGCTCACGGACAAAGCACATGAAGTGCAATTTGATCCTGAGACCCTATCCACCACCATTTGCATATTTCCTGGCCAACTATTTGTTGATCTTTTTAAAATAAAAAATAAAAACAGCATGCAAAGCATGAAAACAATATTTCCACCTTCCTTTCCGGTCTCCTTTTATTCCGCATGAAAAGCACCCTTTGGCTTAATCTTGAGTTGTGAATGCTTGTCAACCATGGAGTTAGCAGCCTCTTCAAATTCTCTGGATTCATCCACAAAGCACGGTAAGGGCTCTTGAAATGTGCTTCAACATAGCAGGCTCTAGTCTTTCTCTCTTTGAAAAGTCTCAATGTAGTCTGAATTTTGTGGCCTTTTGAAAGTCTAACTGGTTATGCGGTACAGTATCAATATTTGGACAAACACACTTCAGGAAACAAGAAGTCCTTTCATGCTAAATGTTCAGGGGCACATTGAGAGGCCATGCTTTCGATTAGACTCAACAGCACTGTGGCCAGGGGAATCCTCAGCCTATCCAAGAGTTCCTGCAGAAGTGGCAGTGGATTTACTCTCCTGTCAGCATCTCCTCCAACTGTTTTTATCCCAAAACTGGCACACACCTGCGCGCCATGCCACCACCGTTAGGGCCACCTCAGCCCGCTGCCATTCCTCACCCACAAATGCACCCAGGCTGCCTCCAGGTGATTGGCAGGTATGTGTCATTACACTTTCATGCCAGTTTTAGTTTACAAAGTTCTGTGGTGGCAATTGCACTTGGTGAAGCATGTTCCAGTCTAACTGCGAGGGACCAGCTTCCCATCAGCCACAGTGTGATTATGTACAGTGGTACCTTGGTTCTCTAACTTAATCCATTCCGGGAGTCCATTCAACTCCCGAAACGGTTTGAAAACAAAGGTGCGGCTTCCGATTGGCTGCAGGAGCTTCCTGCACTCAATCAGAAGCCACATCAGAAGTTTGGCTTCCAAAAAACATTCGCAAACTGGAACACTCACTTCTGGGTTTGCGGCATTCAGGAGCTAATTTGTTTGGGAGCCAAGCCATTCGTGTGCTAAGGTACCACTGTATTTAGTTCTTACAGACTTTATTTGCACTTTATTTAGGTTATATTCATTTTCGTTCATCCTACTAAACTGCTAGTCAGCAGTTTGTTGCTAGGGTTGCTATATTGAGCTTTTTTTGGAAAGGTTTTGAGCGTTTTTTGGGAAATCACTCAAAACATTGTTGAGCTTTTTGGGGGGGGGGTTCTGAACATTTTGCCAGTATCTCCCCCCCCCCAGACACTAATTCCATCCATCTTTCCTTCCATCATGGAACCCAAGGCAGTGTACTTATGGTTCCTCAGCTGCCCAGACACTGACCAGACCTATTTCACTTCAGCAAAGGAGTTGCCTCATCTGCCTTCAGACCATGTTGAAACCTCATGAATTTATTGGTGGCATTTGAGATCCTGGCCTCATACACTCAGGGTTTTCATGTGAAAATGAGTTCCAATGACATCAGTATGATTTCCTACCTGATAAAGTCATTTATGATTGAAGACCAGGGTTTTAAAAAAGAAAAATGATAAAGAGCACACTCCACAAGAACGGCATGATCACACACCCTATAAAAGTCTTTGTTTTCCATCTCCTGGCAGATTTTATGTGCCTAACATAGCTTGGCGGCTGCTACTATCCCAAGTACAGTAGCAATATTGGATTATGGAAATCCTATTTATCACCATGAAATGAAACCGCAGGTGCAAGACACTGGAAATTCTCTTATGATAGATCACGTTGGTTTACATGGCAGTGACATTCTTAGATGCATCTCTCCTGTATGTGCGATAGTTTGGATGATTAAGCTCCCAGCATATACATAAATTGCATCTGCATCAAGATCTATTTAAATGCATGAAAAGGAATTCACCCAATTATTGCTCAGCAACTTGGCTGTTTGAGAACAGAGATAATCACTCACAGGGGTCAAATAAGGCACACTATTTTCTCCAGGACTCCAAAGGGGCTTGGAAGACCACACCATCCCCCTGTTCCCATGTGGCCCAGAGGTTAGAAAACATCATCAAAGGCCACAGCCCCAGCTAGTACAAATTAGGATGGTGCAGTTAACTTCAGCATTGTGCTCATCTGTTTGTGTGTCGAGACGCCAAAACCACCCCCTCGTTGATGAATAAGGTTAATGTTACTGGGCAAATTTTGGCCACAACTTTATTGGTTACAGAATGTGAGCAGTATTGGCTTAGGCATTGGAATTGACCCGACTATATCTGACTCCTGCCCGTCACACAGGAAGTCCAGTAAGGGTCAACCACTGGTAGGGGGAGCCCCGTCAATGCAAACCAACTCGAGCTCCCCCAGGGTTACCGATGGGGTCGTGTCATGGCCCAAGCCCTGCCCCGGTCTTCAGACAAGATCCACACCCCTGGATTCCTTTCACAGAATACCCTTAAGCTTGGAGGGGCAGGTGATGGCCACACCTCCCCTCCCCATCACATGATCAACCAATGCCTAACCGCCATACCTTACAAAGCTGTGACGATTGCTACGAGACAGGCGAAAACCAAATGGCCCTTGCCAAGTTGCCAAGTGGAAAAATTCCTACCAGGCCCCTCAATGGCGACCAACCGAGGTCCATAGCAAGGCCAGTATCAAAACTTGCAAATTAGGGAGAGCAGGCAGGAGACTGAGGAAACGAGCCGAGAGGAAGCTCTCCTGCTCGTGCCTCAGTTTAAATGGTGCCTGGCCACGTCTCCCCAGCCAGCGGATTGGCTGGCCGGATGACGTGGCCAGGAACCTCCAGGTGACACGGGACTAAGTCCCCTTAGGGAGTAGGCGGCCACGGGGTCCACTGCACCTCCTCACCGCTGTGAAGCAGAGCGGATTTCTAATAACCATGTGACACTCACTAAGGGCGCAATCCAAACCGACTTTCCTCCAGACTCTCCGTGTGTACTGGTGTCCCACTCTGCATTGCTGGCCTCTGCTGGCCTTCCCTGCAGTGCGATTGGCAAAAGAGGGAGGGAGACAGGAATTCTAGGGCTCAAATTAAAAGCGGAGCCACAATAATTCAGAACTCTCAATGCTTGCCTTTGTTTTTAGGAGAAGCATTATGAGTTGCCAAAGTTTGTGTTCAGAGCGAAGGAGATTTGGTGCCATCACTACACACACAAAATTATTTGTTTATTTATTGTATCCTTTTCTCCAATTCCCACCCTCTATTTTCTCCTTTTTTTTCTTCTACTTGCTCACTGAGAATCTTGGGAAGCTTTCTGTGAAAGTCACACTTCAGAAACTCTTAATGGGACAATTCCCACCCACCCCCAGTAGAAACAAAGCAATGAACCGTAGTTCTTAAGAGATAACACAGAGCATTTATCTACACATCTGGGATTGATGGGCAAAGCTTCCTCTGGCAGAGAACATGTCTTGCAGACAAATTTGAGCCCTAGTATCCTTGTTGTTAGAAATTAACTACTGGCAATAATAATAATCCTTTCATTGTGCGCGGTGCCAAGCATTGGACTTTCACTAGGATTAAATGTTTGAGGCCCTTATTAGAGTGAACAAGACTGTGCCAGATCATAACTCGGCTCCCAAGTTAGTTACTGGAAGCCATTTCTTTTAAGAGCTAATATTGATGTCTCCATAAAGCAAGCACTCAAGCTGAATGTTGGTCATCGGCAAGGAGTTTACTCTAATACCCTGCTCTTTCTTTCTCTTTAACCATAGCCAGACCTTCATGAAAATGATGCCAACTCATTTCATTTTAAACATGAAGGCACTGCATGACACGGCTTAGCACTTGAGTATTTCACTGATTCTCCTCTGTAACATTTACAATGTGCTCACAAGATAGGTCAGTGCTATGATCATCTGTGTCTCCATATTATTGTAGATGAGGCTAAGAGATGGTGGCTGGCCTTAGGCTGGCTATAGGCATCTGGCTGGCTACTGTGAAAACAGGATACTCAACTCGACTAGCCGGACCCTTTGGTCTGATCCAGCAGGGATTTTCTGATGTACCTCGCGAGTTCATAGCCGAGCTGAAATCTGAACCAGAGACTCCAAGATCCTACTTGCAATTACACACCCTTAAGAAAGGATTAAGAAGGGACGGGGGTGGTGCTGTGGGTTAAACCACAGAGCCTAGGACTTGCTGATCAGAAGGTCGGCGGTTCGAAACCCCGCAACGGGGAGAGCTCCTGTTGCTTGGTCCCTGCTCCTGCCAACCTAGCAGTTCAAAAGCACATCAAGTGCAAGTAGATAAATAGGTACCGCTCCAGCGGGAAGGTAAACGGCATTTCCGTGCACTGCTCTGGTTCACCAGAAGCGGCTTGGTCATGCTGGCCACATGGTCCAGAAGCTGTACGCCAGCTCCCTCGGCCAATAAAGCGAGATGAGCACCGCAACCACAGAGTCGGTCATGACTGGACCTAATGGTCAGGGGTCTCTTTACCTTTACCTTAAGAAAGGATGTATTAATCTACGCTGTAATCTGCAGGGAACTGTAAAGTGGAAAACTGGAGGGGCAGAGGTGCTGTAGAAGAATGGGAAAGGATGGCATCACCATACTCAATCCTGCTTGCGATGAACAAGAATCCACACTAATACCAGTAAGGCAAATAAGTTACTATGAAAGATTTCTTGTCACAGACATGGTAAAGTTAAAAGTAAAGGACCCCTGGATGGCTAAGTCCAGTCAAAGGCGACTATGAGGTTGCAACACTCATCTCGCTTTCAGGCCGAGGGGACTGGTGTTTGTCTGCAGACAGCTTTCCAGATCACGTGGCTAGCATGACTAAACTGCTTCTGGCGCAACGGGACACTGACGGAAACCAGAGTGCTTGGAAATGCTGTTTACCTTCCTGCCGCAGTGGTACCTATTTATCTACTTGCACTGGTGTGCTTTCAAACTGCTAGGTTGGGCAGGAGCTGGGACAGAGCAACGGCAGCTCAGTCTGTCACGTGAGAACGTAAAAAAGACTGCTACTCAGTACAATTGAGCCAGGAGATACGGCTCAAAAGGAAATGTCAGCACCAGTGACTCCTTCCAAGGTGCTGAGCCCCAGGCAACTGCCCACAAATGCTGCAGGATCCCCGGATCCATTGTCAGAAGGCTAATTTAAGCTATTCAAGGAGGATTCTTGAGGGTGGGGAATAGCACAACAGTCTGACATATCTATTGGCAGCGGACCTAAGCCAGGTTCTCATTTCCTCTTGAGTACACTTCAGATAATTTTGGCAATTTTAACTGCGGACATGGTTTCAAAGCCGTATTCCTTCCATGCCTTTATGTATTATTGAGCTTCTGAAACTGCTTTATAAACACTGCTGTGTACGTGGATGACTGATTGATCTATTGACTGGTGCAGGCTCTTCAGAGGAAATGTGCTTAGCATACATCATCCAGAAGCGATTAGGTTCAGTTTCACGACTTCCTGTTGGCACAGCTTAGCAAAACAGATTCCGATGAGTTGACAGGTTTCCCGGGATCTGTATCGGAAGGCAGAGACCATGGGTTCCTCGACAGATATTACTGCAAGAAGGATATCTCTCTCTAGAAATGCTAGTTAAGTAGCTATGCTAGCGAGGGGCAGATAGGGCTCATCAACCTGGGAAGGTAGCCCATATAGGAGGGGGGAAACTCTGTTCCTAAACCTCTGTTGCCTTGTGATTCTTCTCTTGGGGAGAAGAAAACACTGCACAAATCTGGAGTGGAGTCCGTAAGATGGTTGAATGGTTCCTTGTACTCCTCCTTCTGGCAAATCCTGCAGCCAAGCTTTCTTTGCTTTCCTTTGGACCGCATCAGTGAGGCTGAGAGGGGTTTCTTGTCGTCTGGGCAGCTGGGGGCCTCCATACACACTGTCCATGCTTGTGTCATGGTCCGGTTTACGGGTGGCCAAAGTCCTGGCTGATGTCAGGATTGGGGGCAAGACGGCAGAGAGGGAGCAGGAACGGGAGTCAGGAAGCCAGGAGTCAGGAAGCCAAGGGTCCGAGGATCAGGAAGCAAGGAGTCATGAAGTCAGGGGTCCGAGGATCAAGAAGCAAGGAGTCAAGAAGCCAAGGGTCTGAGGGTCAGGAAGCCAGGAGTCAAGAAGCCAAGGGTCCGAGGATCAGGACGCAAGGAGTCAAGAAGCCAAGGGTCCGAGGATCAGGAAACAAGGAGTCAAGAAACAAAGGGTCCGAGGGTCAGGAAGCCAGGAGTCAAGAAGCCAAGGGTCCGAGGATCAGGATGCAAGGAGTCAAGAAGCCAAGGGTCTGAGGGTCAGGAAGCAAGGAGTCAAGAAGCCAAGGGTCCGAGGGTCAGGAAGCAAGGAGTCAAGAAGCCAAGGGTCCGAGGGTCAGGAAGCAAGGAGTCAAGAAGCCAAGGGTCCGAGGGTCAGGACGCAAGGAGTCAAGAAGCCAAGGGTCCAAGGGTCAGGAAGCAAGGAGTCAAGAAGCCAAGGGTCCAAGGGTGCGGAAGCAAGGAGTCAAGAAGCCAAATGCAACAAGGCAGGAAGCATGTTGCTGTGGCAAAGAGCCAAAGGGAAATGCTGACCTTATATCCCTTCCCAGCTCTTGCCACCAGGTGCTATGAGTTACCAATCGGCCTCACCTGTATGACTGTGCCTTGCCTCTTCAGAACAAACTTAGGAAAGCCCCAGTCCTGCGAAGCCCTACTGGTCCCAGGGCCTGGCTTCTGCAAGCACTCCTGACAGCTTGCACCCCAGGGAGGTCACTTCAGTCCTGCTAACGCTCTGGTTTGACCCCCAGAGGTGCACTTCATTGTCTCTCGAGACAGACAGATACCAACAACAGCTATGCTAGCAACGTGTGACAATTAACCTGCTAAATAAGACTGCTTCTCCCCAGGCCTCGAAATCTGAAGCCTAATATATTGGTGGGAGAAGCCCGCCCGACCCTGTTAATTGTTACATGGAGAAGAGTTTGGTGTTGTTGTGGATCCCTTCCCCCTCCTTCGCTTTAAAGGCTAATGTCACCCATATGGCAGGTGGGCATCTGGTACCGAAAGAGACTGAAGAAGGCGAAGTTTAATGAGAACAGCTTGGGAAGGACTGAGCCCTGGCTTACGGTGAGTGAGAAGCAAGCGCCTTGTTTGAGTGAGTCTCTCACATTTTCCCTTTGGCTCTCCTCCTGCTTTTTATCACGCCTCAGCAAAAAAATTGGCTGGGTAAAAATGGCATCCACCTCGGTAGTGTTTTTCCTCCCTCCTACAGCTATTGCTGCGAAGAGGCAGAGTCCAAGAGGGATTGCAGTGATTCAGAAAGAGTGGAGGCTCGTCAGGGTAGACATCAGCGAGATTGCTTTGAATCAGAGGCAGCATGTTTTCTCGTCTCCCACTGCTTGTAAATTGGCTCTGAGTATGCCCTTCTGTGTCAGCTTGGCCTACTCAGGAATGCTGCCTGCCTCCTGCTAACACAACGAAGGAAAACAGCCATGCTTTAGTGAGCTGTGAATGCCTGACCGGAGGGCTCAGAATATTGTCAGTATCAGCTGCGGTGTGGTAATACACAGAGGCTCCCCAGTGGGAGTTGTCTTTCCTGTGGATCAGCTCTTTTGCCAACTTGTGTCTTTTGAGACACATCCCAGAAGAGGGGAGAACACGACCAAAGGCAAAAGTCTTTGTGATGCAAGAAGGGGCAGAAGGAGGAGACCTCTTAAGACCTTCTCCACAGGTACATCAAATACATGGAAAAAGGAGGAGGATGACACCCTGGGGCCAGAAGACGAAGACGAAGACGAAGACGAAGACGAAGATGAAGACGAAGAGGAGGAGGAGGAGGAGGAGGAGGAGGAGGAGGAGGAGGAGGAGGAGGAGTTTGGATTTGATATCCCGCTTTATCTACCCCACTACCCAAAGGAGTCTCAAAGCGGCTAACATTCTCCTTTCCCTTCCCCCCCCCCACAACAAACACTCTTGTGAGGTGAGTGGGGCTGAGAGACTTCAAAGAAGTGTGACTAGCCCAAGGTCACCCAGCAGCTGCTGTGGAGAAGCAGGGAAGCGAACCCGGTTCACCAGATTACGAGGCCACCACTCTTAACCACTATACCACACTGGCTCTCACCACACTGGCATACACCTGATAAGAGGTGCCCTGCTGGCACTGCCCCCTGGTTTTTGGACAGAGCACCCAAGTTCTGAGAAGAAGCCCTTATTTGAGGACACCTCTCCACATAGGTGCTCTATCTGGTCAAGAATCTTTGTTGCACCAGCTTCACAATCATGCAGCACATGCAGGACTCTCTAAGTGCCCCTATTTTCCAGAGACAGCCCCGGATTTACAGAAGCTGTCCTTGGTTCTTTATCTGATCTCAGAATGTCCCACTTTTCCTTAGGATGTCCCTATTTTCATCGGAGAAATGTTGGAGGGCATGGAGTTAGCAAAGGAGATAAGTAGCTATACAGTCTTTAGAATACATCTGAAGGCAGCCCTGTTGTACTGTGAAGTTTTTAAAATGTTTGATGTTTTATTATGTTTTTATGTATGTTGGAAGTCATCCAGAGTCAGATGGGGCAACCTAGTTAGGTGGGTGGGATATTATTATTATTATTATTATTATTGACATCCCTATTTTCAGTGTTGGACGGTATGCATATGTACATCTATATACACTGTAAGGGTCCTTTTTCAGATCTTTGGCTGTATGGAGTAAGGTAAAGGTAAAGATAAAGTACCCCTGGACGGTTAAGTCCAGTCAAAGACGACTTTGGTGTTGTGGCATTCATTTCGCTTTACAGGTCGAGGGAGCTGGCATTTGTCCGCAGACAGTTTTTCCAGGTCATGTGGCCAGCATGACTAAGCCACTTCTGGTGCAACGGAACCAGAGCAGCACACAGAAACGCTGTTTACCTTCCCCTCGGAGCGGTACCTATTTATCTACTTGAACTTTTTGGGATGCTTTCGAAATGCTAGGTTGGCAGGAACAGGGACCGAGCAACGGGAGCTCACCCCATCACGGGGATTCGAACCGCCAACCTTCTGATCGGCAAGCCCAAGAGGCTCAGTGGTTTAGACCACAGCGCCACCCGTGTCCCTAATGGGGATATATAATGACAGCTGAATATATAATGACATATATTATGAGAGCTGAATATGCAGATTGGCTCCATTGAAAAGTACCATGTTAAAAGTGCACAGGTATTGAGTGTTTTTTTCTGTGGGGCAAGATCTGGGATGATTCCTTCCTTTGGTTGTGTATGTGTGAATCTGTTGTTTATATGCAGAACCTGGGCAGAACTTGGATGGCGACATATATACACATATATAGGTGCTTATCTTAGGACAGTGAAGGTGACAGGGAGATCTTTCCAAAGGTTCCTCACCATTAGGCAATTTGTACTGTCTACAAATTATCCTTCTTATGTCTGCATTTA
The DNA here is from genome assembly GCF_964106645.2 of Podarcis pityusensis. Classification (NCBI taxonomy): domain Eukaryota; kingdom Metazoa; phylum Chordata; class Lepidosauria; order Squamata; family Lacertidae; genus Podarcis; species Podarcis pityusensis. Next base: position 62,736,790 of record NC_138035.1, read on the forward strand.
GTGGAAAGGTAGCAATTAAGTCTGTTCAACTTTTCCAGTGGGTGGCATTGCAGCCAGGCACCTTGGACTCTGCAGTGATCCAGAATGGAACCAGAGAGTTGACGCCCCCTTCATCCTGGCCATGTCACCGGCACTGGGTGGGGCCATGCTCAGTGTGGCCCTGCTGGCCAATCAGCAGCAGTAGGGGGCTTGGCCGTGGGAGATATAATGGCAGAGGGTCCTCCTCTCTCTCCTTTTTGCCGGATCCCCAGTATTCTGTCCCCAGAAACAGAAGACAATGTATCACGGGGCATAGTTGACATTGAACGGACAACTTTCAACAGAGAGCTGCCTTTTCCTCATATTCTTAGCAGATGCTGGAATACAGTGGTGCCTCGCAAGACGAAATTAATTCGTTCCGCGAGTTTTTTCGTCTTGCGGTTTTTTTCGTCTTGCGAAGCACGGTGTCAGAAAAGTTTTGGAAAAGCTTCAAAAATCACCAAAGTCTTCAAAAACCTCAAAAAAGGCTACCACACTGCGTGCTATGAGTTGCTCCTTGAAGTCAAGTCGCAACTGTATTAACGGTTTTAAGAAAAAGGAAACAAACTTGCAAGACGTTTCCGTCTTGCGAAGCAAGCCCATAGGGAAAATCATCTTGCGAAGCAACTCAAAAAACCAAAAACCCTTTCGTTTTGCGAGTTTTCCGTCTTGCGAGGCATTCGTCTTGAGAGGTACCACTGTATTACTGAGTTACTTTCAAAACGGAATGATAGCTGTAATTCTTGCTGTAGTACCGAGAAAGAAAAACAAGCCGGCAAGTAGAATATTTTCAGACTTGCTATATAACGAGTAAGCAGAGTGAGACGCTAAGATGAAATGTCGAGGGCAGCCACATGCTCAGTTTCTGCAATTATTTTATTATCGTTTCCGATTCACAGCAGATGGCTGAGAAGCCGCGTTTAGATATACCATTGTGCATGAGGGGTACGATGGGCTGTTGCTATGATGGCTATGGTCTCTGCTTTTCTGTATTGGACTTCTGGTGGAAATGCACGTGGTCTCAGCAGACCATGTTCTGCATGCTGCTTCTGTCTGGCCAACTCAGAGGTGAGGTGAAGATCATACTTGACAAAGAAGTGGTGGGAGAGATAATACTATTTAACCCTTCCCCTGCCAGCTGATTCTCTCCTGCTAAACCACCCACTGAGGTTACCCCTCCCCACATACCCGAACACTGCTTAGTTCTTTTCTCAGAGCCTAGCAGGAAAACACACAGGTTAGACATGGCATGGAGGGGGAAAGTTAAGCCTCCTGTTGATTCTTCTCTGCAAATGTCTTCCTGCCTTGCATTGGCCGACATGAGGTTAGGAATGTTTTCCTTGCCTCATAGTATGCAGTTCTATTCCCAGTGAAACTGACATACCTTCCCTATATTTTATTTCTGGTCCCCAGAGATGTCACAGGGAATCTGTAAAAGATGGAATTAAAATTTAGCATAAGAAAGTTAGCCACCCTTGAATTGCACCCCAATTTGTCACCAAAGATGACAGCACCATCCTGCTCCATGATAGGGCTTATATTTTTTTTCATAATTGTAAAATGAACTCTTCTTCCCCATAATTATCTGCGGTTTTGAACATATCAGAAATCTGCGAGGGGTTTATGCATAAAAGCTCTCGGGCTTCCTTCCTTTCCCCTTATTTGCTCACTTGTGCTGTGCTTTCCTAAAAAGCTGCTTACTCTGATTTTAAAAAGGTGAAGTTCATTTCTCCTTAATAGCGCAGCTTCAACGTACAGAATGCTCATTGATCACCTTCCCACGGACCTGAGCAGGTGCTTTAGTTTTGCCTCAATTTCGCTGCAATAAATCATGTTACCACTTTCTAATTCCATGCATCCTTTGTTTCCATTACACAGCCAGCTTCCTTTTCTGCACTTCCTCTGTTATTTCGCTAACAGACAACATTTAGAAAAGGGCATTCTGTAAGGGTAAATGCTAATTTATGTTTAGCCATTTGCCTTTCTCCGTTGCCTTGTCGTGTCCCCGTCCCTTGTCCCCGTGTAGACTTGCAACCTCATTTGCCTTCTGCAGCTGCTGATGCTATTGAAGAAAGCACAGCAGATTAGTTGTGATATGAAGAGCCAGATGTTAATTCTTTCACATTCGCGCCTGCGTTATTTAAGGCTGCCTCTGAATCAGCGCTGGCATATCAGGCAATCATGATCCACCCACAGAAGAATGGTGCTAAGTTGCTTCAAGCGAGTTAGTGTAAGGAAAGGCACAACCATCCCATTTTTCAAAGCTATGACATTAGCTTGTCGCTGTCAAAACATTCAGAAAGCATTTAGCAGTATTGCCTTCAAGAAGACCACCACATCAGACCTCAGGTGGAGGAACGTGTGTTTGAATGCTCCTCGGCTCCCTTCACATATGAGGAAAGGTGGTAGCTTCTGGGACTGAAGAGAAAAGGTGAGTAACAGGTGGCATGATAGAAGTGTGCAAACTGAGCAAGGCATAGAGAAAGTCGAGAGAGCACAAGGGTTTACCTCTCTCTCTCTCTCTCTCTCTCTCTCTCTCTCTCTCTCTCATATCACTAGAACTTCCAAGAAAGTAGAGTATTGGAAGATTGAGGACAGACAAATCTTCTTTGAAGGAGAATCTCCACCCCCATCGCTCAGCCTGGACACTGAGGTCCAGCTCCGAGGGCCTTCTGGCGGTTCCCTCACTGTGAGAAGTGAGGTTGCAGGGAACCAGGCAGAGGGCCTTCTCAGTAATGGTGCCCTCCCTGTGGAATGCCCTCCCATCAGATGTCAAAGAAATAAACAGCTATCTGACTTTTGGAAGACATCTGAAGGCAGCCCTGTTTAGGGAAGATTTGATGTCTGATGTTTTATTGTGTTTTTAATACCTTCCAAGTGGCAAGCCCAAGCGGCACAGTGGTTTAGACCACAGTGCCACCCGCATCCCTAATACTTATCCTCAAATTAAAGTGAGCCAAAATAGGAATGCAGTTGCATTTTCTCACATTCACTCCTTGCACCCTTCAAATTTCACTCCGTACACTTCTCCAGGCAGAGGATTGAATATTTTTATGTAGCTCGGGTTGTTGTGGATGAAACATGTACACTGAAGTGTTATATTGCTACAACCAAAACCTGATATGTTGGAACTCGTTCTCATTTTCTTGGAAGGCATTGTCTGTCTGTTTGTTTTGATCTTGCCTTATAGAATAATTTTTTTAAAAGCCCTCTCCCCAGTGGCATATATGCAACAGAAGAAATACAATTATAAAACCCACATCGGAACCATGTGCTTCAAAATACAAAGAATATAATATAAGAGCAGTAAAATTTCTCTAGTGTTCTCCTAAAGTGGCTAACAGATTGAGGTTGAATCCTGACAAACCACTACTGGCGCAACAGAACACTGTGACGGAAACCAGAGTGCACGGAAACGCTGTTTACCTTCCCACTGCAGTGGTACCTATTTATCTACTTGCACTGGGGTGCTTTCGAACTGCTAGGTTGGCAGGAGCTGGGACAGAGCTACGGGAGCTCACTCCATCATGGGGATTCGAACCGCTGACCTTCTGATCGGCAAGCCCGAGAGGCTCAGTGGTTTAGACCACAGCGCCACCCGTGTCCACCCTGTAAGGACAGGATGCTGTACTAGATAGGCTCATCTAGTAACCTCTTCTTATGTTCTTATATCCAACACATCAAAAGGAAGAGGAAGCACAATCACTTCACCATAACTGGGTAACTATCAACAGCTGGGGAGTCTTCAACAAGAGATGGCACTGAACTGTACAGTTGTACAACTGCATGTTGGAATGGTGCAGTCTCATATGGTTATAATGTGAGACATAGTTTTTCTCTGGTAAGGCAATACATTATATGTATATTTTTTTCCAAGCATCATGAGGCACTCTGTGTGGTTCTGGACCCACCCATTCATGCCTCGTGGGAGATCTGTTTCCATCTGCTGAGGAACATATCCCCACAGAATATCTCCAGTTTGCATTGTGACTTGAATGTCATATAGAGCATCCGCATTATAAAGTAAGTCATGCTCAGCTGTGTGGCAAAGTCTCAACCCACTGAACCCCCCCCCCCCATACAACCTGATGGTCAAAGTTCTGTTTCTGCAGAGACGGTAAGAGGCATTTAACACCATTTTACTGTGGTGTTAAATGAAGCACAGCTTGCAAGGTGGGGTCAATACAAATAGGTTTATTTTTCATGCTGCTGTGAGTGCTTTATGAAAATTTAAACAGACTACAATGGGAGGGTTGTAATTTTTTACTTTCCTTGTTTACAGGCCCCAAGCTTATTTTGTTTAAAAGATGCGTACACATGTAGGCACCACGAATCACAGCCAGCACCTCATAATTTCACAAGCTGTAAAGGGATTTAAAATTCATGAAAGCCTATTGTTAGTGCATAGACTAGACTTTGTTTCACTTCATAACAGATGTGTACATAGAGTCAGAAATAAATAAACAATAACTATATCCATACTAAAATATAATCCATAATTTATTGCTAGGAGGGTAAAAAAACACCTCTCAGTTAAAATCTGAATCGCCAACACAATGTCTATAAGTTCACTCACAGAGTATCATCAAGAATTAAAAGATGTTTGATGCATTGTTGACCAAAGTCTTTGTCAGCATCCTACATATTTTGGGATCTCCAAAATTCTGTAGCTGCCGCTGCTGTCTTGTTCTGTGAGCCCATGAGACTCACAGGGAACACAAGGGGTGTCCAATGAAGTCAAGTTAATTCAGGTAAAGACCGGTTCAGATTGGCAAATATTATTCATGGTAGTCGAGGATGGCAAATCTGGCCAAGACGAAATTGAGTTATGGCAGGTCAAGTTAGACCAAGGCAGGGAAAGTCTGGTCAAGGTAGCCAAAGTTAGCTCAAAAGCTCTCTTACGCAGAGGGCAAACAGTACCATGGACAGTTCCAGTAATGATAGCAGGGCTGTATCCACCCCAATAAGGTAGAAGTCAGTTCTTGCGAGGATGGCCTGAATTCTAACATAATTACCACACACTCTGGGTCACAACAACCACCTTCCTCTTCACACAGATATAGTGCTATTTCGAGTCAGACTGTTGATCTGTGATGGGGACAGGGAAAAATAATGGAGGGGGGGGGAATGAAGAGAAAGTAAAAGAACAAACTTGTGCTGGGTGTCAGTGTGGTGATCACACAGGGTCCCCGGAAGTTTCACCATCTATTGATCCCTGTGCCACCACTTTATTTCTCGCTGCCACCACCCAGGCCCTACCTGGTACAATACTGAGTCCAGTCAGGGTTAAATTGGAACATAAACTTCTGTTTATTTATTGCAGTTTAACAAGCATGTGGTTTCATAAATGGTATCAATCAATTACATTCATGGGGTGCCTATCCAGACCTATAAGTTCTGCTACCTGCTCTCACTAAACCACCTCTCAGATATTTACTTGTCTTCCTAGTTCCTGACTCAGCTTATTTCACTACCCTTACTCAACCTACCCACAGACCCTATCCCAATTCACTCCCACTCCAACCAACCACCCAACTCCAAACGAACTCCTCCCTTTGCCCCTCCCAGAGCTGGTTTTATAGTCCATCTGACTCCACCCCCTGGGTCCTGATTGGGTAACCTGTTTAACTATTTCACCTCCAGCACTCTCATATGTTAACATTACAGTCAGTATTTTTCTTTAAAAAAATAATATAATATGAATGGGCTCCCAGACTCCAAGGACAGCTTTATTTTCTTTGATGAATGGGCCAGACCCATGTACCTATAGAGATGAGTGTATGTCTGAATTGAAAAGCCATTGCCCAGTGGCAGAACATGTGTTTTATGCACAAAGGTCCCAGGTTCTGAAGGCTGAGGTATTCACAGAATATGAGGTTCATGTTGACAAGGGTAAGAAGAGGGGGGAACTGTTTAGCAAAAGCTCCTTGTACATATAGCATGGGAAGAAACCTTTGTCCGTGGATCATACCTGCTGATATGTATGTAACTTATGGTCATGTTGTGTGGATGCCTGATTATCATCTTCCAAAGCAGCTACTCTATTCCAAACTTAAAAATGGAAAGTGTAATGCTGGTGGTCAACAAAAGAGGTTGAAAAACTCTCTCAAGGCAAATCTAAAAAAAATGTAGTATAAACACCAACAACTGGAAAATACTGGCCTGCGAGCACTCCAGTTGGAGAACAGCCTTTACCATGGGTTTTGAAGACGCTCGAACTCAGGATGAAAGGGAGAAATGTGCTAAGATGAAGGCACACTTGCAAACCCTCACCATGATCAACTCCCGCCCGGAAACCTATGTCCCCACTGCGGAAGGATGTGTGGATCCAGAATTGGCCTCCACGGTCACTTACGGACTCACTGTTAAAACTGTGTTTGTGGAAGACAATCTCACTTTGGTACGAGTGATTGCCAAAGAGAAGATTTGTAACTAGACTGGTGACTGGGAGCAGCTGCTGATACCACATAACACCAGTCTTGAAAGACCTACATTGGCTCCCAGTACGTTTCCGAGCACAATTCAAAGTGTTGGTGCTGACCTTTAAAGCCCTAAATGGCCTCGGTCCAGTATATCTGAAGGAGTGTCTCCACCCCCATTGTTCTACCAGGACACTGAGGTCCAGCGCCGAGGGCCTTCTGGCGGTTCCCTCACTGTGAGAAGCCAAGTTACAGGGAACCAGGCAGAAGGCCTTCTCGGTAGTGGTGCCCACCCTGTGGAATGCCCTCCCACCAGATGTCAAAGAGAAAAACAACTACCAAACTTTTAGAAGACATCTGAAGGCAGCCCTGTTTAGGGAAGCTTTTAATGTTTGATGTATTACTGTATTTTAATATTTGGTTGGAAGCCACCCAGAGTGGCTGGGGAAGCCCAGCCAGATGGGCGGGGTATAAATAATAAATTATTATTATTATTGTTGTTGTTATTTATTATTATTATTATTATTAATACATATGGTGGCATATGTAGGGAGCCATGAACATTACAATAAAGAGCAGGCCAGAAGAACATATTCCATGAGGAAGCAGGAAAAAAGCCCTACTAGAATTGCCTTCTTCTACCTTTTGTAGTCTGGATTCTTCTACACAAGTATGCAGTCTGGCAAACTCTTAAACTGATGAGTGTCAGTGCTTACAGTTCAATCCCTTGTATTTCCAGAGAGACCCAGGAAATGATTTAGTAAAAAAGCCTGGAGGGCTGCTTTCAGTAAGTGTGGGCATTCCTAAGTTCAATGAACCAATGGTCTGCTTCCTGTGTTCCTACGAATGGGGAATCCCATGTGTGCAGAGCAGATGCCAGGTTTTTGATGGGATGGATTTCTGCAGAAGAAAAATCCATCTTCTCTAGTGTTATCTCTTCTTCTATCTGTTTGCAAAGCCTGTTAGCCAGGTTTCTGTCAGTGTAAGGAAACATAACAACTGCCAGGCTGCGGATATATTTATGATTTTCTACTTAGCTCCCTATCCTTTCAAGCAAAATACTGGCATCAGAAGCACAGAGATTCACCCAACATGTGCTTAAAGTATGAAAACCTCTATTATACTTGAAATAATATTGCTTCCTTCTACAAGGTTCCTAATGAAGCCAGCCAGAAACTAGCAGAGAGCTTGTAAGCATGAAAACTCTCTCCTTCCATTATTCACTTACGGTGCTTTCATCTTTGTATTAAAATATTCCCATTAATTAGTAAATTAATTGCAGGCACCATCTATTTCCCACTTCATTTTTACATCTGAGTGCCAGAAAAACTTGTCAGGGGGAGGGAATTACAGGGAACGCAGTGCTTTGTCTTATGGCAAATGGGATGGGGAATTTAGCCTTACAGCAAGTTATTAAAATAAATTAAGAAAATAAAAAGACCAGTGACACCTATTTAGAATTTGGGGGGAAAGGTAATGAGGCTGATTAGTATTTGTTTGGAAGTAATATGGACATGCGGGACACGGGTGGCGCTGTGGGTTAAACCACTGAGCCTAGGACTTGCTGATCAGAAGGTCGGCGGTTCGAATCCCTGCAACGGGGTGACCTCCTGTTGCTCGGTCCTTGCTCCTGCCAACCTAGCAGTTCGAAAGCACGTCAAAGTGCAAGTAGATAAATAGGTACTGCTTCAGCGGTAAACAGCATTTCCGTGCGCTGCTCTGGTTCGCCAGAAGCAGCTTAGTCATGCTGGCCACATGACCCGGAAGCTGTACGCTGGCTCCCTCGGCCAATAAAGTGAGATGAGCGCTGCAACCCCAGAGTTGGTCACGAATGGACCTAATGGTCAGGGGTCCCTTTACCTTTAATATGGACATGGGTTTCAGAATGAGTTTAAAATTAAACTCTGGCCCTGTTCCTATTCAGATTCTTTTCTAATCAATATTGCCAGAGGTCTCCTTTAGAGTTAAGGATTTAGAATTCAACATTCTGAACGTGTTCCAAATTACTATTCTACCAAAGAAAGAAACATGGCAATCTAGTCTAGCCCTATTCAGACATTCAGTATTGGAGGTGTGAAAGTACTGTCTAGAATATGTGGTCTTTTCATCCATGGGTACCCAGTCCTTTGCAACTTACTGCAGGAAGCATGGCCCTTTGCCCCATTATAAAAAAAAATACTAAGGTGAGCAGGAGCTCTGCTGTTTTAAGGAGTTTCCTCACTTGTAAGAATTTCCTCATTCAGTTCAAAGGAGGGAATCCATGCATTCATGAATGGCCATCTGTCATAGATGGTTTAGTTGAGATTCCTGCATTTCAGGGGGTTGGACTAGATGACCCCAGGGTCCTTTCCAGTTCTACAATTCTATAATTCCTTCATATGCCAATGAAGCCCTTCTTCAATTATATTTAAATTAGCTACATTATCTAGGCTACCATCCACAAACAACTCATTGCATCTTACAAACATGATCTACAGCCAACTGGATTCTGTTTGACCAGTATTATCAGACATCTCCTTAACTCTCAACTCAACTTTGTAAACGTGTTTCAGATTAGCCAGATCAGTTTAACAGTTTCCTCATCATCGTTTCCTCATCATTGGTCTCTGGGAAAATTCTCCACATAGATGTGGCTGAGGAAAGCAATTGAGAAAGTGGACCTGAATGCGTGCTTCACTTCAGTGCTTTTCACACTGAGGCCTTAAATCAATTTCTAATTTCACTTGGATTAGAATTCGCCACAGAGCTCTCCACAGGTACTGACTGTCTAAGACCAGACTATTCCAAGACAAATGAAGACAAGAAACTTTGCCCAAACCAAGCCCAAGTTAAAAAGACTTCAGCCCAAGCCTTATCAAGCATGAAAATGTATTGCCTTAGGCAGCCTAACTTCAAACTTCACACGGCACATAGTCAAAGTGTGGAATACACTACCATAAGATACAGAGATAGTTACTGCCTAGGCTCTGGCGGGAAGGTAAACGGCGTTTCCGTGCGCTGCTCTGGTTCACCAGAAGCGGCTTAGTCATGCTGGCCACATGACCCGGAAAAACTGTCTGTGGACAAACGCCGGCTCCTGCGGCCTGTAAAGCAAGATGAGCGCCACAACCCCAGAGTCGTCTGCGACTGGACTTAACTGTCAGGGGTCCTTTACCTTTTACCTTTTTTACCGCCTAGGCTGGCTTTCAATGGGAATTGGACAAATTCATGTAGGACAAAGCTTTCAATGGTTGCTAGTCATGATGGCTGCATTTTACCTCTTGAATAAAAATGTCGCTGAATGCCAATTCCCGGAGAGTGCAAGTGGAGACTGCTCATATACTGCTTGTGAGATGATGACTGTGGCTGGATCTACACTGACCTGTTTAATGTTATTTCCCCCTATTAGAATGATATTAGATATGTCATTCAAAAAAGTCACAGGGCTTACTTGTTAATCAAAACGTTTTTTACCTTGTTTTTTTCCTGCCAAGTGTAAGTAATACCCAGCCACACCATTTTCCAAAACACTACTTCTTTCCCTTCTGCTGGTTGCTGGTTTCTCTGCTCTGAACTCTGGTGTCACATTTTAAACTGTGTGTGAGGATATTATTGTTTTGGTTTGTTAGGTACAGTCGTACCTTGGTTCTCGAACAGAATGAGTTCTGGGAGTCCGTTTGACCCCCAGAAATGGTCGAAAACCAAGGCATGGCTTCCAATTGGATGAAGGAGCATCCTGCAGCCAATAGGAAGCTGCAGAAACCGTGTCGGACGTTTGGCTTCTGAAAATCAAACCAGAACACTCACTTCCGGGTTTCAGTCATTCAGGAGTCGATTTGTTCGAGAGCCAAGGCATTTGAGATCCAAGGTATGACTGTATATTTGTGTTTTTATATTGTAAACCGCCCTGTGATCCTCGGATGAAGGGTGGTATAGAAATTTAATAAATAATCGTCATCACCACACAAAAATTGGCCAGGTTGACATATCCTTAAGACATTGTTTTGTAAAGGCTGTGTCTTGACATTGAAAGAAACTTAGCCCCATGTGCACATCTGAAAATATGAGGCTGGATTTGTTTTAACCTATTAAAAGGAGATACTTTCAGATTAATGAAGACATGAAAAATTAAATCGCAACATCTTGAATGGCTCAGGGCTATGTACATCACTTAAAAGCTGGACTGTGAAAGTTAATTATGTCAGCTGGGAAACATGCAACATATGCAGAAAAGCCAGACTTTTGCTGATGGATTTGTCAACCTCGGGATTTGAACACCGCATTGTAGAAGCAACACTACTTAGCATCAATTCACAGCCTCTAAATTTGGAATATGCAAATGGGAAAAGACAAAAAAAAATCTTAATGAGTAGGAAAATTCTAACTGTCAGTCCTTTTAAAGATGTAGTGAGGAAACACTGGGAACAGCAAGGGAACTTTTACAGCTAGCACTGATGTGGCAAAGTGTTTTGCTTCAGGTAAACAGTTCTGGATTCTGTTAATTAACATCTGTGAAATGTTCACTTCTGGAAAATCACGTTGGAGATGGGGGGAAATCTACAATAATACAGGAAGAACGAGAAAATATTTTATCTCGTGCAAGTTAATTCCAAAGGATATTTTGGGAGAGACCTGCTGTCATATAATCCTGGCTCCTACTCACCCAGTATGTTCGCTACATGGTTGGACAGAATCTCCATATTCTGTTCTGTTTCTCTTAGTAGGAAAACAGCTTTGCTATACATTCTGCTTCTCGTTCGTCCTCCTGATATTAGAATATATGTGGAGGAGAAAGCTATCAGTGGCTACCCCTGACCATTAGGTCCAGTCGTGACCAACTCTGGGGTTGCGGCGCTCATCTCGCTTTATTGGTCGAGGGAGCCGGCGTACAGCTTCCGGGTCCTGTGGCCAGCATGACTAAGCCAGTTCTGGCGAACCAGAGCAGCGCACGGAAACGCCGTTTACCTTCCCTCCGGAGCGGTACCTATTTATCTACTTGCACTTTGATGTGCTTTTGAACTGCTAGGTTGGCAGGAGCAGGGACCAAGCAACTGGAGCTCACCCCATCGTGGGGATTTGAACCGCCAACCTTCTGATCGGCAAGCCCTAGGCTCTGTGGTTTAACCCACAGCGCCACCCGCATCCTGATAGTCATGATAGTCATGATAGCTGTGTACTATCTCCAGAACTAAAGATTGCATGCTTCTGAATAAGGAGAATGTAAGCTGCAATCTTGCTATTGTACCCATGTTCTGCTTGCAAGGGGTTCCTTCCAACTCTACACAGCTATGATTCTATGTTTGGCATAGGATACAGTGGTACCTCGGGTTAAGAACTTAATTCATTCCGGAGGTCTGTTCTTAACCTGAAACTATTCTTAACCTGAGGTACCACTTTAGCTGCCACCGCGCTGCCACTGCACAATTTCTGTTCTCATCCTGAAGCAAAGTTCTTAACCCGAGGTACTATTTCTGGGTTAGCGGAGTCTGTAACCTGAAGCATCTGTACCCCGAGGTGCCACTGTATTAGACTGGATGGATCCATGATGTAATCTAATAGACTCTGATCCGGAAGGGAACTCCTTGTGTTCTTATGACTGTCTTAAGTGATTTGTTTTCCCATTTCGAAAGGTCTGAGGTTAGTGAAATATGGGAGCAAACCACCCTGCATCCATCTTTTCTCTGTTTATCTATGATCTATCTATCATCTATCTATCTATCTATCTATCTATCTCTCTATCTATCATCTATCTATATCTATCTATATATCTATATCTCTATATCTATCTATCTATCTATCTATCTATCATCTATCTATCTATCTGTGATCTATCTATCATCTATCATCTATCATCTATCATCTATCATCTATCATCTATCATCTATCATCTATCTATCTATCTATCTATCTATCTATCTATCATCTATCTATCTATCTATCTATCTACCTATCTATTTACACATACATACATACGCTGGTGGCACTGTGGTCTAAATCACTGAGCCTCTTGGGCTTGCCAATCAGAAGGTTGGTGGTTCGAATCCCCATGATGAGGTGAGCTCCCATTGCTCTGTCCCAGCTTCTGCCAACCTAGCATTTTGAAAGCATGCTAGGGCAAGTAGATAAATAGGTACCGCTGTGGTGGGAAAGTAAATGGCATTTCCGTGTGCTCTGGTTTCCGTCACAGTGTTCCATTGTGCCAGTAGTGGTTTAGTCATGCTGGCCACATGACCTGGAAAGCTGTCTGTGGACAAACGCCAGCTCCCTTGGCCTGAAAGTGAGATGAGCACTGCTCATTGCCTTTGAGTGGACTTAACCATCCAGGGGGTTTTTACCTTTTTTTTTTTTACCTTTTACGTACATACGTACATACATACATACCCCATTTTTCTTTTCTTTTTGGTGAGCTAGTTCACCCATGTCTTATAACATGATAACTTCCACTTAAATGTCAAAAATGATTTGTTGGAAATGTGCTGAGAGAAATGAGGTTACAGGGAACCAGGCAGAGGGCCTTCTCAGTAGTGGCGCCCTCCCTGTAGAACATCCTCCCACCAGATGTCAAGGAAATAAACAACTACCTGACTTTTAGAAGACATCTGAAGGCAGCCCTGTTTAGGGAATATTTAATATCTGATGTTTTATTCTGTATTTAATCTGCTGGGAGCCACCAGAGTGCCTGGGGAAACCCAGCCGGATGGGCAGGGTTTAAATTATTGTTATTATTATGTTGTCATTATCATTATTATTATTATTATTAGTAGTAGTAGTATGGATTTATCTGTGAATAACACATTCACAGATACAAGTGATGACATTATGCTATAGTCAGGCAGCTAAGGAGGAACGTGTATGTGTGAATTCATCCTAACTAGAACAGCTGCGTGTGAGTCTAAATAAAGCAGTAAAACATAAAATAATAATAATAAATAAATAAATAAATAAATAAATAAATAACAAAAATAAAACAATATAATACAATATTATTAACCATGCCATTTTAATGTTACCAGTTGGAAAACCTGTTGCAGAGTTTTCTGTAGACTAACAGTGCAATTCTATACATGTTCAACGAAAAGTAAGATCAGTGGTGTTCAGTGAGACTTACTCTCCAGGTAATGTGTACAGGATTACAATTTAAGATTAGTTAAAAATGATTCTGCTGTCAGATCAATGGACATATGACCAATTATTTTAATGGAGTTGTAATTACATCCAGGCAAAAGATAAGGATATCGGAGTAAAAGCTCCCAAAAGGTGTCTTGGCTAAGATGCAGCAGCCGTTGAAAAACTCTTCACTTGATTCTCTCCATTATGAGAACAGGAGACAGAAAGGGAATTATTCAGGAATAGTGCAATATCTCGCAGTAGTATTTTTCTGTGCACAGTCCTTTTCTACGAACAAATGCTCAGTTTTCACTTATGGGCACCGTAAAATGATCTAACCATCTGGTGTCACAAGCACCACACTCACTGTATCCTCTGCGAGTAAATAGACGGAGACTGTTTGTACACTGTTTCCATGAACAAACAGCTCAAATTTCTCCCAGGGTTTGTGATGTCAACGTATCTCAATTGATTGAATTACACCTTGTACTCTTATATATTAAGTCCAGGAACATGTCATAAAACAGCATAACTAGGCACCCCGCAGTGTCCTCTATATTTACAAACTGGTGTGTATTGAAAGTAGTATAAAACTAAATTACATATTAAAAAGAGGGACAATTTGTTCCTCTTGGGGACAGCATCAGCGGCAGTGGTAGCACCAAAGAAAACAGGACTGTGTCATTGCTGGGTCATGACCCAAGCCTAGTTCCCTGACACACACCGATGACCACATGCATCGCCATAGCAAGACTAGTGTTTCTGCAAAGGGGCGAACGAAGGTGTTGTGACACCGGGGTGGGGCATTGCTACTTAGGGTGCATGTGCAGCGTTACTACGTATGACGCATGCACCGTATGTAGTGATGCCACACATGCACTGTACTGTACATAGTGGTTTGCTGGCGGCGCCGCTCCAGCGCCGTACGGACGGTGAAGGGATCCCTCTGTCGCCGCTACAGCCACAAACAGAGGATCCTCTACATGCGGCTGTAGCGGCGACAGAGAGATCCCACCGCCGTCCATACGGCACTTGAGCCACGCTGGCAGCAAACCACTATGAACAGTGCATGTGTGGGACGCTGCACATGCTCTGTACATAGTGGTTTGCCACCAGCGCCGTGATCCTCTGTTAAAAGAATCTAGGTTGTTTTCTCATACTGCCACCGTACTGAAATTTGAATTAATATATGCAGGTTGTTATTGTTGAAATTCCTCTTCGGGACTGGAATATTGGTGGCGTTTGAAATAGTAACCAAAGCCTTCTCAGATTTACATATCCTCAGAAACAGATGAAAGGGGGCAATTATTACTGTGCCAACATTTAGTGATCTTCAGTTTTCTTTTTGAAACTTGAACTTTTGAAGATGCAATGTTTTTCTCCTGTTTTCGAGGAAAACAGACATTTGTTTCAAAAGGGTTTTTTTGCACAGCAGCTTCCTTCTTCATGCTTTGTGGGAACCTTCAAAAGTAGAATCATGTGTTTCTACCCAGCCAACGGAATATGTTAACTGATCGCAGTGTAAGCATGAGAGGCGACTGATTCACTCCTTCCTAGCAATGCAGGCAAAGGTAAGCAGGCTCAGACCTGGATGCAAGACTTTGGAAGAGTTCCTAGTTTTGCAAAGATCCTCTGGCTCTGGTCTGAAGGCATATGAAACCACCACCTTCTGATGCTAAGGGGGTCTGGGTCTGGTCAGTACTTGGATGAGTGCTGTCAGGGAACTGCCATCGGCTCAGGGGCGAGAGGGGAAAAGCCGGATGGATTACAGAGAGCCCCCAAAGATCGTGGGAAGCAGCACCTCCTCAGCGGAGGAGAGTAACCACGCCTCCAGTGGAGAGGAGCTTCAGGGCTCGGAGGAGGCGAGGCGGTGCCAGGACACCTTGCCTGAGCAAAGCGGGGAGGAGAGAGGTCCTCCGTTACCCACGCCCTCCCTGCGCAGTAGGCTTCCACACCGAGAGGGGAGGCACAGATTGGGCGTCAAGAAACTACTCTGCTGGGGAAGGTTTAAGGACCGCCCACTCACAGATTCTGCCAGTGAATGAGCCAGCCATGGGAGAGTGGCACTCTGCACAGAGAAAGTTTATTTTGGCATCAAAAGCAAGGCTTCGCAGCCAAGCAGGGAGGCATTTGCCTACTTGCTCTCGAGCAACACCTTGGTACCCTAACAAGTGCCCACCTGGGAACCACATATTGGGGTTCATGATAGAATCAAGGTGAGACACAAATGTAGAGAACATAAGAACTCACTGCCTTGCAACATTTTACATAAGTAGCTTTATAGTTTATACAAGTAGCTATATACAATACCTTGTCATTGACGTAAAACGCTGGAAAATGTGACATTCTCGTGTGACAGTCATACTTGTGGGTTCAAAAGGATCACTTCTGCTACGTTAATCAGGGCATAGTTGAAATACCACTTTCCCAGGAAACCCAGGATCCCACACATTGGAGTGTGTGTGAAACACACCAAGAAAAAACAGCAGCACAGGTAGCTTTTCCCTGGCCACCCCTGGTCAGTACAAGTAGCCAGCCAGGATCTTCAATACACATACTGTATTTCAAATGTCTTGCATGGCCAATACTTCATCCTGCTAGGTAAAGGTAAAGGGACCCCTGACCATTAGGTCCAGTCGTGACCGACTCTGGGGTTGTGGCACTCATCTCACTTTATTGGCCGAGGGAGCCGGCGTACAGCTTCCGGGTCATGTGGCCAGCATGACTAAGCCGCTTCTGGCGAAACCAAAGCAGCGCATGGAAACGCCATTTACCTTCCTGCCAAAGCGGTACCTATTTATCTATTTGCACTTTGGCGTGCTTTCGAACTGCTAGGTTGGCAGGAGCAGGGAGCACATCTGTACTATTTTTGCACAATTTATTCTAGCTTTGTCGTTTAGTCGTGTATGACTCTTCGTGACCCCATGGACCAGAGCACACCAGGCACTCCTGTCTTCCACTGCCTCCTGCAGTTTGGTCAAACTCATGTTCGTAGTTCTGAGAACACTATCCAACCATCTCGTCCTCTGTCGTCCTCTTCTCCTTGTGCCCTCCATCTTTCCCAACATCAGGGTCTTTTCCAGGGAGTCTTCTCTTCTCATGAGGTGGCCAAAGTATTGGAGCCTCAGCTTCACGATCTGTCCTTCCAGTGAGCACTCAGGGCTGATTTCCTTCAGAATGGAGAGGTTTGATCTTCTTGCAGTCCATGGGACTCTCAAGAGTCTCCTCCAGCACCATAATTCAAAAGCATCAATTCTTCGGCGATCAGCCTTCTTTATGGTCCAGCTCTCACTTCCATACATCACTACTGGGAAATGATACACAAAACAATAATGATTTTTGTATATGTGTGTGATACAATCAGCCCTCCATATTTTTCCTGGTTGGAGGGAGTATAAACAATGAAAAATTGTGTGTTATATAATGCATAGCTGTGGCTTTGTTTGGTTTTTTCTTTTTACTTCCTGGGAGGGGCACTTGCAGGAACGGTTTTCGTCAGGTGAGAAAATGTCTTAACTGATCATGGATACTGTGCACCTTGACTTGGGATATAGGGGTACCATGTGTTTGTTTATCTCAGGCCCCCACATGCCTTCCAGTTGCAGTGATTATTCTAATTGTGGAACTTGCATTTCCCTTCCCAGAATTTAACTTTGGTGGAACGATATTCTGAGGAATGGCATTAACAGAGAATTTCCTTGTGAGGGTAGGCACTGCCAAAAAGAGAGAGAAAGAGACAGGCAGTGTAATTAGGCCTGCATATCGAATGTACATAGCAAAAAAGGGGAACAATAATGCGAGCATTAAAAATATGCTGTCTGTTTATCCCAGAGGAAATGCTGTCTCCTTGCCTTTCTTTGGATAGTGCCTCTCACAATAATTACATTATTGAGTATCTGGTGGGCCCAGAAGGCTCTTATTTTAAAGACAATCTGTATTACTTCCTGTGCAGAATGCCGATAACAAGACTTCATTCCTGCTTGCATTGTTTAGCCTAATTAAATAAGTCTAGACTCAGAGAAAAGTGAGCTAAAGAATGCGAGTGACACACGCTTGAACCAGAACAGCCTGCCTTCTTAGAACATTAAGCCCTGGTGTCTCAATTTTCCTAGACTCCCATTAAATCCCGCTTTCTCTCCCAGCAGTGTTGCCACAGGGAAATGCTGTTTATAATTGTCATGCCTCTGTCCCATCATCAGCTTAGATCTACTGAAGCAAGCAGGGCATGAATGCAACAATACTCTGCCTACCTGTGATTGCCACCAGCTGGTATTCAGTTGCTCAACAGAAGGAGGTCAGGAACAGAGAGAGTGAAGCCAGTGGGAAGTTGCGTGTCGAGGTCCCCAAGCCACCCCCCAATAATTCACACATCACACAATTTCGGTTGGGGTTTTTGGCAAGATTTTGGCCACAACTTTATTTAAATACACACAAGTGAGTGGTTGCTTTGGCATTGGTTCCAACTATCTGTCCTTGCCCAGGGACAGAACTGACTTCCAGATTCCAGCGGAAGCCAGTGAGGGAAACAATTTTGGGGAGAAAATGAAGCTGGGCCTCAGTCCCTCACTTCTCACCCTCATGTTCCTGGTGGCTTGCACGGCCCAAGTCCAATGCCAGGGACAAGGATGAAAAGGATGGCAAGCCCCTGGATTCCTTTAACGCAATTCCCTTTCCACACCACCATTGGAGGGGTAGGCACTCACCCCTCCACCAACCAATTTGAACCAATGCCTAACCGCCAACCTTACAAGTTGTGACAATTTGCTATGCAGCAAGGTAAAGGTAAAGGTACCCCTGCCCGTACAGGCCAGTCGTGTCCGACTCTAGGGTTGTGCGCCCATCTCACTTAAGAGGCCGGGGGCCAGCACTGTCCGGAGACACTTCCGGGTCACGTGGCCAGCGTGACAAGCTGCATCTGGCGAGCCAGCGCAGCACACGGAAACGCCGTTTACCTTCCCGCTAGTAAGCGGTCCCTATTTATCTACTTGCACCCGGGGGTGCTTTCGAACTGCTAGGTTGGCAGGCGCTGGGACCGAGCAACAGGAGCGCACCCCGCCGTGGGGATTCGAACCGCCGACCTGACGATCGGCAAGTCCTAGGCGCTGAGGTTTTACCCACAGCGCCACCCGCGTCCCTGCTATGCAGTAGGCAAAACCAAATGGCACCAGCCAATCAGCCAAATGGACAAAATTCCTACCAGGCTCCTGCCTCAAAGCAGACGACCCCATGACAGGCATAGCAAGGTCAAGCAAACAACCCCCCCAATACAGGGAGGGTGGGCAGGTGATCCGGTGCAAGCAGCCAAGAGGACGCCCAAAGTTGGGCGACCAGTATTTAAAACCTCTGACCCCTCCTTCAAAATTGGCAACAAGCAATTCTCCCCAGCGACCCAATTAACCAATTCACTGCCTGGGTCTCTCCACACATCCGCCCAGCAACACTGGGGGGGGGGGGGCTTGTATCCCCCACCACAACACGTGCTCTCTGCTAGGGAGAACACGTTTTGTGGGGAGGAGCTGATGCACATGGCTTTTGTCTCAGGGGGGCTGCCATGATATTAATACATTGGTGCCCATTGGGTTGGATTGGGAGGAAGGCAGAGGTGGATACAGGGCCAATGATAGGCAGAGCCAGTTCATACTAGCTCTGTCCCCATATTTCCCCCCACTGGTTTCTACAAGGGCAACACTGGGAGCGAGCAGGAGATGTAAGACTGCCATATTTTGAAGAGCAAAAAAGAGGAGCAATATTGGGCTGAATCGCTCTCTCGTTTTTGTTTACACTTATAATAGGAGGCTGTCTTCACCTATTGGTTGTACTCCCTATGAGAAGATGTTTGGTAAGAAACCTTACTGTTATGTACTGAAGTTCTCACCCTGGGCCAGCAGGGGGATACTGTAGATAATTATGCAGATGAAGGATCGAAAGTGACGTTCAGTGATTGGATAGTTTGTATGCAAATGAAGGATCGAAAGTGACGTTCAGTGATTGGATAGTTTTAGAAAGTTGCTACAGTAACGTTGTACTGGAGCTCTATATAAGCAGGCTGACTGAGCTCTTCAGTTCAGTTCTGTTCTGGCCTCTGAATAAACAAGAGCTGTTTGAAGAATCTCTGTGTCGTCTGATATGTTCACCCACAACTTAACACTTACGTCAAGCACATGAGAATCTTTGGTTCTGACATGTGGGCCCACAGCGGAGCAAGCTTGGAAAGCGTGGGGCACATGGTTTGTTCATGGGGTGCGAAAAAGGGTACTCATGACTGACTCTAAGACCATATGGGAAACAAAGAATGTTGAGTACAATCCTAAGTAGGGGGGGAATGTGGGAATTTTCCAGAGTCACTCAGAAGTAGAGGATGTTGAGGTAGCAGAGGAAGCTGAGGATGATGATCAGAGTTCGGATTCCAGCTCAGTGGGCGGTGCTGCTGCTGATGTCAGTGACAGCGATGACACGGCAGACTACAAGAGCGCAAAAGCCTCACTCAGACCATCTGATGGGTCTGACACTTAACTGGAAGAACCACTGTTCACCATTGGCCACTGTTCTCCTAAGAGATGAGTGCAGAAGACAAGCACGTGACACACAAGAATCATGCCTGTTCCTTTTAAGGTGGAGCGGAATATTCTAACACTATAGAATATATGCTTCAGGTTACATACGCTTCAGGTTATAGACTCCACTAACCCAGAAATAGTACCTGGGGTTAAGAACTTTGCTTCAGGATGAGAACAGAAATCATGCGGTGGCAGCAGGAGGCCCCATTAGCTAAAGTGGTACCTCAGGTTAAGAACAGTTTCAGGTTAAGAACAGACCTCCAGAACGAATTAAGTTCTTAACCCGAGTACCACTGTACTACTTTATATAGGCTACAGAAGCTATGATATATTGCTAAGGAAGGCAGGAGGAGAGGAGAGGAAAGCAAGTCTTCAACCATCAGTCATGTCCACCCGGACAGAAATTTTACCTCTGAAAAAGAGGACATGTCCTGGAAAAAGAGGACACATGGCAACCCTACAGGAGGAAAATGCTAGCAAGCAGGTATGACAATGAACCAAAAACAAACCCCTGTGTTGCAATAAGAACCAATCACAACAATACAGTCTCACAATAGCATAGTGAGCACTGATCCTTAGCATGGATCTTACTTACATATTCTGTTGAAAAATATCGGTTGATGAAGAATAGTACGAAACAGTAGCATCATTCCGGAGACACTGTCCTTTTGAGGCTTTGGAGATGTCTTCCACTGAAACTTTTGAAAGACTATTGTGAGACTGTCCTTAGACATCTGCTCTGAGCACACAGCTTGATGGTCCTTGCTACCACTCTGTTACATTGTACATATGAACTTTGATAGGCTTATTCCTATAATTTGAATGATACCATTATTCTATTATTATATATATATTCTATACCAACTATTAGCCTACGTGTTGTGTTTATATTGTTGCGATTGGCAAGCAGGTATGGGCAGGCTGAGGGCAAACATGTTTGGGGAGAATGCCCTGCTTTACTCAAATATAACAGCCTCCACTGGAGCCAGTGTTATTCCTCCATATTTCAGCCACTTCATATTTCAGTCTCTGTTCTGCATCAGTGGCAGATGTTTCCTTCCATTTACAGCCCTGCCTGCAATCCTCATTTGGTATTACAGTTATGACGGAACTTCCCATTCCCTTCCAGCCCACCATCTCCTGTGGGTATTGTTTGGGGGCTTACATTATTTGCGAGTCTCCGGAGAGTCCCCAAGGCCTGCGCTGATGATGACCAAGCTTCCTCGACAAATTTAGATGCAACCCTGAAATTCTGTCTGTGAGGCCTGGGAAATGATTTACTGCAATTTTAGCTAAGGCCCCAATCACCTAAATGACTGCTGTGTGTGTGTGCTAAAAAGGAAGGTTATTACAAAAACAGAAATTGGCATGGATTCTCCCAAGCTCAGATGAGAGTATCATCTCAAATTTCTCAAGTGCCAGAGTGATATTTGGTCTACTTTGATCACCACTCTAGACAGTCTGCCTGTGCTTTTAATGGTTTGGATATAGTTGGCTCGTTTCCAGAAGAACTGAGGCAAAGTCTTCCAGTTCCTCTCACACATGTCAATGCCTTTACCTTAGGTCACCTGGCGTGTGTGTGTGTGTGTCTCTGTTTGTCTGTCTGTGTGTAAAATAACAGGATAGAACAAAAATCTCTCCCCACTCTGAAGAGAGCAGCTTATTTTAAGGCGGTGCATTCCAATCTGGCTCGAAAACATGTTGATAGAAAAACAGCATAGTGGAAATGAACCTCGTGAACTCAAAAAGAAAAACAAAAGCATCAGACAATGTCGACTACTTTCCCGAGTTTCCTGTCGCAGAGTTGGGTCCCTAAATCCCACTAGAGCCAGCCAGGGCAAACAACATTTTATAAAACAAACATAGAAGCCCGGACCTTTCCTGTTTTTTTCGCAATGAGGTCACCTGACAAGCGAGCGGGATATATAGCTCAGGTGTTTGCTTTTTGTCAGCTGCTGCAGCTGTTACGCAGAGAAAAGAAGGGTTTTCTTTCCTGTTATTTGATTTTTATTACATTTTTATAACATGTCAGTGGGGGGAGAGGGGGGGGGAAGGATACAGAGTGAAAACAATTTCCTTTCATATAAGCATGAGTCAGATAGGAACAAAATAGAACTCAGGATGTTGGGCAAACATGAAAATTATGCACCCATGAATTGAAAGCGGCTCAATTACAACTCCAACAATGGTTAGGAGATGAAGCACTCAATGTTATTCCGGAACTGCCTGCCCTTCGATATTGTTAGAAAACCCTCCGCCCCCCCCCCTCAGGGGGGATGATAAAGAGAGAGGGAGAACGAGATTGCAAAAGGGCAGACGACACAATGGAAACAACCACCCCATTTGATACCAAAAGCTTTGCTTTCTTTCGCTCAACTTTATTTTTCAGTTTATGAAAATACATAAGGCAAACAATATACCCTCACCCCCCAAGAAACAGCCCATGCATATATATAACATAAATGATACACTCAACCATTAAGCAGGCCTGTAGAATACTTCAGAGTTTATCGTATCAGTTCAGTGTCTTCTACTCCCTGCCTTAATGAATTGTCTCAGAGTGAGCTGGGGGGGGGGAGGTAGCTGGTGGCAAGGGGACAACATTGTCTTTTCCAGCGTGTTGAATAAACATGTACCATACAGTTTCAAAATTGTCTTTGGTCTTTGTGTGTCTTTGTTAGTTTCTTTGTGAGAGCTGTGTCGCATAGTCTATCCCACCCTGTCTGGAGAGTTCAGTTAGTAGCTGCTTTTACAATATTGTGTTAACAAATTTCTAGCTGTGTTCGAGAAAGAAAGAGAAATTATTTGGCCCAAAAGCTTTTACTGAGATATGAAAGAAAAAAAAGAGCCAGGGAACGAAAGTATGAAGACTTTTCTGTCGTTGCTCGCATCCCCCCCCCCCCCCGCAATGGAGTTTGCAAACCGTTAACTCACACATGCCAGCTCTGATTTAAATATGCATCTCCTTGCAAAGTGGTGTTAAACATTTGCATCTGACTTTCAAATTAACTAAGAATAACATTAACACCTCCAATTAGTCTCCATTGTAAAAACTTTCTCAGCACTTCTTCTTTGACATGCAAAACTCCCATTCATTCCTCGCATATATTTAGGTACACTGAGCCCTCATATGCATAACTTACAATTTAGCCCGCGAGTGCGCTGCTAATAATACAACCACAACAAGTCTCCTTGCCCATGATATTCATTCATTGCCTGCCCTTCTTGGCCCAGGTCAGAAATTCTCCCCACACTTCCTATTGTTCCTTGGGTGCCAGATGTTTGCTTTCTCCTTCTGTTCCCCTCTCTGAAAACCTGCCCCCTATTACACGAAGAAAGTCTACTGCTAACTGTCTGGGAGAAGCTGGCTTTTGAAGGGATACTCCATTTCTTCAAGGATTCAGTCTTGTTTCAAAGGATCCATTATTAGATCTGCATCCTCAGGCCCAGATTTTGTGCACAGCACTACCATCAACCTTTTTTCCCCACACAGGGTTTGATCGATTTATTTATTTAGTGGATGTACGGTCACATTTGCACCTTGCCTTTCTGCTGTAAGGTGGGATTGTGTTCACTGATGCAGTGCCACAAAAAGTAACAAAAAGCAAACATGATGCAGTTGTAAATATGGTTGGTTTGATATTCGTTTTGTGTTTCACTGGCTCACAGCCACCAGTGAGCACACCAATCAAACACTGCAGGAAAAAAAGAATCATGCTGCAATCATGTAAAAAAGTTTTTTTCAAAATAATAATATATTTTATTAGATTTTCACATAATATGTCTTAGGAACATCATATGTTACCATTCTTATTTTTCTGTGACTTCCCATATCACTCAAGAAGGCCTTGTGCCTCCACTCTCTGAACTGCCCCTTTGTTTCTAACAACACACAAGGTATAAAATATGGATCTAAAAATAACATATTCTTGTTCTTCAGTTGCTCAAGGTATAAATCCATCTCGTATTGGGAAAGAATTAAAGTACAGTGGTACATCAGTTTATGAACTTAATCCGTTCCAGAAGTCTGTTCTTAAACCGGACCCATTCTTAAACCGAGGCACGCTTTCCCCAAGGAGGCCTCCTGCTGCCAGTGCCCTTCCACCATTCGGATTCCGTTCTTAGACCAAGGTAAAGTTCTCAAACCAAGACACTATTTCTGGTTTTGCAGAACACTTAACTTCTTTATGATACAGTGGTACCTCGGGTTACATACGCTTCAGGTTACAGACTCCGTTAACCCAGAAATAGTGCTTCAGGTTAAGAACTTTGCTTCAGGATGAGAACAGAAATCGTGCTCTGGTGGCGCAGCGGCAGCAGGAGACCCCATTAGCTAAAGTGGTGCTTCAGGTTAAGAACAGTTTCAGGTTAAGAACGGACCTCCGGAACGAATTAAGTACTTAACCCGAGGTACCACTGTATTCACACTGTACCTTATTCCTTCATTTGGGGAGGGACTAGCCTCAAAAAAAGGCGTGTAGCATTTAAGAGAGAAGAACGCACGTCAAAAACACTATACACCCCCTTTTTGAGTCTATTCAAAAAATGAAAGAATTACATACAGTGTGTATATCACAAAGAAGGAACCATCTCTTTGCAGTGCAAATTGTAATGTCCACTATAAAGTGTTTTCCCAGTGTCGCTGAACTGCAATGCCACCTGCCCTGTTTTGCTTTGCCTCCTTGGGAGGTTGCCAAGAATGCATTAAGCTTTAATGCCGTAGCCTACTTTCGTCAAGAAAGACTTGGCTTCCCAATCTCATCCTCAAATGACAGCTTGTCAACATTACTTAATTATTGCTGTCATTAGAAAAGAAGATTAAAGTTGCATGCTCCCTGCGTAATGTCTATTGTTTCTTCCAGTGCCCTGAGATTCCTATTGTGGTATATAATGCAAGCTGGGAGGGGAGGGAGAGAGGAAGGAATGTTAAAATATATAACTGTAAGAGGAGGAAAAAACAAAGTTAATTCTAACTTCTTTTAATTAAAAATATGCAACCTACTGTTTGCAGGAATTTTCCTGAGTTCTATTTTGCATTTAGTTATATTAAAGCTGGAATTGCTTTGCACTTGAGTTTGGTGGTACTTAAATTGTGCTCATTTGTCACAATACCACAGAGCTGAAAAAGAAAGAAACTCAAAAACCAAAGAGGATATTTTTTTTTAAAGGAACACTTTTATTTGCTCAAATAAACTCTCTTGCCTCCCTCACCCAATTCTGTCATGGATGGAAAGTGGGGCAAAAACTCTTTGTTCACAACATATCAGACTGCAGCAATGTGCAAATTGACATTCTTAGTGTCTTCCACTCACACCTTCTGTTGCCTTGAAGACCAACTCAAGCTGAAGTCTCAGTGTTTAGGCTCCCTCCAGATAGTCAGTATTCAGCAGGGAAGATTCAGTGGAATACCAGAAATGCAAGTTTGTACAATTAAAGTGAATTAAATTGCTCTGGTGCATAATAATAATAATAATAATAATAATAATAATACTCCATTAAAACACACACACACACACACAGAGAGAGAGAGAGAGAGAGAGAGATATTTTGCAATTAGGATAGTGACAGAGACATGCACAAAAAAGCCCTAACCAGCCCTAAACGGCCTTGGTCCTGTATATCTGAAGGAGCATCTCCACCCCCATCGTTCTGCCCGGACACTGAGGTCCAGCTCCGAGGGCCTTCTGGTGGTTCCCTCACTGCAAGAAATGAGGTTACAGGGAACTAGGCAGAGGGCCTTCTCGGTAGTGGCGCCAACCCTGTGGAACGCCCTCCCACCAGATGTCAAGGAAATAAACAACTATCTGACTTTTAGAAGACATCTGAAGGCAGCCCTGTTTAGGGAAGTTTTTAATGTTTGATGTTTTATCATGTTTTTAATATTCTGTTGGGAGCCACCCAGAGTGGCCGGGGAGGCCCGGCCAGATGAGCAGGGTATTATTATTAATATTATTATTATTATTAGGTGGAATTGATGACTGGCTGACAGGAAGATGTATAATCTCTGCAAAAGGAATTCAGGACGAATGGTTAATGTCGCATAGCCTCCCTGCAAAAAATTGAGTACCAATGCTCAATAAAGAACAGTTATCGTATTACCCGCATGCAAACTTTGCACAAGCAAATTGGGATGAACGCTGTATAAGCAAGTCATCCGAAGGAGCCCTGGGAGAGGAGTTTATTGGTTAATATATTGTTACCTGCCCCATGCACTTGGGACAGGGTGTACTGTAATTAAATCACAGAAAATAAACAATGCCCGTGCTTGCTTATTGCTAAGAGGCAATGGATTGTGTGCATTGAGCACTATTTCTTCTTGAATGGAGTTGCATCCATGAAATTATTTTCATGGTAGAGTCTGCTAATCCCTAAGCAGAAAATTGCACCCCTGCCAGTACATTCACACCTGTGCCTTCTCCCTGGGATTAGATTATCACTTGTGTCAAAAAGATGCAGACAGAAAGCTAAGGGACACATTGCTCTCATTTCTGGCAAAACTATTCACGCGAGTGAGCTCTTACTTACCTGTGAAATAACTAAATTCTCACCATTTTCTGCGCAAGCTTGGAAGGCTAAAAAACACACACTTTTTTCTCCCTTTGACTCTTCCCTAAAAATCCCTCCCCCCATCCCAAACTCTTCTCTGTAAAAGGAATCCAGGTTAGCTATATAGCTAGAACTCTGACACATGCCAAGACTGGAATATAAAAGCAAAGGTACAGAGCCCAAGCCATTGGAGGGTTTGGCGGCAGCTGTAGAGAAATGAGGACACTTGATTGTGGCCTCTTGATTGTGATGGGCTGGGCCTTTCTTAACAGTGTTTCAAAGCAAACAAGAGTTTAAGGGTTGGGTGGGATGTGTGTGCTCAGGTTTGTACTGCATACAGTAATGATGGTTGGACAATGAATCATAGAATCAGAGAATTGTAGAGTTGGAAGGGAGGATCATTCAGTCCAATGCAAGAATACGCAGTTGTCCCATACAGGGACAACAGCCTTCTGCGACATCGTGACCTCAACATTCAGGGGGCCGGGCTCCCTTTAAGCAAATATTGAGGGGGCCAAAGACACCTCACCCCCTAGAGTTGGCACATCTGATGAGCGCCATGAATGACTGATTGAATCTTTATTCGCATCAGCCATAGCAATAAAACAACAATACGATATACAAAGAATAGAAATAAAAAGTCAATTCTATAAAATACATTTTAGGGTTTTGAATCAATAGTCAAATAGTGGAACTTATTCTGATTGCCCCAGCTAAAAACCTTGCAACCTTTGCTGTCACCTGCTCATCTTGATCTGCCAAGAGAAAGGACACTGTGGCAGTGGCTGGGCGACCCGGAATGGACAATAAAAGAGGGGTGATAATCTCATTCCTCAAGTCTTTATAAAGAGTGCAAGCCAGAAGGGCATGCGCCACCGATTCGGTACTGCCATCTCCACAGGGACATAAGCGTTTTTTGTGTGGAATCTGTTGGAATCATCCTTCAAGTACAGCCGAGGGCAATACATTCAATCTTGCGAGAGTAAAAGCGTGTCTATATTTTAGATTTGCTAGGTTATGCAGATAGGGTGCCAGAGAGTCGAAATGGGAAGGTGGAAAATAGTCATACCATGGGCAAAATTTCCTTATTGTGTCCAAGTTGTTCTGATGCTCAATATCATTTAGGTGCTGACAAATTAGACTGTTTGCTTTACTAAAACCCACAGTGAGTAGCTGTTGTGGTGATAAACCACAAGAGTGAAGTTTTTGATAGACAATTTTAGTCCAGGCGCTCTTGTGACAATCTTGCAGCACTAGGGATATTAGACCGGGGGGGATTTGAGTTTAGGTGAAGCCAATAGTTAAGTGTCCTACACGAGATCTGTAATTCTCCCGAGGGAAGATTAGCCTCTAGGAGCAAGGATGCGTTTGGGACACAAGGTAGTACAGAGAAAATTTGCCTCAAGAACTTTGATTGGACAGCTTCTGTAGATGAGCACCTTGCTCTAACCAACTGATCTATTGAACCTCAACAGCAGTTGACAAGACAGTGTCACCTGCAGAAGGAACCTGGTTCCTCACTCCCTTCACAGATATCATTTGAATGGAGGGAGGAAATGTGCATGGGGGGAAAATACCTGAATGCCATATGAAATCAGCCTCTAAGCATACGTATGCAATATGATTTGCACTCTTTCCCCACCTTTTTTGTGGGTTCTTTCTTTCCCACTTCAACATACACAGATATATGGAACTTTGCTCCACACTGCGAAGAACTGAACAACGGAAGATTAACTCTCCCAGCACACCAGGTCTGGAACAACAATGTATATGAATGACTACATACGTGAAATTTTATATTTATAAGATGTAACAGAGCTGCTGTTTGTAAGGAGGAGCGGTCAGCTGAAAGAATGGTTTAATGGCAAGTGAAGGTTGACTACTGGATACTCAATAAGAAATAATGTGGCTAAGGGAGGAAATGATTGACATATGTTTGCAGCAGGAGCGGGAAAGCTGATTTTAAGAAATTGTATTAAAGTAATTCAGTTTGATTTGTAATAATTTGGAAAATTAATAAAAATAATTTGAAAAAAGAAAAAAGGAAGAACTTTGTTCTGTTTGAAGAAAGAGAAAACAATAATATATACAAACTGAAGCACAGCCGTCTTTCAAAATGTGCACTTTTGAATTTTTGCAATGCAGTTTTCCATCCGAAAACCATTTACAAAAGTGCTTATTGTAGGGTAAAGTATTTAGAAAAATATCATATATTAGTGAAAAATAGCATACATCATGTTAGGAAAAAATCCTTTGCCCAAATGAGCATATATTAC
Organism: Podarcis pityusensis; assembly: GCF_964106645.2. NCBI lineage: Eukaryota > Metazoa > Chordata > Lepidosauria > Squamata > Lacertidae > Podarcis > Podarcis pityusensis. Next base: position 62,765,692 of record NC_138035.1, read on the forward strand.
ACAAAACTGCATACCCAAAATGTGCATTAGAAGAAAATTGCACTAATGTAGTGATGAATTTTCATGGGGACTTTGTTGAAAAATGAATTGCAAACTGATATGGAAATGTGGAGAACTGAATTTTAAGACTGGAAGAATGAGAAACCAAGGGAAACCAAAACTGTCAGGCTCACCCATCCCTAGTTTGAAGGAAACCTAACTGAAAGCTCTTGAGACAGTACATTCTACCACTAGGAAGGCTTTCTTCCTAAAAGAATGGGGGTGGCAGGGAAGAGATCTATGACACCTTAAAGGCTTGCAATGATCTTGTGGTATAAACTTTAGGGGGCTAGAACTCACTTGGTCATATTCGTGCAGTGTTGCATGTCTTGAACAGGTGCAGAGAGACCAAACAGCCAAGCGAAAAGGCAATGAAATTCAGTGGCTGGTATTCCCACATTTGTACGTGTACCATATTTCTATGCTTTACAGATGATGCCTGATTATCTTCCGTACCTTTAAAGGTGTGTGCTTATTGGCTTGTGAGCTCATTTTGGCCTGCCTGAGGAGCCAGCTGGCTAGCACATACTATCATCACAGCTGGGATACATACTGATCTGCTTGGGACCACCTGGCATCCCTTCCCCATCTCCCCGTTCAAGCTGAGACTGTTCTGCCAAGGCCATCAGCTCTTAAGGAAGACCATATGTTTGGTTGCAAACACTCTATTAGTAACACCAGGCAGTTTAAACCGTTTGCCCTGATTGGGAGCTCAGCTAGAAAAGGAAGCATTTGCACGCATCCTCTGTGTAAATTTAACACACAGGAGTCATTGGGGACCAAATGAAAGAGTGTCTGGGAAAGAAATGTTTGATAATTTTGTAAGGGAGACCCTCAGGACATATCTTTTATATTATTATTATTCTGAAGATGAATAAATGTTTTGAATGGAAACCAAGATTGCCCAATTTTACTGCAGGCACTCTGATTTCTTTTGAACAAGCGAGGTGCCCGTCAGTATGACAAATACACAGAATCAAAAAGGCAGCGAGGGAGATGGAGAAGGAGCTTTTGGCTCTAAGGACCACTTATCTTGAAGTTCTTTAGTTTCTTTAAACTTCTCGCTAATTTTAAAACAGAATTTCTAGCCGCTGTGGGAAAACAGAGATGGCAAGGACACTCTCCTGGGCTATGTTTTTTGGGGTGCCTCACAACAAGGAGGCCCCTTGTCGGCCACTTGCTTGGCTCACTGGCAAAGCTCCTGTAGGACTCTCATCCTCCCACTCCTCTCAGTCTTAATCCATGGAAGAAAATAGGTCCTTCCTCAGAGTGAGGCAGAGAGGTGAAGGAAGCTGAAAGGCCTACAGGAGCCTCACCACAGGAGCCAGTGTGGTATAGTGGTTAAGAGCAGTGGACTCGTAATCTGGTGAACCAGGTTCGCTTCCCCGCTCCTCCACAGGCAGCTGTTGAGTGACCTTGGGCTAGTCACACTTCTTTGAAGTCTCTAAGCCTCACTCACCTCACAGAATGTTTTGTTGTAGGGGAGGAAGGGAAAAGGAGATTGTTAGTCGCTTTGAGACTCCTCAGGGTAGTGATAAAGCAGGATATCAAATCCAAAACTTTTTTCTTCTCTTCACCAGTGAGGTAAACCAGTGAGGTGGTGATCAGATTTTGGCCCAGGGTCCTTGAGCTAAGGACGAGGGAGAAATCTGCTTCAGTTCACATTCAAAAGCAGACCTGCCTAACACACAGCTTCTAAAAACAACAGCACAACTGAAGCACTTTCATCGTTCAAAATTCGCACCTCTGCAAATTTCGTGATGCAGCTTTCCAGCTAAGTAATGTGTCCAGAAATGCATACACTAGGGTAAAGTGTCCATAAAATGCAGATATTGGTGAAAATAGCACACGAGGGCATCATTTCAGGGGAAATTGATTTGCAAAATATTTTTATATGGGGAGATTTTTGCATGACAACGTGTATATTAGATGATGATGAATTTAGATCGGTGGTGAATTTTCACGAGGATTTTTTTTTTTAATGCAAACTGGAAATGTGGAGAACTTCAGGATTGGAGAAACGACAAACTGAAAGAAACCAAAGTTGACAGATTTGCCCTTCCTCACCACTGAGTTCCTTACTTCCAAATAAGTGTGCACATAATTGTACAAAGTGTCCTTGCGTCAGCATGCGGGTGCAACTTCTATTCTTTATGCCCTTTATTGTCTCCAATTACCAATTTGTTGTTGTTTTTTATCTGTTTTGTTTTTATGGTCCTGCTTTATCTTGAGCTAAAGAGATTCTGCATGATTGTACCTGGTTAACGCAGACTCTTAAAAAAATCAATAAATATTTACTATATAGAACCCACAGAATGCCTGGGTGGCATAAACATTAATGAGCCATGAGCGCATTATTCTCTCAGCAGTATGGCAAAGCACATTGTGTATTTTCTGCAACAAACCTAACTGCAATGGATCGTATGTAAGGAAACAGATGTTCAAGAACAAGTGCTATTGAAAAGTGTGGGCTTGTAGAAGGACAAAAGAATAGCATCAGAGAAACATTAGAGAAGACACATTTCTTTAAGGACTGGTCCCAAGCCTTAGACATGGTAAATACAGCACTGTGTACTAATTATAAAAAGGCTTTTTGAGTTAACACCTGGGAATGTTCATGCTTTTTTAAATAAATAAAAAATGTTGCTAATTTATAGGGCTAGTTCCGTTTCCAAATGGTTGGGGGAAGACTACCAGCGAAGGGGATATCGCCAGTTTACAAGTAGTTCATATTTGCAAGAACAAAAAGACCTAAGAAGGTCCTTGATTAGGGCTGAGAGATATATTGATATATCGTCCAAAACCAGTTTGCAGTTCATATCGTGATACCGGTTTCATATTTTTTGACCTGGCAATATATCGCAAATCATGATGTGTGTGTATGTGTGCCATGCAGAAATCACAATGTGGGGAAAACCGTGAAGCCAGTCGATGCTTCACACAGCCCCTGTTAACTCTGCTGGCTCAGTTCTCTTCTTGTGAATCACAAGAGCAGGCGCCAGCAAAAATCACGATGCGAGAAAAACCATGAAGCCAGCCAATGTCCCTGCTTAGCTCCATCCTTATTTCAGACATCGTGATATAGCGTGTCCTCCCTCATGGAGAGCGCGTGTTGCGGTGGGGTCCGCCGAGCCACCCCTTTGTTGCCAGGCAAGGTTTCTAAAGAGGGCCTAGGGCAACGATTGGATGGCTGGGTTGGTGGGGTAAAAGTTATGTTGCAATTTGGGTGGGAGGGGTAAAATGTTTAAATACTCTGCACGCAGCCTGGAGCTTTCTCTTTGCTGTGTGCAACGGATCACCCGCCCACCCGCCCTTGAGGAAGGGGTTGTTGCGTTGACCTTGCTATGCCTGTCATGGGGTCGTCTGCCGTTGGGTCAGGGGCCTGGTAGGAATTTTGTCCATCTGGCTGATTGGCTGGGCCATTTGGTTTTTGCCTACTGCGTAGCAAATCGTCACAACTTGTAAGGTTGTGGTTAGGCATTGGTTATAAATTGGTTGGAGGAGGAGTTAGGATAGGCTGGGCCTGCCCCTCCATGGTTGCTGCGGAAAGGGGATTCTGTTAAAGGAATCCAGGGGCTTGCCATCTTTTCGTCCGAATCCCTGGAATGGGACTAGGGCCGGCAAGCCTCGGGAAGCATGCGGGTGAGAGTTGAGGGCCTGTGACTCAGCTCCATTTCTCCCCGATATTGTTTTCCCTTACTGGCTTTCGGTGGTGCCCGGAAGTCAGTTCTGTCCCCAGGCAGGGGGACAGATAGTCTTAACCAATGCCTAAACAACCACTCACGGTTATGTATTTAAATAAAGTTGTGGCCAAAATTATGCCAAAAACCTTTAACAAAAATTATGTGTGCGTTGTGAGTTATTTGGGGGGTGGCTTAGGGATCTTGACACGCAAACTGGTATATCGCCATGATTAGGGCTGCCACACATCCAGGTTTTTCCAGACATTACTTGGATTTGAAAGGCGGGAGTGACATCTGGGAGGAATTTTAGAAGGCGGCGGTTTTTCTAGGATCTTCAGCAAGTAAACCGAAAAATTGTGCATTGGGGGGGGGGCGTTTTTTAATAAAAAAAAGAACTCAACAACTTTTGGGATGTCCTGGTTTTTACTTTTTGAAATATGGCAACCCTAGTGTTGAAAACCAGATATCGTCCAGCCCTAACCTTGATATATCAAACCAAAGAGCCATCTACTTTAGGCTTACCAGATGTCCCTGGTTCCCGGGGACAGTCCCCGGATTTGCAAATCTGTCCCCGGACAAATTCCATCCCCGGAATGTCCCTAGATTTGCACATCTGTCCCCGGGAAACGTGGCAGCGGCAGCCTTAGCAGCCCGGAGCCAGCCTGGTAGTGCAGTTGGCTCTAGCTGGCTCCAGGCTGCTGACTGCCACTGCCACCGCCACTGCCGAAGGGGAACCGGGGATGTCTGGCAGTACAGATCTCCTGCCCCCTTCCCCCTTTGTTTTGACTGATGGGGGAGGTCAGGAGTTGTGGGCGGGCAGCTGTTGCCCAGGAGGGGTGCAAGGCGCGTGGTTTCTCTGCCGGGCAAGGTGCAAAGCCCTTCTTTCACACCCTGTGAAACATAAATGCGCAGAGTTTTTGAAAACCTGGGTTACGGCACGCCCATGACTCCTCCAATCTCCTGTCCTCTTCCCCCTTTGTTTTGACAGATTGGGGGAGGCTCGGTAGCTGCGGGCAGGCACCATTGCCCAGTTTTTAAAAAAACTCTGCACATTTATGTTTCACAGGGTGCGAAAGAAGGGCTTTGCACCTTTATACAATAAGCATGTGTGCTTGGGCCCAGGGTCTGTTGCCTCACCATCCCCACTACTGACTCCCTGTTGCTACTCAGCTTCAAAAAAAACCTGAAGGCCCATAATGTAAGACCTGTGCTCCTTCACGTTCTCTTTCAACCGCTTGTTTTCTTTTTGGTCTCTATCTGCTTTAGCTTTATGTGAGTATGAAGGTAAAATTGGCATTCATTGCTCTGCCAATTTTTGCCTCTGGTTTCGCTCACATGGACTCAACTCCAAAAGCCTAGAACATAAAAAATAAAATAAAAAAATCCTGCTATTTCAAGTCCCCCAGACTGCTGAATGCAGTGTTACTTTTAACATTTTACACAGCACTGTGTTAACCAAATCATAGTAGAGGGCTCGTTTATGTCTTTAACACCATAATTTCCTCAGGGGGTGGGTGCCAGTGTAACCTTATTTTAACGGGGTACCTTTGTCTATATCTCATGGTAGTGCAGTCCTGGGTTCATAATCCCACTATTGGAGGGATACAATGGCTAACCAAACATTCTCACTGAAATTGTTTCTAGTTCAAGGGACTCAAAAACCAGCAGAAATGTTGACATTCTCTATTGAGAACGACAATGCAGGAATGACCAGAGCCAACATTGTGCCAATGAAAAGTGCACAGGGCTTTCTTCTAACAACACTGCCTTGTTTGGGGACTTTCTGTGCTTTGCAACAAATATTGCTTTTATAGGAAAAGCTTTTCTCATCGTTCACTATTATATACAGATTTTATTACATTATGCCTGAATACTAATCGTCTTGTAGACAGACTTCAAGACAATCATGTGCATGTTTATGATTGGTTTACCCATAGCAATGGGGGACGCGGATGGCGCTGTGGGTTAAACCACAGAGCCTAGGACTTGCCAATCAGAAGGTCGGTGGTTCGAATCCCCACGACGGGGTGAGCTCCCGTTGCTCAGTCCCTGCTCCTGCCAACCTAGAAGTTCGAAAGCATGTCAAAGTGCAAGTAGATAAATAGGTACCACTCCAGCGGGAAGGTAAACAGTGTTTCCGTGCGCTGCTCTGGTTCGCCAGAAGCGGCTCAGTCATGCTGGCCACATGACCCGGAAGCTGTATGCCGGCTCCCTTGGCCAATAAAGTGAGATGAGCACCTCAACCCCAGAGTCGGCCATGACTGGACCTAATGGTCAGGGGTCCGTTTACCTTTTACCCATAGCAATGAGAAAAACCCAACCTCCCCCACCCACCATTTAAAAAAAAGGCACTCATTTTGAAACATTTGCATCTTCAACAGCAGTGCTTCCTCCCTCCCGAAGTCGGAGCACATTTCTGGCACCTCTGCCCCCCCAGTCCGTTTCTTGCCTTTACGTACTTCTGAAAAGCCCCCCCCAAAAAAAATGGAAGCTTGCCAGTGTGTGCAAGTCTACACTTTTACAAGATCTATGACCCCACCTAACTCCTAGCCGCTCCTAGCTGCTGTTGATCAAGCTATGGGGCAGGGCCAATTTGTATTTCCTTTTCTTCAATCCATCTCACATGTAGCGGCGGTGGGCTTTAAGCTTTCCTGCCAGGCCTCAACCGTTGCATGAGTGCACATTTGCACGAGGGCCCTTCCAAGCTGCTCCAGTCAATTGCCTGAATGTAAGAGAACAAGCAAGGCAGGCGTGCATTTATTTGACCTGCACCAGAACGGGGTGGGAGCCCCAAAGCAGCTAGGAGAACAGCTTGGCATGGTTTTTAACACCTCGGTGGGTGGTGAACACGGCTGTTGTCAAACCTGAATTGGTTCAGGGGTGCCCAAAGTCACCTGATGAGTTGATGTAACAACTTCAGGATGAGTTTCTTGGGGCGGCGGAAGCACTGTTCAACAGTATTTTACAATTTCACATTCAAGAGTGTCAATGTAAAAGGTAAAGGGACCCCTGACCATTAGGTCCAGTTGTGGCCAACTCTGGGGTTGCGGCACTCATCTCACTTTATTGGCCGAGGGAGCCGGCGTACAGCTTCCGGGTCATGTGGCCAGCATGACTAAGCCGCTTCTGGAGAACCAGAGCAGCTCACGGAAACGCTGTTTACCTTCTCGCTGGAGCAGTACCTATTTATCTACTTGCACTTTGACGTGCTTTCGAACTGCTAAGTTGGCAGGAGCAGGGATTGAGCAATGGGAGCTCACCCCATCGTGGGGATTTGAACCGCCACCTTCTGATCAGCAAGTCCTAGGCTCTGTGGTTTAACCCACAGCGCCACCCGCGTCCCTCAGTGTCAATGTAAGTGGGCACAAATTAAAAGGTGGCTTTGGGTTTTTCCAACAATTGGGGGCATACAGTAAAGCAGAGTTAATCCAAGTCGTGTCCACCAGACACTACAACTTCCAATCATCGTCCTCCACCATTGGTCATGCTGGCTAGGGCTGATGGGAATTGTAGTCTAAAACATCTGGAGGGCACTACACAGACCACCTCTGCTATAGAGATTATTAAACCCAATTGGCATTGATGGGAATTAAGAATGTGATCCTGTGCAGCCTTACCTGGGAGTAAGGCCCACTGAGTTATCGTGCAAAGGATGAACTGCAGGTAATTATTATGTGATTGGTTTCAATGAGATTTTGGTGAGCCTAACTTTCTCTTTCCCCTCCCCATTGGTCTGCCCTGTCTGGCAAGGCTGCATAGCATGTGACCCCTTTCCCAGCTCCCATTAGTGCAGCCACAAGAAAGAGAAGCAGCCAAGGCCAGGATCAACTTAGTAATCGGAGTTTGTCTTTCACCAGCTTAATGCCATTATTGAACGCCCTTGTTTTCCAACTTGGAAACAAGGTTTCCCAAATGAGCTGCTCACTGAGGCGGTGGATGTGAATTAGCAGAAATTGTTAGCACATCAGGAATGTGAATCCCTTTTCCTGTTTTTCAGAGTCCGTCAAGGGTGAAATGCTGGAGCCTGATGGTTTCCTCAGCGAGACAGGCCATCCCGGAAGCTGGAAGCCTTGTTATTGTTCATTAAAATGGTCAGGGGGAGGGAGAGACCAAAGAGAGAGAGAGAGAGAGAGAGAGAGAGAGAGAGAGAGAGAGAGAAATCAACAGTTCCTGTCTCCAAAGGTTTAAAAATACTTTCTTGATGTTGCTGGCGTATCCTTCTGTAGCTTCAAATCAGTTACTGGCAAAAGGATGTGTTTAAATAGGACAAAGTTGAAATGTGAGTTTTATTTAGACAAGGGAGATATATATATACCCAGCACTTTCTCTATTTATTGTATTTTAATCAGACACAGTGCATTTCTGCTTACTTACAGGGATCCCAAATACTAACTATGGTTGTATACACATTTAAAGAACCATGGGGAATCATGGTTTACACCTCACAGAGCTACAAACTACAGTTCCCAGGATTCCTTGGGGAAAGTAATGCGCTTCAGATATATGGGTGCATACACAGCCTTAAAGGTAAAAGTAAAGGGACCCCTGACCATTAGGTCCAGTCGTGGCTGACTCTGGGGTTGCGGCGCTCATCTCGCTTTATTGGCCGAGGGAGCCAGTGTACAGCATGACTAAGCGCACAGAAACGCTGTTTACCTTCCCTCCGGAGCGGTACCTATTTATCTACTTGCACTTTGACGTGCTTTCGAACTGCTAGGTTGGCAGGAGCAGAGACCGAGCAACGGGAGCTCACCTCGTCGCAGGGATTCAAAATGCTGATCTTCTGATCGGCAAGTCCTAGGCTCTGTGGTTTAACCCACAGCGCCACCCGCATCCCTGTACACAACCTTAGTTAGGAGTAATTGGTGTTTAATAGGCCAAGAGGTTCTGAGGGGCAAACAACACATTATGCTGGGAGATTCATGGCATATATTCTTATAAACACACAAGAGGAACAGGAAGCACAAATGACTCACGCTTCCTGTTGTAATGTATGAAGAGACACTTGTCTCAAGGAGGAGATACACAGGCCATCCCTGTTTTGGGAACATGTTCTTTTCCAACATGGAGAGGGATGTGAATGTTTCACTTTAGATGTTACAAAGTCGAAGACCGCAAGAATCCTGGGTAATTAAACTTCCTGTCCTTGACCACCATTTCACATGACACCACCATCTATTCAGCGATCAATGCCACAAGCTTTGGGCTCGTGTTCTAACCTCCTCTCACCTCTTCCTGCATGGCTGGAAGGACTTTGCCAGAATTTAGTCCCACTTTCCTCTAATCTTGACTCGTCATATGGTACAAATTCAAGATTGCGGTTTATCACAAACTTGCAGCACTTTCCAAACAAGACAAGCCAACTTCAAACAATGAGTTATTAAGCTGGTCTGTGTAATTAACCAGGGTCTGTGATAAAACACAGGATTTGGTTCGAATGAAGTAACAATGTGAGATGAGGGGAAAGTGAAACTAAACAGTGGGGGGAAACCCTTTCTCATCAACCACGTGAGAGGAAGAGGAATGGATGAGGCCAATGTGACAATAATCCAAACTGAACTAATGCTTCTTCTAAAAGCATACTTTTGGACTTAATTATGTATCCATTGTTTGCTACTTCTCTCAGTCCTATACTAGACACAACACATCTTTCCAGACACTTCTACTTTACAATGACAATTTAGAGGAAATGTCATTGTGCTCACTTGGGGAGGTTAAGTATTGAGGATCATTTGGTATGCCTGCTTCTTGCAGTTAGTCAGGTCAAAAAATGCACTCACATTCCCATCCCCACAAAAAACACCTGTTTGCTTTATTCTTTCCCAGTTTTCAGTTGGCCTCCCTCTCCTATAGATTTGAAGCCTCCTTGGTAGTATACTTCACAAGAACAAAGACGCTTGTATTCAGCAAGCCATCACCTATAAATGGTTATGAAAACCTATTCATTCTGATTTCTTTCCACATCTGTAAGTTTGAACTGTGCTGTTTCTTTAGCCAGTTGCTCGAGTGAGATGTTCTGACTTCCTTAAATGCTTACTGCAGTTAACAATGAAATAGAAATGGGGTCAGCTTTAAGGTCCTATGGAACGTAATTTCTTCCTTCATGACAGAGGAATGTGATCTGGTAAGCTCAGATTCTGTTACATTTTCAGAGCCTTTTGTTGTTTGGCCGTTTAGTTGTGTCTGACTCTTCATGACCTCATGGACCAGAGCACGCCAGGCACTCCTGTCTTCCACTGCCTCCCGCAGTTTGGTGAAGCTCATGTTGGTAGCCTCAAGAACACTGTCCAACCATCTCGTCCTCTGTCGTCCCCTTCTCCTTGTGCCCTCCATCTTTCTCAACATCAGGGTCTTTTCCAGGGAGTCTTCTCTTCTCATGAGGTGGCCAAAGTATTGGAGCCTCAGATTCAGGATCTGTCCTTCCAGTGAGCACTCAGGGCTGATTTCCTTCAAAATGGATAGGTTTGATCTTCTTGAAGTCCATGGGACTCTCAAGAGTCTCCTCCAACACCATAATTCAAAAGCATCAATTCTTTGGCAATCAGCCTTTTTATGGCCCAGCTCTCACTTCCATACATCACTACCATTTCAGAGCTTACCTTCTCAATATTGTGTCTCCTGCTTCATCCATCCCTAGTTTGTTTTCTCCCCAGATTTCTAAAACTGGGTGAGGCTCCATCCATTAAGAGCCCAACAGAATAGGAGTATAAACACAATCATGCAAAAGTGTCATGGTCTGGGATAATAATAATAATAATAATAATAATAATAATAATAATAATGTGGGATGGGTTTTAATAGATAGGAGAGGATATAGTAATTGTAATTTATCCCTCCAGGCACCCACATGTGTGGGTGGAACAGAGTTTAAAAGTCCCACCCTTAGCAGCAGGTTTGAAGCATATAGAAATAGGCTGTGAAGCTTTCATTTACATAAGTCCTGCAGCAAAACAAGCTGCCTCCCCCTTTCTTTACCCCAGTTAGCTAAGAAATCAGATAACAGACTGGGAAGTAACTTTCAAGTAAAAGGTAAAGGTAAAGGGACCCCTGACCATTAGGTCCTGTCATGGCCGACTCTGGGGTTGTGGCGCTCATCTCGTTTTATTGGCCGAGGGAGCCGGTGTACAGCTTCCAGGTCATGTGGCCAGCATGACTAAGCCGCTTCTGGTGAACCAGAGCAGCGAACGGAAACAACGTTTACCTTCTCGCAGGAGCGGCACCTATTTATCTACTTTCACTTTGGCTTACTTTCAAACTTCTAGGTTGGCAGGAGCTGGGACTGAGCAACAGGAGCTCACCCCGTCACAGGGATTCGAACCGCCAACCTTCTGATCGGCAAGCCCTAGGCTCTGTGGTTTAACCCACAGCGCCACCCGTGTCCCTATAACTTTCAAGTATGATTTACTTATTCTTCAATTTGTTCTCAGCTACAGCAGCAGTAAAAACTATGCAGGTAAAATAGTTCTATTTACTGAAGAAACATTCTCAGGCATGAGCTACCGCTAGCAGAGGACATGTCTGCCCTCATGGCAGGTCGAAGGGAAAGAGAAGGAGAGAGAAGAACAGGAAATTACTATATGTTCCTTCCCTCCCAGGAGAGGAGGGGAAATGACATCACCCATAGCCCTCTCTACCAATTACATGGTCTGAGTCTCTGCTTATCAGCAATACAGCTCTGTGGTTTTAACCCTTTCTCATGCTAACTTGTAGCAAGGATATGCATTGTTAGGTTGGGCTGCTAAATATCCCACAATTTATACCCAGACTTTTCTCCCCCTCACATTTTTTCTACCTGAGGTGAATAACAAGATGGCAGCTCTTCCCCATTCAGAAGCTGATTGGACAGGCAGCTGACCTTCATTCAACACTAGTATTGAAATCAGTTTCACCATGTTTAGAGGGGCCAGGACACTCTGTGTTGCATACACAAGCCTGTGCTTCAACAAAAGGGAATAGTTGGGATTGCTTACAGGATCACTGATTGGCTGGGATCACATGGTCTAAAAAAGAAAGACTCAGAGCTGCTGACTGGGCAGAAAACAAACTTCAAGCAAGGGCATCACTGGTGAGCCAGGGACCTTTGTGGATTTTTCAGGCCCCCCAAACTAGTTTTGCAGAGGAAACATTCACACACAAAGCTGCATATACAGCCATAAAGACTCTCCTCCCTGTAAGGGAGGGGAGGGGTTGTGGTCGGGGCCCGAGCCCCGGCTAGCAGGGGGCGTAGCCCCCTGCTGCCCGCTCACCTGGCTGGCGCTCACGCCCCCTCGGTGGCCATCCAATCAGGGGCCACGGTGGGGGCGTGTTCAGCAGCATTTTGCTGCAGCGCCAGCCTTCCCCGGCCTCATTCTTCCTTCCTTCGCCCCTCGCGAGTCACCCACCCTCCACTCCCTTTAGTTAGGGCTTAGGTTTTTTGGCCTTGCTATGGACCTTAGGTTGGTCGCCCTGGTTGGCTAGGGGGCCTGGTAGGAATTTTTCCATTTGGCACTAGGCTTTTTGGTTTTTTCGCCTACCTCGTAGCAATCGTCACAACTTTTGTGGTATTGGTGGGTAGGTTAGGCATTGGAATAATGTGTTGCGCTGTGTGGAAGTGCTAGGTGTGGCCATCGCCTATGCCTTCAAATTTTAGGGGTATTCCGTTAAAGGAATCTGGGGGTCGTGTATTCCGTCCGATGCCTGCTTGGCGGGAGGCCTTGGCACGACCCTCGGTGACAGCAGGGGTGAGCCTATAGTTGGATTAGCATCAACAGGCTCCACCTACTGGTGAAGAACCCACTTGTTTCGATCCAATGCCTAAGCCAATACCTTTTCAATTGCTGTAACCAATAAAGTTGTGGCCTTTTCTAGCCCATTAACCTTATATCACGTGTCCATGTGTCTTCATTTCACTTCGCCGGGGTCGGGTCCTCGAACCACAATTCTGAATGCCGCAAGGCAGTTCACCATTAAACAGACCGTATAGACGGTTTGATAGTTAACACTGGGATTAACTGCTTTACAAAATCCACAAACCCTAAGAATATTTACATAATCTCACGGACAACTGATGGGGGCATTTTGCTACGTCAGGTGTTTAGCAGCTAAGGAACAAGTCTGAAAAATCGCAAGACTCCCCCCCCCCTTTAATCTTGGCATAACATTTCCCTTTCACAGCTCCTTTGGTTTCAAGAACTCAGTGATGTCTGCCAACCACAAAATGCCTCTGAGAATTAAGCAGCATAATGACTAATATATCCATTTAGTAGGTGGGTAAACAGAGAGGCTAAGAGAGGCTAAGTGAGCGGTCCTGGGTCAATCAAGTTGAGAGATGTAAATCCAGCTTCTCAGCCTTTACCTTCAATTCTCACCTGCCACCTATAGTTCAATTCCCTGACACAGCCCTAGAGCCAGTTAGCAACATGTCCTTTCACATAAAACGAAAGCCTTCTTCTGACAGTTAATCATTTCTTTCCAAGCTCCCAACCTCCTGACCTTTTTCCTGCCGGCCTCTTAGAACTTTTGCATCATGCGCTGCAAAAAATGGTTGCAGGACTTATACGGGATGTGATGTCCTAAACTCATGGACACAAATAATTCCAGGCATGCCACAACTCGGAAGTCCCTTCAAAACAGGGTGGGGACAGCAGGAGAGAGAGAAACCAGGACACCTCTTGCAGCGGCCCGAGAGACAAAACCATCTCTGTATAGGCTAACCTTGTAAATATGTTTTTTTTAAAAAAATCTTTAGATATTGCTGAGTAGGAAAAAAATGAAAGATTCAGTGTCCCCCCCCCCCGCCTTAAAATCATAGTGTAAACATTAAACACGGTACATACAGCATAACTTTAAAAATACTAACAGTACGTGCTTATTTTGCTCTGGCTGCTGGTACTATGTGTACTGGAATGGTGTTTAAGGGGCCTCCAAATTTGACCAAGGACCCTAAGTGAATAGAGTTGTGGAGGAGCCCGGGTGTGGATTTTCCATGTCAATTGAGACCGTCCTACACCTCAAGAGGATTTGGCAGGTATGACCTTTTCTACTGAGCAAAGGACTAACTGAACTGATCTAACATGGAGCCTAAAATAGAGGAGAGGAGTTTGTCCAGATCTGGATTGAATTTTTTTATTTTTTTTTGAAGGGGAGATGTGGGGAACTTCTTCCAGCTGTTTCCACCACACTTGGTCTCTAGTATGTGGCTGAATAAAGAGCTACACAGTCCCCGCTGCAGCTTTCTAAAGCTAAATGTTCCCTAAGAGAGAATTTATTTATAAAAGGCTAAAGATTGCATTTAATTCATGATGCACTATTCTTGATCTCTTGCTCTCATCCGAAGAACTGAATGCGGCTATTTATTATCAGGCCCATTGTATAAGAATCCATCTGTGTGTACACCATTCAAAAATAGAATGATAGCTAGGGATGTACCAGCAAAGTTTCTCAGCAAAAGAAAAAAAAAGTATTCTAATTATATTTAGATAGTCTACAGCAACAAAGTCTGCATTTGAAGAGAGGCGAAAGCTGATTCTAATCCATTACTAGTTTTAGATTATGTTGGGCAGAAATATTAGGGATGAATATTTGCTGCATCCTATTGCCAGTGCTATTTTTTCTAGAAAAAGTGGTGCCAGAACTCACCATAAACACCTCCCTTGTTCTCTCATAATGGTAACGGTGCCCACCTGAGAGGATCCAGAACTGAGTTCTGGTTGAAAAACGCCCTGCCTATTGCTGACTGTAGGATAGTAGTCCTAAATACTTTCAAACTATAACCATTTGTCTCTCCTGCCCAATATCCTTCAGATAACAAACCCCATATTGCTCATAGTAGCTGTTGAGTACCATGTCAGATGCATTAGTAACAAAGTAATGTCAGATTGGAATCAACATTTATACACCACTTTTTATTAAGATATCCAAAGCAGTATATAAACTTTTATATCATACTTTTGCTTCTATAATATGTTCCAGCTCCCCCTCCTCTTCAGAGCAGAGTTATTAGAGCTCTGGCTTGCACTCCCAAATCAGGGGTGGGGAACTTTTTTCAATCTGAGGGCCACATTCTTTCTAGGCAACCTTCCAGGGGCCAAATGCTGGTGTTGGGTGGGGCAAGAGACAACTCCAAGGAATGCCACTAGAAAGGGGCTATTCAAAGGGTTGAGGTGTTTAATTAGTGTAAGGACTGCGTATCAGACTTTGAAAATTTAATCAAGATCCATATGTATTGGAATGTGTGGACCTACTTAGCATGTGAAGAGTTAATTACCGGTAACCGATGCAAATGTCATAAGTGCGTACCAGTCTTTAATCCTACTCCATGAACAAGTGTTGATAAAGTCAGGGGAACTCCTTTGTTAGATGACAGATGGAGGGATTAACTATTAGTAAAGGTAAAGGGACCCCTGACTGTTAGGTCCAGTCGTGGACAACTCTGGGGTTGCGGCGCTCATCTCGTTTTACTGGCTGAGGGAGCTGGATACAGCTTCTGGGTCATGTGGCCAGCATGACTAACCGGAGCAGTGCATGGAAACAAAGTTTACCTTCCTGCCGGAGTGGTACCTATTTATCTACTTGCACTTTGACGTGCTTTTGAACTGCTAGGTTGGCAGGAGCAGGGACAGAGCAACGGGAGCTCACGCCGTCCCGGGCATTAGAACCCCTGACCTTCTGATCGGCAAGCCGAAGAGGCTCTGTGCTTTAGACCACAGTGCCACCCTCTTCCCACTAAGTACTATTAGTAGAGCAAGAAAGCGGATACGGGTGACAAAGTGGTTTAAACCACTGAGCCTCTTGGGCTTGCTGATCAGAAGGTTGGCGGTTTGAATCCTCATGATGGAGTGAGCTCCCGTTGCTCTGTCCCAGCTCCTGCCAACCTAGCAGTTCAAAAGCACACCAGTGCAAGTAGATAAATAGGTACCGCTGCAGCGGGAAGGTAAACAGCCTTTCCTTGTGCTCTTAGCTTCCGTCACGGTGTCCCGTTGCACCAGAAGCGGTTTAGTCATGCTGGCCACATGACCTGGAAAGCTATCTGTGGACTAACGCCGGCTCCCTCGGCCTGAAAGCAAGATGAGCGCTGCAACCCCATAGTCACCTTTGAGTGGCCTGAACTGTCCAGGGGTCCTTTATCTTTTCCCTTTTACCTTTACTTAGAGAATCAAAAGAACTGATCACTAGAATGCAACTGGATAAAGGAGGCTTGGTTTTTAGGAACTGCAGAATTAGGAGAGATGGGAAGCTGCAATGCTGGGGGAATATAAACTCATCTTGAAATGACCATGGTCTAAGATCTGGACTCCCTCCATGCAGACTGAAGGTGTAAATTGATGAATAAACCATGACAGTCTCTGTCGTGCCTCAATTCTCCAAAGCAGCACAAACCCTGGGTGAGTGCCTTGAACCTCATGGGCTCTTTCCACAACTCAGCAGAGAAAGGGGCATGCACGCGACTTTTGTTACAATACTATTAAAGAATTTCACAGTTCTAATACTGTGCTGGTCCCGGGGGGAAGGTTACCGTTGGCGTAGTCAAAGTCCGGTCCTGGGTCACTGGTCTGGAAACAGTTCACAAGGAGCGAGGTGAAGTCCAAAGCAGGAAGCCGGGCGGGGACAGGAACTCTGGGGGAACAGGACTGGATGCTGGCCGAAACAGCTCATCAACGACGTTGCTCCCACAACCTGGGACGGGGCTGACTGGCCTTTATCTTCTCTGAGGCCAGGGGCGGTCCCGGCCCCCAGGAGACCCGCCTCTCCTGGCCTTAAGGCGAGCACTCCTCCTGGGAGAAACCAGTTCCCTTCGCCTCTCTGCCCTGAGCCTCTGCAGTTCAGGAGAGGCTGAAGGGTTACTGGACCCAGGGGGAGACTCACCTGTAGATACTGAGTCCTCAACCACCTCCAGAGCCAGAGTGGATTCACCTGGTGCCTGCTCCTGAGGATCCGGCACAGGTGCAGGCGCTTCAGAATCAAGGCCCTGCCCCAGTTCAGCCGGCCCTGGAGGCGGGGACTCCTGTGCAGGCTGGGATTCCTCCGGTTCAGCCTCTGAATCGGATTCCCAGGCCATCACAAATACCTAGTCAAACTCTACCAAATATTTTCCTTGATCCATTGCCAGCATCAAAAGATGAAAAAAAATATTTTTATCATTCTACTTCCTTTCCTACCTTTTCCCAATTTTTTTTTTTTAATGGCTATTCATTTCAGGGCCGTCTTACCCATAGAGGTTAGTGGTGCAGGGCACCAGGGCACCAAGTTCTGGAGGGTGCTAGGGAAGAGGCGGAGGCCTCCCTTGCCTGCTTCCACCATGCCGCACCGAAGCAGCGCCACGCCCAGAGCTTCCATCTGCCATGGCCACTGTGGCACGAAGCAGCCTCCACTACCTCCACTACCTCTTCCCCACCGGAGGAGCTGCCCTCCAGCCACTGCCTGCCTCCTCCAACCCTGCAAAGCTGGGCACGTCGCTCGCAGCACCATCCTCCCTATAAAAGGTTGGCAACTCTGGGAAATGGGGGGGTGGGCGGAGGGATTTTTCACCACTGCGCCGGATATGCTTAAGACAGCCCTGATTCATTTCTAAATCTCCCCTCCAGTTATCTAGGTGACCCTGCAATGAAAGAATGCTAACTAAGCTTTCAGCTAGAAAGTCCCCTATTTGTCTAGGGGTGTTTTGTGTGACTGCATGAATTTTCGGCACATTTCTTCCAGTGGTTTGTGCTAGGGACCCTTTAAGCATTGCGTTGAGCACAGAGACTCCTTGACCGTCTGCCAAAGGAAGCTAGCATCTCAGCCCTTGGCTAAAGGACATAAAAGCAACATTATTTTGTAGATATAAAATGCACACATGAACAATGGACTTCTAAAATGGTGCCTTGTGCAAGCTGGGCTTTTCTGCGGGAAAAGAATGGTTCCTTCAAGCAAAGCTGAGAGATGTGCATTGTTTATTCACTTTTTGTACTCATCGCCATGGCTATTAATAGGTACCTATCAAAAATATCTTCCTATAAATAACATTTGAAATGCCAAATGCCCTGTGTCTCTTTGATATATGTCTCCACTGCATTATTTGTATATTGTGCATCATTATGAAAGCAAACAATAGGTTTTTTTTTTTTTTTTAAAAAAGGACCTTGACCGTAACTAGTGATTGGAGAGTATGAGTTCATAGAGGGGTGTGGTGAGGATTTATAAACAATGAACACTAATCTCCGTCTTCCAAAACATTCTAAAGAAACCTGGCAAAGCATAACAGGAGCTGAAATGAATTTGCTCCCAAAAATACGTTTGCAAATTTTGCTGTTGAACATCCTCTTTCTATTTGTGGATTGAATGTTAGATACTTGTATATGAAACCCTGTGACATTCATATTTGATACATGACGGCTGATATTTCTCTGCATTTGATAACTAACACACAGTGTATTTAACACACAATGTACAGTGGTGCCTCGCAAGACGAAATTAATCCGTTCCGCGAGTCTCTTCGTCTAGCGGTTTTTTCGTCTTGCGAAGCAACCCTATTAGCGGCTTAGCGGATTAGCGCTATTAGCGGTTTAGCGGCTATTAAAGGCTTAGCGGCTTAGCGGCTTAGCGGCTTAGCAGCTTAGAAAAAGGGGGGGGGGGAGCGAAAAAAATCTCAAGACTCGCAAGACATTTTCGTCTTGCGAAGCAAGCCCATAGGGAAATTCGTCCTGCGAAGCGCATCAAAAAACGGAAAACCCTTTCGTCTAGCGGGGTTTTCATCTTGCGAGGCATTCGTCTTGCGGGGCACCACTGTAGATATTGGATTAGGGCTGCCATATGTCTGGGATTCGTCCATCAAAAAAAGAATCTGGGTGGAATTCCTGAAAAGCGGTAAAATTGTCTGGGGAAACTCAGGCATATGGCAGCCCATATTAGAAGTGGCTTTTTGCAAACCCCAGTTTGACTGCACTGGCTTCCAATTAGTTTCTGGGACCAATTCAAAGTGCTGATTTTGCCCTATAAAGCCTGAAACGGTTCAGGACCGCAATACCTCAAGGACCGCCTCTTTCCATATGAACTTACCTGGAGCCTGAGATCATCTTCTGAGGCCATCCTTCATGTGCCTCCTCCTTGAGAGCTTCAGAGGGTGGCAACACAAGAATCAGACTTTTCTGCAGTGGCTCCCCATCTGTGGAATGCTCTCCCCAGGGAGGTTTGCCTGGCGCCTTCATTATATGCCTTTAGGCTCCAGGCCAAAACCAGGCCTTTGGTTGATTTGATTGACATTCTATGCCCTTTTAAAATGTGTTGGGGTGGTTATTGGGTTGTTTTTATTTTGATGATGTACTTTGTGATTTTATATTCTGACTTTATCCTGTGAACCACCCTGAGACCTGTGGGTATAGGGCGGTATATATATTCAATAAATGATCGTAACAGTAATAATTCATTTCATGATAGATTTTGCTCCACGTTAGACACTGCAATTCTCCGAGATTAAGCTTCATTTACAACACAATCCTATGCATTCCTTCTCAGAACTATGTCCCACTGAGTTCAATGGGATTTGCTCCATGCGACAACTAGGCAAAACTCTGATGCTCCTTCTAATTGTGCATCATCTTGATTGGACAGCTAGTAGCATCAAACAGATTTTATTTTTCAAGCCAAGAAAATCTAAATATCCATCATTGCTTTGCAGAAGATGAATGAGCCCTTTATGAACGTGTAACACCAAGTGGTGTTTATCGTGAATGACTCAATCACTCTCAGAAGCTGAATGTGTCGCTTTGTTAGCCTCCAAATAATTGGGAGCCCTAAATGTGAAAAACTGAAACTGATCATTGAGTAATCTAATGTACCTCTCTTCAAACAGGGGATTGGGGGAAATTGAGGTAATGGCTCTATAGGAACATATAGCATTTATATGTAAGGAAGAGACATTGAATCATCTCTGTGATTTACTTCCCAGGAAAAAGAGAATTCAAGGTGCATATCTAATATCTGTGTAGAGGTTTTCCCCAGAGTCAAATAATGCTTGTTTAAATAAGCCAATATAAATATATTTAATTGGGCCAGGAACTGGAACCAATGATCATTTAGGTGATACAATGTTCATTTGACTGGTACAATGTTCACCGTACCAGTCAGACTTATTTAAGTCTGACTGGTACAAATTTGGAAAGCCACATCGCTTATCAAGGATGGTCACACAGGTATTTGATGCAGATTATCCCAAATAAGTATGAATATAGATGGTACCGATGCTCTGTAAGTCATACATTCTTATTTTCACATACATTACCTTTCAGAGAACACTAAAAATTATCTGGTATAAATTTAAAGTGCTTTCTAGAGTAAAGCCAGATGACGTGAGGAAATATTTATCTAGTCTTTGACAAAATTAATGTGGATTTCGGGCCTAGTGCACAGTGTGGTTCTGATCAGGTGTGTTCACTCTATCATTAATCTAAATACTTGTCACTATCTGTCAGCAGAATCTTACTGAACTGGTTGTGTGCATCTTCTGACATTTGTGGGGATGTTCTTCAGCTGCTATTACTAAATGCCGGCAACTATAACTGAATGGAGACAATTGATTTGACTCTACAGAGTCTAGAAGTAGCCTACAGAGAATCTCTGGCAACTTTAGAGAAGTCCAAGCAAGCTATGAAAATATACAGAAGAAAGACAATGTGTTGGAAATGGGAAATCACTGTAAGGATAAGAATGTTGGTTCCCTTGCCAACCTTTTTTCAAGCAATGGAAAAAATCTATGCTCTGGAAAAAAAGCACATACCTAGCAGTGGGCAGCCAACAAAGCTTAGTACACTGTTGGAAATATATTTTTTAAAGGCAGCAAAACAGCAGCTGTAATAGTATATTAACACCGCAAAGCATAAACTCTGAGGACAAGTGGACATCTTGTCTCTGTGACTTGGTTATCTGTTTGTCCCTCCTTAGAAAAAGTTTGACCTGAACAGCAGGTGGCACCTAAGTACCTATTATAAATATATTACCTAAAAGACTTTACTACACAAAGACTAGGTGTGTGCCCTTGCCTATCTGGAGGTTTGGACAGGTATAATTGAACAGCAGTGGTTATTTTTAGATACAAGTCTTGTTGACTTATTCCTTAGGCTGCAGTTCCGAACACGCTTACTAACACCACCATCCTGCTAAGAAATGTATTGAATTCAACGGGGGTTACAGCTTACTTCCAGGTAAGTCTTAAGTCGGACCAGGACATTCACAGGGAAACCAAAAGGCTTGTTTACAAAGCTATTGTACTACCAACCTTACTGTATGCTTGTGAAACATGGACCACTTATAAACACCATCTCCAACTCCTGGAAAGATTCCATCAACGGTGTCTCCGAAAATTTTTACACATCACTTAGGAAGACAGGCAAACTAATGCCAGTGTACTGGAAGAAGCAATGATTCTTCAACATCAGCTTGGTCATGTGGTGCGGATGTCTGATTATTGTCTTCCAAAGCAACTACTCTATTCTGAACTTAAAAATGGAATTTGTAATGCTGGTGGTCAACAAAAGAGGTTTAAGGACTGTCTCAAGGCAAATCTTTTAAAAGTGTAGTATAAACACCAACAATTAGGAAACACTTGCCTGCGAGCGCTCCAATTGGAGAACAGCCTTTACCAAAGGTGTCATGGGCTTTGAAGACACTTGAATTTAGGATGAAAGGGAGAAACGTGCTAAGAGGAAGGTACGCCTGGCAAATCCACACCATGATCAACTCCCGCCAGGAAACCAATGTCCCCACTGTGGAAGGACGTGTAGATCCAGAATTAGCCTCCACAGTCACTTATGGACTCATTGTTAAAACTGTGTTTATGGAAGACTATCTTACTCGGCTACGAGTGATCGAAGAAGAAGAAGAAGAAGAAGAAGAAGAAGAAGAAGAAGAAGATAGCACAGTTGCCTAAGACAACAGAAGTAAATTAAATTCATTGAGACTTACAGGTAACTGTGCATAAGAGTGGATCATAGAATGAGTTGGAAGGGACCCCAAGGTTCATGAAGTCCAACCCCCTGCAATGCAGGAATCTTCTGCTCAACATGGGACTCAAATCCACAACCCTGAGATTAAGACTCTCAAGCTCTACCATCTGAGCTATCTGTTGAATGAACCTTCCACCAGCTCCTGTTGATATAGGGATGGTAGTGGGTTACATCTACTTTTTTCTTTTACTATGCTTGGTGGGAAGATTTTGGCCCAGGATCCTTGAGTTAAAGATGGGGGAGAAATGTGATTCTGCAAACCTACCTAATCCATAGTTTCTGAAGCAATGCAACATCTGAAGCACTTCCATTGTCCAAAATGCTCATTTAAAATGCTCTTCATCATAGCAATATGGCCACGCCATTGCATTTTTTAAAACAGGAACAACATGTGCAGCTCATGAGGAATTTGCTAAATGGAAACAGCCACTATTGGAGAAAGAAAAAAACTTAAATCATCTTCCGCACGGTACCCATTCCATGTCTTCACATTTAGATGTGCTCCAACTAGTGTCTCTTTTACTTTCCCTCAAATTAGGGAAGAACATAAATTGTTAAAGTAGCTCAAGTGCTTATTTATCCTTGATACTATTATAATTTTTATATGCAAGTCCCACAGCTATCTTCATTATTATGATCTTTTAAAGCCTGCGGAACAGGAGTGCCTTTCAGTATAATATTTACCCTCCCCCCAAATTCTCAAATAATGGGCAAGCAAATTGGTTTCAGAAGCTTTTAATGAGGAGATAATCTAAGGAGTTTGTCAGTTACAAAACACGAGGGAAAGACAAGGATGGAAGAATTTTCTTTTCTTTTTTCTTTTTTAAATGATATTTATTAAGGTTTCCAATAAAAAGAACACATCAATAAAAAATTAAACATAAAAACATAAAAGAGAAATACACAATTCAAAAATACACAATACATAATCCAAAAAAGAAAAGAAGAAAAAAACAACAAAACAAAAAATAAAAGACAAAAAAGAAAACAGTTAAAAACAATACCACCTTTTCATCTCCATTTTTAAATTTACTTATTTTCTGGACCTCCTCATACCTCCCTCTTTTGTATTCCATTTCAAATTGTTTGTCCAGCAATTTCTTTCCCTCTTTTTTAATCCCAATCTTTAATCTTAATATAATATAACATTAAAATTTTACCTCTTAAAAACCAAGTTTCCATTTCCTTAAACTTTTTTAATCCTAATCCTTAATCTTAATCTATATATAACTTTAAATCCTGTACAGCTGGAAGCCACTTATTTTCAATCCAACATCACTCTAACATTCTTTAATTTTGCAATGTTTCTGCAGATAGTCTTTTAATTTCTTCCAATCTTCCTCCACCGACTCTTCTCCCTGGTCACGGATTCTGCCAGTTGTTCACCTTGACAGTACAGGATGGAAGAATTTTCAGATGTGAGGGTGTTCCCAAAAGTTCCTCAGCTATAACATTCGTTCCTAGTAGAAAACACTTCCCCTCACATTGAAAACACAAATGTTCTATTGAACTGCAAACAGCAGTGTTTATATGTGACTCTTGATGAGACCTATGAATTCCAAGCTTCATTAATGCTTTTTGCCACATAGAAAATGACTCTGAAATGGTAGCTTTGTAGAGAATATCATGCAGGGCGAGTTCCAATCTGAAGAGAGATCCACAGCAGAACCGTTCTGAGTAGCTCACACATAGCTCTATAATTATAAATCTGCCAGGAATAGCCATTTTTCTCTGTTGTTAATGCAAATGAATTAATTAGTTGCAACAAATTAAAATTAGATTCATCATTTGTACTGACATAGCCCCAGCATGCAGCATGATCACCAGCTAGAAAAAGGCAGGCCTTGCATTCTTATGGGGCAATAAATAAACAGCCAGAAAACACATTGGTACAAAATTGATGGCTGACACAGGAACACTTAATCGCATACGCATATTCTTCCTGCCCACGTTCACAACAACGTGGTTTTCATTCATAAAAAAGCTAATTCAGTAACATCTGTGTATTCTATTTGTACTGCCAACCAGTCCATTTTACACCTGTAGATACCTGTATACCTGCAGGTACCTGTAAACGTATGTTTTATGTTTTTTTATTGTTGTAAACCGCTTTGATATACAATGGTACCTCTGCGCGTGTATATGCACCAGAGTCAGGTTCCCATGTGAGGCAGCCTGTCGTGGGGGCGTGTGATCACGCCCCCTCCAAAAATGTGCCGGGGCCATGCCCCTCCACACTACACCACTGCTTTAGATGGTTGTCCTCCTTTGCAGTCCCTCCTGTGGCTCTCCTTGTGGCCGTGTGGGTTATATTGCCACTCAGCTGAGGAATCCCTTACCTTATTCACAGCTGGATTTAATCTGTTTTGTCAGAAAATCCATTTTTCTGTACACTGTGAAA
Source organism: Podarcis pityusensis (assembly GCF_964106645.2). Classification (NCBI taxonomy): domain Eukaryota; kingdom Metazoa; phylum Chordata; class Lepidosauria; order Squamata; family Lacertidae; genus Podarcis; species Podarcis pityusensis. Next base: position 62,789,772 of record NC_138035.1, read on the forward strand.
TGCCGGGTCAGAGAAACATTTGGTCCACATTTTGGAGTTGAAAGACATCTTCACACCTTTCACTGTCTTTATGAGCTCTTTGAATCCTACGTTTCGACAACCGTCCTTTACAAGGAGTGGTAAAATCAGTACCGCTAGCTGCAGAGTCTCTGGCCGTTCTGCAGCAGACAGAAGTGCTTTTTTTCATCAACACCTTCCTAATTACCCTCCATCATTCTCACAGGGGAAGCTGCAGTAACTGAGCTGTTCGCCCTGCTCTGAGTTATTAGCTTTTATAAACTGAACAGTTTCTTCCTTGCCTATAAATGAGAGAAGGAAACCTTATTGACAATTCACAGTATACAGTGTTTAAGCATAGAATTTTTCAATGCCTCTCCTCAAACTACAGCTTCTTATTCACGATGCGTTAAAAACGCATTATTGTGGATGATTTTATAAGATAGAAACTCATGCTGAGCTGAAACGCTTTCCTGTGTGCATGTGTTTTTGTGTTTACCACTCTCCATCAATGAATGAAATAAGAAAAAGCATTAGAAAATTATCAAATGGGAGGGAGGTAAATTGTGAAATTCTCAGGATGGAGAATTGGCTATATTTGGTTGGCTGTATTTGCCAGTGGTGTAGCATGGGGGGGGGGCATAGGGGTGGTTGCCCCAGGTGCATAATTGTTAGGTGGCACAAACTTTCAACACCCGGTGCTGCCTCAATACAGCTATGTGCGTCGCTGGACTCCATTGAAAATGGCTTCCTCGTGCAAACCAGGAAGTGACCTCTCCAGACAACAGAACACCTCTTCTTTTCTTGTCTCTGTAGCTGTGATGTCCTGGGTGATGCGGGCACCATTAGGTAACTGAATGTGCCTTTCTTCCCAATGCCCCACTTTGTGCAGCCCCGGGTGCTGTAAACCCCTGCTATGCCACTGATACTTACCATCCTTTGGCTAAGGGCTTTTGTGTCTCTACAAAGCCTCTAACCAGTGGTAGACACTCCGCATCTGTCCTTCAATTAAAGCTCAGGGAGAGACAAATTGTAACTTCACCCATGGGGCTGTTTCAGATCAGGAAGCATGGGCGGGTAAGAAGGCTGCAAAATGCTTAGTGGAAATAAAGGAACTATACCCACCTTGCAAACACCAGGTAGACTCGAAAACACACAACCCCAATACCCTCCAAGTGTCCCTATTTTATGGTTACCAGATTTTTTTCAATGAATCTGGGGACATTTTTTTCTTTTTGAAGCTGAGTAGCAACAGGGAGTCAGTAGTGGGGATGGTGAGGCAAAAGACCCTGGGCCCAAGCACACATGCATATTGTATAAAGGTTTCAAAGCCCTTCTTTTGTACCCCGCGAAACATAAATGCACAGTTTTTTTAAAAAACTGGGCAATGGCTGCCCACCCATGACTCCCGGGCCTCCCCCGATCAATCAAAACAAAGGGGGAAGGGGGCTGGAGATCGCAGAAGACACATCCTATGTGCACAAGACACATCATACGGGGACTTCCAGCAAGGAAAAATGGTAGGCACCACAGCAGCGAGCAGCTCCTGAAGCCAGCCAGAGCCAACTGCGCTACCAGGCTGGCTCTGGGCTGCTGAAGCTGCCGCTGCCACGTTTCTCGGGGACAGATTTGCAAATCTGGAGACATTCCGGGGACGGAATTTGTCTGGGGACAGATTTGCAAATCCAGGGATTGTCCTTGGGAACCGGGGACGTCTGGGAACCCTAACCTATTTTCCAGGGACAGTCCTGGGATTACAAAAGCCACCCCAGCTTCTGATTTGATGCCGGAATGTCCCTATTTCCCCCACAAGCTCAGGGAAGATGATGAGCTGGGGCTGGTCCTGAGTGGCAGTGGTGGCAGTGAGGAAGCATCTCATGGCCTCTACATAACATCTCTGTGGCCATTGCTGCTGGCCTCCTCCCTTGGGCAGCTTGTAGCAGTTGTTAGAAGAAGAAGAAGAAAAAGAGTTTGGATTTGATATCCCGCTTTATCACTACCCGAAGGAGTCTCAAAGCGGCTAACATTCTCCTTTCCCTTCCTCCCCCACAACAAACACTCTGTGAGGTGAGTGGGGCTGAGAGACTTCAGAGAAGTGTGACTGGCCCAAGGTCACCCAGCAGCTGCATGTGGAGGAGCGGGGAAACGAACCCAGTACACCAGATTACAAGTCTACTGCTCTTGACCACTACACCACACTGGCTCTCAGTTGGCAAGGAGGAGGAGAGACCTACATAGAAAACACTTACTGTACTTCTCCGTGTATAAGACTAGGTATTTTTCTTGAGAAAGCATGCTAAAAAATGGGGGCCGTCTTATACATGGTTAGTGAACAGGGTGGACGTTTGATTGGTTGCTGCCATGGCCGTTAGCGGCTATTGTTTGTGTTACTGGCTGCTGCATCAATGGTTGGCGTAGATTGGCTGATGCGTCGGCAATTGGGGGGGGCAATCGGCAGTGAGGGGGCAGACGGGAGGCGGATTATGCATGCTGGTGAGCGATTTTCGGTAATTCCCCCTAATAAAAGCTCAACAACTCTGTGCCATCTCCCCCCATTTTCTGAAATTTGAGTCCCCCGAAATAGGGGGTGTCTTATATATGGGGGCGTCTTATAGACGGAAAAGTACGGTACTTAGATTGAGGGATTATTGTTTTTTCCTGTTCACTACCACACAAGCCATCATTCAGTTCTGTTCTGCTGTCCAATGGCGAACGAACCCTTATTATTGGGTTGCCTTCTTGCTGCCTCGGTTATTTCTAATATAGTAACCTGTGGCACTGTACTATGAATATTTATGCTAAAAATTCCACTTTTCAGCATTTAATTAAATGTAGTATTTTAAACACGAGCATACCAAATTCTGCACTGTTGTGTAAGCAATTTCTTCTTCTAACACACCACAGAGATATCATTAATTTTTCATTCTCTTCAGTCACCATGGCAAAGGCCGTCTGTGGAGACGTTTTTATTGTTCTTTGGCTGGTAATTTGTCATGACAATTTTTCAAAGCTCCCCTCCACCCCCCACCCCTCAGTTCCTTTCTCTTAGCTGATTGAAAATGTCTTACTTAGTTCAATTAGTTTTTCCACTGAGATGCTGCATTTTTGATATAAAATGAGTTGTTAATTGCCCCCTGATACCGAGACATATATACCTGTTGTTGTTCTTAATGCTGTTATTAATAATAAAGCCTAGATCAAACTGCACACATGAAGGTGCCCAAAATTAAATCAGCTGTGTGGTAAAAGAAAAGCCTTTGGTGGGTCTTTTAATACATACTATTTCCTGCTCCATAAAACAATACTTCTGATTTTCAGTTTTATTTCAGAAGGCTAGTATTATTCATACATTGAGGGAAAGAGCAGTAATTAATACATAGCTTGTAATGGATTTCCCTTTCCCCCCCGCCCCTCAGTTTTGGAAATATATTTACATATATATCTTCTTTGCTGTTGCTACTGCTGGGTTTTTAAAAATCCTTCATAAAGCTGGCGAATTTAAACTGCTTTCGCTGACAATCTTGTAAGCTTAACTACTGAACTCTTTATAACCCATTTAATAATGATAGATGATAGGAAAAGCAATAAAGGCAATTTAAATGTGTGCATTAAACATCTTCAGGGCTCCGTGTCCGGCGTCTTATCATACGGCAGTATTTGTTTTCTGACTGTCTTGGGCATTTTCTAATAATGAATTTAATATATCTGCACAGTCGGGTCAGGAACCATCGCAGAAAAGCAAGGCATTCTCCACAGCTGATTTCACTAGGTCACCAGCACATTCTGCTGCTGGTATCAGGCGGTAATTAGTAAAATTAATTAGCCTCAGGAAACCAAGCCACGTGACCCCTATACTTTAATACACAGACCGGTTTCCATGGCAGCTCAAAGAAGAACATCACTCTAGCTGTTAAACCTCCTCGTTTCCTTTTATAATGCACAGCTGCAAGGTGTAAAGCTGTAGATAAATCCAACCTAAAGGGCTCTTTGGTTGAAGGTGGTAAAGCACTGGCAAATGATCCCGGAAGCTCGAGGGTTAAGCGCATTATGTGACAAAACCTTACGTTCACCTTTACACTTTGCAAAGGTAAGGTTATTCCTAAGACCCAGCGTTATTTTATTATCTACTTTTCTCTGTTTCCTCCCTCCCCCTGTCGGAACGAGGAGGCGAATTTCTCAGTGCCATTAAACTTTCATTTGATTCTGATACAATTCAGCAGCATATTAAGCTGAATACTAAGTGAGGACACAGCAAAAGCCCTTTTTATCACCCAAGGTCAAAGGAGCTCACCTGCTTCTTCATCAAACCACCGCCCCGTAAAACTACCAAACTGGCTCCTAAAGCCCTCAGTGGCCAAATCCTTGTCTGTGTTTGATGTTAGAAATCAAAACCCACGTCTTATTGATATTGCAAAAATAAGATACAAATAAACAGGTGAGTCAACTACAGGGGGCTGAGGGGTCTCCGGCCCCCTCAATATCTGGAGGCAAAGGGCTGGGCTCTCAAATGTTGAGGTGGAAGAGCAGGGCTGGATTTATGTATAAGCTAAACAAGCTATAGCTTAGGCCCCCAGTCTCTTACCCCCCCCCCATATACTTCTTCTTAATTGCATTTCACTATTAATATAGGTAAAGGGACCCCGACCATTAGGTCCAGTCACTTAACTCTGGGGTTGCGGCGCTCATCTCGCTTTATTGGCCGAGGGAGCCGGCATACAGCTTCCGTGTCATGTGGCCAGTATGACTAAGCCGCTTCTGGCGAACAGAAATGCTGTTTACCTTCCTGCTGGAGAGGTACCTATTTATCTACTTGCACTTTGACGTGCTTTCGAACTGCTAGGTTGGCAGGAGCAGGGACCAAGCAACGGGAGCTCAATGCATCTCAGGGATTCAAACCGCCGACCTTCTGATCAGCAAGTGCTAGGCTCTGTGGTTTAACCCACAGCGCCACCCATGTCCCATTACTATTAATATACCGTACTTCTTCTTAACTGTATTTCAGTTCAACAATTACTTTAATAAAATACATATTTGGTTATGTGTTGTTATGTGTATTTTAATAAAGTACACATTTGTTATGTGCAAATGGCTTTAGATACCTATTAGGTCCATAAATTACCATACAGTGGTACCTCTGGTTACGAACTTAATCTGTTCTGGAGGTCCATTCGTAACCGGAAACCGTTCTCAACCTGAAACACGCTTTCAGTAATGGCGCCTCCCGCTGCAGGCGCACCTTTGGCACGCGATTTCCGCTCACATCCTGGGGTAAAGGTCACAACCACAACCTACTTCCGGGTTAGTGCACCTTATAACCCGATGCATGTGTAACCAGAAGCGTTCGCAACCGGAGGTACCACTGCATAGCATATATTCAACACAGAAAACAGCCACAAATTGTTGTTAACAAAGGACAGCTGTACATATAAATGACCCCATTACCTTCAGTAGCTTAGGGCCTCATCAAACCTCATCAAATCTGGCCCTGGGGAAGAGGAGGGCAAGCTTGGAGGTGAGCTCTGCACTTGGCCTCCTCCCAACATTTGACCTTCCTGACTTTTGGCATCCTCCCGTAACTGGTAAAAGGTAAAAGTAAAGGACTCCTGACAGTTAAGTTCAGTCACAAATGACTCTGGGGTTGCAGCGCTCATCCTGCTTTACTGGCCGAGGGAGCCAACATTTGTCCACAGACAATTTTTCCAAGTCATGTGGCCAGCATGACTAAGCTGCTTCTGGGTACAACATGGGTACAACAGACAAAGATACAAGGCGCACTGTGCTCGCCAACCGGGTCGGGCTGGAGGGCTGGATCTTTGGCAAGATCGTCTGAGGAGCCCAGCACTCCAGTGCTGTGGTATAGCGTCACATGTGTGTGGCATCATGCGCATGTGACGCCATGCGATGCACAGCAGGCCCCCTCACTGTTGGGTGCAACTTGGCGCCTCTGAAATAAAATGTGGAACACACATAGTCCAGGAAATTCCAATTAGAAAACAAACTTGATTCAATTCAAACTTAACGACAAAACTACCTCATATGCACTTTCCGAAGGAATGCAAGAACCAAAGCATGAAATTCACGCTTCTTGAATTTTTGCAAGGCAGTTCTCCAGCCAAGTAATGCCTTACAAAAGACCTAGAACAGGGCATCCAAAATGATGAAGAGGATTTTTCATTGATGATTTTCAGTTATATACATTTCAATAATTTTACAATCATTCAAACATTTCAAAACTTAACTTCCTTCCTCCTCTTTCTGTGGCTCCTTACATTTATTTTAATCATTTCCTGCATATTCTAAATTAACTTAACTTATTCTTTTATTCATCTACTTTGATTGTGAAGCTTCTGGTTATTACAATAACTTTGCCAACGTCCTTATCTGTTTACAGTTTATTTGTACGTATTCAATAAACAATTTCCACTCTTTTATAAAAAGTACCTCTTGATTTCTTATTTTTCCAGTAAGTTTCGCCATTTCTGCACAGTCCATAAATTTTTGTATCCATTCTTCTTTTCCTGGAACTACTTCTTCTTTCCATTTCTGGGCAAATAACATTCTTGCCCTTGTAGTCACATACATGAATAAATTTCTGTACTGTTTAGGTAGCTCTACCTCTATAATTCCCAGAAGAAAAGCTTCTGGTGTTTAGTTTTGTTTTTTTCAAATGCTATTTTAAACATCTTTTTCAATTCATTATATATCATTTCCCAGTAAGCCTTAACCTTACTACAAGAGCACCACATATGATAAAATTAACCTTCTTTCTCTTTTCATTTCCAACACTTATTCGATTTTGATTTATACATTTTTGCCAGTTTACTTGATGTTAGATACCGAGTTCTGTATAAAAACTCACAAATTGATCTCTCGTTTCTTTAGGGTTTTCCACAACTCTGCCTCCTATGTTAATTTTATTTATACAGGATTTTTCTTGTCTTTTCTTTATTTGCCATGCTAATAATTTCCTTGGTTTGTTAGCCTGTTTGAATTGTGGGGGGTTTTTTTGTTTTAAATATTTTATTTTCCACTCTATTTCTTGATTTATTATCATTCTGAACAACTGCTATCAATAGGGACATGTTGGGAAGCTTTGTAGCTTTTATCCAGGGGAACAGCATGAGAAAACTCTACTAAACCCCTTCCTATGTCTGCTAAAAGATGTTAGGGCTTGGGTTTCAATAAAATGAGGGTCTAGGCAAGAGATAAAAGAATTCTGCCAGCATGTTGATACAATCATTGTCAGAAACAGCATATTCCTCTGAGTCCAATTTCTGAACAGCCTTCTCTTGTGCTGGATGTTTTACTTTAATGCATCCCTTGCCGTTGGAAATGACAGCCTCCCTGCATTTATTTAAGTTCTCTCTCCCACTCCTTGCAACTTGCACTGCAAAGCAAGAAAATGGAAGCTGCTGAAAGCAAATCCATGCTTTGCAGAAACAGGTAGGCTGGTGTCATTGCAGCCAAAACATTTGTGCGGAAAATGGTGTGATTTTATTAATTATTTAGCTTCAATGAATGGCTTAATAACGGAATATCCAATTTGCACTGAACTATCCGGTGCAGAAGGGACGTGGGTGGCGCTGTGGGTTAAACCACAGAGCCTAGGACTTGCTGATCTTGAGGTTGGCGGTTCGAATCCCCGTGATGGGGTGAGCTCCCATTGCTTGGTCCCTGCTCCTGCCAACCTCCTGTTCAAAAGCAAGTCAAAGTGCATGTAGATAAATAGGTACCACTTTGGCGGGAAGGTAAACGGCGTTTCCGTGTGCTGCTCTGGTTCACCAGAAGCGGCTTAGTCATGCTGGCCACATGACCTGGAAGCTGTCTGCGGACAAACGCCGGCTCCCTGGGCCTATAGAGCGAGATGAGCGCGCAACCCCAGAGTTGGCCACGACTGGACCTAATGGTCAGGGATCCCTTTACCTTTACCTTTATCCTGTGCAGAATCATCCTGAATATCCATCTCAGAACAGATGTGCATTGGGGCCATGTCTCTCTATTGCTGCAAATCCCTCCTTGAAATCTTCCTTTTCCATGAAGCCTTTGGCATAACTATTCCTAGTTCAAACAAAAACTGCATCACATGTGATTGCATTTGCTCATATCCAGATGCCTATGAATAGCTCACAAGTGGGACATGAACACAACAGCACTCCCCGGCAACTGCTATTTGGAGACAAACTGCCTGTGATACTGGACGAAATACAGTCATCACAACCATCAATAGCCTTCACCTCCATGAATTTGTCTGATCCCCTTTTAGAGCCATCCATGTTGTGGCAGTGAATTCCATATTTTCATGGGACACTAGACACAATTATTGCAGTGTTGTGGGCATCAAGGAGTTACCAATCTGTGCTAAGTGGAAATGCTGACTCAATATCATGTGATGAGTCAGCATCACAAGAGTGGAGAGCTGCCTCATTGGTCTATAGCCAGCTAGTATAAAGAGGTATGGTTGACTTTCCCACACCGGCTTTTCTCCTGTATGTAATCCCACCTGTGTATGCTGGTTCCAGCCCCTCCAAGTGCCCCTATTTTTTAGGGACAGTCCCAGATTTACAAAAGCTATCCCGGTTTCTGATTTAACACCAGAAGGTCCCACTTTTCCTTAGGGTGTCTCTATTTTCTTTCTTTTTTTTCTTTTTAGATGATCTTTATTGAATTTTTAGTTACATACTATACATACACATACATTATGCTTCACATTTGTTTTTGCTCTCCCAAGCTGACTTCCTTCCTTCCTTCCTCCTTCCGGCTTTTTTGCGTCATCTTTAACTTTTCGCATTGTCAGGGTGTCTCTATTTTCATTGGGAAAATGTTGGAGGGTTCAGAATGCTGTTACGCTCACGTCCATCTTTCAGGTTTCTCACAGGCATCTGTGGGAACGAGATGCTGGAGTGCAGGGCCATTGGTGCAGCCCAGCCGCCTTGTCTTATGTTCTTATGATCTTAACTGGACCCTCTGGGATCTAACTACAAAACTAACTACTCCATCTCTGTACCCTCTCTTTATCCTGATTATCCCCCACAATCTTCCCACAGAGCCAACCCTTCTGTATTTGTTTTGTTTGCCCGGACTCTTAAACAATTCGTCATGTGGCAGATTCGAGACATGAAGCACAGTTAGCATTTGAGGGCTCGGAAATGCCCTGAGAGTGAGTCACAATCTCGGAAAAGTCACTGCAGTATGAAAAACCCATGGAACTCATCACTGTGAAAGCACGAGTTGAGATATCTGTAATTTGCACTCTCTGTAATCTGGCTGTTTATTGTTCATTATTTCTGAATGCTGTAACATTTTTTAAACTGAAAAACAACATTTAAATGGATGGCTTAGCAAGATCAAATATATCCATGCAATGGGGTTGAGAAGGGAAAAGTCACCTTAAGGTTGTAACAAGACTACCGTCTCTGACTGGAATGCAGGCTTGGATGAGAATTGGAACTGCTTACTCATGCTGCGCTGCCCCTGGGAATCATGCAAGTCTTTTGTTGTGATCACATGCTCCCGATCGCCATGGTAGGCTACTTTTATCAGAGTCGCTGGGGAAATAAAAGGACTGAGCTCTTAATGCCGAGCTTATGGTATCAAATGGAGTCATTTCAGCTCCTGCACTCGAGTGAACTTGTGCAAGCTGTTCTCACAGCTTGTTCAAATACCTTTGACACATGTCCCTAAATGCTTCCCTATAGTACGTAGCCATTTCCCGTTAGAGCATACTTAACTTTTGTGGAGCACAGGCAAACAAGGAACGCTGTTTGCGATCTGCAAGTTCAGCGTTTGTTGATTTGGAAAGGTATTTTCTCTTCCAGTTTTATTTATCGTTCGACTGGGAACGCAGGGGAGGTGAAGAATAACTCAGAAATCAAATGCAATTGTCACTGTGATCTCTTTTCCAAAACCTCTGCAAATTCCACTTACTTCGGTTTCCTGTGATGCCATTCACCTGCTCAATGCTTGACGGGGACTCAACTGCAGGGTCTTAACCCCACCTCAAGCATGTCACTGTCCCTTTCCCTTGGGATAGTCACACTTAAGATTAAAGAGAGACACAGTGGCTGTCTTCAGCTATTCTGTCATACATATTCTGTGGTTGTTCCAGATGGCAGGACTGGAACTGATGGGTGGGTATTGGAAGGATTTGTTTTCAGCTGAACGTTGGGATAAACTTCCTTATACTAAAAGCTGTTCAACAGTGGAACAGACTTTCTCCAGAGGTGCCCTCCCTATAGGACCAAGCCCCTCTTGACCCCCTCAATATTTGTAGGCAGGGGTCCAATACTGCCCAGTGCTGAGGGGGCATAGTGTGGGAATGTTTAGGGAGGCAGGAGAGGATATATTGTTTATCAATATCCTTCCTAACTTGCGCTAGCAAGCTCTATAACTTATCAGAGTTTTAACATTCCCCTTTAAATGCACAGTGGGTAGCTGGTTGCAAGCTTGTTTAAACTTCTCAATATAGATTCCTGGTAAGAGCCCTTATTTCCCTCTTAAAAGAATGAACACGCCACTATCTTATTTAAGATATATAAAAGTAGTTTACTCACATCATCAGTTCACAGATGGATCCCTGAAGGCAGACTTAGTTACAAATATACAGTATACATGTGAGTCTATCCGATATGGAGATAGTCTCTTTGTCCTCTGTTGGCCAACAGAACATCTCTAGCTAAAAAGCTGCTGGTCCAACAACAAAGTGAAAAGAGAGAGATGTGGCTGCATGTCTTGTGCTTTTGTTACCTGCACAGGTAAGGTCATGCCCACTTGTATTCACATGGAAGAGGAAGTACGTCCCAGCCCAGGAGGAAGCAGGAAGTTTTCGACTGGCTGGTCCAAACATCCCCTTGCATGTCCACTCTAGGAAAACAAGGAATGCTGCACTTGACTGCTACTTATGTATCACATCCTGCACAGAGGAGGCCTCTTCCTGATGATGCACACCTCCTCCCAGTGCATGTGCCCCACCTCGCCATTAACCCCTGCTTACAAATGCGGCCCAGACTGCCTCAAACCACAGAGACGCTGACCAAAAGTCCAGAAGCAGCATTATTATCAATTTACGATGGGGTGGAAGGTTCCCAAAGACTTTATTCCGAAAACCACTACACAACTTAAACACAGATCAGATTCCACAATTCAGAAACTCTTAAGTTATACGGCTAGACACAAGCTAAGAAGTTGTATCAATACCTGGAACACCCTTTGTCCTCCTTTAGAAGAGTGTGGGGGGCAGGCCTAATCATTTGTACGTTTTGGGTCCTGAGCAATGGGATTGGGCAAGCACATGGGCACTCCTGTGAGCAGGATGGGTCTATGTCAGGGACTGGCCAGAAGAGGCATGGTGGAGACCACCTCCCCAGCCTGACCCTTCCAGAGAAGAAGGAAACAGTTCAGAATTACAACAGGGATTTGAAGGAGGTCACAGCTCAGAGGCAGATGAGGGGAAAAGCTGGGAAATAGGAGGAGGAGGAAGAAGAAGCACCAGAGGAGAGAGAGCTGATGGACTCAGTGTCTTTAGAAAGCATTCCAGATCCCCCTTCTCCCAGAACCCGGCAGGCATTGAAAGCAGGAGAGCAAAGAGCTCAAAGGCAAAAGGCCCTTCCCAGCACCCGTAACTATGACTCATGAGGAAGTAGGAGAGTCAGAAGGGGTGGGGTTTCACTTGGAGCAGCACCATTAATCCAAGAGGCTGCATTTCTAAGCCTCTCTCTGTGAATATTGAATAAACAGCATTGGTAAGAACTTTCCTTGTCTTATCCATTCCTGGTGACTTACCGTGGGAGGCTGGATCCTCTGACGCCTGACAGTCTTTTTGCATTGGCGCATCCACTGACAGATCTCACTCAGTTCAGGCGATGGGTGTACTTGTGGTTCTTTATCAATGAAATACCTGCTCCAAATTATCGCACTGAAGCGGGAACTTCATGTCAAAGACAGCACACCGGGGAGGGGCTGTTCTTTCTCCAACTCTCTCCAAAGAAAGCTGCGTGCATCAGTCCAATTAAAGTAAAACATAACGAGTGAGTTTGTAAAAAAGTAGGGTTGTCATATTCAAAAAAGTGAAATTCTGGACAGAAAAGTTGTTGCGCTTTTTTGTGGGGGGGGGTTGCAGAGTTGTTGAGGGCAAAAAAAGGAAAAGGTTTTAGCTATTTTAAAGGAAATTTGCCAAAATCTGCACTTCTGACATGGGTTGCCATACATCTGAATTTTCCTGGATATTCACATGATTTCTGCCCAGATGCTGTTTACGAGGGCCAAATGCCAGCTATGTCCAGGAAATTCTGGACGTATGGTGTTAAGTTGTGGGTGAACATGTCAGGCGACACAGCGATTCTTCAAACAGCTCTTGTTTATTCACAGGCCAGAACAGAACTGAACTGAAGGGTTCAGCCAGCCTGCTTATAGAGAGCTCCACTAGAACGCAACAGTAATCATTTTCTGTAACTATCCAATCACTGAATGTCACTTTCGATCCCTTATTTGCATATGTGGACCTGAACTACAGTGGTGCCCCGCAAGACGAATGCCTCGCAAGACGAAAAACTCGCTAGACGAAAGAGTTTTCCGTTTTTTGAGTCGTTCCGCAAGACGAATTTCCCTATGGGCTTGCTTCGCAAGACGAAACGTCTTGCGAGTTCTTGCGAGTTTGTTTCCTTTTTCTTAAAGCTGCTAAGCCGCTAAGCCGTTAATAGCCGCTAAGCCGCTAAGCCGCTAATAACCGTGCTTCGCAAGACAAAAAAACCGCAAGATGAAGAGACTCGCGGAACGGATTAATTTCGTCTTGCGAGGCACCACTGTATCTACAGTATCCCCCTGCTGGCCCAGGGTGAGAACTTCAGTACATAACATATGGCAGCCCTAGAAAGGATACAGAAAGTTTGCTCTGCATTGATATGGTTAACTAAATGAAATCCAGGTGAACCACTTGCGGTTACAGAGCTATGTTTGATTCCCTCTCCTACACACACACACACACACACACACACACACAGACACACACTTTTCATGTCCCATTTTCTATTGACCAGTAATATGACAGTTTGGATTTATCAGAGGCACTCTGTGCTGAACAGCTTGGAGTACGACATGTCACTGTGTCTTAGAACTCTGAAAAGAAAATGTCTGTAATAGAGTAGAGCAGTTCTCCCCCCCCCCAGGGCATCGTGACCATAATACTAGTAGATCAGACTGTGAGATCTTTTCTTATGAACTCGGTTTAATCACAAGAACCATCCTTCTTAATTATTTAGGAGTAAAAATGACAGGCTGTGCTAGTGTTGTGTACACAGCCTGAAAACAGAATACAGTATGTTAGTATTACACAGGCAGTACTTGAATTAGCTGTTCTGGAATTTTAGGTAATTATTTCCTTTGGCCAGGAGAGATAAAGACCAGCATCTGGGACAACAAACCACACATGAGAACAAACACTTTAAAAGGACACAATTTAATTATACACTCCCAAAACCTTCCCAACACAATTAACTTGACTTTTATTATTGAAAATGAAACTGGGATGGTTTGGAATTGAGTCTCCTAAAATCGAGAGCTTAAAGATGCCTTCTTTTAGAAGCCAAAAGCTCTTGCTTTGGGGGGGGGGGTGAATCTTCATACATGTGCAACGATCTACCCGAGCAGTGTACTCAAAAATTTATTTGGATCACCATCAAATATGACATATGAGATGCCTTCCTCCCCCTCTCTCTCCTTCTTTCTCTGAATGGATCTCCAGTGACCATGTTTGGTTGCAACTAGGGAGGCCACCTATTCATCAGTGCTCCATGGAGAAAGAGAGAGGAAATACATTACCATGAAAATGTGTATGTGCATGTTCTATTTTATATGCATAGATGCACATCTGGAAATTATAATTTACAAAGCAATATAATACCCCTCACTGTAGAGGGGAAAACGGTGGCTAGATGACATGTGTTCCTCCACTGTGTGCTATCCAGGTACTGAACTCTTTCTTGATGGACAAGAAGAAGAAGAAGAAGAGTTTGGATTTGAGATCCCGCTTTATCACTACCCAAAGGAGTCTCAAAGCGGCTAACATTTTCCTTTCCCTTCCTCCCCCACAACAAACATTCTGTGAGGTGAGTGGGGCTGAGAGACTTCAGAGAAGTGTGACTAGCCCAAGGTCACCCAGCAGCTGCATGTGGAGGAGCGGGGAAGCGAACCCAGTTCACCAGATTACAAGTCTACTGCTCTTAACCACTACACCACACTGGCTTCCAATGCCCTTTCCTTTCCTTCTCATGGTTCTCTGTCTTCATACAGAACCTAGACCAGATAGTCCTTCAAGGAAACAGATATCTGTCCTCTGTATTGAAGGATGCACGACCACTCTGCTCCCTCCCTCCTCCCCTGTCCACAAACACACGCTTCTCTCATGCTATTGATCCAAAAAACATGACCTCAGGCAGAGAAAAAGAAGCAGTCCCACTCCAGCATTATCCTTGATGTCAGGGACTGGACAGAGGAGGAATGGTGGAGACCATTTCCCCATCCTCCTGAACCTTCCAGAGAAGAGGAGGACAGTGTAGATTTACAGCACTGGTTTGAGGAAGGTCACGGCTCAGAGGCAGATGAAGAGCAGAGTTGGGCAATAATGGGAAGCAGAGCTGGAGCAGCTGGCTGACACGTTATCACTAGAAAGCATTTCAGACCCCCGTCCCTTCTCTCAGAACCCCAATGAGCATTGAAAGTGGGAAAGCAAAGGGCTAGTAGGCAGATGGCCTTAGGCGGCCACCGTAGGTAGGGTGGTGCTGTTGACGATTGAGGAGGGAAGGGGGCAGAGTTTACTCAGAACGACGTCATTACTCCAAGCAGCTGCATTCCTAAGTCTCTCTCTGTGAATATTGAATAAAATACATTGGTAAGAGCTTCCTTGTCTGTCTATTCCTGGCAGCCTACCGTGGGGGGCCATATTCCCTGACGCCTGACACTTGCATTCCTTGTGACACGTCCTTCTCACCTTCCCAGTCCAAAGGGGGCAGTGATAGTGTGGCATCTCAACTCTTAGCATATATATGTGTGTGTGTGTTTGTGTGTGTGTACACACACACGAAGTCTGACAACTGGGGAAGTCTGAAGTGTACCCTACCCTAAAGATGAGCCCTAAGACAAGTTTCAATATGGCAGCCCAGTTCCAGGGTTGAGACACGAACAAGGAGATGAGTTTCGTGAAAATGTCTTTTTAATGTTGGTACCAGAGAGCCAAAGCATGATATAAACTACAGTGGCACCTCGGGTTACAGACGCTTCAGGTTACAGACTCCGCTAACCCAGAAATAGTACCTCGGGTTAAGAACTTTGCTTCAGGATGAGAACAGAAATTGTGCGGCGGCAGCGCAGCAGCAGTGGGAGGCCCCATTAGCTAAAGTGGTACCTCAGGTAAAGAACAGTTTCAGGTTAAGAACGGACCTCCAGAACGAATTAAGTCCTTAACCCGAGGTACCACTGTATATAAATCTACCTCCAACCAAGCACTGCTTTGAAAAGTTCCCGGCATTATCTGATTGTCTCTCAGGCCTGTGTTGTTGAGAGCCTCCAATAGTAAACACCCTCTCCCCTGTTCCAAGATCTTCTGTTAGCAATTCGCCTTCAACTTGGGGGAAAGTGCACCATCTCTCTCAATTGACATTTATACATGCCCAGTCTGGTCACCCTCCTACACTGGCCTGAACGCATATTGCTCTTATGTCATCAGCTTGACTCAATCCATTTGACCAATCAATAATGATTCAGTTTGTGTTGACACCTTCAGGATTGTTTAAGCTCCAAAGCACCCTCAGAAGGCATGTGTGTGGTCATGATCTTGCCAAGGGCATGCAGGGGGAGCACTTATGCTTAAAATGCTTACCTTGGAGCACATTTTATCACTTTCAGCTGGAATGACAATTGTGTGTCAAGACCCTGAGACCTCCCCATTTGTTGAACAATAACACATGGACACAGTATTTTAGGTTAATGGGCAAATAAAGGCCACAGCTTTATTGGTTACAGAAAGTGAGTGGTATTGGCATAGGCATTGGAACTGAACCGACTACAGTGGTACCTCAGGTTAAGAACTTAATTCGTTCTGGAGGTCCGTTCTTAACCTGAAACTGTTCTTAACCTGAGGTACCACTTCAGCTAATGAGGCTTCCCACTGCTGCCACACAATTTCTGTTCTCATCCTGAAGCAAAGTTCTTAACCTGAGGTACTATTTTTGGGTTAGCGGAGTCTGTAACCTGAAGCGTCTGTAACCTGAAACTTCTGTAACCCGAGGTACCACTGTATATCTGACTCCTGCCCGCTGTGCTGGTAGTCTCATAAGGGTCAACCACCAGTAGGGGGAGCCCTGTTGATGTACATCAAGTAAGAGCTCCTTGAGGGTCCTTGATGGGGTCATGGCATGGCCCTCGCCCCTACCCAGGTTTCGGACAAGATCCACACCCATGGATCCCTTTAACGGAATACCCTTGAAGAGGAGGAGCAGGTGATGGCTGCAGCCTCCCTTCCCAAGAACCAGGTTTTACCAATGCCTAACTGCCAAACCTTATGAAAGTTGTGACGATTGCCATGAGGTAGGTGAAAACCAAATGGCTGGTGCCAATTTGCCAAGTGGAAATATTCCTACCAGGCGCCCTCAATGGACAACCACCCAAGGTCCATAGCAAGGCCAGGATATTGAACGCATGAAAAAGGGGTGGGAGGGTGGGAGATCCGTGGAAGCAGGAACAAGAAGGGAGATCTACTGGCCACACGCTTGTTTAAATACACTAAGCCATGCCCCCCAGCCAACCGGATTGGTTTGCCAGGGGGCGTGACATGGCCAGGGCTCCCCTCATGACATGGGGGCTTAGCCATGACCCCGCTGTGTATGGGGAGACCACGTGGCCTGCCCACAACACACCCCACAAGGAAGTGGAGCGGCCTTGTGGCCATTATTGGAATGGGGCAGTTTGACCTGAGTGGGCTGGGAATTGCTGGTTTTAAGACTGGATTACTGCAGTGCACTCTGTGTGGGGCTTCCCTTACACTGGTCTGGAAACCAAGTACTTTATTAAGTTTTATTATGTTTTTATATGTGTTGGAAGTTGCCCAGAGTTTCTGGGGCATAAATGGTGAGTTGTTGTTGTTGTTGTTAAACTGTAGGTAGGGCAGAATGCTATGGCACAATTGCTGACAGGAGTCTATCAGCGTATGACAGCCCTGTTCAGAGATCTGCATTTGTCATCAGAGCAAATTCAATGTATTACTGTTAGTATTTAAAGCCTTTAATATCTTGGGACTAGTTAACTTTAAAGATAGTCTTACTCCATATATGCCCACTTGACCATTTTGATCTCAAACTTTACAACTTCATTTTGTACCTGTGAGAAAGTAATCTTTTTAGTCTAGCATCATTTATTCTCTGGAAGTCCCTGGTCGTTTAATATTAGGCTCGCACCTTCATTGCGTTGTTCCATAAATTTCAATAAACTGTAACCTTAAAGAAACCATTAAACCAATATTGCTTTTGTACTAGTCTGTATACCAGAATTCAAGGGTCTAGTGAGCTTTCCTGCCTTTTAATGCCTGTGACTTGGATGTTCATCAGCTACTGGAAGCCATTTATAGCCTTGTAAACGTGGAGGCAATTATATTATGGCCATTATATCAATTGTCACATAAAAAGGGTTCTCTTCTTCTTCTTCCCCCTTTCTTTGCTTCTTTCTTGGGATATTCTTATTTGAAGTTTCTCATGCCAAATGTGTGAATTTAATTAAAGAGAGAGGAGGAAATACCCGTCACATTAATTGAGAAAACCGTGTACGCTTCAGTCACAGAGCTGCAGTGTCATTGTCAGCTGAAAAAGTCACTAACTCCATCAAATACAACAAAATGCAAGAACTTTGCCTCCTCAATATTCATCAACACCCAGAGTCTAATGATCTGACAGACTGACATGCTAGTCCCCCATACAATAGTGTCTTATTGCAGACAACATAGATTTCAGTCCTGAATGATAAATTGAACTGGAAAGACAAATAGTAGCTCAGAAGCAGATTAGGCTCCTTCCCAAAGTTGTGGATACAAGTCAAAACTAGTGGCCTGTGCACACTCCTAATATTTATAATATTTGTGTGTACAAATTGAAGTTGAATGGTCGCCAAAAAAACTGAGGTCAGCTGAGGCCACTCAAACTAAGTTAGGTTAGGCAACAACCTAGTGAATCTGTAGTTGTTGTTGTTTTTTATTCCAGAAATGAGGTCCCTACGTTTTTGTATCCATGCACATGTCCTCAGAAACTTCTGTCCATGCCAAACCTCAATCTAAAGAACTTTTTCTTACATTGCTTTTTTGGAGTGTACTCCTCACGGGTTCAGAAAAAGAATAAAGTAATGACAAATGGGTACCCTTGTCACTTGCTTGGTAAATTGAGTTCCCTTCCGCGTTGTGAAAACAGAAAGAACACAGTGAGAATGGGAACATCAAGACCTGAAAAATCTGTCTTTGATCTCTTTCTTAAGAACTCACCAAGAGCACCATGACATTCTGTGAGGAGGGTGGAAGTTAAAAGAAAATAACCCCCTCCATCCATGCCACAATTCTGTAGGATGATACTTTTTCTTTATTTCTTCAAACAGTTGAGGGGAAAACATTTAAAGTCACAGGCTTTCTTCCTTTCTTCCCCTTTGCTTGATCCATAATAATCAGAATTTGTATTTCTACCCTCGGTTAATTTGGTTTCCCTGGGTTAACGAAGTTTTGCTCAAAGTAGACTCATTGAAATTAATGTGCATGACTAACTTATGTGCATGACTAACATCAGGGAAAAGACCCTGATGTTGGGAAAGATGGAGGGCACAAGGAGAAGGGGACGACAGAGGGCGAGATGGTTGGATAGTGTTCTCGAAGCTACCAGCATGAGTTTGACCAAACTGTGGGAGGCAGTGGAAGACAGGAGTGCCTAGCGTGCTCTGGTCCATGGGGTCACGAAGAGTCGGACACGACTAAACGACTAAACAACAGCTTCATTAATTTCAATAGGTCTACTCTGAGTAAAACTTTGTTCAACAGCACTCAATATGTTTTTATTCATTGTACAGCACCTTCAACACTCTCTTGGACTGGGGTTGTCTATGTTCCAGTCCATATTCAGATATGAAGCTCACTTCTGAGTAGGTCCCTATGTTTCTTCTTGCCCCTGGAGTCTTTATAGCTTACTTATCCATTCCCCTTAGGGACCAGGATGCATTTTTTTCTGTGGTGGTTTCATCTGAGATCAAGTAGCCCCTAGAAGTTACTTCTCTAACTACTACAACACAATAAATCCAGGTGTATTTTAACAAATCCCTCTCCCTCTCTCCAAAGGCAGATGTGAAAACCTAGCGAAGAGGTTTAGACATGCTTCCTGCTGCACCATAAGCACCAGACATCTTAATGGGGTTTACTCCCAGGTAAGTGAGCACAGGATGGCAACCTAGGCTTTGCTTTAGGGTTGGCACGGGGGGTGGCAAACAGCTGTACAGTAGACAGAAATTCAACAGTTTAAGCCTTTCCTAGTACAGTGGTACCTCGGGTTACAGAAGCTTCAGGTTACAGACTCCGCTAACCCAGAAATAGTACTTCGGGTTAAGAACTTTGCTTCAGGATGAGAACAGAAATTGTGTGGCAGCGGCGGGAGGCCCCATTAGCTAAAGTGGTACCTCAGGTTAAGAACAGTTTCAGGTTAAGAATGGACCTCCGGAACGAATTAAGTCCTTAACCCGAGGTACCACTGTATTGAAGTACAATTGTGAGGAGAAAATCACCAGGACTACTCTCTAATTTTGTGTTATCCCATTCCCCCAACAACAGTCATTTTGTGTTATGTCAAGCCCCCCCATGGCAGCCATTTTGTAGGGTCCACAGCACTCTCTCAAAATTCATAACGTGCCTACTGGCCTCAGCCTAACCTACATCACAGGGTTGTGGTGCGGATTAAATGGGGAGGGGGGGGGACCATGCACCCCACTGTGAGCTTATCGGAGAAATACTTGGTCGATAAATGCAATAAACAAACAAATAGGTCAGCAACCTCTGCTCTAGGAGCCTGCTTAGTGCTCTCTGAGTGTTGTTGAATTCCAAAACATGTGAACCATAGGTGCCAACTTCCTGGGGCCCTGGGTGCCCAAGCACCCACAAAATTCCCCATGAAGGGGCCAGGCACCTGGAAATTTTGGTTTCAGGGCCATGCACGCTGGATGGCACCCACAGCTGTGGACACCCACAGTCACGGGGCCAAATTGGCACTTCTGGCCATGAACCCTGACTATTGGCTATGCTGGCTAAGGCTGATGAAAGTCTGAGTTCAACAACATCCAGTTACCCAGCACTGTATTGGCTGCCCTCTAGGCAAATGGATGGCAGCCTGCCAGAGAGTCCATTGAGATGGCTAAGAAACCACAGAGATGTCTCTGATCCGTAGAGCAATGACTAACTGATTTATACATTTTCATATCTTGCCAGCTCTGAAGAATGGAGCAGAATCAGGCATAAGGGGAGATCGTGCAACACGAATGTGCCTGATGGAGCTGGGAAACAATGCCTGAGGGCCTAAAATTAGATACAGCATTGTCTTTTCAGCTGCTTAAAATCCAGGAAAAAAGGGGTGGTTGCAAGCATGAGTCAGTCACAAGAAATATAGAAGTGCTATTTTTCCGATAAACTTCTCTAGCCTATTTAGGTGTCGGGAAATGCTTTGAAAACCTGTCTGACCATTTCCCTCTCCTGCTCCTCTCCTGGAAATATATTATTTTTGATCCCTTCCGTTGTCCTAATTTGAATGTCATCTGTACTCTGCAAGAAAGGGAAGACTTCTTCCAGATACTGCTGTTACAATGGAAGTGTTGCTGGAACATGCTGGAACCAGGCAACATAGACCTCACAAGCACTCCCATTGTGTGAGGCTCAGAATTGTCCTGCCTTCAGAAGGGGATGTCAAAGAGCTGAGAATGTCAGCATAGGGAAGCTGACTATGTTTTTGACATATCATGTGTGATTCAGAAGCTTATCTAAAAACTTCACCTAAGTGTTTCTTATTGCACTTTTCCTAAACAAAGCAAAGTAATGGTTGAATAAGATCTGTGGAAATTCAGCATACCTGCATGAGTTTAGAGTAGAGGAAAAGGCTAAAGGAGAGTCGGATCGAGGAAAGGATGAGAAAGGATGGAGTATGGCTGCTTGATTTTAGCTGATGTTAGTACTTTCCTCTCAGCTTTTGACTATATTTTATGAAAAGTGATTTGTCTGTCCATCTGTTCGCCGTATGCTTGGATGCCTCTGGATATTGTTGCCCAATGCAGTGTGATGGTTGCTGAGGTAGAGAAGGCAGCTTTTATTTACATTTGGACACCATTTTGAATTACAATGGAGGACTGAAAAGTTCCAAACTGCATCAATTTGGACGCTTCTGAATATACAGTCACTCTGTTTGGCATGATGGTGCCTGAGATGGGTGAGTAGGTTTTTGTCTGTGTTTGGATACAACACGTTGAACCCAGATGACACACTGAATTGTTCCAAACTGCATTGATTTGGATGGTTTTGAAGATTTGACCCAATTTGGTGTGATTTCACCCAAGTAGGTATGGTAGCTCCCAAGGCTTAGGAGTAGGTTTTGGCCTACATTTCAAAATGGGGGACACAATTTTGAATCAAGATGGTGGACAAACGTCATAATTTTAAAAAGGTGGTGGGCAATTATGCCCTAAGCTTCATATTATTCCTGGAGGTATGTATCAGGCCAGTTTGTATCAAAACTCACAGAAAATGAATGTCAGACAAATCCCTAGTTGGAATTTTTCAATGTAAGCCTGAAGTTCATAGATTGGTTGCCTAGCGGCTAAGCTAAAATATGCCTCAAATGCATGTAGACATTGAATGTGTCTTGGTTTTACTTTAAAGATAATAAGGGATTGCTGACCAGCGCATGGAAACGCCGTTTACCTTCCCGCCGGAGCGGTACCTATTTATCTACTTGCACTTTGATGTGCTTTCGAACTGCTAGGTTGGCTGGAACTGGGACCAAGCAATGGGAGCTCACCCCGTCGCAGGGATGTGAACCTCTGACCTTCTGATCAGCAAGCCCAAGGTTCAGTGTCAGGGAGGGACGCACTGACACCTAGATAGCAGCAAAAGAAAGAAAGAAAGAAAGAAAGAAAGAAAGAAAGAAAGAAAGAAAGAAATCACTGGCTTTGAACAGCCTAGTGAGACTGACTGGAGTAACATCTCAAACAACGAAATGAAATGCAGGGCCAGGTCAGAGATCGCAGGAGGCAAAAAGAACAGCAGGCCGGCAAGTATTGACTGTGACATGTTCAATAATGCTGATTGACCCCCCACTGTCGGAGACAGTATGCCTACTTTGGGGAATTGCAGGTGCGAAGAGCATTGCTGCGATCAGGTTCTGTTTGCAAGTGTCCCAGAGGCATCTGCCCAGCTACTGTGGGAACCAAATGGTACTGAAAGCATTCACAGGGCGAAAGCTTTAACCGCCCACCGACGAAGAACAATTCCTCGCCCATTAGCTTTGCAATATAAAATTTAAAAAGCGTCCCCAATTTGTTATTCCAATATTGAGTTAATTGCAAAGAGTCATTAGCAGCCATCATATTTGAGCTAAGGAGTAATGAAGGCAATTACCACAAAGGAGAGCTACATCGTTGGCTTTTTTATATATATAGTTGCATCTGCTGACTGCTGCAGTTGAGGATGGTTCTGTCTTGCAAACCTGCTTCTTTATTAGAGGAGCAAATTAGTTTGGACTCATATTGAACAATCCTCGATTGACTCTGCAGGTGCCTTTGCCAATGATCTGACTGCAAGTGCAGCAATCTAGTCTGCTTCCACGCACAGGTCAGAAACACCGCCTTTACACAATTTCATACTAAACAGCCCCAAGTAACCAGGCATGACATATGTTACTGACAGTCCCCATCTACCTCGGCCCAGTATACCTGAAGGAGCGTCTCCACCCCCGTCATTCTGCACGGACCCTGAGGTCCAGCTCTGAGGGCCTTCTGGCAGTTCCCTCACTGCGAGAAGCAAAGCTACAGGGAACCAGGCAGAGGGCCTTCCCGGTAGTGGCGCCTGCCCTGTGGAACACCCTCCCATCAGATGTCAAAGAGATAAACAACTACCTGACATTTAGAAGACATCTGAAGACAGCCCTGTTCAGGGAAGCTTTTAATGTGTGACATTTTAATGTATTTTTAATCTTTGTTGGAAGCTGCCCAGAGTGGCTGGGGAAACCCAGCCAGATGGGCGGGGTACAAATAATAAATTATTATTATTATTATTATTATTATTATTATTATTATTATACCTGATTTCATTACAAAGTGGAGGTGGGGAGAAAGAATGTAGGAAGGACCATTTGATATGCCTTTGTGGCTTCAATAGCATGGAAAGCTAAACTCTGATGAATCATGGAATTTTCTTTCTCAATCTGTCCATCCATCCATTCAACCAAGTGAACCATGTATTGCATACAGGCAGCCCATGGTTTTAAGCCTGGTCAATATGTGATTTACAGATGGTATTTAACTCTGAGTAGGCTTGCTAAGATGTATACGACTGAATCAGATAAGTGCTGGATATGAAAACCGGTGGAGGGAACGCTCTTTCATATGTGGTGGACTTGTAGAAGGGTAAAAGTGTATTGGGAAATGATCCATAATAAACTGAAAAAAATGTTTTAAAGTACTTCTCTCCCCCCCCCCAACCATAATCCTTTTTGTTGGGGATAATTCAGAATGAAATTCCCAGGTGTTGGGAAAGATTGAGGACACAAGGAGAAGGGGATGACAGAGGACGAGATGGTTGGACAGTGTTCTTGAAGCTACCAACATGAGTTTGACCAAACTGCGGGAGGCAGTGGAAGACAGGAGTGCCTGGCGTGCTCTGGTCCATGGGGTCACAAAGAGTTGGACACGACTAAACAACTAAACAACAATGTATGCCACTACTGTGGTCCGTGTTTCGTTAGCCCAAAAATGGAAAACGAGTGAGGTCCCAACCAAAGAAGAATGGCAACTTAACTTGACAGAATATGCACAACTTGCAGATATTTATTTATTTTTAAATTTCTATACCGCTTTATATTTTTAATAAAAATCTCAAAGCTGTTCACAGCATATTAAATCGACAAATCAATAAAACAATAGCCCGGCAATGTTCCTCCGGCCTCATAAGGAGCCTCTTTTGTACGACTGGGGGAATCTGGGCCCTGCCCCCTAGGCCAGGTGGAAAGGGCCTTGTGGGGAGCAGCCATCACATTAACATATAGAATAAGAGAACAAGAACATACATTTAGAGAAGATTGGAACATGTTTCTTGAATATATGGGAAATAACTGTGTATAGCTGAAAACACTGGCAGCATTAAGATAAATAAGTCTTGATGGATGTAGTAATGGAATACCAAATGGTACAGTTTTTGTAAAATATTCAGGAATTTATATGTAAAATAAACCATGGAAAGAGAAGAAGGGAAGTCATTGATATTTTAAGGATGTAAAAATGAGTACTTTAAATTGTAAAACAGAAAATTTAATGACAATTTTATATAGATAGATGATAGATAGATGATAGATAGATAGATAGATAGATAGATAGATAGATAGATAGATGATAGATAGATAGATAGATAGATAGATAGATAGATAGATAGATAGCATGGTCAATATGTGTGTATAGACCCATCACACCAAACCCATAAATTACCTGTAAGCATCATATAGATACATGGGTAGGCAAACTGAGGCCCAGGGGCCGGATCCAGTCCAATCGCCTTCTAAATCCAGCCTGCGGACGGTCTGGGAATCAATATGCTTTTACATGAGTAGAATGTGTGCTTTTATTTAAAATGCATCTCTGGGTTATTTGTGGGGCATAGAAATTTGTTCATTCCCCCCCCCCCCCAAAAAAAAATATAGTCCAGCCCCGCACAAGAGCTGAGGGACAATGGACCGGCCCCCTGCTGAAAAAGTTTGCTGACCCCTGTTAGATGTCATTGAAATGTCACTAAAAGGGCAGAACAGGCGTGGGGTGCATGTGCAAAATGAAAGGCAAGCTTTCTCAATGGGTTTCAATAATGCACAATTTCACCTATGCATGCAGTACCTTGCCACGTGAGGGAAATCACTCGATTTTAGCAAATAAGTATTGCAACAAATATAGGGACGCAGGTGGCGCTGTGGGTTAAAGCACAGAGCCTAGGACTTGCCGATCAGAAGGTCAGCAGTTTGAATCCCTGCGGCGGGGTGAGCTCCCTTTGCTCGGTCCCTGCTCCTGCCAACCTAGCAGTTCGAAAGCATGTCAAAGTGCAAGTTGATAAATAGGTACCGCTCCAGCGGAAAGGTAAACGGCGTTTCCGTGTGCTGCTCTGGTTCACCAGAAGCGGCTTAGTCATGCTGGCCACATGACCCGGAAGCTGTACGCCGGCTCCCTCGGCCAATAAAGCGAGATCAGCGCTGCAACCCCAGAGTCGGTCACGACTGGACCTAATGGTCAGGGCTCCCTTTACCTTTACCTTATTGCAACAAAACCATGGATATGTTCTCTGGGTACTGATGAACTGTTCCACACAGATCCTTTGCAACACCATGCAAAATCCTCTCAAAGCAACAGCCATTACCTTTGAGCCCCAATTGGAAAATAAAACAATAGAGGAGATAGGTAATGAAACTGGGGAAAACATTTGTTGGCACAATACAATGACTACCCTTTCCCCCCAAACCCCACCACCTCCATTAATGTTTCTGTGGTACAAGCTAAAATGCCCAAATTGCAATTATCAGCTATTAAACATGGGGGTGGGCTAATCTTCTGCATTATGAACAATAAAAGTTTCCCATTTGGTATCACAGGGGGGTGAACTTGTGATATTTCAGTGGCAATATTACAGACATAAAGAGCAAGTTTTCTTGCAGGTATTTCACAATGACAGACAAATAGTCAACAAACTGTTATTTCCAAAGATGTTTCAATGTCACCTTATCCTGGATTTCTGTTATAAATGCCCTGGGACCTCATAATTAGGCTTTATGTTCTGCTTCCAAGCATGTGAAACACATAGTTCCATTAAGCTGGCACCTCTTCCTTTAATTTCTCGAAGAGTAGTTTGTTTTTTCCCCTCCACAGTCTTCAAGATTTTATGGCTCTTATGACTCACTGGCTAAAACAGGCACGATCTTTCACACTCGGTGCCATGCTAATTTAAAACACTGTTTTGATTCTCTGAA
Organism: Podarcis pityusensis; assembly: GCF_964106645.2. NCBI lineage: Eukaryota > Metazoa > Chordata > Lepidosauria > Squamata > Lacertidae > Podarcis > Podarcis pityusensis. Next base: position 62,816,030 of record NC_138035.1, read on the forward strand.
AAGAAATCATGTAACAGTGGTGCAAGAAAATGGCAGAGGTGTGAATTGGCCATTGTACATAATTTAGCAGAGGTGTGAATTGACCATTTCAGGTTGGGCTTTCCTGCAGCAATATCCAGCTGACAGCTCTTGGCAGATGCACGGCACAGAAACTTACCCATCAGTTGCAATTCTTTATACATGTGGCACAGTGGCTTCCCAATTTCTTACGAAGGAGGTTACAGGAGTGCAAGTTTATCCTTGATTTGGAAGAAACCTCTCTTTGTTTCCCTGTGTCCTCAGGGGTTCCTCACAGGCTACCATTTTGTTGACTGTTGTCATAAGGCAGGATTAGCCACTCCAGCTCCCATAATCCCATGATCTGGCAAGGATCATGTTGACACAAACATGTCCTCAGGCAATGGAAAACTTTCATACGGCCACTTCCCACGTGGATGTTCATTCCTTTTAAAAAATATTTTATTAATTTTCCAAAAATAAAACAGCAGCAATACAAATTCAAAACCAAACAAAAGAAATTGACTTCCCCCTAATTCCTTCCTTGGTTCCATTATTTATCAGCATACCACATGTCCATTGTAAATTTAAAAACCATTAAAATTACTTATTGTCCAGTCATAATGTCTTTACAAGTATTCTTAAAATCCTGCTAATGTGTTAACCTGTGTACATTGCTTCTGTATATATGTAATAAAGTCCTTCCAATCTTTTTTAAATTCATTGTCATCTCTTCCTCTTAGTTTCAATGTCAATTTTGCCATTTCAGCATATTCCATTAATTTAACTTGCCAATCTTCTTTGGCTAGGACACCTTCTTCTTTCCATTTTTTATTAAATAAATTTTTATTATTTTCCTTTAAACAGCTTTCAACAATACATTGATCAACATAAAACCCCTTTTTGCTCTTCCGAGCTTACGACTTCCCTCCTTCAACCAGTATCCCATATCAAATCGAATTGCACAATCTAACTCTTTACTATATGTCTACATTGTAGGATTTACTTCAATCCTGCTAGTGTCTTCAGATTTTTACAATTATCTCTTCTTTCCAATGTTGTGCTAGTAGTATTCGTGTGGCTGTAGTTGCATACATAAATAAGTTATTTTGTAATCTTGGTAAGTCCACTCCTGTAATACCTAGCTTCTGGTTTTTTATCAAATGTTTTTTCAACATCTTCTTCATTTCATTATGAATCATTTCCCAATAATTCTTTGCAATTTTACCATTCCACCACATGCGAAAAAAATGTCCCTTCTGTTGTTTTACATTTCCAACACTTGCTTTCTTTAATTTTGTACATTTTTGCTAATTTGACTGGAGCTGGATACCATCTATACATCATTTTCATATAATTTTCTTTAATCGCCACACATGCTGTAAATTTTATCTCACTCTTCAAATGGATGAATGTTTGTTTCCAGATAATTGCAACCAAAGCCCTATTCACACATTTTGTTGTTGTTGTTTAGTCGTTTAGTCGTGTCTGACTCTTCGTGACCCCATGGACCAGAGCACGCCAGGCACTTCTGTCCTCCACTGCCTCCCACAGTTTGATCAAACTCATGCTGGTAGCTTCGAGAACACTGTCCAACCACCTTGTCCTCTGTCGTCCCCCTCTCCTTGTGCCCTCCATCTTTCCCAACATCAGGGTCTTTTCCAGGGAGTCTTCTCTTCTCATGAGGTGGCCAAAGTATTGGAGCCTCAGCTTTCAGAATCTGTCCTTCCAGTGAGCACTCAGGGCTGATTTCCTTCAGAATGGATACGTTTGATCTTCTTGCAGTCCATGGGACTCTCAAGAGTCTCCTCCAGCACCATAATTCAAAAGCATCAATTCTTTGGCGATCAGCCTTCTTTATGGTCCAGCTCTCACTTCCATACATCACTACTGGGAAAACCATAGCTTTTACTATACGGACCTTTGTTGGCAAGGTGATGTCTCTACTTTTTAAGATGCTGTCTAGGTTTGTCATTGCTTTTCTCCCAAGAAGCAGGCGTCTTTTAATTTTGTGACTGCTGTCACCATCTGCAGTGATCATGGAGCCCAAGAAAGTAAAATCTCTTACTGCCTCCATTTCTTCCCCTTCTATTTGCCAGGAGGTGATGGGACCAGTGGCCATGATCTTCGTTTTTTTGATGTTGAGCTTCAGGCCATATTTTGCGCTCTCCTCTTTCACCCTCAATAAAAGGTTCTTTAATTCCTCCTCACTTTCTGCCATCAAGGTTGTGTCATCTGCATATCTGAGGTTGTTGATATTTCTTCCGGCAATCTTAATTCCGCCTTCGGATTCATCCAGCCCAGCCTTTCGCATGATGAATTCTGCATATAAGTTAAATAAGCAGGGAGACAATATACAGCCTTGTCGTACTCCTTTCCCAATTTTGAACCAATCAGTTGTTCCATATCCAGTTCTAACTGTAGCTTCTTGTCCCACATAGAGATTTCTCAGGAGACAGATGAGGTGATCAGGCACTCCCATTTTTTTAAGAACTTGCCATAGTTTGCTGTGGTCGACACAGTCAAAGGCTTTTGCATAGTCAATGAAGCAGAAGTAGATGTCTTTCTGGAACTCTCTAGCTTTCTCCATAATCCAGCGCATGTTAGCAATTTGGTCTCTGGTTCCTCTGCCTCTTCTAAATCCAGCTTGCACTTCTGGGAGTTCTCGGTCCACATACTGCTTGAGCCTTCCTTGTAGAATTTTAAGCATAACCTTGCTAGCGTGTGAAATGAGTGCAATTGTGCGGTAGTTAGAGCATTCTTTGGCACTGCCCTTCTTTGGGATTGGGATGTAGACTGATCTTCTCCAATCCTCTGGCCACTGCTGAGTTTTCCAAACTTGCTGGCATATTGAGTGTAGCACCTTAACAGCATCATCTTTTAAAATTTTAAATAGTTCAGCTGGAATACCATCACTTCCACTGGCCTTGTTATTAGCAGTGCTTTCTAAGGCCCATTTGACTTCACTCTCCAGGATGTCTGGCTCAAGGTCAGCAACCACACTCCCTGGGGTGTACGAGACATCCATATCTTTCTGATATAATTCCTCTGTGTATTCTTGCCACCTCTTCTTGATGTCTTCTGCTTCTGTTAGGTCCTTACCACTTTTGTCCTTTATTATGGTAATCTTTATACGAAATGTTCCTTTCATATTTCCGATTTTCTTGAACAGATCTCTGGTTCTTCCCATTCTGTTGTTTTCCTCTATTTCTTTGCATTGCTCGTTTAAGAAGGCCTTCTTGTCTCTCCTTGCTATTCTTTGGAAATCTGCATTCAATTTCCTGTATCTTTCACTATCTCCCTCGCATTTTGCTTGCCTTCTCTCCCCCGCTATTTGTAAGGCCTCGTTGGACAGCCACTTTGCTTTTTTGCATTTCTTTTTCATTGGGATGGTTTTAGTTGCTGCCTCCTGTATAATGTTGCGAGCCTCCACCCATAGTTCTTCAGGCACTCTGTCCAGCAAATCTAAATCCTTAAACCTGTTCCTCACTTCCACTGTGTATTCATAAGGGATTTGGTTTAGATTGTATCTTACCGGCCCAGTGGTTTTTCCTACTTTCTTCAGTTTAAGCTGGAATTTTGCTATAAGAAGCTGATGATCTGAGCCACAGTCAGCTCCAGGTCTTGTTTTTGCTGACTGTATAGAGCTTCTCCATCTTTGGCTGCAGAGAATATAATCAATCTGATTTCGATGTTGCCCATCTGTTGATGTCCATGTGTAGAGTCGTCTCTTGTGGTGTTGGAAAAGCGTGTTTCACACATAGTTCAACAATTCACACATTGTTCGTGTGCAATACCTTATTGTCAGAGGGCCACACTTTTAGCCCTTTCCCTCCTATCAGGTCTTCTTCCTACGGCATCCAGGTGAGGCATATAATTCTTCCAATGCACAATTCCACACATGTAGGTGCTTCATGGGGTCATGACATGTGCACAACTGTCTCAAGGGCATGGTGCTTGCATGCCGGAAATTCTTTGCAGAAAACTGTGTGGTTGCAGAAAGACTCAAGGGTGGGAGCGGGGTTAAAAGCATGGCCAACACAGATATGCATAGATATGCCATAAATGAAAATACAGTGGTACCTCTGGTTACGTACTTAATTCGTTCCAGAGGTCCGTTCTGAACCTGAAACTGTTCTTAACCTGAAGCACCACTTTAGCTAATGGGGCCTCCTGCTGCCGCCGCGCCACCGGAGCACAACTTCTGTTCTCATCCTGAAGCAAAGTTCTTAACCCGAGGTACTATTTCTGTGTTAGCGGAGTCTGTAACCTGAAGCGTATGTAACCCGAAGCGTATGTAACCCGAGGTACCACTGTAACATGTGAATAGGGCTCAGTGAATGATTAGAATGTGTGAATTCACTATCAGAGTTCTAGCACCACGGACAGCGCAGTCATATCCGGTTAGAGCATAGCTATACATTATAGCAGGCTTCCTCAAACTCGGCCCTCCAGATGTTTTTGGTCTACAACTCCCATGATCCCTAGCTAGCAAAACCAGTGGTCAGGGATGATGGGAATTGTAGTCTCAAAACATCTGGAGGGCCGAGTTTGAGGAAGCCTGCATTATAGCTACTCATACAGGAAGTTGTTGACTTTGGAATCCTGTAGGTCCCTCTTCCGGGGATCCCTCGGCCCACAAGCAAGGGAAACTGGAGTGGCTTAAAGCAAAAGTTTACCCCTCGCATGCCCTACCTTCCCAAAAAGGTCAGTATTAAGGGTTGAACAGGGCCTCACCAGGCCTCTTTATCTAGCTGCCAGGACTCTCTCAAGGCCGCACCCCCCCTTCTCAGCCCAGCTTCACACCCTCCTTGAGTGTTTTTGCCAGGCTGGAATGTGTCCTTGAATTCTCCAGTTCTGGTTCCTGAGTAGGAATATATACCTAAGAAAAGGAGCCACATTGCTGCCTCACTACTGGCCATACAGACTGGAAGCAGGAGAGAGTTGTAATTTGAGAGTTAACCTGTTCAGAAAGCCAGGAGACAGCTGATTCATAATGCCAAGCAGCCAGAAGAGGACTTCTGAGGTACAGAAGAAATGCCCAAACTAAGTCCAGGAGTCACGTAACATAAATGCATGTGTGAATTATCCTATAGGTGCAAGTCCAAAGTTGTGCATAAGGACCCATGGGTTTGGTACAATGAGATTGACTATCCCTGTGTTCTAACTGTTGTTGTCATGGCCTAAAATATGCATCTGGGAAAGAGCTGGGCTCAAATTTCTCAGAAGACTTTTTTTTGGTAGTAAAATTTCTGACACTTCCCCGCCCACCCGCAAAAAGGCCCCTTTGCACAATGTCCTCCATTTGTGCACTATTCTCTCTGTGTGGTAGCCTATGTCCAAGAATGACTCTAGCTCTGGGGCATTGTGGAGGATGCAACATGGTGGCTTGGCTACCAATGAACTTGCTCCTGCGATCGGGTGGGGGTGAGAAAGAGGCTGTGCTACTGACACAGTTTATGTTGAGCCTCAGCCTTGGGAAACAGTTAGAGATGTTCTCCTTCTCCTGGAGAAATTCAGTGAAATGCCCCCACCCTGGGGGAAAACACCTCTGCCCACAAACAGAGTGGAGAATTTCATGCACAGCTCCCACAGCCTGGAGAGCTCAGTTGGTTACAGCATGCTGCTGATAATGCCAAGTTTGCGGGTTCGATTGCCATATGGGATAACTGCATACTCTTGCAATGCCAGGGGCCAGACTAGATGACCATCAGGGCCCTTCCAACTCTATATTTCTATGCTCTATGAACTATATGAGGTACATGTATCTGTTGAGATTTCTATTCCACCTTAAGGAGCAGACGTGTGGAACTGTTGCGTGTCACATGTCTGTTTACATTCCAGCACAGCTTGCTGGGAACTTCCATTGTGTATAGCTTTTCCTTTTCCTGTTCTCTCTGGGACAATGAGAGAGATGACATGTTTCTTTGTCTTGATTTATGATGAATAAATCTGTAGTTGTAGTATGCTTCCACAAGCCTCACGCCTATTCTGTGTGTGCAGTTCGCTCTGTTGTTAGTGTGCCCTGGCTTTGAAGCCTGGGTCCCTGATTTATGTCAGAGCAGAGGCTGATGGGTCTTCGCAGCGGGACAGCTGGAAGGAGACGGCTCTGCTAGGGCTAGCCAGCTGGCTTCCTGGCCCTCTGTATGTTGACAGTATCAGGCTCAGATAAGCAACTAGTCCTGCTATGCATGTATTTTTACTCTTTTTTATCTTATACAGTCGTATCTTGGTTCTCGAATGCCTTGCGACTCGAATGTTTTGGCTCCTGAATGCCACAAACCTGGAAGTGAGTGTTCCAATTTGCGAACATTTTTCAGAAGCCGAATGTCCGATACAGCTTCCATGGCTTCCGATTGCATGCAGGAAGCTCCTGCAGCCAATCGGAAGCCACGTCTTGGTTTTCGAACATTTTCAGGAGCTGAACGGACTTCCAGAATGGATTCCATTCAAGAACCAAGGTACGACTGTATCATATTATTGTATTATGAAAGGTGCCTACAAAATATCCCTCCTCTTATACACTTAATGTGAACTTCTGAATGCATAAGCAAGAGATGTCGCACTAGCCGTCATGTGTGAGAAACCCCTATACCATTTATTCATGATACAACATCTAGAGTATTATTATTTTCCCAGTGTCGGTGGAAGAGAGGACTGTCTGGTTTCACTGACTGCCACAAAAGCTTCTGCACCTTCCCGGTGATTTGTGATACTTTTAAAAATGCAGTGTGATGATAACACAACTTGTAATCAACAGAGGTTGAAAGACCAGGTAGGGATGGTATTTTGGAATGCAACGGAAATGCTGAAACACAGATAAAGGAATACATTTTTGGATGCCATCTTAAAATCAGCAGGTTACACGTCCCCTTTTAAAGCAAGGCAAAGTAACTGCAGGTGGAAGAAAACCTTTGTATGAAGGAATCATACGGCGAGGCGGGGAAAGGGAGAGAAAGTGCCTAGCATTGCTTTTCTGTAGAAATGTCGAGATGGTGCTCCAATTATTCAGAGGCATATCTCAAAACTTATACATTTCAAGTGGAGAAACATTCATTTGACATTTTAATCCTAACAGATATACATTATGCAAAAAGAGAGCAGGAAGAATCTACTTTCTGCTGCCAGTCCTTGAGCAAAGAGAAGGCGATGAATATGATAAATATTTTATTTGCTCCTTCATGTGTAGCTGGGATGTCATCATAAACAAGACTCAGTAACCTGTGTTCTACACTTGTCAGGAAAAAAATGGATAAAAGAAGAATGGAAGGCAGGAAGAAAATGCATTACTCTTAATGCTGATCTAACGCAGGGCTCTTTATAAGGAACTGCCCTTTCTGCTTCTAAGGTTAAATAAATGTGTTTATCTTGGCCTTGAGGATCATGCCATCCCCCCATTACCTCAACATTAAGACTCCCCTTGAAATATTTCATTCCACTCTCCATGTGAGTTACAACAAGCAGCGTTGATTCAGATATAAATTCAGAAAGTTGTTTCCTTTGGCGAGAGAACAGATTGATATTCTAAAAAGAGCACCGAAGGATAACATCTAATAGAATGATATGTTAATAATCTGCTTTTTTTACATTAAACCCTGTGAGTGAATCTAGGATAGTTCCGATGAAGCAAAATATGTTGCAGGAAAAGTAGATGTTAAAGATTTGCTATGTTCCTACTTTTACCGTTTGATGTGCAAAAATGCTGTGAGGAACTACGAGCCTTAGGAACATCAGAACAGCATTAGGTGGTACATGACACCAGTCAAGCTTGCAAAAATTTATCATTTGCCCAACAATAAATGTTGGAAATGTAATGAGACTGAAGGTACATTCTTTCACCTTTGGTGGACATGCCCAAGGATTAAGACATTCTGGGAGATGATTTATAATGAAATGAAAAATGTATTCAAATATACCTTCCTGAAGAAACCAGAGGCCTTTCTCCTGGGCATGGTCGGCCAATTGGTGCCAAAGAAGGATAGAACTTTTTTTTATGTATGCAACAACAGCAGCAAGGATACTTATCGTGAAATATTGGAAGACACAAGATTTACCCACCCGGGAAGAATGGCAGATGAAGTTGATGGACTATATGGAACTGACGGAAATGACTAGCAGAATCCGAGACCAGGGAGAAGAGTCGGTGGAAGAAGATTGGAAAAAGTTTAAAGACTATTTACAGAAATATTGTAAAATTAATGAATGTTAGAAAAATGTTGGAATGAAGTTATATGGCTTTAGTAGAAATGTTATAAGGAATTAAGTATAAATAGATTAATAGAGTATTAAAGGAAAAAATAAGGTTAGAATGTGTTAAGATAATTATAGGATAGAAAACAGAGGAAGATGGAAAGGAATTGCTGAAACAATTAACAGAAGTGGAATACAAAAAGGGAGGTGTGAGGAGGTCGTGGAAATAAGTGAATGAAAGATGGGATAATGAAATTGTTTGATTTTTGTTTTTGTTTTTGTTTTGTTTTGCTAGTTTAATGTGTTTAATGTGTCAATGTTGTGTAGTGTTTTTGTATTGTATTGTATTGTTTTTGCAGTGTTTAAATTGTTGGAAACGTAATAAATATTATTTTTTTAAAAAGGAACATCAGAACAGCATTATTATTATTATTATTATTATTATTATTATTAACCTCCCTTCATCCAAGGATCACAGGGCGGTTTACAAAGTTCAGTTGTGGTGGTGGAGCGTTGCATGTAGAGAGATGGCGCAGGCCTTGGGCCTTCCTGTCTGTGTGACACCTCCCTCTTCTGTTCTCTCCCTGCAGAGAGTGTGATTGCACAATATGATTGCAGGCTCCTCAGTCCTGGGCAACCAGGCAGTCTGTGATGCGCAGGCCTCACAACATCTCTCTGCTGTGTCTGAGGTAGTGCCTAGTGGTTAAGAGCAGTAGTCTCGTAATCTGGTGAACTGGGTTCGCTTCCCTGTTCCTCCACATGCAGCTGCCGGGTGACCTTGGGCTAGTCACACTTCTCTTTGAGCGCCAGCTGCCATTGTACAATGGAAGCAGTTCAGGGAGCAGAGAAGTCTCGGGAGCTGGCCTTACGGCTGAGCAGCCTTGCTTCCCTGTTCAGTACAGTAATTTGATTCACTGAAATTGTAAATGTTTGTATGCATTGCTATGTGTTTAAATTTGATTGGTTGGTAGTGTTCTCTAGTAGTTCTCATGTGATTGGCTAACGTTGGTTACATGGGAGGTATCTAGTGAAGGAGAAACTCCATTTATGTGAAGCAAGATGAAAGTGTCTTAGAATCCACTGTGAACACTGCTAAGTTGAATTGAGTGTTGGAGTGCTTCTTCTCTGCTTGAAAGAAAGAGAGCAAAGCTGCAGAAGAAGATAAATGTGGAAATATCTCATAGGAGCTGCAAGACTTGGCTTAAATGAATGCAGAAGGCTGAGTGCTGAGCTCTAGAAAAAGGAAAATACAGGTGTTTGGAATTTAGAAGAACAGACTGAAAGCTCGTGCTTGGAGAAGCATGTGACTGTAAATATTATGTTTCTATCTATAATTTTCTGTAAGTAAATGTTAAAGTCTGAACATTGGTTTAATTTCCAAAGAATGATGACAGTCATCTATATGATTTGAGCTTCTTAGTTCCGTTTTCGCTACTCTGACATCAACATTCCCATCCCTTCCTCTTCTGCAGCCAAATGTGCATGATCTGAAACTGAAAGTGTACTCCAGGCTTTGTCAGCCTGGCATTCTGCAGATATTTTGGACTGCAACTCACAGAGGCCACAGCTAATGAAGTCCAGCCTAGTCTAGCAAAGGCTGGCCTATCAAATCAAATGAATGACTTTGTTTTCTCCAAATCTATTTATGTAGGGATGTGGGTGGCGCTGTGGGTTAAACCACAGAGCCTAGGACTTGTTGATCAGAAGGTCGGCAGTTTGAATCCCCGCAGCAGGGTGAGCTCCCGTTGCTCGGTCCCTGCTCCTGCCAACCTAGCAGTTCGAAAGGACATCAAAGTGCAAGTAGATAATAAGGTACCGCTCTGGTGGGAAGGTAAATGGTGTTTCTGTGTGCTGCTCTGGTTCGCCAGAAGTGGCTTAGTCATGCTGGCCACATGACCTGGAAGCTGTACGCCGGCTCCCTTGGCCAATAAAGTGAGATGAGCGCTGCAACCCCAGAGTCGGCCACGACTGGACCTAATGGTCGGGGGTCCCTTTATTTATGTAGGGAAGTAAGTGTACATAATGAAGGGAGGGAGAATACCACAAAAAAATCCAAGCGTGTCTACCTAGCAAAGAAGAAATTATTATTTTTTGCCATCTAATTCAATTCCACTCTCCGATACACAACAGTAAGTGAAATGTTAACCAATTTGCCTTTAAGTGAACATTTGTTTTAATATAATTCCTAGACATTTGCTGGCATTTGGAATTCTTCTCTTTGAAAGAGACAATCATTACTGTGTGATTGATAGTACAACGACTATGTATATAAGTACATTAGCGGGGAAGATGCAAGAACCCCGTTCGGAAGATTTCATTAAATTCTTTTTGAGTGTTCTGCACGCTATTGCTTTGGCATTGTTAAACAACGTCAGCACTGAAATGCAGTTTGCAATGAAATACATTCCCAGCTGACTGTATTCTAGCTAATAATGCTTTACGTGTATTTCCACCCAGTATATACTATTTGGATTCATCCTTTCCTATTATGGGATGCCACCTTTTTCTTAGAAGAAGCTCTGTTCTCTCAACAGAATCAGCTTTTCCTGTCATGAAGATGCATTGACTGGGTAAACTCCTGGGTACATTTCAGAGCTTTTGGGGGTGGAGGAAAATGTAAGAGCATGGAGGAATGTGGAGGCAAGATTCACTGAATGAACCAAAGGCCTGCTCTTGGATGCATTAAACAAGAACAGCAGGCCAAGGAGGCGGGGGCAAAGCATTGGTGAGTTAGGAACAATGTAAATTAACTTGTAGCTAATCCAGCACTCCTGCTGACATGTTTGCGCTAAGCTGACCTCTCTGCTACCTCACACCTCTTCTTCCTGGTATGTGTGGGAATGTGGTAGATACCAGGAGAGGATATATTGATTTAATAGCATCCTTCCTAACTCACGCTTGTGAGTCAGCAGCAGAGTACATTCCCCAATATATAGCAGGAAGCAAGTTGGTAGATTCGTTTGAATCTCTTTACTTAAGCAATCCAATCCGGCTTTGTTCAGATTGGAGTATATTCCTGGTAAGCCCCCTTGAGGAATTAAAGAACCTTTTAATGAGGGTGAAAGAGTAGAGGGCAAAATATGGTCCGAAGCTCAACATAAAAAAAATGAAGATCATGGCCACTGGGCCCATCACCTCCTGGCAAATAGAAAGGGAAGAAAAGGAGGTAGTGAGAGAGTTTACTTTCTTGGGCTCCATGATCACTGCAGAAGGTGACAGCAGTTATGAAGTTAAAAGATGCCTGCTTCTTGGGAGAAAATCAATGACAAACCTAGACAGCATCTTAAAAAGCAGAGATATCACCTTGCCAAAAAAGGTCCATATAGTTAAAGCTATGGTTTTCCCAGTAGTGATGTATGGAAGTGAGAGCTGGACCATAAAGAAGGCTGATCACCAAAGAATTGATGCTTTTGAATTATGGTACTGGAGGAGACTCTTGAGAGTCCCATGGACTGCAAGAAAATCAAACCTATCCATTCTTAAGGAAATCAGCCCTGAGTGCTCACTGGAAGGACAGATCCTGAAGCTGAGGCTCCAGTACTTTGGCCACCTCATGAGAAGAGAAGACTCCCTGGAAAAGACCCTGATGTTGGGAAAGATGGAGGGCACAAGGAGAAGGGGACGACAGAGGACGAGATGGTTGGACAGTGTTCTCGAATCTACCAGCATGAGTTTGATCAAACTGCGGGAGGCAGTGAAAGACAGGAGTGCCTGGCGTGCTCTGGCCCATGGGGTCACGAAGAGTCGGACACAACTAAACGACTAAACACAAAAAGAATAAAGACACAAGGAGCTTCTTTTAAAAGTAATAAGAAGTTTGCTCACATTCAGTTCACAGTTGGAACCCTGAAGGCAGGCTTTAGCTTAGAGTTACAGAGGAGGGTTGGAGTTCATCCCATATGGGAATGAGCCCATGTCCTGGTGGCTGAGAGCCAGCAGACAGCAAAATACATCAGTATCAAGAGGAAGAAGAGTCAAAAAAGAGAGAGATGGCTGCGTGACCAGCTCCTTTTATGGGGTCTCCCAGGGTCATGCCCACTTACCTGGTCACACGCAGGGGGAGGAAGCTCCAGACCAGGTGTGACAGGAAGTCCTCCTGGCTGGAGTAACACCCCTCTGCGTGTCCACTCTGGGCAAACAGGAAGCGTTGTACTTGACTGCTTATGTTACATCCCACAGTAAACAGCTGTGACCCAACTGCCAGGAAGCTAACATAATGACTCTGCTGTAGCCAGCAAGCCACTTCTGTTCTTAACTACCCTTAAGGATAGATAAATCTGCCCATTTCAGTTACTCTTGATTTCTGATTTTCCCTGCCGTAAGTTCCATTTGCCACATATCCGCTTACACCAGTGTGGTGTTAGAATGGATCAGCTGGATTTTTTTAAATTAAAAAAATGGCATTCATTGCTAGATCTGCTTATATTTATAGTGGAAGGAAGGAAGGAAGGTTGGCCAGGGTGGTGTAGTGATTAAGAGCAGTGGACTCGTAATCTGGTGAACCGGGTTCGCGTCTCTGCTCCTCCACATGCAGCTGCTGGGTGACCTTGGGCTAGTGACACTTCTCTGAAGTCTCTCAGCCCCACTCACCTCACAGAGTGTTTGTTGTGGGGGAGGAAGGGTGTGATGGCCTGGGATTCCGATTCGGAGGATGAAACAGAGGAATCCCAGCCTGCACAGGAGTCCCCGCCTCCAGGGCCGGCTGAACTGGGGCAAGGCCTAGATGCTGAAGAGCCTGCACCTGTGGCAGTGCATCAGGAGCTGGCCCCAGGTGAAGCCCTTCTGGCCCCAGAGGGGCTTGACGACTCAGTGGCCACAGGTGAGCCTCCTCCAGGGCCCAGTAACCCTTCGGCCTCTCCTGATCTGCAGAGGCTTAGGGCAGAGAGGCGAAGGGAACTGGTTGCCCCCAGGAGGAGTGCTCGCCTTAAGGCCAGAGGAGGCGGGGCTCCTGGGGACCGGGACCGCCCCTGGCCTTAGAAGAGGATAAAAGCCCAGTCAGCCCGGCCCCAGGTTGCGGGAGCAACGTCGTTGTTGGCTTCGGACCTTCCTGTGTTCCTGATCCCTGCTCGGCCTCCTGTTCCTGACTATCCGGTACTCCTGTTCCCTGCTCGGCTTCCTGTTCCTGACTATCCGGTACTCCTGTTCCCTGCTCGGCCTCCTGTTCCCGACCATCCGGTGTTCCTGTTCCCTGCACAGCCTCCTGTTCCAGCGTTCCTGTTCCCCGCCCGGCTCTCTGCCTCGGACCTTGCCCCTCTTCGTGTGGACTCTGCTACACCCAAGGTACCTTACCCCTGGGACCAGCACAAAGGGAAAGGAGAATGTTAGCCGCTTGGAGACTCCTTCAGGTAGCGATAAAGCGGGATATCAAATCCAAACTCCTCCTCTTCTCTTCTTCTTCTTCTTCTTCTTCTTCTTCTTCTTCTTCTTCTTCTTCTTCCACTTGCTTTAAAAAAACCCCCACACACTTTTAGAAACTTCATGAAAAATTATACATATATTTGTGCACATTTCTCCTAAAATATTCAATTTTTTGTACACAATTGTATTAGGGGAAAATTCCTTTTGGCAAGGGATTTCCCCCTAATACAATGGGTTTCTGTGCGTGATTTCTGTGTGCACTTTCTACCAGCTTTCTCATTATTTGCTCACAGCACTCTTGCAAAATGCAAACACACACACACAAAACAGTCTGATTTTCAAAGGCGAACGGTTGTTTTGATTCATACATTGGCTTGGGAAGTGTGAATCTGTTACATTTGCACTAAACTGAAGCAAATTAATCTCCCTCCTATTCGTAGCTACTAGGACTGTATATACAGCTTGGACAAATTCAATATCATTCTCCTAAGTGTTTTGATTTGTTGCTTAACATCCAGCCTGAATCTAGGTTCTAGAGAATCAAAGCTTGCTCACCACTTTGTTATATTTCCTTGATTCTAATAAAGGTGTGCCATTCATTTCTCCTCTAACCCCACTCCTGGCCCAAATCTATCCCCCTGTCTCCAGGTTACAGATATGCAGAAGCAAATACAATTGCAGAACCTCACCTGCCACTCTCAAAGGAGGAATTTTGTAGGGTCATAGACATTAACTAAGATCTCCTAGCTGGGCACCTGAAGGAGCATCTCTACCCCCATCGTTCAGCCTGGACACTGAGATCCAGCGCCAAGAGCCTTCTGACGGTTCCCTCACTGCGAGAAGTGAGGTTACAGGGAACCAGACAGAAGGCCTTCTCGGTAGTGGCGCCCACCCTGTGGAACACCCTCCCTTCAGATGTGAAAGAAATAAGTAGCTATCTTGTCTTTCAAAGACATCTGAAGGCAGCCCTGTTTAGGGAAGCTTTTAATATTTAATGCTGTATTGTTTTTAACATTCGATTGGAAGCTTCCCAGAGTGGCTGGGGAAACTCAGCCAGATGGGCGGGGTATAAATAATAAATTATTATTATTATTATTATTATTATTATTATTATTATTATTACTATTATTATTGGCATAGGGTTATTATTATTGGCATAGGGCATAGGAGCCAACTCCTAGGAGCCGAGGTTCCTCCCCCACCCACCCAAAGAATATTTGAGGGGGCCACCACCTCAGATTTGATGGATGTTGCCATTCAAATGCTGGAATGTAAACAGACATGTGACACGCAACAGTTCCACACATCTGCTCCTTAAGGTGGAATGGAAATCTCAACAGTATGTAGGCAAAACAAATGGTAAGAAAAACTCTCCCAGTGTCACTCATAAACCACCTGGGAATGGATGGGGGGGGGGTCCCCATTCTACATTGTACCCAGTATTCTGATGATATATTAATCTTAAACTGCAGCAGGCAATTTTCTCTTTTTCATGCTTCTTCGCCTTCTGATGCACACAGCAAGCTCTTCCTGCTTCTCTCCTCACATCAATCTACCCATAACAACCAACACACATTCAAGTCAAGTACATGCTAGCAATATTTGGGTGAACTGCATGAACCAAAGCTAAGCACTTTTCAGTCCTGTGAATTTAAGCGCTTGCTTCTATCTTTCCCATTGCAATCAACGTGTCTTAAAGGTGTTTAATTTTGGCAGACTCATTCCGTCTTTTCTTTTTTAAATCCTTATCTCATCTTCACCTCTCTCTGTTTTTTTTGCAGTTATTGAAAGAGGCTTTGAAGCACACCATGAGATCCCCCTTATCTTAATTAATGTGATGGAACTCTGTTCTCTGCAAACAGTACTATTTGCTATTGCGGAGCGCTGCCCTGATAGGTAGCGAGCCGAAAGCAGGTGCTGGAATTGTCAAGTGCCCAGCAATCCCAATGACTGTGTTGGTGAAACAGCTGAAACCTCTTCTCCTGGGGTTTTTAATCAACATTGTTAACAGCCTTATCTTTGCTGGTAGCAAAGGAGTTCATCAGTGGTCCATTTCAATTGTTCTCATCTAATACGCATTGCTCGGCTGGAACTTTTCCTCCTTAAGGGACGCCCAGGTGGATAAAAGAAATACGCTTTATGAAGTTATCCTGATTAAATGGGGCCATTAATTTCAAAAGCGGCTTGGATATCTTGCAGAATGGCATCATGCTCAAGGATGGGATCCGAGACCCAGCGGCAGAGGAAACTGCTCGGGCACCTGGGGTCATGCACCCAGGGGTGGGGCGAGCCACCCATAGGGGCGGGCTGCACTGTGGGGCCTCTGGAGACTGCCTGCCTCCTCACACTCAGCTGCCCTACAGCTGGGGGGGGGCAGTAGGCAGACCTTTTGGGCAGCGCGGAGACTACGCGTGCCCAAGCCACCATGTCTCTCCCACCCAGGGCGGCCCGCACCCACCGTACTCCCCTTCCTCCATCCCTGGCAAGACCATCAGTACATGTTTCGGTCTTCTCCTTCCTGTTACGTACATCTTTAACATATTTGTTGTTTTTTAGTCTGAGTCTTCATGACCCCATGGTATTGAGGTCCTGAGCCATGGAAAGCTTTATCGGTCAACACCAGTACTTTGAATTGGGCCAGGAAACTAATCGAAAGCCAGTGCAGTTGTGCCAGGATTGGTATTATATGCTCAAACTGTCTTGTTTATATTTTGGCATATAGTATCAATGCCTCAGATTGAAAGAAAGGTCCCTAAGTAAGACCTTAGCATGCTTTACCACTTTGTTTTGTTTGTTGTTTAGCCGTTTAGTCATGTCCAACTCTTTGTGACCCCATGGACCAGAGCACACCAGGCACTCCTGTCTTCCACTGCCTCCCACAGTTTGGTCAAACTCATGTTAGTAGCTTTGAGAACACTGACTGCCCAACCATCTCATCCTCTGCTGTCCCCTTCTCCTTGAGCCCTCCATCTTTCCCAACATCAGGGTCTTTTCCAGGGAGTCTTCTCTTCTCATGAGGCGGCCAAAGTATTGGAGCCTCAGCTTCAGGATCTGTCCTTCCAGTGAGCACTCAGGGCTGAATTCCTTCAGAATGGATAGGTTTGATCTTCTTGCAGTCCATGGGACTCTCAAGGGTCTCCTTCAACACCATAATTCAAAAGTATCAATTCTTCAGCAATCAGCCTTCTTTATGGTCGAGCTCTCAGTTCCATACGTCACTACTGGGAAAACTATAGCTTTAACTATACGGACCTTAGCTTCTCCCAAAAATTTGGTTGCTTGTGTCAGTCACTTCCGTATAAGATAAAAAAAAGGGGGGAATATTCACAACATTAATGCAAATACAGTTTCCGATAAACACATAAATACTGTTTACCCAGTTTATTATTTCTACTACTATTTTAAATCACTCATTCAATCAATAAATCAATAAAGCAACATGTTTCCTTAGGAACAATGCAAGTTATGTTATCTACAGTCATTCATAGCTGCTTTGGGCTATGGCCTTGGTGTTTGGATTTCTTCAATACATAGCAACAGCTTATCTCCCTGTGAATAGTGCTGCACCTTGCAAATAGCAGGTGACATTTGTTAACACCATTGATACCATTCAAGAGTCAGTGAGATGCCAGTTGTCATATAAAGGTATCTATTTGCGCTCTTGCTGTATTTAGTTAAATAACATGGAGCAAGGAAGAGAACTGTCGCAAGGCAGGCTTCATGTAATATCTGAAGCATCACTCGTTGGCTATTAATAAAGTGTGCTCCACAAGATATATTGCTTAAGTTAACCAACGTGTTGAATTGGTTTATTTCTTACATACCTTCCAGCATTTCTCCGATGAAAACAGAGATGCCCTATTCCATAGCAGAAATAATAATTATATTATTTATACCCCACCCATCTGACTACCATGGATTGCTGTGGGTCAGGCGGGGTGGCCTAGAGTGATCTGTGTCTGTCAGAGGGCAGAGCATGAGGCAGGAAGACCCATGAAAAGGCCAAGCAGAATGCTGGTTGCATCTTTCCTGGAGAAGGTTGAAGCCTGATGTCACCGGACTCTTCTTCCTACCTGGTACCCCATCCCTGAAGCAGCATCTTCAGGATCCTGGTTTACAGGGTGCTCATTTCCAGGGGCTTCCCAGCAGAGAAGCCCCCGTGAAGGAACACCCCACAAAATCGAACCCCCTCCTCTCAGTCAGGTGGGTGGGGAGACTCCTTCACCCCAGTAGTATGTTTAATTGTGTTTTTTGTTTTAAAAAAAATCTAATTAAACATAAGCATACCCTCCAGCATTTCTCTGATGGAAACAGAGACTTCCCGTTCCATAACAAAGACCTACACTGGCTCCCAGTACGTTTCCGTGCACAATTCAAAGTGTTGGTGCTGACCTTTAAAGCCCTAAACGGCCTCGGTCCAGTATATCTGAAGGAGCGTCTCCACCCCCATCGTTCTGCCCGGACACTGAGGTCCAACTTTGAGAGCCTTCTGGCAGTTCCCTCTCTGCGAGAAGCCAAGTTACAGGCAACCAGCCAAAGGGCCTTCTCAGTAGTGGCACCCGCCCTGTGGAACGCCCTCCCATCAGATGTCAAAGAGAAGAACAAGTACCAGACTTTTAGAAGACATCTGAAGGCAGCCCTCTTTAGGGAAGCTTTTAATGTTTAACAGACTACTGTATTTTAATATTTTGTTGGAAGCTGCCCAGAGTGGCTGGGGAAACCCAGCCAGATGGGCAGGGTATTAATAATAATAATAATAATAATAATAATAATAATAATAATATTTTATTTATACCCTGCCTGTCTGACTGGGTTGCACCAGCTACTCTGGGCAGCTTCCAAGATATATAAACCATAATAAAACAGAAAATACAAACAACTTCCCTGTTACAGGGCTGCCTTCAGATGTCTTCTAAAGGGTGTATAGTTTCTTATCTTCTTGGCTTGAGCCTAACCATACCCTCCAACATTTCCAAAGGGGAAGTGAGACATTCTGGGATCATACCAGAAACTGGGACAGCTTCTTTAAATATGGGACTGCCCCTGGTAAACAGGAACAATTGGAGGGTCTTTTATTATACTGCACAGGTGGGAAACCTCAAGCCTGGGAGTCGAAATGTGGACCTCTAGGCTTCTCTGCCTGGCCCTTGGGATGTTCACCAGGCACCTCCCCCTCCCAGACACACGCCTCTCATTGGGCAACACCCATCACCTCCCTTGTGTGCCTGGAAAGTGCCATTGAGCTCCGATAATGCTGGATGGAGGAGAGAGCGGAGTATGTAGAAACTGGTCCTGTTTACATTCATGTTTGCTTCTTGCCCTGCCCACCCGCAGCATGTGCCCCTCCCCCAAGAGGCTACCCAAAAATGAATGGGGCCCTCAGGCTGTGGAAATCAGGCATCCCCAAACTTGGCCCTCCAGATATTTTGGGACTACAACTCCCATCATCCCTGAGCTCTGGTCCTGTTAGCTAGGGATGATGGGCGCTGTAGTCCCAAAACATCTGGAGGGCTGAGTTTGGGGATGCCTGCTGTAAAGGATACATATCCCTTTAAATGACTCTAAGTTAAACCCCGTTAATTTATTCGCACTCAACTCAGGTAGGCTTGAAGAGGAGAGAGATTGTGCACCATCTGCTGCATCCGAATGGTCTTCAAGGTTGTAATGATGAAGGGAAAACAGGTTTTGGATATTATTATTATTATTATTATTATTATTATTACAATCTATTTCCTGCCCTCTGCCCTAAGGTCCCAGGGTAGGTTACAACAATCAAAACACAAAATTAATAGTAAAACAATGTTTAAAGGAGCTGAAGTTTACAGAAATAAGTTGCACACAGAGAAAGAGGGCTTTTGGAACTAGTGGATGAATCTTCTTATGGCAAACATTAGCCAATGCTAGTCATACTCAGAGGAGACCCATTGAAATGAGTAGAAGTGTAGAGTTGGAAGGAACCTCAAGGATCTTCTGATCCAACCCCCAGAGCTGGCCCAGACGAGTAGATGTAACTTGAGTCCATTGATTTCAATGGATCTACTCAGAGTATAAGCAACACTGAATCCAACCCATAAGCTCTCCTAAGTGTAATGGGTCCAGAGGATGCACATCTTGTTTTTGTTGTTGTTGATAGGATCAAGTAAAATAATTTCAACCAGTTTCTAAGTCCTGCTGCAAAGTTATAACTCAGGGCTCATATTAGAGGCCAGCAATCACTTATGTTTTATCTTGTGTTTTATTTATTCTGTAAACTGCCCCTGAGATCTCTTGGTGAAGGGTGGTGTATAAATTTAATAAGGATACAGGCGGTGCTGTGGTCTAAGCCTCTGAGCCTCTTGGGCTTGCTGATTGGAAGGTCAGTGTTTTGAATCCCCGCGATGAAGTGAGCTCCCGTTGCTCTGTCCCACCTCCTGCCCACCTAGCAGTTCAAAAGCATGCCAGCGCAAGTAGATAAATAGGTACCGCTGTAGTGGGAAGGTAAACAGCATTTCCGTGCACTCTGGTTTCCGTTACGGTGTCCTGCTTCGCCAGAAGCAGTTTAGTCCTGCTGGCCACATGACTAAAAGGTAAAGGTAAAGGTAGCCCTGCCCGTCAGGGCCAGTCGTGACCGACTCTAGGGTTGCGCGCTCATCTCGCTCAAGAGGCCGGGAGCCGGCGCTGTCCGAAGACACTTCCGGGTCATGTGGCCAGTGTGATGAAGCTGCATCTGGCGAGCCAGCACCAGCACTGCACACGGAAATGCTGTTTACCTTCCCGCTATAAAGCGGTCCCTATTTATCTACTTGCACTTAGGGGTGCTTTTGAACTGGTAGGTGGGCAGGAGCTGGGACCGAACGACGGGAGCTCACCCCATCGTGGGGATTCGAACCGCCGACCTTACGATCAGCAAGTCCTAGGCACTGAGGTTTTACCCACAGTGCCACCCACGTCCCTATCATGACTATCTGTGGACAAATGCTGGCTCCCTCGTCCTGAAAGCAAGATGAGCGCCACATCCTATGGTCGCCTTTGACTGGCCTTAACCACCCAGGCGTCCTTTACCTTTGCCTTTACCTATAAATTTAATAGTAATTATAATAATGTTTAGCAACTGCCTGGAGAATCACATAAGCTACCAAAAGCAATTGGAATCCAAACAATATTTTAAGTAAGTGCTCTTCATTTTATGTACAATAATGCTCCAGACAACGCTGTGGAAATTAACCGACGTCAAAACATTTCAGGGGCATTTCAGCACAGACGTTTGGAAACTCCCCTCTTTCTGGGGCTCAGCCTGCCGTATTTTAATGCTCTCTCCCATTCTCCTCCTGATTCCAGCGACTTCCGGCCATATGAGCGGAGAACAGAAACAATAGCATTTGGGCTTGGCTGACCAGCTCCTTATCATGAATAATGTATGGCTAATAACGCTGTAAAAAGGACAGTCTGCAGACAAAAGATGGTCTGGGAATATATTGCCACATTAGCCGGTGCTTGTAAAGAGTTTTACAGAAATGGTTAAAAGTATAAACTTAGAAATTGATTGTTTCCCAGAGGATGGATGATGATAGATAGATAGATAGGTAGATAGATAGATAGATAGATAGATAGATAGATAGATAGATGATAGATAGATAGACAGATAGATATTCTTAGTCAAAAGTAAATGTGCTTTATGACGCTTTTGTTACTGAGCAGGGAAGAAAGCTGACCTTCTTGACGGAATAAGACATTTTCCCTTTCAGTTGATGTGGTCCTGTCAATTTCTCCCCTTTATTGTGCACCATTTGAAATGTGTTTGCTGATCTTTGGACTGATTTTGTGCATGCGTTTGAGTTTGTAGCAAGCACAGCGGCAGGAGTCGGACGGGTTGTGACAGTAAAATCCAACGCATGATTAGTAACTCAGTGAGAATAAGGGTGACCTACCTTGCAGGCCTGTCGTTCAGGCGATTGTCATAAAGACTGTGCAGTGTTTTGCCGCTTAAACGCGGAAGCATGGTAAGTGCAGCCCTGACATAAAATAGCGTCGTGATAACTATGACGAGCGTAGCAATATTCAGCATTGAGAAATGAATGGATCGCCCTCCTCTCCGCGTCAGCGGCCCTCTATCCTAAAGTGATGCATAATTTACCAAAGCAGAATATAGAATATCTCCTGTCATAACACCACTGCAGCAGAATTTTCTAATTAGAAAAAAAAAAAACACAAAGCCACAGCCTCCTAGCATGTAGGGGGAGGGGGGAGAGAATATGAATAAGGATTTCTCTGCCTCTCTGGTGTGATCGTGATAGGGCTAATTTCATTGAGACACGGTCTTATGTGGTTATGTAAATGGCACTGCCCTCTCTTTGTCAGCCAGAGAGTAATTTCCCCCAGAGCTTTCTCATTGTGGAACACCAGCTGGTGGGAGTTTTGCATTGTTAACCCTTATTACAAGGAGAAAAAGAAGAAACCCGATTAGAAGGGAAAAAAGACGCAGCGTAGATTTCTATCTCTGTATTTTATCATAATTCTGCTCGTGGGAAACTAGGAGACAAAAGGGGGCTGGGAGGCCTGTGGCAACTTCCATCTATGTCCTATTTAGTACACATTATTAAGATAAGATTTCAGTTAAGGAGCATTATATACAGTGTGTCAGCCTCTGAGTAGCTTGGCTGGCTCTTTCCAGTGGTGTGCTGGTCCCGTGGGTTACGCGAGAGGTGAGGTCCAAGTCCGGTCTGTGGTCAAAGGTGCAATGTGGAGGCAGTCCGTAGTAGCTGAAGCTGGGTTCAGGGCAGGGAGTCGGGTGAAGTCAGGAACAGGCTTGCAAGCAGGGAGCCAGGGCGGGTCAGGAGCTCAGGCAGGAAAGCAGGACACGGTTCAGGCAGGAACTAGCAACCAACAATGTTGCTCCCACAACTTGGGACTGGGGCTGGCCGGCTTTTATCTGCCCTGAGGCATAGGGCGGCCCCAATCCTCTGGTGACTCGCCTCTCCTGGCCTGGAGGCGAGCCCTCCTCCTGCGGGAAATTAGTTCCCTCCGCCTCTCTGCCCTGAGCCTCTGCAGCTCAGGAGAGGCTGGAGGGTCACCGGACCCAGAGGCAACCTCAGCTTCCTCTGACAGGGCTGAGAGTGGAGCACCTGCAGGCAATGGGTCCTCCATCACCTCAGGAGCCAGAGCAGACTCAGCTGATGCCTGCACCTGAAGATCCAGCACAGGGGAGGACCCTTCAGGCTCATGCCCCAGCCCCAGCTCAGCTGGTTCTGGAGGCGGGGACTCATGTGCAGGCTGGGATCCCTCAGGTTCAGCATCCGAGTCCAAATCTCAGGCCATCACGAGTGGTGAAGATTCATGGTCCAGCACCGGGGGCTGGGGTGGAGAGCAGGTGGGGGCGGGCACACGTCCTGGGGGTGTGGCGTGCGTCCTGGGGGCGAGGCGCCCAGCGCGGGCGGGGGGGCAGCCACGATGGAACCCCACAGGGATCGCACTGCCGGGGGCACGGCACTCCCCCCGCACTCCTCTTCCTCCTCCAGTGGCTTTTTCCTTGATCGATTCCCATGCAACTTTCACCTAAAGCTAAATACACAGCAAAGAAAGTAAAACTGGCCTCTTGAAAACATCGATATTAAGCCAAAAACCTTGATGATTTTTTTTAATGCAGAATTCTACCATGCCGTATAAGGTAATGCAGAACTGGGGGGGGAAAGAGATTGAGGATTGCTAAACAATGACACGTGGGATATCAAATTAACTGAGTGGGAGACCTGCTCCAAAACGTTCAGCTTTAGGATGAAACAACTCCAAAACTTGCATTGGCTTATTTGGAAATTGACTAGACAATGTATACATCTCCATTATACTCGCTGCCAGTAATGACTCAGCTGAATGTTGATTTTAGGAAAGTCTGCCTCCAAGATCTTCTCACATAGCAATGCCTGGAACATCCTCCCTATCGTCACATTTGGGGCTATCTCTCTTCTTTAATCTACTATTTCTGCAACCCTTTGGATTAGCTCCTTAATAAGAAAAAGTAAAGGGACCCCTGACTGTTAAGTCCAGTCATGAACGACTCTGGGGTTGCGGCACTCATCTCGCTTTACTGGCCGAAGGAGCCGGCGTTTGTCCGCAGACAGTTTTTCCGGGTCATGTGGCCAGCATGACTAAGCCGCTTCTGGTGAAACCAGAACAGTGCGCAGAAAGGCCGTTTACCTTCCCACTGGAGCGGTACCTATTTATCTTCTTGCACTTGACGTGCTTTCGAAATGCTAGGTGGGCAGGAGCAGGGACCGAACAACGGGAGCTCACCGCATCGTGGGGATTCAAACTGCCGACCTTCCGATCAGCAGGCCCTAGGCTCTGTGGTTTAGACCACAGCTCCACCCGCATCCCTAATACTCATTCTCAAATGAAAGTGAGCCAAAATAGCCAATGCAGTTGCATTTTCTCACATTCACTCCTTCCACCATTCAAATTTCACTCCGTACGCTTCTCCAGGCAGAGGATTGAATATTTTTATGTAGCTCATGTTGTTGCAGACGAAACATGTGCACTGAAGTGCTATATTGCTACAACCAAAATTTGATATGTTGGAACTCGTTCTCATTTTCTTGGAAGGCATTGTCTGTCTGTTTGTTTTGATCTTGCTTTATAGAATATTTTTTTAAAAAAGCTTTCTCCCCAGTGGCATATATGCAACAGAAGAAATACAATTACAAAACCCACATTGGAACCATGTGCTTCAAAATACAAAGAATATAATATAATAGCCATAAAATTTGTCTAGTGCTCTCCTAAAGCAGCTAACAGATTGAGGTTTAGTCCTGAATGACAGAAGTACTGTTTTTGGGGGACAGGGGGCAGGTGGGTGTGGTCCTGAATGAGGTAATTGTGCCCCTGAAGGACCAGGTGTGCAGCCTGGGAGTCACTTTGGACTCACAGCTATCCATGGAGGCACAGGTCAATTCTGTGTCCAGGGCAGCTGTCTACCAGAACCATCTGGTACGCTAACTGCCCGCGGACTGTCTTGCCAGTGGTGCATTCTCTGGTTATTTCCCGCTTGGACTACTGCAATGTGCTCTACGTGGGGCTACCTTTGAAGGTGCAATTAATCCAGAATGCAGCAGCTAGCCACCAGGACCATATAACACCGGTCCTGAGAGATCTGCATTGGTTCCCAGTACGTTTCCAAGCACAGATCAAAGTGTTGATGCTTATCTTTAAAGCCCTAAACGGCCTCGGTCCTGTATACCTGAAGGAGCATCTCCACCCCCATTGTTCAGCCCGGACACTGAGATCCAGCGCCAAGGGGCTTCTGGTGGTTCCCTCATTGGATTACAGGGAACAAGGCAGAAGGCCTTCTCAGTAGTGGCGCCCGCCCTGTGCAATGCCCTCCCATCAGATGTCAAGGAAATAAGCAACTATCCTATTTTAAAAAGACATCTGAAGGCAGCCCTGTTTAGGGAAGTTTTTAATATTCAATGCTGTATTGTTTTTAATACTTGATTGGGAGCCACCCAGAGTAGCTGGGGAAACTCAGCCAGATGGGTGGGGTATAAATAATAATAATATATTATTATTATTATTATTATTATTACCCAAGTTCCTTTGTAAAGCCTTGCGTAGATTGCAGGGAAGTGAATTCCACTACTGTTTGGTCACCATTGAGAAGGCAGTCCTTCAAGTAACCTGGTCCCACACTGTTTATACCTCTTAAGATTAATACTAGGACTTGAACCTACTCGGACCCTGAGACCATGATGTGAGGCCCTTCTTTGTGCACCTCATCCATGAGAAGTCCAGAGGGTGGCTGACATTGCAAATTCTACTAAGTATTGATCCAGCGTAGACTCCAATGTATAGTTAGTAGAGTAACAACTTAAATATGTTGCAGGATTTCCCCAAAATAGACCAGAGGCATTTCATCCAGCAGAGTTTTACTGCTACTGAAGGCAAATGAGCATAATGGTCACAAATCACAAACATTCAGGATTGGCACTGTCCATAAGAAATCCAGTTGCAGCAGACTTAACTTTAACTTACCGTTACTTATAACAAGACTAAACCTTAACACAGCAGTTCTCAACCTGTGGGTCCCCAGATGTTGTTGGAATACAACTCCCATCATCCCTGAACTCTGGCCTTGCTAGCTAGGGGTGATGGGAGTTGTAGTTCAACAACATCTGGGGACCCACAGGTTGAGAAATGCTGCCTTGAGAAATGCAGAACACCACAGAAAAGAGATAGAAAAAGAAAGTGAAGCCCAGGCTCCTTCTGGCCCTACTATTATAGTCAGCATGACCTTGACTAGTTACAGGTAGGTAGCTGTGTTGGTGGTGTCTCACCAACACATCACCTTGCCAACAAAGGTCCGTATAGTAAAAGCTATGGTTTTCCCAGTAGTGATGTATGGAAGTGAGAGCTGGACCATACAGAAGGCTGATTGCCGAAGAATGGATGCTTTTGAATTATGGTGCTGGAGGAGACTCTTGAAAGTCCCATGGACTGCAAGAAGATCAAACCTATCCATTCTGAAGGAAATCAGCCCTGAGTGCTCAGTGGAAGGACAGATCGTGAAAGCTGAGGCTCCAATACTTTGGCCACCTCATGAGAAGAGAAGACTCCCTGGAAAAGACCCTGATGTTGGGAAAGATGGAGGGCACAAGGAGAAGGGGACGACAGAGGGCGAGATGGTTGGACAGTGTTCTCGAAGCTACCAGCATGAGTTTGACCAAACTGCAGGAGGCAGTGGAGGACAGAAGTGCCTGGCGTGCTCTGGTCCATGGGGTCACAAAGAGTCAGACACGATTAAACGACTAAACTAAACTAAACTAAGCCTTGTTGGTCTGCCGTAGTCGAAACAAAATAAAAAAATTCCTTCCAGTAGCACCTTAGTTGGCCTCTAAGGTGCTACTGGAAGGAATTTTTTTATGACTTTGACTGAAAGAGATAGCAGGACCAGTTTAAACCAGCTGCACTCAGCTTCTCTGAAGGAATAACCCGAACGTCACCAACCTTCTTGCACCCAGAGAAGCTCCCAGAACCCTCTTGAATTTAGTAGAATAGGAAAGATCTCTACACATCAGATCAAGACTTTCTGTACTAAGAATTGCAAACTGACAGTGGCAACATGAGAACGAGCCTTTTCTGGACACGGAGCTTTAAAGCATAGATCACACCTGAAAAAAGAGGGGGGAAATAGGTGTAGATAAGGCCTTATTGCCAGCTTCTCAATTTGCTCCAATGGGTGGAATAAATTCACATGTGCACCTCTTGCATGCACAGAGCCACCCACCATATTCAAGAGGATTCTTGCAGGCAGAAGAGCCTAGTGGAATCCCCACATATGCAAAGGGAACAATGGATCAGGCCGCAAGCATTGAAAATTAAGACATAAAGCAGTAATAGAGACATAAGAGTAGACAGTAACTGGGGCTTTTGTGGCTGTCTTTCCATTGTATTTGAGTTTCAGCTTTGCTTCCTTTTAGCTTACAGTGGGGATCTGCAACCCCTCTGAGGCAGAAAACTATAATTCTTCCCATTTGCTGACATTTGTCTGAGCAACGAGAGGATTAGACGTGACACTGACATCATACTCAACATGAAAAGGATTTGTCTTTGTAATTCAGTCGCATGCCTTACGACGTCCCCACACCTCCTCGCCTTAAGAAATCTCAATGTTAAGGGAATACAATAGAGATAGAAATTTCAAAATGCATTGAATTCAGACAAAGGCAAAACACAGCTTTCAGAGTATTTCAGCTAGTGTTGTGGTACAGGTGGTTTTTCAAGAAACTAATCTGGGTGAATGGTTTGAGCTAAGCTTCGAGATTGCTTAATACAGAAGTAATGCCAATGATTTCAATGGGGATACAAATTGTAAAGGAGAACCGACCTTTTTTTTATGCGATCCCTTTTTGCAAAATTCACATTATTTTGCATGAAACTCTTGAAGTTAGTTCATATTGATTAATAAAGGAAGCAGAAGGATGTGAAACGGGTGAGAGACTAAGGCCATCAATTCCTGAAATGATATAAAATACTGTGAAATAGTGTGAAAGATGGATACACAGTTGCATTCAGAATCATGGATGCTGAGATTAGGGAAGTCATTTTAACAAATTCAACTGATGTTCTCCAACAGCTTAAGAGGAGCTGGGGTGGGGTGAGTTGTTCACAAAATTATTTTGTGTCTCCAAAGGTCACTTAATCTGTGATGCTACGGAATGGCTCTAGATTGCTACCTGCAAATCATGTTCTCTAGCTATGGCCTCGTCTCACTTTCTTGTTTTGAAAAATCCATTAGGCTTTTGGCCTTTTTTTTTTTTTAAAGTGACTACATAGTTTGAAGGAGATGAAACAGCATCTTCCAAATTTCCAACTCAGTAAGTTAAGCTAGAAGAGCTGTACTGGTGATCTATAACTGTCATGGAAGAAGAAGAAAATTCTCTAGAGTGGTATGAAGTTTTTGCTGTTTAGTTAACCCACATTTTTAGGTTCAGAGACTTTTGGCAGGCAGCCCAGATGGTTTGGACTGCTACTGACAGGTCTTTCAGATGCTTGCTTGTCTTCTTTTGGTTTTATTAAAAGCTTTATGGCAGAAGGTGTTTGGCCTCATTATGTTGAAGCTTTAAAATAGACCTAGTGTTGTTATTGCTAGTGACTACAAAAATTTCTTTAAACAATAGGAGAAATATTGGGCAATGAGAAGGATTTCAAATATTTCTAATGGAAGAAAATCCAGGGTTCTGTTACCTGTGTTAGTTATTTATGCTTTGTGTTTTGATCCTCATGCAAAAGGTGGTTTTTGCTACCTGTTTCATTGAAAGGGCAATTAAAGAATTACTCTGCTCAACTCTGCATATATCAATGCTCCAGCTAGCATAATACATTGGTACCTTGGTTTAAGAACAGCTTAGTTTATGAACAACTTGGATTAAGAATGCTGCAAACCCGGAAGTAGGTGTTTTGGTTTGTGAACTTTGCCTTGGAACCAGAAAACGTTCTGCTTCCTGTTGAGTGTGTTCCAATTGTAAATTGAGTCCCCCACTGCTATGGGAAAGCACACCTTGGTTTAAGAATGCTTTGGTTTAAGAACGGACTTCCGGAACGGATTAAGCTCGTAAACCAAGGTACCACGGTACTTGTATTTGCAGCAGGTATGATTTCATTAATGAAATAAGGGCCAGGTGTCTTTTCATAAGCCTTATGGAAAGCCCCACCTGACCATGTTAATAGACTCCCAAACAGCCTATAACTTTGTCTCCCTAAAGATTCTCTTACAAAAAATGCATTAGTCTGCTGAATTGGAAATGATTTATAGCATGCTGGGAAGCCATTACTGTGAGCAAGGATCAAACATTTATTCCTCCAGTTCGTTGACATTTATAGAATCATTGCCTATTGGGTTGTTGTTGTTGTTTTTTAAAAAATAAATTTATCCTTTCCTACCATGGATTTTAATACATTTGATTTTTTGAACAAATACCTTCTATTTTGTATAGATTTTTGTATCAAAAGCATGGTCTGTGATATCTTTCACACATTCCGTTCCACATCAAGGAAACAATGAGAATGTGTATATTCAACAACACTATGTGGAGGCAATGGGAATGCAATGGGAATTGCATGAATGCTGATCTA
The DNA here is from genome assembly GCF_964106645.2 of Podarcis pityusensis. Lineage (NCBI taxonomy): Eukaryota > Metazoa > Chordata > Lepidosauria > Squamata > Lacertidae > Podarcis > Podarcis pityusensis. The sequence goes on from NC_138035.1 coordinate 62,845,175, forward strand.
CCTATGCTTCTCCAGGTGTATGTTGCGTGGACAGATGGAGTCCCCCCAACCCCAGGTGACCCCCGAGTGGAATAATGACTCAAGACAACGAGCTATGGGATTAAAATTGGCCACAACTTTATTAAGTTTCAGATGTAGGGAGAGCTTGGCTCAGGCATTGGGCGTTTATCCTTCCCAGTCCCCAGCCGGGGATCTGGGAGATATCAGGGTTATCCAGAATGTGTGGGGATAGGGCTGGCTCTGGAGAACATATGTTCAAGTAGAAAGCCCGCCCCCCGTTTCGCCACCGTCGCAGGGGAGAGCAATGACAACCTCTCGGTGTACGGCCAGTGCCTCCCCTCAAGACCCCTTTAACGGGGAACCCTAGTATCACCACCGCAAGGGGGGCATGGGTCACCGCTTCACACCCCCCCCCCATTTAGGAAGATAGACTAAAGGATTCCGCCCAAGACCTGAAACCGCCAAAGTTGTGACGTTTTGCTATGGGGAAGGCAAAACCTGACAATGCAGGAAAATTCCTTTCTGGCCCTTCAACAGTGACCATGACGTAGCAACGTCCACATACCTGTGGAGAAGAGGTTAACCTGCAAAGAAGGCTTAACTGAGGGGGAGCAGGGGGGAGAAGCTCTGGAGCCAACTGACGCTTCGCAGGTAAGATTCACCTTCTGTTGTGTGGGCAGGGTGGTCCCTCCCCTTACCTGGCCGATCCCCTGGCAATGGCTCACCAGGTGATTGGCTGAGGTAGGCGGAGACCTCCAGGTATCCAGCCTGGGGAGGGTGAAGCCAGCCCGTACTAATGGGAGCCACACTGGGATCCGAGGGGCTGTGCGCAACCACGCAAAAGGTGTCCCCCATTTGATGTGGGGAGCAGTCATTATCAATTTATCCTACATGCTGCAACATCCATTACTGACTTATGCACATTTCAGGAAGATCTTTGAATTTGCCTTTTTAATTCTCAGGCTGAAGCAGCAAGAACTGTTTTGTGTGTGGGGAATGAATTATAATGAATTGGGGGCGGGGTGTTTAAGATAACGTTTGTTTAAAAAAACAGAAGCCTTTTTGTTAGGAATTGTAGGTGCAGAGATACTGAAGGAATAGAAAAATGAGAGGCACAAATACAAGATGGGTGACACCTGGCTTGAGAGCAGTACATGTGAAAAGGATCTAGGAGTCTTGGTTGACCACAAACTTGACATGAGCCAACAGTGTGACGCGGCAGCTAAAAAAGCCAATGCAATTCTGGGCTGCATCAATAGGAGTATAGCATCTAGATCAAGGGAAGTAATAGTGCCACTGTATTCTGCTCTGGTCAGACCTCACCTGGAGTACTGTGTCCAGTTCTGGGCACCACACTTCAAGAAGGACACTGACAAACTGGAACGTGTCCAGAGGAGGGCAACCAAAATGGTCAAAGGCCTGGAAACGATGCCTTATGAGGAACGGCTAATGGAGCTGGGCATGTTTAGCCTGGAGAAGAGGAGGATAAGGGGTGATATGATAGCCATGTTCAAATATATAAAAGGATGTCACATAGAGGAGGGAGAAAGGTTGTTTTCTGCTGCTCCAGAGAAGCGGACACGGAGCAATGGATCCAAACTACAAGAAAGAAGATTCCACCTAAACATTAGGAAGAACTTCCTGACAGTAAGAGCTGTTCGACAGTGGAATTTGCTGCCAAGGAGTGTGGTGGAGTCTCCTTCTTTGGAGGTCTTTAAGCAGAGGCTTGACAACCATATGTCAGGAGTGCTCTGATGGCGTTTCCTGCTTGGCAGGGGGTTGGACTCGATGGCCCTTGTGGTCTCTTCCAACTCTATGATTCTATGATTCTATGACTGTTTATGTATGCTACAACAGCTGCAAGGATGCTGCTTGCCCAAAGCTGGAAATACGATAAAATCCCTAACAGGGAAGCTCCTGCAGCCAATCAGAAGCTCTGGAAGCCCCGTTGGATGTTCGAGTTCCAAAGAATGTTCACAATCCAGAACACTCACTCCCAGGTTTGTGGCATTTGGGAGCCAAAATGTCCAAGTACCAAGACCTTCGGGATTCAAGGTGCAACTGTACACAACTTTTTAAAGACATCTGCATTGGGAAGATAAGATAAGATAAAACTTTATTCACATTAGCCAATGGCCATAGCAACAGTAAAACATTACAGTATAGGCAGAAAAGGAAATTTGATATAAGAGCACAATTTAAAGTCCTGAATCAGCCATCAGTTAGTGGCCTTTATTCTGATTGCCCCTGCTATGAACCTTTGCTGTTATCTGCTCATTTTGATCTGATAGAAGAAAGGACATTGTGGCAGTGGTTGAGCGCCCTGGGATGGTTAGCACGAGTGGAGTGATGATCTTGTTCCTCAGGTCTTTGTAGAGAGTACAAGACAGGAGGATGTGTGCTACCATCTCCACAGGGGCAAAGACGTTTCTCAGGCGGAATCTGCATTGGGAAGTTTTTAATGTTTGACATTTTATTATGTTTCTATATATGTGTTGGAAGCTGCCCAGAGTGGGTAGGGTATTATTATTATTATTATTATTATTATTATTATTATTATTTCAGTATGAAAGTAGGCCAAGGGAAAGGGTTCCTATGTTTCAGTGTTGTGAAATGTGGTTTCTAGGGTACCAAATCTCCTTAATATTTTTCACCTCTCATGCTCCTGTTTCCCCCTCGTCCTTCTCATGTACAGAACATACGCTGCAAATAAATGGAGGTGCAACAAGGTTACTTGCATACTGTGCCGGCAGTGCTGTGTGACAATGAAGCATTAGGCAAGGCCATTATTAGGAGTTCTTTCGGTGAGCATTGCTAAGTATGATCAGTTCAGCATTTCATCCCGAGCCTAGTTAGTGGAGAACATTATGCCGAGTGATTATCCCCCACTGCAGTGCTTCTGAAATGGCAATAGGTCAGCAATGGGATGATAATAAGAGCTTTCATTGTGGGACGGGGAAAGAAAAGTGGGGCTGGATAGAAAGAGATCAGCTTGACTCCTTTGTTGGGAAACCGGAGGTGAAATGAGAAATTGCGGAATCCAAAGAACTCGGTGCGAGAGAGGAAATGTATAGCTTTTTAATTCCTCGACATAAATGTAGCTGCAATTCTTTTTGTTCAATAGCCACTTGTATTCATTGCGGCAGTAAAACTAAAAGCTCCCTAAAGCCTTCTTTTAAGGAGTTCATTAGGAAGCTGTTAGTGAAGTTTCATGAATCTTTATTGCCACTGCAATCTAACGGAGGCAGACCATATGTAGAATCTGAAACTCAGGCAGCAAATTGTCGCCATAATGCATGGAACATCTACACACCTCCTCTCTCTCTCTCTCTCTCTCTCTCTCTCTCTCTCTCTCTCTCTCTCTCTCTTTCTCGTTGTCCCAGTTGCATGACATATCTGAAACAGATCATCTCCCTCCAGACATGCCAATCCCAAGGGGCTGAGGCCTCTACAGCACTGGCAAAGTCTGCTGAGATGTGGTTCAGTCATCCAATCTTGAGGGGGCAGCAGAGGGCTGAGCAGCCCCACCACCTGACCCAGGGATCTGCCCTGACCCATGTCCTCACATGGATCTGGCTCAAATTAAGTTCAGGATTATGTGGTCAGGAAGGCCTTTCTCCTGGGCTGTGTCCAGAAAGTGGTGTTGGGGGATGAGTGTTCAGACCCCTGGGCTCTCACTTGTGGGGTGCCTCAGGGTTCCGTCCTCTTCCCCACGCTTTTTAATATCTATATGAAGCCGCTGGGAGAGATCATCAGGGGGTTTGGGCTGGGTGTTCATCAGTATGCGGATGACACCCAGCTCTACCTCTGCTTTAAATCAGAACCAGTGAAGGCGGTGAAGGTCCTGTGTGAGTGCCTGGAGGCGGTTGGAGGATGGATGGCGGCTAACAGATTGAGGTTGAATCCTGACAAGACAGAAGTACTGTTTTTGGGGGACAGGGGGCGGCTGGGTGTGGGGGATTCCCTGGTCCTGAATGGGGTAACTGTGCCCCTGAAGGACCAGGTGCGCAGCCTGGGAGTCATTTTGGACTCACAGCTGTCCATGGAGGAGCAGGTTAATTCTGTGTCCAGGGCAGCTGTCTACCAGCTCCACCTGGTACGCAGTCTGAGACCCTACCTGCCCGCGGACTGTCTCGCCAGAGTGGTGCATGCTCTAGTTATCTCCCGCTTGGACAACTGCAATGCGCTCTACGTGGGGCTACCTTTGAAGGTGACCCAGAAACTGCAATTAATCCAGAATGCAGCAGCTAGACTGGTGACTGGGAGTGGCCACCAGGACCACATAACACTGGTCCTGAGAGATCTGCATTGGCTCCCAGTACGTTTCCAAGCAAAATTCAAAGTGTTGGTGCTGACCTTTAAAGCCCTAAACGGCCTCGGTCCTGTATACCTGAAGGAGTGTCTCCACCTGCATTGTTCAGCCCGGACACTGAGATCCAGCGCTGAGGGCCTTCTGGCGGTTCCTTCATTGCGAGAAGTGAGGTTACAGGGAACCAGACAGAGGGCCTTATCGGTAGTGGCGCCCACCTTGTGGAACACCCTCCCTTCAGATGTGAAGGAAATAAGCAGCTATCCTATCTTTAAAAGACATCTGAAGGCAGCCCTGTTCAGGTAAGTTTTAATATTTAATGCTGTAATGTTTTTAACACTTGATTGGGAGCCGCCCAGAGTGGCTGGGGAAACTCAGCCAGATGGGCGGGGTATAAATAATAAATTATTGTTATTATTATTATGGATGGCAAAAGAGATACTGCTTCTCCATTCCTGCTCTTCCTGACCACACCGCAGAGAGCAGTATGAGGGTTCAACCCCCACTGCATGCTGTTTTGCCAAGATGTTCCTTGGTGCATGATTCCTGCACATGATTTCTGCCCGCTGTGGCAGGCCTGTATGGTCTCCCCGTTCTGTTGTCCTCCCCACTCTCATATCACCGGCCTCAATGGGCACCAGCTCAGTCAGGAAAACTAGCGCAATATTTCCCATCCTCACCTGCCAATTCCATTCCTTAGCATCCTTTGAGGCAGTGTTTTTTGCTCCTTTCTGACAGAGTTTGTGTGCATGTACTTTAAAAAAATAAATACAGCTATTGAACTGTAGTAACGTCACTGCCCACTGCCAATACTGCTTGGTGCTGAGATATCGTGCAACTCTCTTCAGACTGGGACTTGTGGAAGAACCCCTATAGAAGATAGAGGGCAGTTGGGAAATGTTTCGATCATCTACACGAAGATGAATTCGTCATATGGTTCTGCTTGCAAACCGCTATGTACACAAAAACACACACACATATGAAATCTTTAGTGATTCACTTGATATTTAACGAGTTCTACAAAAGCATTTGAAGTGAGTAATTTCACATTGCTTATCCCCAGATAGCAACATGATCGTGATTTTTATTAACACTTGAGCCTGCTCCTTGAGCAATCTCTTGCTTGTGGAGATTTGAGTACACTTTATGCCCTATACTTGGGGAAGTAACGAGCTGTCACTCACCTCCAGACACAACAGCAAAGGAAGGTTGCTTTCTTGCAACAAATGGAACATGAAATGTGTGTGCACCAGGTCAAAACTTAACCGAAAACTCTTGAGAAAAGTCAATACCATTTCTTTTCCCAGGCTTTTCATCTGTACGCTAGGCCTCAGTTTCCAATGGCAGCCAAAAACCCAAGTCTGTGTTGGCTCTTCAGGGTGAAGAATACTGCGTTATAAAAGGATGTGTTGACATTTGTTCTGTTTAAGCTGGTGATTCATCATTCAAAGTGTTGTGTTCAAACAATGGAAATCAGGGAACTGTAGTAAAACCTTTAGACACTATATGATCTCACCAAAATAATTAGGAGGCTAAATAAGAGTAAGTTCTCTCACAGCTTTATCCCAAGTTAAGCACAAAGAACTATTATGTTGTAGTTCTTTCGCTGACACTTTCATTTGGTGTACGTTTTTGTTCCCTTTCTAAATATCTTAAAATAAAGGGTTGCATCAGACTAGATGGTACTCAGAGCAGATCTATCAAAAATCAGTGGAATTAAATGAGGAACTTGAAAAGTGAAGGGACATCATGGGGTGCTCACCCCAGTACAGGCAGAACCTTCAGTGGTTTTCAGAGAGGTCAACATGCTAGCAAAGGAAGCATTCTTAGTGCTCCTGCTTATAAGTAAGGGATGAAACTCATTTTTTGTTTTGTTTTGGTAGCATAGACCCTTTTACTGCAATGGATCAGTAGATATTCTTTAACATGGTAAATGCTGATGACATTACAAAACAGTACAGTGGTACCTCGGGTTAAATACTTAATTCGTTCTGGAGGTCCATACTTAACCTGAAACTGTTCTTAACCTGAAGCACCACTTTAGCTAATGGGGACTCCTGCTGCTGCCGCGCCACCAGAGCATTTCTGTTCTCATCCTGAAGCAAAGTTCTTACCTGAAGCAATATTTCTGGGTTAGCAGAGTCTGTAACCTGAAGCGTATGCAACCCGAGGTACCACTGTACATTTCTAGAAAAAGTGGGATTGTGAGAACAAGAAAATGGGATAGCATTCCAAATTTTAACTTTAGGGTGGCGCTAGGGCCTAGGGCTTGCTGATCGGAAGGTCGGAGGTTTGAATCCCCGCGACGCGGTGAGCTCCCGTTGCTCGGTCCCAGCTCCTGCCAATCTAGCAGTTTGAAAGCACATCAAAGTGCAAGTAGATAGATAGGTACCACTCCAGCGGGAAGGTAAATGGCATTTCCGTGCACTGCTCTGGTTTTGCCAGAAGCGGCTTAGTCATGCTGGCCACATGACCCAGAAAAACTGTCTGCGGACAAACGTCGGCTCCCTCGGCCAGTAAATGTTGCACTGTCACAGATCATAACCTATATAATCCACAGCAGGAGATGTGTGTACGCTTCAGAAAACAGGACACTTATTTAACTGTCCCTGTGTTCCAAGGGCCAGAAATAAAAGGCAGTAAACCTGTGTGTTACAGTGGTACCTTAATTTGTTCTGGAGGTCCGTTTTAACCTGAATGTTCTTAACCTCTACAGCTGGGGAAGGCAGCGGGCCATCTTTTTACCCCCCCCCCGAGCGGTGCCCGGGGCAGACCAGCCCCTCCACCCCCCTTCATATGCCCCTGCCTACTACTGCAATATTGCTAGATATGGACTATTGAAAGGCATCCTGCCTTCGCCGCGGTGTTCCTGACAGCAGTTTATTACGCTTACTATTTCTTGCTCACTGGAAGGACAGATCCTGAAACTGAGGCTCCAATACTTTGGCCACCTCATGAGAAGAGAAGACTCCCTGGAAAAGACCTTGATGTTGGGAAAGATGGAGGGCACAAGGAGAAGGGGACGACAAAGGACGAGATGGTTGGACAGTGTTCTCGAAGCTACCAGCATGAGTTTGACCAAACTGCGGGAGGCAGTGGAAGACAGGAGTGCCTGGTGTGCTCCGGTTCATGGGGTTACGAAGAATCGGACATGACTAAACAACTAAACAACAACAATTTCTTGTTTATGATCTTTTGCATAACTGTGCATATATTGTATGTGGATGCTTATGATTTGTAAATTTTGTATTATGACCTAACTATTGATAATACATTATTAGCCACGTGTTGTGTTTGGATTTGTTCAGATGTCTTCCGACAGGAGGACGTTCCACAGGGTGGGGGTGACTGTTGAGAAGGCAGACTGATATGGACTGAAGCACCATCAATGCTTGAGCTACATCCCTAACATGGGAAGCATTCATCTAAAATTCGCCGTGTCGTTGGTTTTCTGAGGGCCTTATTTTGCCGCTGGAAATCCTTCACCCTAATTACTTGTCCTGTGAATATTTCTCTGCAGCCCTCTCCTCACTTAAATCCCCCTTGACATTGACAGATAAAACCCCGTTGCCCTGAAATGAACCAAAACCGATCCCGCCAATAAGATGGTTTGTAACAAAGGCCTTCGACATCTGACAGCAGTTTTTGTACCATGGGGCCAGAGGATGATTTCAGTTCCCAAGTCAGCACCCTGTGCAACATATGGAGATGATTCCGCTAGCAATGTCTGTTTAATTAATTTTAGTCTGCTTCACCTATATGGGACTTTCACTTGCCTGCTGCTTGGTCTGCTCATCATAATTAAAACTGGGTTGTATGGGTGAGGAAAGACAACCAGTACCCACTATATTGATCAATATGATGTAAGCCTCCAAAGTGTATTTTGTAGAGTTAAGTTTTTACCTCCATCTTCTGTACATTTTATTTTATCTTATTGCTTTGGCTAGTGGCTGATGATGCAAAAAAAGATTCTTCTGATCTGATCTGGTAAATATGGTTGAAATATTTTCAGAAGAATCATGCGCCACAATGCAAGCAAAACAAAGCAAATAGATAACCTTCACATTCCTAATATTAGCTAAATCTTATACAGTGGTACCTCGGTTCTCTAATGCCTTGGTGCTGAAACAACTTGGAACCCAAACACTGCAAACCTGGTAGTAAGTGTTCCAGTTTGCGAACTCTTTTTGGAAGCCGAACATGCTCTGTTTTGAGTGTTATGCTGAGATCTGTCTGTTTTTTGCTATTTATTTTATGTTTTTGTTTTTGCGGCTCTTTCTCTTCTTCTTTTTTTGTGTGACTTTGTAGAACCCAGTTCAGCTACTGATTGATTGATTGTGTGACTGCAGTACATTGTTTATTTCTTTCATTTTATGGATCAGTGGCCTCATTAGATAGTAAAATTCATGTTAAACTGCTGTTTCGGGGTTGTTTTTAAAAGTCTGGAATGAATTAATCCGTTTTGCATTACTTTCTATGGGAAAGCGTGCCTTGGTTTTGGAACAGACTTCCGGAACGGATTAAGTTTGAGAACCAAGGTACCATTGTATACTGAAAAAGTACACTTATACATGACGTGTGAACATCCCAATCTGTACACTATACTGGATCATAGGTTTTGGGTTTTTTAAAGCTATAGATATCAATGGAGAATATGCATACACAATCACTTGAAGGAAAGGAGAATGTGCACATAAACTGGAAATGGTAGATATTGACTAAACAATTGTATTTATTCATTTCAGAAATTGTATGAACGACTTATCTTTTTAAAAAACAAAACAAAACCCACCTTTAAGCAGTGTACATAAAATAATATAAAATCACATTCACAGTCTCTAAGTGGTGTTGGAAAGTGTGCACAATTTCAAGCGAGCATGTAGTCATGTTGTATCGGCAGCCCAAGAAGCTCAGTGGTTTAGACCACAGCGCCACCTGCGCCGGCAGGATGAGTTCCTGTTGGTCTGTCCCAGCTCCTGCCAACCTAGTGATTCAAAAGCACACCAGTGAAGGTAGATAAATAGGTACCGCTGTGGCGGGAAGGTAAACAGTGTTTCTGTGTGCTCTGGTTTCCGTCATGGTGTCCCGTTGCGCCAGAATCGGTTTAGTCATGCTGACCACATGACCTGGAAAGCTGTCTGTGGACAAACACCAGCTCCCTCGGTCTGAAAGTGAGATGCGCGCCGCAACCCCATAGTCGCCTTTGACTGGACTTAACCATCCTGGGGTCCTTTACCTTTACCTTTACATGTTGTATAAATTGTCCCGTCAGTGTACTGAATCTCTGTGAAGGAACAATGCACATTGCCCAACTAATGTATTGATCCAGTCGATATGCTGTATAACAAGCTTCTCATCAATTAACATTTCCACATTGCTTGGCAATTCTGTGTAATAATATGCACAATCCCTTTATGACACTGTCAATGTGCACATTCTTCATAGCTTCATGCGCATATTAATTGACGTTTGTGTGCACAGTGCACTATATCCTCATATAAACTGCAAGATGAAAAGGAAGTAGTCTCTTGAATTATCTTCACATTTTTCATTAGTTGATATTGAGTGTCGACACTAATCAGTATGATCACTGTCATATATTGAGGTTGGAGCTGAGAAAGTGGGGGGCAGTTTCAAAAGACCACCTCTTAAGTTAATGGCCAAAAGAGAGAGAGAGAGAGAGAGAGAGAGAGAGAGAGAGAGAAGGAGAATTGTGGGCTGACTGGTTCACAGCCAGTGGCGTAGCGTGGGGGGTGCCAGGGGGGCCGGCCGCACCGGGCGCAACATGGGCGGGGGGCGCGCTCGCACTAGCAGCTCTCTGCCCCTACTAAAATCCACGGGTTAGGGAGCCCGCGCTCGCTCGGCTTGGCGAGGAGGTCGCGGAAGGGGGAGAGCGAAGCCTTCTGCCGCGGGCAAAAAAAGGAGAGGAAGCCGGGTGGGCGGGTGGGCGGGCGGGCTGGCTGGCGGGGGTCTGGCTGCGCCTGCTGCTGCCGGTGCAGGGCAAGGCAAGCAGAGCGAGGAGGAGAGAGAGGGGAAGGGGGGGGGAAGCAGCTAGGAAACGCTGCGGTGTGGAGGAGGAATCAATTAAGGAGAGAAAGCGAAAAGCCTTGGAGAAAGGGAAAAAAGGAAAGAAAAGAGGCAGCTCCAGGAGAGCGCGGGGGAAAGAGAAGCCTCGCTGCTGCTGCTGCTGCTTGGGAGAGTAAATTACTGTACTTGCCTTGCCCCGGGTTAGGGGGCGCAAATTATTTGCCTTGCCCCGGGTTAGGGGGCGCAAATTACTTGCCTTGCCCCGGGTGCTGATAACCCACGCTACGCCGCTGTTCACAGCTCACTCCTTTTACTCTTTAGACGACATTAGCTGTTATGATTAGAGATGGAAGAGAAATTTGATTTGGTTTATGTTTAAAGCTGGATTTATCAAATTCATACTTTCTGAAACAGTACAAGAACCAAAACACAGCGAGCCTTCAAAATTCGCACTTATCCAAATTTTGTGATGCAGTTCTCTGACCAATAGATGCTTACAAAAATGCATATATTGGGAGATGATGTGCATGAAAATGAATATATTAGTGAAACTAACATACAAAAATGCAGTGTTTTATGAGAAATTGCTTGCAGAAATGCATATATTAATCAAGACTGCACACAAAGATGTGTTTATTAGGAGAAATTCACATGAAAATGCCAAAGAATTTCCATGATCTTTTAAAAAAAAATTCTGATTGCTCCGAAATGTGGAGAACAACAAATATGCACCCATTTCTCCTTAAATAGGAGATCTGAAATAAATAAAAGTTGGGGTAACAGGGGGTACACTTTTGTATGAAAGAGTTCAGTTCATTTTTGGTACTAAAAACAATTTCCTGGGCTCAGAAGATACTCGGAGGCACTCTGTTATTTCATGCTAACTCTGTGTCTTTTGTTCCTTGCTCTAGCTGCTAGATCTCTGTTGTTGTTTAGTCATTTAGTCGTGTCCGACTCTTTGTGACCCCATGGACCAGAGCATGCCAGGCATTCCTGTCTTCTACTGCCTCCCGCAATTTGGTCAAACTCATGCTGGTTGCTTCGAGAACACTGTCCAACCATCTCGTCCTCTGTCGTCCGTTCTCCTTGTGGCCTCAATCTTTCCCAACATCAGGATCTTTTCCAGGGAGACTTCTCTTCTCAGGGCTGATTTCCTTAAGAATGGATAGGTTTGATCTTCTTGCAGTCCATGGGACTCTCAAGAGTCTCCTCCAGCACCATAATTCAAAAGCAGCTCTAGTTATTAGATCTCTGGTTTTCAGTAAAATGAAAGTAGAGCGGACAAGTCTAAAGTCGGTCCACCCCATCATAGACATTGCTATAAATATTGAACAACATTAGTAGTTAACCATGCATATTTTTAGTAGGGCTGGTAAATCAATCTGCTCAACTCTCAACTCAATGTGTACTCAAGTCCCAATAGTTTTTAATTTCAGGAAGCATATTCAGACTCTAGGTATAGATTGCTTGCATGTGTGAAGTTGCCTAAAGATTTATACTTCTACTATTTCTGCTTGTGAGCGTCCTCTAATTTGCTTCCTCTATTACTGAACATAATAAGAAAATTCTGGGTCAGCTAGTGGCCCATGTAGCCCGAAATCCTGTTTTCACAGTGTACAACCAGATTTCTGTGGGAAACCTATAAGCAAGATATTGAATATTGCTGTATCCAAGCATCTTTTCACTATTTAAAAAATATTCTCAGGCTCTCATGGTATCTGTTCTTCAAGGTTTGCTTTGCTCACTTACAATGCATAAGTGTTGCTGCATTAAATTTGCAGTATGTTAAACTCCTGGAGGATCACGACGTAATTAGAAATCATTGATGCTGCGTAGACTTTCACTGCCCTAAAAATAGCTTCATTTCCCACATATTTATCTGTGTCATCTAAAAATAGATGTCAACACTATAGCACCTTCTTTCTATTTTTTTTTTTTTTTAAAAAGAAATGTGGCATATGTTTCTGTTTAAGCTCAGTTTCAAAGAAAAGCAACGGAAACAAATAACTTTAAAAGCAGATGCAGGAGATGAGAATTTCCTCTGTATGAATTCAGGATGCACAAATACTAGGGTATAGACCAGCTGCATGATTTGGTCCAGATCCCAATTCAATGCTTCCAAAAAAAAAAAAAAGCCTGGTTGGCAATGGTTCTCTTGTTATAGTAAAATTTGAGTCTTCTGCTGCAGTTGGTGCAGAGTATGGCACCATAGTTAAAGCTATGGTTTTCCCAGTAGTGATGTATGGAAGTGAGAGCTGGACCATAAAGAAGGCTGATTGCTGAAGAATTGATGGTTTTGAATTATGGTGTTGGAGGAGACTCTTGAGAGTCCCGTGGACTGCAAGAAGATCAAACCTATCTATTCAGCCCTGAGTGCTACTGGAAGGACAGATCCTGAAGCTGAGGCTCCAATACTTTGGCCACCTCATGAGAAGAGAAGACTCCCTGGAAAAGACCCTGATGTTGGGAAAGATTGAGGCCACAAGGAGAAGGGGACGACAGAGGATGAGATGGTTGGACAGTGTTCTCAAAGCTACCAGCATGAGTTTGACCAAACTGCACAAGGCAGTGGAAGACGGGAATGCCTGGCGTGCTCTGGTCCATGGGGTCACGAAGAGTCGGATATGACTAAACAGCAACAACAAATGGCACCAATCACTTTTTGATTCAGTGTGTGAATGCAAATGGCTGAATCTCATGTTTGTCCTACTCAGAGTAGGCCCACTAAAAATGATGGAGATGACTAACCTGGTTCATTTTATTTGGTCAACCCTGACCAGAACTGAGTTGGAGACAACCCAAAGACAATAAATCATAAGAGGGACAAGTGTATTCACATTCTACAGCAAGGGATGTGATCTGGAGAAATGGGGTATGGCTTATGGGAGTTTTGGGGGCCAAAGAGAGAGAAGTTGAGGGCCGCATTCAGCCCCTTGCCCTGAGTTTCCCCACCCCTAAGATAAAGCATAGCAGCTTCTTGAGGGCCAATCACACCAAAAATCTGGCTGAGAATAGATTTCAACTAAGCCAGCCATCTCACAGACAAAGCATCCTTTAGACCACGCTTAATGAAGAATATGTATCCATGAATAAAAATAAGAGAATGCAATATATTTTACCTTAGAATACAACAAATTATCTTTAAGCAGATAATTTGTCTAGCAAATGATGTACCTTTAGATGTAGAGCTTCAAACATATGGGAAAATGGCTGCACTTCCTGTGCTTTTGGCAACCGACATTGTGGAAAACATTCTTTAGTTCTCTTTGCCACCCAAACTGTCTGGATAGCTCACAGTTGTAATGCTTTCTTCACAGCCTGTACTTGGCAGGATCCACATGATTTCCTCAGATATTCACCTAATCACAGTAAGTTCCGAAGTGTTGATGGTCATTATCAAGGTCTGGCTGTGCATCAAAGTAACAAGGCCCAATTCGCACAACCACACAGCAGTGCTAGAAACAGGAGTGGAGCTGGTTGCCCCCCTCCCCCTGACAAATGTAGTCACAGGACTTCGACAACGTAGCATGCAGTTAATACACCGTGATGGCTTTTTAAAAATATATACAGTATATTCAAGAGTAGTAGAACTGTGCTGAGTTCAGCTCTGGCCTGACAAATATGGTCCCACGAAGCTGAACGCATCCCACCAGTAATACGTGGTTTCCCACTAGAAGGTCAGTGAACATCCTACTTTTTCTGCACCATTAGAACCAGTGATATGAATCCAGATATATACTGTAAGCTAGGTGCCACGTGGGTGGCACTGTGGTCTAAACCACAGAGCCTCTTGGGCTTGCTGATCAGAAGGTCGGCGGTTTGAATCCCCGCGACAGCATGAGCTCCCTTTGCTCGGTCCCTGCTCCTGCCAACCTAGCAGTTTGAAAGCACATCAAGTGCAAGTAGATAAATCGGTACCGCTCCAGCGGGAAGGAAAACGGCGTTTCTGTGCGCTGCTCTGGTTCGCCAGATGCGGCTTAGTCATGCTGGCCACATGACCTGGAAGCTGTCTGCAGACAAACACCGGCTCCATCGGCCAGTAAAGTGAGATGAGCGCTGCAACCTCAGAGTCGTCCACAACTGGACTTAATGGTCCCTTTACCTTTTTAGGTGCCAAATGGCTCCTTAAACCAGGGTTACAGTAGCCAAAACAGAATGCCTAGTTGCCATTTTTTGAGCCAGATAAGAGCAGAGCCTACATCACTATTGAAATTATGGTATTATTATGCGCATCAGGTATCTTGGATGTCATGAAATTTCAATTGCCTCTTGGTAAAAAAATTAAAATCTAACAAATTTATTGCAATAGTCAAGCTCTTTCCAGTGTCTGGATTTCTGGCTTTAATCATACTTTAGTATTCCCTTTTATTATCTGGAGTTCCCCCAAGCAGCAGCAAAACAAAAACCACCCATTTTGGCTGGCTGAATGACATGGACATTTCCTTACCCATGTTATTAATTTCCAGTTCTATAGACGGCAAGCTTATTACATTCAGTGGCAGTCACCTCACAGCGTGAGTCAAATCTGATGTAAATCTTCCCTGAAACTTTTAGGAGAGTCAAGGACGAGATGCTCTGATGATTCTCTTACATCTGGGAACTGTAAACACCTTGGTACAAAATCACCTGAATCTGAGCCAAAGTACAGTACATGAGGTTTGCTTTCTGGTGTTGCAGCCACCTCACAAAAAGTACATCGCGATCATGCAAAATACATTGATGAAAGTCAAGAGAACTCAATAGCAATCAGTGATAATTTTGGGAGGGAGATTTCTTCCCAGATGAAGGCCCATAAATGAGAAAAATGAAAGATTTTATTTTGAAATATCCAATATCCAATAGTACTTCATGAAACTGTATGAGTTAATTGTCATGGAAAAAGTTGCTCTAATTGATTGCATTGGCTTCCCATGACTACAGCTTAGACCGATCTAATTTCACAAGGCTAAATGTCCTGAATTAAACTAACTGAAATCATGCTCTCTTATGAAAACATCACACCTTTAGAAGGGGATTACAATTCTACAGCTGATGTTTTAAGCTCAAAACATTAATAGAGCTGGCTGACAAAAATCAGACAACCACCCCCACCTATTCAAAGAATCCCTTTTATTTCCATATCACTTGATGATTACGATATGGAAAATTCCTCTATATTCCATCATGATAAAGCAGATATTATGCAGACATGTTGCCCGGATTCTGCCAATGTTGGACAATGATATCACAAGAGGTGTCTGAGGGCATAGAGAAGAGATGGATAGAAAAGCAGACAGATGGCTCTCCAAAAGATATACTAGATTGGGGAAGACCCACGTAGAAGGGCACAAGGCTATTGCCATCACTGGAGAATTCTGGCTATGTGATCCTTGTGATTATTGGGTTGGTGGTGGTGTTGAATATGCAGTAACTTTACAAAGTTTAGTGGTATGGTTACAAGACAGATTCTTTGAGTAGTTTGAGGCTGGGGGTGGGGTTTATGCCAACTGTCAGGGGTTCAGGAGCAGAGGCAAGGGCAAGGGAGGAAACAGAGAGCGAGGGGGAGGAGGCAGAAGAAAAGATGAGTGATGACGACGACCCGAGATCTCCGAGTCTTTCCAGTGAATCAGAAGATTCACAGAAAGGAGCACCAGTGGCCAGGGCAAGGGGGGAGCCTAGGGGGACACCCCAGGAAGATAGAGCCAGAGGGGACTCAGAGGGGAGCAGTTGGAAATCGGGACCAGCGTCACCGCCAGAGAGCAGGGAAGAGGAAGGGCGCCAGGGATCAAGCGCTGGCAGCTCACAACAGGGGGGAGGGCACGAGTCAGGAGTGGCCACACCTCCATCGGGGAGCGAAGAAACGGTCAGACGGAAGGTGGAAGGTTGGGCGCGCGCGCCAAGTTCAAATGCACAGGAAGGTGGCGCAGTAGGCAGCCCGGAAAGGGAGCCAGGTCCTAAAGCCCGCCGAAAGGAGGGAGAAGAGTCAGGGGGGTCAGCGTCAGCGTCAGAGGAATCCCGGAAGGAAGAGACCCCGGGGGGCAGAGGGACCCAGAGAAGAACAGTCAGGCGGAAAAGGTGGAGCAGGGCTAGGATATTAAGTTGGTGTACAAGGGGCGGAGACTCAGACGGAGCTTCGCCGATCTAACCATTAGACGTAGGGTTGCACGCAGCAGCTTGAGAATGGAAACTGTAACTCAATAAAGACTTTTATTTAATGATCGCTGGCTAGCGTGATCCTCTGTGAGCTAGGATCTGGAAGCAACTCTGACACCAACCAACTCTATTAACATTTTAAGGATTCTGGCCTACAGCTATCACTGCAAATTTGGCCCTGGTGTTGGCAGAATCTAGGCAACATGTCTGCATAATATCTGCTTTATCAAGATTTAAAGAGAGAATTAAAAGAAAAAAAATAAACACATGTGACTGCCGATTAGACTCATTGTATTATTACTTCTATTATTTTTTCACACACAGTGCCATATTACTGTTTTACTTTCTTTGTTTTCATCAGATACCAAAAATATTATATTTCTTATTTTACAAGAATCGTTCTAGTTCTGCCAGGAGATGTTTATTACTACAATAGTTTTCCAGATATTCTTTAAAGATTTTCCATTCTTTCTGTACTTTCTGTTTTGGATAACCTCTGACTCTCCCTGTCATCATGGCCAGCTGCAGATATTCTATCGTTTGGACCTGCTACTCATGTATTGTAGGTGTTTTATTACTTTTCCAGTTTCTTGCAATTAAGATCCTGGCTGCTACTGTCGTGTACATAAAAAGGGGTCTAATTTCTTTTTTTGATTTCTGGTGGCATTATGCCTAGGAGGAAGGTTTCAGGTTTTTGCTTAAAGGTTTTCAATGGTGGTGGCAGTGGGGACAGCTAGGACCTGAACCAGTGCACTTTGGGGGCAATGATAGGGTTGAGAGGACAGCATAATGAGGAGGCCACGTAGACCTGCCACACCACCAAAGGGGTAGCTCTGCTGGCGGCAAGGTTTCTTGCAGGGCACATGTTGCTGAAGCAGCACCCAGCAGAACTGAACCCCTTTTTTGTAAAGGGACGCGGGTGGCGCTGTGGTCTAAACCACTGAGCCTCTTGGATTTGCCAATCAGAAAGTCGGCAGTTCGAATCCCCGTGAGGGGGTGAGTTCCCGTTGCTCTGTCCCAGCTCCTGCCAACCTAACAGTTGGAAAGCACACCAGTGCAAGTAGATAAATAGATACCACTATGGCGGGAAGCTAAATGGCATTTCTGTGCACTCTGGTTTCCATCACAGTGTTCCGTTGTGCCAGAAGCAGTTTAGTCATGCGGGCCACATGACCTGGAAAGCTGTCTGTGGACAAACACTGGCTCCCTTGGCCTGAAAGCGAGATAAGCACCACACGCCTTTGACTGGACTAAACCGTCCAGGGGTCCTTTACCTTTACCTTTTACCTTAGGAGGAGAGGAAAATGAGATTCAGTGTCCCCTCCTCCTGCCTCCTCCTGACCATACAGTGTTAAAAGATATAAAAACCGATTCGCTCATCCACTTCCATCCAGATATGTGTTGTTGTTGTTTAGACTTACTAACCATAATTCCCCAGGGCACGCTGCAACAATCTAAAAATACAGTATTAAAATAAGTTAAAACAATTTGCAATCAGAAGAGCACGGGAGTCAGAAAGACCTAGATCTCAGGTATCGAAGGCCATGGGTTGGGCTTCCTTTCAAACGATAGCAATTATTTCCAGCGAAATTGACTTGCGAGGTGGTGTTTGTTCGATAAGAGATTGAGTGTTGGGGGGGGGAGGGAGACTTGTTTAATTTCATTTTACACAGGTTGTACAGTGACAATAAAGGTATTATTATTATTATTATTATTATTATTATTATTATTATTATTACAGTCATACCTGGGGTTACAGATGCTTCAGGTTGCTTTTTTGGGGCTATGGACCCGCCAAATCCCAGAAGTACCAGAATGGGTTACTTCCAGGTTTCGGGGGTCATGCATGTGCAGAAGTTCTAAAGCACGCTTTGCGCATGCACAGAAGCACTGAATCACAACCCGTGCATGCGCAGATGCGCCGCTGCAGGTTGCAAACGTGCATCCCGCACGGATCACGTTCGCAACCCGAGCGTCCACTGTATTATTATTATTATTATTATTATTATTATTATTATTATTTCCAAATCCGCATCTGCACAAAGTATCTGTAAACTAACGTAGGCAGAATCTGTCCCCTCTTTTGTTTGGCAATGCATAAGGAGCCACTCAGAGAGAGAGAAAATTGAAGCATCCTGTATGTGGTCCCTGAATTGTACTGTATTCAGGCTATGAAATAACTATACACTATCCTGTTAAGTGCAACCTTAAGCTTTTCCCTCCCTCTCTTTCCTTGAGACCAGTAAAGCTTGCTGCATGCCTGTAATTTTTATTTTATTTTTAAAGAGTTCAGCCAGGGAACTGTTCAATATCCTGGTAATGAACCTCTCACCTTGCCAACACCTGTGCTGTACCTAAATAGCATCAATATAACTCGTGGGAGGCTTACACCACAGAATTTCTTGGACTTATCCACTTGTGTTTATCCACGGGTTCCAAACAGTTGGGCTAACAAGATCTTTAATCTTGTTCTGTTCTTTTGTGAATAAAACCCCAACCGACATCGTTGCAAGTGGTCCTGTCCTGTCCTGTTCATTGATGGAGAACTTGGCTTTGGGCACCTGACTTGTGCGTATTTTCTCTACGTGCGAGCTGAAGGAGGCTCGATTTACCGTTTTAATCAGTCATTTGATACAGGGATGTTCAGAAAAGCAATTAACAACACGTGAAGCATGGAAAGAGCATAGGCAATTAGGAAGGCAAACAACAGCATCAAGACAGCCTCCTCTAGAGAAACATGAGTTGTAATTTCCTTGGCGCCTGAATTTGGCTGTTTATTATAGAACGTATTTGGGGATCTTCCTTGTAACAGAAAATCATTGGACCATGATCAAAATAGAGACAACATCTGCTCAATTAAAAGCAGCAGCTATAGTGTTGCGGTTGTTTTTTTTTCTTTGTTATATTAAAAAAAGGAATCTCTGAGACTATGGAGAAGTTAATTTGCTATAGACATTGGAACATAAATAATCAGTCGTAGCAGGAGCTGTAACATCATAACTTGGCAGATGTGATGATAAATGGTGACCAACGTTGACTGATGCCCCATCTTGAAAGTAATGTTAACTGATGCCCCATCTTGAAAGCAAGTTGTTTATGCTTCCTGTATCTTGACTCAATAAATGCTACATTGGTTGATCAAAAGTCAGCTGACGTCACTTTAACCACAGTAGATGGCAAACGCCTTGCCTTCAGATGTGGTAGCTAACCAAAACTTTGTACTAAGCCAATCCCTTCCACACCAACTGATAATAATGATAGTAATAATAATAATAATAATAATAATAATAATAATAATAATTTATTATTTGTACCCAACCCATCTGGCTGAGTTTCCCCAGCCACTCTGGGTGGCTTCCAGCAAAGACACTAAAATGTCACACATTAAAAACTTCCCTGAACAGGGCTGCCTTCAGATGTCTCCTAAATGTCAGGTAGTTGTTTATCTCTTTGACATCTGATGGGAGGGTGTTCCACAGGGCGGGCACCACTACCGAGAAGGCCCTCTGCCTGGTTCCCTGTAACTTGGCTTCTCGCAGTGAGGGAACCACCAGAAGGCCCTCGGCGCTGGACCTCAGTATCTGGGCAGAACGAGGGGGTGGAGACGTTCCTTCAACCAACTACCCAACCAAATCCCATAATATAAGCATGCTGAGAAGTATGGAGACCATACACATTTTGCAAGAGGTGTGTGGGGTGGTGGGACCTTTTCAAGTCTCTTTCCTGACTACCCCAACCAATTTCCCAAGTTTTAGAAAAGGGGAAAGGGTTGACTATAATTATTTCTCCTCCTTTATTTAAAGCATCTTTAATCTGCTGTTGCGCTAAAAAAAGTTCCCAGAGCAGCTCATGGATCAATAATCATTTTTAAAAACACAATTCCTGCGCTCAAGTTCACAGCACTAAAAAAAAAAAAAAAAAAAAAATGTGTGGGGAGGGAGGAGGAAAAAGCAAACTTAGAGAAAACTGTACATAAATAAAGACACTCACAGGACTGAAATAAAACTCATAACGTTTATAGTAAACATTCGGTTAGACCATAAGATGTAATGCTGTAATATAATAAGGAATGTATGTCTAAAGTATAATACAAAAATTTATTAAGGAATTATTTACATTTATAGAATGTATATATAGTAATCACGCTTAAGCAAGAGCAATGTAGAGAAGCCAGAAGAGGGGTTGGAGGGAAGCTAATTCGGATAAGATATAGATTTAAAGCAGAACAATATTGTTAAGCTGTATAGTGTTTGGAAAAAATTAATAAAAAATATGGGGGGGGGGAGAAAAAGCAAACCTAGGCACTAATTCGTAAATTTACACTGCTTAGAATGACCAGCAGGGATGGAAATAGAGAGCTGGACCATAAAGAAGGCTGATCACCGAAGAATTGATGCTTTTGAATTATGGTGCTGGAGGAGACTCTTGAGAGTCCCATGGACTGCAAGAAGATCAAACCTCTCCATTCTGAAGGAAATCAGCCCTGAGTGCTCACTGGAAGGACAGATCCTGAAGCTGAGGCTCCAATACTTTGGCCACCTCATGAGATGAGAAGACTCCCTGGAAAAGACCCTGATGTTGGGAAAGATAGAGGGTGCAAGGAGAAGGGGACGACAGAGAATGAGATGGTTGGATGGTGTTCTTGAAGCTACCGGCATGAGTTTGATCAAACTGCGGGAGGCAGTGGAGGACAGAAGTGCCTGGCGTGCTCTGGTCCATGGGGTCACGAAGAGTCGGACACGACTAAACGACTAAACAAACAACACATAATAATAGAAGTGCCAGGGAGACTTCAGGAGCTAAAGGAAACATAATTTCTACAGTGCTACATTTGCCATGATTCTTAGCAGTTAGTACAGTTCTATTTTTTCCTTGATTTTCTAGTTTTACCTTCTGGTAAACTGCTTTGAGGTGGTGGTTGTTGTTGTTTTAACAATCAAGTAAAGTATGAATTTTAGGAAATAAAAATAAGTAAACCTTTGCACTCCTTAAAGTCTAGAGGCTCCTGTCACTGTTCTTCTCCACTGCTATGAGTGAAACCAAGAACCTTGGCAGCAGTTGGCAGTGATCATGGCAAGATTCGCAGTTACATACCTGACCGAATTTTTCAAAAAGGTTTCGGCTAATAGTGGGATTTTGGGAAGGGCAGATCCAAGGGGAGGGGATGAGATCTTGGGTAGATTATGGCAGTTGCACCACCCAAATTCTGAACTTTGGCAGCCCAGAGTTCTTATTTCCTGAAACAAAGCACGAAATCAGATGCACGGGATTCCAGAGCTATTATAATATTTTGAGGGCTATTTGGATTCGTATTCCTCCAGTTTTGAGAGCTTTGTTCTGCGAGTGTGTGTGTGTGTGTGTGTGTGTGCGAGAGCGAGAGAGATTTAAGCCAGCAGATTTCTCTCCCCCTGAAGGAGATTTCATTGACCTAGTTCCACACGCAGCCAGACATAACATGGCAGCCAAGTGACCCAGGCTCTCCGTCAAAACAAGCCATTAAAAAAAGCAGCAGCTTGAGACTGATTTAGGACCCTCCGGTCTTTAAACGGTGCCTGGCGTCTTTGATCTGCTAACCGATCACAGGTGGATGAAAGGCGATCCCAAAGACAATTAACGGCAAATTCGACAGGTTCACTGTTTCAAAGAGCCAAGGTAGAGTTTCATCTAGAAGCATGTGGCAAGGGAGGGGGTGAGCGGAGCTTAGATTCAAAGACCCGCGCCAACCTCCAGGCAGCATGAAACAATTGCCCAGGAGAAGGGATAATGTGAAAAGCAACAGCTGAAAAGCACATGCTACCGAATTTCCACACAGGGGAGGAAATCCTGCCAGCAGTGATTATATGCTGGTCCGCCCTTGCGTTTGAAAGAGGCTAAATATTCCGACGTAAAGCTAAAACTGGAGAGGGCAGTGAAACAGCTCCAAATAGAAATATCCAGGCCGGAGTTGACTGGTAATTTGTCCTCAGCAACCATTTTGGACATTAACTCCATTCTTCATGGAGAAGACATTCCAAACAAGAACAGACGAGTGTTTCATTCCCTTCTGTACCCAACTCCTCACCCCATTTCCCTTAACTGTATTCTCCAATTCACATAGTACATTATTTTAGGTTAAAGAGAGATGCTTCACTTGCAGAATAGTACCCATGGCAACACTTGGAGCCAGGGTGAGCAGGAGATTCTCCCTCCGTGTCGTTTCCCTCCACACCAAAAAGACTAGAGTGACAAAATAGTGATTACTTGCTACCTAGTGGATATTGATTACAGACCCTCCAAATGTCCGTATTTTCCAGGGACAGGCCTGGATTTACAGAAGCTGTCCCAGTTTCTGATTTGATCCCAGAATGTCCCATTTTTCTTTTGGACATCCCTATTTTCATGGGAGAAATGTTGGAGGGCATGGATTTTTGCATCCCCCAAGCCAAAGAGATATTTCCCCTGTATGGGGAAGGTTTTATAAAACGTTTAATGTTTTATTATGTTTTCAAATATGCTGGAGGCCACCCTGAGTGGCTTGGGCAACCCAGTCAGGGTATTATTATTATTATTATTATTATTGAATAGGTCATCCCTATTTTCATGGGAAAAACGTTGGAGGGTATGTGATGATGTTTTTGAGAGCTTTGTTCTGTGTGTGTGTGTGTCTGTGAGAGAGAGAGAGAGAGAGAGAGAGAGAGAGAGAGAGAGACAGAGATTTTGCTGAACTACAGCTCCCATCAGCCACAGCATGCATGCCCAATAGCCAAGGATATGGGAGTTGTAGTTCAAAAACATCTGGAGGGCCAAAGTTTTCCCACACCTCAAATTAACATTCCTCACCCCTCAACAGTGCATGGGGGGAAAGAAGTCTAACAGCACCCAATTAATTCACTCTATCTAATGTACACACCATATCTTTAAAGCATCATCTATTTAAAGACATGTCTCACTGCAAAGAATCATGGGAACTTTAGTTTATTTTTCCACATACCTACATTTCTCAGTACCCTTGATTAACTAGAGTTCCCAGGTTTCATTGGGGGCAGTTGTGTGCTTTAAATGTATGGCATGTACACAATTGTGTTTGTTTGTTTGTTGAGGTTCTCTTCTTACTCTGATACTGTCTCCGGGAATAGTGGTATCAAAATTAAAGTCACTTGGCAGTAAAAATCCACCCACACACAAGCACACACTGCATGCCAAAATACTGAACCAATATGTTCCTTTAAAGACTCTTTGTATGAGAATCAACAGGTATGGCTGGGTGGCTGACTCAAGCTAGCAGTGGCGGGCAATGATTTATTGGCAATTTGTAAATGTGGGCAAAACGGCACATTATTTTTATATATTCCAAATGAACAGAAAATGTCTGTTCCCATGGGCCAGGTGCCTAGCAAAATGTTTATGAGTGCAACAAAATACAGGCTGTTTATTAGCAACACGGACAATGGACCATGTAGTTGCCACGTCTTGGCAGCTAAAACTCTTAACAGCCTCTTTCTGCTCATAACTAGCTCTTGCCTGGTACATTTAGAGTTGTGCTTGTTGGCCATTACTGTAATATGCTAGGGAAAATCAGAAAGTAATACCCACCCAGATTCCTCCCTGTAGTTCCTGGAAAGCTCTGAGGTGCCCTGGGCATAGCTGTCAACGTTTCCCGTTTTTTAAGGGAAATTCCCTTATTCCGAATAGGATTCCTTGCAAGAAAAGGGAAAAGTTGACAGCTATGACCCGGGGGGGAAGCAGCAGGGCTAGCCCCTAGCCCCTAACCTCCAACAGGGATGTCAACTTGAATAAAATATTGGGGGGGGGCAGTAAGCTGCACCCCACATAATCCATCACATGACACCACATGCACACACCTTGTCAGGATGCTGTTAGCTGCTCCCAGCTGGTTGCCCAGGAAAGTATAAAGACAAGCAAAAGTTTCTTACCATCCTTTTGCTTCTTCATTTTTTACAGAGAGAAGCTATAGAACCCAGCCTCTTGGATAATGGTGTTGTCCCAAGTGAATCTCCACCTCCCGTCTCTCCCACTTCCTCATCCATCATTCTCATCGTCTCCTCTACGGGTGCTGCTATGGGTGCCCTCTGTCTTTGAGCTCTTTGCTCTCCTACTTTTAAGGCTCGCCCGGTTCTGGGAGATGGAGGGTCTGGAATGCTTTCTAATGGCAACATGTCAGCCGGGGATTGTTCTGGCTCTCCCATGATTTCCCAGCTTTCCCCCTCATCTGCCTCTGAGCTGTGACCTCTCTCAAAGCCCAGTTGTAAATCTATACTGCCTTCCTCTCCCTCCTCCCTGGAAGGTAAAGGTAAAGGACGCAGGTGGCGCTGTGGTCTAAACCTCTGAGCCTCTTGGGCTTGCTGATCAGAAAGTCGATGGTTTGAATCCCTACGACAGAGTGAGCTCCCATTGCTTGGTCCCTGCTCCTGCCAACCTAGCAGTTCAAAAGCACACCAGTGCAAACAGATAAATAGGTACCACTGCAGCGGGAAGGACACGATCTCACTGGAGCAAGATGGTTTGAGCATATTACACCGATCCTGGTCCGACTGCACTGGCTACCAATAAGTTTCCAGGCCCAATTCAAAGTGCTGGTTTTGACCTATAAAGCCTTAAACGGCTCACAGTCGCAAGAACTCAAGAACCACCTCTTTCCATATGAACCTACCTGGACTCTGAGATGACCTTCTAAGGCCCTTCTTCGTGTGCCTCCTCCTCAAGAGGTCCGGAGGGTGGCAACACGAGAACAGGCCTTCTCTGCAGTGGCTCCTCGTCTGTGGAATGCTCTCCCCAGGGAAGTTCGCCTGGCGCCCTCATTATACAACTTTAGGCACCAGGCAAACACATTCCTTTTCAACCAGGCCTTTGGTTGATCCGATTTACATCCTATGCCCTTTTAAAATGTGTTTTTTGTTGAGGGGGTTGGCTAATGGGTTGTTGTTTTTATTTTTATTAGGTATTTTGTGGTTTTATATCTTGATTTTATCCAGTGCCAGAGCCAGTGTGGTGTAGTGATTAAGAGCGGTAGACTCCTAATCTGGTGAACCGGGTTTGCGTCTCCCCTCTTCCACATGCAGCTGCTGGGTGACCTTGGGCTAGTCACACTTCTCTGAAGTCTCTCAGCCCCACTCACCTCACAGAGTGTTTGCTGTGGGGGAGGAAGGGAAAGGAGAATGTTAGCCACTTTGAGATTCCTTCAGGTAGTGATAAAGCGGGATATCAAATCCAAACTCTTCTTCTTCTTCTTCTTATTCTGTGAACCGCCCTGAGACCCCAGGGTATAGGACGGTATATAAATTCAACAACAGCAGCAGTAACAACAACAACTCTCTCCACCTGTGATGCCCAGCGTATTGCCTCTGATAGCGCAGGCAGATCATAGCCATTGTGTCAAGTAGACACGGAAAGCCTTATCCTGTTCTCTTCCCACGAGAGTGTGCTGTGGGGCAGCACAGGGGCACTGCCAGCACCACTTTGGCACAAGAGTAGCAGAGGCAGGCGTTCCACCCTCCCTATAAACCCGGCTCCTAAAAAGCACCTTCTCTTTCCTGCAGTGGTTACCAGACATTCAGTTTTATCCAGACATTTGCTCATCGTATCTGTAAAAACTTGTTTGGCTGGATTTTATTTTATATATATATATATTTAAAGAAATGGTTGTTTTGACTGGATTCTGGAAAGAGGCCCATCTGACCAGAATTTCAGTCATAGATTTTACCAGGATGGTAAATGCTTCCCTCACCGCCATCCCCATCCCCTGCCAACCCCATGATGTTTTGGTAGCTCAGAGAGTTTGTTTGAAGGGTCAATTTTGGCAGGCGTGTCCATCCAATAATATACATGTGGGGCAGGCATCAGTTCTGGGGAGTCCGAAGGCAAGAGAACTGTGTGCTTTTCCTTGGTACACCTCTACATATTGAAAAAATCCATACGCTGCCTGTCATGTTAGCACCTTAGGCCCTGTCTATTTTGTTAATAAGAATCTCCGACTCCAACCTTTAAGGGTCACCTCTCATAGAGCTTCTCTCAGGCTGTCATATTATCTATCTATCTACAGTAGTACCTCAGGTTAAGAACTTAATTCGTTCCAGAGGTCCGTTCTTAACCTGAAACTGTTCTTAACCTGAGGTACCACTTTAGCTAATGGGGCCTCCTGCTGCAGCCATGCTGCCACTGCACAATTTCTATTCTCATCCTGAAGCAAAGTTCTTAACCCGAGGTACTATTTCTGGGTTAGCGGAGTCTGTAACCTGAAGTGTCTGTAACCTGAAGCGACTGTAACCTGAGATACCACTGTATCTATCATCTATCTATCATCTATCTATCTATCTATCTATCTATCTATCTATCTATCTATCTATCATCTATCTATCATCTATCTATCTATCTATCTATCTATCTATCTATCTATCTAATCTATCTATCATCTATCTACCTACCTACCTGGGGTTTTTTTCAGCTGGAGATGCTCACAGTGAGTTCCAACACCTCTTTTTCTAGAAAATTAGCACTGCTGTCTGTCTGTCTGTCTGTCTGTCTGTCTCTTCCCTGGTTCTTCTTCTTCCTTCTGTTCTCCCAATATTTCCCAGCTTCTGCCCTCTGCAGCCTCTGAACTATGCCCTTCTGCAAACCACTGTTCTAAATCTATACTGTCTCCCTCTTCTCTGGAAAGTGCAGGGCGAGGGGTCCCCACCATTCCTCCTCAGTCCAGTCCCTGACAGTGGCCCATTTAGTCAAGCTGTGGGAAATCCACAAGCAGAATTAGAGCACACGAATACTCTCCCCTCTTGTGGTTTCCAGCAACTGGTATTCAAAAGCATTGCTGCCTCTAACGGTAGAGACTGTGGTGGCATCATGTTATTATTACGTTCTTCAGGGGATCAATTACTAGCATTGTGCACCTATGAGTCTTCACTTCCATCTGTAAAATGGGAACAGTGCTATATAATAGGTGTATATATGTAATAGAGTGAGACAGAGAGGAGGCTTATTAGGTCAGGGTTTGGCTCATTATAAATACTGTCTATGGTTGTACAAAGTATGACTCAAATTTGTTGGCATCCTATTGAATTCATTCCTGAGCCGTACACTATGGTGGAGGCCAAAACGTGTATAAATGTGTTTTGTTTCTGTACCCCATCAGTGCGAACCTACAGGTCTCAATCTAATAATAGCCACATTCATTTCACCATCGACAAACATTTTTTGTCATCCAGTGTTTACTTGGGTCAATGGATTCTCATATATTTATTTATTAAGAGTTATTTGCCCGGATTGTCTAATAAAGAGCAAATGTATTACAAGTATCTCCCCTTGGCAGTGTACACGGCAAAATAATATTACAGGCAAATATGATAAGCTTACCTATGGAAGCAAGATGAACTGAAATTTGGGTTCTACGGTTTTCTGATAGCATCTTTCAGTTCTCATAAAAGGCCCTTGAGCTGTGCTTTCCCCTTCACCTTTGGGACTCTTTTTCAAGTCCAATTTGTAGTTCCAAAGAAAATAACTGAGGCAGTTCGGCTTGGTTTCTGTTTGGCAAGCCTCCTTTCTGAAGGAGTGCAGTCTCTTAGTCCAGCATATTAGCTGACTCACTACAAACCGCACCCCTCCAGGGAGGTTTTTATTCACTCCTCCCCCTCCTCCATCCGCCATATTTCAGCGAAGAGGCCTGCAAGTCAGGATAAAAATAGCTATTAGAACTCTACTGCATCTTCAGTGTTTCTGACAAGATTATTATAGGAGCAGCATGCAATAAATTGTCTCCGAACCAATGCTGATCCAAATCTTCCGAGTGCCTATGGCTTGCATAGCCAAAAGTAATGCTCAGGAGCAAGAGAGAAATATTAGGCAGGGCCATCTTACCCATAGAGGCTAGTGGCGCAGGGCGCCAGGGCACCAAGTTCTGGAGGGCGCCAGGAAAGAGGCGGAGGCTGGACGTGGCACCTCCCGGCATCAGCTCGCCACCCTCGCCTGCCTCTGCCATGCCGTGCTGAAGCAGCACCGCGCCCGGAGCCTCCGTCTGCCAAGGCCACCACAGCACAAAGCGGTCAGCTGAGCCGGGAGCCTCCGTGGCCAGCCTCCACCTCTTCCCCGCCGGAGGAGCTACCCTCCAGCCGCTGCCTACCTCCTCAAGCCCCGCAAAGCTGGGCTTGTTGCCGGCAGCGCCGTCCTCCCTAAAATAACAACAACAACAACAACAACAACAACAACAACAACAACAACAACAATTTATTTATATCCCACCCATCTGGCTTGGCTTCCCAAGCCACTCTGGGCGGCTTCCAACCAAATATTAAAATACAGTATTGCATCAAACATTAAAAGCTTCCCTAAACAGGGCTGCCTTCAGATGTCTTCTAAAAGTTTGGTAGTTGTTGTTCTTTTTGACATCTGATGTGAGGCCGTTCCACAGGGCGGGTGCCACTATCAAGAAGGTTCCCTGTAACTTGGCTTCTCACAGTGAGGGAACCACCATAAGGTCCTAGGCCGTGAAGGGCTTTAAAGGTCAAAACCAGCACCTTAAATCTGACTCTACTCCACCGGGAGCCAGTGCAGCTGGAAAAGCACTGGATGAATATGCTCCCATGGCAGAGACCCCATGAGGAGCCTCGCTGCTGCATTCTGCACCCGCTGGAGTTTCTGGGACAGCTTCAAGGGCAGCCCCGCGTAGAGCGAATTACAGTAGTCAAGCCTGGAGGTGACCGTCGCATGGATCACTGTGGCCAGGTCGGGGCGGGAAAGGTAATGATAAACTAGCCACAGACAGAGTCGCCCATAAACTTCAGTGGAGAAATGCCTTGCCTGGGGTTGAGTCATGGTGTGTCCAACTGAGAGAAGAAGGGATGTTCGAGAAGGAAGGGTGAGAAACTTGCAGGCCCTGAATAAAGATTTGTGGGCCTGTCCTGTGGTATTTATCCTAAACTGAGAGAGAGCTAACCATGAATCATTACTGTGCTATCCATGTGAGCATCTTTGGGAAAAAGCACTGACATGCACAGGAACTAAAAATGTCAGGATCGGCTCTCGAGATGATTTTTCGAAGCCTATTTTTATATGTTATTACTGCACAAGCGCGCGCACTCTGGACGGCTTGCAGGAAACTGTGATTTGTGATTTGAATAAAGCCAGCACTCCCCCCACAACACACTTTTCTTTTCTTGCTGTAACCGATGCCAAGTGTGTGTGCTAATGTTAACATGTTCAGACCCTGTCTCATTTCAACATTATACAATTAGGCACGTGCAAGCCCTCAAATATGTGAGCTTTTACAGTTTATTGTTCTATTCCATGGCGCACTTGAGGATTATTTCATGACTGGGCTGCGCCACCAAACCTCACAACTTGCCTGACTTTCTTCATCTTGTTGTCCTGAAATGTCGACGCAGACTTCCTTGTTTTACTGTTTCTAAAGTACCCGTCTCAGACACACCAAGAACTGTCTCTGTTGTTGTAGCCTTTAATTTAGTCTACTGTCCAGGAAGTGGCCTGTTTGATACCCTCCCCCTTTTACTTAACCAAGCCGAGTCTGACATTTCTGAAAGGAAACAGCTGCACTTCAGGAAAACACCAAAACGCTGGTTATTCTTTCCCTTATGTTATTGCTACAGATGTACAGGCAAAGACTGAACTAGTTATTCTGCATTGCGTCCATTCACCTTTCTATACATTCCGACATGAATACACAGTTCCTTCTGTCATTTAACCTTGTGCTAAATTGTTGCCCCATCTTCTTCCTGCTTTCTCGTTCCTGCCCACCCAACCCTTTGTTTCCCCAGTATTTCTGCAGCAGTCACACCCCCTACTGTCCCTTGTCCCTGAGAATCCCATCTCTAGACAAAATAACTTTCTACTTCTTCACCACAGCTGCTGCTCCTGTTTTAAAAACATGGCGAATCCTTCCCTCTCAGCAGGAGGGTGTTCAAGGTCCAAGATACTGACTGCCAGTTAGCTATCAAGCTAAGTTCATTGTCCTGCTTTTGGTGTACAAACCCTACATGGCTTGCAATTAAAGTAAAGGTAAAGGGACCCCTGACCATTAGGTCCAGTCGTGGCCGACTCTGGGGTTGCGGCGCTCATCTCGCTTTATTGGCCGAGGGAGCCGGCGTTCAGCTTCCGGGTCATGTGGCCAGCATGACTAAGCTGCTTCTGGCGAACCAGAGCAGCGCACGGAAACGCCGTTTACCTTCCCGCTGGAGCGGTACCTATTTATCTACTTGCACTTTGTACTTTCAAACTGCTAGGTTGGCAGGAGCAGGGACCGAGCAATGGGAACTCACCCCGTCATGGGGATTCGAACCGCCAACCTTCTGATTGGCAAGACCTAGGCTCTGTGGTTTAACCCACAGCGCCACCCACGTAATAACCTCATCCCTTATACAGTGGTACCTTGGGTTACAGACGCTTCAGGTTACAGACACTTCAGGTTACAGACTCCGCTAACCCAGAAATAGTACCTCAGGTTAAGAACTTTGCTTCAGGATGAGAACAGAAATTGTGCGGCAGCAGCATGGCAGCAGCGGGAGGCCCCATTAGCTAAAGTGGTACCTCAGGTTAAGAACAGTTTCAGGTTAAGAACGGACCTCCAGAACGAATTACGTTCTTAACCTGAGGTACCACTGTATACCCAATTGATGACTACACTCAGGCCCATTTGCCCCTCCCCCATATTTTTGGGTGTGGGGCCACCCCATAAAGTCCAAAGGTGTCAGGCGTGGAGAGTCCTTCTCTTCCTCCGGTAACTTCACAGATAAGAATTAACGAGCAGTTGATAGATTTATAGCCCTTTTATTACAGCATCATGTTGCAAGCACAAATACACAGCTCTCCGCAAGGAGGGCGGTTGGCTACTCTAAATTCTCCTTCCGACTTCCGCAGCATTTTAGGTGCCAACGGGAAGTTCTTCCCTCCCTCTGACTCCTTTGCTGTCTGATACGTTTGGACCTCCAAGTCCGTGGTGAGTGGCGGTCCCCCTCACTCTCAAGTAATGTCTCAACTAGCTGCCCCTCCCTTCTGGTTCTCTTATCATTATCTCATAACTGGGTAACTCCTCCATAAACTGTTCAGCTTCTGTTTCTCTCTCTGCTTCTGAACACTCTGGGGACAAGGAGGGGGCTCCAGCTCTCCATTGGAGAGAAGCTGGTCTGCCATGGAATGCATTCCCCAGTCCTCATCTTCAGACCACTCCCTGACAAAAGATGGTGGGAAGCAGCCCCAGGCTGGTGGTGGCGGCAGAAAGAGGCAGAACTGCACCCATCAAAGCCATGCTGCCTCTGCTTTGCAGCAGCACAC
The DNA here is from genome assembly GCF_964106645.2 of Podarcis pityusensis. NCBI lineage: Eukaryota > Metazoa > Chordata > Lepidosauria > Squamata > Lacertidae > Podarcis > Podarcis pityusensis. The sequence continues at coordinate 62,876,916 of NC_138035.1, forward strand.
AGCTCTACCCCAGCACCTCCCAAGGAGGCCAAGCTTGGAGCCAAATGTGGCATGGCTTCAAGGCCCGTGGCTCCTTCTCCTCTTCCTGCCATGGCGGGGAGGCAGGAAGCAGCCTCAGGCCCGTGGTGAAGACAGGAGGAGAAGGAGAAGCTGTGGCCACTGAAACCATGCCACTTGGCTTCTCCTTCAGTTCCTCCAATGTCCTGACTCCACACGCACAATGTCAGGACATCATATACATGACGTCACACAGTGTGTGTTGCCTCCCCCATTCTTCTTTGGAAGTCTTTGCCTATCTGCAGGTGAGGGCCTCCTGCAGATGCCACATTGCTAGGGGATCCTTTCCGTACGCTGCTAGAATTGGGCCTTTAGTGTGGTGGCATCTACCCTTTGAAATTACAACATGTTATGTTTCAGACGGGGATGAGTGTCGGTCTCTATTGCCTTTCAGTCACTCATTGAAATTATTATTATTATTATTATTATTATTAATTAATTAATTTATACACTGCCCACTCTGTGTGGCTCCCAACAGAATTAATGTTGATGATGATGATGATTAAGTGATAAAACATCAGACATTAAAAACTTCCCTAAACAAGGCTGCCTTCAGATGTTTTCTAAAAGTCAGGCAACTGTTTATTTCCTTGACATCTGATGGGAGGGCATTCCACAGGGCAGGCACCACTACCGAGAAGGCCCTCTGCCTGGTTCCCTGTAACCTCACTTCTCCCAGTGAGGGAACCGCCAGAAGGCCCTCAGAGCTGGACCTCAGTGTCCAGGCTGAACGATGGAGGTGGAGACGCTTCTTCAGGTATACTGGGCTGAGGCCATTTAGGGCTTTAAAGGTCAGCACCTTTCCTAAAAGGTCAGATCTTTCCTTTTAAACAAATCCTTTGAAGTAGATATTTTCTTTATCCTTGTCTGTATCTGCACTGGATTTCTCATTCATTTTTATATAGGTCTTTATTGTCAATGTTTTTATTAATCACTTTGGTCTCAGTGCTACTGGGTCCTGCAGTGCTACTATACCTGTGTTCCAGGAAGAAGCAATTCAGCAAGCGGGTTGAAGACACCTTGGTAGCTTCCTGGAAGGGTTGATTCCTGTTGCTTTCAGGGAAGGGGAGGCGATGGGGAGGTTAGCGCAGTGGAAGTGTATCTTGAGGGCATTGGATGGGCTCCGCCAGTGAGTTTGCACCTCAACACCTTCCCTCACTCTCCTGGTAAGCAAGAGGAATCCATCTGCCAGGAAGGTAGCATAGCAATTGCACCCAACCTGATGAGCCACTTCTGGTTACATGCTCTGCGGAGAAAGGAAGGAAAGAAAGAAAAAGCTAAAAGCCAAAGCTACAGCAGACAGGTAAATACGTGGAAAAGAGACTCTCCATTTTGGAGTAAAACCGGAGCCAAATTCATGAAGTAAACAAATAGGACGGTTCCCACCCCCAATACATATGCGCAGAAAGTGCTCCCCCCCCTAAAAAAATGTTTCTCATTTTGACTCAAGAAAATCACAATTTTAAAGTTAAAATCGGGGAAAATAAATACAGTAAATGGACAAAAGTACAAAGAACATGAAGAAGAAGAAGAAGAAGAAGAAGAAGAAGAAGAAGAAGAAGAAGAAGAAGAGTTTGGATTTGATATCCCGCCTTTCACTCCCTTTAAGGAGTCTCAAAGCGGCTAACATTCTCCTTTCCCTTCCTCCCCCACAACAAATACTCTGTGAGGTGAGTGGGGCTGAGAGACTTCAGAGAAGTGTGACTGGCCCAAGGTCACCCAGCAGCTGCATGTGGAGGAGCGGAGATGCGAACCCGGTTTCCCAGATTACGAGTCTACCACTCTTAAGCACTACACCATACTGGCTCTCTACTAATATTACTAATACTGAAATACTGCCCCTCAATGAGGCCAAACTTTCATCAGTAAAACACTACATATCAAACACTCGCTTCCGTCTGAGACTCAGGAAACATCACGACAGGAAATGAGGCCACCATCAGGAGTAGCAACGGAACTGACGATTTACTGTGCTAGAGAAGAAACTAAATTTTTAAACATTTTTAGTTTCTTCTCCCATTAGATTCTCAAAATATTTAGGGGTATATGTACTCCTGTGTACCTCCCCCCCCCCAAAAAAGCACTGTGTGTAGGATACAGATCGTTCCTGGGTGTAATGCACTGGTGTGTGGTAAAAATTTTCACAGGGGAACAGTTAGGGCCAGAGGTGACAGCTTGCAAGGACAATTGTGGGGGCCAATGTCCCACCTGAGAGCCTCACACCTCCCTCCCTAAGCAGGGCAGAAACTTCCCGGGCTTTGGGAAGGATGTGCCAGACTTTAATACTTTAATACTCTATTTTACCAGGAACATTTAGGGGGCTAATCTAGTCTCCCTAGTTCACTAACCTCATGTCACTGGTGCAATATTTTATCTGTATGGACAGGGCTTAAATATATATTTTATATTTTGTTTCACTATAGCACCGCTAGAAAGTATAGCTCTCAGATTAAATAATAAGCCCAAGAATTATGTTTCCAGAAATTAATTTTTTTCCTGTAGTATTGTACAACAATTACGAAACTTCGAAAGCCATTTGTTAGAGGAAATTGTTCATTAGCTTGCTCTGAAGTTTCAAAACACACCTGCAAATTTTAGGAGTTTTCATTCACCAACACCTTTTCTTTTCTTATATTAAAAAAAAAAAAGCTCTTAAAAATTCATAAGCCTCGCAAATGTGAAGCTGTGAGGAACTGCACTGCAAGTTTCTCACCATTGCCAGGGAAACTGAGATTTGCCTGGAAAAAAATGTAGGTTACAATGTGTCTTTTGCATGAGATTCCCTAAGAATGTGGCAATGCATTAACAAAGAACTAGTCTCATTCACAGAAACAGATTATCATTCTATAGAAGGTCACAGTCAGCCAACAATATAGCACTCCAGCAATTTTCTGTTTGTAGGCTTGCTCGTTCAGCTGTTTGTATGCTCACAAATCTTAGCTTAACAAATCTGCCGAAATACTGGAGTTGAAGCAACTCTTTGCCATGAAGCACTAGATGCCAAATACATTGGAGATGGTGGGACCAGTTCGCACATGGAACTAGTGGGGAAGGTAAAGGTAAAAAAGGTAAAGGACCCCTGGATGGTTAAGTCCAGTCAAAGGTGACTATGGGGTTGTGGCGCTCATCTCACTTTCAGGTCGAGGGAGCTGGTGTTTGTCCACAGACAGCTTTCCGGGTCATGTGGCCAGCAGGACTAAACCGCTTGAGGCACAACAGAACACTGTGACGGAAACCAGAGTGCATGGAAATGCCGTTTACCTACCCGCTGGAGCAGTACCTATTTATCTACTTGCACTGGTGTGCTTTCCAACTGCTAGTTTGGCAGGAGCTAGGACAGAGCAACAAAAACTCAGTCCGTCACGGGGATTTGAACCGCCAACCTTCTGATGCGCAAGCCCAAGAGGCTCAGTGGTTTAGACCACTGAGCTTCCAATGTTCTCTTGTAATGGCACATGAGAGATGCCAGAAAACTGAGTTCTGTTGAGTTCCAGCTGGAAAAAAAAGTCCTGGGTGTACACAAGCATATATATTCCCTTGCATTGATATGAGCCTGTGTGGAAAATTTCATGTGAAATCAGGGGGACTAAAGTGTGCTTACAGCTGCACATACACTCTTACCTGGGAGTAAGCCACATTCAAGTCAATGAAGCTTACTGCTGAGTTGATGGGTATAAGATTGCACTGAAACTCTGGATTATTCCTTAAATAGCGCTAATATGGAACACACGCACCCTTTTAGCTGTGCATTAATTCTATACAGTTTCAAAAATACTTTAAAACCTTTTAGAATCAACAGCAAGACATGGAGGTAAACCAAAACCAAAGGACTCTCTCTGAATATATCCCTATCATTTTTTAAAAGAAAATCATTCCTAAATGCTCCAAAGGGGGGAAGCCGTTTGATGAATAGCTGGAGCCTACCGTCATGTCGGCTTTCTCAAGGCAATCAAAAGAATCCATCAGGGTGAACATAATAGTTGAAATACAATTGCCTTTCTCCGGGGTGGGCAGAAAAGTTATGTATGGCAGCTGGAGCTGTTGAGCAGCTGACAAGTTGCGTTTTTATGGCCAGCTTGAAACAATCTGTTTCAACGTTTCAGGAATTGCCAGAGCTTCTCCGAAAAGCCGAGCACGCAGTCAGGACCCAACAAGCACCGGTGCCGAGCTAAAGTTTAATTAAGTTACCTACTGAGAAAGCTACCACAGGGAAAGTTCTTCAGCGAGCGTTGGATTTCCAAGCCAGTCAAGGGCATCCATAAGAAGACAGATATTTCAACACCGGGAGTGTTTCACCCTAGTTCCTATACAATCGTATGAATTATACATCTTCTCAGGCCACATAGGAATTGTACTGGTACAGAATACCAGCGTTTCCACGAAAGGAAAAACAACAACAGGTAAATCAAGTCAAAGAAGCTATTACTCTGGGACTTCTGGGGAAAAAAATTATAATGAATTTTTAAAAATGATGAAATATACATTTATGAAGAAACCAGAAGCCTTTCTCTTTGGAATAACAGGTTCTGAACTGCCCCAAAAAGATGTAAAAGTATTTTTGTATGTCACAACTGCTGCATGGATTTTATTAGCCAAAAAATGGAAAACACAAGAATTACCAACGGTAGGAGAATGGCAGATGAAGATGATGGAGTTTATGGAGCTGGCTGACCTCACCGGGAGAATCCGTGACCAGAAAGAAGAGGAACACCAAGAAGATTGGAAGAAATTTAAAGACTATTTGAATAAATATTGTAATATTAAATATATGTAAGAAACAATTAGGCCTAGGATTAAACTGAAATTAAATTTACAAATAAGAAAATGTACGATAAGGAAAGTTATGTAATATGATTAGGACTGTGATATGGTCTTTTGAAACACTGATATTGGAAACTGCTACATATAATTACTAAGAAATTCAGATGGAAGAGATTCGAGGAAGTCAAATACTATGTTTATGAAGATGGATGGTACTTAATTTTAATTAATTAAGTGGCAATATGTTGTATGTCTCTTTTTTCTTTTTTCTCCTATTTTTTGTTTGTCTTTATTATTGTTAATCTCTTCTTTTTTATTATGTTTACCGAAAATAATAAATATTATTTGAAAAAAAAAGAAGAGTCTATTACTCTGAGCAAAAGGGATATGGACAAAAAAGAAAAGGTTGGCTCCATTAAGTAGCCCAGAGGTTTTCAACCTTTTTTTGAGCCCATGACTCTTGTGACCAACTGCATTCTTTCTGTGGTACCCCTGTGGGGCTCAGGAACCCAGTTAAGTCTTAAAATGTTTTGGGAAATGATATATAATGAGTTAAAGAAAATGTTTCATTTAACATTTGTGGAAAAACCCGAAGTTTTCTTGTTAGGGATTATGGGGAAAGACCTGCCAAAGAAATTTAAAAACATTTTTATGTATGCGACAATGGCGGCAGGAGTCTTAATAGCACAAGGATGGAAGAACAAAGAAATCCCGACGAAAGAACTGTGGCAAGAAAAACCGATGGACTATGCGGAATTGGCAAAACTGACGCCCAAACTACGTGACAAGGATAACTGTGACTTTAAAGATGAATGGGAGCCTTTTATGAAATATTTGAAGAAACAACAAAACTAACTGGACTCTTTGGCAAGTTTTGAATACAGTAGTACCTCTGGTTACGTACTTAATTCGTTCCGGAGGTCCGTTCTTAACCTGAAACTGTTCTTAACCTGAGGTACCACTTTAGCTAATGGGGCCTCCCGCTGCTGCCGCGCCGCTGCTGCGCAATTTCTGTTCTCATCCTGAAGCAAAGTTCTTAACCCGAGATACTATTTCTGGGTTAGTGAAGTCTGTAGCCTGAAGCGTATGTAACCTGAAGCGTATGTAACCCGAGGTACCACTGTAAATATTCGCAAAAATTTTATTGGTAATATACAGACAGATAAATTCAGGATCTTTACAACTTTATAACATGCAGATAAACATATATGTTGAGAAACCAGAGATAGGAGCTGAGGGAAGTAGGGGGGTGGGGATGGGAGGGTGGGTATATGTCGGGGGGGAATGGGGGGAAAACAATGTGGATGATGTATCTTTGTTAAAATTATTGTGTTGAAATTCCTAATAAAAATATTTTTAAAAAGGAGCCCAGTTATGTCACCCCTCTCACCCTTTTTTGAACCCTTGTGGAGTGTTCCCTCAGCCTCCTCTCCTCTCACCTCTCCTAGGCAGTCCTCTGGGCCCTTGTCTCTGACTTTCCCAGTCCAACATGGAGATGCTGCAGATGGAACATGGGCCCCTTTGCATGTAAGGGATGTACTCTTACATTTTGGTAGAGCATGGGACTCTCAATCTTAGGGTTGTGGGTTCGAGCCCCATGTTGGGCAAAAGATTCCTGCATTGCAGGGGGTTGGATGAGATGACCTTTGTGGTCTACAATTCTATGATGCTATGATCTCAGAAGCCTCTGGGATAAGACTGGACCCACCTCAAATTCCAGTAACTCATTCCAGTCTTGTTCCACCTTAGACAAAGTACATATAATTCAGGTCCCTGTGAGCAGTGTTTCCAAAACAGCAGCTGCCACCTCTTGTCCCACATTCTGAAATGGTGCAGTCCTTGGAAAATGGTATCATGCTTTCATAAACATGTACAGCAACACTTTAGCACTTTAAGCAATCATTTTGCAGAACTTTAAGTAGACTGTTTCCTAGAATTTGGAGCTCATGAGCTGTTTCTCTTCACCCTGACTAAGATGCAAGTTGGATGGGACTTGTGTGTGTTATTCTAGGGGGAATAGTAATAATTGTAACATTGCAGTTGACCTCAAGATGACCCTTGAGGTCCTTTTCAAATCTATAATTCTATGACTCAGCTTCCCCCAAAGAGAAGGGAGAGGATGTGGTTGGCCTAAGCTGCAGCAGTGCAGGTGGCGACTGAAATTTCATCCCGTCTTCACTCTGCGTCAACATACATCTACGGCAGCGGTTCTCAACCTGTGGGGTCCCCAGATGTTGTTGGACTACAACTCCCATCACCCCTGAGCTCTGGCCTTGCTAGCTAGGGGTGATGGGAGTTGTAGTTCAACAATGTCTGAAGACCCACAGGTTGAGAAAGGCTGATCTATGGTAATGCAATTTACCAGTGGTTTCCAGATTAATGCTTCCAGTGTGGATGGTTAATGTAATGGGAACACTTGCAAAGCTGCCCTGAAATATAGTCTGTTCTCTATTAAATCAGTGATGGCCAAACTTGGCCCTCCAGCTGTTTTGGGACTACAACTCCCACCATCCCTAGCTAACAGGACCAGTGGTCAGGGATGATGGGAACTGTAGTCCCAAAACAGCTGGAGGGCCAAGCTTGTATTAAATGATGGTTAGACAATTCAGATCAAATAAGCGGTCTGATCGTGCAGATCTGTACCTAGGAACCAAAGCGTCAGCAAAAATGTGAGCGGCAAGTGGAAGTCGTCATCACCAAATGAGGTCTTGCATTAGTCATTTGCCTTAAGCCAATGAAGATGGGATGGGAACATGACACATTCTTTGGAAAGAAGTACAGTGGTACCTCTGGTTAAGAACTTAATTCGTTCCGGAGGTCTGTTCTTAACCTGAAACCGTTCTTAAGCTGAGATACCACTTTAGCTAATGGGGTCTCCCACTGCCGCCACGCTGCCGCCACATGATTTCTGTTCTCATCCTGAGGTAAAGTTCTTAACCCGAGGTACTACTTCTGCGTTAGCGGAGTCTGTAACCTGAAGCGTTTGTAACCCGAAACTTTTGTAACCCATGGTACCACTGTACAGAAGATTATGATACAATATTGAAGCACAAAAACAATTCCACAACACAGTGTTGTAATGTTGCTGGCCTGGAGCACTGGGTTGGTAGGATATATGAGTCCATAAAAGTGTACTGGCAGCATCAACAGCTGCATGCTATTGATGCATACTCCAAAAACCATTGCATACCCTTGATGCACACACCGTTGCATATAAATAGGTTAGGGAGAAAAGGGACAAGGCAGGAGAAGACATGGGGAAGACAGGAGTGCAATATTAGGACAAAGACACCATCCTAAATAATTTTTGGGCACCATGGAACCATGCATATTGGTGCAACCGAATACTGAGAATGAAGGAATTGAGGGGATGCTCATCAAATTTGCAGACGGCACCAAACTGAGAGGGGTCGCTAATGCCACAGAAGACAGAATCAGAATTCAAAATGAGATTAACAGATTGGAGAACTGGGCCCTATTGAAATGAATTTCAATAGGGACAAATTGTAAGGTTCTGCAGAATGTGAAATATATAATGTGGGACACCTGACTTACTAGCAGTCCATGTGAAAAGGATCTAGGGGTCTTGGCGGACCCATGCTTCACATAAGTCAATAGTGTGATGCAGCAGCAAAAAAAGGTGAATGCTATTCTAGGCTGTATCAACAGAAGTATAGTGTCCAGCTCAAGGGAAGTAATAGTACCATTCTATTCTGCTTGGATCAGACCACACCTGGAGTGCTGTGTCCAATTCTGGGTACCACAATTTAACAAGGATGTTGACAAGATGGAGTGTGTGTGCAGAGGAGGGTAACCAAGATGATCACGGGTCTGGAAAATGAGCCTTATGAGGAACAGTTGAAGGAGCTGGGTATTTTTAGCCTGGAATTAAGGAGACTGAGAGGAGATATGAGCCATCTTCAGATATCTCAAGGGCTATCATGTGGAAGAGAGTACAAGCTTGTTTTCTCCTGCTCTGGAGGATAGGACTTGAACCAATGGCTTCAAGTTACAAGAAAGGAGAAAAACTCCTGACAGGAAGAGCTGTTTGGCAGTGGAACGGTCTACCTGGGGAGTTTGTGGACTCACCTTCCTTGGAGGTTTTTAAGCAGAGGTTGGATGGCCATCTATCATGGATGCTTTAGAAGAGATTCCTGCATTGCAGGAAGTTGAGCTAGATGGCCCTTGGGGTTCTATGATTCTATGATAGCATTTGAAGCAGCAATAATGAGATGGCAGCTGAACAACAGAAAGACTTACTGCTTTGTTTGCATCTTGTAGGATGTATCCAGCCATCGCTGTAATGGAGAGACTTTCAGCAACATCACAGCTACACAAATCTATAGGATCAAGGTATCAGCATTCGCAAGAGCACCGGCTATTGTTAACAAACTAAAAAGTGTTTTATTTGCTTTGGTCTTAAATGCCACAGAAGAACCCTATATAAATCCCAATGCTGACAGCTTTAAAAGATATTTCCTTTCAAAAGCATACAGTCATGCAACACACTTATCTGTGCCTTATGTAAAGCTGGTTTATTCGCACACCGCCAGGGTTAAAGGATTTGAATGCTCCAGTAATACCGCTGGAATCAGATACCAGCTTTAGAGGTGTAAATTACAATCTCTTGTATGTACATTGAAAGCTCTCCAGAATTCACAACTCCTTAGGGCTTGTTGAAAACAGAGAGAGAGAGAGAGAGAGAGAGAGAGAGAGGGAGAGGGAGAGAGAAAGAGAGAGAGAGAGATCTTCACTAACTGCAACTGATAAGATTGAGAGCCAAGGAAAATTTCTGCTCAGAGCCAAAAGATCCATAGATTATTTCCCCAGACAAACTCAAAAGAAAGGAAAGTGTCTCCATGTAGCCTCTTGCTAGAAGTACGAGCACAATTCAAATAAGACATGCCAATGGGTCTTAGTCGGGTTTAATCAATCCTTTAAACAGAGCTGTAATAAATTTGGATGTGAGAGACAAAAAGACACATGTGAACCAGTTCTTGAAAACCGGAAACTAAGTATTTGTAGGCTGGGAAAAAAGAAAGAAGTATTTAATGTGATCATTAAAGAATGAGTTGATATGTGAGTGTATAGCTATCGGTGTTATTTATGGCTTCTTTTATTCAGTTCATAGCGACTCGATCTTTTGATGACAGATCAACTCTAGACAGCTATCATTTCTCTCCCTACCAAATTGTCAGGCTCGGCTTTCAGATAAGTTGGATTATTGTCCTTATGTAGCCTCTCTAAACAGGCACCTATAAATAACTCTCTCCTAATCTCAACTTAGTTTTTATGTGTATTAATTCCAAGATTAGGAGGAGAATACAGAAGGGAATGTGTGAAGTTAACACGAGGCAACTGTGTCAATTACATTCGCTATGTGGGTTTGTTTGTGGTTTTTTTTAAGGAATAATAGAACAAACATGCTAATACTGTTCTCTGACAAAATCAGATGGACTGGACACCATACAACTCAATTCATATAGCAAATATGTAGAATGATTAATAAATATTGGGAAGGAAATATTTTGCTACAAATCGTGAGCTGAGCAGTTAATTTATCCCACTTTGATCCTGCTAAAAATGTCTCATCACAGGATAATCTGACTTTCAGCCTTATGTGGTTCATTATATAAATTCATATCCAGTTTTAGATATTTTCTTGACCAGAGACAAAAAGGAAGTAATGATGATTGATAGGCCATGCCACGTTTTAGCTGAAAATTTGTTATGCCTTTTGCAACGTTTTTTTAAAGGCTGATTGCCATGAAATGCGATTATTGGTCAAGCAAGACAATTTTCTGCTTCAATGATGTCCTCTGTCATGAATTTGCCCTTAGATGCATCATATGCCATTCACCAACAAATAGTTCAGGTTGATGGGCAAGAGGATTAGGTGACAAGATAGTCAACACAAATTCATTTATTTTCACTTCTGAATGGGATGTACTATTCATAAGTCTGTGGTGAGGATGGATCCAAAATTCCTCTCATCTGAACATCACACATTTTGAACTTTTGTACTACTTTGTTTTGAAGTGGAACTGATTTAACAGGAACGCTCATTGAGTTTCTGCTTTTTTAATTTTCAAATTTGTATAGTGCGGCATACATATCTTGAGTTTCCCACGGATCATTTTTTTAGTTCCTTTGGTTAATTTCTGTCTTCCACCCTCTCTGTGTTGTCTATAACTCTCTTCGGGGATTTGGCCTGAATACACGAGACAAAAAGTGTGTCACTCCTTTTCCTGCCTCTGCTTTGAAAAATCTCACATATAATAAATATGCAAGAGTGTCGTCACACAAGCACCCCATTGGAGGATTTGCAGGGCTGCAGCAACAGGCTGGATTTGAAGTCAGGGTGGGGTAGGGGAGCAAAACAGAATGCAGGTTGCACAATAGCAGAAGAGAGACATGGTTTCATAAATGGCGTTGAAAAGGTGAAATGAGAGCTAAGTAGTTGCATGGGATAGAAAGGGGATGTTCTAAGAAGTTAATCCTGAGCCCTTGGCCACCTAACTCAAATGAGAAGGTAAATGCAACCACACCATCTCCTATCCTCATGTGCAAATCTTCCTTCAAATTTCTACCTATCTTTTAGAGCAGGGGTAGGCAACCTAAGGCCCAGGGGCTGGATACGGCCCAATCGCCTTCTCAATCCGGCCTGCAGATGGTCCAGGAATCAGTGTATTTTTACATGAGTAGAATGTGTCCTTTTATTTAAAATGCATCTCTGGGTTATTTGTGGGGAAAAGGAATTCGCTCATTATTGTTTTTTTTTTCAAAATATAGTCCAGCCCACCACATGGTCTGAGGGACGGTGGACTGGCCCATGGCTGGAAAAGGTTGCTGACGCCTGTTTTAGAGGCATATTCAGTTCACTCCCATTCCTCCTTCAATGGCTGGGGGTGGGGCTTTTTTGCACGAGTTAGGCACAATACTAATTTCAAACCCAACCACACAATATGCTGATGGAGCCTAAGAGAAGAGTAGGAAGGTATAATTTTTTGAAGCCAACCTATGAGGATTGTGCCAGAAAGCAAAACTGTAATCCTGTGTGCATTTGTCTGAAGGGGGGTTGGGTGGTAATTCCCATTAAATACGGTGTGACTCATTCCCGAGTAAACACATATAGGAAGATTGCAATTGTACAGTTGCAATCCTAAATAATCTTAAAAGGTTAAGTCCAGTCGCGAATGACTCTGGGGTTGTGGCGCTCATCTCGCTTTACTGGACAAGGGAGCTGACGTTTGTCCACAGACAGTTTTTCTGGTTCATGTGGCCAGCATGACCAAGCTGCTTCTGGTGAAACCAGAGCAGCACATGGAAACGACGTTTACCTTCTCGCCGGAGCAGTACGTATTTATCTACTTGCACTTTGACGTGCTTTCGAACTGCTAGGTTGGCAGAAGCTGGGACCAAGCAACGGGAGCTCACCCCGTTGTGGGGATTCAAACCGCCAACCTTCCGATCGTCAAGTCCTAGGCTCAGTGGTTTAGACCACAGCGCTACCCATGTCCCTCCTAAATAATCTTGCTAGGCTGCAAGTCCCACTGAACTCAGTAGGACTTACCATTAACTCATTAGCTCATTCTCTTTAAGTATGGGTTGTTAACTGTGAAATCATCATTTTAAGAAGAACAACAAGAAGAACAAAAATGAAGGCAATAGCTTTGACCCCAAGATTAACTCTAAACGTTCATGAAAGGGAAGTTTCCTATCCCTTTCTTCTCCTACAGACCCCTGTGCCCCCTGAAAATCCTGTCTTGTGGCTTGGGGGCACCACTGAAGAATGTGAGATGGAGTACAGTGGACAGAGGATCACAACTACCAGACTTTTAGAAGACATCTGAAGGCAGTCCTGTTTAGGGAAGCTTTTAATTTTTGATGCATTACTGTATTTTAACATTTTGTTGGAAGCTGCCCAGAGTGGCTGGGGAAGCCCAGCCAGATGGGCAGGATATAAATAATAAATTATTAGGATTCATTTGGATCCATTCTTTCCCATATCAGTATCCTCATTTTGTTCAGGAGGACTCCACAATCTTCAGCTAGACTTTTTTTGGGTGGGGGTACAGTGGCATGGGGGGAACACACACACACACACACACACACACACACACACACACACCTTACATGAATTTACTTTGGGTCCAAGCTATTGCCATTATGTTGCCTTCTGTGACCTCCCATAACTTATTGTGGGATCTGTGCCAATATCAAGATCACTCTGTTTATTACCTTTTGAAATCTAACCTTTGAATTTCCATTGCTCAGGGTACTCTGTGTGCCAAATCAACACAGAGTTCACATCCTGCACAGCATCTGAGCATCAGAATCTTGATCAACGTGCCTTGTGCTATTGTTACTGAGCGCGGAGATGGAACAAGCCTCCTTGTTTTTTGGGATTTGGTGGGTGTGTCGTGGCAGAGAGGGTTTGGAAGACAAAATGCCAATGAGATGAGAATAGAATGTTTGTCTGAGTTTAGCACTAGGGCAATAGGTTCACTGCAACTCGAGCACAGACACAACAAATAGTAGCCGAGAAATGACGGCAGCGTGAATGACCTGCTGTAAGCCACAAACAGCTTTGCTGTCTGTACAGCAGATGATTAACTGTCCTATTTTTATTCAATCCTGTTTGCTAACTCACTAAGCCACAGACAGTTAACAGAAAATTATTCTCTCTCTTTAAAGCTGTTGGTTATGAAGTGCATCATTTGATCCAGGAATGTACAAAGCAGTGTATATTTATTGACCATGATCTTAATTGACCTATATATATATACATTGTGGGGGAACAGCCTTGGTAGGCTAGATGAATCCCCCTTGCCCTACCAGACCCAAGATGACCTCCCTTTCCAGCTTGTTACTAAAACAATCCCAACAACATGATGCTGTCAACAGACGTAAGCACCGAAAACTGGATGAAGCACACTTTGTAACAGGCCAGAACAGGGCATGAATAAGAGCCTAACATGATTCATTAAGCAGGCTTATTGATATGCCAGTGATCTTTAAACATTAGACACTTAATAGAGCTCTGCCAATGCCTGGAAATGCATACTGTACTAACAGATATTTGAAAATGAACTTCTCGGACCCAATGGCAACTTCCCAATCCCTCTTCTTTTTTTAACATTTAGAGGACATTACAGACCGATGACATTTTAGCTGCAGGAACAAATAGTTTTTGCACAAACATTTATCTCATTGCCCTTTTAAGGAGCAATGAGCCCCTTTCACATATGTACCCTGCCCTCCTAGTTTCTTCTTTTTTTGTCAAATCTTTTTTTTTTTATTAAGTTCTATATTGCAAATTTAAATTCAAACGTTAAAAATCAACACCACAATTTAAATTCCCTGAATCCTTCGACTCCCCTCCACCCTTCCATGGTTACTATTATCCATTGCTTCTCTTATTTTCCCTAATTTTTTTTTTTAAAGTTCATCTTTATTGAATTAAAATACAAATATACATACATACATACATACATACATACAGGGTAAAGGGACCCCTGACCATTAGGTCCAGTCGTGACCGACTCTGGGGTTGCGGCACTCATCTTGCTTTATCGGCCGAGGGAGCCGGCGTACAGCTTCTAGGTCATGCGGCCAGCATGACTAAGCTGCTTCTGGCAAACCAGAGCGGTGCACGGAAACGCCGTTTACCTTCCCGCCAGAGCGGTTCCTATTTATCTACTTGCACTTTGATGTGCTTTTGAACTGCTAGGTTGGCAGGAGCAGGGACCAAGCAACAGGAGCTCACCCCGTCACGGGGATTCAAACCGCTGACCTTCTGATCGGCAAGTCCTAGACTCTGTGGTTTAACCCACAGCGCCACCCGTACATACATAAAGATAAAAAAGAAAAGATTAAGACAAGAAAAGGGAAAAGGAAAAAAGAAAACATACAAAACAAGAATTTGCATTATTATACAATCATTCATTGAATTTCTAAATAAAAGACTTCCAATTCTTCTCATTGTACTTGTATTGCTATTTATGTTTAATGCACAGCCTTCTATTACCCTGATTGGTTTTCGTGTACTCTAATAAATTAACATTTGCACATTGTATTTTACAAGGATCAGTTTAATTCCGCAAGGAGATTGTTATTTCGGCAACATGTTTTTAGGTAATCTTTGAATATTTTCCATTCTTTGTATACTTTCTGGTTTGAGAGCCCTCTTACTTTCTCTGCCATTTCACTAATTTTTCTTAAATAATCCATTTTCACTGTAACTTTTAGTACAAGTTTTACTCAAATCCTGCCAAAGTTTTTAGTTGTTTACAGTGTTTTCTTGAATACATTGTAAATTCCCCCCATTCTTTCTTAAAGTTCTTCTCTTCCTGGTTTCTGATTTTCCCGGTCAGTTTCTCCATTTCGTCATAGTCCATCATCTTCATCAGCCATTCGTCTCTGGTGGGAACTTTGTCTTCTTTCCATCTCTGGACCAGTAGTATCCCCGCTGCTGTTGTTGCATACATAAATAATCGCTCCTTTGGTATCTCTGCACCTAAAATTTCTAATAAAAAAGCCTCTGGTTGCTGCCCGGCTATTTTCAATAGATATTGGCTGGGTCAGTACAGATGAATCCGTATCATTGTAGACCTCAATGGCTCATTTCACACAGTCACTGGCTCAAAATCTGGTATGTGTAGTGAGTTCCATCCATCATTCTCACAGTGGCAGAGGGGAAAAGCCAAGGAGCTTGGGTTTGATGCATGGCTGCCCCGTGTGGTGAGTCATCCAAACTGCAGCTTGGGACATCTTCCTGGGCACATGAACCAAAAACTTGTGGACAAACGCTGGCTCCCTAGGCCTGAAATTGATATGAGCTCCTCAACCCCATAGTCACCTTTGACTGGACTTAACCATCCAGGGGTCCTTTACCTACCTTTTTTTTAACCTTATTATTGATGGTTGTTATGCACTAATTTTTTTTGTATGCTTTTCACTTGGTTGCAAGTCACCTAATGGTGCCCTGTATAAGGCTAATGTCACCATCACTTCCGTTACAGTAGCATACCCCATTCGTATTGCACTTCTCCTCAAAGCACCCCTGTGAGATCCTGGTTATTAGACAAATAAGAAGAGAACAGAATTAGGTTTACTAACTCTCTGCATGCAACTGGAAGAGAAATGTCCAGATTCTCCTTCGGGAACAACTGCATGTGGGAGGCGATGACAGTGTGTCTTTCCTAGAAATTGTATGGAAATAAACACACGATTCCACATCTTTCTCCGCCGCTCTTTGTGAAGGAGGTGAGCCTAAGAGTCAGCTGCTGAGCAGGTGCTCAGACAGTGATGACACCCACTTTCCTGTAAAAGTATGTGGCATATGCACCAACCTGATCTGAGGAGAAACATCTAGGATGTTGTATCTTCCATGCCTCTGCTAGAATACGGTGGAGTTCTGGGACCATCACAGATGATTTCTTCCTCTCTATTTCTTATAAGCCAACTTCCAACTGTGCTCAAAAGCTGGAGTCATCTTTAGCTCTGTTGGTATGGATCAGTCCCATTAAATGAAAGCTGGTAAATCTGTTTTTCCAGTGCAGGAACAAAGTGTCCACTGCTCATTGTATTTCCTAGGGCATGCCATTAGGGAGATGAATTGTCTCGGATTCAGAGCCAAAAGTTATATGAGGAACAAACAAGGGTTTGAGAAGCAGGCATGGGGGCTGTTTGTGCAAATTAGTCAACTCACTGCTGGTGCCCTTCACACTCGCAGTCTTCTATGCTACCAATGTGGAAACCCAGTGTATTGTATAGAATATATACAATATTTTGTACAGTGTGAAGGGGAAGCAGATGGCTAGGAAGAATAAAACTTTAATGTTCTCCAATCTGTTTACTTATTTTAATCAGCCACCATGAACACCACCCACTGTGTGCCGTGTTGACACGAGGAAGTGCTCCTTTGTCGCAGCAGAAGAAAATCCCAAGAAATGTGTCGAGGGTAAAAAGGCTTCTTAATTGGAATTTGAAAGCTAATATGCCACTCAAAAGATTATGACACGATAAGGGTGCATCTGTGCAGGAGTGTGCTTTCTGCCTGAAGCCAATTTGAGAGAGCAGCTTTCAAAGATGGCACAGTGTGTTGCATGCATCTGTCTCACACTTCTGGCTTCAGAGCATAAGAGACATCGGTCCTGCTGCTGTCTTCATTTTATATGCAGGTGTGTCGGGTTCCAGTGCAAACGGGGGCGATAGGTTGTGCACTACAGGACAAAACAGCCACTTCCACATTTACAAACTCCTGCATCATTGTCCTCATTTGTTTATTTGCATTTCTGTGGCGCTGTGGTCTAAACCACTGAGCCTCTCGGGCTTGCTGATCGGAAGGTCAGCGGTTCAAATCCCCATGATGGAGTAAGCTCCCGTTTCTTTGTCCCGGCTCCTGCCAACCTAGCAATTCGAAAGCACGCCAATGCAAGGAGATAAACAGGTACTGCTGTGGAGGGAAGGTAAATGGCATTTTTGTGCACTCCGGCTTCCGTCATGGTGTCCCATTGCACCAGAAGTGGTTTAGTCATTCTGGCCACGTGACCCGGAAAGCTGGCTACGGACAAACGCCAGCTCCCTCAGCCTGAAAGCGAGATGAGCGCTGCACCCCATAGTCGTATTTGACTGGACTTAACCATCCAGGGGTCCTTTACCTTTATTTTTTACCTTTTGTTGTTATTGTTGTTTAGTCGTTTAGTCATGTCTGACTCTTCGTGACCCCATGGACCAGAGCACGCCAGGCACTCCTGTCTTCCACTGCCTCTCACAGTTTGGTCAAACTCATGTTGGTAGCTTTGAGAACAGTCTAAAACAGTGGTGTAGAATGTGTTGGTGGTGCCCGGGGCAATTCAAGTATTGAGACACCGAACCTCCTTGTGGGTTTTACATGGGAGGCAACAGAAGGACATTGCTGTGACCCGGTGGTGGCGGCTGCTCACAAAGGTTACTTGCCCATTGCTGTGTTTGCCCTCTCAGCTTGGCAAGCTCCCAGCTGGCTTTCCTTGGAGTGCTGGGTGTCCCAGTAGCACCGGAGCCACCGCTGCAGCAGACCCAGGCTGCAGCAGAGAGCAGGCTGGGGCGCCAGGCACAGCACTTCCCTGGCTGCCTCTCCTTGACTGCGCAGCAGGACAGAGGGTGCCGGCAGGTCCAAGGAAGTGCCACTGAAGTTCTGAGGTCCTGGCCTGGGTATGACTTGCCTCCCTGTAGTTTCAGAAGTAGACCCTCCAGGTGTTCCTATTTTCCAGGGACGTCCCTGATCTAGTTTCTGATTTGACCCAGGAATGTCCCACATTTCCTTAGGATGTCCCTATTTTCTTTTTATATATATAAATGATTTTTATTGGTTTTACATATAATCACATTATGTAACATCATACCCTCTTGCTTTATCTCTTTGGCTCCACTGAGGCTAAAGACTTCCCTCCCTCCCATATGATGGTTAACAAAATGAAACTTTACATCTTTACATTTTGCTTCATTTCCTGTCCTTGTTATAGGTAAAGGGACCCCTGACCATTAGGTCCAGTTGTGGATAACTCTGGAGTTGCGGCGCTCATCTCGCTTTACTGGCCGAGGGAGCTGGCGTACAGCTTCCGGGTCATGTGGCCAGCATGACTAAGCCGCTTCTGGCAAACCAGAGCAGCACACGGAAACACCGTTTAACTTCCCGCCGGAGCAGTACCTATTTATCTACTTGCACTTTGATGTGCTTTCGAACTTCTAGGTTCGCCGGAGCAGGGACCAAACAACGGGAGCTCGCCCCATCGCAGGGATTCGAACCTCTGACCTTCTGATCGGCAAGCCCTAGACTCTGTGGTTTAACCCACAGCGCCACCCGCGTCCCAGTAAACTATATTATACTACTCAGCCTGGATAGGTAGCAATTTCATGTTACAAATCTTCAGATCACCCTGCTAGTGATGTTAACTGCTTACTGTTGTCCTGCAAATATAATATAAATTTGTTGCAGTCTTTTTGGAATGCTTGGTCTCGCTGGTTCCGGATTCTTCCTGTCAGTTTTGCCAGTTCTGCAAAGTCCATCAGCTTCACCTTCCACTCTTCTTTCATCAGTAACTCCTGTTGTTTCCATCTTTGGGCTAACAAAATTCTTGCTGCAGTTGTTGCATATAAGAACAATTTGTTTTTATATTGTCTCTCTACCCACTATGCCCAATAAATAAATAAATAGTAAATAACAGGGTGTCCCTATTTTCATTGGAGAAATGTTGGAGGGTATAGAGTTATCTGAGCCCTGAGCCGTCTGAAGGCAATCCTGTATAGGGAAGTTTAAGAACACATATTAATGTTTTAATATGTTTTTATATATATTAGAAGCTGCCCAGAGTGGCTGGGGCAACCCAGTAAGATGTGTGGGGTATAAATAGTAAAATTATTATTTTGGAATGGGGTGTCCCTATTTTTATCGGTGAAATGTTGGAGGGCAACACCCCATGAAGTCTCAGTGAGGGAGCCAGCGACCAGGGCCATAGCTTCCCACACACACACACACCACCCATTTCACGAATTGCGAAAAAGACTCTGTATGTACTTTTCCTTGTTTTGTAACAAAAGGAAAGCTTCAATAAAAACTAATTAAATTATAATAATGACCAAGTGCTGCACCTGTTCCAGCCAATGAGAATTCTTCCACAAGTGAGTGCAGAGGGGAAAAAATCCTGCCCAAAGTATTTAACAATTTGAATCTAAATCAGCTGGGGTGTACATAATGAAATAATCTCAGTCGAGTAGGGGGCTTAGCACTGAAACAAAAACATCTTTTGTCAAGTTGTTTTTCTCCCCCAAAAGTTTGGATTGGATTCCTGCCCAGCTGGGCACTGGTATTGCAAACATGTGAGTAATACTCCATTATTTACTATGTTGAGGTGCTCCGTGTTGGCACAACATGGACACTGGAAGAGGGAAAAAAATAGAGATTTCCATGGCAGAATGTGAGTTGTTAATATTTCACATTGCAAGGGTGGTACATTTTAAAAGGGTTGGAAAATAAAATAAAAGGAGCTGAAAGCTTGACAGAATTAAGGAAAGGCTTGTTTTATAAATATATCATATATGTTCTTTGCAATTCTTAAAAATAAAACAAAAAAATAGAATGCAGAAACGGCGTGTAGAAGCAAGAGCATTACTGCAGCGGAAAAGTAGCTGTGCGTGATGCACTTTTAAAGATGGAAAAAATATTACCGTAAAGAAGTACATCTTTTGTTGTATTTAGGAGGATTATGATGGATTTATATGAAGTGGCAGTACTAGACACCCCTTGCCTCACTCTCACAATGACGTCAATGTTATGGCACAGATGGAAGACAGATCAGAGATACACTGATCCCCAAATCCCAGTCTCCACCTTCATTTTTTTGTGTGTTTTTTTTTGAAAAAGGTATAAAAAACATAATGGGCGACATGATTATAGCTTGTGAGGAAAACATTTTAATTGGAAAATCCAGCTCTTAAACCTGTTTGGGCTTACATATTTTGCATACGCATGCATTTGACGTATTCAGCATTCATGTTTTTCCATTAGTGTTCTTCTCTGGCACATACAGGATGAGAATAAAGGGAATAAATCATTCAAATGGGAGGAACACCCATGCGGTCTCCTGGGGAACTTGAAGCTAGATGTCTGGCCTTGGTCTCTGAAATTGGACTCAGGTATCTTATTTTGTCCAGGGGGGGAAATCACATTGCCCAGTTTTGATGTTTGCAAAACAGAAGAGTAAGATATAAAACATATGATGATGAAGAAGAAAGAAGAAGGAGAAGGAAAGGAAGAGCCACAGACATCCATGAAAACTATTGTTTGTCATGATTCTTCCATGGACTTGGAGAGAGAAGGATGCAATTGGATAGATGGACACACAGTAGCGCCAGGGCTGGATCAAGGCATGCTGAAACCCTAAACTGTGTCAATTTTAAGAGGCCCTGTAGCATTACCAAAAGAGAAACAAAACCATGTGTGCTATTTTAACAGAAGGGACAAGGAAAATAGACAGAACACATATGCAATCTAACAAACTGCAAACTAGCAATCTAACAAAAACGCAAGGGTGCAAAACTTTGTAATTTATTTGTGTTGAGAGGCTCCTCGTAATCTGAGACCCCAAACCATAGTTTAAGGTAAAGGTACCCCTGACCGTTAGGTCCAGTCGTGGACGACTCTGGGGTTGCGGCGCTCATCTTGCTTTATAGGCCAAGGGAGCTGGCATATGTCTGCAGACAGCTTCCAGGTCATGTGTCCAGCATGACTAAGCCAGTGAAACCAGAGCAGCGCATGGAAATGCCATTTAGCTTCCTGCCAGAGCGGTACCTGTTTATCTACTTGCACTTTGAAGTGGTTTCGAACTGCTAGGTTGGCAGGACCCGGGACTGAGCAACGGGAGCTCACCCCGTCGTGGGGATTTGAACTGCTGACCTTCTGACCGGCAAGCCCTGGGCTCAGTGGTTTAATCTGGGACTGAGTAACACAGCTGCAGAATATCCTTACCTCATATGTGCATGTTTGTAATGGCGAAGCATGTGCCCGCGCTTCCCAGGGTGGGCATGTTCCCAAGGGGGGCGGGACACGGAGGGTGCACACCCGGGCACAGGATAACCGCTCGGGTGCACGGAGTGGCAAGAGCGCCCTGTGGCTGTGGGTGGAGCGAGCTGCCAATGGCGGACATTCAGTGCACCGCTCGCCCATGACTCCCTAGCCTCCCCCAAGCTTTCAAAAAGAAGGGGGAAGGGAGGAATACTGGCAGCAAAGAGGCGCAGCTCCCCCCTTCCCCCGACGGCTCGAGGTAGGCTTGGGAGTTGCGGGCAAGCGACGCACCAAATGTCACCCCCCTCAGTGAAGACACCCGGGGTGGTCCGCCCCACCGCACTCCCTTCCTCCGCCCCTACCTGTTTGACGCTTCGATCTGCAGAACTAAATCTAAATACTTCCAGCCCACCCACCGGAAGAAGTGGACCATTTGGATCCCTTCCAGTCGGATTCAGGCCTCATCACGGGACTGAGACTGCCTTGGTCGCACTGGTCGATGATCTCCGGCGGGCCAGGGACAAAGGTAAGAGCTGTTTCCTAGTTCTGCTGGATCTCTCAGCGACTTTTGACACCATTGACCATAACATCCTTCTGAACCATCTAGAGGGGCTGGTTACTGGGGGCACTGTTATGCAGTGGTTCCGCTCCTTCCTCCTGGGCTGTGTTCAGAAAGTGGTGGTAGGGGATGAGAGTTCAGACCCTTGGGCTCTCACTTGTGGGGTGCCTCGGGGTTCTTTTCAACATCTACATGCAGCTGCTGGGAGAGATCATCAGGGGGTTTGGGCTGGGTGTTCATCAGTATGCAGATGATACCCAGCTCTACGTCTCTTTCAAATCAGAACCAGTGAAGGTGGTGAAGGTCCTGTGTGAGTGTCTGGAGGAGGTTGGAGGATGGATGGGAAACCCAGCCAGATGGGCAGGGTATAAATAAATAAATTATTATTATTATTATTATTCGTCAACCCAGGTGGGGGGGGGGTTTCCTACATCAAATAGGGTGACCCCCGCCCCGCAGGGACAGCTGTCTAGGGGAGTACCTTTGGCCCTGGCCCCACCTCGGCAAGCAAAGATGGCCACTCCCCTCGAATCCCTTCAACGGGTTACCCCAGCATTTAGAGGGGCCGGCGGAGACTACAACCTCCCCTCTGTCCAAAACAAAGGATTGACCCAATTCCCCACCTTCTTAAATGGGCAAGGGGTGGATCCAAGGGAAGCCCACTGTTGGCTCCTTCTGCTCCGCCCCCTGGCACAGCCCAAGTCCCAGCCTGCATCCCCATTCACCAAAGCAAGCTAGGATCCGGTTCCTGATAGGCGGCGGGGGCTTACACCAGTGCACCAAGAGGGTGAGCGGAATTGGCAGAGAATCAAAGCTGTAAGCTAATGAAAGTGAGTTATGCTACATTTGTGCCTCCCTTAGCTTCACCACACATCACTGAAGGCAAGATAAGCAGATATTAAACTAACAAAAAACTAACCAAAAAAAACCCCTAGCCACAAGGCTCTCCAGGACTCGCTACATGAAGCTTGGGATGCTCCTGAGGCCGCCGCCCACACTGGTCCTGTTTTACACATTCCTTAAGTATTTTTGCCTCGCTGGTATGAGTACCCCTGAACTCTGTCTTGCTTGCATGGGTGTGTGTAAATTAGCAAACCACCATTGCTTCTGGCTCCGCCTCTCACAAGCACATGATCCCTGGAAGACTGTCAAGAAAGGAATGTGCCCCCCAGGCCAGAAAAGGCTCCCCACCCTTCGCCTATAGGATTATGAAGAGCAGGGTGCAGAGATAATTTTCTTTGCATATTCATCAAATCCTGCTCTTTGATACTTAAGCTTTTGATTACAGTATATTCAGTTCTTGGAGGAGGAAGGGGAGAGAATCCAATCAAATAGAGCGATACAATTTTGTGTGGATGTCAAAAAACAAATTGACCTAAAAACCCCATTGCTGCTTTGTTCCAAAGTACATTTATTTCACTGCTGGAAAAGGGTCATGTAAGAAAAGCACCGCGGACTGCCAGGGCAGCTGCTCTAGTTTTTACCTGCAGAAATGTAACAAATGTAGTTCATCGGAGGTAAGAGGGACTGAAGGACCGCTTATTTCTAGACATTCATATACATATAATATTGGCAAAGGGCCAGGCTGTTCTGCTATTCATTGCCTACCTTTGATTTTGGCACGGCTTGGCAAAGAACTTCAGTATGCTCACCTGGAATATAGGTGAGCCTGAAGAATAAACACATGTGATGTAGCTGCAGACTGTCTCTTCCCCACCCCCAGCACTTTCCTGCAATCCTTGATTACCACAAAAAAGGCTCTTGACTGGCTACCATGGTGCATCCTGTCACATTCCTTGGCTATCAGAACAGATGCTGCAACCAGAATGCATTATGCAGCCACTTTATTATGCAAATTAAATATATTTCCATCTAAATGTGTGCTTTCCCTCCCACAAGTCCAAGATCAAAATTTTGGAATTCTTTGGCTGGAAAAAAAAGAAGAGCATGAGATTGGCGATAGCTGACCACTTCTGATGGCCTGGGATTTGGATTTGGATGCTGAACCTGAGGAATCCTAGCCTGCCCAGGATTCCCTGCCTCCAGAACCAGCTGAGCTGGGGCTGGGGCATGACCCTGAAGGGTCCTCACCTGTGCTGGATCCTCAGGTGCAGGCACCAGCTGAGTCTGCTCTGGCTCCTGAAGGGGTGGAGGACCCATTGCCTGCAAGTGCTCCACTCTCAGCCCCGCCAGAGGAAGCTGAGGTTGCCTCTGGGTCCGGTAACCCTACAGCCTCTCCTGAGCTGCAGTGGCTCAGGACAAAGAGGTGGAGGGAACTAAGTTCCCGCAGGAGGAGTGCTCGCCTCCAGGCCAGGAGAGGCGAGTCACCTGAGGATCAGAACCACCCTGTGCCTCGGGGCAGATAAAAGCCAGTCAGCCCCAGTCCCAAGTTGTGGGAGCAGCTTTGTTGATTGTCAGTTACTGCCTGAACCCTGTTCTGCTATCCTGCCGGAGCTCCTGACATCACCTGACTACCTGCCCTGCACCCAGCTTCAACTTTTACGGACTGCCTCCATACTGCACCTTCGACCTCGGACTGGACTCGGACCTCACCTCTTGGTTAGCCCACGGGACCAGCACACCACTTCTTGTTCAACCCAAGTTCACAGGCGAACAATGGCTCATACTGACAGGGCTCAGAGATGGATTTAGGGGAGCACACTCAGTTTTGTTTTGTTTTTCATTTTTCATTTATGCTTTTCAGAGCTATACATTTCACTAATTTTACAATCATGTTAAAATGATCATGACTTCCCTCTCCCTTTCTACAGTTCCTTGAATTTGTTTTTAATATCTTCTGCATATCCTAATTAACTTAATTTGCTCATTTATTCACCTACTTTAAACATATACTCTTATGAAACTGCAGGTTATTACAATAATCCTGCCAATGTTTTTATCTGTTTACAATTTTTCTGTAAATATTCAATAAACCATTTCCATTCTTTTATAAAACGTTTGTTATCTTGATTTCTTATTCTTTCAGTAAGTTTCACCATTTCTGCATATTCCATAGGTTTCGACCCAAAATGGAAAGTCCCAGCAAAGGAAAACACCCAGTTTGCCCATACTGTGTGCTGATCTGAGAGGGCTCTGCAAGGGGCACCACAACAATGGCTTAGAATGGAGCACAATAGATGGCGGTTACCAAATTTTGTCGTTACACAGGGTGCCGCTGAAATGTAAAAACCCAAAGTCCACCACTGCAGAGCAGTGTGATAACAGGTGAAGCAGGGTCGTGCCCAGTAAGGTCAAGTCAATCCAGTACAATAGGATCTGGTTCAGGCAGTGTAGAAGTCCATACTGTTCATGGTGAAGAAAGCTGGCTGGAATGTTCTCCATCTGTTTTTTTTCAGCAAGGTGCAAATGTCTTCTGAGCGCTTTTGGAGTCCTGACTTCACAGCCTCTGTCTGTGCTCCTAAAGGGCCACTCTTTTGTTCTGCAGCCTCTGGATCCTACACTGTGGGGGCTGCCTTGGCAGTTTTCCAAACCTATGGAGTAAAGCAGTGTCCGCTGGCCTGGAAGGACTGGGGGACAGCAACCCAGAGACACTTCCTCCATATCAGTCAGCCAGTGTGGTGTAGTGGTTAAGAGCAGTAGACTTGTAATCTGGTGAACCGGGTTTGCGTCCCCACTTCTCCACATGCAGCTGCTAGGTGACCTTGGGCTAGGGATGCAGGTGGCACTGTGGTCTAAACCACTGAGCCTCTTGGGCTTGCCAATCAGAAGGTCAGCGGTTCAAATCCGTGCAACGGGGTCCCAGCTCATGCCAAACTAGCAGTTCAAAAGCAAGGTAGTGCAAGTAGATAAATAGGTACCGCTGCGGTGGGAAGGTAAATGGCGTTTCTGTGCGCCAGTGTAGTGTAGTGGTTAAGAGTGGTGAACTCGTAATCTGGGGAACCAGGTTCGCGTCTCCACTCCTCCTCATGCAGCTGCTGGTGACCTTGGGCTAGTCACACTTCTCTGAAGTCTCTCAGCCTCACTCACCTCACAGAGTGTTTGTTGTGGGGGAGAAAGGGAAAGGTGAATGTTAGCCGCTTTGAGACGCCTTAGGGTAGTGATAAAGCAGGATATCAAATCCAAACTCTTTCTTCTCTCCTTCTTCTTCTTCTTCTTCTTCTTCTTCTTCTTCTTCTTCTTCTTCTCTGCTAACGTGTGGGTCAGGCCCAATGAACATGACAGTTAGTAGGAGCAAAGACCAGAAACTGGTCATGTGTGTTTGACAGGATGCTAAAGACCTGTCCAACCCCTGCTGGGCCACTAGGTTTAGAAAGCTCATCCAACTGGGAATACTATTCTCCTGGCCAACCAGGTGCTTATGAGAAGCCTAAAAACAGGGTTTGGAAACAAAAGCACTCTCCCTTTTTGTGGTTTCCAGCAACATGGACATCTAGGTGACCATCTGGTCAACAGGGTTCTGGACTAGATCAGCCACTAATGTGATCCAGCAGAGCTGTTTTTATAGTAGGGTAGATCCAGTATTTGGAAACACATGACTCTCTAGATGTGGTTGAGTTACATCTCACATCATCTCTAAGCATAGGTCATGCTGGGTGAGGGTGATGGGACCTGGACTCCAACAACCTCTTCAGAGCCACAGGTTCCTGTGATAAATGCTTGATGCTCCTTTTAATTCCAGAAATTGCCCGTTTTTCACTGTTATATACATTATGTCTCGGCTTCACAGAGCCACGTATTTCACTTTAGACAAGATAACTCCTATCTGACAATCCTGGCACTTGTCAAATCTGGAAACAAAGATAGAGCAGGAGTGGCAATCTCGAGGATTTTTTCTGAAGGCATTAAATAGACTTATCAAGAGGTGTGTAGGGCATCCAGTAAACAAGGTATTAATACGATGTGATATGCTGCGGGCATGCAAATATTCTGACAATGTAAAGACTAAGTAAATATAGTTGAAATCTTTAAAGGTGGCTTATGATGTAGGTTTTCACTCCAAGCAAAGCAGCTCTTATATATTAGAGGTAGGTGTCTTGTTGTTCAAAAGCTTTGTACTTTGTTTCTAAGCAAGAGGGATCTTCTCAAGGAAATGGGCATGACAGTGAAATGTTGATCTCCTTCTAAGCATCAAGTTGTCAGGGGAAAATACAGATGAGTCATAGTTTCATACAGTTAAAACCATGAAACCAAACTCACTAAAAGCCGTATTAAGTAGTGACTCCGCAAAAGGCACTCTACCATGACAGCCAATGTTTTGTACAGAGCAGAGAGTAGGGAGGTGGTGTGGGGCACCAAACTATGAATCAAAATGAAGGTCCCATTGAATATGTTCTGATGCATTTTAGATCAGAGATGCATTTTAAATAAAAGCACACATTCCGCTCATGTAAAAACACCAGGCAGGCCCCACAAATAACCCAGAGATGCATGTTAAATAAAAGGACACATTCTACTCATGTAAAAACATGTTGATTGCTGGACCGTCCACGGGCCGGATTTAGAAAGCGATTGGGCAGGATCCAGCCCCCGGGCCTTAGTTTGCCTACCCATGGTTTAGGGCTTTAAAACTCAGCATTATCAACAATAAGGTGATAAAGTTATCCATCTCACAATTCAGTTGCACACACAAAAAGTAGCAATATAGAAGTCACAGTGGAACAGGAACAGGCCAACCATCTCTTGAGTCCCCCAGAGGCTAAATAGAAAAAGGTTGTATGTCCTTAACAGATGATCAAATGTTGTCAACGAAAGCGAGAAACATATATCTAATGGAAGAAAGCTCCATAATTCCTGGAGGCATCATGCCTCTGAATATCAGCTGTTGGGAATCACAGGTAAAGAGGCTGCTATTGAGCGCAGGTTCTTCAGGTACTTCCCAAAGGCATTTGTTTGTGAGAACAGGATGCTGGACCAAATGGGCCTTTGGGATGATTCAGCAGGACTCTTCTGATGTTATTATACCTGGTGGTGACATAAGTGGCAAGATGCATTTCCCGCGATTTTCCCAATTGTTTTTCGAGCGACTGCTTAAAGGATTTCCCTGCCCTTTCCAACCATCCAATTGCAGCATTCTGCTCAGCTAAGATGAGGCCCACCCTGAGTGCAGGAGATCAAGCCAAGAAAGCGAGATTATAGGTATAAATTAAAGGATGGCAGGAAATGCAGAACATTCCAAACTGACAAGTGGAGACCGATGAGCAAGGGAAGAAAAACGGTAGAATAGCTTCAGGTGTTTCTCCCACTCTTTAAATCATTACAAACCAATTGTGGCATCTCTATGCATGAATGGTAAAATGGAAAGGGGGAAAAAACCACATTCCCTCCCCGCTAGAAAATGCACGGCAGAGTAAAACCTCAACATTATTCTTTGCCATCACACCTGGGCACACCTTTCTCCCTAGTCCAGTTCTCCTCTCTTCGAATAATATTCATCTTCTGTAGGTCACATGGAAATATGTCCCTGACCGCAGCCCTTTTTGCCTCAGAATGCTTAAGGAACAACCTGGACATGCAATTTTATGTGCAATATGATGTCAATCTGCATGCTAATTAATTGCAGCATTCTATTAATATTTCTTCAGTGACACGGGTGGCGCTGTGGGTTAAACCACAGAGCCTAGGACTTGCCGATCAGAAGGTTGGCGGTTTGAATCCCCACAACGGGGTGAGCTCCCGTTGCTTAGTCCCTGCTCCTGCCAACCTAGCAGTTCAAAAGCACAACAAAGTGCAAGTAGATAAATAGGTACCGCTCCGGTGGGAAGGTAAACGGCGTTTCCGTGCACTGCTCTGGTTCACCAGAAGTGGCCACATGACCCGGAAGCTGTATGCCGGCTCCCTCGGCCAATAAAGCGAGATGAGCGCCGCAACCCCAGAGTCGGTCACAACTGGACCTAATGGTCAGGGGTCCCTTTACCTTTACTTTACTCATATTTATGTATTATTCTTCGTTATTACATTTATCCATCTTTCCTATAAAGGAGCTCAAGATGGCAAGTGAGCTTCATGGCCAAGCGGAGATTTGAACCGTGGTTTCCCAGGGGTAGGTACCTGGTGCTGAATGGCAGGCTGGATCCTTCCTGACCGCCAACCCCATGGGCCACATTTATCCATGGTTGCAGAGAGAGGGTTCCTCCCAGGCTTCCCCAGAGCTGAACTGGGGACCTTTCTGCATGCAAAGTAGATAGATATTCTACCACTGAGCCACAGCCCTTCCATCTATTCTGCTTGTGCAGCATGCTTGGGGCAGACATAATGTGTAGCCAGGCTCTTTGGACTTCCAGAGCGGCAAATGGAGTTTAGAACTGACTGGCCTCTGCAGTATCTAAACAAGCGAGAGAGAGAGAAACTTGCAGCTGCAAGCACGCACATTCAGCTTCTGTGTCCATATGGCAGGAAGAAGGAGCTGTTTGTGGACTGCAGTGTCAAGGAGCTGTCAAGGAGCCAGGTCAACCACAGGGCAGGCACACACACGGCAGAATGCAATTAGCTCTTTATTGACAAAAAATAGCAACACAGCAGAGACCTCTGCTTCGCCTGAATCCAGCTAAGACATCGCTGACACTGACCTCTAGTTCCGCAATTCCCCCTCTAGCGTTTCACTCTGGATCCCTCTGGAGCAGACAAAGGCTGCACCAAGGGGACAAGCTCCTCCCCTTGGCCTGTTAGACCCGTTCCTAGTGACGTGCAGAATTCTTCTCAATCGGGTTGCCTGAAGAGGAGGAGAGCCAGCAGGACTGGGACTGTCCTGCTCATAGCTGTCAACTTTTCCCTTTTCTTGGGAGGAATCCTATTCGGAATAAGGGAATTTCCCTTAAAAAAAGGAAAACGTTGACAGCTATGGTCCTGCTGTTGTGTAGCAGAGGCAATCTCGGGCTCCTCTCTGAGTCTGAGCTCACACTGTGACTCTGAGCCTCAGTCTAACTCTGTCTTGGAGGACCCTCCTTCTCCTGACTCCTCTTGATCTCTGCTTCTAGCACCTCTCAACTCATTGCTTCTGCAGACTGCTCCTCTGGGTCCCACCACCAGGATCTGGGATCTAAGTCATCATTTTCTTTGCCCTCGCTGGGGGGCTCTTGGGAAGGTGTTTCCCACTAATTTTCCCCACCCAGTCCCTGACGTGCAGCTCCCATCAGCCCAAGTAAGGGTGGACCAGCAGTCTGGCATGATGGGCAGTGGCATTGCAATGGGGGGCGTGGGGGCGGTTCCATGTCTGCGGGGGTGACAAGAAGTCACCCCGTGGGGGCTCGTGACAGTGGCATGAGCAGCCATCACGCCACCACAGCCACCTTTGGAGGATCCTCAGTTCACGGCTGCAGATGGGAGCAGAGGATCCTGGCGCCGGTGGCAAACCGCTAAGTACAGCGCATGTGCAGCGTCGCACACATGCGCTGTGCGTAGCGATGCCACACATGCACTGTATAGTGGTTTGCCACCAGCGCCACTCCAGCGGTGTACGGACATTGCCGGGATCCTCTGCTCGTGGCTGTAGCGGCGATGGAGGGATCCCTGCACTGACCTTACGGCAATGGAGCGGCGCCCGTGGCAAACCACTGTACAGCGCATGTGCGGCGCCACTATGTACAGTGGTACCTCGGGTTACAGACACTTCAGGTTACAGACTCCGCTAACCCGGAAATAGTACCTCGGGTTAAGAACTTTGCTTCAGGATGAGAACAGAAATTGCGCAGCGGCAGCGGGAAACCCCATTAGCTAAAGTGGTGCTTCAGGTTAAGAACAGTTTCAGGTTAAGAACGGACCTCCAGAACGAATTAAGTTCTTAACCCGAGGTACCACTGTACGGTGCATGCGTCGTACATAGCAACGCCGCACATTCTCCCTACGTAGCGACACCCGCCCCAGGTGTCACGACACCTTCCTTCGCCCCCGATGACTGGTACTGTAGGCCACACATTCCCCATTCTTTTTATTTGGCTTCCTTCGGTTGCCTCCTATTGTCTGATTTCAATATTGTTGCTCATCATGTAGATAGAAGGAACGCAGTCAGTTCTGTAACACAGACTGATTAGGCCACGACTCTTAGGTGCCTTTGGAAACTCGGATGAAATCATTTGTTGAATGCCTGCCATGTATACTTAGAGAGAGAAAAGCAGACTCCACAAGAGCGAGCATGTTATATGAGTCACATGTATTCAAACATGTCTGTACTTAGCAAAAAAATGAGATGTGAGCGGAAACAGCACCAACCCCAGTCCAACATGCTGTTAGTCACAAATTGAGGGCTATTAATCACTAATTAAGGAGCAAAGAAGATTTCACATCAAAAGTGCTGCTCTGTGTGCCCATTTGTCTAGAGCCAAGGCAGGGTACAATTACTGAGGAAAGTTGAGATTTTGCTGTTTCCTCAGGGGGTGAAGCAGAGATGGGAATATTTGGAGAATTGTTTCCCAGGGCCTGCTGTTTATCTCCCCCCCCCCCCTCATGTTACTACAAAGAAATCCGCAAGTTCCCACACACAGACTTCCCGCCAAATTCTTCAGTCTGGAAAAAGTGGCATGTCATGGCCACCTTAACTTTGAATCGTTGCAAGCTAGGATTATATAAAAATTGTGTGTTGCTAATACTGATGGCTCTGATCAGAGATGTCTCATAAAAGCCACCATTCAAATAGAAAGTTTTTAAGTCAAGGAGAACCAGATGGTTCCATTCACTCCCACATGAGGTACTAAGAGCCACCGATTTTGGATGATGGAGCAGCTGGAACAATTCCCCAGTGAGGAAATATTACAGCATTTGGAGTTTTTTTGTTTTGAATAAAGGTGAGGAAGAGAGGGACACGATAAGGGATGTGTAAAATGTTGCAGGCTGCAGACAAAGTAGATAGAGAGAGGTTTTTCTCCTTCTGTCACAATAAGGTAAAAAAAGGTAAAGGATCCCTGGATGGTTAAGTCCAGTCAAAGGCGACTATGGGGTTGCTACGCTCATCTCGTTTTTCAGGCTGCTGGAGTTGGCGTTTGTCCACAGACAGCTTTCCAGGTCATGTGGCCAGCATGACTAAACCACTTCTGGTGCAATGGGACACTGTAACGGAAACCAGAGTGCACGAAAATGCCATTTACCTTCCTGCTGCTGTGGTACCTATTTATCTACTTGGACTGGTGTGTTTTCAACTGCGAGGTTGGCAGGAGCTGGGACAGAGAACCCAGGACCACCTCATAAACACTAATGGTGGAAACAGGAAACACTGGAATTCTGATTCTTATTGCATTGCACTTCTGTATGATGATGATGATGATGATGATGACATGTTAGAGAGCCATTGTGGTGTAGTGGTTAAGAGTGGTAGTCTTGTAATCTGGGGAAGCGGGTTCGCTTCCCCGCTCCTCCACATGCAGCTGCTGGGTGACCTTGGGCTAGTCACACTTCTCTGAAGTCTCTCAGCCCCACTCACCTCACAGAGTGTTTGTTTAGGGGGAGGAAGGGAAAGGAGAATGTTAGCCGCTTTGAGACTCCTTCCGGTAGTGATAAAGCGGGATATCAAATCCAAACTCTTCTTCTTCTTCTCTTGTACTGTCATCTAAACCACCAAGACTCTTGGGCTTCCAACAGAGTGAGATAAATGGGTACCGCTGCGACAGGAAGGTAAATGGCGCTTTCGTGCACTCTGGTTTCTGTCATGGTGTTCTGTTGTGCCAGAAATGGCTTTGTCATGCTGGCCACATGACCCGGAAAAATTGTCTGCTGACAAATGCCAGCTCCTTCGGCCTGAAAGCGGAGATGAGTGCCGCACCACATAGTTGAATTCTACTGGACTTAACTGCTTAGGGGTATTTACCTTTTATCTTTACCTTTACAGTGGTCCCTCAGGTTACATACACTTCAGGTTACATTCGCTTCAGGTTACATACCCTTCAGGTTACATTCACTTCAGGTTACATACGCTTCAGGTTACATTCGCTTCAGGTTACATACGCTTCAGGTTACAGACTCTGCTAACCCAGAAATATTACCTCGGTTTAAGAACTTTGCTTCAGGATGAGAGCAGAAATCGTGCTCTGGCGGCGTGGCAGCAGCAGGAGGCCCCATTAGCTAAAGTAGTGCTTCAGGTTAAGAACAGTTTCATGTTAAGAACAGACCTCCAGAACGAATTAAGTTCTTAACCCGGGGTTCCACTGTATTATGATGATGATGATTTAATTACATTTTTATGCCAGATCCAAAAATCTCAGGTTGGTTCACAGCACAGAAATACAAAATATATAACAAAAGAAAGATCAAAACAAACACATGCTGTTTGGCATTTCCTATCTCACGAGTACTCTTGTTAACTGTGGAGAAAACGAACTTTACATTTGGGGGATTTTTTTTATTTTTTGCCCGCGTTCCATTCCAAGCTTTGGGCTAAGGTGTGTTTTGACGTTCTATCTTGGAAAGAATTCTGTTTCTCATGCTTTTTTTTTTTTGCCTGGCGGGCACTTCCTTCTTCTCTGCTTGCTCATGAGCCAGTGTTCCTCTATATGCTGCTCGCTTTCCAGCCTGAAAATCTATAAAGTTAATACAGTGGTACCTCAGGTTAAGAACTTAATTCGTTCTGGAGGTCCGTTCTTAACCTGAAACTGTTGTTAACCTGAAGCACCACTTTAGCTAATGGGGCCTCCTGCTGCCACCACGTGATTTTTGTTCTCATCCTGAAGCAAAGTTCTTAACCCGAGGTACTATTTCTGGGATAGCGGAGTCTGTAACCTGAAGCGTATGTAGCCTGAAGCGTATGTAACCCGAGGTACCACTGTATTGGCATTTCTAGCACATTAGAAGGCAGTTGTTACATTAAAAACCCAGGGCAGTGCATGTTGCCTGAGTTATAGCAGGGGAGAAACTGTGTTTGGCTGTTGGCGTAAGTGTGCAAAGGGTTAAACTGGGCACAGGCCGGGGGTATTTTCCCTGCATGTGCTCTGCTCTTCAGATGTTGGCACCATTTTCAGGAAGGTTCTGATTTTTTAAGTGTGTTTGACTGAAGATACTTAGAAACTCTCCTTGTGGTGGGAAACCTTGATAAGCCCTAATATTCTGCAGAAAATGCTTAGAAGTCCTACTCAGTTGTTGCTGTTGTTTAGTCGTTTAGTTGTTTCCGACTCTTCGTGACCCCATGGACCAGAGCATGCCAGGCACTCCTGTCTTCCACTGCCTCCCGCAGTTTGGTCAGACTCATGCTGGTAGCTTCAAGAACACTGTCCAACCATCTCGTCCTCTGTCGTCCCCTGCTCCTTGTGCCCTCCATCTTTCCCAACATCAGGGTCTTTTCCAGGGAGTCTTCTCTTCTCATGAGGTGGCCAAAGTATTGGAGCCTCAGCTTCAGGATCTGTCCTTCCAGTGAGCACTCAGGGCTGATTTCCTTCAGAATGGATAGATTTGATCTTCTTGCAGTCCAGGGGACTCTCAAGAGTCTCCTCCAGCACCATAATTCAAAAGCATCAATTCTTCAGCGATCATCCTTCTTTATGTCCAGCTCTCACTTCCATACATACTCAGACCTTCCCACTAATCACACAGCCCTGTGGGTATTAGGGGCAAAACACAGCTAGGATTGAATTGTGGTCACATTTTGTAGCATCCTCACACTGCTTGGTGCATGCTAAGCCAGGTGCCAGAGATGTGTTTCATCTGTGCTAGAAACTGGGCTTTTAGTGCTGTGACTCCAGCTCTCTGGAAACAGTCAATAGCTGAAATCATTCATTTTAATTTCTTTGGTCTTATTTGTATGCTGCTTTTCCACACACACACACACACCCCATGCTCAAAGTGGCTTACAATAGAGAATAATAATAATAATAATAATAATAATAATAATAATAATATATTTATACCCCGCCTATCTGGCTGGGCTTCCCCAGCCACTCTGGGCGGCTTCCAAAAAATATTAAAATACTGTAATGCATCAAACATTAAAAGCTTCCCTAAACAGGGCTGCCTTCAGATGTTTTCTAAAAGTCTGGTAGTTGTTGTTCTCTTTGACATCTGGTGGGAGGGCATTCCACAGGGAGGGCGCCACTACCGAGAAGGCCCTCTGCCTGGTTCCCTGTAACTTGGCTTCTCGCAATGAGGGAACCACCAGAAGGCCCTCAGTGCTGGACCTCAGTGTCCGGGTAGAACGATGGGGGTGGAGACGCTCCTTCAGATATACTGGACCAAGGCTGTTTAGGGCTTTAAAGGTCAGCACCAACACTTTGAATTGTGCTCGGAAACGTACTGGGAGCCAATGTAGGTCTTTCAAGACTGGTGTTATATGGTCTCGGCGGCTACTCCCAGTCACTAGTCTAGCTGCCGTGTTCTGGATTAGTTGTAGTTTCCGGGTCACCTTCAAAGGTAGAGCACCTTGCAGTAGTCCAAGTGGGAGATAACCAGAGCATGCACCACTCTGGCAAGACAGTCTGCCTGTGGACCAGCCTGCAGACCAGATGGAGCTGGTAGACAGCTGTCCTGGATACAGAATTGACCTGCACCTCCATGGACAGCTGTGAATCCAGAATGACTCCCAGGCTGTGCACCTGGTCCTTCAGGGGCACAGTTACCCCATTCAGGACCAGGGAATCCTCCACACCTGCCCGCCTCCTGTCCCCCAAAAACAGTACTTCTGTCTAAGAAGATTCAACCTCAATCTGTTAGAGAAAACAGCAACACATATCAAACACTGCAAGAACTACCTAAATTGTATGAAAACTTTTTTTATTATTATGTATGCTACTACAGTGGCAAGAATGTTACAGAAATTGAAAGAAGCAGAAGTCCCAGCGAAGGAAGCATGGATACAAAAACTTACGGAATATGCAGAAATGGCGAAACCTACGGGAAGAATAAGAAATCAAGATAACAAACTTTTAATAAAAAAATGGAAATGGTTTGTTGAATATTTGCAGATAAATTGTAAACAGATAAGAACATTGGCAGGATTATTGTAATAATCTGCTGTTTTATTAGAGTATATATTTAAAGTAGATGAATAAATGGGCAAATTAAGTTAATTAGAATATGCCGAAGATTTAAGGAACTGCAGAAAGAGGGGGAAGGAAGTCAAGTTTTGAAATGTTAAAATGATTGTAAAATTAGTGAAATGTATAAACCTGAAATGCATATATATATATATATATATATATATATACACACACATATATATGTATATATCAATCAATCACTGCAAAAACAATTTCACAGTAGGACAGCAAAATGATAACATAGCAATCATTTCCTAATCACATAGGAGAACAAAAGCCATAGAAAATCACACTTCAATACTATAAATATAGCAAGATTACTTAAACAACATGCAGCATCTAACAGCAAATGATGTTCCTCTGTGGACTCAGCTACATTGGCGCTTTATGTGCATTGTTTATGCATTCTAACACTCTGACACCAGATGGTGCTGTGGAGTTCCATTTTTGCCAACCCGATTTCTCATACAAAGTTTGCAACGCATTTCACTGAAACGCTTCTTTGATGTGTCTTGACCACTCCCTTTACCAACCCTGCTTGAGTGTTTTTTGCTGTGTGCACAAACTCTGATAATGCTTTTTTCTTGGCAGGACAGAGGGTGGGGTGAGTATGTGTAGAAACTAGCCCTCTGCCTACTGTTGCTACTGACCTGGCCCATCATTTGCATGTGGTCCTGAGAAGGTTTCCCAGAAGACTGAAAGATGTCCCCCATCTCTGCTCTTGTTCTGCAGCTTCTCCATGCAGAGTGAGGCTGTTTTAGCTTCATTTCAGCAGCCCGTGCCCAGAATTGTTGCATGTGAATTGGTGCCAAGGGATGTTGCCAGGTTGCACCACAGTTTATTTTTAATCCCTATTTCACCTTGAACATAAAATGAGGTTCTTGCCACAGTAGCAGCTAAGCTGATGTTGCACTCGACGCCGGGATGTTGTGCAATGGTATTAAAAAGGGGTTGTGATAACAACAACTGAAAAGCTAAATGGCAAAATCATGTGCATGCTTCAAAAGGACAACAGGAGAACAGATTAATATTATGTAGGTCAGCCAATAGGGGTCACAAATATATAAAAAGCTGAAAATCCATTCCGTTGTTCGAGAGAAATAAGTTCTGGAGTGCTAGGTGAATTAGTCCATTGCCGCAGAAAGAAAAAGTAATAATAATAATAATAATAATAATAATAATAATAATAATAATGAAGAATTCTTTATACCCCACCCATCTGGCTGGGTTTCCCCAGCCACTCTGGGCGGCTTCCAACAGAATATTAAAATACAATAGTCCGTCAAAAATTAAAAGCTTCCCTAAACAGGTCTGCCTTCAGATGTCTTCTAAAAGTTTGGTAGTTGTTTTTCTCTTTGACATCTGGTGAGAAGGCGTTCCACAGGGTGGGCGCCACTACCGAGAAGGCCCTCTGCCTGGTTCCCTGTAACCTCACTTCTCGCAGTGAGGGAACCGCCAGAAGGCCTTCAGCGCTGGACCTCAGTGTCCGGGCTGAACGATGGGGGTGGAGATGCTCCTTCAGGTATACTGGGCCGAGGCCGTTTAGGGCTTTAAAGGTCAGCACCAAGACTTTGAATTGTGCCCAGAAACGTACTGGGAGCACAGTGGTTCTCAAAGGGTGTGGCATGCCACACTGGTTTGACATGGGAGGATGGAAAGTGTGGTAGGAAGACTGAAGGACAGTCAATACAGTTATACCTCTAGTTATGTACGGCTCTGGTTACGTAACTTTCAGGTTACGAACGTGGGAAAGCTAGAAGTGTTTACTTCCGGGTTCGTCGCGTGCGCACACGCAGAAGCAGTCTGCGCGCTTTGCACATGCGAAGTAGCGCTGCTCTACTTACTGACTTTTTGGGGTGCAAACCGCACCCCAGAATGGATCATGTTCGTAAGTAGAAGTTGTTGTTGTTGTTTAGTCGTTTAGTCATGTCCGACTCTTCGTAACCACATGGAGCAGAGCACGCCAGGCACTTCCACTGCCTCCCGCAGTTTAGTCAAACTCATGCTGGTAGCTTCGAGAACACTGTCCAACCATCTCGTCCTCTGTCGTCCCCTTCTCCTTGTGCCCTCCATCTTTCCCAACATCAGGGTCTTTTCCAGGGAGTCTTCTCTTTTCATGAGGTGGCCACTGTATTATATCTTGGGAATGATTCGTATTCTTATGTTGCAGCATTGTTTTCTAATTTATGGATGCACCAGGATCGTATTATTAAGTAGTTGAGTTCTATGTTATAAATGAAGCACTGCTGGGAGTGGTTTCTTTTTGTTTTTCAGTTTATTTCTTACGACAAAATTCGGTGTGGCTCAAGCAATTTTTTATTCTGAAAGTGTGGCCCAGAGCATAAAGTTTGGGAACCGCCACACTTTTTCGGCAAGAATGTTACCTGCCCAAAAATGGAGAGAAGAAGAAGTCCCAGCACAGGAAGAATGGATACAAAAACCTATGGAATATGAAGAAATGGTGAAACTTACTGGGAGAATAAGAAATCAAGATAACAAACTTTTTATCAAATAATGGAAATGGTTCATTGAATATTCACAGACAAGATAAAAAACACTGCCATGAATATTGTAATAACCTGCAGTTACATAAGAGTATATATTTAAAGAAGGTAAACAAATGAGTACCGTATTTTTCGCTCTATAACACGCACCAGACCATAACACGCACATAGTTTTTAGAGGAGGAAAACAAGAAAAAAAAAATATTCTAAACGAAACAGTGGATGTATGATTTTTGTGGTTCATGCTGTGGCCACAGACATGTGATTTGACGGTGAGTTTGGGGTAGCCCAATGCAAAAATCCTGAGGATCCATGTGGATCTTGTTGGGATACTGCCAGGGAGACAAAGTCCATCTCGGCCCCCAAGTCGTCTCCGGACGTCCATCGATCTCTCGTAGATACAGTATCAGCAATTAGCGACACGAGCTCCAGAAATAGCCTGCCACATTCCAGAACTGGTGCACGCTCTATCAGCAGATAATGCACAGCGAAAGATGCACGCAGGAGAGTATTATTTACAAGTTTATTCAGCGTTGGTCAGAACAAAGAAAACATGACTGCCAGCTTCATTGTCTCGGCACAGAGAGAGAAACAAAAGCAAAGACACAACAGAAACATCCTGTGAACAGGAAATACGCAGGCTGTGACACAAACATCCTGCTCCCTTTTAAGGTGGAACGGAAATATCCTAACAGATCCATGCTTTGTAACCACGTTTTTGCACCACTGCGGCCCCAGGCAACAGTGGGTGCGTGATTTTTTTGGTGCAAGCTGTAGCCATGGACATGCTATGTGATCTGATGGTGAATTTGGGGTGACCCAGTGCAAAAATCCTGAGGATCCATGTGGATCAGTGCTTTGTAACCACGTTTTAAGTGGCTTGCTTTAAAGGAGCCAACTGGACAGGAGCCACTTACACTCGTGTAAGCGGCTCCTCTCCTCTCCTGCTTTGCTCCTTTAAAGCAATCAGGCTCTCTGTCCCTCTCCTCCCCCCCCCCCCACTCAGCGGCTCTTCTCCTGCTTTGCTGTTTCAAAGCGAGCCACGGAGGAGGGAAGGAAGGGAAACCATGGATCCTCTGCTCACGACTGCAGCAGATCCCCTCGCCATCCGTAGGCATTCACTCCATAACACGCACAGACATTTCCCCTTACTTTCTAGGAGGAAAAAAGTGAGTGTTATGGTGCAAAAAATACGGTAAGTTAAGTTGGATATGCAGAAGATAATAAAAATAAATTTAAGAAACCGCAGAAAGAGGGGAAGGAAGTCAAGTTTTAAGATGTCAAAATGTCTGTAAAATCAATGAAATGTGTATATATATATGAAAAGTAGAAATAAAAATTGAGAGAGAGAGAGAGAGAGAACCACCACACTTTCTGAACAGGCCCAAGACATTTTGTTCTCTGCAAACATAACCTAGAAAGCTGCTTGATACTGGCTCAAGCCATTGACCCATCTAGTTCACCATTGTCTACAATGACTGGCAATGGTTCTCCAGTGTTCTAGAGTGGGTTCCCTCCCACTCCTACCTGGAGGTGCTATGGTCAGAACCTGAGACCTTCTGCATTCAGAGCAGGTGGCTGGGCGCAAAAGTGTCACGATAAGCTTAGGGCTTTGTTGTTGTTGTTTAGTTGTTTAGTCGTGTCCGACTCTTCGTGACCCCATGGACCAGAGCACACCAGGCACACCATTCCACTGCCTCTCGCAGTTTGGTCAAACTCATGCTGGTAGCTTCGAGAACACTATCCAACCATCTCATCCTCTGTCGTCCCCTTCTCCTTGTGGCCTCAATCTTTCCCAACATCAGGGTCTTTTCCAGGGAGTCTTCTCTTCTCATGAGGTGGCCAAAGTATTGGAGTCTCAGCTTCACGATCTGTCCTTCCAGTGAGCACTCAGGGCTGATTTCCTTAAGAATGGATAGGTTTGATCTTCTTGCAGTCCATGGAACTCCAGCACCAGAATTCAAAAGCATCAATTCTTCGGCGATCAGCCTTCTTTATGGTCCAGCTTTCACATCACTCCATACATCACTACTGGGAAAACCATAGCTTTTACTATATGGACCTTTGTTGGCAAGGTGATGTCTCTACTTTTTAAGATGCTGTCTAGGTTTGTCATTGGGCTTACAATCTCCAAATCGCGAAACATTTAGCCCTCATGTGACCTCAGAAATCGGATCTTCGATCAGGAGGCCAATCAAGATTAAACATCCGCTATAGCTGCCCATTATTATATTTGGTACCTTCAAATCAAGATCAATCACGCAAGGCCCCATTACCTTGAGACACTGACTTTCCCACAACCACATAGGTCATTTGTCGAACAAAGGTTCCAACAGACGCCCTTGGCATAATTAGAGGGGAGCCACCATACGGGAATTCTCTATATGGAACGCAAAATGCATTTATGGATGCAATCAGGTCTAGGATATCCCTTTGTACCTGCAACTGAAGTCTGTGTGATACCTTAAAGGGGTGTGGGGTAGGTGTGCAACACACACAACTCTGTTTTCCAAGAATCTGCCACCACTCCCCAACCTCTGAGATGACCACCTCACCTTGCCTAATGATAACAGACTAACAAATTTGTTATGAGAAATCATGTTTCTGGTGTTCTCGAGTGATTGAATGTATCTAGATGTTATACGCAGGGAGTGACCTAGCCACTGTGATCCACGTGACGGTCACCTCGAGACTGGATTATTGTAACTCATTCTACGTGGGGCTGCCCTTCAGACTGACGTAGGAACTCCAGCAGGTACAGAATGCCGCAGTGAGACTCCTTACGGGGTCCTCACTGCGGGATCACATTCACCGGGTGCTATACCAGCTGCACTGGCTCCCGGTGGAGTACAGGATCAGGTTTAAGGTGCTGGTTTTAACCTTTAAAGCCCTGTACTGCCTAGGACCCTCGTACCTACGGGACCGCCTCTCCTGGTATGTCCCATGGAGGACCTTACGGCCTTCAAACAAAAACATATTGGAGGTCCCAGGCCACAGGGAGGCTAGGCTGGCCTCAACCAGAGCCAGGGCTTTTTCGGTTGTGGCTCCGATCTGGTGGAACGCTCTGTCACAAGAGACTAGGGCCCTACGGGACTTGACATCTTTCCGCAGGGCCTGCAAGACAGAGCTGACCCCCCTCCTTTGGTAATCCTCACAGAACTCTAGCCCAATGGTTGCCATTAATTTGATTTGAACTGATTTTAGAATGCTATATTATTTTACTGTTGTTAGCTGCTCTGAGCCTGGCTTTGGCTGTGGAGGGCGGGATATAAATAAAATATTATTATTATTATTATTTTAAATACGAAGTGCCAATAATGTGTAAGGCAACAGACAACAGGCATTAGCAGTCACTTTGGATGAATATGCTAAAGAAAGAGATACTGTTGTTCAAATAAAGGCTCTGTTTTTGGGAGGGAGGAGGGAGAAAACCGCCACTTAAGTCATCAGGCTGATGTTGGACCATGTACATGGAAGAAAAATTAAGGAGATTGAAAGTCTATGCTGTACTTACGACACACAAATCCAACTTGGCTTGAAAATAGGAAAATTGAAGGAGTCTGGAAGGAGCACAGTTTCTTAGCAGACACCAGGGCTGCTGAATTCTTGGGGGAAGCCCAGCTGAAAGGAATACAGAAAGGTTATTTCAGTTCGTACACTGTTTAGGTAGAATAAGGTCTTTCTGTCTCTGTTTCTCTGTCTCTGTATTTCTCCTCGGCAAATTCTAACCACAGTCGCAAAACTGATGCTTCTGGACCATATATATAACATGCAGGAGTGTCCTCTCACAAACTGGCGAGGTTTCAAACTGGCGTTTGCTGTACTAAGGTGAACTTCAGTGAAAGCAAGAATCAATATTCCACTGAACGCTCAGGTTGGTTGCAGTAACTCTTATGAGCAGACAGTGGCTAAGATCTAGCGATGGGCAAATATGTCAGTTTTGATTTATATCACTTTCTTGTTGTTCAAACCTAAGAAAGAAAGAAAGAAAGAAAGAAAGAAAGAAAGAAAGAAAGAACTCTTCATGAAAATCCAGCAGATTGTGAACACTAATCTCTCCAAATATTCATCTGCGATTTTTAAAATATACGTATTTTTTTTCCAAAGCAACTTTCCCCAATATAATGCATTTGTGTTTGCTCTTTCTACCAGTATGTGCATTTCTCTAGACACTCTAATGCATTTTGGTATCCGGGACTTGGTTGGGCGATTACATTGCAAAATTCAGAGCAATGCGAATTTCAATGGACAGCTGTGTCCTCGCTTCATGTATTAGGTCGAGTTGGGCTTTAACTGCAAACTGAACTGAATTTCTCCCCCAACTCTACAAGGTCCAATGAAGGGACAGGCATATATGAGAGAGTGTTGCGTGCATCTCAAGTTTCTTTTGATGTTTTGGCTGTGGCTGCTCCTATGGCTACACTGAGAGCTGGTGGCAGTGGTTGGAGGGTTGGACTAGGACCTGGGAGATCCGGATTCGAATCCTCACTCAGTCATGAAACTCACTAGCTGACTGCTAGTGGCTGCCTAACCTTTGGCTAGTGACTGCCTAACATATTTCACACGGATTAAATGACGAAGAGGACAGCCTTGTACTTCTTGAAGAAAAAGATAGGATATCTATCATTCAATCAATCAATCAATCAATCAATCAATTAGATGTTACTATTAAAGGTGAGTTGTTCAGAAGAGGTATAATCACCACCATTTGCATTTATTTGCCACTGTAAAGTGGTACCTGGATTGTCGAACAGCTTGGCTCCCGAATGCCGCAAACCCAGAAGTGAGTGTTCCGGTTTGCAAACGTTTTTCAGAAGTTGAACATCCGAT
This sequence comes from Podarcis pityusensis, assembly GCF_964106645.2. Classification (NCBI taxonomy): domain Eukaryota; kingdom Metazoa; phylum Chordata; class Lepidosauria; order Squamata; family Lacertidae; genus Podarcis; species Podarcis pityusensis. The sequence continues at coordinate 62,920,080 of NC_138035.1, forward strand.
GTGGCTTTCGCAGCTTCCGATTGAGTGCAGGAAGCTCCTGCAGCCAATTGGAAGCCACGTCTTGGTTTTCAAATGGCTCCGGGAGTCAAACAGACTCCTGGAATGGATTAAGTGTGACAACCAAGGTACTATTCTACAGTGGTACCTTGGGTTAAGAACTTAATTCGTTCTGGAGGTCCGTTCTTAACCTGAAACTGTTCTTAACCTGAGGTACCACTTTAGCTAATGGGGCCTCCTGCTGCCATTGTGCAATTTCCTGTTCTCATCCTGAAGCAAAGTTCTCAACCCGAAGTACTATTTCTGGGTTAGCGGAGTCTGGAACCTGAAGCATCTGCAACCTGAAGCCGAGGTACCACTGTATATGAAAAGATGTCTCAAAGTGACTTAGCTACTGCATAAAATACAGAAGCAGCTAAAAAATTATTAAAAGACAGATAACAAAGGGGGGCCCATTAAAATATCATTCCTTAGCCTGACTCCTGTCTACTTTAACATACAACAAGCAACCTGCATTTACTGCCACCTCTCATGTGTGTGCCATTTCTTTGGATTCTATTCTATATTTCTAAGGCTGCGCTGTGGGGATTTCTGCTTTTATTTTCTGCTGCTGCCTCGCTTCACGTTGCTTGCTGTGCAGCTGTCTTCTCTCATCTTTTCTTGCCTTTTGCTTTTCTTTTCTTTTCTTTTCTTTTTTTTTTGCTCTTACATTTCAGGCACACTTTACATTCCCCTGTGGCACAGAGGTTGAACTATGGCAAGGCAACAAGTATGTATAAACTGGCTTTTGCTTCACCGTAACAACTCCTCTTGGACCATTTTTAAAGCCTCTGGTCAGAACTGGCTCAAGATAATGTTGGGCTAGCTGCCATCGACTGCATTTAGGATAGGCTCGGTAAACTCCGAGCTTGTGCCACACTTTATTTTTAATCCCTGTTTCACCTACGACACACCTAGGTGGGAATTGGTTTCTCGCCGCAATAGCAACTGTGCTGATGTTGCGCGAAACAGATTGCGAACTGCTATTAAAAAGGGAGTTGTGGCAATAAAAAGCCTTAAAGGCAGTTTCAGACACATGTTTAAAAGGTGCAAAGGGGAGGGGTAGAGAGATGAACATTATTCAGAATAGCCAGTACTCATGAAAAATATTTAAAATGCTGAAAATAAGCTGTGTCAGACTCTTGCGAGTCCCATGGACTGCAAGAAGATCAAACCTATCCATTCTGAAGGAAATCAGCCCTGAGTGCTCACTGGAAGGACAGATCCTGAAGTTGAGGCTCCAATAATTTGGCCACCTCATGAGAAAAGAAGACTCCCTGGAAAAGACCCTGATGTTGGGAAAGATGGAGGGCACAAGGAGAAGGGGACAGCAGAAGACGAGATGGTTGGACAGTGTTCTTGAAGCTACCAGCATGAGTTTGACTAAACTGCGGGAGGCAGTGGAAGACAGGAGTGCCTGGCGTGCTCTGGTCCATGGGGTCATGAAGAGTCGGACACAAATAAACGACTAAACAACAACAACAACAAAGCTGTGTCAAGAGGAATGCCTTCCAGAGATCATGGTGGATAGCTCCATGAAGACATTGACATATTACGCACAGCTTCGAAAAAGATGAACCCCACATTTTTCTTCTTCTCTCATGAAGATAGAATGCAGATCAATTCAAGGAAGCTGAAATGGAAAGAGTTATGTTCTATGCAGAAGCTAGATCTGTAGTCACAAAAAATCTTTTTTCTCTTCCCTCTCTCTTTTCCTTAAATGGCAAGCTTGAGGTGTACCTTTTGCAAAGAACTTTTATGTCTTAATCTCAGAAGCATCACAAATCAGTCCAAATTGAAGAACAACCTGAGAGAGAGCAGAACAGGATTCTGGAAGGAGGGGTACTCAATTTATCATAAAGACAAGCATCCAAAGCTGTGAAGATTTCTGTCAGAATCCAAACAAGGGAATGGCATTTCCAAATGAATATTGGCAACTTCATTAGCTCAATGCACATTTAAATCACTGGAGAAATTTTTACAGGGTTCCTAGACTGGAGGGATGCATCCCAGAAACCCAAAAGAAAACGATGCAGGCTCTGAGAGAAAATACAGGCCTTTATTGAAATACAGTGGTACCTCTGGTTACGAACTTAATTCATTTTGGAAGTCTGTTCTTAACCTGAAACCGTTCTTATCCTGACGTACCACTTTAGCTAATGGGGCCTCCCACTGCCACCGCACTGCTGCCACACGATTTCTGTTCTCATCCTGAGGTAAAGTTCTTAACCCGAGGTACTACTTCCGGGTTAGCGGAGTCCGTAACCTGAAGTGTTTGTAACCCGAAGTGTTTGTAACCTGATGCACCACTGTACAAATGCACATAGGGGCAGCCTCAAAAATAAGGAGGAGGCTGCAAGGAACCACATCCAAAACAATGTTTATTAAACAATTCCAGATTACACACGTGATTTCTATTCACCACTCAAAAGATCACAGCAATCTTAATAACTGCCACCCAAAGTCATCATCCTGAGCCAATCAAAATCATTTAGCTCTTCAGATCAGCCCTCATCATAATATCATGTGATTACATATAATCATTTTCCAGGGATTATATTTATTAAGACCTTGACTCATTTTCCTATTCCTTAAATGTCTCCCAATATCCTCCTTCATCTAGCTACAAAAGAATTCAAGGGCAATCATAATTGCCATGCCTAGTTGATTCTCTTCTCATGCCTACACCCTTTTAAAATGTGGTTTTTTGTGGGGGGGGGCGTTATTTGGTTGTGGTTTTTATTTTGATTATGCGTTTTGTGGTTTTATATTTTGATTTTGTTCTGTGAACCGCCCTGAGACCTCCGGGTATAGGGCGGTCTATGTATTCAAAAAATAAAATAATGAACGAATGAATACAATGGCTGCCATAGATCCCAACAGTTTATTCTTTTCAGTGTTCTGGAACATTTGCTACATACGGTACCTGTAAATGTACTAGGCAGGCATAGGGCATTTAAGTTTAGCTAGGCCACAGGCTCAAAAGAAAATGAAATCATCTAAACAGTTTTACGAAATTATTTTCTCCATCAGCCTTGTGCCAGAATTTCCAGGAAATTGTGGAGGTGTGATTGTGAAAGGAGTTACCAAGAATAAGGAGCCTGGGCGGGGCTGAGATCCAGCTGGAAACCAAGCATGGACATGTGGGTTCCTCACCTGTCCACATCAGGGACCACATCAGAGAGAGGCAGGGAACTCAAAGAATCTAACAGCTCCACAAGTCCAGAACAACTCTACTGATCTAGTTTCAGAGATAACATGAGGTTTCTGTCCACAAACATTTCGTCATCCTGAAAACTGAGAGCAGTATCGCTTAAGTCATGTGCAACTGGTAGACTTCTTAGCACAGCAATTGCGAGGCTTTGTAGATTCCCAGAGGGGCATCTTGAAGATGCCACTGGTGAACTGAATATTAAATTCACTGAAAATAGAAATCAGCGTAAGGACGAGGCAAGTATTATGCAATATTCACTTGTACAATATAGTTCCGCCTGCCCGTTTTTTGACTCTCAAGAGCTGTAAACGGGGGCTGGTTTTCAACTCAATTTTGAAAGCTGTCTAAGGGCGCAACCTGAAAATAGGGACATGCTATTGCTTTAGACACGGGTGGCGCTGTGGGTTAAACCACAGAGCCTAGGGCTTGCCGATCAGAAAGTCAGTGGTTTGAATCCCAGTGACGGGGTGAGCTCCCGTTGCTCAGTCCCATCTCCTGCCAACCTAGCAATTCAAAAGCACATCAAAGTGCAAGTAGATAAATAGGTACCGCTCTGGCGGGAAGGTAAACAGCGTTTCTGTGTGCTGCTCTGGTTCACCATGCTGGCCACATGACCTGGAAGCTGTCTGCGGGCAAACGCTGGCTCCCTCAGCCTATAGAGCGAGATGAGCACCGCAACCCCAGAGTAGTCTGCGACTGGACCTAACGGTCAGGGGTCCCTTTACCTTTAACTTTATTGCTTTAGAACAGAATGTCCCTATTTCCATGTGGAATGTTGGAGATTATGCTGGGATTTTATGCATCTCTCCCTCCTACTCTAGGCTGACCACATGTTAGATACAGCGGCTGTTCCACTGATGTATCAGTGGTATGTTTCTGATGTCGCCGTAGAGCAAGGATAGGGACCTTAATAGGTCTGTGTTCCCCTAGGGGTTTCAGTTTTTTCAGCCTTTCCATGGGCTGTTTTGCACCTCTCCCCAGGCCATACCCCTCAATGTCCCTGTTTCACTTCCTGGGTATTTTTGCCTTACTCATAAATTTGAGTGCATGTATCATCATCATCAGGGATGCGGGTGGTGCTGTGGGTTAAACCACAGAGTCTGGGACTTGCCAATCAGAAGGTCGGCGGTTCGAATCCCCGCGACGGGGTGAGCTCCCATTGCTCGGTTCCTGCTCCTGCCAACCTAGCAGTTAGAAAGCACGTCAAAGTGCAAGTAGATAAATAGGTACCGCTCCAGCGGGAAGGTAAATGGCGTTTCCGTGCACTGCTCTTGTTCGCCAGAAGTGGCTTAGTCACGCTGGCCACATGACCCGGAAGCTGTACACCAGCTCCCTCGGCCAATAAAGCGAGATGAGCGCAGCAAACCCGGAGTCGTTCACAACTGGACCTAATGGTCAGGGGTCCCTTTACCTTTACTTTTACCATCATCATCATTTTATTTGTATGTCGCCGTTCCACAGTTAAAAACAATGCTCAGGGCGGCTTACAACATGACAAGATTCACATAATTACAAAAGTCATAAACAATAAACCACATCAAACAAATACACAACCAAATGGAAAACAATTAGAAATGTAGAAACTTGACTACCATGAACATGCAAAATGGACCTATGTTTTTAAGTCTACTTCTCCCTTTGGTTCCACTGACCATTGGCACCCAGCCCTCAGATAACTGCCCAGAAGTTGATGTGGACCTTGGGCTAAAAAAATATTTCCCACCTCTGTTGCATGGGATTGTTCTGCTAATCATTTAAGGTATAGCTGGAAGGCATCCTAAGTGAGTGACAACCGGGGTCGTACTGAGACATTATATATAATATACCTTGGTTTTCCAAAGTAATCCGTTCCGGAGGACCGTTCAAGTTCCAAAACGTTCAAAAACTGAAAACTCAGTATGGAATCCTCAATAGGGAAAATTCAATAGGGAAGTTGTGTGGCATGTTTGCCTTCTGAGGCACATTCAGTAACTGAAAGATTTACTTCCGGGTTTACAGAGTTCGAAAACCGAAACATTTGTCAATGGAGATGTTCGAAAACTGAGGTACCACTGCATATACAGCGTTAAAAACTCACCATTTCAGTTGAGAGAGAGAGAGAGAGCATAGCATTGCAACAGGAAGGCTTTAAAAGTACGAAATAAGAATGCCGCCAATGTAAATGGCAAAAATAAGATCAGGGCTGACATTTTTCAAGAAAAAGGAAATATTTCCGAGAATGCATACATTTAGTTCCCATGGGGGGAAAACCACTTCTGTAGAACAGTACAAAAGGCAGAGCTGTGAATTCCCCTGCAAGACAGGTTGCTTTTTTTCCATTATCTAAGAGGGCTTCTTCTGTGTGTTTTGATGTTTTATCTGCTGATTTATTATTCCAGATGGTTTTGAAATCTTCTCAGCTTTTTATCATGTAGACACTGGCAATTCCCCATAGATCACATCTTGTCACCTATTAAAAACACCTTTGGGATTGACCCTAAAATCTGCTTCCCGCTGTCATCTGTTTAGAAGGTGTTCAGTCAATTCCTCCCCCCACCCCCGGCCAAACTATATGGATTGATGTATTATGAACCCGATTACTGAATGTGAAGACAACTGCTGAATCCTACCTCTGTTCTCAGCAGCAGTGTTTTATGGTGGAAGGCCTCATCCCAGCCGGGCTAAGGGCAAGCCCTTACCAATACCAAAAATACCAATGCACTTATGCAATAAAAACATAAGGCAACCCTGTTGGAACAAGTGGTATATAATTTTTATGAAATAAATAAAATAAATAAATATTTTTTCAACACTGCTGGAATTGCAAACATGACTCTTTGGATTAATATTGTGAATTCTAAACTGTGTGGAAGGGCAAAAGAAGGGAGCTGGTGTAGCTTCTCTAGGGAAGGAGTTCCAAAATGGAGGAGCAGCCACTTAGGAGGCCCTTTCGCGTGTCCTTACCAAGCTTTTTCCTCTGCAGAGGGCTTTTTTGGGTTTAATCTTAAATAAAGTGGCCCTAGGTCAACCCAGCCTCTTTGTCTGCCTCTGTTCAGCCACCAAATACCTACCCAAGCTTTCAGTGTGTGCCATTTTATAGTTTCTCAACACCCTTGATTTCTAGAAGGGTATTCATGTAAGCATGTTGTAGCGAAAACAGCAAAGAGGTTTTTTAAAATAACAATGTTATTCTTACACAGTGGTACCTTGGTTTACAACCACAATCCGTTCTGGAGGTCTGTTTGTAAAACAAAACAGGTTGTAACCCAAGGCACGCTTTTGCCAATGGGGCCTCCCAAAAAATTTTTGTTCGTAACCCCCCCCCCCAAAAAAAGGGTTGTAATCCAAAAAAAGTTCACAAACCGGGACACGCACTGTTTCGCATGTTTGTTATCCAAAACGTATGCAAACCAGACTGTTTGCAAACCAAGGTACCACTGTATAGCATATGCCTTCATGGACCAGAGAGCTATGCTGAGTTAGAGAAACATAGGTAAAGGTAAAGGGACCCCTGACCGTTAGGTCCAGTTGCAGACGACTCTGGGGTTATGGTGCCCATCTTGCTTTATTGGCCAAGGGAGCCGGCGTACAGCTTCCAGGTCATGTGTCCAGCATGACTAAGCTGCTTCTGGTGAACCAGAGCAGCGCACGGAAATGCTCTTTACCTTCCTGCCGGAGTGGTACCTATTTATCTACTTGACTTTGACGTGCTTTTGAACTGCTAGGTTGGCAGGAGCAGGGACTGAGCAACGGGAGTTCACCCCATCGTGGAGATTCGAACCGCTGACCTTCTGATCAGCAAGCCCTAGGCTCTGTGGTTTAGACCACAGTGCCACCCGCATCCCTATGATACGTAGTGTGTGGTTATTGTTGTTGTTGTTTTGGTGAGTGGGGATGATGCAGACCAGGGTTTCCCAAACTTAGGTCTCCACCCGTTTTTGGACTACAGTTCCCATCATCCCTGACCAGTGGTCCTTCTAGCTAGGGGTGCTAGGATTTGTAGTCTAAAAATACCTAGAGATCTAGGTTTAGGAAACCTTGATGTAGACAATAAAGGAAATAAGATGCAGAAAGTACAGAGAGTGTAATAATGACATAACTGGCAGCAGGCCCTCCAAGTGTCTCTATTTCCAGGGACAGTCTCATATTTACAGAAGCTGTCCTGGTTTCTGATTTGGTCCTGGAATGTCCCACATTTCCTTAGGACGCCCCTATTTTCATTGGAGAAATGTTGGAGGGTATGGAGTTATCTGACCCCCAAGCTGTCTGAAGGCAATCCTGTATAGGGAAGATTTTTTAAATGTTTAATGTTTTATTATGTTTCTCTATATGTTGGGAGCTGCCCAGAGTGGCTGGGGCAACCCAGTGGGGGTATAAATAGCAAAATTATCATGCTGGAATGGGGCGTCCCTATTTTCATGGGAGAAATGTTGGAGGGTATGTGACAGTGGTCATTTGCAATGCAGCCGTTGATATAAATATTTATTTACATAAATTCAATAATACAGTGGTACCTCAGGTTAAGTACTTAATTCGTTCCGGAGGTCTGTTTTTAACCTGAAACTGTTCTTAACCTGAAGCACCACTTTAGCTAATGGGGCCTCCTGCTGCCGCTGCAGAATTTCTGTTCTCATCCTGAAGCAAAGTTCTTAACCTGAAGCACTATTTCTGGGTTAGCGGAGTCTGTAACCTGAAGCATATGTAACCTGAGGTACCACTGCAAATGCAGACCAAATAACAACAACAACAACAATAATAATAATTTATACCCCACCCATCTGGCTGGGTTTCCCCAGCCATTCTGGGCAGCTTCCAACAGAATATTAAAATTCAATACAATATACACATATACCATGATTTCTACTATTTGTAAATACAACTTTGCCCTCATTTAATCCACAAGTGCATTTCTCTTCTCCCATTCCGTTCAGCAAACACGCTTCTGAGTTTTTGTGACTGCAGTAAATACCTTCTTCTTCTCCCATCGGAACACGGAAAGTGTGAGGTTTTAGAATTCTGGGATGAGTGATTCACAAAAAAATGTGGCTCAACTGCTAACTTCCACTTCATAGGTATTCTCGTTCTGTAATGTATTTCTGATGTGGCAGGCATTCAACAAAACCTACTCGAGCGGGCATAATTGAGTACCTTTTTGGTTAGTGATCCCGAAAGAAGACTATTGAAAAGTAAGCGTTTTGACCCAGCTGTTGGCTTTTATTTATGGGCATAAAGTATTTTACTGGTCCAATCGAATGAGAAGTTAACATTGTGTTTCGAGGCAGGACCCTCTGCAAACAGCCTGCCCCCCCCCCCCACTCTCCCAACCAAGGACTTTCATTGTGAAACAAATGAACAGTTGCTGGAGACAATGCAAACAGCTGAGGCAATTCCAGAGAGACATGAAAAGCAGGGAGCCAAGGTAAGGTTTACAAACCAAATTCCAAGCAGCTGACTTCTCTTTTGATCCTGCCACAGACTTTGGGATAGTTGGTAGAAGCATATATCTTTTTGCGGTGCAGGCAGCTGGTTCAAACTTTGGGGCATCGAACTTAAAACATACCACAAGCCACAGGCATGTAACAGTAGAAACCAACTCCATCACCCTTGCAAACACCAGGCCTGGTTTTCCTGTCACTGTAGACATAGTTGTCAGGAGCCATGCATATGCTTATACTCTCCATTTATCCAGTGAAAATATCCTATTCCATTATTATTACTATCATCATCATCATCATCATCATCATCATACCCCGCCTCTCTGACTGGGTTGCCCCTGCCACTCTGGGTGGCTTCCAACATATATGTTGTTGTTGTTTAGTCATTTAGTCGTGTCCGACTCTTCGTGACCCCATGGACCGGAGCACGCCAGGCACTCCTGTCTTCCACCGCCTCCCGCAGTTTGGTCAAACTCATGCTGGTAGCTTCGAGAACACTGTCCAACCATCTCGTCCTCTGCCGTCCCCTTCTCCTTGTACCCTCAATCTTTCCCAACATCAGGGTCTTTTCCAGGGTCTTCTCTTCTCATGAGGTGGCCAAGTATTGGAGTCTCAGCTTCAGGATCTGTCCTTCCAGTGAGTACTCAGGGCTGGTTTCCTTAAGAATGGATAGGTTTGATTTTCTTGCAGTCCATGGGACTCTCAAGAGTCTCCTCCAGCACCATAATTCAAAAGCATCAATTCTTTGGCGATCAGCCTTCTTTATGGTCCAGCTCTCACTTCCATACATCACTACTGGGAAAACCATAGCTTTTACTATACGGACCTTTGTCGGCAAGGTGATGTCTCTGCTTTTTAAGATGCTGTCTAGGTTTGTCATTGCTTTTCTCCCAAGAAGCAGGTGTCTTTTAATTTCGTGACTGCTGTCACCATCTGAAGTGATCATGGAGTCCAACACATATAAAAACATAATAAAACATTAATTTTTTTTTAAAAAAACTTGCCTATACAGGGCTGCCTTCAGATGTCTTCTAAAGGTTGTATAGTTACTTATCTCCTTGGCTCAGGGGTCGCATAACTCCATACCTTCTGATGAAAATAGGGACGTCCTAAGGAAAAGTGGGACATTCCAGGATAAAATCAGAAACTGGGGCAGCTTCTGTAAATCTGAGACTGTCCCTGGAAAATAGGGAAAATAGTGTCCCTGGAAAATAGGGACACTTGGAGGGTCTGTATACTCTTTTATAAGGCATGGGTCCTCTAGATGCTGTCTGACAATCATCCTTAACTATTGGTCATGTGGGCCACAGCTGATGGCTGTTAGAACCCACAGGGTCCACGTTCAGAGGTGGAGTTTGGTCTTTCAGATTTCAGCAGTTCCCCATGCAAGGCCAGAATTTGGCAGCCCCAGCCTCTCACTTTCCATTCTGCTCAATTTACTGTGTCATAGTTGCAACACCCTAGGCTCAGCATCCAGATGAATTGCCCTAAATACACCTCTGCCCCTTGCCTGATCTATATGGAACATCTATGGAACGTTCAGGGTGCCTCCAGGTTGTCACAATTTTGCCGGAGGGATTCCATTGCAAAACAAAACTTTAGGCTTGCACAATTGAAGTAGGTTAAAGTGCTCTGTTGTGCCAAAATGTATTGTGGTGAGGAAAGCAATAGGGAAATGGAGGGGAGGTTGTGGGGTGAACAAAGGACGAATGCAAAGGTGTACCATGTCAGGATTTACGGTCTCCCTCTCACACCAAGAGATGGCAGGCCGACGGTTTTATGGTTTTTCAGATTTATTGGTATTCACACAGAAGTTCGGTCTGAGCACACAGTTCAATCATCATCGCTCGATAGCCCAGTTGAGAACACTGAAGGGTGGGTTCTTCGTAAGCAGGAAATACGCCATTGGCTTCTCCCCTTTTTGTGGGCTTGACGCCAAGCCAGCAGTCTGCCCCATTTCCGAGAGGGAGGGGATTCGGGCACAGACTGTCCAGCTTGCCCCTCCTCCCCTGAAAGCGTGTCGGAAAGTTGTGACCGCTCTTCCTGCCTTACATCTCACTGGGAATTAACAACTCACATTCCAGGGGGAGAGGGGTTCGCTCCCCCCTCTGCCTGTGAAAGAAGAAAGCCTCCATCTCTTTCTGCCTCCCCCCACCTCCAATAATAATAATAATAATAATAATAATAATAATAATAATAATAATTTTTATTTATACCCCACGCTCTCCAGCCAAGACCGGGCTCAGGGCAGCTAACAACCAATAATAAAAACAAGTTGATTGAAATACAACTTAAAAAACAAGATTAAAATACAACATTAAAACATTAAAATGCAGCCTCATCACAGGAAGAGAAAGGAAAAAAGAAAGAGGAGGAGGGAATCAAATTGTTCCCTAGCCAAAAGGCAGGCGGAACAACTCAGTCTTACAGGCCCTGCGGAAAGAAATCAGATCCTGCAGGGCCCTGGTCTCATGAGACAGAGCGTTCCACCAGGCTGGAGCCAGTGTTGAAAAGGCCCTGGCTCTGGTTGAGGCTAATCCTAGATCCTCTGATCCCTCGCTTTCACTCTGGGAAGGAACACTCCTGACATATCAACACACCCTAGGCTGAGCATCCAGCTGCATTGCCCTAAATCCAACTCTGCCCCATGTCTGATCTATATGGAGCATCTATGGAACATTTAAGGGTGCCTCTAAATTGTCACTGTTTTGCTGGAGGGATTCCATTGCAAAACAAAACATTAGGCTTGCACAATTGATGTAGGTTCAAGTGCTCTGTTGTGCCAAGATATATTCTGGTGAGGAAAGCAATGGGGAAATGGAGGGGAAGTTGTGGGGTGAACAAAGGACGAATGCAAAGGTGTAAAAAAAAGGTAAAGGTAAAGGTCCCCTGGACAGTTATGTCCAGTCAAAGGCAACTAGGGGGTTGCGGCATTCATCTCACTTTCAGGCCAAGGGAGCCAGCGTTTGTCCATAGAAAGCTTTCCAGGTCATGTGGCCCTTGAGAATGGGCACCCTGTAAACCAGGATCCTGAAGATGCTGCTTCAGGGATGGGGTACCAGATAGGAGGAAGAGTCGGGTGACATCAGGTTTCAACCTTCTCAAGGAAAGATACAACCAGAATTCTGTTTGGCCTTTCCATGGGTCTTCCTGCCTCATGCCTTCCCTCTGACAGCCACAGATCACTCCAGGCCACCCATCCTGACTCACAGCAATCCATGGTAGTCTCATCCCTACTCAGCCAATGCCGAAATCCCTCTGAACAGGCCCGATTTGGCTCAGATCTCAACCAATCCAGTGCACAGCCCTAATATGTAATATTAAGTGGCTAAAATTACTTAAATGCTTTGGTGAACCAGTCAAATCTTTGTAGTAAATCTGCTTTGTAGCACTTCTACAATGCTTGGCGCTTTTATTCTTGCCATTTGCTGCAACCTGAGTGGATGCTGGCTTAACAAATAACTATGCTAGAAATAAACCGTGAATCATCTCAGAAAGCCGGGGTTTGTTTTTTATTTTTTGGAGAGCCACTTTTAGTGCTAGAAATGGTGTATAGTAAATATTATGGTGCTCAATTTCACTTGCATCAAATGGCTAGGAAAAGACCCAGACAAGTGCTTATGTTGCCCATGTCTGTGTTTTGCTGTTAATTCCTGTTGCAGCGAGACTCTAGATTGAAAAAAAGATAAAAGCTGCTATCAAAGGCTCAGCCACACACATGAATGATCAATAATGCACAAAGCGTGCAATGGAAACTTTAAGTTAGCTTCTGTTCCAATCAGAGTAAATAGTATCTAGTTGATTGTAAGCTGACAAAGGAGAGCATCATAGACCAAAACACTCTGTTAGGAAAATGAGATGGAGAGAGACTAAGGATATGATGGTTGAATACACACTCTGCTGAAATAGTATTTGGATGAGCTCCCTGTGCGGAGATGTAACTTCATTTGAGTAGCTGGTGGTGTAATTCAGGGGTTACCAACAAGCACCCAGTGTGCCTGCCATTACCTCCTATGGTGTCTGTGAAAGATTTCAATATAAGATTCCCTAAAAACAAAACAAAACCACAGAGCAGGAGAAATTGTTTGCTCTCCCTGCTCAGTTCCTGCTTGCACTGGCTCCGCCTCTCCTCCATTGAACACCCCTCTTTAAACAAGTCTCCAAGTTGCATGCCAGGACTGCACACCCAGCCTTCAATCTTCATACCCTCCAACATTTCTCCGATGAAAATAGGGACATCCTATTTATTTATTTATAAACCAACCATCTGCCCCAGCCACTCCGGGCAGCTTCCAACATATATAAAAACATAGTACAGTGGTACCTCGGGTTACATACGCTTCAGGTTACATACGCTTCAGGTTACATACGCTTCAGGTTACATACGCTTCAGGTTACACACTCCGCTAACCCAGAAATAGTGCTTCAGGTTAAGAACTTTGCTTCAGGATAAGAACAGAAATCGGGCTCCGGCAGCATGGCGGCAGCAGGAGGCCCCATTAGCTAAAGTGGTGCTTCAGGTTAAGAACAGTTTCAGGTTAAGAACGGACCTCCAGAACGAATTAAGTACTTAACCCAAGGTACCACTGTAAAACATTAAACATTAAAAAAACTTCACTATACAGAGCTGCTTTCATATGTTTTCCAAAGGTTGTATAGTTACATATCTCTTTGGTTTGGGGGTCACATAACATACCCTCCAATGTTTCCCCATGGAAAACAGTGACATTTTGCCATACCCTCCAACAGTGGCACCTGCTATAAGGGACCCTGGGAGCCCCAGCACCCACAACGTTTTTGTGGGTTTACAGTCTCATCTTCTAACTTCCAAACAACTATACTTTCCAGAGCCCAGCACTCAGTCTTCCATATTTCAATTAGGCCATGCCTTGCAGCTCCTGCAAGAGATTTCCACTTTTTCCTTCTCCTACAGCTTTGATCTCTTTCTTTCGAGCAGAGATGAAGCACACCGACACTCTATTTCACTTAGCAGTGTTCACAGTGGGTTCTAAAACACAGTCATCTTGCTTCACATAAAATGGAGTCTCTCTTTCACTAGATATCTCCCCATGTGACCGACATTAGGCAATCACATGAGAACTGCTAGGTAACTCTCTTGAACTCAGTTACCAACCAATCAAATTTAAACACATCGCAATGCATACCGAGCATTTACCATTTCAGTGAATTAAATCACTGTACTTAACAATGTAGAAGGCATGTGGGTGGCACTGTGGTCTAAACCACAGAGCCTAGGGCTTGCTGATCAGAAGGTCGGCGGTTCGAATCCCCGCGACGGGGTGAGCTCCTGTTGCTCGGTCCCTGCTCCTGCCAACCTAGCAGTTCAAAAGCACGTCAAAGTACAAGTAGATAAATAGGTACCGCTCCAGCGGGAAGGTAAATGGCGTTTCCGTGCGCTGCTCTGGTTTGCCAGAAGCAGCTTAGTCATGCTGGCCACATGAACTGGAAGTTGTACGCCGGCTCCTCGGCCAATAAAGCGAGATGAGCACCGCAACCCCAGAGTCGGTCACGACTGGACCTAATGGTCAGGGATCCCTTTACCTTTTTACTTAACAGTGTTCCCCACGCTGAAAAGGATCAAGGCTTGCAGTCTTGCAGTGCTGAGTGATCCAGTTTTGACGATGGAGGCCCAAGGGGTATGAAGTGGTATCCTAGCGCACAGGTGCGCTAAGATATCCAGAAAATCAGTCAGCTGTATCATCTGGTCCAAATTCAGCCGGATGGTGGGCTGGAAGTTACCAAAGCCCTGGTGGCATTTCTCACACTCTCTGAGATTATCTTTCCTTTCTGGATTCCAAATCACTCCCACTACATAACATTGACAAACTCTTAGCAGAGGATTATGGCTTATTTGAATGGGCAGTGAAATTATGCTGATGGGAGACAAAAGAATTGAGAGAAAGATGCACGACCAAAAGCCATCATCAGCAATCAATTTGTCATTCAGGGATGCCTTAAGAGGACAAAAGGCTGTTGCCAAGCCTTTCCCATCTGTCTAGATGATTCACCAAGCACTTGAAGGAACCTAAAGTAACAAGTTCAGCCAGAGTTACGAGATGCTCTCTGTGGAGGAGACTGATGAGTGGAGAGATTCTTCCTATACAGCTTTCTCACCACTGTGTCCAACTCTCACATCTTTCAGCAAGGCTCTGCAGCCAGATAGGTTAGACACCGGCCTCCAGATCGCTCGGTGAAATCAATCAACAGCTAGATTTTCCACTTTGCTAAACTGAGCGTAATGTATGGAAATACAGTTTTAAAACAAAGTGATTATATGGATTATATGGAAAACTTTTCCGTATAGGATAACTGTGGAATGCCGTGATGTCGCGATTCCATTCCTGTTCCATTGAAAACAGACCAGTATAGCCTTATTTCCTGCTAGCTTTTCCATGACAAAAATATACCCTCCTGTGACCAAAACCTTCCATTTCTAAGCTTCTTCGATCTCTCACAGAGCAGTATTTTGCATCCAGGGGTTTGCTTTTGAGAGAGATCTCGTGCCACCTTTACACAAGACAATCTCATGTGGCCATTGGTTATTTAAGCAACTTCCCACATGCTGAATCCAAGATTCATTTCAATACCAGCTTCAGGTACTTTCATTGGTCACTGTGAAGGAAGACTCACACCTGAGGGATGCATTCATTCATTGGCATCCTTTTGTTTGACTTTCTGAAGCTAGGCAGGTGTCACCAGCGCCAGATTTAAGGCGGTGTGGGAGGCTCCCCAGCACAGGGCGCTGAGCCGAGAGGACACAAAATTGAGAAGATCCATAACTGAGAAGATCTGTTTGGGGACACCAAATTGTGTTGTCACACAGGGCACCATATTGTGAAAAATTACCAAAGTCCCTCTTGGGGGCAAGCATGAAGGAGAACTTCTTGGCTGTGGTACCTTATCTATGGAATTATCTCCATGAGACACGTGACACACACTCCTCTGTCATTTTGGTTCTAGGAGAAGAAGACTTAAATATTTCTCAGCCCTTTTATGATAGTATCTGAATCAGGTTGTAATTTCTGATGCTCTGTTGTTGTTGTGATGATGACGATGATGATGGTGGTGGTGGTGATTTATATATGACCCTTTTGAAGGAATGGGTTTCCCAAACCCAAAACTGACTGTGCAGGCAGCTTGAAACGGGCACCAAAATCCCTATTTTTCCTTAGCTAAAATCCATTAACTTGAGTTCTGAGTCAATGTATAAACAAAAACCCGGCTGTATAAACAAGTGCTCAGAGCCCTCTCCTTTATCAGTTCGTGACGGCAAGGATGACCTTGGCTGTTCCAGTAGAACAGGGATGACACGTCTAGGTCTTATCTTACGTCCTGACCACACTCTGACGCACAGACCTAGTCTGGGAACAGCGCCAGAGTGTGTTCTTGGAGTTGGTGACCTCTTGCTCCAAGATAAGAGTAGGAACAGGAATATCCTTTTATGATCAGGTGTACAGGAAGGAAAACCCTTTTATGGTTAAAAGTACCAGAGCAGGAACATCTGTGATGTCAACCTGCGTGCACAAGCTGATGTGGCTGGATTCCTGGGGAAGGGGGGAGAGGGTGTCTGGAGGATATATATACTGCATGAAATCTCTCATTTCTTTGGACTTGCTGTGGACTGACCATGCAAGTGCCTTTCTGCTGCTCCGGAGAGCAGGAATAAAGAACTCTTTCTCTGAACCAACCCTCGGTGTCATTTGACTTCCTTCCTCCCGTCCGGGAGCAACACAGAGCCCACCAATCGGTAAAGTCTAAGAAGGCTACACTTTATCCAAAGATCACAGGCTGGTGTACAACATTAAGAACATAATTTATACTGCATAATAATAAAAGCATAACACACAGCATAATAATACACAACATAATTATGGAAAAAATCATAACAACAGCCCCCTTATGGTCTGCCTTATTATTTTGGCATGCTATTAAATGGTTAGCCACTCTGATATAGGCATATATGACAACATTGTTTTCCATTTTGTGTTGGTGGGTATTAGGATGACCGCTGCAGAGCAACAGTCCTAGAAAACAGTGTAGAAAGTTGTGATACCATTATGCAAAGGAACCCAATGCAAATTGGGAAGAAGCATAATCAATTACATATCATAGGGGACTGAAGGCAATGACAACACCGAATACTGGTTTGATTTCTCTTCTGGACATAGGATGGATAAGAGAACACAAGTAATTTCTACACCTGTTTCTGGTTTTGGCAGAATTCTCCAACATCCCTGCTCCAAGAGCATATTATTGAAAGGTAGATTTGGGGGGCAGTGAGGGGTGGGTGGGCTTAGACCAAGCTCCTGAACCCAACAAAATCTTGCCCAAACTTCTGGTTGCAATCCCATAACACTGAATGGGACTTGCTTCTGAGTGTAAAAAGTCCTGTTAATATTGCAGCTGCTCAAGAAATTATTATTTTTTGGATTCTATGAAAGCTGACGGTGCCAAGAGGTTTCGATACACCTGTTGTCCAAAAACTGTCAAGTAAGAAGTCATCGAAAGGACAGCAAGTTCTTTGGAGTAACAAGCTTCAGTTTTCAACACGAGGGGATTATTTGAAAAATGGGTTTTTATGTTGTGAAAACTATTCGAAGCGTTAGCTTTCAATAAGCCTTAAGTCCACATCTGCCTGCATGCAAAGAGTGTTTTCTTAACCAGATTACTCACAATTATTTCAACAATGAAGTGATGCATATCTAAATTCCGTGATAAAATAGCCTGTCATGCTTGGTGGGTATTAGGATGACAGTAGATGGCACAGATCAATTCCTATTCTGACAATAAAAAAATCAACTACCCTTTAAGAACGGATTGTTATTAAGCCTCTTACTCTCTTTTGGTGGCTGGAACTTAATGAGTCAGTTTTTAGCTGCACCCTGGGTCTATTCTGTTGAATTTCCATGAGAATATAAGAAGAACTTGCTGGATCTCATGGTGGCCAGTGAAATCATACCCTCCAACATTTCTTCCATTAAAATAGGGACATCCTGTTTAATAATAATAATACTTATACCCTGCCCATCTGACTGTGTTGCCCCAGCCACTCTGGGTGGCTTCCAACATATATGAAAGAAGACATCTGAAGGCAGCCCTGTATAGGGAAATTTTTCAATGTTTTATTATGTTTTTGTATATGCTGGAAGCCACCCAGAATGGCTGGGGCAAACCAGGAAGATGGGCAGGGAAGAAGAAGAAGAAGAAGAAGAAGAAGAAGAAGAAGAAGAAGAAGACAGGCTTCCTCAGCCCTCCAGACATTTTTGGCCTACAAGTCCCATGATCCCTAGCTAGCAGGACCAGTGGCCAGGGATGATGGGAATTGTAGTCCCAAAACAAATTGGGGGCTGAGTTTGGCCACCCCTGGCATAGACAGATTTACACATTTGTGTATGTGCGTGTGAAAAATTCCAGCGGGGCCAACCTGTTAGGCTGCAATAGATCATAACGGATTGTTTTGAAGTCACTTCAGTGCCAGATTTTTAGAAATCGCCCTGCCCCGCCCCGCCCTTTATTTAGACAGAAGAGAGGTGGCAACCCTAATCTGGAAGCACCCAATTTTCCTGTAGAGAGGCTGTTCCGTAACCAGGAATGGGGTGAGAATTTAAAGCAAGGATTCTTAGCTTGGCAAGCACCCTTGCTCAAAACACATGGAGCAGAATTAAGGCAGTACAACATCCCTCAAGAAGGTCCCTTGACTCTGTTGCACTCCACTGCTCTAGTGTGGTGTAGTGGTTAAGAGCGGTAGTCTCGTAATGTGGGGAACCGGGTTCGCGTCTCCGCTCCTCCACATGCAGCTGCTGGGTGACCTTGGGCTAGTCACACTTCTCTGAAGTCTCTCAGCCCCACTCACCTCACAGAGTGTTTGTTGTGGGGGAGGAAGGGAAAGGAGAGTGTTAGCCGCTTTGAGACTCCTTTGGGTAGTGATAAAGCGGGATATCAAATCCAAATTCTTCTTCTTCTTCTTCTTCTTCTCTGCCTCACTTATTGTGCCGCTGAGCAATGGAATGTTCTTTTCTGAGCTCAGAAGCTAAAAGGATGTGCTCACTTCCTCGATACTGTAGGAATTCTCACTTTGGAAAACATCCATGTGTCAAATACCCATTCACAACTCTTAAGAGTTTCCCTTGAAATTGGGCAATGTCACCTGAAATCCATGGAATTGCAGCGTTCCTCTTCCTATTATTGGCACTGAGCCTCTAACCTATATAAGCATCCATGTGCCCTGAGCGGTGTGTTCAGTTCAAGATTAAATCCCGGTATAAGACCTGACTGCTCAAATATATTTTCCAGGAATGAATTACTAAACGCTTCCAGAGAAGAGCACTTAATGTAAGTGCTGGCAAAGTGGCATTGCCTCCCTGCTTATTTATGGTTCCGACGTGAGGAGCGGCTTCTGTTTAAATGAGAAAAAACAAATGAACAGGAAATAGAGCCTCTTCACCTTCTCGGTTCTGCAAACAGAGGCACAACTTCTCATCTGGGAAGTTTAAGAAAGAGCGAAGGTACACTGCTGACTAAAGGCAATAGCCCATCTAGTTCAGCCAACCTAGCAGTTTGAAAGCACACCAGTGCAAGTAGATAAATAGGTACCGCTGCGGCGGGAAGGTAAATGTCATTTCCATGCATTCTAGTTTCCATCACCATGTTCTGTTGTGCCAGAAGCGGTTTAGTCATGCTGGCGGAAAGGTGTGTGTGGACAAACATCGGCTCCCTTGGCCTGAAAGCGAGATGAGCACCGCAACTATGGAGTCACCTTTGACTGGACTTAACCGTCCAGGGGTCCGTTACCTTTTTTTACCTTAGTATCCTGTTCTCGCAGTGACTGACCAGTTGCTTGTGGGAAACCTGCGAGCCAGGCATTGGCACAACGGCACTCTGACCACCTGTGATTCCAAACTAAAAGGTAACGTTAAAGGGACCCCTGATCGTTAGGTCCAGTTGTGGACGACTCTGGGTGCTCATCTCACTCTATACTCTGAGGGAGCCAGCGTTTGTCCGCAGACAGCTTCTGGGTCATGTGGCCAGCATGACTAAGCTGTTTCTGGCAAACCAGAGCAGTACACGGAAATGCCGTTTACCTTCCCGCCAGAGCAGTACCTATTTATCTACTTGCACTTTCAAACTGCTAGGTGGCCAGGAGCTGGGACCGAACAACAGGAGCTCACCCTGTCGCGGGGATTCGAACTGCCGACCTTCTGATCAGCAAGCCCTAGGCTCTGTGGTTTAGACCACAACACCACCCGCATCCCTCACGGTTCCAAACTACTGGTATGCAGATGTATGATATCTATAACAGTTGAGGAAGAACACAGCCATAATGACCGGTAGCCTTGTCCTCTGTGAAAACTTCCTGTGCTTAAAGCACTAGGTTCTTCTTTAGATCATACATTTGCAGGGTCTGCAGTCAAACTGAGTTGGTGGAACACTCTTCCATGGGCCCAACTATCACAAGTGGGATTGGGAAATTCAGATGATCCCCAAGATTGTTCATGTTATAGTTTATGGAAGTGGATTTATCTGGCCATAGTTAAGCGATCAGCTCTTTTCTGTGCTTGCTCTTCTTTGTTCTAACTGTACTGGCTGGGATTCATTGTGCCGCAGAACTGTACAGCACATTGGCCAGTGACTGTAATCAATTCTTCTCCTTGTCCAGTAGCTTTTTATCTAATGATGCCTAAAGAAATGAGGAAATGCAACCGCCCACAGTTCTTTGGAATCCCACAGGGAACAAAATTGGCATGGCAAAAGGCGTGCACATGAGACAGTGTGCAAAGCAAAGGCTTCAAATTGTTTCAGCAGAAGTCATTTGCATAGTACTGACAAAGACTGATAAGATTTTCCTCCTTCCTCTTCCCACTTCAGAACCCAAAACGCTCTCTGTGTGCATACTCAGTTAGGATAGAAAGTTAAGCTGAGTGGTGGTAAAGATGGAAAATATATCTAAAACCTCTCCACGTATATTAACAAACGAACTCACTTTACATCTCCATGTGGCTCCAGGCCAATCTACTTCTTGTAAACAAAGCACATGTGATGGCAGCCAGTCAGAGAAAGGATGTCATGCAGCCCAAAGGTAGAAAAAGGATGACACACTATGTCTGCTAGAATTCCAAGAAGGACCTTGGTGACATGCATGCACAAACATTTGGAGAAGCTTCAAAATATCGTGATGCAGGAGAGTTTTCATCCAAGTTCACAACAAGGTCCTTGAGTTGAGCTACAAAGCCCTGAACAACTTTTGTTGTTGTTGTTTAGTCGTGTCCGACTCTTTGTGACCCCATGGACCAGAGCACGCCAGGCACTCCTGTTTTCCACTGCCTCCAGCAGTTTGGTCAAACTCATGCTGGTAGCTTCGAGAACACTGTCCAACCATCTTGTCCTCTGTCGTCCCCTTCTCCTTGTGCCCTCCATCTTTCCCAACATCAGGGTCTTTTCCAGTGAGTCATCTCTTCTCATGAGGTGGCCAAAGTATTGGAGCCTCAGTTTCAGGATCTGTCCTTCCAGTGAGCACTCAGGGCTGATTTCCTTCAGAATGGAGAGGTTTGATCTTCTTGCAGTCCATGGGACTCTCAAGAGTCTCCTCCAGCAGCATAATTCAAAAGCATCAATTCCTAGGGTCCAATATACCTTAAGGACCACTTGAGTCCTTATATCTTGATCACTGAGATCTTCTGGAGGAGCACTGCCAGTTGTAACCCATCCTATAGGGACCTGACAGGTCTTAACTGGAAGCTGGGCACTTAGTGTTGACAGTTCCATACTGTGGAACACTCTTGAAGCAGAGATTCAACAGGTGTATCTGAAGGAGCATCTCCACCCCCATTATCCTACCTGGACACTGAGGTCCAGCTCCGAGGGCCTTCTGGCGGTTCCCTCCCTGTGAGAAATGAAGTTACAGGGAACCAGGCAGAGGGCCTTCTCAGTAGTGGCGTCCTCCCTGTGGAACACCCTCCCGCCAGATGTCAAGGAGATAAAGAACCACACCACTTTTAGAAGACATTTGAAGGCAGCCCTGTTTTGAGAAGTTTTTAAATGTTTGACATTTTAGCATGTTTTTATATGTGTTGGAAGCCATCCAGAATGGCTGGGGCAACCCAGCCAGATGGGCAGGGAATAATAATAATAATAATAATAATGATAATAATAATAATTCTCTTGAATACTTTTTAATGCTAACAGGCCTTTGCAGTTGTTTAGAATCTGCCATGCATAGCCAGTCATTTTCATGATTGCTTCATATTGCTTGTAAATGTTTTTGTATTGTTGTACACAAACCTAATGTTTTGTGAGACGGTGTTATGCGTTTTTTTGTGTTTTCTGAGAGGGTGTTATATGAATACTTTCATGAATAAATACATAAATACTGTTGGACCCTAAAATTTTGAATCCTAGACCCCAGGATCCAAATGGTAAGGGGGCAGTTCACTTATTACTATTACACACTTTTTGTACCGTACTTCATTGGTCCAGCTGTTCTTCCCCCTCCCCAAGCCAACAAAGCTAGTGATTATCTGCACATCCCATATTAGTCCTGAGCCACACAAGTTAACAATGCAGTGTAAAAGCATTTCCATTTGATTGTACTGAATCTACTGCTAACCGCCTTCTTTGCCTGACACTGAGTTCTAATGTTATGAAACAAGGTAAAACATTTATCTCAATCCACACACTTCATGCCACTTTATAATTTCTAAACCTTTTAAACATTGGAAATGATACCCCCTTTCTCATAAACTCTGCTTCTTAGCAACAAGGCACATTTAACCTTCTGTAATAAATTAATCTACCTGTGCTTGTTCCTGGTTGCTTTAAGAAACAAAACAAAAAACCCAGCCTTTTAATCCCTCCATTCATGAAAAATTAAACTAGGGGAAGAAATATTTCCTGACTCTCGGCTGTTACACAGAAAGAGAGATACTCGAGGAGTCTGTACACAGATACTTGAAAAGTCTGTCCGTTGGGCACCTATCATTCAAAGACAAAAAATGGAAACATCTATGCATGCCCTTCAAACAGACAATCATTTATAGAACAAGAAATGTACCTTGTTGATTTAATATAAAGACTCTGTACCAAAGACCAGCTTGTCAGACCTGCTTATGAAACAAATAAGAAAGAAGCATTGTAGAGATGATATCTCAAGACGAAGGTCACATACGCATAATTCAGGGACAACCCAGGGAGTCTCCGTCCTTTTGGGTATTTAAGCACAGAAACAGTTAGTTCTGTTTCAGTCAGTGGAAAAGTGAAATGTACTCCGTGTGCATTGATAATGGCACAATTTGTTTGGTGGATCAGTTCACCAGATACAGTTGTTGTTGGTTTTTTTGCTTTTGTTTTTATTTAAAGAAAGATCCTGAGCTGCCCTTTGGAGAACTGTCAAAGTCCCTGCAAAATTAAACCTGAGCAATGTTACTCCAGAATGTTCAAGTGAAGGGTTATTTCTCATTTATTTATGAAACCCCATTAAGCTAAACCTCAGTTCTTTTAAAAAAGCTTCGGCTTGTAGCCTTATGAAGCTGTCACATGCTAATAGATGGTTTCTTCTGCATTGAGTTCAGCACTGAAGCACCAAACAGAAAATCAGAGAGGAGTCCCAGCTCCAGAACATGCACCCTGGCATAAGATGCTCACATTAATGTTTAAAGCACTAAACAACATAGCCTCAAATACCTGAAAGACTGTATCAGTGTACATGGTGTTTTGTGGCAGGGTATTCCAGACTATTGGCCAAGCTGAGTGATGCTGATGGGCATTGTAATCCAACAACATCTGGACATCATCATGTTGGCGACCCCTGCTTTGTGGAGTGCATTGGGTAGGGATGAGAAAATCTGCCCATTTCCTTTCACTTCCTCATTTTCTTAAATTCAGTTCTTTATTGGCAGAAACAGGATCTGCACAGGAGTGCCAGACCTAATGAGCACGGCAACTTTTCTCTGACAGGGTGGCGCTATGGTCTAAACCACTGAGCCTCTTGGGCTTGCTGATCAGATGGTCGGCGGTTCAAATCCCCGCGATGACGAAATGAGCTCCCGTCGCTCTGTTCCAGCTTCTGCCAACCAACCAGTTCGAAAGCACACCAGTGCAAGTAGATAAATAGGTACCGCTGCGGCGGGAAGATAAATGGCGTTTCTGTGTGCTCTGGCTTCCGTCACAGTGTTCCGTCGCACCAGAAATGGTTTAGTCGTGTTGGCCACATGACCCAGAAAGCTGTCTGTGGAAAAACGCCGGCTCCCTCGGCCAGAAAATAGAGATGAGCACTGCAACTCCATAGTCACCTTTGACTCGACATAACCATCTAGGGGTCCTTTTTGTTTTTAATCCCATGAAGTAGTTGCTGAGACTGACGGTCTGCTCTCAACTGCCTAAGTTCCTTCCTCTCCAGGGCTTCCCCCCAAGCAATCTGAGACTGCGTCTGTGCGAAGCTAACTTCTGCACCCTCTTCTTGTCTCTTCTGGTTCTGGGAGACCAGGGGAGATGGGAGCTTGTCACAGCAGGAGGAGGAGACACCCGTCCCTCTTCACCAGCCAGACTCATCTCTACCTCTTGGCCTCCCCTGCTTCTTCTTCTGCCTCTAGGTGTGGACTTCTCTCTGCCACAGACTCCCCCAGTTCATTAAAAGAAGAAGAGTTTGGATTTGATACCCCGCTTTATCACTACCCGAAGGAATCTCAAAGTGGCTAACATTCTCCTTGCCCTTTCTCCCACACAACAAACACTCTGTGAGGTGAGTGAGGCTGAGAGACTTCAGAGAAGTGTGACTAGCCCAAGGTCACCCAGCAGCTGCATGTGGAGGAGCAGGGAAGTGAACCCGGTTCACCAGATTACGAGACTACCGCTCTTAACCACTACAACACACTGCGTGTTCTCCAGCTTCTGACACCCCTTCTTCCTAATCTTCTCCCTCTTCTTCCTCTGACCACCCGTCATCGTCCCACCACCTGGCTCTGAGCCTTCTTCTTTTGGGGGTTATGACACCTCCCTGCCAACCCCATCCCTCTCAGTAAGAAACAGCAACCTAAGTAAAGGTAAAGGTAAAAGTAAAGGGACCCCTGAACATTAGGTCCAGTCGTGACCGACTCTGGGGTTGCAGCGCTCATCTCGCTTTATTGGCTGAGGGAGCTGGTGTACATGTGGCCAGCATGACTAAGCCACTTCTGGCGAACCAGATTAGTGCACAGAAACGCGATTTACCTTCCCGCCGGAGCGATACCTATTTATCTACTTGTACTTTGACGTGCTTTCGAACTGCTAGGTTGGCAGGAGCAGGGACTGAGCAACAGGAGCTCACCCCGTCACGGGGATTCGAACCTCCAACCTTCTGATCGCCAAGTCCTAGACTCTGTGGTTTAACCCACAGCGCCACCCGCGTCCCTCAACAGCAACCTACCTGCCCCCAAAGCTAGCTTGGTAGCTCTGCCCTACCAGTTGAGCTGCTTCTAGGAAAATAATAATTCTGGCCTGCTTTACAGTCATTTTTTTAAAAGGCTTTCTGAAATAACATACAGAAAGTAGACCAATTAGCACTGCACATATATTAAGTTTTGCCATTCCTGGAAACTGCAGGATGGGAGAGAACTTCTGTGCTTGAATTCTGCTTGCAAACTTCCCATAGGCACCTAGTTGGCCTCTCTTCTTTCATTCTTGCATTACTATCCATTGCCTGCCTCCTGCAGTGAAATTTTTGCAGAAGGCCTGATAATTATCACGGCCGAAAGCCTCTCAATCAAGCTGTGTTCCATGTCTCCTTCCATGCAAAGATAAATTCTTCCCTTCCCTCCCGTCTTTAAAGGCTGCACAGTCTTCCACATAAGGGGCTATGTGCACATTGATATTCCAACAGGGAGTGACCAAAATTGAAAAGAAGAAGTCTGGAGCCTTCAGCCAAACTATAAATTTACATAGTTTGACGGGAGCCAAACCACAGTCAGTGCTGATTTAAAGGAACTCTTGTACTTAGTGATCATCGGCATGGAGCAGAATGCATGGAAAACACACATTAAGGTTTATAAACAGAAAGTAAATAAGCAGTGCCTACTGACGGTCACCAACATTTCATTTATAGACTGTGCCGCTTAAATTTCCCGTCTCCCCCCCGCCTCTAAAACGCACTAAAGCCCTTTGATACACTAACTTCTATATTACAGAGGATAAAAATATCCCTGCAGGACTGTAATTCAATGTCATTGTTTTTCATTTCATAGGCCTTTGTAGCTGACATGTATTATTACAGACCAGGAGCAAAGCAATTCCTCTGTATTTTGGGTTGCTGCAACACAACCGTGTTGGGAAGATACTCAGTATAGGTAAGGGTGGCTTTCCGCATGTGGTCTGCTATTTAGGGATGTGCAAAGGTGAAACTTTCCTGAGAATTTCCCCCGAGTCTTATCTGGATGCTTGGGGCCTCCTTTGAAATCCCTCAAACGCCTTGCCCGAGGAGGAACCTCCAACACTTTCTTTGAAGTGTGCTTTCAGCGAAATCTTGTCACAGCCCAGGAATGTGCAGGATCCACCCTAAGACCTTTAGCTGGTCTTGTTGAGACTTTCTCAACTTTCCTTGAAATTCCTCCATGATTCCTCAGAAGAAGGAATCCCTGAAATGGCTGGCATGCTCTATGGCTTTGACTGAAAATGCTGGCGACAACTCTTACAGATACAAAAAGGCTTTTAGATCATCAGCAACACAGAACTCAGAGCACAGTGGCGAAACAGCAGGAGGAATCTTCCGAATTATTCTCCATCAAAATTTCTCCTTGACAGTGCAGTCCTCAATGTGTCTGTTCAGAAGTAAGCTCTACTCTGTTCAGTGGAACAACGTGGGTTGTTTGACCTTGTTTCCAATGCCAAACTGATGCAAGTGGAATTACACACACACACACACACACACACTTCTTAGTTTACAAAAATATTGTCTCCTTTTTCAAGTTGTGTTTTCTACAGATCAGTTCCATCTGTTGTGAGACATTAGTGTTGCACACAGTGTTAGGTTAGGAAGAAAAGAGGGGAAGAGGGGGAAGGGGGTGGTGAGTGGGATGGGGTTGGGTGGCAAAGCTTCTATTCTTCTACTTAGTGTATGTGTGGAGTTTTGTATCAGCATCACTTGTGTGGGTTCTCTTTACTATTCACTTGTTATATTTCCTTGGTGGTGAGAGAGGTTGGGGGTGGCCTAGGGTGTGTTTGGTTGTCTTTGTTTGGCTGTTGTGAAATTTGTTTTCATGTGTGAGTGGGGTGTGGGCGTGTTTTTGGATCAGGTTAGCCAGATTGATTTGTACGCTGTTAGTGGATTCTTGTCATTGTCTTGTTGGGCTGTGTATGTGATAAAGGGGAGCCATACCGGGGTGAAGGCGTCTTCTTCTATTTGTCCCCTTGTCAGTTTCAGTTTATTGGTTAGCTTTTCTAATAAGGCTGTTTCCCATACTATTTGATACCATTGGTCAATGCTTACTCCTGGCAGGTCTGTAGAGAATATCATGCAGCTAGAGTTTGCTGCGGTCTTTATTTCCTGAACATCTCTCATTCATCTCCCACACTGGATTAGCAGTTCACTCAGATAGAACATTGCAAGAATGCAATCTGGAATGAGATCACATGTAAGACCACATCAATAACATTTTTGTGTGGTTTTAGTTTTGCAAAGACACACACGTTTAGTTGTGCAGCATAACAACAACAACAACAACAACAACAACAACAACAATAACTTATTACTTATACTCCACCCATCTGGCCGGGCCTCCCCAGCCACTCTGGGCGGCTTCCAACAGAATATTAAAAACACAATAAAACATCAAAGATTTAAAACTTCCCTAAACAGGGCTGCCTTTAGATGTCTTCTAAAAGTCAGGTAGTTGTTATTCCTTAACATCTGATGGGAGGGTGTTCCACAGGGCAGGTGCCACCACCAAGAAGGCCCTTTGCTTGGTTCCCTGTAACTTCACATCTTGCAGTGAGCAAATGGCCAGAAGGCCCATGGCTCTGGACCTCAGTGTCTGGGCTGAATGACAGGAGTAGAGACGCTCCTTCAGCTATACTGGGCCGAGGCCATTTAAAGGTCAGCACCAACACTTTGAACTGTGCTCGGAAACATACTGGGAGCCAATGTAGGTCTTTCAGGACGGGTGTTATATGGTATGATCATTGTACCAAGATTGTTTTTGAGTGGTGCTTTAATCATGCACAGTTGTGCATGTGAACATCAGTTCAACCCTGTGCAAAAGGAAAACCCTGAATGCAGTCACATAGGATCCTAGAAGGGTCCATAGCCAAGTGGCAGGCCATCTGTGTTGCATGCAGAAGGTTCCTGGCTCAATCCCCACCATCTCAAAGTGGGTCTGGATGAGACTGGAGACCCACGGCCATTCATTGTGGACAATACTGAGTTAGATGGACTGATTCAGTATAATACAGTTTCCTATATCCCTATATTGATTGCTTCGTTTGAGTGTGCAGTGTTTTATCAATGCATACATATGCACTGGTAACATGGAATGAAAAAAGACATAAACGTGTTGGAAGAACTGACAGTTACAGCTAGGGAGAAACAGATCGGTCTACTTCTGGTCTGTGTCAGTTGTGCCTGAGTTCATTCATAAGGCCTTTCTATCCTGTTTCCACAGCGTGTTGTGATTTTTAAAAAATGCATGGAAATTCACATGTTTTGGTTTATATTTTATCTTTCTGTACATATTCCCCTGCCCCAAAATGTATATGCATGTACACATTGTAACCTACTTTTTGCAACATTTGGGTACCCAGCATAAATCATAGAGCAGCCCATTGAAATAAATGGACACGTTTAACTGTGGTACATTGATTTCAGTGGGTTTGAGTACAGCTCAGTTGGCTACGATCCGCTATCACAAAATTCAGAGACGTGTGAAAACCGCAGGATTAACTGATCTGTGTCTACTTAGGGAAATGCAAATCTGGTCCATCCACTTAGAACCAAAGGCCCAATGAAATTCCCACATGTCCCTAGTCACAGCAAACTGCTCATACTCCAATTCCAGATCAGATGCCACAAATCTGCATTGAATTCCACAAGAAGCTTGCATGGTAAAAATAAAAATACAAAATACACATACATAGCTGCATATTCAGTGGGAGCTATGGGGTCCATTATTATTATTATTATTATTATTATTATTATTATTATTATCTGCTATACATCTTATAAGGTAAAGGTAAAAAGGTAAAGGACCCCTGGATGGTTAAGTCCAGTCAAAGGTGACTATGGGGTTGTGGCGCTCATCTCACTATCAGGCCGAGGGAGCTGGCGTTTGTCCACATACAGCTTTCCAGGTCATGTGGCCAGCATGACTAAACTGCTTCTGGTGCAATGGAACATCGTGACAGAAGCCAAAGTGCATGAAAATGCCATTTACCTCCCTGCCGCAGTGGTACCTATTTATCTACTTGCGCTGGCATGCTTTCAAACTGCTAGGTTGGCAGGAGCTGGGACAGAGCAACGGGACCTCACCCTGTCATGGGGATTCGAACCGCCGACCTTCCAATCGGCAAGCCCTAGGCTCTGTGGTTTAGGCCACAGCGCCACCTGCTCCCTTGTACATCTTATATAGTATAACCAATCCAAAGGGAGTGTTTTCATGGTGAAGATTTAGTTAAGCTACAGACCTATCTGTACTATGAGCACAACAGCAGTTCCACAACAGTTATTTATGTGAATACCACACTGATCAGCTTCCCATTGTGTTGAATGGATTTTCTTCAGAACTGGAAAGTGTTTAAAGACTACACAAGAAACCTGTTTGCATGTGGCTTTGAGCATGATTTCCATAACTTTATGTTTCTATGGATAGCTATTCAAATCGAGCCTGTAAATAAGGATGCATAAAAATGTTTGCAATGTTTTGGAGAGTTCCATGAATCTACCAGGTGCAAACAAGATGCAAATACCTGACAGGCTCTGCCCAGGTTGTTTGGGAAAGGCCTCCCCATGGCTGCAAAACATCTAATTGCTTTGCACCTCCCTCTCTGCTCCTATCTAAGAGGTGCGAGTTACATATAAGGAAATACAAGCTATTTATCTGAGTCAGCTGTACCCTTTTCCACGGAATGAGATATCTAGTTCCAGCTGGGAAATTTAGTTAGAGTTCAATAGGAAAAGAAAGAATAGGTGACAAGTGTTTTGCAACACTTTGGAATAAAAGTCTATTTTACTTCTGAAGCTTTGACCCTATGCCTGTGGTTGGTTTGGTTTGACCATTGAACTGCTTACAAAAATGAGAACACAGAAATATATTTTCTGTTACAGTCGTGCCGTATTGCTGATAGAAATGTCTTACCTATCAGAAGAGATTTTTTAAAATCGTGTCCTCCCTCAAAGAGGGCATATGTTGCGGTGTGACCTGGCAACCAAACCCTGTGTTGTGGGTGGGTATGATTGGATAGCCACAACACCCTATTGGTAGGTCCCTCGATGCTGGGTTTAATCAGGCCAATGGGATGCTGGCCAAATGGATCGAGGGACCTATATATACCTATGCACGTGACCCAAAGCTTCCTCTTTCGGCTCGTGCATCGGAACACCTGCCCACCTCTCCTTACTTTTAGGGCTTTGCACTTGACCTTGCTATGCTGTCGTGTGTCGTCTGTCGTTGGGACAGGGGCACGGCAGGAATTTTCCCCACTGGGCTGATTGGCTGGTGCCATTTGGGTTTCGCCTGCCACGTAGCAAATCGTCACAACTTGTAAAGTTGCAGACAGGCTCTGGTTCCAGTGATAGGGATGGGGGGACGCTCTTGCCATCCCTATGTGAAGGGTATTCCGTTAAAGGAATCCAGGGACTCAATGGTTTGGTCAACCCTGAGAGGGGTTGTGCCTGTGCCTGAGTCTAGGGGGACATTTGGGTGGTGGACTAGCCTGGCCCCAGCTTTCTGCTGTTCCAGGTGTTCACCCTAGGCTGACCTATGCTGGTGCCCTGGGTCACTGCTACCTGCCACGGTGCAGGGAGCTAGTCGAACCAGAGCCTATGCAACCACGCACTTGATGTAATCAATAAAGTTGTGGCCTAAATTCTGCCAAAAACCAAACCAAACCAAAATTTGAGTCTAGTCTGAATTTATTTAAGTGGGAGGTTAAAAGGTCTAAACATGCAAACAACAACAACCACCACTTTTGTGCTGCTTCTTGAAGAGCACCAATATTAGTTAGATCTGAACATCATTTAACTACACTTCCTAAGTAACCAGTCCTACTGGTAACAAGTGTAGTGAAAAGTAAATAAATCAATCCTATGTTTGTATGTATAATGGAAATAGAGATGCTTGAAGAATTGATTTTCTTTTAACTGACCTGATCCACACCTCCCAGGCTAATGTTCTGACTGAAATGCGGTTATCTTTCAGATATCACACTTCCCCAAATCTTGCAATACACTTCTCAGCTTTAAAATGTACTAAAATGCACCTTAACATTTGTGTTTGCATTAACAATACATATTCGCTCTCTATGTGAATTTCCATGCTTATTAATGCATGTGTGCAAAACTAAAATGGACTGAAAAGATTAAGCCATCCATCTGTGCCTGGAGAACTTCTAAACAATGGGTGGTATTCAGCTAGCTTCTGCTCAGAGAAGACCCATTGAAATTAATAGAACTAACTTAGTCCTGTTCATTAATTCCAATGGGAATTAATGTAAAACCTAGTTGACTAATACCCACGGACTGTATGTGTTTTTGGTGTAGACTGGAGGATGGAATTCTTCAGAAGGTATGGAGGGATGCAGGATGAAATGTAAACATTCTTGTTAAACTCTGCCAACCTGGCGTTTGTATCTTGCCTGGACCTAACAGGACCAAACCAACACAGCGGAAACAGTTCTGTATGTTTTCACTGCCAGCAGCCTAAGGTCCTATCATCTGTTCCACCACCATAGGACTGTTGGAGCACCATTCACTTCTCATTCTTTACTGTACCTGTATCTTTCCCAAGTGAGGATATTAACAGGGCTCATCTCTCCATCAAATCCAGAGCCCACCAAGAACAAAAAATTGCAAGATCCATTTGTGGATATTCTGTGTAATAATTTATTATTTATACCCTGCCCACCTGGTGGGCTTCCCCAGCCACTCTGGGTGGCTTCCAACAAAATATCAAAATGCAATGGTCTGTTAAACATGAAAAGCTTCCCTAAGCAGGGCTGCCTTCAGATGTCTTCTAAAAGTCTAAGGCATGGTCAGCCATCTCCCTGAATTCCAGTGCAGTGGTACCTTGGTTCTCAAACTTAATTCATTCTGGAATGAGTGCTACAACCCCATAGTAACCTTTGACTGAACTTAATCATCCAGGGTCCTTTACCTTTTACCTACACCTGAGACCTCTGGGTATAGGATGGTTTATAAATTCAAATAATAATAATACATGCATGCATGCATACATACATACAGCCGGAGGCTTACATTTAAAAGATTTTTTAAAAATGTATACATTGCGCTTGCTGATCGGAACGTCAGTGGTTTGAATCCCCATGACGGGGTGAGCTCCCATTGCTCTGTCCCAGCTTCTGCCAACCTAGCAGTTCAAAAGGACACCAGTGCAAGTAGATAAATAGGTGGCAGGAAGGTAAACGGAGCTTCCAGGCGATCTGGCTTCTGTCACGGTGTTCCATTGTGCCAGAAGCAGTTTAGTCATGCTGGCCACATGACCCAGAATGCTATCTGTGGACAAATGCCAGCTCCCTCAGCCTGAAAGTGAGATGAGCGCCGCAACCCTATAGTCGCCTTTGACTGGACTTAACCGCCCAGGGGTCCTTTACCTTTTACCTTTAATACGGTCCTAGAGTGGTTGCAAAACATCAAGCAGCTGATCTGAATATGTAGATCGGCTTCTGCAGTTTCAGTTCTGCGCTTCGTATACCTTCGAAACAAAAGCATCAGGATGTATTACTTGAACCTACCCTGAACCCCAACCTTTTCCAGTGGTGTGAGAGGGGACACACTCACTAGGCCAAAATGCAAAGACCTCAACTTGTAGGATAAATTCAGGCTCGCATCTTTCATCTGAAGGATGCTTCAGCCCACCTTAAGGCCTGAAGCAATGTTGACAAACGTCACTGGGGATCTTCCGATTCCCTTTGTGTAATTTGGACCTGACTCATGGAACTGAAGCTCAAATGTCACGCCACGTTTCTCAATGGTTCCTTGCAAATAATTTATATAAGCCAAGCGTGACAGACGCTTGTGCCTTTCTCTTCCTCCCGTTTATACAGCAACCAATCCACGTGTCTGTTGGCACATTCTTTCGTATTACTCCCTCCATCTCAGCCTCCTCTGCCCTTAGGCTTCTGCCAGTTCTCGGAAGGGGGGTTTAATGGCACAGAGGTTTTTCTCGTCCTCCTTCAATGGAAGGAGCTTCGGTTTGTTTGCAAACAAAACGTTTGCATGCGATCCGTGGCCTGTGATTTGCCTGCGTTGTCATCACAACCGTGTCTGCTAACATGAGAGGGAACAAATAGCATGGAGAGTCAATGTCAAGGGTACAACGGCAGAGTGACAGATCGGGCGTGCCCATGGCTTTTGCTATTGTTTATCAACAAAGCAACGTATAATAACATGACAGCCTTTGTGTCCATGTGGCAAATGAAGATGTCGAGTAAACAGTCATTACTGGGGGGTGGGGTTTGCAACTGCATGATTTTGGGGGCAAAATTGGGGGGGGGTGGAGAGAAAGTCAAACATTGCTCTCGCCGAAACAATGCGTGAAACAAGGAACTTTGAATCGCACAGTTCTCTGAATTTTGCAATGCATCTCTTCAAAGATGCATAGATCAGGGCGAAGAGAGTGTTAAAATGCACGCACAGGCACCTGCCAACTTATGCGGTGGTTACATTTTTGGGTATCATGCATGTGTGTGAAATCACGCAGGGAATACTATCTCAAAAGCCTGTAAACACTCTCTAAACTTCCTCCCAAAAAACCCTCCAAAAACTCTGCCGAAAATCCACAAAATATCTGGCCAAACTCCGCCACAATCGCTCTCTCCAAATCTTTCTCAAATTCTAACTCTCCACAGGCCTCAGAGATCAGCGCAAAGGCTTATGGGATTGCAGCTGCAAACGCTTCTTGGGTTCCTAGCCATTTCCCTGCTCTTTTCAGGCTGCTTTTGCAGTTCCCCGCTCATTTTTGCCTCTTTTGCCCCTTTCTGCAGGTCTTAAAAATATATAAATATATATTTCATTATTTCCCGCTGCCACGCGTATACACAATCACGCTTGAGTTGGACGCGCAAAAGTGGGAAGACGCCTGTTTTAGTGAAAACAACACAAAAATGCATCGTGTGAGGGGAAATGGCTTTGCAAAATTGTGCATGTCACGTGAAGAGAACCTACAAAAATATGTTTATTTGTTAAGGGTGCTGAGAGTCTTTAGGAGACGCATGTTCCACTGTAATTCATCCCAAGAGGTGTGTACCATGGACACTTCATTTGTATTTCAGCTGGCCTGAAGTCTAATCAAGAGCAATAATATGAGCCATTTCCATTTCCGATCTAGACCACTTCACAGACATGCAGCTCAGATGATCCTGATCAGGATGGCAGCAAAAATTGTACACCATTTACCAACAAAATTCCAGTCAATCCAATACAGAACATTCAGGTAAAAGGTAAAAAAAACCCTGGACGGTTAAGTCCAGTCAAAGGTGACCATGGTGTGCAGAGACAGCTTTCCGGGTCATGTGACCAGCATGACTAAACCGCTTCTAAACCAGAGCGCACGGAAATGCTGTTTACCTTCCCGCCGCAGTGGTACCTATTTATCTACTTGCACTGGTGTGCTTTCAAACTGCTAGGTTGGCAGGAGCTGGGACAGAGCAACCGGAGCTCACCCTGTCATGGGGATTTGAACCACCAACCTCCTGATTGGCAAGCCCAAGAGGCTCAGTGGTTTAGACCACAGCGCCACCCACATTCCAGCCGATCAAATACAGAGCATTCAGGCACCACCAACAGTGCACATCTCTGATGCTTCCCAGTGTTGCAGTCATAGGATCATAGAGTTGGACGGGACCACGAGGGTCATCCAGACGTACCCCCTGTAATGCAGGAATCTTTCACCCAACATGGGGCTCAAACCAACAACCCTGAGATTAAGAGTCTCATGCTCTACATACTGAGCCATAACTCCTAGGGGGGCCGAGGTCCTTCCAGCAGCCACAGTAAAATATTTGAGGGAGCCAGCCACCCCAAAGTCGATGGACATTGGCATTCAAATGGTGTCTGTGTACCATGTCATGTGATCGATTATGTGGCTTTCCTGCCCCCCCCCCCAATATTTTATTCAAGTTGGTACCCTTGCACTGAGCTTGTTAACATGTTTTCCTTAATGCATTTCTTAAATAAATAAATATTTTTTTTTAATACCCCGCCCTCCCCAGCCAGAGCTGGGCTCAGGGTGGCTAACACCAGTAAAATCACAATAAAAACATAATGGGGAGGGGGGAAACCAATTTAAAATACAGGTTAAAAATACAATTTAAAATGCAGCCTCATTTTAAAAGTAGCCCATAGATGAAAACCATAAGGGGAGGGAAACATAAGGGTCAGACTGAGTCCAAACCAAAGGCCAGGCAGAACAGTTCTGTCTTGCAGGCCCTGTGGAAAAATGTCAAGTCCTGCAGTGCCCTGGTCTCTTGTGACAGAGCGTTCCACCAAGTCGGGGCCAGTACTGAAAAGGCCCTGGCCCTAGTTGAGACCAATCTAACCACCTTGTGACTTGGGACCTCCAAGGTGTTGTCATTTGTGGACCTTGAGGTCCTCCGCGGGGCATACCAGGTGAGGCGGTCTCGTAGGTACGTGGGTCCTAGGCCGCATTTCTGGATTCTCACAACAACCCCATGCAGTAAGTTCACCTGAAAAACCGTGGCTGGCTAAAAGCCACTCCTGGTTGAGAATGGATTCGCACCTGGGTCTCCCCCGACATAATCCAGTACTCGAACCCCTGTAGATTAGATAGGTATGCATTTAAGAAGTGGTAGGTTTACTGCAACCCAAACAGAAGCATGTCTGAGTCTTCTTTGTGGGGGCATAACGTTTGAATCAGCCTTAATTGTGCTGCAAACGAGACCCGAGGAAAGAATAGCACCGCTCTGACACTTGCTTATGAGCTGTATACATGAAAATCTATATTTTCCCTTCCAATTGAAGTTCCATTTCCTGCTTGATGATCCATGAAGTGCTAACAGCTTGGGGCCACATATATGATCCAAGAGCTCTTCGGAAAGCACAGCTTTGAATACGTAAGAGGTACACAACGTGATCGGTTGCCAAAAAAAAAAAAGGAGAAGGGGGGGTATATTCTTGTTTGGAGAATTTTAAAAAACAAAAACAAAAGGCAGATTATTTAAAAGGAGTTAATATATTACACAAATAAAACTGATTGATCGCATTCAGCCGGCAGTTAAACAATTTCAAGAGTGCCAGATCTGTATTCTCTTCCCATAATGGCCCGTGATAACTCATCATATTTGCTTCCGCCCTTGTAATCATATTTTATTTTCTTTACCAGAATCCCACAAGTAATTGCTAGTGGCATATAGACTATATCACAGATGTTGGAACAAAAGATAAAACAAGTACACAGAGCCGACACTCGTCATATACACCCAACAAAGGTTGGCAGCTGTTCCCTCGCTGCAGCTGCTTAAAGGTCTTGCCGTCCTCTCCCCGCCGTAATGATGATCGGTTGAGACATGGCAAAAGCAACAATGCTCTTGTTAATTATTCCATTCTGCTTAATTGTGCTTGCCATCAAGCATCTCAATCAGAAGCTATAGGATATTAACCGCAGGAAGCTATTTTAAACTAAAGCCGAGATCGCAGTCAGAGGAATGTCTGTAAGACCTAAGACACACATGCACCGAAAATAGTTTCGGATGTGCCTCTTTTGGAAAGCGGGGGGTCACACCCACAAACTTAAATTTGCCTCAATTAAAAAATTAAATTGAGATAAATAGCATCATAGGGTGCTAGAGGGTTGGGCTGGGTATGTCTGGGCACATTTCTGAAAAACATACACACCGAATTTGACCCTTCAGAATCAGAGCGAAGGATCTGATACACTGATGGCTGTTTACCTTCCTGCCGATTTATCTACAGTGGTACCTCGGGTTACATACGCTTCAGGTTACACACTCCGCTAACCCAGAAATAGTGCTTCAGGTTAAGAACTTTGCTTCAGGATAAGAACAGAAATCAGGCTCCGGTGGCGCGGCAGCAGCAGGAGGCCCCATTAGCTAAAGTGGTGCTTCAGGTTAAGAACAGTTTCAGGTTAAGAACGGACCTCCGGAACGAATTAAGTACTTAACCTGAGGTACCACTGTACTGGCTAAATGAGCCTTAAAGGTAAAGGTAAAGGACCCCTGACAGTTAAGTCCAGTCGCAGACGACTCTGGGGTTGCGGCGCTCATCTCGCTTTACAGGCTGAGGGAGCCAGCGTTTGTCCACAGACAGTTTTTCCAGGTCATGTGGTCAGCATGACTAAGCCGCTTCTGGTGAACAAGAGCAGCGCATGGAAACGACGTTTACCTTCCCACAGAAGTGGTACCTATTTATCTACTTGCACTTTGACATGCTTTCGAACTGCTAGGTGGGCAGGAGCTGGGACCAAACAACGGGAGCTCACCCTGTTGAGGGGATTCGAACCACTGACCTTCTGATCGGCAAGCCCTAGGCTCTGTGGTTTAGACCACAGCGCCACCCGCGTCCCTAGAATACCTACTCTGCTGTAAGTCCCTTGGAGCTAAATGAGCCTTACTCCCAAGTAAATGGGTAGAGGATTGCAGCCTGAGAGGGAAGCCCCCCCCCCAAAGGATATTGTGGGGAAGGAGATCTATAGTTGTGTTCAAAATTTATGTACTTTGATAAAGAAGTGTGGCTCTGTGAATTACATCTCCACCCCGAAGTTAAGAGTTAAGAGCTTTCTCCAAGAACCTGCAATTAACAAGTTTGCTCTGTTAGACAGCTGAAGAATTCTCCAAGAACTACAATTCCCAGAGTTCCCTAAGGAGAGTCAGTGAAAAATACTTAGTCTCAGTCTGTGTCTAGACAGAAGTTGTTATCTTGCACTATGAGTTGTTCAGATCCCATTTTTCTTGGTGGAAGGGTGCTCACAGACAATTAGATTTTCCACCTGTAATTTCTAAACCAATGTTTCCTGTCTACACTTGTGGGCAGTCCTTGATGGGATGTAATCACCTCAAATGCCATTACGTTGGTGTGTTTTTTCCCAAATTGAATTCAGCACAGCTTTGGCATTTCTTCACCAATGTGCACATACACTTAAAAACAAAACAAAACAAAAAAGGGTGCAAAAGCAAATGTCACCAGCATATTTCACAATGGGCAAAATGAAGGGTTGTGAATTTGGGAAGGGGGGTGCACACAAAACAATCATTTGCAACATGTAAACATCTGTTGAAAGGTGGATTCCTGCAGAAGGCGTCTTTTGGATCTGTCACCAGAAAGCCAGATGAAGAAGGCTTCCTCCCAGTTTTCCTCCCTCCCCTTCCTGGCATGCTCACAACTTTCAGCAGAGGACAACCTATGACACGACACAAGCATCTCTCACATATTTAAAAAGCTCGAGGCAAGCTGCCAAAGAGCCTCTCCTGTCCCTTCAGATATGAAACTGAGAAGATTCTTATCAATTTCAGGTGGCTCAGTCAGCAGCATTTGCTTCTGAGATTCTTCCCTCTTGAGAAAAATCTCTGCATTAAAAAATTAATTTTGAAGAACTAATTAAAGGACTGATTTATGATCGGCAAATGTGACTTCGCTCCCAATTCATGCTGTCGCTTCTCGTGTGCATTTTTATTTTATTTTGAATGCAGCGGAGTCTTCTGCAAAACATTATTATTATTATTATTATTATTATTATTATTATTATTATGGTTCATTTATGTTCTGCAGTTGCACCTTCAGCATACAGAACTTGGAAATAAGCGCCATTTCAGCCTTCACAAGGAACAAATGTGCCCTGTACTTGCAGATTCTTCTTGAAGGGACAATATTATTTTCATTTTGAATACTGTACAGTTCCTTTGTGGAATAATAGTTTTGCACAAAACAGCTGGAGGTAGACAGACAGACAGACATATATACCATGAACATGCCTTTGGCAACAACCAGTGGAAATAAGTATCCTTTCCTTTCAACCGATGGAAACAAAACGCCTTGGTTTTACTCACACAAGGGACAAATGGAAGCTTAAGTTGTGGAAACAGGCAGGAAAATGTCTCTACACATGCAAAAGAAGAAGAAACTAATGCTATTCCAGAATGCATCAACAGAAGTATAATATCCAGATCAAGGGAAGTCATAGTACCACTCTATTCAGCCTTTGTCAGAGCACACCTCGAGTAACTGAGTCCAGTTCTGGGCACCACAATTGTACTACTAGTACTACTACTACTAGTAGTAGTAGTAGTAGTAGTAATTTATTACTTATACCCCACCCATTTGGCCAGGCCTCCCCAGTCACTCTGGGCAGCTTCCAACAGGATATTAAAAACACAATAAAACATCAAACACTAAAAACTTCCCTAAACAGTGTTGCCTAAAGATGTCTACTAAAATAAACAGTTTTTTATTTCCTTGACATCTGATGGGAGGGTGTTCCACAGGGTGGGTGCCACTATTGAGAAGGCCCTCTGCCTGGTTCCCTGTAACCTCACTTCTCACAGTGAGGAAATTGTCAGAAGGCCCTCAGAGCTGGACCTCAGTGTCCGGGCTGAACGATGGGGGTGGAGACGCTCCTTCAGATACACAGGGCCGAGGCCACTGAGGGCTTTAAAGGTCAGCACCAACACTTTGAATTGTGCTCAGAAATGTACTGGAAGCCAATGTAGGTCTTTCAGGACCGGTATTATATGGTCTCGGTGGCCACTCCCAGTCACCAGTCTAGCTGCCACATTCTGGATCAGTTGCAGTTTCCAAGTCACCTTCAAAGGTAGCCCTACATAGCGCGCATTGCAGTAGTCCAGGCGTCCCCAACCTCAGCCCTCCAGATGTTTTGAGACTACAATTCCCATCATCCCTGACCCTGCTAGCTAGGGAATCATGGGAGTTGTAGGGCAAAAACATCTGGATGGCCAAGGTTGGGGAAGCCTGCAGTAGTCCAAGTGGGAGATAACTAGATAAGTGACATCTCTTAGGCCTCCTGCAAGCTGAAAACCTACCTGGAGAGCATGTTGCCGCTGTATTCTTTGCTATGCTGCAAATAGCTCGCAAATTAAGAAGATCTAAATATTTCTGCTCTGGGCAGAATAGTCTTGGTGACTTGAATGGGGGTTTTCTTTTCCTTTCGTTAAGAAATAGTTGTATTTGTTTATAGCTGATATGCAGGTGCCATAACTAGTGTTACGATGGCTGGTAATTTTAGACCCCAAACGCTCCCTGTAATTCTAGGGAAGAGGCTGCTTTGCTGAGATTTAAGTCCTTTGGTTGATCCTCCGGGAGTTGCATGACCAGAGCTGCAGGAAACAGTTCGTAGAAAATCCAAAGATGCCATTGCAACTCTGCTTCTGATGACAGCATGCAATGAGATGATTTAATATGGCATAATGGGGGCATCGTATTGCTGGCCCAATGCAGACCAACCCTAACTGCTTCAAACTGCTCACGCTGTGAAATAGGAAAATGCTAGATTAAAAAAGGCCCAGGAGGAGCACCTGGTTGGGAAAGGCAAATCCATTAGTGTATTTATTAGTCACCTTTTCAACTTACAGAAACAAACATTATTATTATTAACAATAATAATAATAGTGGGACGCTGGTGGCGCTGTGGGTTAAACCACAGAGTCTAGGAC
This sequence comes from Podarcis pityusensis, assembly GCF_964106645.2. Classification (NCBI taxonomy): domain Eukaryota; kingdom Metazoa; phylum Chordata; class Lepidosauria; order Squamata; family Lacertidae; genus Podarcis; species Podarcis pityusensis. Next base: position 62,960,598 of record NC_138035.1, read on the forward strand.
TTGTCGATCAGAAGGTCAGCGGTTCGAATCCCCATGGCGGGGTGAGCTCCCATTGCTCTAACCCAGCTCCTGCCAACCTAGCAGTTCGAAAGCACGTCAAAGTGCAAGTAGATAAATACCAGCAGGAAGGTAAACGGCGTTTCCGTGCGCTGCTCTGGTTTGCCAGAAGTGGCTTAGTCATGCTGGCCACATGACCCGGAAGCCGTACGCCGGCTCCCTCGGCCAATAAAGCGAGATGAGCGCCGCAACCCCAAAGTCGGTCACGACTGGACCTAATCGTCAGGGGTCCCTTTACCTTTAATATAATAGTTATTTATTTATTTATTTATACCCCACCCATCTGACTGGGCTTCCCCAGCCACTCTGGGCGGCTTCCAACAAAATATTAAAATACAGTAGTCATTCAAACATTAAAAGCTTCCCTAAACAGGGCTGCCTTCAGCTGTCTTCTAAAAGCCAGATAGTTGTTTATTTCTTTGACATCTGATGGGAAGGCATTCCACAGGGTGGGTGCCACTATCAAAAAGGCCCTCTGCCTGGTTCCCTATAACTTGGCTTCTTGCAGTTAGGGAACCGCCAGAAGGCCCTCAGCACTGGACATATAAAAACCAATGTAAAAACAAGCTCAAATGCCCACTGGTGATATGTATGACTAGGGCCTATGCCCCCAACCTGCACTGCTCGCACCCCCCTACACATACATTAGCCCCCTCATATTTCCCCATTCCACCCCATGCAACTACTAAACTCAACATTTAAATCTGGATAGCTCAGTTGCTTAGAGTGTGGTGCTGATAACGCCAAGGCTGCAGGTTCAATCCCATATGGGACAGCTGCATATTCTCCTTCCAACTCTATAATTCTATTACAGTGGTACCTCTGGTTACGAACTTAATTCGTTCCGGAGGTCCGTCCTTAACCTGAAACTGTTCTTAACCTTGAGGTACCACTTTAGCTAACGGGGCCTCCCGCTGCCACCGTGCCACCGCCGCACGATTTCTGTTCTCATCCTGAGGTAAAGTTCTTAACCCGAGGTACTACTTCTGGGTTACTGGAGTCTGTAACCCGAAGTGTTTGTAACCGGAGATGTTTGTCACCCGAGGTACCACTGTATTTTTGAAGCCCCTCCTCTGTATTCTACAGCCCAGCTACCTTTGCAATGCCTTCACTCATATTTCCCTGCCTCCTCTTCTCTCCTATTATTCAGACAATGGCAGACCTACATTTGGGGACCCCAGAAGGTGGAACTGCCCATAGGAGCCACTTTGCAACCAGCAATGAGGCCCAGGTAACCACCGTTATCTTTTTCAATTGCGGTGTTCCACGACAGATCAACACCCATTTACAACATCTGTGCTACTGACTCTCAAACTTTGGGGTTGTTGAAATATACACAAATAATAATAATAATCAATTTGAGTCATGCGATTGGGTCTACAAGACCCATCTATTTTAAAGCATTGTGGACTAAAGTCACTTCTGGGGGCCCTCTGGAGTTAGGGGCCCTGAACCATAAGCTCTATTAGTTTCCTAGCAGATCCAACCCTGTCTGCAGAAGATGTGTGCCTGGATTTCCCATAATCTTTTTATGGCCGAAATATTGGGAAATTTTGGAACAAGAGGGTGACAGATTAAAACTGCAGAGCTTTGAAAAATTAAAAAACAGAGTGCGAGATTGGCTCCATTATTACCAAATAATGGAGGCATATAATCAGGACAAAAAACTAGGTTTTCAAGTAGAAAAATCAAAGCTGGAAACAGAATTGCTAGACCCTAAAGTTAAGAATTTGTCAAGAATGTATAACTTGCTGTTGAAATGGAATACTCAGGATGAAATGGTGAAATCTGCTATGATTAAATGGGCACAGGATGTTGGACATAACATTATGATGGCTGACTGGGAACAGTTATGGACCACTGGTATGAAGTTTACGGCATGTAATGCCTTAAAAGAGAATTTAATGAAAATGATTTACAGGTGGTACATAACACCAGTCAAGCTTGCAAAAATCTATCATTTGCCTGATAATAAATGTTGGAAATGCAATGAAACTGAAGGTACTTTCTTTCACCTCTGGTGGACATGCCCAAAGATTAAGGCATTCTGGGAGATGATCTATAATGAAATGAAAAAGGTATTTAAATATACCTTCTTAAAGAAACCAGAGGCCTTTCTCCTGGGCATGGTGGGCCAATTGGTGCCAAAGAAGGACAGAGTTTTTTTCATGTATGCTACAACAGCAGCAAGAATACTCATTGCAAAGCATTGGAAGACACAAGACTTACCTACCAGGGAAGAATGGCAGATGAAGCTGATGGACTACATGGAATTGGCGGAAATGACTGGCAGAATCCGAGACCAGGGAGAAGAGTCGGTAAAAGAAGATTTGAAAAAATTCAAAGCTTATTTACAGAAATATTCCAAAATTAATGAATGTTAGAAAGATGCTGGAAAGAAGTTATATGACTTTAGTAGAAATATTATAAAGAATCAAGTATGAATAGATTGACATTGGGTAAAGAGGTAAATTTAAATCTAGAATTGCGTTAAGTTAAACCATGGAACTAAATTTGTGAAAGAGGGAAAGGACTTGCTGGAATATTTAATTGAACTAGAATACAAAAAAGGAGGTGTGAGGAAGTCGAGGAAATAAGCAAATGAAAGATAAGGATATAAAAATATGTGGTTCTTTTGTATGTTTGTTTGTTCTTTTTTGGGGTTTTCTTTTCTTTTTTAATGCTTTTGTTTTCTTTTATTTTTATTTTTGTATTGTTGATGTTTTGTATTTCTGTATTTATTTTTGTTTTTGAGGTTTTGTAATTGTTTATTGCTCATATTTTTCTTTTGTTTTGCTTCTGTTTTTTTGCAATGTTTAAACTTCAATAAATATTTTATGGGGGAAAAAAGGATTTCCCATAATCTTTTTCAAAGCAGCTCCCAATTGTATTCTGTTCTGAACTTCCTCACCCCACCCCTCAAACTGCTAAAGTAGGGGTAAGTGGCTATATTGGAGCTGTATTAGATGAAACCTGGTTAGCATCGCCAGAGCTTGACAGTGGCACCAGAGTTGTGGAATGCTCTCCTTAATGAAATATAAGAGATTCACCATCTGTATTGGCATGCTGTCGGCTCTTGAAGATGCACCTTTCTACACGGCCATTCTTTTTCATCTCTCACCCTGAACCGCCTATTTTAATCAATGTGTTTAAATGGGATTGTTTCATGGCATATTTTAATTATGGACATTTGTATTTTAAGGGTTTAATGGGATTGTTTTAGTGCGCATTTTAATTATGGTGTATTTTAATTATTTCGTAGTTTAATAATGCTGTGTAATTGTCTTTTGGATTTTGTAATCTTCTTAGAAGCCTATTTTGGCATTAAGAGGTATATTAATAGGCAAACAAATAAATAATTCCCTTCCAGCAAAGCTATTATTAATTTCTGGGAACAGGATTTTGATCAAGGAAATTGTGTGAGGGAGAGCGATAATTCCTTTCCTCCAGTGCATTGTCTCCATTTAATTTTCACACACACCTGCTTTAAATTTAAAAAAAAAAATCATCAGGAGATCTGAACAGGGATCTCTCACATAGATGTATTGTTTTGCTTCAATACACACAATTTTAATAAATGACACATTTACTGGCCTGGATCTGTGTAGGAGTCATGAGGACATGTACACATCCCATCTTGCTTCCCAAGTTCCCTGTCTTGGGAGGTGTTATGTAGTGTAGTTTCACCCTGGGCCAACAGGGGGATACTGTATATAGTTTTCACTCAGGTCTGTAGATAGTTTTCACTCAGGTCCGCGCCAGTTATTTTTGGCGGGAACTCTGGGCTGTTGTGGTTACAATGTTGACAGCCGGCTGCCTATAAATACAGGCCGGCTGAGCTGTTCGCAGTCAGTTCTATTCCAGCTTGCCATAATAAAGAGCTACTTGAAGAAATCGCTGTGCCGGCTGCTATGTCAACCCACGACCTAACACTGGCGACGAGGATGGGATCGATGGACATCAGAGCACAGCCAGATGCGGCCAGCCTCTGAACTGAGCTGAATCACTGAGCTGAATCACAGAGCGAAATCACTGAGCGAAATCACTGGGCAGAACCAATTCAGAGCTGACTGTTCTGGCTAGAGCACTGTGTTCCATCCATCGCCCTTCACGCCGGCATCGGAATCATGGCTTCACTTGTGCCTCTACCGCCGTTTGCGCCAGCCTCTGAATCATGGGACTCCTACCTCGCTCGGTTCGACTGCTACCTCCAAGCCAACGAGCTGACAGCAGTATCACAGGATCGGAAGCGGGGCCTATTCCTCAGCCTCTGTGGGCCTGAGGTGTTTGAGACAGCCCGAGCGTTGGTTGCGCCTGAAGCAGTCCAGGCAACACCATGGGACACGATCCAAGAGAAGCTCCGCAACCACTACGCACCAAAGCCGTCCAAGATTGCTGCCCGCCATGCGTTCTACCACCGGAACCAGGCAGAGGGGGAGTCAATCAACAACTACACCACCGCCCTGCGACAGGCTGCAATGCACTGTGAGTTCCGAGACTTAGACGATGCCCTGATGGATCGAATCGTCTGCGGGGTCCGGGACATCCATCTGCAACGGCGCCTCCTAGCCAAGCCAGACCTCACGCTACAGAAAGCCATTGAGGAGGCTGTGGCCTCAGAAGCTGCTGAACGCTCCGCCCAGGAGATCCGCAAGTCCAGCAGCCCGCGTCTTGCTAGGGAGCCAGTTCCGGTGCATCATGAAGAGGCCAGCAGTGAGGAGGCATCCTCCAGTGAAGACGATGACGTGCACCAGACAAAGCGGGAGCGCAGGAAGTTCCAACTGAAGTCCAAGGGCCAACCGGAATGTGCTGGCTGCGGAGGCAACCATTCCCGTGCCCAGTGTCGATTCAGAGACGCCATCTGTAGGAAGTGTTCCAGAAGGGGCCACATCGCTAAGGTCTGCCGATCGGCTCCGTCTGACACCCCCCCTTCATCGACTCGCAAGTCCAAGTCTTCACTCCAGTCTGCCAAGGAAAGTTGTTTCGCTCTCACCAACTGCCACTGCCCGTCTGGAACCACGATTGGCCAAACCGACTCGCCTACGCGACGCAAGCTGAACGTCACGGTGCTCATTGAAGGAGCTCCATGTGACATGGAGATCGACACCGGGTCTGCCCTGTCCATCGTGTCATGGAGCACCATCAAAAGACTGGTACCCAGAGTGTCCAAAAGGCAACTCGACTCTCACCGCGTACACCTGAGAGACTACCAGGGAAACGACATTCCCGTGGTAGGCGTTGGCCGGTTCCGGATCGCCTTCAAGGATTTTTCGGGCCTGCTCCGGTTGGTGGTGGTCGAAGGTCAGCGGCCAAGCCTCCTAGGGCTAGACTGGTTTGATGCCCTCGGCCTGGAAGTCACCGGCATCAACTGCATCTCTAACGCAGAGACTGAGGGTCTGGTCAAAGACTTTGCCGAGGTTTTTGACGGCACCTTGGGCCAATATACAGGTACGCCCATCTCCTTTAGCCTTGATCCACAAGTCGCCCCCATCAAGCTAAAGCCACGCCGGGTTCCCTTTGCTCTCAAGGCTAAGGTGGACGAACAACTGGACAAACTGATCGCCCAAGGAGTTTTGGAGCCGGTTGACCACGCAAAGTGGGAAACCCCCATCGTCACGCCTGTCAAGCCAGATGGGTCGGTGAGAATCTGCGCTGACTACAAGTGCACGATCAACAAGGCACTTCAGCAGCACGCTTATCCGGTTCCTGTTGTCCAACACCTGCTGCATTCCCTGGGTGAGGGTAAGGTCTTCGCTAAGCTGGACCTTGCCCAAGCCTATCAACAACTGCCAGTCGATGATGCCACTGCTGAAGCCCAGACGATCGTCACCCACCGGGGGGCATTCCGTTGCCGCCGGTTGCAGTTCGGGGTGAGTGTGGCTCCTGGCATCTTCCAAAGCCTTATGGAGCATCTCCTGCAAGGGCTTCCAGGCGTGGTACCATATTTTGATGACGTCTTGGTGTCTGCAGACTCACACCAGCAGCTGTTCGAGCGCCTCCGTGCCGTGCTGACCAGGTTCCAGGAGGCCGGGCTCAAGGTAAAGAGGGAGAAGTGCCAGATCGCCGTTCCACAGGTAGAGTTCCTGGGCTATCTTATCGATGCCTCCGGTCTTCATCCAACCACATCCAAGATCCGCGCTATCCAGCAGGCCCCCACCCCAAAGAACAAAACGGAGTTGCAGGCATTCCTGGGGCTGCTGAACTTTTATAACATGTTCCTGCCCCACAAAGCCACAGTGGCTGAGCCTCTTCACCGACTCCTTAGCACTAAGACGCCTTGGGCCTGGGGTCATCGGGAGACGGCGGCCTTCAACGCGGTCAAGGCTCTCCTTTCTTCAGACAGTGTGCTGGTACAGTACAGTGAATCCAGACCGCTGGTCCTTGCCTGCGACGCCTCACCTTTTGGCATCGGTGCTGTCCTTAGTCACTGTTTTCCAGATGGAAGAGAAGCACCGCTCGCCTACTTTTCCAGGACACTATCTCCGACGGAACGGAATTACAGCCAGCTCGACAAGGAGGCATTGGCACTTGTGGCTGGAGTGAAGAGGTTCCATGAATACCTCTATGGCAGGACTTTTGACCTCATCACTGACCACAAGCCACTCCTGGGCCTCCTCGCCGGTGATCGTCCAACTCCACCGGTCCTCTCACCACGCATGCTGCGATGGACTGTTTTCCTGGCTGCCTACCACTACCGGCTCATCCATCGCCCGGGGAAATCGATGGGCCATGCCGACGCCCTCAGCCGTTGCCCTCTTCCAGCATTTGTGGAGGACCCGGCTCCAGCTTCATCGCTCCTTCTGATTGAGGATCTTCCGGCAGCGCCTGTATCGGCTGCCACTGTGGCCTCCGCATCTGCCCAGGATCGCACCATCAGCCGGGTGCTCAACTGGGTGTGGAGGGGGTGGCCACAAGGGCCCTTTGCATCGGAGTTCCAGCCCTTCGCAACCAGACAACATGAACTCTCAGCTCATCGCGGCTGTCTGCTGTGGGGAGACCACGTCGTGATTCCCCAGGGACTCCGTCAGCGCGTCCTGGAGGCTCTGCACGTTGGCCACCCGGGAATTGTCAAAATGAAGGCGTTGGCTCGGTGTTACGTCTGGTGGCCTAATATGGACGATGCCATCACTGCCTGGGTGTCCGCCTGTCAAGCGTGCCAGGAGTCGAGGCCTGCACCACCGGCAGCTAAGGGACACACCTGGGAGACGCCAAAGACACCCTGGTCGAGGGTGCACATCGATCTGGCTGGCCCCTTTCACGGCCGGACCTTTATGGTAGTGGTGGACGCCTATTCCAAATGGCTGGAGGTCGCCCTGATGCCCTCCACCACTACCGAAGCTGTCATCCGGGTGCTGCGGGGCCTGTTTGCAACGCATGGGTGTCCTGATGTCCTTGTCTCTGACGACGGACCGCAGTTCACGTCAGGCACGTTTGAGCGGTATCTTTTGGGACTGGGCATCCGCCATGCCCTAACGGCACCCTTTCATCCATCCAGCAACGGGCAAGCGGAAAGAATGGTGCGCTCGACAAAAGAGGCACTGGCGCGCCTGGACCGGGGAGACTGGCATGAGCGGGTCGCCGAATACTTGTTCGTGCAACACATCACCCCTCATGCGGCCACAGGGAGGAGTCCTGCTGAACTGCTTATGGGCTGCCGCCTCAGGTCACCGCTCGACCGGCTACACCCAGACTTTGCCGTGGCTGAACCCCCAGGCTGTGCCAACGCACCACGGTCATTTGTCCCAGGAAACCAGGTCTTTGCCCGGAACTATGTGGGGGACATCCCTTGGGTGCCGGCCACAGTAGTGGGAGTCACTGGACCTCGCTCGTACCAGGTGGCACTCGAAGACGGACGCTTGTGGCGACGGCACATAGACCAGCTTAGGCGCAGGGTTGGGGACTTGGACACTACCGAGGTGCCCCCAACTGCGCTTGCGGCTCCAGAAGAGACACGTACAGATGGCGAGGCCCCACCTACACCTCCCTCGCAAACTGCCAGCGTGGAGCCGAACCAAGCCGTTTCAGAACAGACTCAGACCACTCCACTTGCGGAGGCTCCACTCACAGCAGCGGATCCAGGGGAGTTGGTTCCAACGCCACCTAGGGTCGCACCACAGCCTCAGCGAGAACTGTGTGGCCCTCCGGACTTGGCTACCAGCCCCCGGCGGTCTGGCAGAGTTTCCAAGCGCCCAACTCATTTAAAGGACTATGTTGTTGGACAGGTATCACTGTTGGTCTAAGTATGGGAAATGTAACCGATATGCTTTTGTGCCTAATTGAACCATTACGCGTAGTGCTGTATATAAGGAAACCATTACGATTGTAACTAACGCCTTATCTCGGTGGGGAGGGGTGTTATGTAGTGTAGTTTCACCCTGGGCCAACAGGGGGATACTGTATATAGTTTTCACTCAGGTCTGTAGATAGTTTTCACTCAGGTCCGCGCCAGTTATTTTTGGCGGGAACTCTGGGCTGTTGTGGTTACAATGTTGACAGCCGGCTGCCTATAAATACAGGCCGGCTGAGCTGTTCGCAGTCAGTTCTATTCCAGCTTGCCATAATAAAGAGCTACTTGAAGAAATCGCTGTGCCGGCTGCTATGTCAACCCACGACCTAACAGGAGGCAATGGAGTGTGCCTCTGGGGGTGAAGTCAAACCTCTGGAGAATCACAGCACCTGCTGTGGCTGCAGAGACCAGTTACTTGTAAGTGCTGCCTCCCATATTGTTTTTGCTGTGTTAGCAGCACTGAAAAGATCTTTCCAGAGTGCAAGCCTGGACAGCATGTATGGAGGTCCTGGGCTGCCCAGATGACAAGACCATAGCTGTCAATGTTTTCCTTTTTTTAAGGGAAATTCCCTTATTCGGAATAGGATTCCTCACAAGAAAAGGGAAAAGTTGACAGCTATGGACAAGACGCCACTCTTAGCTTCACTGACGTGGTCCAAAGGAAAGCAGAGCAGTATGTTTGGCACCAGCTTGGCTGTAGGAGTTCCTGGAAGGAGGCATGCAAAGCACCATCCAACCATCTGAGGGACTCCACTCTGGGTTCATGTAGGGTTTACCTTACTGTATGCTTGTGAAACGTGGACCACTTATAAACACCATCTCCAACTCCTCAAAAAATTCCATCAACGGTGTCTCCGAAAAAAATTACAAATCACTTGGGAAGACAGGCGAACTAATGCCAGTGTACCGGAAGAAGCAAAGATCACCAGTGTCGAAGCAACGATTCTTCAACTTCACCCTCGTTGGACTGGTCATGTTGTGTGGATGCCTGATGATCATCTTCCAAAGCAACTACTCTACTCCAGACTTAAAAATGGAAAGCGTAATACTGGTGGTCAACAAAAGAGGTTTAAAGACTCTCTCAAGGCAAATCTTTAAAAATGTAGTACGAAACTGGGAAACACTGGCCTGCGAGCGCTCCAATTGGAGAACAGCCTTTACTAAAGGTATCATGGGCTTTGAAGACACTCAAACTCAGGACGAAAGGGAGAAACATGCTGAGAGGAAGGCACGATTGGCAAACCCTCACCATTATCAACTCCCGCCCAGAAACCTATGTCTTCACTGTGGAAGGACGTGTGGATCCAGAATTGGCCTCCACAGTCACTTACGGGCCCATTGTTAAAACTGTGTTTATGGAAGACACTCTTACTTGGGTACGAGTGATCGCCAAAGACAAGAAGAAGAAGACTCCTTGGCCTGTTCTTCTCTCAAAGATGTTCCATGAGACAGCGGGTCATCCCATGTTTACTCGACTATTCACTTGATGTGACTGGGGACTTTGATAAAGCAGGGTTCCTGATGGCCATGAGGATTCCGCTCATGTTCAATCAAACATGAGTAGAGGTCCCCTGAATATTTTCCCTGATCAATATGGTAAAATCAGGAACCAAGCAGGGGGACACAAAGATGTTGTGGATGGGTTGCAGCATTGGGGCTGGAATAGTGCAGTCTGAGAGGGGCCATGGCCTAGGAAAAATCCCAAGGATGAGATAGAGACAGATCCTCCAAGTTTCCCTATTTTCCAGGGACGTCCCTGATATAAAGAAACTGTCCAAGTTTCCAATTTGATCCTGGGATGTCCCACTTTTCCTTAGGATGTCCCTAGGACCCTCGTACCTACAGGACCACCTCTCCTGGTATGCCCCGTGGAGGACCTTAAGGTCCACAAATGACAACACCTTGGAGGTCCCAAGTCGCAAGGCGGTTAGATTGGTCTCAACTAGGGCCAGAGCCTTTTCAGTACTGGCCCTGACTTGGTGGAACGCTCTGTCACATGAGACTAGGGCCCTGCGGGACTTGACATCTTTCCACAGGGCTTGCAAGACGGAGCTGTTCTGCCTGGCCTTTGGTTTGGACTCAGTCTGTCCCTTATGTTTCCCTCCCCTTATGGTTTTGATTTATGGGCTACTATTAAAATGAGGCTGCATTTTAAATTGTATTTTAACCCGTATTTTAATAAACGTTTGGTTTTGGTTTTGGTTGTCCCCCCTCCCTTTTATGTTTTATTGTAATTTTACTGGTGTTAGCCACCCTGAGCCCAGCTCAGTCCGGGGAGGGTGGGGTATAAATTATTATTATTATTATTATTATTATTATTATTTTCATTGGAGAAATGTTGGAGGGTATGGAGTTATCCAACCCCTGAGCTGTCTGAAGGCAATCTTGCATAGGGAAGGTTTTTTTTTTTTTTTAATGTTTAACGTTTAATGTTTTATTATGTGTTTATATATGGTGGAAGCTGCCCAGAGTGGCTGGGGCAACCCAGGAAGATGTGTGGGGTATAAATAGTAAAGTTATCATTATGGAATGGAGCATCCCTATTTTCATCGGAGAAATGTTGGAGGGTATGAGACCCCCAGGCCTGATGTACAACACACTTAATTTTAGCGGTAGGAAAATATCCAGTTTGGGCAGGTCACTGCAGTAAAAGGCACAGGTGGCCATTTAACACATTGCCAGGTTATATACATATATTATTAGCTCTATTGTCCTCCTATTTAACTGCAAGGGCCCTTGGCTGTAATCGTCCTCATCAGCTGACATTTCCCTCCTCACAGCAACCTGGGGACAGAATTATCCAATCAGAGAAAGTTGATTGAAATTTAGCCGAGTAAATTTATTGATATTCTCTCCCAATTTGTTTCCCTTTTCCCGGGGTCTGTCGACAGCATTTCAGTGCTGAATTATTTATTTGTAATCAGCACTTGTTTGACATAGAATTGGCATGCCACTTTATCTAAATGAACAAAGGATAGATTGATGGGGAAGTACATTTGCATAATGAACATTTAATCCATTCCTTTGAGAAATGCTTTAGCATTACTTTATCTAAAAATTGCAAGCAAATGCCGCAGTCACACTTTTCTGCTTGGCTCTGACGCCGAGACAAAATTCTGTTCCGCTTAAATAAACAAAATATTGACTCTATTTTTTGGGGGGGGGACAAACCCACAATCCTGACATTTTTATAAATGCCTTTTTCATGTGCACTAAAGCTAGCAATATTGCAGGTTTCCATTTTGACATATTTTGATACAGAGATATTTTCAATTACCTGGTGGAGTTGGACTTGGATTTAGAAGACTTTGGGTTAAGTCTTACCTCTGTGATAGGGCACTAAAATGAAAACAGATCATCTGACATAAAATTTAATCCCATTCCAAATTATGAAAACTTCGAATAAATACAAATCGGTGTAAAGCCCAGAGGTATACCCTCTGGAATCTATTTTAAGACTTCCAAATTTCTTAGGGGGAAATCAGTTGTCAGGATGTAATCCCACACAATGTTATCACAACCCCTTATTTATATACTTACATAATTTTATTAGTATAGTTCAAACCATGACCAAAGCAGTTTACAACGTAAAAAATTGCATGATTACAAACATAACAAAAGTAATATTGAACAATAAATAAAACATCAAAATGTATACAACCAAATTAAACAATTTCTACCTAAATTGCAATATCAAAAATAAATATACAGAACCAGTCACCTACATTGGCTCCCAGTACGTTTCCGAGCACAATTCAAAGTGTTGGCGCTGACCTTTAAAGCCCTAAACGGCCTCAGTCCAGTACGCCTGAAGGAGTGTCTCCACCCCTATCATTCAGCCCGGACACTGAGGTCCAGCGCTGAGGGCCTTCTGGCGGTTCCGTCACTGCGAGAAGTGAGGTTATAGGGAACCAGGCAGTGGGCCTTCTTGGTCGTGGCACCTGCCCTGTGGAACGCCCTCCCATCAGATGTCAAGGAAATAAACAACTGGTAACCCTGTTTAGAGAAGTTTTTAATGCTTGATGTTTTATCGTGTTTTTAATATTCTGTTGGGAGCTGCCCAGAGTGGCTGGGGAAACCCAGCCGGATGGGTGGGGTGTAAATAATAAATTATTATTATTGTTGTTATTACTACTACTACTAAGACTGCTACTATTTTATATCAATAACAGCAAAACCAACCCCGCCATGCCTAGAACTAGCTATCTTCTTTTCCGATCCTAAACTCCCACATTCCAATGTAACTATGCCAGCACAGCAAAGCCAGTCCTAGTGGTTAGAGTGTCAAACTATGACCTGTGAGACCAGGGTTCGAATTCCCAATGTGGCTATAAAGCTCTCTGGGTGACCTTGGGCCAGTCACTACCTCTCAGATCAACCTACCTCACAGGGTTGTTCTGTGGATTGAATGAGGAGGGGGAGAACCACATAGGCTCCTTGAAGGAAATGGTGGGATAAAAATAAACAAACTCCACACTGGATTTGAGTGGCACATTCCATTTCCTGTAGAAATGAAAATCGCTAGGCGTTTTAACTCAATGCACCATGTTATTCCATCATACTGAAAATCCTATTGCAAGAAACAAAAAGGAAAAAGGAAAAGTTGTCACTTTGGTCATCCACCCTGATGAAAGAAAGGTTGAGGACAAATATTTGGAAGACTACATAGCACTAGATACGGAGGAGAAAATTGTTTCAGTTCACATTTAGAAGTGAACCGACCTCATTCACGCTTTCTGAAACAATGAGTCAAAACACAGCCATCTTTTGAAATTTACACTTCTTCAAACATGGCAATGCAAGCAGCCATGCAGTGTGTACAAAGCTTTATTTTTTTGCTAAATTTATATACCTCTCTTCGTCCGAAGAGCTCAGGGCGGTTCCCAAGATGAAAATAAAGGATAATACAAGGTATTCCTTCTCCTGAGTTCTACGATCCACATCTGTATTCTGCACCAAATATCTATTAAAATTTCATAAACACTTTATACATTTTCCCCTCGACTAAATTGTAACCCCAAGGACAGCAAAGCCTATAATCCTGTCTTGGCAATGGAGATTTCACAGTTGATTCAAGCTCCCTATTAAGAATAAAAAGGGCATTTTAATTGGACTTCAGCTAGAACAATTGTAAAACTTTATTATTTCAACAAGGGCTCCTTCAGGACTCGAAAGTCATGATAATATTCTCATTTGCAGCCAGATGCTTGCTACAGAACGCTGTGGTAACCTTGCCCCAAGGAACTCCTCTCACTGTTTTTTGCAGGTGCTATGTCTGTTCTTGAAGCTACCAGCATGAGTTTGACCAAACTGCGGGAGGCAGTGGAAGACAGAAGTGCCTGGCGTGCTCTGGTCCATGGGGTCACAAAGAGTCGGACACGACTAAACAACTAAACAACAAATGTCTGGAACCTGCTCTCAGTGCAGGTGAGCCACAAATCTCCTTGAATGCTTCCCCTGTCCTCTCCAAATCACACACACACATTTGACATTTTGGAATTCTCTTTTTTATATATATATATATAATAATTTTTATTTGGTTTTGCAAATATAAATTTATAACAATCCAAATTTAGGGATTTCTCCAAATCTCTGGTGTTCCCACCTTCCCTTCCATGGGTCCTATTGAACGTTCTCTCAACAGCATATTATTTCATAATCCATATTTTGTATCTTTCCATATTGTCCATGATATTCGCTATATTACAAGTGTTACTAAAATCCTGCTAATGTTTTCATCTGCTTACAGTGGTCTGCTAGATATATTATAAATTTTCCCCATTCTTCGTTGAAGTTTTGGTCTTCTTGGTTCCTGAGCCTTCCAAACAGTTTTGCCATTTTGGGATAGTCCAACAGCTTGGTTTGCCATTCCTCTCTGGTTGGGACTTTGTCTTCTTTCCATCTCTGGGCTAATAACATCCACGCAGCTGTTGTCGCATACATGAGGTCCAGCGCCAAGGGCCTTCTGGCGGTTCCCTCACTGCAAGAAGCCAAGTTACAGGGAACCAGGCAGAGGGCCTTCTCGGTAGTGGCACCCGCCCTGTGCAACGCCCTCCCACCAGATGTCAAGGAGAAGAACAACTACCAGACTTTTAGAAGACATCTGAAGGCAGCCCTGTTAAGGGAAGCTTTTAATGTTTAACAGACCACTGTATTTTAATATTTTGTTGGAAGCTGCCTAGAGTGGCTGGGAAAACCCAGCCAGATGGGCAGGGTATGAATAAATTATTATTATTATTATTATTATTATTATTATTATTATTGATAGTTTAGCATTCAACAGTAGCCCAAAGGAGCCGAAGAGACCTTTGCGGACCTTGGGCAGAGATTTAGCTGCAGGATGTGAGTCTAGAAACACAACACACAGCACTGTTACCTGCCAAGGTGTATGAACACACAATGAAAGCAGAGCCACGTACACTTCAAAGGCGAGCAGGATGCCTGGAGGAATGGAAGCAGAAGAGGGAAGGAGGCCATTTTAGTCAAGGCTGGTCTCGTACACTTGACAAAGCTGGTACTAATTCAGTCAATGGGATACAAGGACGGTAATAGCAATGAAATGAACGAAATTGGTAAAACCCATTGGGCCTGCTTCAGAGAGGTGACCTCACTTGTTTTCAAATGAGCTCGGCTTCCAGGTAGGAATGTTAAGTTAAATAACCCCCGAATGGAAAATGATCTCACCCTGACACATAAAACAGACTCTTATTTTGAAATGTGGGATATTATTTTCCAAAAGCTTACAGTCTTAGGCTCTCTAGTAAGTCTTCTGATTTCAAAAGGCTTATTAGGGAGCGACTTGAGGCATCAGTCCCAGGTGGCTAAGCGGACTAGTGGTTCGGTTGCTTCGTTCTTTCAAAAACACAGATTAGGCCCTAATTTACAATTTAGGTTTTTGTTTTTTTTAAAATGATATTTATTAAAAATTTAAGAATTACAGAAAAAAAGAGAAAAAGAAAACAACAAAAAATTTGACAAAGATAAAAAGAAAAGCATAAAAAACAATACAACAATACAGCAAAAAAACACACAATAACATTAAAACACACATCCAATGTTCCATATCTTTATCTTTCATTTACTTGTTTCATCGACCTCCTCACACCTCCCTTTTTATATTCTAATTTAATTAATTGTTTCAGCAAATTCTTTCCATCTTTCTCAATTTTTATTATATAATTTATCTTAACGATCTAACCTTTTAATTAACTCAGCAAATCCTTTCCATCTTTCACTATATTCTGTCATTCAATTTACCTTAATTTATTTAACCTTATCTTACCACAAAAAAACACCTTAAAACTTAAAACTTAATGTACATAACTCCTTATATCATTTCTACTAAGGCCAAATAGTTTCATTCCAACATTTCCCCTAATACTCATTAATTTTACACTAATTCTCAAAATAAATTTTTTAAAAACTTTCTTCCAATCTTCATCCAACGTCTCTTCTTCCTGGTCTCGGGTTTTGTCAGTCCTTCTTGTCCATTCCATCTAGTCCATCAACCTGGTGATCTTATGTCCGAGGCTCTTAAGTCATTTCCATGTCCCTTCTGCAGATCTTCTTCTTGTTTATACCTGCACTTTACTTTGTCTTTTGTTGATCTTTTTCTTAATTTCTTTCCTTTCTCATTGGGGGGTAGGTCTCGGGGGGACTCCAATCAAAAATATCTCCATCTCTCCTCAGCAGATCAGCCCATTCCCCACAGTCCCATTCCCCACAGTCAACACTGTAATCCAGAAAGTATTTAAAAGCATGTTTCAAGGTCCTTCCAAAATTAAGAGCCCTCACATCTCCAGGCCCCCCCTGGTCCACTCCAGATTCAAACTTCAAGAACAGCGGCTTATGCTCCTGCAAGGCCTCGGATCTCTCCATTTGTGTTACTTGAGGTTCAACAGCAACCTCCTCCATTATCTTCTGCACTTGTGCTTGCCCTGTCAAAACAAGTTCCTGGGCTGGTTCCTGAATGGTTTCTATATGGGTATTCGCCGTTTGTCCAAAGTTTTTAACTGCAACTGTCATCATATCCATCTTCTCATGCATCTGCTCCAGCAAGGCGCTTGTCTTGCAAAAAGCAAGCACCAAGACTTCTTGTAAACACATTTTTATTCAAGGTCAGAGTCTGGTCTCACGATCCTAATCTTACAGCTATGAAATCCCCAGATCGACTCCGGCAACAAATTAACAAGCTCCCTCTAGAAAAGACAATTTCTATTTGTATCCATCTTTTGAAAGCAGGACCAACAAAAAAAAAATTACTTTCATTTTTCAAATACTTTGTTTCTTTTGAATGCAAGAAGCAACATTGGAGTCAATTTGTTTCTCTTTTTTTTACTATCTGTCAAAAAACGTTCCATTCACAGTCGATGAACTTCCCCATAAATTTCTGTCTCTGACACCCCGTTCCCAGGTTTGAGACGGTGGAAATTTCTTTACTCTCTCTCCTGCAGGCTTAAACAGTCAAAAATTCCCCCCCTTTTCTCCTGCTTCCAAGAGGGGTTTTGGTGGTAATATCTGAAGGAAATTTAGACCTTTATATACGACTTTCCAGACTTTAGCTTACAAAGTTTTTGCTTCAATCTATTTACAAAAAACGGGAGGTGGACTTCCTGTTTAGAGCCTTCCCGCTTCAGTCCCAAATTAAAATGTTTCTTAATCCAATTTTCCGTTCTACTCACGGGTACTTGTTTAGAGTCCAATTGTCCACAGGAAAAAGTCAGCGCTCTCCAGCAACGGCTGTGCGGCTTCACTCCGTAAAAGTAGCGGTTGATTCAAAACACCGCGCCACTCACCTCACATCGCTTCGGATCCCCAAAAAAGGGTTTCCCTGCGAGTAGGGGAGGTGCTCCTGGTGTCAGCCGAATCCCACGTTCCCAGGCTTCCTCCGCCTGGGATTTTTAGAGGGTCTCCGCCTTCGCCGCAGCGGCAAGACCCGATTTTCATGGAGCGGGTTCCTCCCGGTCAGAGGAACTCCGCCATTGCCGATGGCGCTGACCCAGAAGTCCTTACAATTTAGGTTTTTTAACTATATATAAAATAGTCCCTCCTTGGTTTATAGAAGCTTTGTGTAGATAGGGGTGAGCTCCCATTTATCAGTCTTGTTATGCACTAAGAAGGCAGGGAACAGCCACAGACCCTTATTCCTGCAAGCTTGTTATCTGCAGCTGCATAAAGCAAGGGTACAATTAGGAATTGTTGCTGGTTTTGAGCTTCTTTGGGTGGGCTGAAGTCAGCACAATGGAATCTATGATCTGGCTACTTTTGCTGGATTGTTTTGTTTCTCCCCCCACCCCCAAATTATATTTTTTATTTACCATACTTTGTTTTTGCTATCAGAATCAGACAAGTCCTTTTCCTTGTTATGAGAGATCGGTAAGCTCGCCGAAGCTTAGAAATTACCTGAGATTTCAGCACTTGAATCTTTTTTGGAAGAATAGAGATAATTTATCTGAGCCAACCGAAGGGGTTCAGTAAAATCACCCACCCATCTTCGAGCCTCCCTTCATTGCCAAAAGTCATCACTGCCACTCCCTCAATCAAAACACACTCCCTTTGTGCCTCCTCTGTCCTTAAATCAGCAGCAATAGAAGCAGCAGCAGAGAAGAGTCCTGGGGGGAGAAATTGCATTCAGTTGCATGTCAAGGTCCCCAGGGCCACCCCCAATAACTCACACATCACACAGGAATTTTTGTTTAAGGTTTTTGGCATAATTTTGGCCACAACTTTATTAAAATACAAAAATGTGAGTGGTTGCTTAGGCATTGGTTGCGACTATCTGCACCCCCATGGGGGACAGACTGACATTCCACATGCCTGTGAAAGTCAGAAAAGGGGAATACACTTGGGGATAGCGACGGAGCAGTGAACCTGCCCTCAGCCCACCCCAAATGCAACCAGGGGCTCTTGCAGTGGCCTGAGCCCCCTTGACAGGGTGGACAAAAGCAATAATGAGCCCCTGATTCCTTTAACGGAATCCCTTGCAGCAGCAGTATTAAAGGGGTAGGCACAGCCAATCCATGCCCCTCAACCAACCAAACCATAAACCAATGCCTAACCTTACAAGTTGTGATGATTTGCTACGCAGTAGGCAAAAACCAAATGGCCCCAGCCAATCAGCCAGATGGACAAAATTCCTACTGGGCCCCTGCCCCAAAAGCAGATGACCCCATGACAGGCATAGCAAGGTCAAAGCGAACAACCCTCAATATAGGGAGGAGGGACGGGCAATCCGATGCATGGGCGAAAAGAGGAAGCCCTAGCCTCGTGCAAGGAGTTTTAGCATTTCTGGCTGTCAATCAACAAATGGCAACATTAACATCTTCCCAACGACAAGGGAAGCCCAATCGCATCAGTGGCCAACAATCAATTAGCCCGCCCCACAACTTTGGAGTGTCCTGTCGGCCCCCACCACAACACGTGCTCTCCATGAAGGAGAACACACTTTTGCAGGTAAAGGCAAACCAACCTCATGTGCGCTTTTCAAAACAGTATGCCAGGCATGTCCAAAGTCCATTTTGGGGGCCTGATTCGGCCCCCCGGGCATTTTTATCCAGCCCCTGGGGAAGTTTATTTATTGGGGTCAAATCCTTAGAAAAGAAAGCTGAACAACTTTGGGTTAAAATCATTTTAAAAAGCCCAACAACTTCTTTTTTTAAAAAAAGAAAAAATATTTTTTATTAAGAATTTAAACAAAACATATTGTCTTAATACATATCATCCTTGACCCCCCCATTTTCGCCCCTCCCCCCATAAAATAATGCACCCTCTCCTCCCCCCTTGACTTCCCTCAACTCCAATCTCTGGTTTCTCTACAGATGCTATTCTCTGCGTGTTATAAAATTGTATAAATCCTTAATTTATCTGTCTAGTTATTCTCAATAAAAAATTTGTGAGTGTTTATTCAAAACTTGCCAAGGAGTCCAGTTCACTTTGTTGTTTCTTTAAGTACTTTGTAAAAGGTTCCCATTCATCTTTAAAGTCACAGTTATCCTTGTTCTGTAGTTTGTGAGTCAATTTTGCCAATTCTGTGTAGTCCATCAGTTTCTCTTGCCATAGTTCTTTAGTCGGGATTTCCTCGTTCTTCCATCCTTGTGCTATTAAGACTCTCGCCGCCATTGTCGCATACATGAAGATATTTTTCAGTTTCCTTGGCAGGTCTTTTCCTACAACCCCCCCCAAAAATGCTTCAGGTTTCTTAACAAATGTTAGATGGAACATTTTCTTCGATTCATTGTATATCATTTCCCAAAACCTTTTAATTTCGTTACAATCCCACCACATATGATAAAATGTCCCTTCCTTTTCCTTACACTTCTAACACATATTTGAACTGGTTTTATACATTTTTCCTAACTGCACTGGAGTAAGCCCAACAACTTCAACCCTGAAAAAAAGCTCAGCAATGTTGGTCGGCCCTCACGCACATTCACTTTATCAAATCTGGCCCTCTTTGGAAAAAGTTTGGGCACCCCTGCCGTATGCAAACCAAGGCATAGATCCTTCAAAATCTCCACTCCTCCTAGTGCATTATATTAGGATAAGCCGCTTTCCAAAATTGTGTAAATCAGGTAGAAATTGCCCTACAATCATGATGAATTTTCCTGAGGATCCGATTTATTTATTTATTTATTTTTAAATCTGCAAACTCATTGTGGAAAGGTGGAGAAATGAATTTGCGATTGGGAAAAGGAGAAGCTGGAAGAAACTGAAATTTTCACCCATTCCTAGTGTTAAGAGAAAAGAAAATCCTTCTCCCTCATCCCTCAGTTGCCTCAATAGGCCGACTTATTATTATTAATTTTTATTGAATGATTTTATGTTACAAAAAACAATACAGCCATACTACCACTAAATATAATTAAGAAGAAAAAATTACATACATCGATATTTAGTTTGTTATTTGCGTGGACAGGCGGAGTCCCCAGATCCCGAGCGGTCCCCCCCGTCATGTGTAATAACGACTCAAGACAACGTGCTGTGGGATTAAATTGGCCACAACTTTATTAAATTTCAAATGTGGGTAGACCTTGGCTCAGGCATTGGGCGTTCTCCCTCCCCAGTCCCCAGCTGGGGACCTAGGGAGCATCAGGGTTATCCAGTGTGGGGGGGGGGGATGGACCGGCTCTGGATAACATATGTTCAAGCAGAGATAGCCGCCCCCGTTACGCCTCTGCCACAGGGGAGAGCAATGACAACCTTTCGGCGTACGGTCAAAGCCTCCCTTCAGAAACCCCTTTAATGGGGAACCCTGGTATCGCCCCCGCAAAGAGGAAGATGGACTAAAGGATTCCGCCCAAGGCCTGATACCGCCAAAGTTGTGACGTTTTTCTACGGGAAAGGCGAAACCTGCCAATGCAGGGAAATTCCTTTCCGGCCCTTTAACAGCAACCTTAACGTAGCAGCGCCCGCATACCTGTGAAGAAAAGTTAACCTGCAAAATAAGACATTAACTGAGGGTGGGTAGGGTGGGAGAAGCTCTGGAGCCAAGTGAGGATTCCCAGGTAAGATCCTCCCTCTGTTGTGTGGGCAGGTAATCCCTCCCCTACCTGGCCTGGTCTCCTTGGCAACGCTTCCCCCAGGTGGGATTGGACAACTGACTGAGGTAGGCGGAGACCTCCAGGTATCCCACCTGAGGGAAGGCAAAGCCAAGCCTATGCTGATGGAGCCGCTCCAGATCTAGGGGCTGCGCGCGTCACGCAAAGGGCGCCCCCCGTTTTAAGCGGGGAGCGGTCATTGTTATTTACCGTCTTATTTCCTCCCAAACATTACATACAACAACACACATATGCGCAGACACCCACACACCCACACCAGCACACAAAATAATAATAATGAAAGTAAATATTTTTTCCCCATTTATCTTCCAAAATCTTTTCTTCATCTTTGACTTCCTGTCAAGTCCCTTTGCATATATTATATCTTACATTTGAATGTACACAAACCAATAAACCTTTCTATATAATTTTTCTAATACATTCTGAAATATAATAGATCCTTAACTGTTGCCCACCTCCTTTTAGTTCCTCGAATGCTAGCACGGAGTCAAAACTATTATTATATTTTTGAACATATCTTCTATAACCATCCCATTTTTCCGCAAATTTTTGCTTTGAGTTTCCTCTGAGTTTACTAGTCAGTTGAGCCGTCTCCACCAATTCCTGTAATTTGATTTGCAATAGGCCGACTGTTGGAGTTGTCTGGGTTGAGCTTTAAACACCCATGAAATTCATCTCCAAGCCTAGGTCAGGAGAACTTCGCTGGCTCCCCTACTTCTGAGTAAACACGCCTCAAAGATTGGGCTCCACATCTCGATTCTTTTCATTTGGCAGCAACTGCCTTAAAAAAGAAGAAGAAAAGACAACATCTGTCATTAAAAAAACATGTGGCGCAGGATGTTTTCATTTAATAAAATAAATGTTTCCAAAGGAATGTAGCAAAGGGAGGAAATCTCTTTGTTTAGCATTCAAATGCAATCGTCTTTTTTTTTATTTCAAAAATGCCCGCACACACTCTTCTCTGTGGTTAGTTGTCTTTTAGGAATTTTACAGCGATACTTTCATTTTCAGGCCGTTGCGACCATATTGGTTTAATAAGGCTAATGCACTACTTTCCTGAATATGTCATTAAAATACCTCTCTGCACCACCCCGCTACTCATTTGCCTGAAGCATATGGCGGGGAGAGAGAGAGAGAGAAAGAAAGAAGATGCCGCAACAATGTCAGCAGTGAATTCCTTTCTCTTCTCTTTGATTCCGCCAGGAAAAGCACTGCGATTTGATGCCCTCATTACCATATTTGCTTTGATCAAAGTGGAGAAAACACATCTTGGTTTTATGATCTCAGTCTGCGATAATCTAAGGTATCTTTTGCATTCCTCAAGAATCCACGGCTTAAATAATTACCCAAGCTAGGGGCGGGAAAAGGTTTTTTTTCCCTTTTTCTTTTTATAGAGTTTTGGCTGGGGGTTGCAAAAGCACCAGGCAAGCATAATTCAAAATGGAGATAATTGCAAGGTGGAGATGTCGTTGGGTTCCAACAAGGTTCGCCCATTTCCTCTGCAAGGAGGCTAAATATGCTTTTCAAATTTTTATTTGTATTAATGCACCTACAGATGCACACACGCCTTGCCACTTGCGCTCCTTATGTTGCTTGAGTCATCTAATTTTTCTACAGTAAAATTCTTCAGAGAGAAGGTAGCTTGCTGGATCCTCACCTGCTTAACAATATATTGTTCCCCTATAATTATATATATTTTGGGAAAGTTCCCTGCATTTGGAAACCTCTTAAGATCTCATAATCAATTTTTTATCATACAGTGGTACCTTGGTTCTCAAACTTAATCCGTTCCGGAAGTTCGTTCCAAAACCAAAGCATTCCAAAACCAAGGCACGCTTTCCCATAGAAAGTAATGCAAAATGGATTAATCTGTTCCAGACTTTTAAAAGCAACCCCTAAAAGAGCAATTTAACACGGATTTTACTATCGGACGAGACCATTGATCCATAAAATGAAAGCAATAATCAATGTACTGGACTATAAAATAAATAAGACAGTATTGCAGATGATAAAAATTAAAATTCTTTTTCTTACCTGCGCTGATGACAGTCATTGTTTGGATGGGGGGCTTTTATCCATTTCTGCAGTCACACAATCAATCAATCAATCAATCAGTTGCTGAACTGGTTTCCACACAGTCACAAAAACAAATTAACCGGAAAAGTCTCAAAAATGCAAAATAAATAGTCCTTGAAATAATAGCCAACAGCCGAATCAAACATTCGGCTTCTGAAAAACATTTGAAAACCGGAACACTTACTTCTGGGTTTTCGGCGTTTGGGAACCAAGGCGTTTGAGAACCAAGGTACGACTGTATTTCCTGAGATCAAGAAACAGGTTTTCATATGTGCAAATTATGTTCTTTTTCTTTAAAATGCAAATGAAACTGAACAACTCCTTCATCCCCATTGTGTGTGTATGCATGTGAGTTCTTCATGTGAGTGGTTTGCATTTGGGGTAGACATCGCTCTTCATAATTCTTACATGGGGGTGGGTGGAATAAAGTATATCTGGTGCTCAGAATTCTTTCCCAGAATTCCACATGTGTGCTCACAGGCCCAAAGTGGTTGTTGGTGTTTTAGCTTTAAGCCTTCCATGACACATTCAGAAATCTGCTTACTAATTATCCCACAGGGTTGTATATCATTGTGGAAAGTCTCTGGTCTGGTTCACGTGAGCTTCTGTGTTATTAAACAAGGCTGAGATCTAATCTTCCCTACCTTATAGGCATTCCTCTTCTGCATCCCAAGACTGCTGGGACTGAACCTGTTGAATGCTATTCAGTTTTTGCAGGTGACCCAGCCCTGTACTCTGCGGTAGTTCTCCAGATTTCATGAGAAATAATTATTGTTTTATTATTTTTATTTGCTATATTTTAATATCCAGTTTTTTCAGACCGTTGTGGTCACCTGAAATATCTTAAGCCAGTGGAAAAGAGAAAAAAGGCTCACAAATTACCAGGCTCACAAACTGAAAAGACACACAAAGAAAGAAGAGAATGAGGCAGTGGTGTTGTGTGGGCGGCCGGTGGCCCTGGGTGCAAAATTATAAGAGGGGCACAACCAGGCACCCCCACAACAGGCTCCCTTATTGAGGGTGCATTGCTGAGCTCCTTCCAACTTCTGTAGCATCGAGGAGGCAAGGCACACCAGGCCACGCCTCCGGGGCTGGGGCAGCACCTCCTTCTCCTTGGGGCCGGTGAAGAGACACCCACATATGCTGTCAGGAGTGCAGGGGACATTCATACATCCTCCCAACTTCCAATGTCTGTGCTCTAGTTCTGGGTTCCTCCATTCAATTCAGTGGGGTTGGGTTGGTTGCCATGTGCCTCACAGGCTCTGTTAACCTTCTGAGAGGACTCCGCATGAAGACTCCTCCACCCTAGCTACCCAGTCCACCAAGGGAGCACAACACCTGATCTGCCCCGGGCCTTGGCAACCTACGCTACACCACTGAGTAGAGGAGAAATGACAGAAGGAGAAGATCAGTCCAAACAAAGTGGGGGGCTATAAGCATTGATGGTGTCCTTGATAGTGGTGTCCTTGTTGAAATGACAGCTGGTGGTTCTTAATCCTTTGGCTGATGGGTGACCTTTCCCTGTTGCTTCTGCAGTCCCAGGAGCACTGGCAGTTGGAGCTGAGCATTCATTCTGGCGTGCAGAGGAGAAGCAAACTAAATTCTGTTGGGCCTTCTCTCAGGTTGGCCTCCCCTTTGCCATGATGATCCTCCTAGGAGGCCCTACATCCTCCGGCTAGTAGCAAGGACCACAGTGTGTTGCACTTTGGCTCTGAGGTCCCAGGGCAACTAAAGCCCTTGAAGCTCAAGACCATGCATGATGATGTACACAGTCACCATGGAAACATTGACATTCAGTAGGCCCAAAGATAAGATGCTGCTAGCCTACAACCCATGGCCAAAAGCTGGTCTGAACCGTGTCTACCATCAGCTTCCCAGATACTGCTTTTCAAGTTGAGCTGTCTTCATAGTGTGAATTTGTGTGAAAATCTCAACATTTTCTACGGAAACGAGTATGCTCTCATGTTCTTCATTTGGCAGGATTATGACCAAGGTTCCCAATGCTGAAACTGCACTAAAAAGATCTGAACATCAGGGGGGGGAAAGACCACGTAAAAAAGATCCCTAAAATAATGTTAACTTTATGTGTGTTTGTATAAGTGATGAATCATGATTTTTGTTTAATTTCTGACTGTAATATAAAAAATCTAACCAAAAGCAAACAAAGGGAAATCTCCACAGTTCCCTCAAAATCTAGCAAAGACAGAGGACCATAATTTCATCCTCCCCGCCCAAAAACTCGGTCACTTTGTAGTGACTTCTGAACGTGGGCCAAAAAGCAATCAAGATTGATTTGGCTGCCCACTGGCCTTCACATTGTCTCTACTTTTTTCCAGAGTTTCTCTCGTGCTCTGTCCATTTGCGATCATTTTCTATTGTCCCTGTCTTAACTAGTCAACTGAAAAGCCTGCAGAGAATGTTAAAAGTATTTGCTTCTTTGACATCAAATTAATATGTAGACTCGGGTAGCTAGGGTAACACCAAACACAGATTGACCAGGAAAGAAAAGAAAGAAAAAAGAACTTTGGAACGGCGATTATTTCATAGATGATTGGTTGTGACAAATGCAAAAGGAAGGAACGAGAGGTTCCAGTAAAGTTGAGGAATGCAATGTGTCTCATTCCATTCATTAGCACAGATTGATGACCAAGTCAAATCAGTGCTCTCCATTCAAGCTTGAAGCCCTAGCCTTTCAATATGTAAATAATTATCAAGAGTGTGTGGTGGGGGGCATAGGGAAAGGTAACACGATTTGAATCAGAACAGTGAGCCTTAAAAAATAAAATTAATTCACTTTTCTCTGCTGTTTAATTTAAGATGAATTTGTGGTAGGAGCTCCTGGCATCATTGCATAGGGGTGATATGGTAGACCACAACTCTTTAGTGAAGTTTTTGCAGACCTTTGAAATGTAGGCATTCTGAGCTCAGAACCAAAAATGCCTATTTTTTTGGAAGGACGCAATGTGCTTCCAAGATTCTCCTCTATATCACTCACTGAAATTAATGGGTCTTGCTTAGAAGCACTTCCTGTTGGACTATTTCCTGAGTTCAGGGTGACATCCCACCAGCGTAATAGAAGCACAAATCTAATTGGCCACACAAAATTAAGTGTACTGAAGCCAATTGAAATAGCTTGGGTGATGCTATTCTAGGAACAGTGAGGATGCCCTCAAGATCCCGCTGCGATGCCCATGCCGGTGGAGATTGAGAAGGAAAAACCAAAGGGACAATCTTAGGTGTTCATAGAGAACACAACAGGTCACAAGGAAAGAACGTAGAGACCATGCTGTTTAGGGCAACAGTTAGCCTTCAATTCTATACTTCTTTTATTTGGAAGAAAGCCGTATTGCTCTTTGCGCAACTTAACTTCTGAGTCGACGTGCATAGGCATATCCTGGAAGTTGATTAATTCGTTAGATTAATCAACTGGAAATACGTTTTTGGTCAAGTAAAAATGTGCTCCTAATTATTCAGGCAATGGTTTTAAAACATGTTAAAATTATTCTCAGTTAAATGGCTTATAAAAATGGGGAAAAGAATACGAGTGGTCATCTTAGAAGAACCATTGCTCCTGAGCCCTTTCACAGAAAGCAATGTACTAACAATATGAATTCAGGGCACTTAGGCTGTTCCACACAAACAGTTGAGCTGAGAAATGATTTCTCCAGCAGATGTACTCTTATTTATTGACTAACTATGGTCATGTAATACCACCAGTAGTGGCATGACTACAGCTTACTTCGACATAACTGGATGGAGGAAAGGAGGAAAGGTTGGGGTGTGTGGATGCCCTGGTGAGATTCTGTCAGTGTGTCCATGCAGTCCTGACCTGGCCACCTTCCTGCCCCACCCCACCTCATCCAGGTGAGCTGTAGTGATGTCACTGTTGGGAATGGGGGCATACAGCTCTGCCTTGACATGCCACCCATGGTCTGACACTCAAGAAAAGAGTCCCAAAATGAAGTAAGCAACTTGGGCTACTACAGCTCCTTTCCAGCATTCCTTGAGATATAAAAATAATAATAATAATAATTTATTTATACCCCACCCATCTGGCTGGGTTTCCCCAGCCACTCTGGGCGGCTTCCAACAAAATATTAAAATACAGTAGTCCATCAAACATTAAAAGCTTCCCTAAAGAGGGCTGCCTTCAGATGTCTTCTAAATGTCTGGTAGTTGTTGTTCTCTTTGACATTTGGTGGGAGGGCGTTCCACAGGGCGGGTGCCACTACCGAGAAGGCCCTCTGCCTGGTTCCCTGTAGCTTGGCTTCTCGCAGTGAGGGAACTGCCAGAAGGCCCTCGGCACTGGACCTCAGTGTCCGGGTAGAACAATGGGGGTGAAGACGCTCCTTCAGGTCTACTGTACCGAGGCCTCGGTGAAGATTCTCGGAATTTCCCAGATCTATATTCCCATCAGAGAACACTTCCTCATACGTTCTTTTTGAAGAAGGACGCTCTCAGTTCACCTTCTTGTCCGGTTGGTTTGGCTTTCTGCACTTCAGCATAAAACGAAAAGTCTCTCATCACACCAGAGAAAGGGGAGGGAATGACTCTTCTGCAAATAACCACCGAGGGTGGCGTCTGGATGCCATACCACCCAGGCATTGCTCCATCGCCAAAGGGTATTCTTCTTTGACTCAGCCCACAACACACTGGAAGAACTGGTTCTCTAAAGGCATTTAAAATAGTTCAGACATTCAAACTATGCTTAGAGTCCGTTGCATAAAGCAAACTGAATGGGTTGAATTCATGTTTAAAAGAGGTTCAGAGCATCTCACCCAAGTTCAAGACCATAGATGGGTAAAGAAACACGAGAGGATGATTGTGTTGTTTGTAATGTGACATTACTGCTACATATCTTTGCTTGAATGCTCACCTCTAAAAACTGAAATGACCTGCGTCCAGCCACCATAGAGCTCACATCTGCACCATACATTTAAAGCAGTATCATAACACTCTAAACAGTTTTGGCTGCCCTCTCCCCAAAGAATTCTGGGAACTGTAGGGTGCTGAAAGCTGTTGGGAGTCCCCTCACAGAGCTGCGATTCCCAGAGTTTCCTAAGTAGCAGGCTTGATTGTTAAACCACTCTGGGAATTATAACTCTGTGGGGGGAATAGGGATCTACTGACTGTCAGCACCCTTAGCACACTACAGTTCCCGGGTTACTTTGGGAGAAGCTATGGGTGTTAAAAGGGTTTTGTTGTTGTTGTTTAGTCGTTTAGTCATCTCCAACTCTTCGTGACCCCATGGACCAGAGCACGCCAGGCACTTCTGTCTTCCACCGCCTCCCGCAGTTTGGTCAAACTCATGCTGGTAGCTTCGAGAACACTGTCCAACCATCTCGTCCTCTGTCGTCCCCTTCTCCTTGTGCTCCCCAACTTTCCCAACATCAGGGTCTTTTCCAGGGAGTCTTCTCTTCTCATGAGGTGGCCAAAGTATTGGAGCCTCACTTCCAGTGAGCACTCAGGGCTGATTTCCTTAGGAATGGATAGGTTTGATCTTCTTGCAGTCCATGGGACTCTCAAGAGTCTCCTCCAGCACCATAATTCAAAAGCATCATTTTTTCGGCGATCAGCCTTCTTTATGGTCCAGCTTTCACTTCCATACATCACTACTGGGAAAACCATAGCTTTTACTATACGGACCTTTGTTGGCAAGGTGATGTCTCTGCTTTTTAAGATGCTGCCTAGGTTTGTCATTGCTTTTCTCCCAAGAAACAGGCGGTTAAAAGGATATCATAATGCTTTAAATACATCGCTTCTCGGATATGATTTTCAGAGCCTGAAAGAAATCTGCTTATTGGCAACAACAAATATTTGCCACAATAAGAATGAATTTATGCTGGAGAAAGGACCCGTGCTTATGACTATAGGATTCCTTGGCTTAAACTATGCACAGTGTAAAAATTAAAATATTCATTTTGTCTATTCTGAATCTCCCACTGTTCTGTTTCATTGGATGAACCAGAGTTCGTATACAGAGAGAGAGAGAGAAACTTCTCTCTGCTCACTCTCTGAACACTATTTTCTTCCAGGCATAATTTTATAAACTTGAATCATGTTTGGCGATACTTTTGCATCATGGGCATAAATTCAAAAGCTGAAGCTTTTCATAGCTCTATATGCTTTAAAAAAAGTTGCAGATTGAATGACTGGCTATAACTGTGGCACAAGCGCTGCTATTTATAACCAAACATCAGAGCATCTAAGAGACCACATTCAGCCTCAAATAAATCAGTATTTGATCACTGCCAAAGGCAGTAATTTGGTCATATGGGGTCTATGTAAGAATGGAGGAGAAATTTGATTCATTTTGATTTAAAGGCAAACCTTCCAAATTCAGTTTTGCTGAAACAATATAGAACCAAAATACATCCATCTTTTGAAATTCATACTTTTCCAGATGTTTCAAGGCTGCTCTCCAGCCAAGCAGAAACAAATGTATATACTAAAGTGTGCATCAAAATGCATAGATTACTTAAAAATCAAACAGAAGAAGTTTTATATAAAGGTAAATGTTTAAATTGCATACAAAAATGTATATAAGAAATTCATGATAAAATGTTGGTGAATTTCCATGAGGACTTTTAAAAAATGTATTGCAAACTGCTTTGGAAATCCAGAACACTTAAAATTGGATAAATGAGCAACTGAGAGAACTGAAGGTCACAGATTCACCCACCCTGACCTGGAAGGTTATCAAAAGCTCTGGGCTACAGGCAAATGAAAGACACTCCAAGTGTCCCTATTTTCCAGGGATAGTTCCAGTTTTACAGACACTGTCCTGGTTTCTGATTTGATCCTGGAATGTTCTGCTTTTCCTTAGGACGTCCCTATTTTCATCAGAGAAATGTTGGAGGGTATGGAGTTATGTGACTCTCAAGCCAATGAGATAAGTAATGATACAGCCTTTAGAAGACACCTAGGCAGTCCTGTATAAGGATGTTTTTCAATGTTTCATGTTTTATTCTTATTTTTATATATTCTGGAAGACTCCCAGAGTGGCTGGGGCAACTCAGCCAGATAGGTGGTATATTATTATTATTATTATTATTATTATTATTATTATTATTATTATTACTACTACTATTTAGGACATTCCAATTTTCATCAGGGAAATGTTGGAGGGTATGAAATGGCAAGTGGTCATCTTGCAGTAAGTGATTTAGGATTTTGACTGAGGCAGTTGATGCTTTCAATGTACGGTCAAATCTCGGTTGTCGAATGTAATCCATTCCGGAAGACCATTCGACTTCCGAAATGTTCGACAACCAAGGCGCAGCTTCTGATTGGTTGCAAGAGCTTCTTGTACTCAAGCAGAAGCCACGTCGGACGTTCAGGTTCCAAAAAACGTTCAAAAACCAGAGCATTTACTTCCGGTTTTTCGGTGTTTGAGAGTCAACGTATGATAATGGAGGTGTTCGGGAACAGAGGTTTGACTATAACCTGTAGAGAAGCTATGAGGAAGGTTTCTTCAACCATTCAGTTTGTGGTTCAAACAGGTGAGCCTCTACTATGTGTTTCAGACATACCTACCAAGATAATAATAATAATTTGTTTGGTTTTTCCCCTCAGACCTTCAAAAATCACAGCACTACTTTGTACAATATCCTAGCCCCAAACATAATCTATAAAAGGAGTGGCCTTTTTGTGGTTGTTTTGCAGACATTTCCCACCTCTCCACATGCTTAAAGTAAATGTTATATAATAAAAATATATTGACAGGAAGTCTTGGTGTCATCCAGTGTCTGGCAAACCCCACTCTGAATTTGAGTGGCACATTCCATTTCCTGTAGAAATGAAAATTACACTAGGCATTTTACTCAATGCACCATGTGATTTCATCATGCTGAAAATCCTACTGCAAGAAACAAAAAGGAAAAGTTGTCACTTTAGTCACCGGTCCTAATTCATTCTGATGAAAAAGAAAGCATGAGACCATACGTTTGGAAGATTACATAGCACTAGGGAAGAAAGAGAAATTTGATTCAGTTCACATTTAAAAATGAACCTCCTTCATCCATGCTTTCTGAAACAATACACGGGTCAAAACGCAGCCATCTTCTGAAATTTGTACTTCTTCAAATTTTGCGATTTAGTAGCTGTAATGTGTATGGGTTGCTCGTGCGTAAGTTGCCGCCTCTCCAGGCTTTGTTGCCTTGCTAAACCTTTCAGTCTGAGCAGCCCTTCACTTCGTGGCTGCCTCAGTCGCTAGCAGAATCCGTCAGTGGGCGTTTCTTAAATCTTTTCCAACATAAAAGTTGTTTGACACCCAGTCTCCTCCTACTCTCTCTGCGCGGAAGTCTTCTGCGCAGGGTGGGCGTGGGTAGCGGGGGACCAGTGCTCTCCCCGCTGGTGTCCGGTGAAGAGTCCTGGAGCCCTCTCGCCGATTCCCCCATCAGCCCCTCTTTATCCCTGGTGTTGCGCTGATTTGCTTCCCCATCTGCGGAGCTGCCTCTCTCCCTGCTGGGCCCTTCTCCAGCATCATTTGAGAGCCTTCCCTCCGCTTCTAGCTCTGATGTCAGTTCCCTGACAGTAGCCAAGCAGTGTGTACAAAATTGCATATGCTAAGGTAAAGTGTGCATGAAATGCATACATTTGTGGAAATAAGCTATCAGATGCATTATATGAGGAAATTGCTTTGCAAAAATGTGCATATTAGGCAATGTTGCATACAAAAATTTGTCTATTAAGAGAAATTTGCACTAACATGCTGGTGAATTTTCATGAGGAATTTTTTTCTTGAAAAAATTCACAAACTGATATGAAGGAGTGAACTTAAGATGTGGGGGGAGAGAAACTGGGGAAAACTGAAAATGACAGGTTCACCCATCCCTACATAGCACCCATTTATCTAGAATATCAAGGTCTGGGTGACCCTCCTTACAACTCCCAATGGAGTGGTTATTACATCTTAGGTTACACTAAAGGGTTGACTTGGGGCAAATGTGAGCGGTGCCCCCCACCTTGAAATGGGGAAGACGTAGAGTTTCCACAAGGAGAAGGGGAGAACAGAGGACGAGATGGTTGGACAGTGTTCTTGAAGCTACTAACATGAGTTTGACCAAACTGCGGGAGGCAGTGGAAAACAGGAGTGCCTAGCGTGCTCTGGTCCATGGGGTCACAAAGCGTCGGACATGACTAAATGACTAAACAACAACAACAACAGAGTTGCCACACTTTTATTTGCTCCTGCATATAGTAGTAGTAGTAATAATAATAATAATAATAAATTTTATTTATATCCCGCCCTCCCCAGCCGAAGCCGGGCTCAGGGCAGCTAACAACAATAAAACAGTACAAAAGTACAGCACAAACAACACTCTAAAATCATTCATTATAAAATTAATTAGTAGTAACAACAACAACAACAATAATATATTTTTATTTATATCCCGCCCTCCCCAGCCAGAACCGGGCTCAGGGTGGCTAACACCAATAAAATTACAATAAAACATAAAAGGAAAACAGTTAATTAAAATACGGGTTAAAATACAATTTAAAATGCAGCCTCATTTTAGTAGTAGCCCATAAATCGAAACCATAAGGGGAGGGAAACATAAGGGTCAGACTGAGTCCAAACCAAAGGCCAGGCGGAACAGCTCCGTCTTGCAGGCCCTGCAGAAAGATGTCAAGTCCCGCAGGGCCCTAGTCTCTTGTGACAGAGCGTTTCACCAAGTCAGGGCCAGTACTGAAAAGGCCCTGGCTCTAGTTGAGACCAATCTAACCACCTTGCGGCTTGGGACCTCCAGAGTGTTGTCATTTGTGCACCTTAAGGTCCTCCGTGGGGCATACTAGAAGAGGCGGTCCCGTAGGTACAAGAGTCCTAGGCTGCATAGGGCATATAGATGCAACAGGGTTGGGGTTGCGCCCTTGCTAACAGGATGGTGTTTAGATTGAGTGAATAGTGGATCACAAACTGGTGAGCTGAAGGGTATCAGATGCACTTGGAGCCAGTTCTGTCAAGGGGGTGAACATCAGGGACTGCCATCACGTCTGCAGGGAAGCTTGCTTCCTGATCTGAGCAGCAAACCCCTCTCCCAGGTCCAACGGACTGACGGGATTGTTGTTGTTCTTTAAAGGAGGCATCTTCAAGCAATGTGATTGTGAGAATTCAGCCCCTTTGGAAGTCTCTGTAGCCATGGGAAGTGTATACATCTCACTTAATTCTTGACAATTTTACATTGTGAAGCTTGCTACAAAAGCGCTCATTTTTCTTAATGGTCCTTTCAATGTGGAGGAGTTGAGGTAATGAAGAGGTATTTCACCTGTTGGTAAAGATGAGTAATGAGCTGCAGGGCATTTCCCCAGATGCATAATCTCTGGCAATGAACCAGAACTTTCATTTTGTCACTGTCATAACCTGCGATATCACAAGGAACCACGTTAAGAGGCTTACCTATTCGACCTATCAATTTCCTCTCGAAGGGAATGTTAACATGGTTTACATGAAATATTTAAAGTAGATCCAAACATCAACCCATATAACAGGATTTCCCTGTAGGAAGGAGTAATCCCTTCCCTATCTATTTATTCCTCATTTTTTAATAGAGATGGTGAGGTTTGCTGAGCCAGTCTCTGGTATGGACCTTGGGGGCTCATAAAACCTGCCTCAAATAAGAGGGGAATTCTTCTCCAGCTTGGAAAACATCCAACCGGTAGATTAATTCATGGTTTCCCCAACAGCTTATCCCAGTCTGTTCCTAATAGCCCAAGAAAGCCCAACCTACCAGCACCCCTTTTTCTAGGGACCCAGACAAATATGGGAGCAACCCACCACCCTCATATAGCCTCCCCACCTATTGTGACCATATATCTACCTTATCCCTCATGGCATTTCATTCAAGATTTGTTCCATAGAACAAGATCTACAAAGAGTCAAAAATCAAGTCCCAGGTGAATACACTGGAATATATCACCTTAAGGGCAAATTTGTTCCTCAAATGTATTTATCTGCCATAGCATGAATCTGCTCTTGGTGTTTTGAAGCTATCGCCAACCTTTTTGGGGCCTCTGGGCACATCTCCCCATCTCTGCTGGCCACATCTTTCTCCTACATCAATCTCCTCTTCCTGAGAAAAAAAGGAAGTGTGCACACGTGTGCTTCTTATTCCCAGGGGACCTGGATGTACCTTAGATCCAGTACAGCCTGGAAAGAGGAAGTGGGAAATACCATCACTGCTTTTCATGGGAGTAAAATGTAACAACCCTCGTTATCTCATGATCAGTGATGGACCAGGCTTAGAAGGTCTTCAAGAGCACTAGAGGAAGATGCGATGGTTTGTGGTTAGTCTGCCATGCATGAAAATCACAAATTTAACAAAGCTACCTCAGAAAGGCAAGACCACTACTGTTCATGAGGATCTGAAGTTTTGAGGTAGTTACGGCTTATTGAGTCCTTGGTACAACCTGAGCTAATCATGAAACAAGCTGAGGAGAGCCCAAGCACATTATGCTCTGGTGGGTTCCCCCTCAGTATGCTTTCGATGCCAACAGGAGTTTGCTTTCGATGCCAACAGGAGTTTCTGCAAGAATTAACTGTTCTCTCTGCCTCCTTCAGCGTAGTACAGAAATTAATGTCTCCTTCATTTCCTTGTCACGGAAACTGAAGAAGTCAAGTCAGAAGATACGGTTTCAAAAGGCCAGTGCTATGAGGGCCATAATACAGGTACCATTGGACATCTTTCATTGATTTCCATTTAGCCATGACCAGGGCCAAATGTCAGCTATGCCTTTAGGCAGCTCTTTTAGGAACCTCGTGTAATTCATAAGAGATTTCCAAGGCTTCCCCGGGCTCCAGACTCTACAAGATTACTTATTCTTAATGGTACAGTGAAGCTGAGTGCAGGTCTCATTTTATTAAATGGTGCAAGTACCCAATGATTTTACCCAGCTATCAGCAGTGGGTTGTGTAAGTGGCCAGGCAGGCTGGATATTCAAAATGGAAAGGAAAGGAAAGTAGATGGACGTCTGAAACAGACGAAATGAAAATGCAAAATACAAATGCAATTCCTTTTAACAGCTGCAGAACAACTAATAATATTAGTTCAATAATATAATTCAATAATATAATTGAATCGGTGTCTCCTAGTATCTAAAGCTGCATCTGTATGTTTTGGAAGTATAACGCAGATCTACGTATTAGGGATATACAAATCTGTCCATTCCCATTTCTTTTTCTTATTTCCCTTTTTCTTTTCTATTGTTCAATTAAACTGTCCTTTTTCAAAAAATAAAATAAAAATAACAACAATAAATCAGGTTGGTGTTTTTTTCCAATTTCTCATTTTCCCATTTTTATGTTTTCCACACTTCATAGCAGCTTGCAATTTTTTTAAAAAAATCCTGAAAATTCTCTCTCTCTCTCTCTCTCTCTCTCTCTCTCTCTCTCTCTTTCTCTCTCTTGCATTCAATTGCACGAAATATACACATTTTTGCAGAAAACAATTTTGCCCAACAGAATGCATTTCCTGGATGCTATTTTCACTAATATATGCATTCTTATGCTCACTTTACCTTGTTATATGCCTTTTTCTTTCCTGCACATGACTGGAGAACGGCATTGCAACATTCAAAAGAGTGTGGATTTCAAAGGCTGGCTATGTTTTGGTTCTCACATTGCTTTGAAAAGTGAACTGGGTCACATTTCTCCCCAGTCCCCGAGCTATAGTCCTTGCTTGGTCCAACTACCGCTTCAGTCACAAGTTGGAGGAAATCCTACTGATTTCAGTAAGACTTGCTTCCAAGGAGATAATGGCTAGGTATGGAACTTCAAGACAGTTGCCTTTGACACTGCTCCTTATTCTAGTGATTTATAACCATCCCATATTATTTATTCGATTTATGAACATCCCTTTATCCAAAGATTCCAGGGCGGTATACAACATTAAGGACACAATTTATGCAACATAATAATAAAAACAAATACATAATACACAGTATATGGGGAAGGCTCCCTGCTGAGGAGACAATCCTGTTGCTCTATTCCTTACGCCTAGGTTAAAATATTTAAATGCATATGTTAATACACTTAAATATGTGCCACTGTCAAATTGCACTGACTAGTAAGTTAAGCCCAATACAGCTGCCTGGCTTTCTCAAACTTGCTCAGGTGGCAGAATGTGCATAGCTGCATCATGAGTTTATACTGAATGAGTCACAAGCAACTCAGACAAATAAATAGCAATGATATATTGGAAACATTTCTTTGACATGGCTATACAGTGGAACCTCTACCTGCGACCATAATCCATTTCGGAGGTCCATCCAGAGGTCAAAACGGGTCACTGGGAGAGACGCTGTTGTGCTTAGGCATGGGCGGTGATTGCCGCTCCTGTGCATGTGTGAACACAGTTACTTCCGGGTTTGCCGCAGACGTTGGGCAAAATGGATGCAAGCAGAGGCGGGCGAGGTTTGACTGTATCTGTGTATCTTAAGGGAATCCTTTTGGTGCTAATATTTCATTGCCAATGCTCCACGTTTTCAACCTAACCATGCAAGCTGATCAATTATATATCGCATCCGGACAGAACTCTGGAAAAAAAATGGGCTCTGTGCGTTTCTCTTTTGTTCATGTCGCTGACTTTAGCCCCATTTAATTGGCCTCCAGACAGATGATTAGACAGACAGTAAGTACAGCTGACCAGTGCGTGCATAATTAGAAAACAGCAAGGTGAGCTCGCATTGGCTTAATCTCATTTCATCCCCGAGGCTTTATCACCATTTGGCCTAGTTCCCTTTATCCATTCCAAGATGATAACAGCTTTATATGGCAGTGAATTAAGGGACCAAATAGATTTGTGTCGTTATATAGGTCACATGCAACTAGCACATTTTATATTCTGCTGTCGGCCAGCCAGGTGTGCGTTTGCTTTGCAAACCCACTTGGAGATGGTCAAAAGGAAGGGGAAATAGGAACGTAGAGTGCTAACCAGCGGCTTTGTCCATGGTTTCATTTTCATATCCCCCCCCCCCCCCATTTACTGAATTTATATACTGACCTATAAGCGGAGGTCTCAGGGCGGTTCACAAAAAAGATCCTAATATATAAAATAAAAATAAAAACAATAATCCAATAACCCCCCCCCCCAAGAGCCAAATTTTAAAGGGTATAGGGCGTTGATCAGGTCAACTAAAGGCCTTTTTAAAAAGGAACGATTTTGCCTGGCGCCAAAGGTGTATAATGAAGGTACCAGGTGAACTTTCTTGGGGAGAGCATTCCACAGACGGGGAGCCACTGCAGAGAAGGCCCGTTCTCATGTTGCCACCCTCCGGACCTCTTGAGGAGGGGGCACATGAAAGAGGGCCTCAGAAGATGATCTCAGCATCCTGGTAGGTTCATATGGGAAGAGGTGGTCCTTGAGGCAGTGTGGTCCTGAGCCATTTAAGGGTTTATAGGTCAAAATCAGCACTTTGAATTGGGCCCAGAAACTACTCAATAGCCAGTGTAGTCAGACCAGGATCAGTATAATATGCTCAAACCGTCTTGCTCCGTTGAGCAACCTGGCCGCTGAATTCTGCGCCAGCTGAAGTTTCTGAACGTACTCCCAGTTGTGGGAAAACTGGGAATAATGTAAACCACTGAGCCTAGGGCTAGCCAATCAAAAGGTTGGCGGTTCAAATCCCTGTGGCGGGATGAGCTCCCATTGTTCGGTCCCAGCTCCTACCAACCTAGCAGTTAAAGTCCAAGTAGATAAATAGGTACCACTCTGGTGGGAAGGTAAACAGCATTTCTGTGCACTGCTCTGGTTTCGCCAGATCGCCAGAAGGGCCTTAGTCATGCTGGCCACATGACCCAGAAAAAGCTGTCTGCGGACAAACATTGGCTCCCTCGACCAGTAAAGCGAGATGAGCGCCACAACCCCAGAGTCATTTGTGAATGGACTTAACTGTCAGGGGTCCTTTACCTTTACCTTTTTACCCTTTCCGAGCAATCATTTAGCTGCCCCAAACCATGCCATCTCAAGAGACAAGGATGCAAACATCTCTCCATGCAGGGTGGGGATAAAAGAGAGAGGTGCAAATATATTTTGTTTGATCATTTCCACAGAACAAAGAATTCCTCCCTTCTTGGAAAGAAGTTTGAGTTAGCGTGGTGCAAGATTTTGAACTGGGACATTTAATTTCTCGCAGAATGCACACTGCCCAAGCAATGCAAAGGCAATAAATTGAAACTGCAGGCGCATGCAAGCGTCCGCGTCACCCGAGAAATCGCAGCCACAGACGGAAAAGTCATTACATTGTCCAGAGAGTTCACTTCCTGGTTTGCATGGAGAAGATGTTTTCGATGTAACCCAGCGGCGGACGTGTGCAGTTGTATTGAGGCAGCACTGCGTGTTTAATGTTGTGCCCAAACAACCTGGGGCAACTGCAACTGTGCCCCTCTGTGCTATGCCACTGCCTTAACAAACCACAGTTCCATGGAGTCTTTTTGAGCAGCATTCAAGTACTTTAAATGGTGTGGGTGTGACTGCAGCCTGCTGGATGCTACATTGGCTATCCCTGCCCTAGCAGAGATTCTCAGCTCTAAAATGTGGGGATGCTCAGAATGGCTAATAGATGAATGGAGCTACTTCTAAGCACATTCTAAATGGTTGTTAAAAGTAAAATAAAAAGGGGGGGTTGGTTGGTTGTGGGGAGAACACCACTAGGCCACATGTTTAAGTCATCCACGCATCAAAGCTAACTATCAAAAGTAAATTCCAGTTCACCTTTCGCGCCTGTAGAACTTTACGCCTATTTACAGCCTGGATTTGCTTTTGTTTAGAGAAAAAATAGAGTTTAGTGGATCCTGCTCGAAGTTGCAAATCACACGGAATACAATATTTACTTTCTAAATGTCATGTTTAAGGAAGCTTTTATGGCACAGCATGGTGGTTGGATCCAATATCTGGTGAATCCTTGGGAAACAGGATAGAGAAATAGGTGTGGCAAGTTCATTCTCAAGCTGAAAGGGCAGGCTGCTCTGGATCTCGGTTTGCTTTTCCCTTAGTCACAACTCCCTTACACAATCCAATGCCCTGAGCAATTATTTATTCTGCGGGTAACGCATGTGTGGTCTTCAAGCAGAGGCATAATGGATTAACCTTTGACTAGCTGCTCGTTATCCAGAGCATATTGGTTCTCTGCCTCCTCTGTTAGAGCTGTGAAATTGTTCTCGTAAGGATGACTATAAAGTCATTTCCTGCTGGAGTTAAGAATTTCACCTGCACTGAAATTCCCAGTGTGGGGAGCCATGCAATTCACAGGGTGTTACCTCCTCGGCCTACTCAGAAGTAAGAGAGCAGTTCTAACTCCGGAGCCATGCTGCTGCTGCAGATTAGAATTCCACAAAAATTCCACAAAGATTTAAATTCCCTTAAAACATAATAAATTTTCATGTTCCAGCAAACCTCTTCAGACATTTGTTTGAAATGTTCGTTTTTAACTGTGGTTTAATGTGTATTTGTTTGCAAGTGATTTGTGCCATTTTGTTTAGTTATTTTACAAGCTGTGTGTCTTTGTTTCTCAAAACTATCCTTTTACATGGTTTTGTATGTATTGTGGTATTTCATGCATTGTGACTTGCAGTAATTTTTAATTGATCATAGTTTGGTGATTGTTAAGAGTGAATTTCTGTTAAATTATTATTTGCTGGTGTTTTGAGAGTTAATTTTATTGTGTACTAGTACATTCCAACAGATTGTTGAATATTACTTTATTTGATATAAGCCATTCCATTTTAAAGTTATGTTTCATTATGACTTTGTTTTGGGTCAATTATTATAAGGTGTATGTCCTTTGTTGTATATTTTGTTGCTGCAAACAGCCTTGTGTGTAGTAATATAGAAAGGTGGTATACAAAATAAAAGTGAAATGAAATTTGTTGCATTTCCATCCCAGCTTTTTCTACAAAGAGAAAAAGTAATTTATTTATTTTTTGAGTAATTTATTTATTTTTTGAAAAAGGGGCTGTAGGCCAAATAAGTTTGGGAAGCTCTGATCTAAGCAATCACTATCACGACAGCTTGTGAAACGCCTTGGGATCTTCAGATGAAGGGCAGTATACAAATTTAATAATCAATTAATTAATGATTGTATGTATCTGTAGAGCTGTAGGTGGGTTACTTGTATGAATATTCATCAGTTGCATGAATTGATAAGTGGTATTGCATTCACTTCATATGGTGTAAGGAACGAAATATAAATGCAGAACAATGCCAAGAGATGGTCTGGCCCTGAAAGCACATTATTGCGGATTATTTGGTTCAATTAGTACATTTGTGATTCTGTCGTTGTGGCTCGACACTACCAGCGGGTGGAACAGAAGGAGCTGAATGTCTGGAGTTCTTTCTATAGTTTGGGTTTCTGCTTGAGAGAGTTTTTTTCCGTCGCTTCTCAGAAACCAGATGAACTCTTGGCATATTTTAGAAGTTCAAAACTGGGCTTACGCATGGGCTTGGAATGTTGGTGTGGCAGGCTGCAGCTGCAGATGGCATTCTAACTATTTATGACCAGATCTGTCTAAGTTGCAGGGGATCAATGGTCATGATAACACCAATTCTATATATCTGCTCATGAATGTGGGTAAGAGAGAGATGACACTGACAGTCTCTCTCTCTCTCTCTCTCTCTCTCTCTCTCTCTCTCTGTATGTGTGTTTGTGTGTGTGCATGTGTGTGTGTTTCAGATAAAGGTAAAGGTAAAGGGACCACTGACAGTTAAGCCCAGTCACGAACGACTCTGGGATTGCGGTGCTCATCTCGCTTTACAGGCCAAGGGAGCCGGCATTTGTCCGCAGACAATTTTTCCCGGTCATGTGGCCAGCATGACTAATCCGCTTCTGGCAAAACCAGAGCAGTGCACAGAAACACCGTTTACCTTCCTGCCAGAGCGGTACCTATTTATCTACTCACACTTTGATGTGCTTTCGAACTGCTAGGTTGGCAGGAGCTGGAACCGGGCAACGAGAGCTCACCCCGTCGCGGGGATTCGAACCGCTGACCTTTTGATCGGCAAGCCCTAGGTTCAGTGGTTTAGACCACAGCGCCACCCATGTCCCTATTTCAGATAACATGTACTTATTTTGTCAAGAGAACAATCACTCAGTCTCTTTATTGCTGTTGGTGACCAGTATTCCAAAACAAAACTTTATATCAATGTATAAAATAATGCCAAACAAAAGAAAAGAGAGAACCGTAACAATAAAATTACTGGTAACCATATTGTTCCAGAAAATGCCGGGTGCAGAGAACTAAATTATAAGTTACCGTATTTTTCGCTCTATAAGACGCACCAGACCACAAGACGCACCTAGTTTTTGGATGAAGAAATCAGGAAAAAAAATATTCTGAATCTCAGAAGCCAGAACAGCAAAAGGGATCGCTGCGCAATGAAAG
This sequence comes from Podarcis pityusensis, assembly GCF_964106645.2. Lineage (NCBI taxonomy): Eukaryota > Metazoa > Chordata > Lepidosauria > Squamata > Lacertidae > Podarcis > Podarcis pityusensis. The sequence continues at coordinate 63,001,951 of NC_138035.1, forward strand.
CAGCAATCCCTCTTGCTGTTCTGGCTTCTGGGATAGCTGCGCAGCCTGCATTTGCTCCATAAGACGCACACACATTCCCCCTTACTTTTTAGAAGGGAAAAAGTGAGTCTTATAGAGCAAAAAATACGGTAACTAAAATTAGTCCCTGGTGAGTTTTACATGCAACAGCACAATCTTCCCCCCCCCCCCGGAAGGGGTGAATGCGTTCCAATCCAAAAGGAGTTAAAACAGAGAGCATAAAATGCATCTGATCATGTTGGGAATTTCCATAAAAAGGTTTCGATAAAAATCCTGCATATATCATGATAAAAGGAGCTGCACATAAGAACATGAGTTATTGATTCTACCTCCCCAGATTCATGGGGACATTTGCCCTGACAACAGGGGGTATTTTGGATGCTCCTCTCCAGAACTGCGGATGGAATGACATTTTAATGTACCAGAATAAAGACTACATGACGTTTTTGAACAGAGAGCACATGAAAATAGTTTGCCGGTTTATAGGCTTGACGTGCTTTGTCACTTAGTAGGTTATTTGAGGCTAAGACCAGGTCATATTGGCCTGTCAAGAGAACATACGTTTTTGTTCATCTCTCCAAATGCATGTGATGCTGGTAGACTTGTGTAAAGTAAGCAAGGACAGAGGATAAATGAAATATTTTGTAAACTGCTTTGAGGCGTTATACAACCAAGTGGTGTATACATTTTATGAATGAATGAATGAATGAATGAATGAATGAATGAATTTCTGTTGTTGTTGAAACTACCTATTTTGCACTTTTCGGACTAATACATGAAGCAAAATGCCGTGACCCTCGGAGATTTGCACTTCTCTAAATTTTGCAATGCAATTCTCCAACAAAATAAGTGTGAACAAAAATGCGTACTTCAGTGGCGATTGTTGCTGTAATTCGGAAAAATTGGTGCAATTCAAACTAAATGCTTGGGCCATGTCTCAAGGAGCCTATCATGGCTTGTGATCTTCTACCAGGCTGTAGTCTGATCCAAAGTGGATCATAAGAACAACATTGCTAGCAGAAAAATGTACAGCCTTTAAAAAAAGAGAAAGAATTGGGTGCCACCAAATGCATGTTTGGGTTTAAAAATTGGTCTGGGCCTGAAAGCATTGAAGACTGCTGCACTAGGATGCCTGTACTTAATTTGGGCTGATGCCACTCAATATAGTTTCTAGTTTCACGGGGACCAGCATCTCATATTTACCTGTCCCAAAACATTTAGATGTTTTAAATATGGACCATGTGAGTTCATTGCCTTGGGTTCCCGATGTTCTTATATACCAACATGAAGCCTTTTTTTAAACAGGTTGCTGGGAGCAGATCTACATTCAAAAGATGCCCTCTGCTTCTGTTGGAGGTTACTACATTGTGTTTTTCTCAGGCTAGGCTCAGTCTGCAATTCTGTAATAATAATAAATAATAATAATACTTTATTTATATCCCAAAACTTAAAAACTTCCCTAAACAGGGCTGCCTTCAGATGTCTTCTAAAAGTCAGATTGTTGTTTATTTCCTTGACATCTGATGGGAGGGCGTTCTACAGGGCAGGCACCACTACCGATAAGGCCCTCTGCCTGGTTCCCTGCAACCTCACTTCTCGCAGTGAGGGAACCGCCAGAAGGCCCTCGGAGCTGGACCTCAGTGTCCGGGCTGAACGATGGCAGTGGAGATGCTCCTTCAGATATACTGGGCCAAGGCCTTTCAGGGCTCTAAAGGTCAGCACCAACACTTTGTATTGTGCTCGGAAACGTACTGGAAGCCAATGTTGGTCTTTCAAGACCAGTGTTATATGGTCTCGGAGACCATGTACAGTTGTAAACTCCTCAGGTATTGCTCACTGGGGTATCCTATGTATTAGGATCTAAGAGAAGGTCTTGCTAAGAACCAACCAAACAAACAAACAAACAAACTCTTTTTTTATTGAAGATTTTATTAGACAAACAAATTCTTAAAATACATGCAATACTCAACAAAATAACATTCACAATAATATTAATATAATATAATTAATATAATATAATATAATATAATATAAAAAAGAACAGAACAGAAGAAAGAAAGAACAAAGAGAAAGAAGAAGAATAAAAGTGTGAATAAAGGCAAAGACATAATGTTATCCACTGTTTGAATCAGCAAAGAAAAGAAACTTCCGACTATACCCATTGTACTAATTTAGAATTAAACCATTATTTACACAGTTGCGTGAAGTTGTTTCTTGTTAACTTAATTTAACTTTATCTGACAAATACTTTACATTGCATGGCTCATTCAATATCTGCCAGAAAGCATTTATTATCGCCGTACCCTTTGAGATATCCCTTAATTATTGATCATTCCTGGTTTACTTCTTGTGTTGAATTCCCTCTCACTGCTCAAAGACTATTGCGATGAATATGCTTTCTTGGAAACATTGAACGGGATTGAGCAGCAGCTCTCAGGCCAAATTACAACCTAGAGCAGAGAGGACACTAACACAGTATCTAACTCACAATGCCTAACAGTATCTATCTCACAGTGTCTAACTCCTTGGAAACATTTTGTGCTAGCTCAGATGTTAGAGACGCTCCCTGCAGTTGCTACTGTTGCCATGATTGATGGGATCTGTAAGCCTATTGCTTCCACCTGTTAAGAGGTATGAGCACATGTTGGAGAGGAGATATCCATTTGAAATGCGCATAGTGCTGTTGAAACATGTTGAGTCTTCAGGGGCCCCCTTTGGATAAGATTTTTATCTCTTTATGCTGATGCTACATGAATATTAAAAAAGCAATTAGATGAGGTTTACCTGACAAGCACAGGGAGGGAAAAGTGGGGGAGAGCAATGTGTGGGAGGTTCCTTTCGATGTGCGAGGCCTCAGCCCACCTCATCTAAAACCCTCTGCTAAATTATATAATGCCATTTCCAAATTCAGACGCGAGTGCTAATATCAATTAGACTAACATGCTGGTAACTGCAGTTTGGCTTGTCGCCAGAGTTATTAAGGAAATATCTGATCATACAACAAACTGATTCTTCACAAACAGAATGACTTCAGATTAAAGAAATTTTGGAGCAGGTCCATACATCCTTTTCTTTCATTAGTGCTTTTCAGCCCCCATGCGATCATTTCATGAGCATCGTGTGCCCATGATGCTCCATGCTCAGGTTCACGGAGAAAGCACAATTGCACACAGAATGTCCACAGGGATGCTCGAAGGGGGATGACTGAAATGTTCACATAGGCCATGGTGGAAGTCTCAAGTCTCAAAGGGCAGGTTCATCATCTAAGAGTGCTTCCATATCCCTCTTTGTCACCACAAGCCCAAGTGCCCTTCATGGCTAGGAGTGCCTTCTACCAGCTTAGGCTGGTAAGAGACCTAGCCCTATACGGCCTAGGATCCTTGTGCCTACGGGACCGCCTCTCCTGGTATGCCCCACGGAGGACCTTACGGTCCACAAATAATAACATCTTGGAGGTCCTGGGCCTCAAGGAAATTAGACTGGCCTCGACCAGGGCCAAGGCCTTTTCAGCTGTGGCCCCAGCCTGGTGGAATGCTCTGTCACAAGAAACCAGGGCCCTGTGGGATTTCGCATCTTTCCGCAGGGCCTGCAAGATGGAGCTATTTCACCAGGCCTTCGGTCAGGGCTCAGCCTGACTCCCTCTTCTCTTTTTGTATAAGAACTACTATGAAAGAGGCCTCCCAGCATTCTCACAGGCCCATATAAGATCAGCGTAAACAGTTGGGCCTGATGAGCATTTAAGGTCCTCATTCCTACTTTGCAGGTTGCCATCTGATTGGATTTCACTTTGATTCTGACTTGATTTTAAGATGTATTTTAATTGATTGCTTGATTTTATGGCAATGTGTCATATATTTGATGTTAGCTGCTCTGAGCCTCGTTTTGGCCGTGGAGGGTGGGGCATAAATAAATGTGTTGTTGTTGTTGTTGTTGTTGTTGTTGTTACAACACTTTCCAGGCAAGCATTTCCTGACCATTGTCACCCAAGCATTGGTAAACTCTAGGCTGAATTTTTGCCCTATGTTCTGTTTGGGACTTCCCTTGAGGATGGTCCAGAAGCTGCATGTGGTACAAAGTGTGGCAGCTTGACTACTCACTGGGATGACCACCACGTTGCTCCACAATTGCCAACCTGTTACTGCAGTGTTTAAAGAATTGCACTGGCTGCCAATTAGCTGCCAAGCTAAGTTAAGGATGAATAAAGTCCTATACAGCTTTGGACCAGGATCCGGGAAAGATTGTCTCACTCTCCAAGTGTGGAGCTCCTGCAGATACCATCTACACAATGTAGGGATGTGGCTTTTAACATTGTGGCACCTACACATTGGAATTGCTTTGAGGCTTTCTACATGCATCAAAAGGAACGCGGGCGGCGCTGTGGTCTAAACCACTGAGCCTCTTGGGCTTGCCGATCAGGAGGTCGGCGGTTCGAATCCACATGATGGATTGAGCTCCAGTTGCTCTGTCCCAGCTCCTGCCAACCTAGCAGTTTGAAAGCACACCAGTGCAAGTGGATAAATAGGTACCACAGCGGCGGGTAGGTAAACAGCATTTCTGTGTGCTCTAGCTTCTGTCACGGTGTTCCGTTGCACCAGAAGCGGTTTAGTCCTGCTGGCCACATGACCCAGAAAGCTGTCTGTGGACAAACGCCAGCTCCCTCGGCCTGAAAGCAAGATGAGCGCTACAACCCCATAGTCGCCTTTGACTGGACTTAACCATCCAGGGGTCCTTTACCTTTTTTACTTTTACGTTTTATATGCATCTAGTTAACTGTTGCATGAAACCAGATACTGGACTTAATAGATCCTGATCCTGAAGGACTCTCCTTCTGATCTTATAGTTTTAAATGAAAGGGCAGTGATGAGAATAAATTGGTTTCACTCAGAGAGGGAAGCAAACTGAGGGAATCTTACCAAAGGACCCTCCACCCACTGCCTTGTCTGGAGTTCGAAGAAACCAATGACAACTCCAGTCTTTGTGGAGTTGTGCCTAGAGATGGGAAGGCCTGGAAAAAATGGGGGGGGGAAACCTGGTGTGTGTGTCCCCCCCCCCAATTTTCCAGTTTTTTCCAGGCCTTCCCATCTCTAGTTGTGCCCCACCATAATGAGGCCTAATACCAAATTCTCACAAGCAGAAAACAGTTGCCTGATAGTATGTGTGTGTGTATGTATAACAAAAATGGGATCAGTTACATGTACCTTAATATCCTTCAGCTGCCTATTTGTACTTGCAATCTACAAAGGAAGATGCAGCCAGACTTCTCTTTTCTTGATATCAGATGTCACATTACTGACTGCCAGCGAAAGTTCTACATTTAAACACTTTCCCCCCAAATGCCAGTAAACAGCACCTGCAGATCTAGGAAACAGCTCACAGTGTCCTTATATGCCTTCCCAGTTTGGAAAACAAATGGATTGGCTCTTTTAAAAAAATGGCAACAAGGTGGGGGGAATTTTGTTGTAAATGACACCTATTTGTCTGGTTGAGATTGTGAAGGCAGATTTAACACTATTACATTTACAAAACAGGAGGGGAAAAGGGAGAGCAAAGCAGATTGGAGAAAACAGTGAGAAAATTCCCCCTTTCAGCAAGTACCATGCTAATGCTATGTTATCTTTTTTCAGGAAATACTCACTGTAGATAAAGCCAAGGAATCTCTCAGGCCATGACTGCATTGCAGGCTGTTGAACTAAATGACCTCAGGGTTCCTTCCAGCTGCAATTCTGTGATTCCATGCCTGAAACCTTGGCCTCTTATGTAACCGCATACTTTTTCTCCTCTGCTCTTTTGAATTTCAAGCTGCTCTTCACTTACAGCTCTGTAGTTTTTGAGCGGTGGCAGCTCTTTAAACAGATCATGAATAGGTTTTTTTGTTGACATGCAGTGATAACCTATGGTGAATGTTGACCAAAGATCATAAATTGACAACAATCCTTGGTTAACAGGGTAAATAAACCATGGTTAAGCCGTGGGCCAAGGTTCAGACCACCAGATTTAGCTATGGTTAGCTAAACCAATCTTTATGTGGTGTGGTCTAAACCACTGAGCCTCTTGGGCTTGCCAGTCAGAAGGTTGGCAATTTGAATCCCCGCGATGGGGTGAGCTCCCTTTGCTCTGTCCCAGCTTCTGCCAACCTAGCAGTTCCAAAGCACGCCAGTGCAAGGAGATAAATGGGTACCGTTATGACGGGAAGGTAAATGGCCTTGTGCACTCTGGCTTCTGTCACAGTGTTCTGTTGTGCCAGAAGTGGTTTAGTCATGCTGGCCACATGACCCGGAAAGCTGTCTGTGGACAAACGCCGGCTTCCTCAGCCTGAAAAGCGAGATGAGCGCCGCAACCCCATAGTCACCTTTGACTGGACTTAACCATCCAGGGATCCTTTACCATTTACCTTATAAATCATGGGTTAGCTTTATGTGTAAATGAAGCCTCTTGTCAGGTGGCAGAAGAACCCACCACAAGCACAGGTTGCCAGGAATGGATAGGAAGAGGTAAAAACCTTACCATCTGCTTTTTATTCAATATTTACAGTGAGAGGCTTGGGAATGCAACCTCTTAGAATAAATAAGTCTCCACACCCCCTTCTCTCCCACTTTCTCATTCATCAACAGCACCACCTCCACCACCAACACGGTTGCCTAATAATAATAATAATAATAATAATAATAATTTATTTATAACCCGCCCATCTGGCTGGGTTTCCTCAGCCACTCTGGGCTGCTTCCAACAGAATATTAAAATACAATAACCAATTAAACATTAAAAGCTTCCCTAAACAGGGCTGCCTTCAGATGTCTTCTAAAAGTCTGGTAGTTGTTTATTTCTTTGACATCTGATGGGAGGGCGTTCCACCGGGCAGGTACCACTACTGAGAAGGCCCTCTGCTTGGTTCCCTGTAACTTGGCTACTCGCAGCGAGGGAACTGCCAGAAGGCCCTCGGCACTGAACCTCAGTGTCTGGGCAGAACGATGGGGGTGCCATCTATCTACAAGCTCTTTGCTCTCCTACCTTTAAGGCTCACCAGGTTCTGGGAGATGGTGTGTCTGGAATGCTTTCTAGTGAAAACGTGTCAGTCAACTGCTCTGGCTTGGCCTCTTCCTCCTCTCCCATGATTTCCCAACTTTCCCCCTCATCCTCCTCTGAGCTGTGACCTCCCGCAAATCCCTGTTGTAATTCTGAACTGTCTTCCTCTTCTCTGGAAGGGTCAGGCAGTCTCCACCATTTTTCTTCTGCCCAGTCCCTGACACCTACGAATCCTGCCAGACATCCTTGAATTCCTATTGGTGATGCACTAGGAAGTGACCACTAGGCAATTTCTGGTTAAATAGCCTGTAACATGGTCATAGCAATAAGGCAAGCTGACATGGCAGTCCTATACAGACTTATCTGAGAGTAAGTATCATCGAACCCAGTGGGAAACACTTCTGAGTAGACATGCGTAGGACTGGTTGTGCTATAAATGAGCAGAAGAAACAGTGAAAAGAACATGCTGTCTATATATGTAGGAAAGCTACCTGCGTAACACGACTTCTGTGCATATTTGCAAATTCCATCAAAGAGCAAAGACATGGGGGAAGGAAAGATGCGTCAAAGAAAGTGGTGGGGGGGGGAAATTGCAGCGAGCAGCATTTTACAAAGCAGAGTAAATAATACACCCTTTCATATAACACCTACAACACCAATTATCCACCTCCTCTGAGGCTGAAATTCCCACATTATAATTTTCCCCATTCTGGGAAGCAGCCAAGTATGAAACCATTTTCTCTCTCCCTCTCTTTCCTTCTTGCCCTTGAAGGTATCTCATCCCAAGGCATTGCATCGAAGGGAGTCCGTATTGCGACACAGAAGTTAATTCCATCCGAGGGAAAACAAAACAAACCACTGACAGTTGCTCAAGAGACAAGTCACAGGTGTAATTACAGGAAAGGCCACCATTCAAAAGGTGTTCGAAACAATAGTGCTTTGGAGGAGCAAAGATGGATTTATCGCCTGCGGTCACACAATTTTATTGTACTTTGTTCTTCGCAGATTTAGAAGGGGCAGACAGACAGCATAATCACGTTAGAGCCTGCGTACGGATGACAGTGAAGAGTTCTTCCGCAGGATCCAAGTTTAGTAATGCTTATAGTAATGTTTATAATTCAAATCCATGGGGCTTATGTTGGTCAAGACTAACATGTCCTTTTTATTTCAGTTAGGTCTGTTCTAGGCAAAACCTAGGCTTCTTGGTACCCACAGAGTGACATCAGTTTCGCTCTGCCTATGTGGATCTCCCTGTTGAGCCTGCAGCATACCTGCTAGGTCATGGAAAAAAACCCCAAACAGGTTGTTCTGGGGCAGGGGAGGAACTAAGCTGTGGCATTTGCCTCCTAGGTGGGTCATAAGGAAAAGGTTAAAATGAGTGTGATGTGATTGGCCAGTGGGAACTGATAGGAGGAGTTAGGGTTAGAGGGGGTGTTGTGTGGAAATCAGTTGAGAGTTGGGAGTTGAAGGAGGAGGAGGGAGGATATAAATCTGTGGGTTGGTCGTGTTGTGTGGTGAGAGAGTGAGAGGAATTGTTAGGTGGAGTCAGATAGATAGTTGGAATAATCAGTTTGAAGTTGTTAGGAACGTATAGGTCAGTAAAGGAACTAAGATTAAGAAACTGCCAAGAAAGATTAACTGAAACCATAAGCTTGTTCATGCCTATAAATAAACTTGATTATTTGTTAATGTTAACAACTGTCTGGACTCTATGAGTACCCGTGAGGAGAAACGGGTTGGTGGCAGCGAAGAAAGCAATCACAGTGGTGGCACAGGGTCAATAGACCGTCAAATGTCCGTGGGCCCTGTGTGATTGCCACATAAGCCAACCTAGGATCTGTTAGATCCTGAGCTGGCCTCACTGCTGTCACCTGGTGGCATTGGTAAAAGGTAAAGTTAAAGGACCCCTGGACAGTTAAGTCCAGTCAAAGGCAACCATAGGATGCAATGCTCATCTCGCTTTCAGGCCGAGGGAGCCGGCGTTTGTTCACAGACAGCTTTCCAGGTCATGTGGCCAGGATGACTAAACCGCTTCTGGTGGGACACCGTGATGCATGAAAACACAATTTACCTTCCTGCCGCAGCAGTACCTATTTATCTACTTGTGCTGGTGTGCTTTTGAACTGCTAGCTTGGCAGAAGCTGGGACAGAGCAACGGGAGCTCACCAAATTGTGTGGATTTGAACGACCAACCTTCTGATCAGCAAGCCCAAGAGGCTCAGTGGTTTAGACCACAGCGCCACCCATGTCCCCTCAGATGGCATTGGACACAACCCAAGACTGTTGCAGCAATCCACCTTCCACCCTGGGGGACGTAAGTGGTGGAGCTGTGGTTGCAGCTGTGGTTCCATGCAGCAGGCTAGGGTTGGGATTGTTCAGTTAGTCCGGATCAAACTCATTAGTTGCTACAAGTGGGGCTTACAAGACAAGAAAGCATTTTCTTTCCAAGCACAATTCAAAGTGTCGGTGCAGACCTAAATTGCCTTGGCCCTGTATTGCCCTGGCTGAACGAAGAAGTGTCTCCACCTCCATCATTCAGCCAGGACACTGAGGTCCAGCTCTGATGGCCTTCAGGCGGTTCCCTCATTGTGATGTTACTGGGAACAAAGCAGAGGGTCCTAAGTGGTCGTCTGAAGGTATCTGAAGGCAGCTCTGCTCAGGGAAGATTTTAGTGTTTGATGTTGTCTTGTGTTTTTAGGATTTTTTGTTGGGAGCTGCCCAGAGCGGCTGTGGCAGCCCAGTTAGATGAGTGGCATATAAATGTGTTGTTTTTGTTTTTGTTGTTTCAGTATGGAGTGCTCCTCTTCAGATTTCAGGCTGCCATTCATGACTCTTTCTAGAATACACAGCTGCCTTTTCCCATTCCAGCTAATTTTCTGTGTTTTCTGCTTGCCCCTTCTAAAAACTAGCCAAATCTAAACAAAAAAATTTCCTTCCAGTAGCACCTTAAAGACCAACTAAGTTAGTTCTTGGTATGAGCTTTCGTGTGCAAGCACACTTCTTCAGATACACTGAAACAGAAGTTGCCAGACCCTTCTATATAGTGAGAAGGTGGGGAGGGGTATTACTCAGAAGGGTGGTGGGAATGGGTGATTGGCAGATAGCTGAGATGAGCCTGTTGACGACTCTTAACGACTGCAATAGGTCTTACAGGAAAAAGCAAGGGGTGAGAAGGTGAGAAATGGCTTTGTCATGTATAATGAGATAAGAATCCAATGTCTTTGTTCAGCCCAGGTCTCTCCATGGTTTTAAGTTTAAACTGTAACTGGAACTATGGAAGGCACCACATTGAGCCGCATGAAATGGAAGTCCATCAACCTCACCAAGAAACTTGCACAGGTACAGACTGATATCTTCTTTCTTACTAAATGCAAGAACCTGGACATTATACCCAAGGGTCTTAGAATTAAGAACCCTCTACTATCCACGTATCCCACTGAATATGCAAGAAAACTATGCAACCATGGAGAGACCTGGCCTGAACAAAGACATTGGATTCTTATCTCATTATACATGACAAAGCCATTTCTCACCTTCTCACCCCTTGCTTTTTCCTGTAAGACCTATTGCAGTCGTTAAGAGTCGTCAACAGGCTCATCTCAGCTATCTGCCAATCACCCATTCCCACCACCCTTCTGAGTAATACCCCTCCCCACCTTCTCACTATATAGAAGGGTCTGGCAACTTCTGTTTCAGTGTATCTGAAGAAGTGTGCTTGCACACGAAAGCTCATACCAAGAACTAACTTAGTTGGTCTTTAAGGTGCTACTGGAAGGAAATTTTTTTGTTTTGACTATGGCAGACCAACACGGCTACCTATCTGTAACTAGCCAAATCTAGTGAGTTCATACCTTGCCTTTCAACAAGACAGCTAACAAAAATTATGGTAAAAATTAATTTAAGACAAAGCCACTGAAATACTACAGCTGGTTTTCTGTCAATTAGATAACCCTTGTGAGTCACCAAACCTAGGCCCTTCATGAAATCCACAAGCCCCCCTCTTCTCATCTCACTTCCCCTGATTTCACCCAAATATGCCCTTTCCTCCACAGCCTTCTAAAATTAGTAGCTAAAAGATCTGTCAAGAAGGCTGAAGGGAACATACCTGCTCTGTGGCTGCAATTTCAGGAGAGCAACAAAATCCTACAATTATACAGAAATCCATAATAATGCAACAGGTTGTGTCATCACTGGTCGTCTGTACAGAAATCAATCTGGGCCTTAAATGAAAATAAAAACACCCCACTGTTCATTTCTATCAATAGAACAGTCAGCAGATTTATTATATTATGTTATATTGGGTTTATATCATTTTCTGTTATACACACAGCTAACCATATGCGGGGACGTGGGTGGCGCTGTGGGTAAAACCTCAGTGCCTAGGGCTTGCCGATTGCATGGTCGGCGGTTCGAATCCCCGCGGCGGGGTGAGCTCCCGTCTTTCGGTCCCAGCTCCTGCCCACCTAGCAGTTCGAAAGCACCCTTAAGTGCAAGTAGATAAATAGGTACCGCTTACCTAGCGGGAAGGTAAATGGCGTTTCCGTGTGCTGCTCTGGTGCTGGCTCGCCAGAGCAGCTTAGTCACGCTGGCCACGTGACCCGGAAGTGTCTCCGGACAGCGCTGGCCCCCGGCCTCTTAAGTGAGATGGGCGCACAACCCTAGAGTCGGACACGACTGGCCCGTACGGGCAGGGGTACCTTTACCTTTACCTTAACCATATGCACTGTTTTGCAAATCATCTTGAACTTGACCAATGTAACCTCCATACATTTAAATCAATGGGGTCCCCTGAATCCCATCACAAGGGATTTTAATCCAATGTAAAAGCCCACAATTTACATCTGCAGTCAATCCGTTGATTGGAGATTAGTTGATTAATCACACTGCCTAATCAGGTAATGCTTTCAGGTCTGTTGGCTATTCATCAGTTTAAGCAAATGACAGTAAACAGCCAGAAGTACCTTCTTTAGGCTTTGGGGTACAATTCTGGTGGGGAGGAGATATAAGAGACATTTGCAGAAGCTCTTCATGCCATTTCTTCCTGGTTTCCATGAGCTCATCCTGTGCACAGCCCAAGGCCACAGAGGTATAGCCCCATCCCCTATGGTCTGAGTCAGGGGTAGCCAATGTAATTCTTCCAGATGTCATTTGACTATTTCATTGTCCTTGACTAAAGGTTATGTTGGGAGCTGGAGTCCAGCAAGATCAGAGTTGTGGCCTCCTTGTCTACACAAGGATCATCTACTGGTGGTGTTGATGTGAGTGGTTGCTAACTCACACCATACCCTGGATCAATGTTTCCCAAACTTGGGTCTCCAGCTGTTTCTGGGCTACAACTCCCATCTTCCTTAGTTAGCAGGACCCAGTAGCCAGGGATGATGGAAATTGAAGTCCAAAAGCAGCTGGAGACCCAAGTTTGGAAAACATTACCCTAGATTCTGTCATAGTGATGTGTGCGTGTGGGGCCACATGACCTGGAAAGCTGTCTGTGGACAAACACTGGCTCCCTTGGTCTGAAAGCGGAGATGAGCACTGCAACCCATAGTTGCCTTTGACGGGACTTAAAAGTTCAGGGGTCCTTTACTATTACCTTATTCACCTGTCAGATTGAGGGTAGCTATTCCACCCCTCCCTCAGAAAAAGTTCTGTGTCCATAGAATCGTGGCCTGGATGAATAAAGTGGTACCTCAGGTTAAGAACTTAATTCGTTCTTAACCTGAAACTGTTCTTAATCTGAGGTACCACTTTAGCTAATGGGGCCTCCCGCTGCCGCCGTGCCGCCGCTGAGTGATTTCTGTTCTCATCCTGAAGCAAAGTTCTTAACCCGAGGTACTATTTCTGGGTTAGCGGCGTCTGTAACCTGAAGCGTCTGTAACCTGAAGCGTCTGTAACCCGAGGTACCACTGTATAGCATAGGATGGTAGTCTATGTTTTACTCAGAGTGAACCCATTACACAGGAAAGTTCTTGGGCCACACTGATTTCAGTGGAACTCAAGGATGTTCTTTGGATTGCACCAATGCCTCACTTTCTCCACAGTGGGGAACCTTAAGCAATTGCTCCCAGCCTTCTTTTTACATTGAGACTATATTTTCTTCCCTAATTCTGAACTAGGGTTTCCATGGGTCTGTCAGCTTCTTACTGCGTTCACAGATGTATGGGTAAGGTTCAAGCAAAGAATTTATAGGTTTTTGTGCTGCTGCTGTTTTGGCCGTTTGCCAGTTTCCCAAAAACTTTGCAGGAATATGAAAAAGAGAAAAAGCCCTGAAGGAAACAGCCACTGGTTGTGCTGCTGTGATGTCACAGAAGCCTAAGAGGTTACAGTCACCTGAGCTCTGGCTTTTGTTTATTAAAATGAATCTTCTTAGCATTTGCTACACTGCTGTGACTGCAGGGGCTGTTCTGGTAAAGTGAGGAAGTATGGGTTTAAAATAAAACCAATTAGAAAACCCATTTTCTGTGGATTTTCATGGGCTTCTGCTTGTTTCTCTTAAGCTTCATACTTGCTATGTATTAAGCTGGTTTCCCCAGCTAACATAAGATTGGTTGGACTAATACAAATAGATTCCCCGCACCCCACTCAAGAAATTGTTTCCTCAAGCTGGCAAATTTCCTCATATTTCTGGGATGTAGTGCCAATCAGCAGCACTGATGTTAATAATACAATTACACAACCAGACTGGCTCCAGCTATCGGCAGCAGGGAGGAAACATGTAAGAACTGAACATACAAAACCTTGTTTAGCTATTCACAGACCTCCCCACCTCCACCCCCTGCTCCATTTTATGGGCGATGGGACCGAGTAGCAAATTATGCTTCCTGTTCGAATTTTGTCCAAGCATATTAGTTGCCCGTTCCCTATGCTTGGCCTCATGCGTACATGACAAGCTTCTCTAACCTCAGCCCAAGATGCGAGAATCAAAAAAGATATCCATCTGTGATTTGAAGAGTGGAAGAGGACAGCAGCCTTCTCGGGAACTCGTGCTTCCCCATCCTTCACCTGACAAACAAAAACAAAATACGAGAGATCTGAACTGACGTGTCTCTAGTTTCATACACTTGAAAGAATTTCTGGAATTATGCTTTCTAAGGAAATGAGTCAAGGGGCCTCCAGCCTCTGTGATATGTGTTTTCTTTTCACGATCTCTTTCTGCAGCTTCATGGCAACGCGGTTATGAACAGAAACCAACCTCAGCTTGTCGCCTTAATGGGGGAACAATCTGGCCTCCACCTCACCCTGAAGATAATTATGCTAAAACAATAGCAGCAAGCTTTCCACTAACTAGCAGTAACGGGGAGAAACTGCCGCTGCCATCCATCAAAAGGATCATTTGGATAATGAGGAGAGATGTCTACTGACATATTTCAGCAGGGGTGGCCTTCTCACTGGGAGCGATTCTCAAAACGCCAAATTCTATCAGATTTAAAGTGCAAACATCACACTCTCAATGGCTTTTTTGTCCAGCCTTCTTGGGCAAAGACTCTTGCAAAAATGAGCCGCTGCCATGTAAGTGGTATTCATGAGCTGGAAGAATCTTCTATGTGTGTGTGAGAGAGTAGATGCACACATTCTAGTTCATTTGCTCTCATAATTGCCCAAATCTGTCAAAAGACTGAATCCTACTAATAAAGTACATTTACTGCTGTCACTCAGGGAGACCAAATCCCCTTTGCTCTCTGGAGGAAGCACCTAATCTGATTATTGATTTACAGCTTGTATGGTTAGTTGAGGAATGCACATCTCTCGGAATCTAAGCATTCTGGGATTCTTTTCTACCCAGGAAGTGTTGTTATCACCAAAACACTACAACAAAACACTGTCTATGGTAGTAGTAGTAGTAATACAGTGGTACCTCAGGTTAAGTACTTAATTCGTTCCGGAGGTCCATTCTTAACCTGAAACTGTTCTTTACCTGAAGCACCACTTTAGCTAATGGGGCCTCCTGCTGCTGCCGCGCCATGGAGCACAATTTCTGTTCTCATCCTGAAGCAAAGTTCTTAACCTGAAGCACTATTTCTGGGTTAGCGGAGTCTGTAACCTGAAGTGTATGTAACCTGAAGTGTATGTAACCTGAGGTACCACTGTAATTATTATTATTATTATTATTATTATTATTATTATTATTTATACCCTGCCCACTCTGGGCGGCACCCAACGGAATATTAAAAACACGATAAAACACAATAAAACATCTAAAATTTCCTAAGCAGGGCTGCCTTCAGATGTCTTCCAAAAGTCAGATAGTTGTTTATTTCCTTGACATCTGAAGGGAGGGCGTTCCATGGGGTGGGCGCCACTACCGAGAAGGCCCTCTGCCTGGTTCCCTGCAACCTCACTTCTCGCTGGGAGGGAACTGCCAGAAGGCCCTTGGAGCAACACACACATAGTGTAGGCAGCCAATCCCCAGGGACGACTAGGATCAGGGTCCTGTAGGAACAACAATCTTCCACAGACGCTGTTTTGTTCCTGGTCAGGAGTTTTTGCAATGGCAAAAGCCACATCTACCTCCAACCACGACATTCTTATTTGGACACTAGGGTGGTTCATAAAAAACTTTTTTTTAATGCCTGCTCCAAAGGTCTTATCTTACTACACTAGGGATTATATAGCTATATCTAAAATTTCATGCATATCAGTTAATATCTTGCTCCTCCTCCACTGTATTGAATTGAAATTTCAGCCTTCACGACACAGGAAAACGGCCAAGTAAACAGCTATTTTCGTCACTTTGCGACCAATTTCAGCGAAGACCTTTGGAGCAGGCATTTTCAAAAAAAGTTGGACACCCTTTTGGTTTCTGAATTTTCATGAAGCCCACACTTGTAAGCATGACTTCATAGCCGTAAGGACTGGAAAGCTGCCGTTTTTAATCGGAGTCTTGCTCTACACTCAAACTCACATTCTGCGCTGTTTTTGCAGCAACCTCAAGCAGTGGCTTCTTTTGAAAACGACATAAAACACTGCCCATGAGTACATTTCAACATGTGTGAAGCAGTACGCCCAATTGGTACTCCACATTTTTTACTTTTAAATTTGCTACCTTGTCCAGTCATTCACACAAGCATCTGCACATGTGTACAGCATAATGTCAATGACAAACCTAGACAGCATCTTAAAAAGTAGAGACCTTGCCAACAAAGGTCCGTATAGTAAAAGCTATGGTTTTCCCAGTAGTGATGTATGGAAGTGAAAGCTGGACCATAAAGAAGGCTGATCGCCGAAGAATTGATGCTTTTGAATTATGGTGCTGGAGGAGACTCTTGAGAGTCCCATGGACTGCAAGAAGATCAAACCTATCCATTCTGAAGGAAATCAGCCCTGAGTGCTCACTGGAAGGACAGATCCTGAAGCTGAGACTCCAGTACTTTGGCCACCTCATGAGAAGAGAGGACTCCCTGGAAAAGACCCTGATGTTGGGAAAGATGGAGGGCACAAGGAGAAGGGGATGACAGAGGACGAGATGTTTGGACAGTGTTCTTGAAGCCACCAGCATGAGTTTGACCAAAATGCGGGAGGCAGTGGAAGACAGAAGTGCCTGGCGTGCTCTGGTCCATGGGGTCACGAAGAGTTGGACACGACTAAACGACTAAACAACAACAACAACACAGCATAATGTGTGAGCAGCCCTCAGATAATCGGAGTTCTTATGCTCCATACACCGATATGCATGTGGAGGAAAGCCTGCACACAGATTAAGTTGTCATCTCATACAATAGCAATCTTTTTTGATGCCTGGAAAACTTGGATGCAGAGATATTAAAACTGCACAGTATCTTCACCCTCCCTTAGCACGAATGCCCACTTAATCTTTTCCTGGCCTGTCCTTTGAGTTGCAGCTGGGCTTATTTCCTGACAATATTTGTCTTGGGAAAACTCCTTGGGCACACAAGAGGGAGTCACAATTGTAGGAAATCAGGTGTAGCTGGCAAAAGGTTATTAAAGAGCAAACTGGGGATAATGTGCTACACCGGCACGCAAAGTCTGAAATGCACTCGACAAAACACTTGCTTTGGAAACAAAAATGAGTAAGTAGCCGCACAGAAACCAGCAAAACAAAACCAGCATGCAGATCAAAGGCACAGCAGCTGGATTGCATATGCATACAAAAGACCCAATATAAGGTCATCCTGCCACTTCAGAGACAGCTATATCAGTACCTGCGCACTGATATGCAGCTGAAATTACAGTGTTTTTCGCTCTATAAGACGCACCAGACCACAAGACGCACCTAGTTTTTGGAGGAGGAAAACAAGAAAAGAAAAAATTCTGAATCTCAGAAGCCAGAACAGCAAGAGGGATCGCTGTGCAGCGAAAGCAGCAATCCCTCTTGCTCTTCTGGCTTCTGGGATAGCTGCGCAGCCTGCATTCGCTTCATAAGACGCACACACATTTCCCCTTACTTTTTAGGAGGGAAAAAGTGAGTCTTATAGAGCAAAAAATACGGTAAGTTTGTTTATTATAAAAGCCTGATGTAGCAGGACAGATTTGCCCCATGTAACAGGAGTCCGAGTGCCAGACTAAGATCAGTGAGACCCCAGGTCCACAAATCTGCATTTGGCCATCAAACTCTTTGGTTCCTCTCAATCACTAGTTCAGATTCACCTACTTCACAAGGTTGTGGTGAGGATGAAATAGGAGATGAAGCCACGTAGGCTGACCTGAACTCCTCGGGAGAAGGGTGACTTCAATTGTAATCGATAAATATAAGAGAGTTTACAAACTGCTTGCAAGTACACCTTTTTTCAAGGATCAAGTAGTCAACTTCTCAGAAGAGTGGAATCATTAGACACTCAGAGTCTTCTGATTTTGCACTAGGAACTCGATCAGAAGATGAACAGCTATGTTTTAAAATTTATTTGGTTATATGGTCCACACCATGGGTAGGCAAACTAAGGCCTGGGGGTCGGATCCGGCCCAATCGCCTTTTAAATCCGGCCCACGGACGGTCCAGGAATCAGCGTGTTTTTACATGAGTAGAATGTGTCCTTTTATTTAAAATGCATCTCTGGGTTATTTGTGGGGCATAGCAATTCGTTCATCCCCCCCCCCAAAAAAAATATAGTCCGGCCCCCCCACAAGGTCTGGCCCGGCCCTCTGCTGAAAAAGTTTGCTGATCCCTGGTCCAGAGGTTTCCTTTCACTTTGTCTCATTTTTTTTTTGGGGGGGGGGGGTTCATTCCAGTTTGCCTATGTGTGATCTGGCTACTTTATTTTCTTCCCATGTACACAGTGGCGTAGTGTGGGGGGTGCAGGGGGGGCCGGCGGTACTGGGCGCAACATCTGGGGGGCGCTCGCACTCGCAGCTCTCTGCCCCTACCTGGCTCACTCACTCACTCTCACTGCAGTGCTGGCTGTGCGAATCCGATCCGAGCCGCTGGGTCGCCGCCCACTGTGGAGGGGGTGGGTGCCAGGCGTGCGGTGCGGAGAGAGAGCGAGGGACTATCTGGGGGAGGGACAGTGCAGCGGCCGCCCAGCGCAGCGCTGAGCGCGGGAGAGAACCACACCAGACCAGACCAGGCAGCAGCAAGAAGAAGCTGGCAGCGGCGGCAGGTTAGGGGTTAGGGGGCGCAAATTACTTGCCTTGCCCCGGGTGCTGACAACCCACGCTACGCCGCTGCATGTACACTATTTCATATGGGTGGGAAATTGGGACATTTATCATCATCATCATCAATTGCATTTATATTCCACCTTTTCCCCCCAAGAGCTCTCTCTCTCTCTCTCTGTGTGTGTGTGTGTGTGTGTGTGTGTGTGTGTATGCATTGTAGATATTAGAAATGTACAGCACTTCTGGTCTAAGTCCATTTTAAAGAAGGGAGAACAGAGGTCTTGAATTTGCCCATCAAGTGAAAATATTAATTTTGTTACTAAATTTATAGCCCACCCTCCCTCCCAAAGGAATTGAGGGATGCAAACACCATAGTTAGCACCTGTGCAGCCACAAAGGTCTATCTTTCTCTGTGAGATGCCCTGTGTTTTGATTTCAAGGACAGTTAGTAGTTATTTCTCAATTTGCATCTGTGCGTACACATCTGCAGAAGCACATTTTCAAATATGAAAATCTGCTTGCAAATCTCTGCTCCACCTTGTCCTCTTTTTGGGGGGGTGTTGTGCTTCTTCTGTTTCCATGCAGTGTAACAAGGGCCTATGCACAATACATCTTCCAACATGTATGTCTCAGGCAGAAGAGAGCATCTTCACATCCCAATACATGTGTCACTGACTGTTTTCTGCTTCAGCTGCAGTCGGGTGGGGAGGAAGCTTGGCTGTCAACTGAGGCCTCCGAGTCGAATCTCACTTTAAACAGATCCCTGTCTTAGCTACGTTATCTGTCTGCAGTTTCCAACAACTCCTAATGAACACGTGGGCTTCTAACACTACGGCGCTGAGATACCAAAAAGAAACAAGTCTGAGAGCTGGTGCCGCAGATGTCCATGCTAGCAGATTGCACCGTTTTTGGCAAAAGCTCAGTTGATTCTCTCTCCTTAAAAGCTCACGTGGGCCAGCTGTACGCTAACCGTGGAGAGCTAAGGTGCACTGCAGTCATGTTTGCAGAAAGCACTCTGTTTATTCAATCTGAAGTCAATTAGGAGAATCCTTTGAAGTCGTTGGCATGTGTTCATGGGGGTAAATAGTAAAGGGACTCTTATCACCACCCCTAAAAGAATGCAGACGTCCCAGGAGAACATAGAGGCTGACCTGAACAGTTACTCGCTATCTGCATTGGGGCTTGTGGCTTATTTTCCCTCGGCTTTTCAAAGCCAGATCGTGCTCTCTGGCTCCATCCATTATTCAGACAAATAAAGCTTCTTGAGAGCTTGCCAGATTTCACACAGCGGTTTAAAGGTCTGCCCGGCGCTTGACAGTCCCGAGTGTAACAAATAGTCAGGTTCTTGCTTGAGTACTGGTGGTTGGGGTTGTAGCAAAGAGGCAAGTTATTGCTATCAAAGTGTAAGAAACCTTGCGGAGAGATAACAGTGGAGGAATGTTCATTTGTTGGGTCTCTCTGCATTTGAAATAGTCATTACAATATCTGCAAATAGTGGAATAGTTATGCATCCTGAATAGCTGGAGTTTATTCAAGGTGACTTTAAATCAGGCTTCCTCAACCTCAGCCCTCCAGATGTTTTTGGCCTACAATCCCCATGATCCTTAGCTAGCAGGACCAGTGGCCAGGGATGATGGGAATTGTAGTCTCAAAACATCTGGAGGGCAGATTTTGAGGAAGCATGCTTTAAATGGAATATCAATTTCTCGATGGATACTACCAGCCACAAGGACTATATGAAACCTCTAGGTAACTACTCTATTCCGAATTTTAAAATGGAAAGTGTATTGCCAGTGGTCAACAAAAGAGGTTTAAAGACTCTCTCAAGGCAAACCTTTAAAAAACACAGTATAAACACCAACAACTGGGAAACACTGGCCTGCAAGCGCTCCAATTGGAGAACAGCCTTTACCAAAGGTGTCATGGGCTTTGAAGACACTCAAACTCAGGACGCAAGAGAGAAATGTGCTAAAAGGAAGGCACGCTTGGCAAATCAACTCCCACCTGGAAACCTATGTCCCCACTGTGGAAGGACGTGTGGATCCAGAATTGGCCTCCATAGTCACTTATGGACTCACTGTTAAGACAGTGTTCATGGAAGACAATCTTACTTGGCTATGAGTGATCGCCAAAGAAGAAGAAACATCTAGGTTCAGAGCTAGTAAGTCACAGAAGGTTGATTGCTGAAGAGCAGGCACATAGCCATTATGCCCTGATTGTGGACTTTCCAAAAGCATCTAATTGTAGCTCCACAAACCTTTGTTTTTGATTCACCATAGCTCTTCTTATATCCTAGAAATAATAGGCAGGACCTCATAATAATAATAGTACAAATACCTGCTGGAAAAGTAAAGAAAAAGAAGGTACCTTTTATCATATGTGGTGGTCATGTAAGGTAATAAAGACTTTCTAGGAAATGATATACAATGAATTGAAAAAAATGTTTAAAGTAACTTTTGTAAAAACTAAAACAAAAAAACAAACAGAAACCTTCTTACAGTGGTACCTCGGGTTACAGAAGCTTCAGGTTACAGACTCCCTTAACCCAGAAATAGTACCTCGGGTTAAGAACTTTGCTTCAGGATGAGAACAGAAATCATGCAGTGGCAGCGGGAGGCCCCAGTAGCTAAAGTGGTACCTCAGGTTAAGAACAGTTTCAGGTTAAGAATGGACCTCCAGAACGAATTAAGTTCTTAACCTGAGGCATCACTGTATTAGGAATTGTAGGTACAGACTTCCCAAAGGAACAGAAAAGTCTTTTCATGTATGCGACAACAGCAGCACGGATGCTATTAGCTCAGAGATGGAAAGAAGAAATAGTCCCTGCCAGAGATGAATGGTAAACCAAGGTGTTAGACGACGCTGAAATGGTAAAACTGGATGGAAAGCTCAGGAACCAAGAAGACAAAAATTTCAAGGAAAATTTTATAATTTACTTGGGAGGCCACTGTAAGCAGATGAAAACATTAGCAGGATTGTAATCTCACTTGTAATGCAACAAATACTACAGACAATATGGATAGATATAAATTATAGATCATAGAATCATAGAATCATAGAATCATAGAGTTGGAAGAGACCACAAGGGCCATCGAGTCCAACCCCCTGCCAAGCAGGAAACACCATCAGAGCACTCCTGACATATGGTTGTCAAGCCTCTGCTTAAAGACCTCCAAAGAAGGAGACTCCACCACACTCCTTGGCAGCAAATTCCACTGCTGAACAGCTCTCACTGTCAGGAAGTTCCTCCTAACGTTTAGGTGGAATCTTCTTTCTTGTCGTCTGGATCCATTGCTCCGTGTCCGCTTCTCTGGAGCAGCAGAAAACAACCTTTCTCCCTCCTCCTCCTTTTATATATTTGAACATGGCTATCATATCACCCCTTAACCTCCTCTTCTCCAGGCTAAACATGCCCAGCTCCCAGATCATGAAATAATATGCAGTTGAAAATGTTGACAACAGGACCCCTGGAGGGGATGGGGGGAAGTCTCGAGATTCAGAGAAATCTCTCTATATGGATATGTGTATTAAGTTTTGTTATCAATTTATATCTGTAAAATCAAATAAAAATGATTTCAAAACCAAAAAAAACTTGGTGGAGTGCCAATTTCTGATTTGCCTAGGAGTGGACCCTGATACTCTAGACAGATAAATACTGATTATAGAGCACTGTTCCTTTATCCTCTTCGAGAAACCAAGCCAGCCATCCTCCTCGACCTTCTTTGTCTGTTTTCATCTCGAGTCCTGCCAAATGAACTGAAAATCATCTCTTTGGTCAGAAAATCCGAGGAGCTGCTGGTACTTTGCGGCTGCGGATCCCGCTGGAGACGAGCCACTACCGTCGTTCCCCTTGTCAGGATGGATCACGGCAGCGGGCTGACTTACGAAATTGGGATCCCGGGCAGTTAGCAGCATCTGAACAACGCTTGCAATTAGCGCGTTGGCTCTTCTGGGGGAAATGGCTCGTTTCCAGAACGTCACCCGCATCCCGCTAAATCTCGGTGTCTGCTGCCTTTAACTCCCCTCCCTGTGCAAGTATCCAAAAGCTGTCAAGGGCAGTTTGCATTATAAATAATTGCCAGGGGAGGCGGAATATGACTCTGTGTCATTAGGAAAGGAGAATCATCAGTGGCGCGACTCATTGTTCACAATTCTTATTAGGGCCCTGAGAAAAGACCTTGGATACCCTGCTAAATATGCAGTGGTACCTCAGGTTAAGTACTGAATTCGTTCCGGAGGTCCGTTCTTAACCTGAAACTGTTCTTAACCTGAAGCACCACTTTAGCTAATAGGGCCTCCTGCTGCTGCCGCGCCACCGAAGCACGATTTCTGTTCTCATCCTGAAGCAAAGTTCTTTACCTGAGGTACTATTTCTGGGTTAGCGGAGTGTGTAACCTGAAGTGTATGTAACCTGAAGCGTATGTAACCCGAGGTACCACTGTACTTCCTTTGTCTCCAGCTTAGTCTGACTTCCACACATGGACCCCTCGCTGCCCCTGCCCCATCGAGGCAGACCGGCGAACGGAAAGCAAGGATCTTTAAATACGTCAGTGGCCTAAGCAGGGCTTTAAAGATTGCTATCAGCTACATCTTCAAGTGACACGTTACACACAGCGACTGGCAAACAAAAGGTCTGTTCATAGGTTTTTATTAAAGACGATGTTTGCCCAGCAGGTCAATGCACTTGAGTAGCATTTTGTGAGCTGTGACACTCATAACATGAATGAAAGAAGTTCCTGTAAGAGATTACTGCTGAAGAAACTCATTCAAGTATGCAAATGTTTGTTATTAACGGGCAGGTTGCACTTCCGTTTCATTCGGCTTACATGGTTTGGGCATCGTCTTACGTTTGTTTATTTATTCGTTCTTTCCCTACAGTATCTGTCTCCTTCTCCCCCCCTCCCCAGGTCTCTTTCCAAAGGTTCAGGTTGGAGTTTATGTATTTATTATTACATAATAATCAAGTATATTATATAATTGTTGTTTCATAATACCATGAATAATAGGTGCCAACTCTCTGGGGACTCGGAGACTCGAGCAACCCACAAAATTACCCATGAAGGGGCCAGGAACCCACAAATTTCAGTGAATGGCACCCAGGACCCCGGGTACCCATGGTCGTGGGACCAAGCTGGGGGTCCTGTCTTACATATTTAATATTGCAGTTAATCAGTGCTGTCCCCACAATGCCTACTCACTATGGGCCCTACTAAAGCAAACAGTCTAATTGGTCAACGTCTAAAAGATATCGAGCATCAGAACAACCTGGCCAGTATAAGGAAATTTTGCCTTTGGTATATTCATTTTCCAGCTTTCCATTTTGATTCTCTGCACAAACTTATTATCCCAAAATACAGACGTGCTTTTACACTTGCAAGACTGGATGTTTTGCCATCTGTGGTACTTGAGGGTCGATTCCAAAAGATCCTGCCTGAGAAATGTCTTTGCCCCTGTGGCGCTCAACCTTTGTCCCAGGGCGCTCAACCACTGCCACAATGTCCTTTCTTCTATCAGATCAAAATGAGCAGATAACAGCAAAGGTTGCTAGGTTCATAGCAGGGGCAATCAGAATAAGGGCCACTAACTGACTGCTGATTCAGGACTTTAATTTGTGCTCTTATATCAAATTTCCCTTTCTGCGTATACGGTAATGTTTTATTGTTGATATGGCCATTGGCTAATGCGAATAAAGTTTTTATCTATCTATTTAATCAGTGCTGTTTTTTCTAGAAAAAGAGGTGCTGGAACTCACCATGAACACCTCTCTTAGAATGGCAATGGCATCCACCCAAGAGGTGCCAGAACTGAGTTCCGGCGAGTTCCGCCTGAAAAAAAGCCCTGGCAGTTATTCATAGGCAACCATTCAATATACACATCCTTCCAAGTTGGCTTATAAACAGCACCGGCCCACCCATGAGGCAAAGTGAGCCAACCGCCTCAGGCGACAAAGGTGCCAATGAGGATCCCTATTCTCTCATTCTTTCTGATATACATCTTCACTCACTCCTGGCAGGCATCATTTTATCATTCACATCCGGTGCCGAAATGTCTTCGGGCAGCCCTGCTTATAAGAAACAAAGGTGCCTTCAAAAAAAAAACACCAACATTATTAAAATCTAAGCGTTGATCAGGATCCACCGGGCAGTTGGTGGTCTAATAATAATAATAATAATAATAATAATAATAATAATAATAATAATTTATTTATACCCCGCCCATCTGGCTGGGTTTCCCCAGCCACTCTGGGTGGCTTCCAACAAAATATTAATATAAGGGAGGTTTTTTTTAATGTTTGAAGCTTTATTGTGTTTTTAATATTTTGTTGAGAGCCACCCAGTGCGGCTGGGGCAATCCAGTCAGATGGGTGGCATATAAATAATAAAATGATGATGATGATGATGATGATGATTCGGGTTTGGTTTGCTCTCTGCATTCCAAATCACACATTCGTCCGTGAGGTGTGGATCAGGTCTGTTCCTAATGGAATTGCCAAGATCAAATCCCTCAAACTTTCCTAGAGCTAACGGCAGATTGGGATAGATATAAAAGAGCAAAATAAGGAATGCGGCCGCAGGAGAAGAAAGTTGAAAATTGTGCTCATGAAAAGAGGCAAACGGAAAACCAGTGTGCATGCTGACAAGGTGGTAAAAGGCACCAAGGCACATTGGGGTTATGAGGAAGGTAAGTTTATTAACAGGAAGAAGAGAGGGGAAATATTGGGGGGAAATGTGCCATTGGTTACCATATGGGAAATGTGCACTGCCAGATGTTGCAATGTCCTTGTATAAACACATATATCAGCTGCATGGCTGCACTAGAATACCGAATATGCAAATAATGTAGCTCATTTAATCACTCACATATTGAACAAGACTTTGCACACAAAGTGAGGGAGGGACTGCATTTGAGCGAGCACTGCAATTTGTTTCAAACTGTGTTTAATGTTGTGTTTTAAATGGCTGTAACCTGCAATGGGACCTTAGGCCATAGGTAGGCAACCTAAGGCCCGGGGGCCAGATCTGGCCCAATCGCCTTCTAAATCCAGCCCACGGAAGGTCCAGGAATCAGCGTGTGTTTACATGAGTAGAATGTGTCCTTTTATTAAAATGCATCTCTGGGTTATTTGTGGGGCATAGGAATTCGTTCATTTTTTTCTTTTCAAAATATAGTCTGGCCCCCCACAAGGTCTGAGGGACAGTGGACTGGCCCCCTGCTGAAAAAGTTTGCTGACCCCTGGTTAGACTGAAGATTGAGTGACAAATTGAATAAAAAATATAACTCTAAGAAAGTAAAGGTAAAGGACCCCTGGACTGTTAAATCCATGCAAATTCAACTATGGGATGCAGTGCTCATCTTGTTTTTCAGGCCGAGGGAGCCGGTGTTTTGTCTATAGACAGCTTTCTGTGTCATGTGGCCAGCACAACTAAACCACTTCTGGCACAACGGGACACCTAGTGACAGAAACCAGAGTGCACGGAAATGCCATTTACTTTCCCGCCACAGCAGTACCTATTTATCTACTTGCGCTGGTGTGCTTTTGAACTGCTAGGTTGGCAGGAGCAGGGACCGAGCAATGGGAGCTCACCCCGTCACAGGGATTTGAACTGCTGACCTTCTAATCGGCAAACCCAAGGGGCTCAGTGGTTTAGATCACAGCACCACCTGTGTCCCTCCCAAATGTAATAAGTTGAGAGGAGGAGGAAGAGGAGGATACAGAGACCCATGTACATTTCTGGATACTTTCCAGAACTTCCTATTGATTTCCTGTTGCAACCGGAGGCATCCTTCTGCCAATTTGAGTTGGTGCTTAGAAGCGCCATCAGCTGTGGTTTTCAGTTGATCCCTATAATGTATTGTGCAGCTCTGTTTAGTGCCTGGCTACTACCGAAATGGGAAATTGCCCCCAAAGGGAATTTCTTGGGACCCACTATGGTGTAATGGCTGGGGAGTTGAGCTAGAACCATTGTAACCAAGTTTCAGATCTGTGAACATAATTGGTCAGTTGGTTAAGTATTTTAATATATTTACTTGATTTAGGGGAGCAGCTACACCCGTGGATCTAAACACAATAAGAAATAAACAGAATAAATATAAGCTAATCTGACCTACTGGAAGGAAGAGTAGGATCCAAACAAGTAAATGGAAAAGAACATGACAATGTATGGTTCTTAAAGGGAAGATTTTAAATTGAGTGATTGTTCTGGCTTGAAATTAGCTCACCAGCTACTCCTGTAGCTTCAAAGGGGAAGAATAAAAAATCACTCTCTTTCCCACCCCCCCACCTCCATTATATTAATGGCAATAAATTGGATGACACTTGTTAATTTTGGATTTTTCACATCTTCTTTCCCTGTTTGCAAACAGCATTTCAGAAAGGAAATCTAAACCTTGGATTTTCTTTTGCAGCTGCCACTGAAAGATAATTAAATAATAATAATACTAATGAAAGAAAACAAAAGGGTGGAGGAAGGATTATTTACATAGTTACAGGAAGAACTCTGCTTTTTCAGATGCGACAGATGCTTGTTTCACAGTTTAAAGTGTACTTTTTTCTGTTGGCAGGGCTACCTAAGTTTCAACACAGAGAATGGCCCCGTTCCAAACTACTAATCCACAAAGACGTAAAACGGACTTACATTAGGTGTAGATGGTTTGGATGCTGCCAGGCTATTTATATCATCTTATTCTTGGGTCGGCATGACGGTTGGGAAGGTTTGTTAGGTTTCAGCTGAGCCCAAACTTTGCTGACATTTCCTTGTTTGAGTTCAGAAGCCATCAGTCCTGCGGCATTTGAAAGCTTTTGCAAGAGCTGATGTCCCTAAATGGAAAAAGTGATGCGGGTTGCGACAGGCAGAATACAACTGAGGAGTTGACAATGGGGCTGTGGGCTCCCCCCCCCCCCCATATATCTATCTTACACACACACACACACACACACACACATAATTATGGAAGGGATGTGTGTTTAACTACTTTCTCCTCTTTTCTTTCACTCTCTCTTTTTGTTTTAGTTTGGACAAAATAAAAGATGAGTGAATGAGAGAGTTTTTATTCATATTTTTCAAGTTTATACTTTTCATTAGTTTTACAATCAATTTAACATTTCAAAGTTTGCCTTCCTTCCCCCTCTTTCTGTGGTTCCTCACATTTATTTTTTAATATCTTCTGCATATCCAAATTCATTTACTCATTTAATTACCTACTTTAAATATATACTCTTATGAAACTGCAGGTTATTACAATAATCCTGCTAATGTTTTTATCTGTTTGCAATTTATTTGTAAATATTCAATAAACCATTTCCATTCTTTCATAAAAAGTTTGTTAACTTGATTTCTTATTGTTCCGGTAAGTTTCGCCATTTCTGCATATTCCGTAATTTTTCATATCCATTCTTCCTTTGCTGGGACTTCTGCTTCTTTCCACTTTGGGGCAAGCAGCATTCTTGCTGCTATAGTAGCATGCATGCATGCATAAACAAACAAACAAACAAACAAACAAACAAACAAACAAATAATTTAGGTAGTTCTGTCCCTATAATTCCCAAAAGAAAACCTTCTGGTGTTTTTATTTTAAACATCCTTTTCAATTCATTGTATATCATTTCCCAGTAAACTTTAAGCTTACTACAAGACCACTGAAGACAAAAACAAAGGAAAATATATATGAAAATCTTGATCCTCTTAATTATCAGCCCTGGCAGCTGATGTAATTTACACATTAAGCAAACTGTCTCAAAGATGCATTTAACAGCATTTAATGGAGTTTGGCCATCAGACCCTTAAGTCCTGTTGGCAGTCAGAGAAGACAAGAATCAACTGGATCAGGCGTGGAGAACCTCAGGCCTCAGGGTCAAACACAGTCCCCAGGCCTTTCTACTTGGCCTTGATATTCTTCCCAGGACACACCCATCAATGGCCCTACTCTGCATCTTCCTTGAGACTTTTTGCCTGGCTACAAAGTGTCCCTGAACTCGGATAAGGCTTCTTGCATGCCTGGACAGAAGCTAAAGACATGTCTTTCTTCTTCTTTGGCGATCACTCGTAGCCAAGTAATATTGTCTTCCATAAACACAGTTTGTCTTCCATAAACACAGTCTCAAGCTCTTGTGGGACTCAGCTGACTTACACTGGAGTGCCAGACCAAAAAACAAAACAATGTTCCAGGATCCATTCAGTGGCCAGGATGGCGTCTGTAATTCTGGGAGGTTCCACTTAAATTGGGACGGTTAAAATTGCGGCAGAACCAATCGCGTTGCTCTAAATCTTTTTTGGGCTGAAAAGAATTCCCCACAGCTAGGCTAGGAAAGAGTCTGAGCTGACCCTGAAGAAAGACCAGGATTCAAATATAACCACCAAACCAATCCAGCGGTGATGGAACGTCAATGCTCCCTCAAATGGACTTGATTTGGTCCAAATTTGCAAAAGAGGAAAGTCTCGATATGCGTGTGGCAACCCACGCGAAGGAATCCCAGTTGTACCCTAAAACACCGAACGGCAACGTTCAACTTGCCTTGGTAATTATGAGAACCAAACCCAAGGGGTGGTATTTATTCAGAATTAATTAATTTGGAATTAAAGAGAGCAATCTTGAGAACGTTGTCCTTCCCAGCTCAGAGTCGCTCATCAGACAATGAAGCCCATAATCTTTCCTTTCTTTCCTGCGCTCCGAGGAGCAATTTGTGTGGGGTTTTTTTGTTTTTTTTTGGGGGGGGGGAAACAATATTCATTTTGCCTAAGTGATCTCTGGCACCAAAGTGTGCGTATCAGCAATTGTAATGGAGCCATTCTGTATTGGCACTTGAGGCCAATAACGTTTATTTCGGTTAGAACGCTGACACGGCTGTCTGCAAACAAGGCCCTGAGTATAGAGGCAGCTGGAAAGCCATTAAAGAGTATTGACTTACGTGTGTGTGTGTGTGTTTAAAAAAAATATTTCTCCCTAGCAGGGGAACTGGAAGGCATTTAAGAATTCCAGTCACCTGCCAAAACATGAAAGGAAAATTGGCAAAACCTGGAGGGGGGAAAAAAGAAAAGGAGTCGTACCTGATTTGCATCCTTGGCAACCTGGCGTCAAACAATATAGGCACCATCGTTTAAAGCATCATGATGCTGCTTTAAGCAGCCGTCTCTTCTCTCAAAGAATTCTGGGAGCCATATTTTGGCAAGGGTGCTGAGAGTTGTTAATGGACCCCTATTATCTTCCCAGGTCTACGATTTCCAGAGTTCCGTGGGAAGAGGGCTTGACTGGTGAGAACTGCAGCCCTGGAAGAAGAACAGGAGTCTCCTAAGAGGACCCTTAGCAAACTACAGTTCCCATAATTCTTTGGGGGAAGCCATGGCTGTTTAAAGTGTTTTAAATGTATGGTTTGAATGTGTAGACCCTCCAGGTGTCCCTATTTTTCAGGGACAGTCCCGGATTTACAGAAGCCGTCCCGGTTTCTGATTTGATCCTAGAATGTCCCATTTTTCCTTAGGAAAATGGTTTCATCGGAGAAATGTTGGAGGGCATGGAATAGGATGTCCCCAGGGCTTTTATTTCAGCCGGAATTCGCCAGAACTCAGTTCTGACACCTCTCAGGTGGGCGCCATTGCCATTCTAAAAGGCTAGTGTTCATGGCAAATTCTGACACCTTTTTTTCTTAAAAAAAAAAACACACCCAGCACTGGACACCCCAATTTCCATCAGAGAAATGTCGGAGAGTGTGGAATGTGGCCTACGTTTGGGTTGCCTTATGTCTTCTTTTTCCAGGACATGCCCTGTTTTTCATGCTTACGTAAAATGAGAGTTGTCATAGCGATCCATAGTTAAAAGTATAAGTCAGCAAATGTGTCCTCTCTTTTGCTCTTCAAAATATGGCAACTGTACAAGTCATAAGCAGAGTAGACCCACTGAAATAAATGAATTGCATAAATGAAATAAATGAGTTACATAAGCCCATTGAAATCAACCCATCATAATTACTTTCCGGAAACAACCAGTGACGTTTTTGTTTTGATAAGCTTTCCATCTTGTTTCTCCTACTTTAAAAACAATTGTAAAAGGCGATTCAATACACAACTGTGTGAGAGTTTGTGTGTGTCACCAGGGGGAAAGAATGGCATAACGGTTGCCTATTGAACAAGGGTCACACATGTCTCTGAACGACAAACACACAAACACACACACGTACACCAGAAAACCTGAACACTGGTTGCCCATGGAAGGACCAATTATTAATAATTTAGAGCTTTTTGATGGGATCGATCTGCCTAATTTGTCGCCGGCTGAATTAATTCCCATTCCTGGGCAATCCAAAGCCTTGAAAAATGGATGGGGCGATCTGAAAGGGAAAGCATTTAAAGGCATTAAAGGACGTTGATTGATTCTGTCCTAAGGTTAAGAAGAATTGATAATCTGCAAATAATTTTCTTTTTTTCTTTTTTAAGACTGGTGATTCATTTGCAATTCTGTAGCCAGTGAGACGCCTGAAGGGGCCTCCTACTTCTGATTTTCCCATCAACAAGAAGACTTAAATACACATTTATAGGGGCGGCAAAATGGCTCAGGGCGGAAGAACATTTCTTGGCAAACGTGTGTTGGCAAGATATCACAAACGCATGGGATAGAAAGAAGAGCATTTGCAGGGGAAGATCAGTGGGTGCAAGAATAAGGTACGTAACCTTCCTTTGCCCACTGATTCTCCCCTGGCGATGCCTATTCTCAGGACACTTTCTCCTCAGTTCTACTTATTTCCGGCCTTTGAGCCTTCTTGACCACCTGTCCGTTCCTCCTGCAAATGTCCTCTACCCCTGCTTTACATTTAAGAGGAAATCACAGGGGTTCGGAATGCCTCGTTTTTGATGTGAAATGCACCTTTTCCTTAAGAATGCAATCGATGAGCTGAAAAGTTGCTCCTTCAAATTCCATCCGAGGTGTGAACACATTCATGGGCCATAAACAAGGCTCCATGGGTTCCCTACCCGTGTCCTAAGAACTTAAATCAGGCTTCCTCAACCTTGGCCCTCCAGATGTTTTGAGACTACAATTCCCATCATCCCTGACCACTGGTCCTTCTAGCTAGGGATCATGGGAGTTGTAGGCCAAAAACATCTGGAGGGCCGAGGTTGAGGAAGCCTGGCTTAAATGACTGACATTGTTGGGTTGCAGGATACTCCAAAGGTAATGGGCAAAACACCATTACCTTTGTTCTTCCTATAATTAACAAAGAGTCCTTCCTGCTTACAATGAACCCCAAATTTAGGGCTATAGCCAATCAGGTCCTACTCAAGAGGAAACCCACTGAACTCAACAAACCAAAGTTAGTCATGCCCATTAACATCAATGGGTTTAACTCTGAGTGAGATTAACATCCTGACGGTCAATCTTGAGGAAAATAATCTCAGATCCACTAGAGATAATTAAATAGGAGTCATATCACCTGACTCTGTTTACCTGAGTACTGTTGGGGTGGGGTTGACAGACCAACAATAGGGATGCAGGTGGCACTGTGGTCTAAACCACTGAGCCTCTTGGGCTTGCCAATCAGAAGGTCAGCAGTTCAAATCCGTGCAATGGGGTCCCAGCTCCTGTCAAACTAGCAGTTCGAAAGCAAGGCAGTGCAAGTAGATAAATAGGTACGGCTGCGGCGGGAAGGTAACAGGGCGTTTCCGTGCACTCTGGTTTCCATCACGGTGTCCCATTGTGCCAGAAGCGGTTTAGTCATGCTGGCCACATGACCCGAAAGCTGTCTGTGGACAAATGCTGGGTCCCTCGGCCTGTAAAGCATAATGAGCACCGCAACCCCATAGTTGCCTTTAACTGGACTTAACCGTCCAGGGGTCCTTTACCTTTACCTGACAGACCAACGCTGTGTTACAAAGATGTCTGCATTTGTGACATGAAAGCTGGCAACATCAACCCCGCTTATAGGAATCCCTTGTAGACGATTATAATGCTCAGAGACAGTGTGGTTGTGTCTCCACAGCAATGACCAGAGGAAGAATGACAGCTGGGAGGAGTGCAGAGAGAAGGAATGCTATGGTGCACATTTTGAGCAGCAAAACCGTACGCCTTCATCTGCCTCACCTGCAAGTCCTTTTACCCCTCCCCCTGCCTCCCTGCCGTCATCCCCTCTCTTCCACTATCTATTTTCCTTCCATGCATCCCCTAAAACTATCCCCTAAAACTATCCCTCCATGCATCCCCTAAAAAGGTAAAGGGACCCCGACCATTAGGTCCAGTCGTGGACGACTCTGGGGTTGCGGCGCTCATCTCCCTTTACTGGCCAAGGGAGCTGGTGTACAGCTTCCAGGTCATGTGGCCAGCATGACTAAGCCGCTTCTGGTGAACCAGAGCAGTGCACGGAAACACTGTTTACCTTCCCACTGGAGCGGTACCTATTTATCTACTTGCACTTTGAGGTGCTTTCGAACTGCTAGGTTGGTAGGAGCAGGGACCGAGCAATGGGAGCTCATCCCGTCATGGGGATTGGAACCACAGACCTTCTGATCAGCAAGCCCTAGGCTCTGTGGTTTAGACCACAGTGCCACTGTGGATTAGGGGGCTGCAAAATAGGAGCAGAAGTCCACCAGCATCTATGAATGTGAATTCTCTTGCCTTGCCTTCGGTGTCTTTGTGTATGATACATTAATAAATATCTCAAAATATTATGAAAATATTTTCATTAAAAGCAACAAAGCAGACTCTGAATCTTAAATGTCAGATCTTGGCAAGGGCTTATTACGCTCAGTTTGCTCAGGGCAGAGGGTGTCCCAAGGTCACTGAAAGTTGGCAAAACCTTCCAGTCATTTTTTACCCTTTGGGATTTGCAACTGACCTTTCCCGCCTGCAATGCAACAAGCCTGCAATGCAACAAGCCCCTAGTCCGTGTGTCAACGCAGACGTAAAGTAATTCAAGGTACTGTTAAGAGCACAAAACACAGTTAGAAACGGAACAGAACAATTTGGCCAATGAGAACAGGGCTGAAGTTGGCCAATTGTGGCTGAATTTTCCAGCGGGTAGCCCCTCCAGAAGGCTGATCGCCGAAGAATTGATGCTTTTGAATTATGCTGCTGGAGGAGACTCTTGAGAATCCCATGGACTGCAAGAAGAGCAAACCTATCCATTCTGAAGGAAATCAGCCCTGAGTGCTCACTGGAAGGACAGATCGTGAAGCTGAGGCTCCAATACTTTGGCCACCTCATGAGAAGAGAAGACTCCCTGGAAAAGACCCTGATGTTGGGAAAGATGGAGGGCACAAGGAGAAGGGGACGACAGAGGACGAGATGGTTGGATAGTGTTCTCAAAACTACCAGCATGAGTTTGACCAAACTGCGGGAGGCAGTGGAAGACAGAAGTGCCTGGCGTGCTCTGGTCCATGGGGTCACGAAGAGTCGGACACGACTAAACGACTAAACAACAACAAAGCCCCTCCATACTAAATCATGACTCTTTGGGTCACTGGGACTCTGCAACACACCTTCAGTGAAGACCCAAATGGGCACAGAAGGAATCTCCTACCAAACAGAGTCTCCTACCAAATAGAGTCTCCTACCAAACAGAATCTCCTTTTCCTCTTTGTATTGCGTTCCTCGTGCACAGGAGGATATATGTCTCCTTTTCATGAAAGACTTCCGTTTAGGGCCCGACTCACAGAATGTGCACATTTTGAAAATTATTAGGAGATACGATAGATGGAAAGGAGCATTGGGAATATTTAGCACAAAGGAGGTTGGGTTATTCCCCACAGAACATCTCCCACAACCCTCAGCATTAATCCTGAGCAGGAAGTTTCCATTCTTGCCGACAGAAACTTTTTTCACGGGGGCGAGAGCCGCTTTTTTGAGAGAAGGGCCAAAGCGCCGTTGGCCTGAGAGCATGAGGGAAGGGATAACCCCACCTCTGCACATGCTAAATGTCTCGATTCTGCTTTAAAGAATGAAAAGGACATTATTTGCTCAGGTGTATTTAATATCACTTACAATATAGCCGTCAGACAAAAGAGAGCCACGAGTTTGCTTTTCTTCCTCAGGTAGCATCCAGAGATGAAAGGCGGACCTGAATAAAGGAAGAAAGCGACTGAAACGTGAAACACCTAAGGGTAAGGAGGGGGGAAAGCACTTTACATAAACTTAACTGGCAATCAAAATTCACACGGAGGGAACGCTATGTCTCTGGACAAAAGAAACAGCTCCTGAAACACAGAGATTGCTCTGCAGGCCTGTAGATTGCTGACTAATAATAGAGCTGAAACTCCCAAATGTGCGACAGCAAGTGTCTTGCTGTTTCCACATTTCGGATATTCACCAGGGCCCAAATGGTGTGGTTAAACATTGCTCAAAGCCGAGGTGTGTGCAACATGATCTCTTGGAAAAAAATCTCAGATATTTTCTCACAAAAATGTCTGGCTATCGTTTTGCATCCTTCGCAATGTCTTGGACCTAGAGTCATCCCAGGACATTAGAAAACCCTCCAACAATCTATTATTATTATTATTATTATTATTATTATTATTATTATTATTCCCCACCCATCTGGGCATTCTGGGCAGCTTCCAACAAATAGAAAAACATAATAAAACATTAAACTTTTTTTTTTAAAAAAAAATTCCCTTCACAGGGCTGCCTTCAGATCTCTTCTAAAGGTTGTATAGTTACTTATCTCCTTAGCTCGGGAGTCACATAACTCCACACCCTCCAAAATTTATCCAATGAATATAGGGACGTCCTACCATACCCTCCAACATTTCTCTGAAGAAAAGAAGGGATCGCCTAAGGAAAAGCGAGACATTCCGGGATCAAATCAGAAACCAGGACGGCTTCTGTAAGCCCGGGACAGTTGCTGGAAAGAGGGACATTTGGAAGGTCTGTGTGGGCAGAAACCTGCATGAGCTGCTGCTATTGTTCAACCATATTGTTCTATACCCTCCAACGTTTCTCTTATGTAAATAGAGACATCACCTTGCCAACAAAGGTCCGTATAGTTAAAGCTATGGTTTTCCCAGTAGTGATGTATGGAAGTGAGAGCTGGACCATAAAGAAGGCTGGTCGCCGAAGAATTGATGCTTTTGAATTATGGAGCTGCAGGAGACTCTTGAGAGTCCCATGGACTGCAAGAAGAGCAAGCCTATCCATTCTGAAGGAAATCAGCCCTGAGTGCTGACTGGAAGGACAGATCCTGAAGCTGAGGCTCCAATACTTTGGCCACCTCATGAGAAGAGAAGACTCCCTGGAAAAGACCCTGATGGGAAAGATGGAGGGCACAAGGAGAAGGGGACGACAGAGGATGAGATGGTTGGACAGTGTTCTCGAAGCTACCAGCATGAGTTTGACCAAACTGCGGGAGGCGTCCCTGGCATGCTCTGGTCCATGGGGGTCACAAAGAGTCGGACACGATTAAATGACTGAACAACAACAAAGGAAAACTGGGATGGCTTCTGTAAATCCGGGGCTGTCCCTGGAAAACAGGCACACTGGGGGGGGGGTCTGCATTAGGGGTGGGGAAAGAAGTATGGAAAACATTCAGAGAAGAGGAGCATGTTTGCCTGGCACCTAAAGGTGTATAATGAAGGCGCCAGGCAGGCCTCCTTGGGGAGAGCATTCCACAGATGGGGAGCCACTGCAGAAAAGGCCTGCTGTCATGTTGCTGCCCTCTGGACCTCCCATGGTGGAGGCACACAAAGAAAGGCCTTCAATGACAATTGCAGGGTCTGGGTGCTGGTGGAGGAACTGGGGGGACAAGCGGAGTGCACTGCCCCCAGCACCATCGGGGAGGGGGGTACCATCACGGCGCATCCCTGGACATGAGCGGCACACCACTCCACCACGCCGGCCACCACGGCCCCGTGGGTGGCACACCATGCCCCCAGGATGTACGCCATGCCCCTGTAGGCGGTGCACCTCACCCCTGGGACGTGCGCCACACCACCTGGGACGCATGACAGCCACGCCCCCACCTGCTCTCTGCCCCCGCTGCCAGAGCATACAGCTTCACCACTGGGTCCGAGTTCATAGAGGAGATTCAGTCCTTGAGGTATTGCAATCCTGAGCCCATAATTATTCCCGTGAGCAGAAGGTATACAGTGGTACCTCAGGTTACAGACGCTTCAGGTTACAGATTCCGCTAACCCAGAAATAGTACCTCGGGTTAAGAACTTTACCTCAGGATGAGAACAGAAATCGTGCGGTGGTGGCGCAGCGGCAGCGGGAGGCCCCATTAGCTAAAGTGGTACCTCAGGTTAAGAACAGTTTCAGGTTAAGAATGGGCCTCCGGAACGAATTAAGTTCTTAACCCGAGGTACCACTGTATAGCCTAACAGAGCTTCTTCGCCCCGAATGAGTCATTAGGTTGGCAAACGGTGGTTTAAACCAAGCCGATGTAAAAACGTGCAATCCATTCAAAACAAGTTATATAAATCTGAAAAGCTGGCCACTGTAGCCAAGCCACTAGATAAGTCAGGTCATTTTTTCTGAGAACGGGGGTAAGATTTGCCCTCACTTCTTTTTCCATAATTTATCAGCAGTGGAAAAATAGGTTGTATAATGAAGGCCACAGGTGGCTAGTCTGGGATTCTATCCTGCATTCTCCAACATGCAGAGAAAAAACCTGTGCAACTGTGAGTATTCCCATAAAACTTTTTAAAAATAGTAGATTCAGGGTAATGTTTTTGAGTTATATGTTTCAGGGGGGTTTTTTAGCAAAAGTTTGGCATCATTTTCAGTGCCCTGAGCAGATAGTTTTCATGGAAAGAGATGTCTAACAGTACAGTTTGTATTTGTGTGGGGGTTTTTTTGTTTTTTGTTTGCTCTTTCTACGTGGCTAAAACGTAGGTTTAAATGCCATCAAAGACATTTCCAAGCCCTTTCTTTTCCTGCTTGAAAACAAGATAATGGCATTCTGTTTCCATTGTCAAACACTGCGTTCCTCAAGATGACAGGCCTCTGGGTCCCAAAGAATTGTACCTCGTCCAACACCAACAGGTGAACTTGAAGCAACTCTGATGAGAAGCGGAAAATCAAACATGGCAAAGATCTAAGGACACGTGAAAGGCTGCAGGTGACAAGGCTCTCACTGAGCCGACACAGAGTGGAAAAACCTCAGCAGCCGACATTCCTGATGTATTTGCCTAAGGCTGCTGTTATCAAACTTTGCCAAAGTAGCATGGACGTTGTATTGAAAGAGGAGGAAAGACCAAAATAAAGGACTTGAGAGAGAATGTGTGTGTGTATTTATACAGGTGAAACTCGGAAAATTAGAATATCGTGGAAGAGTTCATTTATTTCAGTAATTCAACTTAAAAGGTGAAACTAATATATGAGATAGACGAAATTAAAAGATGCCTGCTTCTTGGGAGGAAAGCAATGACAAACCTAGACAGCATCTTAAAAAGCAGAGACATCACCTTGCCAACAAAGGTCCGTATAGTTAAAACTATGGTTTTCCCAGTAGTGATGTATGGAAGTGAGAGCTGGACCATAAAGAAGGCTGATCTCCGAAGAATTGATGCTTTTGAATTATGGTGCTGGAGGAGACTCTTGAGGGTCCCATGGACTGCAAGAAGATCAAACCTATCCATTCTGAAGGAAATCAGCCCTGAATGCTCACTGGAAGGACAGATCATGAAGCGGAGGCTCCAATACTTTGGCCACATCATGAGAAGAGAAGACTCCCTGGAAAAGACCCTGATGTTGGGAAAGATGGAGGGCACAAGGAGAAGGGGACGACAGAGGATGAGATGGTTGGATAGTGTTCTCAAAGCTACCAGCATGAGTTTGACCAAACTGCAGGAGGCAGTGGAAGACAGGAGTGCCTGGCGTGCTCTGGTCCAGGGGGTCACGAAAAGTCGGACACGACTAAAAGACTAAACAACAACAACAAGAAGAAGACTCATGACATGCAAAGCGAGATATGTCAAGCCTTTATTTGTTATAATTGTGATGATCATGGCGTACAGCTGATGAAAACCCCAAATTAACAATCTCAGAAAATTAGATTATTAAATGAAATCAGCAAAACAAGGACTGCAAATAGAGCAATATTGGACCTCTGAGAAGCAGAAGCATGCATGTGTACTCAGTACTTGGTTTGGGCCCCTTTTGCATTAATTACTGCCTCAATGCGGTGTGGCATGAATGCTATCAGCCTGTGGCACTGCTGAGGTGTTATGGAAGACCAGGAAGCTTCAATAGCAGCCTTCAGCTCTTCTGCATTGCTCGGTCTCATGTCTCTCATCTTTCTCTTGGCAATGCCCCATAGATACTCTATGGGGTTCAGGTCAGGCAAGTTTGCTGGCCAATCAAGCACAGTAATCCCATGGGCATTGAACCAGGTTTTGGTACTTTTGGCAGTGTGGGCAGGTGCCAAAGTCCTGCTGGAAAATGAAGTCAGCATCCACTTAAAGCTCGTCTGCGGAAGGAAGCATAAAGTGCTCCAAAATCTCCTGGTAGACGGCTGCATTGACCGTGGACTTAATGAAGCACAGTGGACCAACACCAGCTGATGACATGGCTCCCCAAATCAGCACAGACTGTGGAAACTTCACACTGAACTTCAAGCATCTGGCATTGTGTGCCTCCCCATACTTCCTCCAGACTCTGGGTCCTTGGTTTCCAAATGAGATGCAAAAGCTGCTCTCATCAGAAAAGAGATTTGGGGAGCCATGTCATCAGCTGGTGTTGGCTCCCAGTACGTTTCCAAGCACAATTCAAACTGTTGATGCTGACCTTTAAAGCCCTAAACAGCCTCGGGGTGAAGAAGCATCTTCACCCCCATCGTTCTGCCTGGACACGGAGGTCCAGCGCCAAGGGCCTTCTGGCGGTTCCCTCCCTGTGAGAAGCAAAGCTACAGGGAACCAGGCCCTGTGGAACACCCTCCCAGCAGATGTCCAAACAATAAACAACTATTTTACTTTTAAAAGACAACTGAAGGCGATCCTGTTTAGGGAAGTTTTTAATGCCTGATGCTGTGTTGTTTTTAATATTTGGTTGGAAGCCGCCCAGAGTGGCTGGGGAAACCCAGCCAGATGGGAGGGGTATAAATGTTGTTGTTGTTGTTACTTCTGCAGGCAACGCTTTTAGTCTTACCACTGAGTGTTGTTAAGAGTTTATAGATGACACATTTTTTCCTTTTTCCACCTAATATTTAGTGCTATGGAGCCTAGTGTCAAGGTTTATGCACTCTGTATCACGTTCTTGAATTCAATTCCAACTATAGATTTCCTTTATCTGAGTTTCTTGATTCTTCATTTCAGTATGTTCTTGCTGGAGTGGGGAATAATATGCCGGTTCAAATCTGCAGTGCCTGCTCTGCAAACATTGATGACATGCAGCATGCTATAAATCCTTTATAGAATTTACAGGCAGTCAAACAGGGAAATCCTTATGGCCAAAATTACATTCATTGGTAGTGCAACGTGATCTCATTTTCACGGGGATGTTTCCTATTGTGAATGGCGAATTGAATAAAATGACTCTATTCTTGATACAAGCTTCCGATTATGGTTTAGAGTGAAATCCCCAGCAGTCAATGTAGCCAGGCATGCTGTTTTTTTGTTCCTTTTCCATTTATTGGAGAGGAAAAGCAAGCAGTAGGGTTAGTTTATAGAAAAGTCATTCTACTTGCACTGTTGCAAGTGTTTTAAAAATGCCATATTCTGTAGGGTATATAAACTGAACCACAAGTCTCAGCTGACTTTTAGAAGACATCTGGAGGCAGCCCTGTTCAGGGAAGTTTTTAAAATTTGATGTTTTATTGTGTTTTTAGCGACGCGGGTGGCACTGTGGGTTAAACCACAGAGCCTAGGACTTGCCGATCAGAAGGTCAGCGGTTCAAATCCCTGCGACAGGGTGAGCTCCTGTTGCTCAGTCCTTGCTCCTGCCAACCTAGCAGTTCGAAAGCACGTCAAAGTGCAAGTAGATAAATAGGTGCCGCTCTGGCGGGAAGGTAAATGGCGTTTCTGTGCGCTGCTCTGGTTCGCCAGAAGCGGCTTAGTCATGCTGGCCACATGACCCGGAAGCTGTACGCCAGCTCCCTCGGCCAATAAAGCGAGATGAGCGCCACAACCCCAGAGTCGGCCACGACTGGACCTAATGGTCAGGGGTCCCTTTACCTTGAATATTCTGTTGGGAGCTGCCCAGAGTGGCTGGGCAACCCCATCAGATGGGTGGCATATAAATAAAATTGTTGTTGTTGATATCATCCTCCTCCTCCTCCTCCTCCTCATCATCATCACCATCACCATCCCTGACCATTGGCCATGCTGATTTGACAAATGGGAGCTGATAATCCAATGAAAAACTTGAGGGCTTCATGTTGGCCACTGTTGGTCTACATAGTAGGAAGTTGTGTCTGTTTAGAATAATAGACTCATCAAATTGTAGAGTTGGAATGGAAGTTGAGGAAGCTCAACTAAATAAATTAAAGATTGAAGCTGGATAAATGGGTTTCAGACCCGAGTGCCTATTTTGTATGGTTTTAGTTTTGTTTTAAATGTACTTGCTGGTTTTTTTTGGGGGGGGGGGTTGTTTTAAACTGTTTTTGCCATTTTAATTTTACACCACAGTGAGACAATCGTACAGAAGGCAATTAATAAATTATTAATCATCATTATTATTAATAATAATTTCCCACTAAGAATTCAAGGCAAAATATTCGGATTAAAGCAATGCTGTTTAACCACATTTAGTTGAGCATGTACTGCCACTGTTTTCAAAAGTTAAAGAAGCAGCACAGCAGGAAACAAAGAATGTGGGTTTTACTCCGAAATCATTTTGACTAATTTATGCAGGAATGAAAGCAAATCCTTTGATATAGTTTTGGCTTACTAACATCGACAATGCTATTACTCCATCAGCACAAGCAAAAACATTACATTATTTAACATGTTAATGATACTTTGGGGAGTAAATCTTGTTTTTTTCCTCGAATGTATTGCTTTCAGAAGTAAATATGATTAAATTATTAGTATTGTTGACCGAATGAATTCCTAAGCTAAGCATTTGCTATTGCTGAAAATTAATTTTATATGCTTGGTAAGTGTCCTGGATATGTTCTAGAAGTGTCTGGGGTTTTTCTGTTAAATAACCATTGTAATAAGGTCCTGGCATGCTTTCTACTTTCGCTGAGAATACGGTGCTGGAACAATGCCCACCTTGTGAAATTATAATGCAAAATTGACTCAGGATTATTAAAATATTCAAACTTGTAGCTTCAGGAGAAAATGATTATGTCTCTGATTTGTCGAAATGGAAAGAAGCTCGTTCTATTTAAGTTCAAATATCACCCTAATGAAAATTCATGGCTGGCCAAAATCCATTCATTTTTCACATTGGAATGTTCTTGCTACTAGATAAAAAGTTATCCTAAATATGCTACAGAACAGAACGCCAGCCAAGCTGGGGCCATTGTCTAAAAGTGGCACCTGTGAGTGCAAGAACACCATTGAGCACATGCTCAGGGAGGTGCATTATATGACCCATGAGAGCAGCAAAATAACCAGACCCTACAACAGTGATGGGATAAATTGTGTCCTCCATCAAGGAGAGCACGTGTTGCGGTGAGATCACCTAAACTGCCTCCCTGTTGTTGGGTGGGACCATTTGAATAGCCACAACACCCCATTGGTTGCCCCTCGGTTGCTGGGGCAGAAATTTGGCCTGTTGGGTCGTCTATTGGCTAGGTAAAGGTAAAGGGACCCCTGACCATTAGGTCCAGTTGTGGCCGACTCTGGGGTTGCGGCGCTCATCTCGCTTTACTGGCCGAGGGAGCCGGCGTACAGCTTCTGGGTCATGTGGCCAGCATGACTAACCCGCTTCTGATGAACCAGAGCAGGGCACAGAAACGCCGTTTACCTTCCCGCCGGAGTGGTACCTATTTATCTACTTGCACTTTGAGGGGCTTTCAAACTGCTAGGTTGGCAGGAGCAGGAACCGAGCAACGGGAGCTCACCCCGTCCCGGGGATTCGGACCGCTGACCTTCTGATTGGCAAGTCCTAGGCTCTGTGGTTTAAC
Organism: Podarcis pityusensis; assembly: GCF_964106645.2. NCBI lineage: Eukaryota > Metazoa > Chordata > Lepidosauria > Squamata > Lacertidae > Podarcis > Podarcis pityusensis. The sequence continues at coordinate 63,044,528 of NC_138035.1, forward strand.
CCACAGCACCACCCGCGTCCCCTAGTATATGATTTACTTATTTATTTATTTTGTACATGTTGCAAGAGAAGCACACTGCAAAAATGGGGAAAGTGCAAATTTTGAAGGACAGCTGTGCTTTGGTTTGTCCATTGCTTCAGAAAGAGGAAATCTGAAATGTCAAGCGAATTGCATTTCTGCCGCTTCTTCCGCCAGTTCAGGGAGGCTACGCCTAGAATTGGCAACGGGCTGGCTGTGAGTGCACAAATCAAAGCTTAATCCAGACAAGACAGATGCATTCTTAATCATGTGCTCTTAGTCAGTAGGGCTACTGATCTACTAATATGGCAAGAGCATGTTTGGGATAGGGCTGTGATTCCATTGACGAAGGAAGGCTTGCTGTTTCAGAGCGCTGCTGAATCTCTCTTGGCTCTGGGATGCACGCTTGGCAAATATGGCCAGTGGTACCTTTGCTCAGCAAAAGCTGGTGCAAAACTGCTTCTGAAGAACAGGTGAATCTGGCCGCAGTCATCCATGCTTAAGCTACAACCAGATTGGATTACTGTACCATGTGGAGCTAGGAGCTTCTTCTTTGGCGATCACTCATAGCCGAGTAAGATTGTCTTCCATAAACACGGTTTTAACAATGAGTCCTTAAGTGACTGTGGAGGCCGATTCTGGATCCAGACGTCCTTCCACAGTGGGGACATAGGTTTCCGGGTGGGAGCTGATCACGGTGTGGATTTGCCAAGCGTGCCTTCCTTTTAGAACATTTCTCTCTTGCTTCCTGAGTTTGAGTGTCTTCAAAGCCCATGACACCTTTGGTAAAAGCTGTTCTCCAATTAGAGCACTCGCAGGCCAGTGTTTCCCAATTGTTGGCGTTTATACCACATTTATGTTCTTTCCAGAGCAGTGCAATAGCTTCTTTATCTTTTAGAAGTGTGCTGCTGAGCGTATTGGGCATATGCCATGATTTATTGGGCCATAGATGGTCTTTGTAGCTTTAAAGAAACTCTGTGCATCGTAAGTGTCGACTAAGTGCTGGATCTCCTGAGCTTTTTTTATCCACCAAGTGATTTTTAGTTCTCTAGTTCTTCTTTGAACCTCAGCCTTACTGTTGTCATAGGTTTTTTTTAATTCTTAGTGGCACAGTTTCTATCTCTTTGCCACATCTGAAAGGCCTTCCTTTTCTTGTTGAAATTTCAGAGGGAGTGCTGGACAGGTGGGGTGGAAAAGGCTTTATATATCCATAATTTCACTTATGATTAAAACACCCCACCAAGCTCTTAAGATTCAGGTCAAATGGGACTTGAACACACTTGGATTTGTGCCCGTGGTTCATTTCCCTTCCACGTTGTTCATCACCCCACCCACAAACATAAATCCATTCATTCCTTTCTGTCCTGATCAGACACCCAAATGTGCCGTCGTCGTTGCATGTAGAGCCATGCACTGAACTTATTTCTCAATCTGCTAAGTACATTTAACGGTTGCTGGACACGGTCCAAAAAGACAGTCCACTCCCCTGCCTCTCCCCCCTCACTTCAATGGTTCTCATTAGCATTTGGAAGGCGTCAGCCATTTTTATATGGGGCAACAGTGCAAATCATGCCAAGGGAACAGCTTGGCATATTGCTTTGTCTCGAAGCAAATACGATTGAATCAGATGTGCCGGCATCCTTATGAACCTGAGCCTCTCCAAATTAGGCACCGTAATCAATTGCTTCCATTGGAAAGTGTCTGTGTGACTGCAGCTGGAATATATTGGCTGGGCCATTATGCAGGGATATGATTATCACAGCATACAGTGGTAAGTACTTAATTTGTTCCGGAGGTCCGTACTTAACCTGAAACTGTTCTTAACCTGAAGCACCATCTATCTTCCCGCCGGAGCGGTACCTATTTATCTACTTGCACTTTGACGTGCTTTCGAACTGATAGTTTGGCAGGAGCAGGGACCGAGCAACGGGAGCTCACCCCGTCATGGGGATTCGAACCGCCGACCTTCTGATCGGCAAGCCCTAGGCTCTGTGGTTTAACCCACAGCGCCACCCGCTTCCCTTTTTAAGGTTTGGCATAATCAACATAAATGTGGTATTTTGACTGAAGCAGGCAAAATGTTCTGGATCCCATGTAAACGGCGAGCCCTGAATCCGTAGTAAGAACACGGGTGCTGAGGAAGAGTCGAGTGGGCAGAACGTGGAAAATGGGAAACCAGAAAGCAAATAATGAACTTGTTTTGCAAAAAAAAGGGGGGAGGAACCCTCCAGTAACATAATATTTTACGCAGAGTTTTTCATTATTTGTTGGATCAAGGGCTGCAAAATATTAGTATGTCCTGTTCCAGTGTTTGAAAATAAACACTCACCATTTATCTCCTTTTTTTCTTTTTTGCCATAATCCAGTTACTTAATTCTGAGGAAGAGATGAGAGTTTTGGCTCCATTCCTAGAACTGCTTCTATTTGTTAAAAGATACGGTGCTGGACAGCCGGTTGATTATACTGGAAATGTCAAAGAGCTGCTGAAGTTCTCCTTGAAGAAGAAAAAAAGAAGAAAATGTTGATGAAGGGAAACGCAGCGGGCTGCAACCTGAGACGTGTGTTTCAAAGGAAACAAATGTTAAGTTGGGGATCCTGTGACAATAAGAAGTTGGGTAGCTGGTCCGTCTAGCATATGGGTGGGGAATCTTAGGTCCAGCAGCTGAATGCAACCATCCAGGCTCAGGAAAGAAAGCTTCTTTTAAATTGTTTTTATATCCTTTTAAATATTATTTTTAGTGTTTTAACTGTTTTTAACTGGACTGCCTTGATATGCTTTGAGCATATTACACCGATCCTGGTCCGACTGCACTGGCCACCAATTAGTTTCCAGGCCCAATTCAAAGTGCTGGTTGTGACTTATAAAGCCTTCAACGGCTCAGGACCGCAAGACCTCAAGAATTGCCTCTTTCCATATGAACCTACCCGGACCCTGAGATCATCTTCTGAGGCCCTTTTTTTGTGTACCTCCTCCTCGAGAGGTCCAGAGGGTGGCAACACGAGAACAGGGCCTTCTCTGCAGTGGCTCCCCGTCTGTGGAGTGCTCTCCCCAGGGAAGTTCACCTGGCACCTTCATTACACACCTTTAGGCGCCAGGCAAAAATATTCCTTTTCAACCAGGTGTTGGGTTGATCAGATTGACATCCTATACCCTTTTAAAATGTGGCTCCTTTGTGTGGGGGGATGTTATTGGGTTATTGTTCTTATTTTGATTCTATGTATTATGGTCTTTTCTGTGAACCACCCTGAGATCTCCGGGTATAGGACAGTATATAAATTCAATAAATAAAATAAAAATAATATAAATATTTATCCAAACCTCAAAACTGTGCCCAATCCATGCACCCCTCCTCGGATTAAATATCTCACTAGCACTGAGGAAATCCCAACTAAAGAACTATGGCAAGAAAAATTGATGGACTACGTAGAATTGGCAAAATTGACACACAAACTACATGAGAAGGATAACTGTGATTTCAAAGATGAATGGGAACCCTTTACAAAGTATTTAAAGAAACAACAAAACAAACTGGACTCCTTGGCAGGTTTTGAATAAACATTCACAAACTTTTTAGTGATAACATTCAGATAGATAAATTAAGGATATGTACAGTTTTGTAACATGCAGAGAATAACAGAGATAGAATAATGCAGAGAGGAGCTGAGGGAAGTCTCGAGGGGAGGGTGGGTTATGTTTTTGGGGAGGGAAGTGGGAGAAATAGAGGGGGGAATTTAAGGATGATATGCTTTTTGATAAAATGTGATGTTGAAATTACTAATTAAAAAATTTATATATATATAATATCTCACTGGCACCCTCCTCTAGTGTTTTCACTTGGCTTCATTGTGTCCTTGCCTGGACAGAGCACAGAGGGTGGCACATGTCTGCCACACAACCACTATTGACACACTGACCATCAGCCGGTAGAAGGTTGAAAGGTTGACCATGAGATAACGAGACCCGTCAGCTGACAAAGATGCCCCCACCTCCCAATATAACACAGAGGAGGCCAGAGGCCAGAGGCATTCCTTTTAAGGAATTTTTAACCACGGTATTCCAAAAGATAAAACTATTTTTTTCTTATACGCAACATCTGCAGCAAGAATCCTGGTGGCTAGGTATTGGAAAGGGAACCAGTTACCCAGTTATGTAAGCTTTCAGAATATTTAGAATTAGCCAAATTGACAGATATAATAAGACAAAAACCCAAAAGTGAAGTGAAAAAGGAATGGGGGTGCCTAAATGAATACCTTAAAAGCCAAGGTTTGAGGACAGAAATCTGGCTGAGTCTGGAATAACCTTGTGAAGTGAAAGGATAAGAAAGAGGAATTTATATCTAGATGTTAGGATAGAGATGATAAGGAAAACAGGAAGATACAATGAGAGGTAAAGGAGGTGCTGTGGGATTGGTGGGAGTCAATGTTTGCTTTCCTTTTTGGTGTTTATATTATTGATTTGTAAGATTTGGATTTGTTTTTTTATATGCTTGTTTTTGTGTATTGTTATTTTTCATTTTTTGTTGTGTGGAAAATACTAATAAAATTTACTATTTAATTTTTTTAAAAAAACAGAGGAGGAGCTCTCTGGGTTGCCACCAGGGGCGCCAGCTCCCAGGGCTGAGCCCTTTCCCCCCCCCCATATTTGAGGGGTAGGGGCTGGGTTCCCCAAATGTCAAAAAAGTATGGAAGCAAAGCACAGAGGCAACCGTATCATGGCTCCAACAGCTGGCTCTTTCGCCTCCTCCTCCTGTTGCTGCTGTGGAGAGCTGGGTCAAAACAGCCTCCCACCATTGGTGGCACCAAGAGGAGAAGGAGAAGGAGCCACTGGCCATTAAAGCTGCATGGCTGCCACATTTAGTTCTGCCCCCAGTTCATCCTGATGTCACACACGTGACATCATCATCATCATCATCATATTATATTTATACCCTGCCAATCTCGCTGGATTTTCCCAACCACCCTGGGCAGCTCCCAATAGAATATTAAAAACACAATAAAACATCAAACATAAAAATCTTCCCTAAACAGGGCTGCCTTCAGATGTCTTCTAAAAGTCAGATAGTTGTTTATTTCCTTAACATCTGATGAGAGGGCATTCTATAAGGTGAGCGTCACTACCAAAAAGGCCCTCTGCCTGGTTCCCTGTAACCTCACTTCTCACAGGGAGGGAGCTGCCAGAAGGCCCAAGTAGCTGGATCTCAGTGTCTGGGCAGAACGATGGCAGTGGAGACACTCCTTCAGGTATACTGGGCTGAGGCCATTTAGGGCTTTAAAGGTCAGCACCAACACTTTGAATTGTGCTCGAAAACGTACTGGGAGCCAATGTTGGTCTTTCAAGACCGGTGTTATATGGTCTTGGCGGCCGCTCCCAGTCACCAGTCTAGCTGCCGCATTCTGGATTAGTTGTGGTTTCCGGGTCACCTTCAATGGTAGCCCCCCATAGAGCGCATTGCAGTAGTCCAAGCGGGAAATAACTAGAGCATGCACCACTCTGGTAGTCTGCAGGCAGATAGGGTCTCAGCCTGCATACCAGATGAAGCTGGTGACGTCATGACATCGGGCTCCCCAATCCCCCTTGCAAGCTGGTTGCACAGAATGATCTTTCCCAGTCCTGCTTCTTATACTTGTTTTAACCAGGAGATACCAGAGAAAGAGCCTGAGGCATTCTGCAAGGAAACTGAACTGCGGCCCCTCCTGCAAGAGAAAACACTGTTAGAAATGTGTGTTTAGATTAAAGAAGCATATCTAAATCTGAATTTTCATGCATTTAAAAAAACAATGAAAAGCAACAACTACAGAAATGGGACAGAGCAGACGTACAGGTATACAAATGTTTAAGTGACATGGATTTAATTTACCATATTTTTTGCTCTATAAGACCACAATACGCACCTAGTTTCTGGAGGAGGAAAACAAGAAAAAAATATTCTGAATCTCAGAAGCCAGAACAGCAAGAGGGATCGCTGCGCAGTGAAAGCAGTAATCCCTCCTGCTGTTCTGGTTTCTGTGATAGCTGCACAGCCTTGCATTCGCTCCATAAGATGCGCACACATCTCCCCTTACTTTTTAGGAGGGAAAAAGTGAGTCTTATAGAGCAAAAAATACGGTATATGCAGAAATACAAAAGCTCTGGTGACTATTCAAGACTATCATTTTGGGGAGAATTGTTTTCTGCCCAGGGAGAATTGTTTTCTCTCATTATCTTATGGGCACACGGAAACTGTGCTTTCAGACCCCATAACTCTACATAAGGGTGGAGGGGCTAAATGTGATTACTCTGCAGCCAAGGAAGGTTCTTGGCTCATGTATATGATGAAATCTTGCCACAATGTATTTCCAGGTCTTTGAGGCAGTGCAAGACTCTTGGTTGCATTAGAAAAGCTGTCCTCTGTATTATTTTCAAGGAAACAAATGCCCATGTCAAAACAGAATTTCAAAAGAAAGAAAGAAACCCTCTATGGTTCTCCCTAGGAGTTGGTGCAAAGGTCATGACCTCATCCGACGTGATCTAAAAATGGTAATGATCTTGGAACATATATAGTCATTGATACGGGCTTCTTTAAATATTTATCTGGCCTCAGGCTTTGCCTGTAGGCAAAGCCCTCCAGTGGGTTTCAACTGCTAATGATCACATCCTGCTAATCCCATCTTTGTGGCCCCCACTCTCTGTTCTTCACTGCTTTGATGTGTTTTAACATTTGATTGGCAGTTCAGTGATCTCTAGAGTTCTAGGAAATTCCACATCAAGTGTTTTCTGAGGCAAGGTTAATGACAATTCCTATACATAACCAGGAGGATGCTTTTCATATAGACCCATTAGGTAGATCTATTAGGAAATGGCTATATTATGAGCAACCCAATACATATGCCTCTATATGGCTCCATGTACAATTGCTTTTATATGTGTTAGGTCCTCTGCTTGGCTGCCTGGTATGTCCCAGAAACAGCATTTCTGTGCGATTTGTAGAAAAGGTTATATGAGACATTGTTCTCCTCATTACCCAGTGTCCCCTATTTAAAGACTGTGATGGAAAAGATGTGAGTTTATCCACAGATGTTTTTTGGTCACATCAGGTGAACTCGTGTGCTTTTTGCCGGCGGACAAGGAAGATTGTGTTGCCTTGTCTGTTTCTCTATTTGCACCGGCGGCCAAGAAATTAAGAGCCAAATTTGTGGCTCAGCTCTGAATGTCTTCCCACCAACACACACACACACACACACACACACACACACACACAAAGTTATGGCTCCTAGCTAAACAAATTAAATTGTTAACTCCTCTATATGAATGTGTGTCTGTAGAGATGATAGATAGATGATAGATAGATAGATGATAGATAGATAGATAGATAGATAGATAGATAGATAGATAGAGATAGATAGATGATAGATAGATAGATAGATAGATAGATAGATGATAGATAGATAGATAGATGATTGATTGATAGATAGATAGATGATGATGATAGAGAGAGAGATAGATAGAAGATAGATAGATAGATAGATAGATAGATAGATAGATAGATAGATAGATAAAGATAACAATGTGGAAAAACAGCAGACCCAGCAAATCGATAAAACACTTCCACCAGGACAATCCCAGATGGGACTGCCAACAGATCAGCTTTTCCCTGTTCCTGTGCTTTTAAGAGCAGCTTGACAAAAACCTGCCACTTTTCACAGCATGCAGCCAAGCATCACCAAAGGCATTCATTGAAGCTCTGCATCCTTAGACGGAAAATAGCCGGAGGGCTCTGGGAAAATGGCCTGTGGGTCTGTTTCTGTTGGATGCAGCTCCTGTTGCATGAAGCGATTGTGCCTCCCTCTGCCTAATGGTGAGGTTGGCCCCATCTCTCAGACAGTTCATCAGCCCATGTCATGATTTTGATGCGCCACACTGTTCTGAACCATGGCCAATATTAACTAAGTTGCCTTCTATAATGAGGACAGGTATGTAGCTTGCCTGGCAAGATGGGACATATCCAGAGTCTTGTGCAAGTCTCTCCTGCTTGTGAAACAGCCTTGCTCCTGGCAGGACACAAATCATAGCCTCTCCACCAACCTTCCCAAAATGCTTGATTCATGATGTTCTTCTCACACTCTTCAGAACAGCGACCATGCAGGTGCCAAAATGAAGTCAAAGGGAACAGCTATGCCATGCATTTGCAATACGATGGCTGAGAAGGGTCTTCAGTTCTCAAAGCAAAATGAGATGAACACATGAGAGGAATGATTTGTTCCTTCTAGTACTAATCCTATCCCATGTTCAGCAACCTATGAGATCTCCAAAATGTTGTTTCGGGGCTTATAATTCATGTATTCCCTGATTATTATTTTTTAGTTGTTTCCTCCCCCCCCCAAAAAAAAACCAACAACACCAAAATGGTTTCTTCCCTATTTTTCATATACACTATTTACTTACTTACTTACTTACTTACTTACTTACTTACTTACTAGTATTTTGGTGTGAAACTAAAGATAGAAAGAAGAGCACACAGAATATAAGATACACAGCCATTTTCGAGACAGTGGCTTCTTCCTTTCCGCGATACTTGAACACCATGAATGCCAACTTATTACTTATCAGCCTCTAACAAAACAAAATGGCCACCAGAACCATACATAGCCCTCCTAAGTTGTTGAAGTCCAGCTCCCATCAGCCCCAACCAGCATAGCTAATGGTCAAGGATGATGGAAGCTGGAAGTCCAATGCCCTATGAAAGGCCCCAGGTTCTCCACCCCTTGTGTAGAGGAAGGGAAACAGACAACAGATGGGGCCTACAATGCTAGAGACATGGTGCTAGTCTAAATCTTTTTGAATATGAAATTCTATAGGCATGAATCAAAAAGTAATTTGTTCTCTATACAGTGGTACCTCAGGTTAAGAACTTAATTCGTTCTGGAGGTCCGTTCTTAACCTGAAACTGTTCTTAACCTGAAGCACCACTTCAGCTAATTGGGCCTCCTGCTGCTGCCGTGCCACCAGCATGCGATTTCTGTTCTCATCCTGAAGCAAAGTTCTTAACCCGAGGTAATATTTCTAGGTTAGCGGAGTCTGTAACCTGAAGCGTGTGTAACCTGAAGCGTATGTAACCCGAGGTACCACTGTATACTCGATTCCATATCCTAGTCCTAGCTATCTACCCAAGCACTTATGAGTTTTTTTATCACTACATTATCAGTGTTTCTTATCATTTTTATTCCACTCCATTTGCTGTTTGAGCTCTGCTATAAGATATAGTCGCTGCCTTTCGAATAGCTTTAACGATAGAAGGTCAACGATTTGGCAATTAATGCTACAATTGTTTTCCTTCTTCTTTCCCCCTCTTCAGCTCTCACAGCTTATCAGGCCAGGACGAACGAAGTAGGCGCAGGCTGTGCAAGCCCTCTTTTAAGGAGTTCAATGACACAAACATAATTAATCTGAACGTCTCGGGCCAATGAGTACAAGCGTTATGTGCTTTGAGTGCTCCGTAGTCTTAATGTGTCATCTTGTACTATGTTTAAAACATTAGGCTCATTGTCAGCCATTAGATATCCATGATAAAGTCTTTGGAAGTTAGCAAGGGGGAAGAAGCCATTTCATACTGAATATAAGGCCTGACTGCAAAGCATGTTGTTGTTGTTGTTTAGTCGCTTAGTCATGTCCGACTCTTTGTGGCCCCATGGACGAGAACACGCCAGGCACTCCTGTCTTCCACTGCCTCCTGCAGTTTGGTCAAATTCATGCTGGTAGCTTCAAGAACACTATCCAACCATCTTGTCCTCTGTCGTCCCCTTCTCCTTATGCCCTCCATCTTTTCCAACATCAGGGTCTTTTCCAGGGAGTCTTCTCTTCTCATGAGGTGGCCAAAGTATTGGAGGCTCAGCTTCAGGATCTGTCCTTCCAGTGAGCACTCAGGGCTGATTTCCTTCAGAATGGATAGGTTTGATCTTCTTGCAGTCCATGGGACTCTCAAGAGTCTCCTCCAGCACCATAATTCAAAAGCATCAATTCTTCGGTGATCAGCCTTCTTTATGGTCCAGCTCTCACTTCCATACATCACTACTGGGAAAACCATAGCTTTAACTATACGGACCTTTGCCGGCAAGGTGATGTCTCTGCTTTTTAAGATGTGACTGCAAAGCATAGGAGACCCTAATGTACTGATGGATCCCCAGCCAATTTATGGTGGACTTTCTAATGCTCAAAGGATTTTGGGGTTGGGTGCTCCCATGCTCTGATGACTGAGCTATCCCATCTCTTTCTAGAGTCTCAACCCGATCTGTTGAGATTTGCTTGAATGGCTGTGGAATTAGCCCTGATCTTTCATAGACTTTTCCATTAGCTAGGATGATGTTCTTACCAGTCCAACTAGTTAATACCTGAGGCAAGCTTTCATACTAATCTGGGTTAGGTTGGGAGTTAAATATATCCGTTAAGCCATCTCAGTGTGCTGGCTTTCACTGCTTTCTCTTTCTTTGCTTCCCTTTTGCCCTGGGACTTTTTAAATGGGAAATAAATCTTCATGATAGAGGCCCTGTTGTGCTATCTGGCTAAAAGTCTTCATTTTTTTTAAAAAAGCGGTTCATGGTTGTAATTCTTCTAAGGAAAACGACGCACACTTCCTCCTTTCCTACTGAATTTCTAGCTTGATATTTATGCTCGGGAGAGAGAGACTTCAAAAGTGATTTTGTGAATGCCGCAATCTATCTCCTGGACTGGCATGGAGCGCTTATGGCCCCCGTGAACAGCATACGCTCTCTTAGCCACTGGGGGAAGGAAGGTGAGAGTTCTCTTGGCAACTCAACAGTGTTATTTACAGCTACTTCTTAGCGGTGACCCTCCGCAGGAGCCTGCAGCTTCATAAGCAAGGCCAATTCCAACACCAGTTATAACAGCCCTTGGTCTACTGCTAGGGCTGCTAGCTTGTGTCAAGTGTGTGTTACATGACCAGCTGTCAAAGCAAATCCATCTCGTTTCCTTCCCCAGCTCTGGTGAAACAAGACTCTCCTCGATAAGCAGCATCTCTGTTGTGAAGGACTCATATTACCAAACAGTCCAAACTGCCTCTCCTGGTATGTCCCACGGAGGACCTTACGATCTTCAAACAAAAACATCTTGGAGGTCCCAGGCCACAGGGAGGTTAGGCTGGCCTCAACCAGAGCCAGGGCTTTTTCGGCCGTGGCCCCAGTCTGCTGGAACACTCTGTCACAAGAGACTAGGGCCCTGCAGGACTTGACATCTTTCCGCAGGGCCTGCAAGACAGAGCTGTTCCACCAGGCCTTTGGCTAAGGCACAGTCTGACCCCCTCCTTTGGTAATCCTCACAGAACTCTAGCCCAATGGTTGCCATTAATTTGATTTTGAAATGATTTTAAAATCAATTGATTTTAGAATGCTGTGTTATTTTTATTGTTGTTAGCCGCTCTGAGCCCGTCTTTGGCTGGGGAGGGCAGGACATACATAAAATATTATTATTATTATTATTATTATTATTATTATTATTATTATTATATTGAGCACAGTCTCCACACTTCAATGAACTGACTTTGTTTGGAATCATAGATAAATAATATGCATTTGCATAATATCCATCCATCAGTCGGTCTTGCTTGTGGTCTTCCCATAGGCAACCAGTTTGCAACTGTGAGAATAGGATGGTGTTCTAGACAGGCATTTTTTGTTTTCTGGATGCGGGGGGGGGGGGGCACTGTGGTCTAAACCACTGAGCCAATCAGTGGGCTTGCCAATCAGAAGGTTGGCAGTTTGAATCCCTGTGACGGAGTGAGCTCCTTTTGCTCTATCCCAATTCCTGCCAACCTAGCAGTTCAGTATACCTGAAGGAGCGTCTCCACCCCCATCGTTCTGCCCGGACGCTGAGGTCCAGCACCGAGGGCCTTCTGGCGGTTCCCTCATTGCGAGAAGCAAAGCAACAGGGAACCAGGCAGAGGGCCTTCTCGGTAGTGGTGCCCGCCCTGTGGAATGCCCTTCCAGCAGATGTCAAAGCGATAAACAACTACCTGACATTCAGAAGACATCTTAAGGCAGCCCTGTTCAGGGAAGTTTTTAACGTGTGATATTTTAGTGTATTTTTGGTTTCTATGGAAGCCGCCCAGAGTGGCTGGGGAGCCCCAGCCAGATGGGTGGGGTATAAATAATAAATTATTATTATTGTTGTTGTTGTTGTTGTTGTTGTTGTTCAAAAGCATGCCAGTGCAAGTAGATAAATAGGTATTGCTGCGGCGGGAAGGTAAATGACGTTTCTGGGCATGCTGGTTTCTGTCACGGTGTCCCATTGCACCAGATGTGGTTTTGTCATGCTAGCCACATGACCCAGAAAGCTGTCTGTGGACAAACGGAGGCTCCCTCAGCCTGAAAGTGAGATGAGAGCCACTACCCCATAGTCGCCTTTGACTGGACTTAACCATCCAGGGGTCCTTTATCTTTACCTTTTTTACCTTACTAGGGATATATATATTTAACTTTGACTTTAATACATATTTCCCTTAACAATTAACTTAACTTCCCAACCTTACCTCCATGATGTTTTTATTCCCGCCCTTTTTTTCCTGCTGCACGATGTAGCATTTTTATATCTCATACTAATTTCCACTTTTACAGTTGCTGCTATTTCCCTTCCTCTGTTTACATTCCGAATTCTGCTCATGACTTCGTTTGGCTATAATACTTCCTCGAATAGTCCAAAAGGGGTCTCCTCTCTTCAGTAAAAAGTTCATCATTTTGATCTCTTACTCTTGCTGTCAATTTTGCCATTTCCACATAAGCCATTAATTTTAAGATCCATTTTTCCTTGGTTGGAACTTCTCCTTCCTTCCATTTCTGCACATATAGGATTCTGGCTGTTGTTGCATACATAAATAGTTTGATCAAGGTAAAGGACCCCTGGACAGATTAAGTCCAGTCAAAGGCGACTATGGGGTCTGACACTCATTTTGCTTCAGGCTGAGGGAGCTGGCATTTGTCCACAGACAGCTTTCCAGGTCATGTGGCCAGCATGACTAAACCGCTTCTGGTGCAACAGAACACCGTGACAGAAACCATCGTGCACGGAAATGCCGTTTACCTTCCCACCACAGTGGTACGTATTTATCTATTTGCACTGGTGTGCTTTTGAACTGCTAGATTGGCAGGAGCTGGGACAGAACAACGGGAGCTCACCCTGTCGAGGGGATTCGAACCACCGACCTTCCGATCGGCAAGCCCAAGACGCTCGGTGGTTTTGACCACAGAGCCACCCGCATAGTAGTAAGGAGATTAAACTTACCCTTATGTATCACCAGCCACAGCATATTTCACATTTATTTATTTAACTCCATCCATGAATCGCTTCCCATGAAATATCTCAAGGTGATCTTTCACAATAAAAGAAAACCAGCAATTCAAAATAAAGACACAATTTCATACATAAAACAATGATAGCATTTTTAAGAAAATCAAAAACATTTTCATATGTAAAAACTATTTTGAATCCAAGACAGATACACACTGACATAAATATCTCCACTTAAAAAGCTTGTTGAACATTAACACCTTGCGTGGCAAGTACTCTCCCCCTTTGAGAAATGAAGACACAGGACACATTATTTTAGGTTAATGGGCGAAAAAGGCCACAACTTTATTGATTACAGAAATTGAAAGGTATTGGCCTTAGGCATTGGCTCCTATCAACTACCTGGAATGAAACCGGGAAGGGTTAACCACAAGCCGGGGGAGTCCTGCTGAAGTACGCCAACTAGGATCCCCCGGGTGTCACCGCTCGGGGGTGTGCCTTAGGCCCACACCTCCCTAGGCTTAGGACAGGGCAACGCCCCCCGGAGTCCTCTACCGGACTACCCTTTTCATTGGGGGAAGGTGATGGCACTTCCTTCCCCCCTTCATTTGCATAACAATTAACCCCTGCCAATGCCTAACCGCCAATACCGAAGAAGTTGTGACGTTTGCTACGAGGTAGGCAAAAAAATCAAATGGCTGAAGATTTGCCAAACTGGAAAAATTCCTACCAGGCCCCTTGCGGCGACCAACTGAAGTCCATAGCAAGGTCAGAGCTAGCTAAACCTATGGGTGGGTGGGGTGGGAAACCGAATCAGCTGGAACGGGGCAAAGAGGGCGGTCCCCGGGTGCGCCGGCCTTAAATATGCTAGGCCCCACCTCCCCGGCCCACCGGTTGGCTGGCCGGGAAAGCGACGTGCCCGAGGATTCCCCTGCTGTCGCGGGGGCTAAACCAGCCCCTGCGTGCGTGGGAGGGGTGGGCCCACAACCCCACCTCCTCATGAACTCGGAAGTGGCTTTGTGTTTCCAATGTAGGGTTCCCCCCCTCCTATAGAAAGTAGAAACTGGGATTTGTGGAGTTTCCCTATTCATATTGCTTTGCATTATTTTTGAGTTCCCCTCCTTTCTCCTGAAAATATTCAGTGTGGTGGGATCACATGCACTGAACTTCTATCATCTCTTTCCTCAACTATTTCATACTTCCCAGACTTCCCACTCTCTATGCTATTTGACACAAGTTATTACATGATCCAACCAGGTCATATAAGTTGTGGAATCTTTCTTTCTCTGCCTCTTTGCTTTCTAAGCCAGTATATTTCCCAGTTCCTGCCCTGCCAGTTCTCGCCAAACAACCTTTCACACACATCACAGTGAGGGCATAGCTTACAAACATGGTGCACGTTACGTTATGTTGCCAACAACTTAGTGAGCTCATCGATGGCATCAACTGAATTATGAAATGATTTGTCCTCGGTAAGTATCAAAAAATGTTGCAATGCATGCAGTTTATTTGATCTTAAAACATATCAGGTATATAATCTACTGGGACTATTCAGTCTAGATAGTCCCCCATTTCACAATGTAATCCTTTTTCTTTTTCTTTTTGCAGCTGTATGCAAGAGTGGAAATTCTTGACCTTGAACTAGGGTTCAAGGAAGCATTTGAAAGCAGACCTATGGCTTGCAGAAATTGCACAGAGGACCAATAATCCCATTTCAATTTAAGATGAGTTTGTAAATCTTCTCTCTCCACATTTTCTCAGAGCCCTGAGAGAAATATTTGCTGAATTAACTGTAGTTCACTCTGTTATATTGCAGCTATGGAGCTGTGTTTGTAGTTGCAACGGTAGCGATCATAATAGTAATAATAGCAAATGGAAATGGTCAAAATCATGTCTGAATATTTCTCCCCACATCCAGGCACTTCCTGACAACTCCGGCTGCTTGCTCACTGTTAAAAAACTCAGGGCAAGCAATTTGTTCACAAGAATGGACCATTGATTTTTGCAGCATGAGTCTCCCAGGAAGGTTGCTAGGTTCCAATCATTTGTAACAGAAAACTGAAATGTCATTTTCCATGGTGCTTAAATATAATAATTAAACATCTGATCATTTCCGTCCCCTTAATTGCCCCCCACCCAAATCAATCAACTCATTCTGCCTCTGTGCTGTAGCCTGACTCTTGTTTTCATGTTAATGGGGAGGCAGTCATGGGTAAGGTTCTCAGGTGAGTATATTTGCATTTCTCTACATGAGGTTCCCCCCCTGCATTTTTTTCAAATAAAATATATCCTGTAGGTACCCACGGCCATCTTGCAACCACGTTATACCCCCGTAGGTCACAATAGCTCTGTATCTAATTTCCGGAAGAAAATTGTTTTCTAATACTTTGTCCCAAGAACAAAACACCGGTGAGATGGCGACCATAGCTCTTGATGGAGATATGAAAACTGATTTGAGCAGAGGTTAACATACAATACCAACCATAGACCAAAGCCAGATTCTTGGTTCATTCATTAGAAACTTCAGAAGAAGAAGCAAAAGTGTGCCTGGTTGACTATAGCCTGAACCAAAGAGGTCATTTAAATGATCCTGGATTGATTTAGATATATATATTTACAGTGCATAATACCACACAGAAATTCTGCAGTTCTAGTGATTAAAGCTCTATACATCCAAACATGTGAGGGCACAAACTGCACAGAATTCATATGTGCCACCTCCAATGTTCCTGTGCACAAGCCAGAACTCCTTCTATGCCACAACAAGCTTTGTGTGTCATGTATTCTACCTGAATGCTTAAACAGGGCTTTCAAAAGATGTCTTCTGTACCTTGTTGTCATTAGGTAGCTGTCAGGGAACTGACATCAGAGCCAGAGGCGGAGGCAAGGCTCCCGAGTGATGCTGGAGAAGGGCCCAGCAGGGAGAGAGGCAGCTCATCAGCTGGAGAAGGAAATCAGCGTAACACCAGGGATAAAGGGGGGCAGATGGGGGAATCGGCGAGGGGGCTCCAGGACTCCTCGCCGGAGATCAGCGAGGAGAGCACGGGTCCTCCGCTACCCACACCCTCCCTGCACAGAAGACTTCCGCGCAGGGAGAGTAGGAGGAGACTTGGCGTCAAACAGCTTTTATGCTGGAAAAGGTTTAAGAAACGCCCACTGACGGATTCTGCTAGCGACTGAAACAGCCACGAAGTGAAGGGCTGTCCAGACAGAAAAGGTTTAACCAGGCAACCTAGCCAGGAGTGGCGGCAACTTACGCATGAGCAACCCCTATTATTATTACAGTAGCCTTGGGGCAAGCCTCTCTCTTTCTCTCAACCTCTGTCCCCCAGCTGCAATATGGAATATAATACGGACTTAACTTACGGGTTTGTTGGAAGAATTGCAAAAATCGCATGTGAAGCACTTAGAACATGACATTTACAATACAAATTCCTATTGTTATTATTATTCTCTATATTATTAGGTATATTCCTACATAGCCATATATTTAGGGTTGTGGCTGAGGAGAATGGTGCAAGGAATCCAGAATCTTTTCGAAATTTCAAGTACCCTCTCAGTAAACGCAGAATGAGAATTGTTCACTATTTCTCGACCAGCTTCCCAGTGGTATACCATTTATCTTCGGAGGACAGCAACCTATGAGTTTCTTTCCCAGAAATATCTCCTCTATGACACAGTCCCCAAAGTTATTCCCTGGAAGAAATGCCTTTCTCTCTGAAAACTTGTGGACTGTCTGCCATCTGCTCATGCCAATTTATCAATGTGACCCTCCCCAGCCCAGTTTAATTGTTCTGAAGCCAGCCTCCGATGAACACAATGGTGTCTCCACCAAGGACACATACATTTATTTAAATTGCTTACCAAAGTGACAGTGATAGATGAGAGTAACAAGTTCGCCTTGATCAACCACAAGCCTCCCCTATAACAATAAGTACAAGCCGCACAGTAATATGGACCAAGCGTTCAGTTAAGCGAGTTGGCAGGAGAGATGTTTTATTTGAAGGGTGCACAATGTGATCGGTTTGAGGACTGAATAACAAACATTTCTTTGAGCAGATCCCACATGCTCTGGAAAAAAGAAAAGAAATGTATGTGGTACACTCCCCTTGGGATTGCAGCACTTCATATCACAGATGGGGAATAACATAATTAAATGCTCCCATATAAATAAAAAAAATCTCCTTTCCCCCGGGGAGCCAGTCTATCAGAGATGAGAATTGTATCTCACAACATTTCCTTGATGCATTTGTTTTTAATATGGTAGTACAATTCTCCACCTGCCCCCAGTGCAGTCCATTGATGGAATAGACGATGCGAGTATTGCATGTGTTCATTCCTGGATCTGATCCATCCCATTTAGACTTTAACTTGTAATGTGTTAAACACACACACACACAAATCCATTTGAATTGAAACACATATTTATATATATACATCACCACCCTACAGCATTTCAAAACATATTTCATGCCAATATACACATTTGAAAACATGTTTTCTATGAAATATGAATGTTTTGTGTATCCTGGTATATTTTTTGAGCCAATTTGCAAAATTCAGAGAAGTGCGAAATCCCAAGGATTCCAGTCCATGTATTGGGTGCATTTTAGGCCAATTCACTTAAAACATATGGGCTGAGCAAATTCTCCTTCATCCTTAGTCTGAGGGAAGCTATACCACATGCTTTCTCAGAACACACACAAATGGGTATTTGAGAATGTTGAATCTGCTGGGATTCGAATTGTGAAGGGCATCTTTGTGGTCTTCTTCCAGATTGCCTGGTCCTTGTCGCACACCAACAAAAGGAACTTTGCCTTGAAGGTTAAGCTTAAAGTTCTTGTTGCTACGTAAGTGACAGATGTGGAGTCTATGAGAGCTGTACAATTTGGCTTATTGTTGGGGGCCTGAACGCGTCTCACACCCATGCACAATAATCTGTTGGAGAAGTATTCCACAAGTAGGTCTTAATGAGAGAAGTACATAATAGATCTGTGATGGGATTTCTGCAGTGTAATTGGCCCTCCTAGCTTGCCATCTAGACAGTATCAGAGACATCACCTTGCCAACAAAGGTCCGTATAGTTAAAGCTATGGTTTTCCCAGTAGTGATGTATGGAAGTGAAAGCTGGACCATAAAGAAGGCTGACCACCGAAGAATTGATGCTTTTAAATTATGGTGCTGGAGCAGACTCTTGAGGGTCCCATGGACTGCAAGAAGATCAAACGTATCCATTCTTAAGGAAATCAGCCCTGAGTGCTCACTGGAAGGACAGATCCTGAAGCTGAGGCTCCAATACTTTGGCCAACTCATGAGAAGAGAAGACTCCCTGGAAAAGACCCTGATGTTGGGAAAGATGGAGGGCACAAAGAGAAGGGGACGACAGAGGACAAGATGGTTGGATAGTGTTCTCGAAGCTACCAGCATGAGTTTGACCAAACTGCGGGAGGCAGTGGAAGACAGGAGTGCCTGGCGTGCTCTGGTCCATGGAGTCACGAAGAGTCAGACACGACTAAACGACTAAACAACAACAGCTTGCCATACCAGGAACTGCTGAGACAACCTTTAAGCAGTGCACTGTTCGGTTTCAGTTCTGCATTACAAGCAGCAACCTGTTGCATCACTTGTTTCCTCCACAAACTGTTTTACATTGAAACTGTTGTTTATCCATCCTCTTCATGATATTTTCCCAGTTTCCCAACATCATTTCTTTCCCTTTTTTCTTCTTTAAGCAATGAGAGAGAGAGAGTTCCAGCCTGCCCTTCTTGTGCACATTATGAGATGGAGAGCACATTACAAACAAGAAAAGTTTTTGCAATACTTGCAACAAGAAGCATTACTTCACACTTCAGCGAGGGTGACATTGAGCCAATGCTAAGCCCTTTGAATGACGTCAATGGAAGACAAGGAGCATGTGGTTAGCTCTCCCATAATCAAAGAGAAGTAAACGTGGTCAGCTTTAGCAGGTTAGTGCTCCAAGTTGGGTAAACAGGTACATATATTTCCATGCTACACTTGAAAAAGAACTAGATCTGATTTGTAAAAACAAACCCCAAACCCAATGTTGCATGTGGCTAACATAAGATTGGTGTTTGGTACATAATGTGCGAAGACTTTCACCCTTTACATCTTGACAGTTTCCGTCATTTCTTCCAGTTCTCTGGGAAATAATGTTCTCCTCTGAAGGCATGTCCACGGTGTCATCATTGTGTGTGTCACTGTAACTTCCCTAGTGCTGTAAGCTTCCCTGAAGCAAAAGCTGTACCTGGGTTGGCATCACTCCAACAATTGTGTTGACACCATGCGACTTTCATTTCCTGTCTCCTTCCTGCCCTAGGCAGTCAAATCGCATATAATTTCCATGCTTTGGCACAGTATTAGAGCTCCCGAGTTAAACGAATGACTGCTAATTATGATGGTCATGGCAGGTTGGCTTAATAAGTATTCAGGGCGGAAAGACAATGTTTTGAATGAGAAAGTTTCAAATGCAACAGCCTTTCCAATGACTTGCAATGGGGTTATGAGGCTGGCATTTGGAAAGCATTGGACAATAATCTAGGACAATGAGATGGGGCGTTTTGTTGCCTCCAATGTGCTAATATTTGCATTCAGACACCAAAGCGGTGATATAGGAGCTTCTGAAGGACTATCTTGCCCTCAGGGTTGGGGAGAAGAGCCAAAGGATTTGTCACTATCTAGTTCCCCTATTGTGTCTCTTTTCCCCAATTTTCACTGCACATGTATATAATTGTTAATAATAATAATAATAATAATAATAATAATAATAATAATAATTTATTATTTATACCCCGCCTATCTGGCTGGGCTTCCCCAGCCACTCTGGGTGGCTTCCAACCAAATATTAAAATGCATCAAACATTAAAAGCTTCCCTAAACAGGGCTGCCTTCAGATGTCTTCTAAAAGTTTGGTCGTTGTTGTTCTCTTTGACATCTGGTGGGAGGGCTTTCCACAGGGCGGGCGCCACTACCGAGAAGGTCCTCTGCCTGGTTTCCTGTAACTTGGCTTCTCGCAGTGAGGGAACAGCCAGAAGGCCCTCGGCACTGGACCTCAGTGTCTGGGTAGAATGATGGGGGTGGAGACACTCCTTCAGATATACTGGACCAAGGCCATTTAAAGCTTTAAAGGTCAGCACCAGCACTTTGAATTGTGCTCGGAAACGTACTGCGAGCCAATGTAGGTCTTTCAAGACCAGTGTTATGTGGTCTCGGCAGCCGCTCCCAGTCACCAGTCTATATGAAGAACTAACTCTCCCTCAGGGGAGGGGAAAAGAAATAAATTCAAGGAATTGTCACCATCCAACTCCCCTCTCTTCTCCCAACAGCCACCACAGGAGTATCTGAATGATCATGCCCTGAGGGGGATGGGAGAAGAAAGAAACCTGGAGATTTGTCCCCCAACCAGCTCTCAAAATGGCTTGCCCCTCATCCAACTGCAACCATGAATGACTTTCTTGGAGAAAGTTCAGCTTTGTCCCCTTGCACCCAATGAATGTTTGAAAAGGCAGTTTCCCATGACGTCTAAATAGGTAAAGGTAAAGGTAAAGGACACCTGGATGGTTAAATCCAGTCAAAGTAGACTATGGGACTGCAGCGCTCATCTCGCTATCAGGCTGAGGGAGCTGGCGTTTGTCCACAGACAGCTTTCCGGGTCATGTGGCCAGCATGACTGAATCACTACTGGCGCAATGGAACACTGGGACGAAAACCAGAATGCACAGAAACACCATTTATCTTCTCGCTGCAGTGGTACATCTACTTGCACCAGCGTGCTTTCGAACTGCTAGGTTGGCAGGAGCTGGGACAGAGCAACGGGAGCTCACTCCGTTGTGGGGATTTGAACTGCTGACCTTCAGATCGGAAAGCCCAAGAGGGTTTTTCCTTTACCTTTATGTCTAAATAGAGAAGCACTGGTTGCTGAGGATTTATCTCATTACCTTTTAGACCATGGGTATGCAAACTAAGGCCCAGGGGCCGGATCCGGCCCACGGACGATCTGGGAATCAGCGTGTTTTTACATCAGTAGACTATGTCCTTTTATTTAAAATGCATCTCTGGGTTATTTGTGGGGCCTGCCTGGTGTTTTTACATGAGTAGAATGTGTGTTTTTATTTAAAATGCATCTCTGGGTTATTTGTGGGGCATAGGAATTCATTCTTTTTTCCTTTTCTTTCCAAAATATAGTCCCCCCCTCCAAAAAAGGTCTGAGGGACAGTGGCCCAGCCCCCTGCTGAAAAAGTTTGCTGACCCCTGTTTTAGACTGTTCACTGTAAGCCGATATTAGGGTTAAAAGTTTATATCATAGTCTGTGCTGACTCTACTTGTCTCCAATGGATGGAACTGTGATAGAAAATTGACTGTTTTAGTCTTGGCTGCCTCTACAATTCCTGGACCAATGAATGTTGGTATATCATTTGGGGGGAAATGAAATTGCCATAGCCTCAATTTCGTATTCCATTTTTATTTTTGTTCTGTTTGGTGGTTTGTTTTCGGTTATGCTATGGCCCTTGGGGAAAGCTAATACATCTGGTTTGCACAGAAGCATTTGTGTGACGGCATTTCATGTCAATATATGCGATGAACAAGTGGAAAATGTTACAATCCTCTCTGCATGCTGATAGGCAGCTCCATGTTCATCTATGTGTAGAAAGATTTGGAACAAATGTCTTGGGTTTCTTGCAATAAGAAACTTCTGTGAAAATCTGGTGGTTATTCAAATGGCTGAAAGCATGGCATGTCTGCTTCTAAATTTTCAGAGACTGCGTATGTAAAATCTGTTTAGGTTTTCTTTATGTGGACAGTCCTACATGGTGAAAAGGGATATCACTTGCATTCTACTATGTAGCAACACCTGCTCGTTTTGTTTCAGTTAGAGGCACATGAAAGGTGCTTTAAGTTTAAGGTGCTTGACAACTTTTTTTTTTTAACCGTCCGCAGTGAGTAAGCATGCCAAATGAACTGCTTTATCAAGCTCCTTTGGCTCTATATAACATGCTTTGACGTGTTCCAGAAGCTCAGAGACGCGCCCAAAATTTCTACAATGTTTTCATCACATGTCACACTGACACCCAGTTTCCTACCAAATATAATGTGGGGGGGGGGGGAGGGTAATTTTTTTTAAGTGTTTTTGCAGGGAATGATTACATGTCCTGGGCATTTTTGTATGAGAGAGAGGGGGCGGAGGGAGGGAGGGACATGGACACACAGAAACTTGAGGTTTTTTTATTTTAAAAAAACATTTTGTTGTTGCTTTTATTGCAAAGCAAAGGCTCTGCTCGGATCAAAGGGTGCATAGCTGTCACATCCTTCTCATGTTGCCCTCCCTGAGCCACTCAGCGAGGCTGGGATGATCCTAGCCTCGCAAAGCAGACCGGGGCTGGCATCGTGTTGGCGGTGAGAGTTGGGCTGGTGCTCCCTGTCCCCTCAGGGGTCATGCATGCGCCCACCCTGGGCACAATGAAGACATGCTCCTCCGCTGGCACATTACATTGTTGTCTGTCTTCAAGGGGCAGTGCAAGTGTAATGATGCTATGGCACACATCAGCAAGTCACAGGAAAGAAAGTGGTTACAAACAAAAAGGTAGTAGCTCTGTGCATTTCATAACATTCAAGCAGATCCTCAGCCACGTTTTCATTACAGGGCTACTGATCTCTTAGCCTCATCCCCCACAACACACATCTGTAATGTGTGCATAATAACAGACCTTCCAAGTGTCCCTATTTTCCAGGGACAGCAGCCCCATCTCAGTTTCTGATCTGATCCCGGAATGTCCCACTGCTCCTTAGAATGTTCCTATTTACATCGGCAAAATGTTGGAGGATATGATAGAACATCCATATAGAAGAAGAAGAAGAAGAAGAAGAAGAAGAAGAAGAAGAAGAAGAAGAAGAAGACGTTGTTATTATTATTATTTATACCCCGCCCATCTGGCTGGGTTTCCCCAGCCACTCCAGGTGGCTTCCAACTGAATATTAAAAACAACACAGCATCAGACATTAAAAACTTCCCTAAACAGGGCCGCCTTCAGTTGTCTTTTAAAAGTAAAATAGTTGTTTATTGCCTTGACATCTGCTGGGAGGGTGTTCCACAGGGCAGGCGCCACTACCGAGAAGGCCCTCTGCCCTGTAACCTCACTTCTCGCAGCGAGGGAACCGCCAGAAGGCCCTCGGCGCTGGACCTCAGTGTCCGGGCTGGAAGATGGAGGTGGAGACGCTCCTTCAGGTATACAGGACCGAGGCCTTTTAGGGCTTTAAAGGTCAGCACCAACACTTTGAATTGTGCTCGGAAATGTCCTTATTTTCATCAGAGAAATGTTGATGAGTATGGAGTAATCCAACCCCCGAGATCTCCAGGAATAGGGCGATCTATAAATTCTAATGATGATGATGATGATGATGATGGTGATGGCAGCCCTGTATAGGGAAGGTTTTTTAATGTTTAATGTTTTATTTTGTTTTTATATTTGTTGAAGGCTGCCCAGGGTGGATGGGGCAACCCAGACAGATGGGTGGGGTATTAAACAACAACAACAACAGAAAAGGACATCCCTATTGTCTTCTGATAAAGCGTGTTCTCCTTCACAGAGATTACGTGTTGCGGTGGGGGCCGCCAAGACACTCCAATGTTGGGGGCGGGCTAATTGATTGTTGGCCACTGATGCGATTGGGGCTTCCCTTGTTGTTGGGAAGAAGTTAATGTTGCCATTTGTTGACTGACAGCCAGAAATGCTAAAACTTCTTGCACGAGGCTAGGGCTTCCTCTTTTCGCCCGTGCATCGGATTGCCCGTCCCCCCCCCCCCTAGAATTAGGGTTGTTCGCTTTGACCTTGCTATGCCTGTCATGGGGTTGTCTGCTCTTGGGGCAGGGGCCCGGTAGGAATTTTGTCCATCTGGCTGATTGGCTGGGGCCATTTGGATTTTGCCTACTGCGTAGCAAATCATGACAACGTGGTTAGGCATTGGTTTATGGTTTGGTTGGTTGAGGGGCATGGATTGGCTGTGCCTGCCCCTCTAATTCTGCTGCTGCAAGGGATTCCATTAAAGGAATTGGGGGCTAACTATTGCTTGTCCACTCTGTCAAGGGGGCTCGGGCCATAGCAATGAGCTCCTGGTTGCATTTGGGGTGAGGGCAGGTTCCCTGCTCCACGTAACCCCCAAGTGTATTCCCCTTTTCTGACTTTCGCATCGTGCGGAATGTCAGTCTGTCCCCCATGGTGGGGGCAGAGAGCCGCAACCAATGCCTAAGCAACCACTCACAAATTTGTATTTCAATAAAGTTGTGGCCAAAATCATGCCAAAAACCTTAAACAAAAATTCTGTGTGATGTGTGAGTTGTTGGGGTGGCCCTGGGGACCTCGACTCGCAAATGTTGGAGGGTATGTAATAACACTGGTTAGCAGTGTGAAGATCTGAAATGAAGTATAGGTCGGGGTTATTAAAAAATAACATGATGCAGCAGAGAGCTTTGATCATGTCTGCATTTAGACTTCAGCAGTTCTTGCTTAACAAGATTGGCAATGAAGCAAACAACAAAAACAACAAAAACCACCTGTGCCAGGTTAAACAAGTTCAGTTTGACTTGGCCTAGCTGTGGGCCAACACCACGCCCGACTGCAGAGAAGCTCTGAGGGCCAATGCTGAGGACATTTCGAAGAAAATGTTGACTGGGAGAGACTTGGCATAGAAATCACACCAACTGGAGGTCCTCTAGACAAATAGTTCATCACATGGGATAACAATACCTGGAATGTGCCATTTTAGACTGCAAAGTGGAAAGATTGCAAGATTGGACTGTCCTCCATAAAAAAGGGAGACGTGTGAAATTTTAGTGGCTAAAATTACTAGGCATTTTGTTCTACATTTTAATTTTTAAAACAAATACCCCCCCCAAAAAAAGTCCTACCTACAGGCTCACAGGGGGGCGCGGGTGGCGCTATGGGTTAAACCACTGAGCCTAGGACTTGCCAATCAGAAGGTCGGCAGTTCGAATCCCCGTGATGGGGTAAGCTCCCGTTGCTCGGTCCCTGCTCCTGCCAACCTAGCAGTTCGAAAGCACGTCAAAGTGCAAGTAGATAAATAGGTATCGCTCCAGCGGGAAGGTAAACGGCGTTTCCATGCGCTGCTCTGGTTCGCCAGAAGCAGCTTAGTCATGCTGGCCACATGACCCGGAAGCTGTATGCCAGCTCCCTCGGCCAATAAAGCGAGATGAGAGCCGCAACTCCAGAGTCGGTCACGACTGGACCTAATGGTCAGGGGTCCCTTTACCTTTACCTTACAGGCTCACAATTGACATTAGGAACAGTAAGAAAGGAGACAGAGAATGCCAAACATTTAGTTTTCTATTTCCAGGGACCGCCCCCCCCCCCAATTTAGCTATTTATTTTCCCTAAATATTTCAGTCCAGTAGTACAGTTCAGGAACAATCTTCCTATATCTTGAACAGTTTGTCTAGTGAGCCCCTGTGTGCGTCAGGTTTCCTGCAAATAAGATGCACCAATGCAAACTCAGCCAGGAGATTATTTTGCACGCACAAAGCATGCGCACACACACACACACACACACACACATTTCAACAGATTGGACCCTCAGCCAGGATGCAACACAATGCATGAAACTAATGGCTGCTAAGCTGTTCACAAAGAGCTCTTGCAGTTTGTCAACACAATCTCCCCAGTGGCATCCTGGGACTGACTTGCCTTTGTCCTGGAATGAACCCACATCCGCAGCTGCCACTGAGAATATAGCATTGATATACAGCAGGAGCGCACTGTGAATCGTCTGCCAGTAATTAGCATCATTTTTATTTTTTTATTTTTTTCTGCTGCAGTATAGGTCAGCTTGATCTAGGCTCAACGGGGAGGCAGCTGTCACAGTACCTAGGAAAATAATAATAATATTCTCTTTGCCGAATACAAATCAGTCACCGCTGGACCACCTCTCCGCCCACGCAAATGTCATGTCTGCACGCCTCGTAAGGAGGTAAAAAGCGTTTCCAAGTAGCAGGAACATATCGGGAGATATTCACTCCCAAGTTTGTGAATCAGCTCCTCTGCTTCAGACTTGCGGCCCTCCAGATGTGTTGGACTCCAAGTCCCATCTGTCTCAGCCAGCCTGGCCAGTGATAAGAAATGATGGGAGTTGTATTCCAGCAAAATTTGGAGGACCACAGCTCCCCCATCCCAGATGCTTTCAAAAGTGAGTGTGGAATGCATAGCCACCAAGTGTCCCGATTTTCTAGGGACAGTCCCGGAATTACAAAAGCCATCCCAACTTCTGATTTGATCCCAGGACACCCCTGTTTTGCCTGCCATTGCTGCTGTCGGGGACTGGGCAGAGGAGGAGTAATGGTGGAGACCACCTCCCCATCCTGACTCTCCCAGGAAAGAGGAAGAGGAAGACAGTATAGATCTACAAGAGGGGTTTGTGGGAGGTCGCAGCTCAGAGGCAGATGAGGGGGAAAGTTGGGAAATAATGGGAGAGGAGGAACAGGCAGAGCTGAAACAGCAGCTGGCTGACATGTTGTCCCTGGAAAACATTCCAGACCCACCATCTCCCAGAACCCAGCGAGCCTTAAAAATAGGAGAGAAAAGAGCTCAAAGACAGAGGGTACCTGTAGCCTCGGTCCAGTATATCTGAAGAAGTATCTCCACCCCCATCATTCTACCCAAACACTGAGGTCCAGTGCCGAGGGCCTTCTGGCGGTTCCCTCACTGCGAGAAGCCAAGTTACAGGAAACCAGGCAGAGGGCCTTCTCAGTAGTGGCGCCCGCCCTGTGGAACGCCCTCCCACCAGATGTCAAAGAGAAAAACAACTACCAGACTTTTAGACGACGTATGAAGGCAGCCCTGTTTAGGGAAGCTTTTAATGTTTGAGGCATCACTGTATTTTAATATTGTGTTGGAAGCCGCCCAGAGTGGCTGGGAAAACCCAGCCAGATGGGCGGGATATCAATAATAAATTATTATTATTATTATTATTATTATTATTATTATTATTATTATTGCAGCACCCATAGAGGAGACGATGAAAATGACGAATGAGGAAGTGGGAGAGAAGGAGATGGAGATTCACTCGGGACAACACCATTATCCAAGAGCCTGGGTTCTATAGCATCTCTTTGTAAAGTTTGAAACAAAAAAGGAGTACAAAAAACTTTTCCTTGTCTTTATACTTTCCTGGGCAATCAGCCGGGAGCTGCTGGCAGCAACATGACAGCTGCTGCCACTGAGCTCACGAAGAAGGATGAGCCATCACTTGTCTCAAGCGGCGGTGGCAACAAGGAAGCATCCCGTTGCCTTCCTATGGCTGCTGTGGCAAGCTCCCCCCTTGAGCAGCTCATAAAGGCTGCTGGATAGCAGGCAAGGAGGAGAGGCTGCCATCGCCGATGCCCAGCCCTGCATGATGCACTGGTTTTGAGGGCAGCACCACCCTGGATGGGAAGAAATAGCCTAACTACTGTTGTCTATGCTCTAGTAAACTCAAGGTTAGATTACTGCAACGCGTTATACATAGGGCTGCCTCTGGAAATGGTTCAGAAACTTCAGCAGAATTCAGCAGCCAGGTTGCTCACCGGAGCAAGATGGTTTGAGCATATTACACTGATCCTGGTCCAACTGCACTGGCTACCAATTAGTTTCCTGGTCCAATGCAAAGTGCTGGTTTTGACCTATAAAGCCTTAAATGCCTCAGGACCGCAAGACCTCAAGGACCGCCTCTTCCCGTATGAACATACCCGGACTCTGATATCATCTCCTGAGGCCCTCCTTCATGTGCCCCCTCCATGAGAGGTCCGGAGGGTGGCAACATGAGAACGGGGCCTTCTCTACAGTGGCTCCCCATCTGTGGAATGCTCTCCCAGGGAAGGTCGCCTGGCACCTTTATTATATGCCTTTAGGCACCAGGCAAAAATGTTCCTTTTTAGCCAGGCCTTTGGCTGATCCTATTTACATCCTATGCCCTTTTAAAATGTGTTTTTTGGGGGGGGCGGGGAGAGCTATTAGGTTGTTGTTTTTATTTTTACTTTATATATAGTGATATTTTCTGTGAACTGCCCTGAGACCTCTGGGTATAGGGCGGTATAAAAATCAATTAAATAATTAAATAATTAATTAATTAATAAAATAAAATAAATAAGGAGTAGAGCAGAGTGCAAGGAGTCTTGAATACTCTCTCTCTCTCTCTCTCTCTCTCTCTCTCTCCCTCTCTCTGTGTGTGTGTGTGTGTGTGTGTGCATCCACATCTAATTTTGCCCCTTTCTAAAATTGGTTTATTGGTGTTTTTTGTTTTGGTTTTTTTTTGTATATCTTCCAAAGAATAAAATATAAAATTGGGATTATGTGGTTTTCTCATGACAGTGTTGGGCATGTGTGCTGTGTCCCATTAGTTAATTGATGGTGGCACTTGCCCTTCTTCTGATAGGAAATGCTCTGCGAAGAGATGCCCAAAAATGGAGTGTTGAGGAGGGTCCCTGTGTGGTGGGGTGGGCTGAGCAATGACCCTATTTTCATCTGAGGAACATTGGAGGGTATGGGATTGTGTGAGTTTTTTTAAGGAGAATTGTGCACGGCTTTAAAAAATAAACTTTGAAGCCAAAGTTTTTATTACAGTGAAACCAGGGTTTCTTTTCATTTTGTTTTTTAAAGCAAACATTAAAGTATTCAGAGGGAGAGAGAGAGAGAGAGAGAGAGAGAATAAGAGACCAGGAAAAAATTTAATATAAAGATTCAAACCTTTGTAGGGGCAATGCAGAATTTCAAGCACGGGGGTGACTATTTAATGACAAGGTGGATTAAAAGGACTTTGCTTTTATTTGGATGATGCACTTAGTATAAAAGGCTGCTCAGGGCAAAAAAATCCGGCTCATCCTGTGTAGGTGTGCCAGGGAGAGAAAGGAGCCAAGGGAGACAATCATTCCTTCTCATGCACCTGTAAGAAGCAGACTGACGCCACTGGGGCTTGCAGAAAGGGTGATGCTGTTTATCACCCATCCTGCAGTGCCAGAAAAAGCTTTGGTTTTGCTGCATCAGTGAATATGATGGTGAATATCCCTTTCGCTCTCCATCTTTAGGACTTCCCATAACCTAGGTTTTCTCCGATCGGGTGCAGGAGTTAATCCCTGAAAGTAAGCGATGTTGTTGAGCTTCTCAGCTTGGTGATAATGGGATAAAGCACAAACTTCTAGGGTTAGAGTAAGGTTACCAGACGCCCCCGTTTCCCGGGGACAGTCCCCGGATTTACAAATCAGTCACCTGACAAAATCCATCTATCTAGTAGGAGGTTGCAAAGTGCCCCCAGATTCATTGAAAAAAAATCTGGCAACCTTAGGTTAGAGGGCAGCGACAACGCCGACACCACTGGAACATACTAACATTGGGAATTGTAGAGTGCTGTGAGGAACGCACAAGGGATACACTTGTGGCATGGGTGGAGTTGAGGGAGACAAGACAGGGAAGGTTAAGCAACTGACATTTGCCCCGTTCACATACAGTGGTACCTCAGGTTAAGTACTTAATTCGTTCCGAAGGTCCGTACTTAACTTGAAACTGTTCTTAACCTGAAGCACCACTTTAGCTAATGGGGCCTCCTGCTGCCGCCGTGCCACCAAAGCACAATTTCTGTTCTCATCCTGAAGCAAAGTTCTTAACCTGAAGCACTATTTCTGGGTTAGCGGAGTCTGTAACCTGAAGCGTATGTAACCTGAAGTGTATGTAACCTGAAGCGTATGTAACCCAAGGTACCACTGTATTCTATGACCGCATGGGTGGATGTGCCAAGGCCAGTGTGCCACAGCTGAGGAGAGTGGGCGGCAGTGTTGCCACGACTCTCCTCTCTCCAGGGTGGAGGTGCTGTCAGGAGCTGAGCCTACACCCCAGTAGGACCCTGGCAGAGACACATGCCCGACTGGCATGTTCTCTCACTCCTGGTCGATCATTCGGGAGCTTCAAAAGCTTTCTTCAGCCTGAACATCACAGCGACTAATGCCAACCGACACCAGCACACTTAGGGATCCACAGAGTTTGCGCATCATGCGTAACAGACCTCAGCATTTTGGCTAATCTATTTTATTTACATATAAACACACACGGAGCACTGCGACATGGCTCCCTCTCTCTCTAGCATCAGACAGCAAAGAG
Organism: Podarcis pityusensis; assembly: GCF_964106645.2. Taxonomy (NCBI): domain Eukaryota; kingdom Metazoa; phylum Chordata; class Lepidosauria; order Squamata; family Lacertidae; genus Podarcis; species Podarcis pityusensis. The sequence goes on from NC_138035.1 coordinate 63,074,969, forward strand.
AGAAAGAGCAAAGGTCAATAGTCCCACCTCATGGAACACAGTAACACAAGCATCCTGTCTCCATCACTTCCCACTTTGTGGATCAAAACATATACAGTCATGTGATAGACAACAATCTCATGACTGCAATCATGGAGCAGGAATTCTAACAGGTGCCACAGCCGGTGCACCGCAGCCGAGGAGAGCGGGCGGCCGTGTTGCCACGACTCTCCTCTCTCCAGGGTGCAGCTGTCACGGCCGGTGTGCCACGGCTGAGGAGAGTGGGCGGCAGTCTTCACTCTCCTCTTCTGGGTCAGATTTGCCCTGGGAGTGGAGCTGGTGGCATTGGGCCAATTCAGGCTGGGGGTGCCTGGTCGCGCCTCCTCAAAAAAACAAAACAAAAAACAACCTGCACCTGGAGCCACGCCCCCTAGCCCCCATGCTATGCCACTGATGCTATGCCAAAAATTTCTCCCACTTTTTTTGTTTTTTACCATTCTCCTTCAATTAATAGGAACAGAAGCTACATGTGAAAATTGTGAAAGGGGAGAGAATATTTCAAATCAATGGGATCAGGCCTAATTCCCAACATCCTCTAGATAGGGTTGGGAGAACTTCCTTCCTAAAACCCTGTAGAATCACTGCCTGTCAATGTAGACATTATTCAACTCCATGGACCCATGATCTGACTTAGTATAAGGCAACATTACTGCTCATTGACCATAGCAAAGAGATGGACTGATTTATATGACAGCTTCCTATATTTCTATGACTGATAAACTGTGGAGAGAGGGAATATATGGTCAACAAGGTTGGGTTACAATTGTATCCTATGTGGTTCTCAACCTATCTGAGGTTGTTCACCTGCTGAATTCAATTTGCAGAAGGAAACTTAGCACTCATTTCAGTGACACGTCACCAAGACGGGGGCTAAAATAATAATAATAATATGAAAAGCATGACATTTAACTCATTATGGCAGCTGAGTTACTCACATAAAAAAAAAAAAAAAAAAGCTTTCTACAAGAATAGAAGTCTCTTTTATCTCGAGTGAGTCAGTTTGCCAGTCATCCTTTTTTGGTAGCAAAGTCCTGGGTTTATTTTGGGATTTTCGGTTTCCAATCTGCGAATGCTCTGAATCTGTACAGTTATGTAAAAGCTGAAAATGACTATTGATAAGTTGCCATGCCTTGCTCAGAGTGGCTTCAAAGGAGCAACTATCCCCCCCCCCCCTTAAGACCTGAGTTTTCTCTTCTGAGGACGCAGGAAATTCAAGATTTGGCTGTGGTTACATTCCTGTTTCCTGGGCACTCACTGCCTTTCCAGTGCCCAGTTAGGGTTATCCGAAACCTCATTATAAAAGACTACTCTTGGATGTGTTGTTTCTCAAATCTGCTCTACACTTACTTTTTAAAATATAAATTTTTTAATAAAAATGTCTTAGTTTACAAAAATACGTGTATTGTCTCTTTTTTCACGCTGTGTTTTCTGCAGATCAGTTTCATTTGTGAGACATTAGTGTTACATACAGTGTTAGGTTAGGAAGAAAAGAGGGGATGGTGAGTTGGGTTGGGTTGCAATGCTTCTATTCTTTTACTTAGTGTATGTGTGGGGTTTTGTGTCAGCATCACTTGTGTGGGTTCTCTTACTATTCGCTTGTTTTATTTCCTTGGTGATGAGAGAGGCTGGGGGTGGCCTAGGCTGTGTTTGGTTGTCTTTGTTTGGCTGTAGTGAGATTTGTTTTCATGTTTGAGCGATGTGTGTATGTGTGCATTTTTGAATCAGGTTAGCCAGACTGATTCGTATGCTGTTGGCAGATTCTTGTCGTTGTCTTGTTGAACTGTGTATGTGATAAAGGGGAGCCATACCGGGGTGAAGGCGTCTTCTTCTATTTGTCCCCATGTCAGTTTCAGTTTATTGGTTACTTTTTCTAATAGGGTTGTTTCCAATACTATTTGACGCCATTGGTCCATGCTTACTCCTGGCAGGTCTCTTCAGTGTCTGGCTATGATGCTTCTGGCTGCTGAGAGCAGGTGGGTTATGCGCTCTTTATGAGGAGAGAAGGTTGGCGGTTCGAATCCCCACGATGGGATGAGCTCCCATTGCTTGGTCCCTGCTCCTGCCGACCTAGCAGTTCAAAAGCACGTCCAAGTGCAAGTAGATAAATGTTATTTTTGTTTCAAACACTGCAAATTTTGGACAAAATGGACTGTTTCAAGAAGTGGCAGAGAGATATCTCCAGATTTGTCTGGCAGGGCAAGAAGCCTCGTATAAAATTTAAGATATTAACTGATGCTAAAGAAAGAGGTGGATTTGCCCTGCCAGACTTAAAACTTTATTATGAATCAGCCGCTTTTTGTTGGCTGAGAGAATGGATGCTTCTTGAAAACACGGATGTTTTGGATTTGGAAGGTTTCAATAATGTATTTGGTTGGCATGCATATTTGTGGTATGATAAGGTCAAAGCACACAAAGCGTTTAAAAACCATATTGTAAGAAAAGCACTGTTTAATGTCTGGATAAGATATAAGGATTTGTTAGAAAATAAAACCCCAAGATGGCTGTCACCAATGGAAGCAAAGGCTTTGAAAAAACTCAATATGGAGGCCAAATGGCCGAAGTATTGGGAAATTTTAGAACAAGAGGGTGACAGATTAAAGCTACAGAGCTTTGAAAAATTAAAAAACAGATTACGAGATTGGCTCCATTATTATCAAATAATGGAGGCATATAATTTGGATAAAAAACTAGGTTTTCAGGTGGAAAAATCAAAGCTGGAAACAGAATTGCTAGAACCTAAGGTTAAGAATTTGTCAAGAATGTATAACTTGCTGTTGAAATGGAATACCCAAGATGAAACAGTGAAATCCGCTATGATTAAATGGGCACAAGATGTTGGACATAATATTATGATGGCTGACTGGGAACAGTTATGGACCACTGGTATGAAGTTTACGGCATGTAATGCCTTAAAAGAGAATTTAATGAAAATGATCTACAGGTGGTACATAACACCAGTCAAGCTTGCAAAAAATTATCATTTGCCCGATAATAAATGTTGGAAATGTAATGAAACTGAAGGCACATTCTTTCACCTTTGGTGGACATGCCCAAAGATTAAGGCATTCTGGGAGATGATCTATAATGAAATGAAAAAGGTATTTAAATATACCTTTCTAAAGAAACCAGAGGCCTTTCTCCTGGGCATGGTGGGCCAATTGGTGCCAAAGAAGGATAGAATTTTTTTCATGTATGCCACAACAGCAGCAAGAATACTTATCGCAAAGCACTGGAAGACACAAGATCTACCTACCAGGGAAGAATGGCAGATGAAGCTGATGGACTACATGGAGTTGGCAGAAATGACTGGCAGAATCCGATACCAGGGAGAAGAGTCGGTGGAAGAAGATTGGAAAAAATTTAAAGCTTATTTACAGAAATATTGTAAAATTAATGAATGTTAGAAGGATGCTGGAATGAAGTTATATGGCTTTAGCAGAAATGTTATAAAGAATTAAGTAAAAATAGATTGTTAATGGGTCAAAGTGGAAATTTAAGGTTAATTGTGTTAAGATAAATTATAGAACAAAAATTAAGAAAGATGGAAAGGATTTGCTGAAATAGCTAATTGAACAAGAATACAAAAAAGGGAGGTGTGAGGAGGTCGATGACACAAGTAAATGAAAGGTAGAGATATAGAGATATTGGATGTGTTTTTTAAATGTTTTTGCTTTTTTTGTTGTTGTTCTGTTGTATTGTTTGTTTTTTGTTTTTGTTTTCTTTATTTTTGATGTATTGTGAACTTTTTATTGTTTCTTTCTTCTTTTTTCTGTAACTATTAAACTTTTAATAAATATCTTAAAAAAACACACAAGTAGATAAATAGGTACCGCTCCAGCGGGAAGGTAAATGGCGTTTCTGTGCACTGCTCTGGTTCGCCAGAAGCAGCTTAGTCATGACCCGGAAGCTGTATGCCAGCTCCCTCAGCCAATAAAGTGAGATGAGCGCTGCAACCCCAGAGTCGTCCATGACTGGACCTAATGGTCAGGGGTCCCGTTACCTTTACCTATGAGGAGAGTAGACATTATTATCTTGGGAGATCTTTAGTAGGGAGCTCCACACTTATTGAAGACTTTAAGGCGTGCCTAATTTGACGCCATTCAAGGTGTGAACACATTTGCATAAGGTAATGACATCCTCGCCCATCCATGCCCCTTGGTGTTTATACAAACAGAAACAAATCTGACAATAAGGAAGCTGTGCTGATGTGAATAGATTGGGGGGGGGGGAGCTGTGAGATGCACCGAAAAGAAACACAGAACTTCACGATGCCTTAAAAGGACATGGTATGGATTCACCTCCAGCCCCTGGCAGGATTAGTTAGTAAAACTTTCAGCTTTCTCTCTTCTCCCTTGACAAAACATACCACAGCTTTTCTTTTATGATCTAAGCACAATGCCCAAACACAATAATAAACATTTTGAATTGCTGTATTCATTAGGACAGTGAATCTTGGCTTTTTGGCATAGCGCTGCCCTTCATTTCAAATGTTCTTGGGTGCATTTGAAAGGCTAAGGAGACTTAATTATTGATTGTGCATTTTAATCTTTGCATATTAATTCCAAAGTAATTCCGCTTCCAGCCACTTATGCTGAGGCCGATGTAGTCCCAAAATAGATCTCTGTGCTATGAAGAGACATTCCATACTTGAGTTACGTTGGGAACCATTTCTAACAGAACAATTTGTTTAGCCCTAATGTGACTGATCTAAGTGTGGCTCATTAAAACCGCTGTGATAAATTTCCCTGGTGCAAAGTTTGTGGCTCGCTGCTTATTTCTCATAAGATGTGAAGAGCTTGTTGATAATAAGAAAGGTTTGCTGTTGCGCTGACGGATTCTGCAAGTTCACAAGCACCAAGCAGCCTGCCAAAATAGCCAATTATTTACAATGATACTGATGTAAACAAAGCACAGTGCAACCTAGGGCTGTTTCGTTTGCCCAGCAGAAATGCCAACTTCACAGACAGTGGCAGTGCTGAACCGGTTTAGCTGAGAGTCATTTCAGTTCAAAGTTAAAGCAAATGAGATTTAAAACCAGTCTGGGGTTTGTTTGGGTGGTGGCTGTTTTCTAGAGCTAGGGTTTTTGAGCTGTTTTCCTAAGAACTTCATTAAGAAACGCCCAGAAATTAGTTGGCATGTCATTTGTGATCTGCCACCACAATGCATAGCTACAGGAACAGGAAGGGTAAGATAAGGCTGCCAACTGGCCGCAGGAGAAAAAGCCAAACTGGCCTCTTCTTGTGGCTCAACAGTTGTTTTAATAATGCAAGTAAAGCGTTATCACCTACTAAGATCTCCAGGAAAAGCTACTGCTAAAGGTGCAGAAAGATGAGGTGGCTTAAAAAATAAAATAAGGAGAGAAGATGTTGGCTCAATTTGTGTGGAGCCCAGCAGGTCTGGCCAATGGCCTACATAGTACCCAGAATTCCATGCAGTGTACAGGTATACCTGAGTAGAGCTGTCTGGAAAATATTTTATATTATTGTCGCACCATCAGTTCAGCGTGGGAGTCACTCTGAGTGATCCACTGTGGCTCAGATGCACAGCTTGTAATGATAGGAGAGGGGATCCCAAAATGTGGACCACCAGTGGTCTGTGACGTTCTTAGAGGTGGTCAGTGATGTCTGCATTAAATTTTCATAGTCATATTGGTTCCAATTTTTATTAATTATTTTATGCCTGATATTGTATTGCATACTATTGTACAGTGGTACCTCGGGTTACATACGCTTCAGGTTACAGACTCCGCTAACCCAGAAATAGTGCTTCAGGTAAAGAACTTTGCTTCAGGATGAGAACAGAAATTGTGCTCCGGCGGCGCGGTGGCAGCAGGAGGCCCCATTAGCTAAAGTGGTGCTTCAGGTTAAGAACTGTTTCAGGTTAAGAACGGACCTCTGGAACGAATTAAGTACTTAACCCGAGGTACCACTGTATTGCATTTTACGATTTTACCTACGATTTTCATTAAACACCATGTTCGTTTTGGAATTCCTTTCCTAAAGAGGTGCATTTGGCTCCTTCATTATGTAGTTTATGTTCACATGTTCAGAACTCTTCATCCAGTATTTCCCAGCTTTTCCCTTCTCAGCAAAGTCCCTGACACACAGACATATAAATGCCTCAGATACGAAACAAAACCGAGGTCTGCAGCTTTAGACTTCCTGGATCCTGACCAAGTGTCTTGAGGCTACTTCTCATGACCCCTTTTCATGTGGTGAGCTCACAAGTTCCTCCGTCCTTTGAATTATGGCATGCTGAACCAAGTCTTTTGATGATATGAGATCACACATTGTATGGGATTACATGTCACCGCCATATCCTGGCTCAACCCATTTTTTCAAAGGCTTTCCACAATGTGCTGACGTGATCCACAGCCCTTACTTCTGCCTCATCAAGATTTTACTTGCCAGCTGCTCTGGATGTACTTCATTCATAGGTTATTCCAGCAGATTAACACATTCAGGAAAGAAAAAACCTTCTCATTGGGACAATGGCATTGGCCTTGACTTACCACTGGACTATTTTTCATTTCATTGGGCTTCTCTTGTCCCATCTTATCTGTCTTCCTAGTTTTGCTATTGATAGGCCCACTTCTTCTTTCTCAATCTAAGGATGAAAAATGTTTCTGACTCTGGAGACTAGATCTTTCTCTGGTCCCAACCCATGGGCCAACTTTGACAGGAGGATGGGGCAACCCACCTGTCAATCAGATAATATCACTATGCCATCACATAATTGACAGGTGGGTTATCCCATCCACCTTTGAAAATCCCTTCTGCAGGCTTCCCAGGTGCCTTTTGCAAGAATCTACGGCACAAGGGGACAGTCCCTTGGGCACTTAGGGGTAGGGAAATGTGACAATTTTGTTTTTCCACTTTCCACTTTTCCACTTCGGTTTGTTATTCTTTTTCTAAGCGAAGTCCTCGTGCAAATTAACCAGCACTTTAGCATACACATAGTTGTATGCAAAGGGATGCGGGTGGTGCTGTGGGTTAAACCACAGAGCCTTAGCACTTGCCAGTCAGAAGGTCAGCGGTTCGAATCCCTGCAACGGGGTGAGCTCCCGTTGCTCGGTCCCTGCTCCTGTCAACCTAGCAGTTCGAAAGCATGTCAAAGTGCAAGTAGATAAATAGGTGCCACTCCAGCGGGAAGGTAAACGGCATTTCCATGCACTGCTTTGGTTCGCCGGAAGCGGCTTAATCATGCTGGCCACATGACCCGGAAGCTGTACGCCGGCTCCCTTGGCCAATAAAGCGAGATGAGCGCCGCAACCCCAGAGTCAGTCACGACTGGACCGAATGGTCAGGGGTCCCTTTACCTTTACCTTTTAGTTGTATGCACATTGCTGCAAAAAGAATTCTCCATAATAGAAAGCATTTTTAAAATGTTATGGTTGTCCTCCTTCAATTTATTTCCCACAACAACTCTGTGACGTAGGTCAGTCTGAGAGGCAGTGGCTGTCCCAAGGTCACCCAGGGAACATCATGGCTAAGTGGGGATGTGAACCCTATTCTCCCAGGTCTTAGTCCAACTCTCTAAACCCTACACCACCAAATTTTGGATTGTGAAGAAGAAGAAGAAGAAGAGTTTGGATTTGATATCCCGCCTTTCACTCCCTTTAAGGAGTCTCAAAGCGGCTAACATTTTCCTTTCCCTTCCTCCCTCACAACAAACACTCTGTGAGGTGAGTGGGGCTGAGAGACTTCAGAGAAGTGTGACTGGCCCAAGGTCACCCAGCAGCTGCATGTGGAGGAGTGGAGACTCGAACCCGGTTCCCCAGATTACGAGACTACCGCTCTTAACCACTACACCACACTGGCTCTCTGTGCTTCTGGAGTTCATGGCTTAAGATCTTGGTTTAAAAACAGAACAAAACCTAATATCACATTGGTCCACAATTTGTCTCTTTAATTAAAGAGAAATAAGATCATCGGAATGCAATGGAATATGTCTCATTTAATTGGCTTTATTTCTTTTTTCTTTTTAAAATATTTTTAAATTTTATTTGCTCAGCACATAACAACAACAACAAAAGACAAATTACACCATAATAGGAATATCATCAGTCGCGCCTTACATAAAAAATTAATATAAATTTCATAATCCATAAGCTGTAATGGTCTCTTCCTTTTAAGTCCGACTTCCCATCTTCTCTATAAATCAAATTGCCATTCTTTGCTGCCAATACATGTTACTGCTATCATCTCAAATCACTTCAGAATATGTTATATCATATAACTAGTGGACGATATTGCTGGTATTATTCAAATGCCGCTACGTATTTTAAGTCAGTATTATTAATTTTCAAATATATTTTTAATGCTTCCCATTTTGAAATAAATTCTTTCCTTGGTTTGTTCCTTAATCTGTGTGAATGAGTTTGTTTGTGTGAATGAGTGCTTTGAACTCTTCAGATATTGAAATTTCTTGATTGGTATGTGTCAGGGGTTCAGGAGCAGAGGCACAGGAAAGGGAGGAAATAGAGAGCAAGGGGGAGGAGTCCGAAGGAAATGTTAGCGATGACAGCGGTCCGAGGTCTCTGAGTCTTTCCAGCGAATCGGAAGATTCACAGAAAGGGGCTCCCATGGTCAGAGCAAGGGGGGTGCCTAGGGAGACACCCCAGGAAGAAGGGGCCAGAGGGGACTCAGAGAGCAGCAGTTGGAAATCAGGACCAGCGTCCACACCAGAGTGCAGTAGGGGGGAGGAGTCCCAGGCATCAACATCATGGCGGATGCACTGTCCAGAAAGCCGCAATACCTCGAGGAGGCGGCACCAGCAGCGGCCAAGCACATTTTCGCACCGAAAGCGTGGGCGTGCGCTTCAGCAACCGTGGACCTGGATGCTGTACGTCGAGCACTGCAGGAGGACCCCTTCGCACAAGCCAAGATGGAGGAGGTGCACAGGGGCACGGCGGAGGACGACGAGTTCCAGATACGCGACGGATTGCTCATCCGCAGAGGGGCCCTCTACGTACCGGGAGACGACCTCCGCGCGAAAGTACTGCAGCAGTTGCACGACGCACCCACCGCCGGGCACTTTGGCAAAGAGAAGACGGTAGAATTAGTAGCCAGAGATTTTTGGTGGCCCAAGATGCGGGGGGAAGTCGCGGATTACGTCTCGAGGTGCGACACCTGCCAAAGGGCCAAGTCAGTGCACAAACCGCCGGCGGGACTGCTCGAACCGCTGCAGACACCGCTCGAACCGTGGGAGAGGGTGGCCCTGGACTTTGTCACGGATCTACCCAGCTCGAGGGGCAAGACGGCAGTGCTAGTGGTGGTGGACATGTTCACCAAAATGGCCCACTTCATTCCGTGCGCGAAGGTGGCCACGGCGGAACAGACCGCCAAACTGTTCATAGACCACGTGTTCAGGGTTCACGGTCTGCCACGGTCTATCCTGTCCGACCGGGGGCGACAGTTCATCTCGAACTTCTGGCAGAAGCTGATGGGTTTCCTGAACGTCAAGATCAACCTAGCGTCGGCGAGACACCCGCAGACGAACGGACAAGCGGAGCGAGTCAACGCCATCATGCAGCAGTACCTGCGATGCTACGCAAATCAGCAGCCGGCAACATGGGTGGACTACCTGCCGCTCGCTGAGTTCGCCTACAACAACACGAAGCACGTGTCCACGGGGGTGACACCGTTCTTCGCCAACAACGGGAGGCATCCCAGAACCTTCCCGGGATTAGCAAGAGCGGGGGAGGGGGAGCCACAGGCAGCGGAAGCCTTAGCATCAGAGTTGCAGGAGGTTCACGAACAGCTTCGGAGGCAGTTAGAACCAGCAAAGCACGCATACAAACTGCAGGCTGACAAGCACAGAAGGGTTGGGGAAGACATACAGGTGGGAGACTGGGTTTGGTTAGCAGCCCAGGCAGTGCCGGCCAGATCGTTAGCGAAGAAGAAGCTAGGGCATAAGCAGCTAGGACCTTACCAAGTCGAGGCACAGGTCAATCCAGTGGCCTTCCGGTTGACACTGCCGGAGGGATCCAGAATGCACCCAGTTTTCCATAGATCAGTGCTCACGCCCTACAAAGCACCTCATAGATTTCAGGAGCCAGGCACCGCACCAGACCCGTTCAGGGAGACGCCCACAAGGGGGGGGTCGCCAAGGCGGGAACCCGTCAACGAGGTCACAGAGATTTTAGACTCGAGATGGGGGTAAGAGGGAGTAGAATATCTTCTCGCCAGAGAAGGTACCCCGGCCAGCGCCAACAGTTGGGTGCCAGACTATGCCTTGGACGAACCTCTTCTCAAGGACGAGTTTCATGCCCTTTTCCCACACAGGCCCATGCCAGCCGAGTATTTCGACGACTGGCTTTTCACACCCACATTTTCAGCCAGCACATTCCAGGGGTTCACCTCGGCCGAGGAACCGGCACTAGAAACACGTTCCCCGGAGGGATCACCCTCGGGGTCTGCCTCAGACCGTTCCTATTGGTGGGACGATCGACCAGAGGAGCAGTGGCGCAGGAAGTGGCTGGGGGGTCCTTGGCAGGCAACGTCCCCGGAGGAGACCGGGGGAGAGACGGACATGGACGTGTTGGGGGAGGACCTTGGGTTCGAGCACGGCGGCAAAGAGATGGAAGCAGAGGAAATTGAGGTCGGCAAGAGCACGGAGGACGAGCCGGACTTATCCGGCTGGATGCACGCCACGGGGGACGAACTGTATCCGGCACTCACCCCCACAACGACGGAGCACCCAGTACCCACACCTGAAGGAGGGGAGGGGGGAAGGGGGGGCTTCGAGGGGGGGATGGATGTCAGGGGTTCAGGAGCAGAGGCACAGGAAAGGGAGGAAATAGAGAGCGAGGGGGAGGAGTCCGAAGGAAATGTTAGCGATGACAGCGGTCCGAGGTCTCTGAGTCTTTCCAGCGAATCGGAAGATTCACAGAAAGGGGCTCCCATGGTCAGAGCAAGGGGGGTGCCTAGGGAGACACCCCAGGAAGAAGGGGCCAGAGGGGACTCAGAGAGCAGCAGTTGGAAATCAGGACCAGCGTCCACACCAGAGTGCAGTAGGGGGGAGGAGTCCCAGGCATCGGGATCAGGCGGCGCACTGCTAGTGGGAGGACATGAGTCAGGATTGGCCACGCCTCCATCGGGGAGCGAGGAAACGGTCGAGAGGAAGGTTGAAGGCTGGGCGCGCGCGCCAAGTTCAAATGTACAGGAGGGCGGCGCAGTTGGCAGCCCGGATAGGGAGCCAGGTCCCAAAGCCCGCCGAAAAGAGGGGGAGGAGTCAGGGGGGTCAACGTCAGCGTCAGAAGAATCCAGGAAGGAAGGGACCCCGGGGGGTAGCAGGACCCAGAGGAGAAAGGAGAGACGGAAGAGGTGGAGTAAGGCTAGAATCTTAAACTGGTGTACAGGGGGCGGAGACTCAGATGGAGCTTCGCCGATCTAACCCCTAGACGTAGAGCTGGGGCGCTGCGGCTTGAAAATGGAGACTGTACTTCAATAAAGACTTTTGTACATTACTGCCGGCTAGCGTTGGTCCTCTGTGAGCTGGGACCTGGAGCCAGCTCTGACAGTATGATTTTATTGAGATTTAAAAAGCATATTGAAAATTGGAAATAGAACTGTTAGATCCCAAAACTAAGAACTTGTCAAGAATGTATAACTTGCTGTTGAAATGGAATACTCAGGATGAAATGGTGAAATCAACTATGATCAAATGGGCACAAGATGTAGGGCATAATATTATGATGGCTGACTGGGAACAGTTATGGACCACAGGTATGAAATTTACGGCATGTAATACCCTGAGAGAGAATATAATGAAAATGATCTACAGGTGGTACATGACACCAGTCAAGCTTGCAAAAATATATCATTTGCCTGATAATAAATGTTGGAAATGTAAAGAGACTGAAGGCACATTTTTTCACCTTTGGTGGACATGCCCAAGGATTAAGACATTCTGGGAGATGATCTACAATGAAATGAAAAAGGTATTTAAATATACCTTTCTGAAGAAACCAGAGGCCTTTCTCCTGGGCATGGTCGGCCAATTGGTGTCAAAAAAGGATAGAACTTTTTTTATTTATGCCACAATAGCAGCAAGAATACTCATCGCGAAGTATTGGAAGACACAAGATCTACCCACCCGGGAAGAATGGCAGATGAAGGTGATGGACTACATGGAACTGGCGGAAATGACTGGCAGAATCCGAGACCAGGGAGAAGAGTTGGCGGAAGAAGATTGGAAGAAATTTAAAGTTTATTTACAGAAACATTGTAAAATTAAGGAATGTTAGAAGGATGTTGGAATGAAATAATGCGGTTTTAGCAGAAATGCTATAAAGGATTAAGGAAAAATAGATTGCTAAATGGTGAAGGAGGGAAAGTAAAGTTACATTATATTAAGATAGAATAGAGGACAAAAATTGGAAAAGATGGAAAGGATTTGCTGAAATAGTTAATTGAACTAGAATACAAAAAAGGGAGGTGTGAGGAGGTCAAGGAAATAAGCAAATGAAAGATAAGTTATGGGAAGATTTATTGTATTTTTTCTTTTTTTCTTGTTTCTTTTCTTTTTATTATCGTGATGTGATGTTTTGTATTTCTTAAATATGCTGTTTTTTAATTCTTTCTTTTTGTAACCCTTTAAAATTCAATAAATATTACTTTTTTAAAAAAGAGAGAGATTTAAAAAGCATATTGTTTCTTCCTGAAGCACAGCAGCTGACAGTAGCTTTGCTGATTATTTACTAGCTCAGAAACTAGTAAAAATAACTAGCAGGTCATAACAGGCCACGAAATACGTATATACAAAACTGAACATTGTAAGATTACACATATGGACTTTTAAACCTTTGGGTTAAATCCAACATTAGTAATATGCATTAGTCATACTCTGTGAAACTGTCCCTGCCATCTTGTTGGTTACTCTCCCGGGAAGTAGCACAGGACACACCTGCCAACATGCCAGCATTGCATTTCTGTCCCATCGGGGAAGCCAGTTCTGATCTCAAGGGAATGTTGCAAAAAACAAAATGGCATATCTTAAGCTTCCCTTCTCAAACATCATTTCTAGCATAGGAGCCAACTCCTAGGGGCTGGGGTACTTTTGAGCCGCCCAATAAAATATTTGAGGGGGCTGTCCGTCCCCCCCCCCCAAAATTGATGGGCATTGCCATTCAAAGGGTGTGCATGTACCACATCAGGATTTACCTGCCCCCCTATTTTATTCAAGTTGGCACCTCTTATTTCTAGTGGTCTAACCAGCAGTGGGGAAGAGTCTGTTAGAAAGGCAAGCTAAGATAGACTAATGGTCCAGCGCTGAAGCTCATGGTTCTGAAGATGCTCTGAGTTGTCATTTCCTACCATGATCAAGGCACATTTTCTGTAAACATTTAAAGCACTCTCAGACCCTCCAAGTGTCCCTATTTTCCAGTCTTGGATTTACAGAAGACTTCCCAGTTTCAGCTTTGATCCAGGAATGTCCCGCTTTTCCTTAGGATGTCACTATTTTCATTGGAGAAATGTTGGAGGGTATGGAGGTTTGTGACCTCTCAGCCAACCTTTAGAAGACATCTGAAGGCAGCCCTGTATAGACAGGGAGGTTTTTTAAATGTCTAATGATTTATTATTCTTTTATAAATTTTGGAAGCCTCCCAGAGTGGCTGGGGCAACTCAGTCAGAAGTGTGGAGTATAAATAATATTATGGAATAGGACATTATTATTATGGAATAGGACATCCCTATTTCCACTAGAGAAAAGTTGGAGGGTATGCACTCTTATACAATGTTAAACGGTCATGGTTTCATCAAAAGTATCTTGAGAACTGTAGTTTGTTAAGGATGTGGAGGAAACCCCTATCATCTCTCAGAGTTATCGTTTGCAGAGTTAACAATCAACGCTTCTTCCCAGGGAAATCTGGGAAGTATAGCTCTCTGAGGGGAGTAGGTAGTCCCCTAACAACTCTCAACAAACTACAGTTCCCAGGATGCTTTGGGATGCTGTTAAAGTGGTATGTTGTTGTTGTTGTTTAGTCATTTAGTTGTGTCTGACTCTTCGTGACCCCATGGACCAGAGCACACCAGGCACTCCTGTCTTCCACTGCCTCCTGCAGTTTGGTCAAACTCATGCTGATAGCTTCGACAACACTATCCAACCATCTCGTCCTCTGTCATCCCCTTCTCCTTATGCCCTCCATCTTTCCCAACATCAGGGTCTTTTCCAGGGAGTCTTCTCCAAAGTATTGCAGCCTCAGCTTCAGGATCTGTCCTTCCAGTGAGCACTCAAGGCTGGCTTCCTTCAGAATTGATAGGTTTGATCTTCTTGCAGTCCACGGGACTCTCCAGCACCATAATTGAAAAGCATCAATTCTTCAGCGATCAGCCTTCTTTATGGTCCAGCTCTCACTTCCATGCATCACTACTGGGAAAACCATAGCTTTAACTATACGGACCTTTATGTAAGGTGTAGGTGTGCCCAGAGAAAGCTTTTCATATGGGCATTCCATTCTGTACTCAAGTAAAACTCCAATATGAGTTGGCTCCATTCTTTCCGCCAGATAATTTGACAACACTAAAGTGTTTTGCATTTTCCACCTGCACCCACAGATAGGACTCAGTTCAGCCTCCGAGACCTCTGTCCTCGATATCTGACAAGTTGATGCAATGAGTTATATATCCTCAGACACAAAGAATCTATCTAAATGCTCTAAGTTCCTCCCTAAGAAGGGATGATTTGTCACCTTCCATTTGAGAAGCACAAGCTGGCGAACTTGGGTCTGGCAAAATTCTTTCGGTGATTATTTACGACACGACATAAGCCACTCGACGTAGATCCTATGAACAGATTTGCCATCTGTTTAGAAGTTGGAGAGAACAAGACGAAAAAGAAAAATGAGCTCCATCTGTCTAGGATGCTGTGGGGTGGCCATGCTAGAACATTTGGCACGGAATATGTTTAGAATTAAGTGCTCGGAGTTTATATTGCTGAAATCTGTTTTGCAACCCTTTACTCCATACCATACTCTTGTTATTCACAGAATGGAAACTTTATGTAATACCCTTTAGTCACAAGCAGGAACCATTCATTCTGCGTCCTCAGATGTCGGCAGCACAAAGAACCTCCTTTGCTTACTTTAGTTTAGGTTTTTTGCATCTAATGTCTCTTAAACCTATCTTTATACACTCTGGGCCATCACTGAGTCTCCCTGGAATATACGGGCAACCAGTGACCAGCTCCCATCTATAACCCACCTACTCTCAGCAGCCAGAAGCATCATAGCCAGACACTGGAGAGACCTGTTAGGAGTAATAATGGACCAATGGTACCAAATAGTATGAGAAACGGCCTTACGTATAGTCCCTTCAGGGACTATGATACATATTTGGTGGAATTGTTTAAACATCAAAAAATTTTGGGAAATAATTTATAACGAAATGAAAAAAATGTTCAGATATTCATTTAGGAAAACACCAGAAGGTTTTCTATTGGGAATAGTACCAGGAAGCCTAAAGGAAGAAGACAAGACCTTATATTTATATGCAACAGTAGCCGCAAGGCTATTGATTGCGAAAAATTGGAAAAGCGGTATTGTACCGACAAAAATAGAGTGGGTTGCCAAACTATTGGAGTACTACAATATATCCAAAACAATGGGAGAAATTGGAAGGATCTCAAAAGAGAAGATAGACAGGGACTGGAAGGTGTTTAAAAGATACTTACAAAACCATATCGAAAAATCAGAACTCCTATTAGAATGAACAAGTTCCGTTTCAAATACTGAAATACTAAATAAGATGGATAACAATGTGTAACAGAAAAAGAAGCATGAAATTAGGTTAAAGGTGTGTGAAAGAAAGTAATAGAAGTGGAAAGAAATGGCAATTGAGTAGATTGGAAGTCTAACACAAAGGTGGGGTGACGGGTGGTGGATGGTGATGGGAAAATTATCTGTGGGATTGAGTGTAAGTATGTTTGAACACTTTTAAGGATTGTATGAAATGTATGTTTGTATGCTTGTATATCTGTAATATATGTGTATTAATGATGAACTATTTTAACAATAAAATTAATAAAATAAAATAATGTTTAAAAAAAAGAGAAACGGCCTTACTTGAAAAATTAACCAATAAACTAAAACTGACACGGGGACAAATAGGAGAAGATGCCTTCACCCTGGAATAGCTCTCCTTCATCACATACACAGCCCAACAAGACAATGACGAAAATCCACCAACAGCATACAAATCAAGATGGCTAACCTGACCCAAAACACTCACCCACCCCACTCACACATGAAAACAAAGACCACCACAGCCAATCACAAATAAACAACCACACCCTAGGCCAACCCCAACCTCTCTCACCACCAAAGGAACACAAGTAAATAGCAAAGAACCTGTGCAAGCGACGCTGACACAAAACCCCACATATATTAAGTAAAATAGAAACATCACCACAGGACCCCATCCCCACTCACCTCTCCCTCCTCCACCTCTCCCCCCTTTTCTTCCTAATGTCTCAACAAACAAAAGTCATCTGTAAAAAAAAAATGTTACGGGGGGGGGGGGGAGAGAGATTGCACATACTTTTGTAGACCAAGAAAATCTTTAATAAAAATACATTACAGTGGTACCTCTGGTTGCAAGTGGGATCCATTCCAGAGGCCTGTTCGCAAAGCGTGTTCTTCCTAACAGAGAGCACATGTTGCGGTTGGGGGAACAAGCCACCCTGCCGTGACTAGGCAGATTTGTGAGGAACCCAAGCCTTTAAGTGGTTAAAATTGGGTTGCTGGGGATTTTTGATTGTTGCCAATTTGGAGGAGGGGTCAGACTCTTTAAATATAGGGGCCAGACGTTGGGCATCCTCTTGGCCGTTTTGCACCGGATCACCCGCCCTCCGTCCCTTTTATTAGGGTGGTTTTTTCTTGATCGATTGACCTTGCTATGCCTGTCATGGGGTCATCCACCTTGGAGCGGGGGCCTGGTAGGAATTTTGCCATTTGGCTGATTGGCTGGTGCCATTTGGTTTTTGCCTACTGCGTAGCAAATCGTCACAACTTGTAAGGTTGGCGGTTAGGCATTGGTTAAATTGGTGTTTGGAGGGGTAAGTGCCTATCCCTCCAAATGATGCGGAAAGGGAATTCCGTTAAAGGAATCCAGGGGCTTGCCATTCTTTTCGTCCTTGTCCCTGGCGTCGGACTTGGGCCGTGCAAGCCCCACAGGAACATGAGGGTGAGAAGTGAGGGTCTGATTCCCAGCTTCATTTCTCACCCAATACTTGTTTCCCACACTGGCTTCCGTTGGTGTCCGGAAGGCCAGCTCTGTCCCTGAGGGCAAGGACAGATAGTCATAACCAATGCCTAAGCAACCACTCACATTTTTTGTATTTTGAATAAAGTTGTGGCCAAAATTATGCCAAAAACCTTAAACAAAAATTGATGTGTGAAGTGTGAATTTTTTGGGGGGTGGCATTGTGGGACTCAACACGCAACCTGAAAAGAACACAACCTGCGCCTGCACGTGCGCGGGTCGTGATTCGCAGCTTCTGCACATGCACGTGACGTCATTTTGCATGTCTGTGCATGCGCAAGTGGCGAAACCCAGAAGTAACCCTTTCCGGTGCTTCTGGGTCGCCGCAGGACACAACCTGAAAACACGCAACCTGAAGCAAACATAACATGAGGTATGACTGTAAAATAAAATAATAATATTTTTTTTAAAAAAAAAAATACTGCTCACGAACCGCCAGGGTAGGAAATGATACAAGATGCTTTTCAAGAACCTTGTAGTCCCTCATAAACATATAGTATATCCCAATCCATTGGCTAAATCCCACATTTTGAAGGTCTCGCGCAGAGTTAATGGTTAGGGCCTCCTTCCCCAATCAAATGCCCTCTGATTCCCATCAGCCACAGCCAGCAAGACCAATGGAAGTGGATTGGGAAGCTGGCATCCCACAGCCATTTCAGGGCATCAGTTTGGAGAAGGCTAAGTTAGGGGACTGAAGAAGCCTTTTGCTGCACATTAATTTAGCTTCCTGTGTCATGTTAATGTTGAGTAACACCTCTCTGAAACTGCCTTTTATGCTCTAATTGCAACAGTGCGAGAAGCTTAATGGTACCTTGTATTCATTCAAAGCCTGATATAATTTCCAGTGTGAATATCGTTTTTTAAGAAACAAAGTTAGAACGGATCACGCTTCTGCTTTGTGAAGCAATAGAAAGCCTTGGATAATTCGCATATATTTGAAGCTAAATTTATATTCAGATTCATATTGTGGACAGTGAATCATCACTTCACCAGCTTATTTCACTTCGTTTACCCAAAGCTAAAAGAAATGGAGAGATTTTTTGAAAAAAATGACTAGCAAACTAAAGGTGACAGAGATAGAAGCTCTCTCTTTAAGTATCTGGTACATTGGAGTAGTATAAAGTCCCAGGAAAGAAAGCATGGGCTTGCAAATTAAAGAATTTATTTAGGCCCCGCAGCACTATACAAGCTACGACTTTGCGTGAGATCACAGCATCTTCCGAGATCTAGTCTATAATACAATCTTTTTCTTTTTTTTTCCTTTCTGGGTTAATTGATTCAGTCAAAGCTGTTATAGGCTATGTGCCAGACTTGTGCAATATTTTAATGAGCTTCGTAAGAAAGACCAACAGTTCAGTTGGGCCTAAGAGGCATATATGAACTTTGCTAAGGAACACAGAATGAACTGCGGGGCAAGTTTAATGAAGATCCTTTTCACCTCACGTAGCATGGAACGAAATGCTAACTTAGGGCTGGATCTAGACTAGTTAAGCTTCATCCAGACTTCCTTTTGCACTGTTTTGCTGTTGGATCAGAGCAAATGGCAATCCACAGAAAAATGTATGGCGGACACCATAATAGTGAATTTTGATCTAATGGAATCAGGTAGTCGAGACAAAATGTTATTATTTGCCACCTTCTTTTTGAAAATCGTGATGTTGGTATTTTTTTTCTTTAAAGAAAAACATTGGGGTTCCCCACCCCCTGGACTAGTTAATAAAGTTAAAGGAATTGCAGTGCTCAAGTTTCTGTGGTTTTAATGCTTAAAGTGTTAGTTAAATCATCCTCTTGCTGCAGAACTGTGTTTTATAGATGAGACAGTGGAATAAGCAAAATGCTGGAGTCTGATCCTATCCCAAAAGGACAGGGAAGATAAATTCTGCCTCCATTAAGTCTCCTGTAGCCTGGCGTTAAGAGAGCCAGTGTGGTGTAGTGGTTAAGAGCGGTAGTCTCGTAATCTGGGGAACCGGGTTCGCGTCTCCGCTCCTCCACATGCAGCTGCTGGGTGACCTTGGGCCAGTCACACTTCTCTGAAGTCTCTCAGCCCCACTCACCTCACAGAGTGTTTGTTGTGGGGGAGGAAGGGAAAGGAGAATGTTAGCCGCTTTGAGACTCCTTACAGGGAGTGAAAGGCGGGATATCAAATCCAAACGCTGCTGCTGCTGCTTCTTCTTCTTCTTCTTCTTCTTCTTCTTCTTCTTCTTCTTCTTCTTCTTCTTTAGCCTAGATAAAATATGGAATATTTCTAAGGCTTTGCCCACTGGAACCAATTGGTCTTTGGAATGACTTGGTCAAGACCAGTGGGTTAGAACCTCTATAAGGGATGATAAATCCCTAGCTTCTGGTTCTGTATTTCAAGAGTTCAACAATGCCAAGAGCATGGCAGGAGAGGTTAAAGGGGATTAAAAAGAGCTTTTATGTTAGTAAAAAGTGAATCAACTTTCCTAATGGTCGTGCCTTTCCTTGCAATTCTTCCTTCAGTGTACTTGAACAAAACACCATTCCTTTGCTAGAAGAAGATAGATTTCTCTATTAATTTGCATGGCAATTTGTGTTTTATTATTATTATTAAATACAGTAAGCCACTTATTACGAGGTCATTTTAAAAGAGGAAGAAATGGAAGAATTGTGCTGGAATTTCTCCATCGCATGAACATTATGGATTATTAAACTATCCCTTAATTAAGCATTATTAGCAGTAAGCTGCGGACTGAAACACATTCATATAAAGACCAAAGTAGACACGGCTGTCACAGTGACTAGCACTAGGAATGTAGGAGGAAACCATTAAAAATGAATTTATACATGGATTGTGGTGGTTTCAATACCCAGTCAACCTTTGCTTGCATCGAACCATCTTTTGTATTGAGTACCCACTGATGTCCAAGCTGCTCATATATTCCTGGGATTTTTTAAAAGCCTGATTCATTATACACAAAAGTATACACACAGTATTTTACATATATAATAATTATAAAAGTATAAAACCCCAGGCCATACAATCTTTCTATAACACAATTCCATGAATGCATTAATAGATACATATTTTTATATCATTATATGCATTGGTGTATGTGTCAATTTTTTCCACTGGTATCTTTAGGGAACTTGGAAATAGAAGTGCATTTATTATACATATATTATACATATTAGATTAAATTTTACATGTAACAAGTTAGTGTTGTGGTTTGCGAATGTTCTTTTGGAAAACGAACATCCGATGGGGCTTCCGCAGCTTCTGATTGATTGGCTGCAGGAGCCGCAATTTGGTTTTCAAACATTTTGGAAGTTGAACGAACTTCCGGAATGGATTCCGTTCGACTTCCAAGGTACGACTGTATAGGATTGCCTTACAGTGGTGCCTCGCAAGACGAAATTAATCCGTTCCGCGAGTCTCTTCGTCTTGCGGTTTTTTCGTCTTGCAAAGCACAGCTTAGCGGCTATTAGCGGCTTAGTGGCTTAGCGGCTATTAACGGCTTAGCGGCTTTAAGAAAAAGGAAACAAACTCGCAAGAACTCGCAAGACGTTTTGTCTTGCGAAGCAAGCCCATAGGGAAATTCGTCTTGCGGAACGACTCAAAAAACGGAAAACTCTTTCGTCTAGTGAGTTTTTCGTCTTGCGAGGCATTCGTCTTGCGGGGCACCACTGTATGTCCAGAATTTCCCAAACATTGCCAGTATTCAGCCCTCATAAACAGCATCTGGGCAGAAAATGCTGAAATGTCTGGGAAAATCCTATGACAATGTGATGATATTTTAAGTGAAATCAGGGAAGTGGGGGCTTCCTTCCTTTGTTCTGAGACCTCAAAATTTGTACTCATACTAAATTGTTGTGTCTAATGTAGATTACTTCCATCTTTGTACTTTTTTACACCATTTTTCTTTTTCTTTAACCCTGTAAAGCATCATTCGTTACATACCGATATACTTAATCCAGAACAATGTTTTTTCATATACAGTGGTACCTCAGGTTACATATGCTTCAGGTTACATACGCTTCAGGTTACAGACTCCGTTAACCCAGAAATAGTGCTTCAGGTTAAGAACTTTGCTTCAGGATGAGAACAGAAATCGGGTTCTGGTAGCACGGCAGCAGCGGGAGGCCCCATTAGCTAAAGTGGTGCTTCAGGTTAAGAACAGTTTCAGGTTAAGAACGAACCTCCGGAATGAATTAAGTACTTAATCTGAGGTACCACTGTACTCTTTAGCACATCCCCATTCTTTTAATAATTTCTGGTCCGATTGTCCCCTTATGAATCCTTTGCATATATTCTTCTTTAGCTCTGTGTTCTGCAAGAAAAATATTTTTGAATATTTCAACAAGTGTTTGGACTTTGTATTGCACATGATCTGGCTTCCTAGCTGCAGTTGAGCTACTCTGCCAACACCTTTGGCCTATTCTAGCTATGGACGGGTGGCATTAAA
This sequence comes from Podarcis pityusensis, assembly GCF_964106645.2. Classification (NCBI taxonomy): domain Eukaryota; kingdom Metazoa; phylum Chordata; class Lepidosauria; order Squamata; family Lacertidae; genus Podarcis; species Podarcis pityusensis. The sequence continues at coordinate 63,096,696 of NC_138035.1, forward strand.
TGATGGCAAAAGCAACGTCACCCGAGAACAGATTTCGGAAGGGAGGCTCATTCTTTGCCAGAGCTGCAAGGCTTTCCCCCTGTTGCTGGAAGCCGATGATAATCTTTATCCCCTCTCTGTTCATTCCGTCTTCTATATATTTCAGTTGCAGCGCTGCGAACATCCTGTCAGCTTAGTTTTGTAGTAAGAGCAGCCTTTTTGCAAATCTCCCTTTGATTTATTTTGAAACATGTTTTTCCTGGATCTTGCTCTTAGGAGAGACATTTGAAGAAAAGAGTGGGTGGGGGGGGGAATCCTTTACACCTGCAGGTTCCCAAGATCTCTAACTGGGGATTCCTTTCCCCCAGCTACCTGCACTGTTATTACTGACCGGGTTGCCATAGCAATGTGTGCTCTATCTTTCTTGCCTCCAATTACTACAGCTGATGAACACAGTAATTATCATAGCTTCCTAAGGTGCACTTAAAATAGCAAAGACAAGGCCATGAGAGAATATATATATTCTCTCTCTCTCTCTCTCTCTCTCTCTCTGGGAAAGTTCAGCTTGTCTTCTGCAGTTATGGATAAAATGGCTTAGGTTGCTCAGGATAAAGGTTACACGGGGACAAGATACGCCAGTAGACCCAAAAAAGGGAAAGGAAACATTAGCAATACCACAAGGTGATTGATATGCTAGTGGGTTAAATCCTGCTAATGATGTTCTCTCCACATTTTGGAAGGCACAAGAGAGCAGGCTTGAATGGATCGTCAGCTCGTCTTCCTGGGCAAAATAGCATCATTGGGGAGGGCCTGTGATACTGGGGTTACACTGGGATTAAAAAAGAACACATCCACCCAGCGATGTACACCTTCCAGGCAGGGCCAGTGTTCTAGCTCCCCAGTAGGTGGGCTGCAAGGATGTGGGGAGGTCATGTTGCTAACGATACACTGGTAAAGCCAATCCAATGTTTCCGGCCAGTGTGTTTGCTCTGTGCCAATCTCCCCGCTGCCTCTTCCCTCCCAATAATAATAATAATAATAATAATAATAATAATAATAATAATAATTTATTTATACCCAGCCCAGCTGGGTTTCCCCAGCCATTCTGGGCGGCTTCCAACAGAATATTAAACAGAATAAAAGCAACAACAGTCCTCCTGGCAGGAAGCTAGCCATTTCCACCTTCCACAGCTCAAGCCCATCTGCATTACTACCTTCCAATTCTTCCTGTGCAACCCTAGACACGTCTATTTGGAAATAAGTCTTGTTGAGTTCAATCGAGTTTGGCCTGAGGCAAGAAGATACAGAAGTGTACCCATAAAGACTTTTTTCTTCCATATAGCCTGAGGCCTGATCCAAACATGGGCATGGTGTACTCAAGTACTTTGATACCATATCTGAGGTAGTTCGATTTGAGCTGCGCTTCTGGTTTTCAAAAGTCTCTGACGAGTTTCTAACTCTTGTGCTCCCATGTACAGTGGTACCTCAGATTAAGAACTTAATTCATTTCGGAGGTCCGTTCTTAACCTGAAACGGTTCTTAACCTGAGGTACCACTTTAGCTAATGGGGCCTCCTGCTGCTGCCACATGATTTCTGTTCTCATCCTGAAGCAAAGTTCTTAACCCAAGGTACTATTTCTGGGTTAGCCAAGTCTGTAACTTGAAGCGTCTGTAACCTGAAGCGTCTGTAACCTGAAGCTGAACCCGAGGTACCACTGTATATATCTGAAAGCACTTTAAAGAACCAGAAACAAAGAAGTAAATGAAGGTTGAGCTTCATGAGCTTTGTTTTATCCCAAAAACAAACCCAATAACCATGTTTTCTAACACAATAGATGACTATTTTTCCAAAGACTAATAGAAGGTTTCCATGTTTGACAGTAATACAGGTATCCTCCTTCCCAGTGCATTGACTGTAATCCCTTCCTCATTTTTGGAAATATTATGTACTGAGTTGAATAGGATCCAAACTGCAGCAGTCTGATTGGTCCTAGAACAAGAGGATTCAGAATGCATTGGTCCTAGAACAATGCAGCAGTATGATTGGTTGGCAGGAACCACCCAATCATGCTCCAGATATAAGTGAATCCACAACCTGATTGGCTTACAGTAGAATTCCAGAATTAGCCAATCATGTGCAGCCCATTGTGTAAATAATGTATATAAAGCAGATACTTTGAGGGGACCTCCTCACCACTATGAGCTGAATAAAGAGCATGAAATCACTTTGCGACTCTGAGTATATTTCAGGAAACATAGGAAGTTATCTGATACCTAGTCAGGTTTCTGTCCTATCTAGCTCAGCATCATCTAAAAGAATAATAATAATAATAATAATAATTTTATTATTTATACCCTGCCCATCTGGCTGGGTTTCTCCAGGCACTCTGGGCGGCTTCCAGCAAAATATAATAATAATAATAAGAAGAAGAAGAAGAAGAAGAAGAAGAAGAAGAAGAAGAAGAATATATCATACATAAAAAACTTTCTGATACATAGCTGCTTTCACATGTCTTCTACAAGTTGTGTAGTTCTTTATCTCCTTGACATCTGATGGAAAGGCGTTCCACAGGGAACAGCCACTGCTGAGAAGGCCTCTGCTATGCTGTTTTCCTGGCAGTGGATTCCTGTTGCTTATTGGCAGGAAGAGGGGGAACACCAGATTTATTCCAGAAGTGGGTTTGCATCAAATCTATCTCACTGTCGAGACTTCCGGGGAGGTGCCTCCGCTAATGGCGGAATTCCTCTGACCGGGAGGAATCTGCTCCGTGGGAATCTGGGTCTGGCCGCCATGGCGAAGGCGGAGACCCATTAAAATCACAGGCGGGAGAAGCCTGTGAGCGTGGGATTCGGCAGGCACCTTTTGCGCCTCCCCCACTCGCGGGGAACCCCGGTTTTTGGGGCTCCGGAGCGACGTGGGGTGAGCGGCGCGGTGCATCGAATCGTCTGCTTCTTCCACGGAGCGAAGCCGCATAGCAGTTGCCGGAGAGCGCTGACCTTTTCCTGTGGACAATTTGACTTTAAAGTAATTACCCGTGAGTAGAGCTGAAGCGGAAGAATTGGATTTCTAAATGTTTAATTTGGCACCGTAACGGGGAGGTTCAAAACAGGAAGTCCGCCTTCCCCTTTGTAAATAGACTGATGCAATGAAGTTGCAAGCTGGAGTCCTGGAAAGTCTTTTGTAAAAGATTAAATTTCCATCAGTAAAGAACATTAAACCCCCTCTTGGAGGCAGGAGAAGAGAGGGGGAAGTTGTGGATTGAGTATGCCTGTGGGAGAGAGCGAAGAGATTTAAAACACCACCGCTCTGACCCTGGAAACGGGCTGCGAGCAGGACTGACGTCTTTCAGAATGTTCATTGACAGCATTTAGAACATTCATTGACAACTAGTTAAACAAGAGGAATACATTGTTTCTACTGTCTCCGGCTGCTTTAAAAAGGAGTAAAAGTAACTGAAAATTGAAACTAATTTGAAACTAATTTTGGATTGTTTAAAAGAGGATACTATTGACTATTACAAACAGAAACTGTTTCCGCCTAGTGGAAGCCTTTGAAACCGGTTGCTTTACAAGAGCTGGGCTAGGGGAATTTCCAGCTGCAAGTTAAAAACCGTGAGACTCTGGGACTGACCTTGAATCTTTTAAGTGTTATGGTAAATGGAAGAGGAAAAACAGACCAGTCAACTGCTGACAAAACATTAAGGTCTGGGAGGACTTGGCAACAATCCAGGAGAGGTCCATCATCAGGCCCCCCTGCTCCTTCTGTTGCTGCCTTTGTACCAGTATATTAAAAACCAAGAGAAATGTTGACAGAAGAGGCTTTAGTGGCTGCATTATATAAGATAAATGACTCACTGGATCAGCTTAACAGGAAAATGGACATGATAAATGCGAAAGTGGATGTTTCAATTACTAAAATTAACTTAAATACAGAAAGTATAAATAATACCAATACAGAAACCACCCAGAAATCGTTACAGGAACCTACTTTGATACGGCAAACTGCGGAGGAAGCCAGGGAAAAAGCTGTTGTTACTGAATGTAAAGTAACACAACTGGAGAGAAAGAGAAAGAGAGCCCCAGCCCTACAGAGGCAATTTGATGAACATAAGTTGACGCTTGTTATGACTGAACTTAAAGAAAAATAGACGAATTTGAGGATTAGAGTTCACCTTTGGTGGACATGCCCAAGGATCAAAACACTTTGGGAGATGATTCATAACGAAATGAAAAAGGTATTTAAATACACCCTTTTGAAGAAACCAGAGGCCTTTCTCCTGGGCATGGTCAGCCAATTGGTGTTAAAGAAGGATAGAACTTTTTTCACGTATGCAACAATAGCAGCAAGAATACTCATTGTGAAGTACTGGAAGACACAAGATTTATCTATTCGGGAAGAATGGCAGATGAAGTTGATGGACTACATGGAATTGGCGGAAACGACTGGCAGAAATCCAAGACCAGGGAGAAGAGTCGGTGGAAGAAGATTGGAAAAAGTTTAAGACTATTTATAGAAATATTGTAAAAATAATGAATGTTAGAAAAATGTTGGAATGAAGTTATATGGCTTTAGTAGAAATGTTATAAGGAATCAAGTATAAACAGATTAATAGAGTATTAAAGGGAAAAATAAGGTTAGAATATGTTAAGATAATTATAGGATAGAAAACAGAGGAAGATGGAAAGGAATTGCTGAAACAATTAACAGAAGTGGAATACAAAAAGGGAGGTGTGAGGAGGTCGTGGAAATAAGGGAATGAAAGATAAGATATTGAAATTGTTTTGTGTTTTAAATGGTTTGTGTCTTGTTTTGTTAGTTTTATGTGTGTGTTTTTCTTTTTCTTTTTTTGTTTTTTTTGTTGTTGTGTTTAAACGGTTGGAAAATTAATAAATATTATTAAAAAAAAAAACAAATCTATCTCACTGTCACCTGCCCCTCTCAGGCAGAGGGCCTTCTCGGTAGTGGCACCCACCCTGTGGAATGCCCTCCCATCAGATGTCAACGAAAGAAACAACTATCAGACTTTCAGAAGACATCTGAAGGCAGCCCTGCTTAGGGAAGTTTTAAATGTTTGATGTTTTAATGTGTTTTTAATATTCTGTTGGGAGCTGCCCAGAATGGCTGGGGAAACCCAGCCAGATGGGTGGGGTATAAATAATACATCATCATCATCATCATCATCATCATCATTATTGACATTTCTTGACAAGAGTGTCTTGATAATCCTCCTCAGGGAGAGCTGAGGGATGCAACCTATTGCCAGGTTCAAGACTCGTCAATTAGGAAAGTTTGCTGCCTTCTTCATTGTCTCAGTTCCTTCTGTTCCTCTTAACCTGTCCATGTAGAATTGGAAAAGAAGGCTTATATGCAGGTAAATGGTAGAATGTAAAGGACCCCTGGATGGCTGAGTCCAGTCAAAGGCGACTATGGGGTGTGGTGCTCATCTCGCTTTTCTGGCTGAGGGAGCCAGCATTTGTCCACAGCCAGCTTTCCAGGTCATTTGGCCAGCAAGACAAAACCGCTTCTGGTACATGGAGGACTGTGACGGAAGCCAGAGTGCACAGAAACCTATTTATCTACTTGCACTGGTGTGCTTTTGAACTGCTAGGTTGGCAGAAGCTGGGACAGAGCAACAGGAGCTCACCACCGTCGAGCAGATTCGAATTGCCAACCTTCCGATCGGCAAACCCAAGAGGCTCAGCGGTTTAGACCACATTAAAAGTGGCATATTGAGTTATTCTGGATGCCACTGCCCATTACATGAGTATTTGTGATGTACCAGGAATGTCCTCAGGAGCGGTTCTATCTAATCAACCAGCTGAGGTAATTCAGAATGTGGGCAGAGCATGGCCATAGTACGTCTATTGAATCAGCAAGTAGCCTTTGAACGCTTTGTTTTGCAATTCTAGTTACTTCAAATTAGAGGCATTTGCATGGCCGACAGAGATATGAGCGCCAGAGCCCCTGACATGGATTCAGGGAGCTGGTTTGATGGCTTGATGCATGAGCAGGCACCAAATTCAATTGTGGAGTGGCAGCCTGACCTTTGTAATGTGTTCTGAGAGAACATATGATTGCTGTCTGCACTTCAGAGCCACTGCTGTATGCTAATGTGGAACCAAAGAAGTTCTTCTCTCTCTCTCTCTAAACACTTGCTTTCATATCCAGTGCATAATTCATAGCTGCTCAGTGTTGGCTTCAACACAAGCACCGCCTGGTCTCTTGCTTGTTCATTAAGAGACACTATCAAAGCTGCAAGCCATTCATTTCTCTCTCTTTTTGTGAAAATAATAATAATAACATTTGACCACTTCCTCAATAGGGTGAGATTACTCGTAGGCTGAACATTTCTAGCAACAGCCACAGGCAAGGAGCTGGCTGTTTGAAATTAAAGGAAGACCATGATGTTGGTAAAACTATTAGACTTGGTGCTGTCAGAATGAATTTGCTATAATCTGTGATTCTTTCCAGTGTCAGTCTTAAAGTAACCATGTTAGAAATAATTGCCTGAATTAGATTAGCCACCTCCTTTTCAAATGTATGTGTGCTTTCTTTCCAGCTTTAACATGGCCATATATTCTCTTTCTTTGGCTCTTATCAATAGTTCATTCAATAATCTAGCCACTAAATTAGATGAAAGAATTCACTAATAAAACTTTGTGAATGGAGGTCAGTTCAACTCCTATGTAAGGAAAGCTTACCTGACCTTTAAAAGCTTACTTCCTCCCCCCAAAAAATAGCTTCCCCCACTCCTAGCGATTCAGAAAAATTGTGGTTTATACATGAGCTGCCAGCCTAAGCTGCCATGAATTATGGATTTTAGAGCTCATTAGGTGAGAGACAACATTTTAGAAAGTTATTAGAATAAGGCCCAAATCACTGTGAAATGATTTTTCCACACGGTTTTTGTAAGATGAAGCAGTCTTTTGAAAGACCCCTGTGGATTCCCATCATTATTTAGGTTTAAAGTGTACATTGAATCTGCACACATTAAAACACAGAGAGTGAGAGAGATTCACACTGAAAATTGTAAAGAAAGCTTCTGGTTATTTTTACACCTCAATTATGTAAACTGTGTTTCAGTCAGAGACTGACTATATTCAACCATAGTATTTATTGCTCGATATATTCTGAACGATGTTTTATTTCATTGGCTTTTGTGGTGATATTGAAGGTGTCATCTGAGTCAAAAAGGTTCCGGGAAAGAGAAGGAAATATAATTCATATTAGAAGAAGAGGAGTTTGGATTTGATATCCCGCTTTATCACTACCCGAAGGAGTCTCAAAACAGCTAACATTCTCCTTTCCCTTCGTCCCCCACAACAAACACTCTGTGAGGTGAGTGGGGCTGAGAGACTTCAAAGAAGTGTGACTGGCCCAAGGTCACCCAGCAGCTGCATGGGGAGGAGCGGGGAAGCGAACCCGGTTCACCAGATTATGAGTCTACCACTCTTAACAACTACACCACACTCTCTCTCTCTTAATCATTAAGATTACCTCTTAATGTCTCTCTATACATTAATTTCTGTGCCTGCACGTTAAAATAAGAGTACCACTGTGTCTGTGCCATCTCAGAATAAAATGTAGAGATGGAAGAACTATCCAGAATGTAAATACATTTCCATGAGGAGACTCCTAAAAAATTTAGGATGGCTTTTTAGGATGAAAATGGAACCTCTTAACTGGGTTCTAATAGCACTCTATGAAACCAGGAGAAAGTGAACTGTTGCTGTTTGTAACACAAGAGAGAATTTTCACTTGCTTGAAAAACAATAGATATAAAACATGGAAATTTTTCTTTCTTTCTTTCTTTCCATAGAGCTTATCAGGGGGTTCCCTTGAGCATGGTCCAAAGGCTCTAAAGGTAAAGGTAAAGGACCCCTGACAGTTAAGTCCAGTCGCGAACAACTCTGGGGTTGCGGCGCTCATCTCGCTTTACTGGCCGAGGGAGCCAACGTTTGTCCACAGACAGTTTTTCTGGGTCATGTGGCCAGCATGATTAAGCCGCTTCTGGCAAAACCAGAGCAGTGCATGGAAATGTTGTTTACCTTCCCACCGAAGCAGTACCTATTTATCTACTTGCACTTTTGACGTGCTTTCGAACTGCTAGGTTGGCAGGAGCTGGGACCGAGCAACGGAAGCTCACCCCGTTGCGGGGTTTCGAATCGCCAACCTTCCGATCGGCAAACCCTAAGCTCAGTGGTTTAGACCACAGCGCCACCCGCATCTCTACCCGGTGCCAAATAATGTGTCAAGACTGTTGATGGGGACAGACGATTGCCAACACATAACTCTGGTACTCAAAAGTCTTCCCATATGCTTCCAGGCCATGTTCAAGATTCCTGTACAGTGGTACCTCTGGTTAAGTACTTAATTTGTTCCGGAGGTCTGTTCTTAACCTGAAACTGTTCTTAACCTGAAGCACCACTTTAGCTAATGGGGCCTCCTGCTGCCACCGTGCCGCCAGAGCACAATTTCTGTTCTCATCCTGAAGCAAAGTTCTTAACCTGAAACACTATTTCTGGGTTAATGGAGTCTGTAACCTGAAGCCTATGTAACCTGAAGTGGTTCAGTGGTACCTTCGGTTACATACACTTCAGGTTACATATGCTTCAGGTTACAGACTCCGCTAACCCAGTGGCGCGGCAGCAGTGGGAGGCCCCATTAGCTAAATTGGTGCTTCAGGTTAAGAACAGACCTCCGGAATGAATTAAGTACTTAACCTGAGGTACCACTGTAATTTAAAGCCATTTAGGGCTTTAGGAGTCTGGCTTTAGAGAATGGAGATAAGTTGTGAAAGCATGTGCAACTTTCTATGAACTCAACCCTGTCACAATATCCAGTGTTGGCCATGCTCAGAACAGATCAGTTGAAATCAATGTGCTGAGGTAACTTCAGTCCATTTCAATGAGTCGACTTAGTTGGGTATCACACCCATGTATATTACCTCTGAAGCTCTGCTGCTGCTAAGTGCCACCTTTCTCTGGTTCTATAAAACAACAACAGCACGTTATTCAGGTTACATTCTTCTGAAGCAACAATCTTATAAAACTTAGCCACAAAAGCTGTAAACGTCTCCGACAGCCAGTTTAGCTCTGGAAGAACATTCTGTTTTGTTTGCTAGTGTCACTTTTCACACATAACCACAAGATCTCCTGGGAGCCCTTGATCTCCATGTTTTCTGCAAACATGAGCCGACCCTATCAAGGGCTTATAACAAAAAAAATAATAATCTACTCAGGTAAATTAACGACTTGAGTAACATTAGTGCTGTGTTGGCTCACGTGTCATCGCAAAACACCGAAGAGTTGAACTTGCAAGCGCACCAGGCAATAAGGAAGTGGGACATTTCTGTATTTCAAGGATGGTTTTATGCATGGAAATTACACCTTTTGCGAGGTTCTCATGAAATGCTAGTGAAGATGAAACCCCACTCCAAGCCAAAAAAATGTTTCTCAAAAGAAAGGTGATCCACTATGCTTCTCTTATGGTTTGGCAACAACAGAAGGATCAGCCTTCCTTCCCAAATAAAAGCTGGGAAGCGGATATATTTAGTGTGGGATTTGAAGAACCTGGGTTGGAGAAAGGTATCAGATAGCCACCTTATCTGCAAAATACTCGGATATCAGTTCTTAACTAACCTGAGATAAAGAAAAGGAAGGAAGGAATTCCACATTCTTTGTAACTTGTTGACTAGACAGGAGTTTCTTAACTGTAAGGATGTGCCAAATATTCACCACTTTTATTTCAGGTGAAAAATAGGTTTATTTATTTATATATTTTGAGGTAGACGTTTTCCTTCCTTTCTTCCTTCTTCCTTCCTTCCTTCCTTCTTCCTCCCTCCCCCCTTTTCTCCAGACGTCCCTTTTATTGTGTACATATGGTAGTTTGCGCTCATGGTGGTTATGCGTGATCTCACTTTCAATGCTATTTGTACCTGCAAACTTTTTGGGGTAGGCTTAACTGCTTCATTTCCAATCAGTGCATGTCCCGTTACTTGCTGCTGAAATTCCGTAAATTTTCATATTGTAAGTTCCCCAAGGTTTATTAATTTGTTATTTTAAAAGATTTATATCGCACTTAAAACAAATATAAGAGGTTTGCGTGGAAGTTTTAAAAACCCATTTAAAATAGTGATAAAAATGGTCATTGGAACAGTAGACATAAAACGATCAAACTACAGAGAAAATCAACAAATTTGAAAAATGAATGTGCATAATAAAATTACAGTTAAAGGTAAGATTGTGGTTATCAATAACCATGCTCTTAGCAGTTAAAGGCCTGTTTTAGGAAGAATATAAATAGTGAAACATTGCCAAATAGGAAAACAGCTGAAATGTGCTTTCCAAAGATGTTTCTTTCTCCTCCAAGACAATGGGATGCTGTTGTAAAGCACAGAGCACTGTGGGATTTGAACCCATGGCCAAACTGCTGTGCTACAGTGTCAGGGCTGCAGGTCAGCCTGGAGAATCAGAGATGAGCAGTGAAGTTGATTCTTTACTCAAGAAAACAGAATACAGAGACTGGCCCCAGTGAAGCAGTTGCCAGAACTGATGGTCTGGGCCTCCTACTTCCCTCTAAGTCTCCTCGCCATCTGACTGTTTCCCCCACAGTCTTAAACTTTGCTGGGTAGCCCCCCAAAAAAACCTCTGGGCTCGTTGTTGTCTCTGAGTCTCTGAGTCCTTCACTGCCGAGAAGGCCCTCTGCCTAACCAGTAGCCTCTGTAGCCTCACTTCTCGCAGTGAGAGAATCGCTAGAAGGCCCTCAGAGCTGGACCTCAGTGTCCAGGCAGAACGATGGTGATGGAGAGGCTCCTTCAGGTATCCTGGGCCCAGGCCGTTTAGGGCTTTGAACTGTAGGACCAGCAGGTTCCTGTTGCAGCCTCAGCCCCCAGCTCCTCCTCAGCTTCCTGTCCTGCATCTGCAGTGCTTTCTGTGTCTTCTTCCTCTCTCACACTCAAGCCTGTGGCTTGTTCAGCATGCAACCATTGTGCCCCCCCCCCCCGCCTTCATCCTCTGACCTGTCCTCCATGTTCCACCCACCCTGGCTCTCAGCCTTCCTCTTCTGAGGCTTCCCTAGGTAGGCTTCTCCAGGTAGAGTGTCCCACCACTCTTCATAGTCCACCCAGTCCCTGACATACAACAAAGGTGTGCTGTGGCACCACAGAGTACCAGAAAATAGCATAGATGTGGCGGATTTATTTATTTATTTATTTATTTATTTATTTATTTATTTATTTTTCATTTCATTTTATTCCATTTCTATACCATCCTTTACCCGAAGGTCTCAGGACAGTTCACATAAAATATAAAATACAGTGGTACCTTGGGTTACATACACTTCAGGTTACATACACTTCAGGTTACAGACTCCGCTAACCCAGAAATAGTACCTCGGGTTAAGAACTTTGCTTCAGGATGAGAACAGAAATCGTGCTCCGGCGGCACGGCAGCAGCAGGAGGCCAAATTAGCTAAAGTGGTGCTTCAGGTTAAGAATAGTTTCAGGTTAAAAACGGACCTCCGGAACGAATTAAGTACTTAACCTGAGGTACCACTGTACTTAAAAAAGTAAAGGACCCCTGACAATGAAGTCCAGTCGTGAACGACTCTGGGGTTGCAGCGCTCATCTCGGTTTACATGCCAAGGGAACCAACATTTTTCCGCAGGCAGTTTTTCCAGGACATGTGGCTAGCATGACTAAGCCACTTCTGGCGAAACCAGAGCAGCTCATGGAAACGCCGTTTACCTTCCCACCGGAGCGGTACCTATTTACAGTGGTGCCTTGCAAGACGAAATTAATCCGTTCCGCGAGTCTCTTCCTCTTGCGGTTTTTTCGTCTTGCGAAGCACTGCTATTAGCGGCTTAGCGGCTATTAGTGGCTTAGCGGCTTTAAGAAAAAGGAAACAAACTCGCAAGAACTCGCAAGACGTTTCGTCTTGTGAAGCAAGCCCATAGGGAAATTCGTCTTGCGGAACGACTCAAAAAACAGAAAACTCTTTCGTCTAGCGAGTTTTTCGTCTTGCGAGGCATTCGTCTTGCGGGGCACCACTGTATCTACTTGCACTTTGACGTGCTTTCGAAGTGCTATGTTGGCAGGAGCTGGGACTGAACAACGGGAGCTCACCCCGTTGTGGGGATTTGAACCCCCAGCCTTCCGGCTGGCAAGCCCAAGCCTCAGTGGTTTACACCACAGCGCCACCTGCGACCCATAAAATACATACAAAATACATAAAATCAAAACAAAACCAGGAACCCAATAAAAAAAGAACCCCAAAAGAGCCAGCATTTTTAAACAGGGTATAGGATGTAGATCAAGTCAGGCAAAGGCCTGGTTGAAAAGGAACGTTTTTGCCTGGTGCCTAAAGGTGTATAGTGAAGGTGCCAGGCGAACCTCCCTGAGAAGAGCATTCCACAGATGGGGAGCCACTGCAGAGAAGTCCCCGTTCTCATGTTGCCACCCTCCGGACCTCTTGAGGAGGAGGCACATGAAGGAGGGTCTCCAAAGATGATCTCAGGGTCCAGATAGGTTCATATGGGAAGAGACAGAGGTATTGCGTCATGGATGCGGCTCTAGGCCTAAGAAATCACACATGCGCCTGCCAATGTGCTTGAGAAATAACACGAGACCCAGGTGAATGTACGTAGGAAAATGCACAGGAATCACCTGATCTCTGTGAACCTTCTTCTTTTGCCTCTCCTTCTAAAGAGTAGAAGGAGATCATGCATCACACAGATTTTGCACATGGTGTTTGCTTGAATCAGAAGTTACATTTAGTGACAGGTGTGCACATTGCTGAGGCTGGCACACTTTCAACTACATATAAGCTGTATCTGCAGCCATCAGGAGCAGAGCCAATCCTAATTTGCATGCACAATAATTAGTTGGTACAGTCCTTAGAGTACAGACTGCACCACCTCAATTTTCACATTTGGTTGTTGTTGAAGCAGGCCATTTCAAAAACTGTAGCTCTTGTAAGAAAAGAAAAAAACTGAGTGAAAACTAGCTTTTCACCTGACATGTACATTTTTCAGATGGGAACATCTTAACACAAATTACCAATGTGAACACTGATGCAGTCCCACCCCCACTCCGAGAGGACTGTGCCACCGTATCATTGCATCTATTAAGTCGCTGAAAACATTTATTATTATTATTATTATTATTATTATTATTATTATTATTAATTTGTACCCCAACCATCTGGCTGGGCCTCTCCACTACTCTGGGAGGCTTCCAACAAAGATTAAAAATACATTAAAATGTCACACATTAAAAACTTCCCTGAACAGAGCTGCCTTCAGATGACTTCTAAATGTCAGGTAGTTGTTTATCTCTTTGACATCTGATGGGAGGGCGTTCCATAGGGCGGGTGCCATCACCGAGAAGGCCCTTTGCCTGGTTCTCCGTAACCTCACTTCTTGCAGTGAGGGAACCTCAAGAAGACCCTCGGCGCTGGACCTCAGTGTCCAGGCAGAATGATGGTGGTGGAGATGCTCCTTCAGGTATACTGGGCTGAGGCCGCTTAGGGCTTTAAAGGTCAGCACCAACACTTTGAATTGTGCTCGGAAACGTATTGGGAGCCAATGTAGGTCTTTCAAGACCGGTGTTATATGGTCTCGGCAGCCGCCCCCAGTCACCAGTCTAGCTGCCACATTCTGGGTTAGTTGCAGTTTCCAGGTCACCTTCAAAGGGAGCACCACGTAGAGCACATTGCAGTAGTCCAAGCGGGAGATAACTAGAGCATGCACCACTCTGATGAGACAGTCCGCGGGCAGGCAGGGTCTCAGCCTGCGTACCAGATGGAGCTGATAAACAGCTGCCTTGAACACAGAACTGACCTGCACCTCCATGGAAAGTTGTGAGTCCAAAATGACTCCCAGGCTGCGCACCTGGTCCTTCAGGGGCACAGTTACCCCATTCAGGACCAGGGAGTCATCCACACCCACCCACCTCCTGTCCCCCAAGAACAGTACTTCTGTCTTGACAGGATTCAACCTCAATCCATTAGCCGTTGTCCATATAAACGACTAACTCCTTGATAACTCAAATACTGTCATACATGGGGGTGGCATGTTCCTACTTTAATTGCAGAAGTGAAGATTTAAAACAAACAAAGAGGAAGGGATTCTAATGGACTCCAAGATACTTTTAATCTGCGGCATATTTTATTGACTTGCATTTTAAATATTAGGCTGTTCCCTGTGTCCTCGTATGACTTTTGGCTCGAGCAAAATTAACTCCAGAAGTGAAGGATATGCCTGCTGAGATCACTTCCTGCTCCAGTCTGTTTCTTGGCTGGGAAACTAGCTTTGCTTGTTCATGCTGGAAAACATTTACAATGGAGAGGTTGTAGTGTACTGGCAGTGTTACTCTAGGACATGAACACAAATATAAATAGCCATTTGAATACTGTTAGGCTGTGCGATAGGAGTCTGCAGAATTGGCCCAGGAAAGCCAAACCACTTCATAATTTGTATATAAATCCCCCACTCCCTGTGTCCAAACTCCATGTTATGATTACTGTACTGTAACTAGTATTATTAGAAGTGGTTCACGTTCCGAGGAGGGAATACCACCATCCGAATCCTCGGAAGAAAGCCAGCTTTCTGCCCTCTAAAGTCGCCGAATCCTAAACCATGCAAATAACACGGGTGCATTTTATGGAACAATGTTGATCCTTTCTGAAAGCAACCATTGATTTAAGATCTCCACCCTGGCAGAATCTTTACATTTCAAGTTCTTCTGCTCTTTGCCTCTCCCCTTTGGAGCTGAGCACCGACTTGGCCCTAAGTTCGGTCTGTGCGGGGAAACCCTCTATGGCAAAGCAAGGCTTCACATACAAACAAACCATTTGGAGACTGACTGAGGCAAATTCAATGTGCTCTTTAAGCACATCCACTTATCCAGCTCTGATGCAAGCTCTGTTTTCTTTTAATGGTTCTTTTGGTGGGTTGAGATGGGGCAGGGAAGTTCCAGCTGTAGAAAGAGTCCATACTCAATTTGCTTATTAATAATAATAATAATAATAATAATAATAATAATAATAATAATTTATTATTTATACGCCGCCCATCTCTGGCTGAGTCTCCCCAGCCACTCTGGGTGGCTCCCACTCAAGTGTTAAAAATATTTAAATATTTTTTTAAAAAAGTACAGCGTTAAATATTAAAAACTTCCCTAAACAGGGCTGCCTTCAGATGTCTTTTAATGATAGGTTAGCTGCTTATTCCCTTCACATCTGATGGGAGGGTGTTCCACAGGGCGGGCGCCACTACCGAGAAGGCCCTCTGCCTGGTCCCCTGTAACCTCACTTCTCGCAGTGAGGGAACTGCCAGAAGGCCCTCAGCGCTGGATCTCAGTGTCCGGGCTGAACGATGGGGGTGGAGACGCTCCTTCAGGTATACAAGACCGAGGCCGTTTAGGGCTTTAAAGGTCAGCACCAACACTTTGAATTGTGCTCGGAAACGTACTGGGAGCCAATGCAGATCTCTCAGAACCGGTGTTATGTGGTCCCGGCGACCACTCCCAGTCACCAGTCTAGCTGCCGCATTCTGGATTAATTGCAGTTTCCGGGTCACCTTCAAAGGTAGCCCCACGTAGAGCGCATTGCAGTAGTCCAAGCAAGAGATAACTAGAGCATGCACCACTCTGGCGAGACAGTCTGCGGACAGGTAGAGTCTTAGCCTGCGTACCAGGTGGAGCTGGTAGACAGCCGCCCTGGACACAGAATTAACCTGCGCCTCCATGGACAGCTGTGAGTCCAAAATGACTCCCAGGCTGCACACCTGGTACTTCAGGGGCACAGTTGCCCCATTCAGGACAGGGAATCCCCCACACCCACCTGCCCCCTGTCCCCCAAAAACAGTACTTCTGTCTTGTCAGGATTCAACCTCATTTATTAAATTTATGTACAGCCCTTCATCAAAAGATCTCGGAGTGGTACACAGAATAAAATTCAAGATAAAACACCAGTAAATAATTAAACCAAAACAACAAAAACAATAACCCCCCTTCCCACAAATATATTTAAAAGACTGTAGGATATGAATCAGCCAGAGGCCTGATTGAAGAGGAATGTTCTTGCCTGATGCCTAAAATATATAATGAAGGTTCCAGGCAAACCTCCCTAGGGAAAGCATTCCACAAAGGCAGAGCCACTACAGAAAAGGCCCATTCTTGTGTTGCCACCCTCCAGACTTCACACAGAAGAGGCACAAGAAAGGCCTCAGATGATGAATGCAGAGTCCGGCATAGTTTATATCAGCAGTTCTCAACCTGTGGGTCCCCAGATGTTGTTAGACTACAACTCCCATCATCCCTGAGCTCTGGCCTTGCTAGCTAGGGATGATGGGAGTTGTAGTCCAACAACATCTGGGGTCCCACAGGTTCAGAAAGGCTGGTTTATATGATGAGAGGCAGTCCTTGAGGTTTTGCAGTCCTGAGCTGTTATTCTCCCATTGGACAACCCAAGCCTTCTAAATCATAAAAGGTAAAGGTACCCCTGACTGTTAGGTCTAGTCATGGACGACTCTGCAGTTGCGGCGCTCATCTCGCTCTATAGGCTGAGGGAGCCGGCGTTTGTCCACAGACAGCTTCCGGGTCATGTGGCCAGCATGATTAAGCCGCTTCTGGCAAACCAGAGCAGTGTGCGGAAAGGCCGTTTACCTTCCTGTCGGAGCGGTACCTATTTATCTACTTGCACTGTGACATGCTTTCGAACTGCTAGGTGGGCAGGAGCTGGGACAGAGCAATGGGAGCTCACCACGTCATGGGGATTCGAACCACTGACCTTCCGATCGGCAAGCCCTAGGCTCTATGATTTAGACCCACAGCGCCACCCGCATCCCACTTATAAATCATACTCTCAAGTAAAGATGGATGAATACAGTTAAACTTCATATATATACAGTGTGTGTGTGTTTGTGTGTGGTTTTTTAGATTAAAAAATTACAGTCACCTATCCAACATGCAACATAGAAACAAGATTCCAAGGAATCTCATGGACTTCCCTCCTCCCCTTTGTGGATCCTACTGTTAATCACTTCCTCCTGCATCTTTTATAATAATCCAAATCTTTTACCTCTCCATTGTGTCCAAAATTCACCATTAAACTACAAGTGTTATTCCAATGGTCTCCAAGATAAATTATAAAAAAAATTCCCATTCCTTATTAAAATATTGGTCTTCCTGGTTTCTGATTCTTCCAGTCATTTTTAGCCATTTTGGCATAATCCATCAACTTGATCTGCCATTCTTTTCTGGTAGGGACTTTATCTCCTTTCCATCTCTGGGCCAATAACATCCGCACAGCTATGGTCACATACAGAAATAGTCATTTCTGCTCCCTTGGGATTTCGGCACCGCATTCCTCATAAGCCTTGCCACATTTGGACAGAAGTAGTTCGCTAAGGATCAAGGCGGCAGGCCAATCAGTGGCAGGAGCAATGGACTGTTTGCATCCACGTGGCCCCATCTTCCATGCCTTCTCACTCCTTTTCCTCCTGGTAAGTGGAAGCAACAGACCTGCAGGGTAGTGAACCTTCTGCCTTTAGAACCTTGTGAATCTTGTCCAAATGATGCTGAATTAATCTTTCCCAGTTTCCCCACTGAACCCAAAGGAACCCTTCCTTAGATCCTTGCTTGGATAGATAGCTGTAACCCACCCCCCAACACACACACACACTTTAATCATTAGCCTAAATTACTATGCAGCTGGGAAATTAATACACTTTTAACTAGTTTGAACTGGTGGGAATTTTAGGAGGGTGCCATTTAAGGCTCAGTAATATATATGCTTTATTGGCTAGTAGCAGTTTGGTTAATTATTTTTTATTTGCCAGTTATTTCTGTTAGTTCATTATTTTTATTTGCCAGTTATCACTTTTAGTTGGTTATTTTTATTTGCCAATTATTTCTGTTCGCTAATTATTCTTGTGTAATTGCTGCCATCTTTATATCCCTTTGTAATGCCAAGTCGCTTAGTTCCTATTGTTTCTCAGGTTTTGCTCATTCCTCCCTTGTTCTATCGTTCTACGTATCTCACATTTTACTTTCCCCTTACAGTAGTACCTCGGGTTAAGAACTTAATTCGTTCCAGAGGTCCGTTCTTAACCTGAAACTGTTCTTAACCTGAGACACCACTTTAGCTAATGGGGCTTCCTGCTGCCGCTGTGCCGCCGGAACACGATTTCTGTTCTCATCCTGAAGAAAAGTTCTTAACCCGAGGTACTATTTCTGGGTTAGCGGAGTCTGTAACCTGAAGTGTATGTAACCTGAAGCGTATGTAACCTGAGGTACCACTGTATATACTGCTCCTTTGTATTCCCATCCTTTGTCTATGGTGACTGAAACAAATCTTTCCAATTTATTGATCCAGAAACCCCACCTCAGAGGTGAGTTTCTAATACTAATTACTCTTAAGGAGTGAAAACTCTACTTTTTGCAAGTTGATGGTACTTTCAAATCTAGCAGCTGGTGAAACGCTTCTATTTATTGGTTGTTGTCACGTTCACCTGTTTTTATCCATCATTCCAGCCCCTCATTAATCAGAAATTTGATGTATCTGTGTGGGGGAATCCTCCCAAAATAAATATTTGAAGACATATTTAAAGGCAGAAGTTACAGGGAACCAGGCAGAGGGCCTTCTTGGTAGTGGCACCTGCCCTGTGGAACGCCCTCCCACCAGATGTCAAAAAGAACAACAACTACCAGACTTTTAGAAGACATCTGAAGACAGCCCTGTTTAGGGAAGCTTTTGATGTTTGATGTAGTACGGTATTTTAATATTTTGTTGGAAGCCACCAGAGTGGCTGGGGAAGCCCGGCCAGATGGGCGGGGTATAAATAATAAATTATTCTTACAGTGGTACCTCGGGTTACAGACGCTTCAGGTTACAGACTCCGCTAACCCAGAAATAGTACCTCGGGCTAAGAACTTTGCTTCAGGATGAGAACAGAAATCGTGCAGCAGCGGTGTGGCAACAGTGGGAGGCCCCATTAGCTAAAGTGGTGCTTCAGGTTAAGAACAGTTTCAGGTTAAGAATGGACCTCCGGAACGAATTAAGTACTTAACCAGAGGTACCACTGTATTCTTATTTTTATTCTTATTATGGCTTCCTGGGGGCTCAGGGAGCAGAGCAGTAGAGTCACAATGCTCACTTCCCAGTTGGTGGGTTGCTGTTGCTTAATGGGAAAGAGGGGCAGATAGGTGGGGCCCTGGCAAATGCCCTGGCAAGAGTGCTGGAAAGCTTTGCCAATGTGTTTGCACCACACCAGCCCGCCCACCCCAATCCCACCCTCTTATTGGAGGCAAGCTAGTGTAGCAAAAAGCTAAAATAAAGGTAAAGGACCCCTGGACAGTTGAGTCCAGTCAAAGGCGACTATCGGGTTGTGGCGCTCATCTTGCTTTCAGGTTGAGGAAACAGGCGTTTGTCCACAGACAGCTTTCCGGGTCATGTGGCCAGCAGGACTAAACCGCTTCTGGCACAACGGGACACCGTGACGGAAGCCAGAGTGCACAGAAATGCCATTTGCCAGCCCGCCACAGTGGTACCTATTTATCTACTTGCACTGGTGTGCTTTCGAACTGCTGCCATTCCACCCAGCAAGCAGCTTTGGTTTGCACCCGTCTGCATTTTTTCTATGCCTGAACTGCTAAGAGCAGCATGTCATTGGGAGAAGTGCTAAATCTGATGGTTAACTAAGGTCTAAACTGCCCCAAGATATGCGGTTCAGCTGCGACTCATATAGGAACGTGCGGCAATCTGAACCCTCCATCATCCCTGGCTTAAAGAAAGCCTGATCGTGGTGGGAGATCTCTTTGATTCCCAACTTGAGCGGCATTTCTGCCAGTGGCTCTGGAGTTTTGTGAGTTTGGAAGGGCATACTTTCTTCTGGCAAAATGGCTGGGGCATGTCAGCATCTGAACAAACACTGATTTGACCTGAGAAGCAGTGTTCAACCTGATGCCATGAGCTGCATCACTGCAAAAAGGGAAATGAAGTCCATCACCGCGGGGCATTTTGAGTCCCTGACTCAACTTGTCATAGCCTGTGAAAGTCCTGCTGTTCTCTTCCTGCCATGTTGGGCCACTGAATGTTGATTTAAGGAGAATGGCCACTTGCATGTGCTGTACATCTTTGTTTGTGTTCTGTAAGACACATGGGCAGGTGTGAAAGCCAGTGTGGTGTAGTGGTTAAGAGCGGTAGATTTGTAATCTGGGGAATCGGGTTCACTTCCCCGCTCCTCCACATGCAGCTGCTGGGTGACCTTGGGCCAGTCACACTTCTTTGAAGTCTCTCAGCCCCACTCACCTCACAGAGTGTTTGTTGTAGGGGAGGAAGGGAAAGGAGAATGTTAGTCGCTTTGAGACTGCTTCAGGTAGTGATAAAGCGGGATATCAAATCCAAACTCTTCTTCTTCTTCTTCTTTGAAACTGCAGTATAAATTGCTTTTCAAAAAATAATTATCCTAGTAATGAGTTTTCAGGCATAAATTCATGTCAATATTCATAGCTGGATGTTGCGTGATTGTCTGTGTAAAGCATGGGTAGGAAAACTAAGGCCCAGGGGCTGGATCCGGCCCAATCACCTTCTAAATCGGGCCCATGGATGGTCCAGGAATCAGCGTGTTTTTACATGAGTAGAATGTGTCCTTTTATTTAAAATGCATCTCTGGGTTATCTGTGGGGCATAGGAATTCATTCATTTTTTTCCCCCTCTGGTGAGATAGCAGGACCTCCCTTAGCCAAGAGGTGGCCCGGCAGGCAGATGCTAGGCATATGTAGCTTGTTCCTGCGATCAGACTTAGTGTACCCCCAAATATGCAGGTCAGAAGGGGTAGCAAATCCCCCCGTTCCTTAATGGATGTCCACACAGTTCTCTGGATTATGCTGCAGATACATAAACTTTTCCAGGCTATGGGTGTCAATGGGAACAAATACATTAAGTTTCTCTTGGGACAGGATTTGCAGTGATTGGAAATGCACTGAGCACCCTTCCAAGGCAGGGATGGTTATAAGGGGTTGTGTCTTTGTTTTGCTTTTTGAAATATTTTTATTTGGTTTTACAAGTATATAATTATAACAATACAACCATTCACATCCACATTTACAGATTCCTCTGAATCTCTGGACTTCCCACCTCCCCTCCATTGGTCCTTTTATTAAACCTTTTCTACTGCATCTTTTCCAATAATCTATATTTTATATAACATCATTGTCTCCATAGTACTTGCTACATTACAAGTGTTATTGCAATCCTGCTAACGTTTGCATCTGCTTACAGTGGTCTCCAAGATAAATTATAATTTCCCCCCCATTCTTTTTTAGTTTTGGTCTTCCTGGTTCCTGAGCTTTCTAGTCAGTTTTGCCATTTCGGCATAGTCCAACAGTTCAATTTGCCCTTCTTCTCTAGTACAGACTTTATTTTCTTTCCATTTCTGGGCATAAGGAGTTGTGTTTATCATGCACCTCTTAACCTTTGTGTGACATTATTATGTAATATGGACATAATATTTCAAAGGAGCATGATTTGCAGTAAGTGCTCCCCTTGCCTCCTGGACGCTGTCCAAATTCACTGCAACAACTTGGGTCAAGTTTACCTGAGGTTACACCCCAGCATCCCCTATGTGACTCCCACAATGCATCACTTCAGTATTCTTTTAAAAAGAAATGGCTGTGACTTATCAGAGTTCATTCCAGGTCAGTCACAAAACAAGGTGGTCAGAATGACATTGGCTGCAGGCTGGCTGAGAAGTAACCTACAATGTCTCATGCAGCAAGCCGATGTGAGGAGGAAATTCTGTTAGGAACCATCCCTGAGAAGTCAATATGTTAAATTTCAAACTAGGTCAGCCTGACATGGATTGTGATTGCGCATGAGGAGGAATAGAGAAGTTATATTTGCTCTAAGCATATAAATCGATTGTTCCTTAGAAGGCCTATGGGATACTCTGTTGTTCCTGTGGAAGAGTTTTGCATTATGCTTACGGAAAGTTTTCTACAAAGCCACTTCCGAGCTTGAGAGGAGGGGGGGTTGCGGGCCACCCCCTCCCACACACGCGGGGGCTGGTTTTAGCCCCCACGAGAAGAGGGAATCCCCGGGTGTGTCTGTGACCCGGCCCGCCAATCGGCGGGCAGGGGAGGCGTGGCCTAGCCCATTTAAGGCCGGCGTGCCTGGGGACCGCCCTCTTTGCCCCGTTCCAGCTGCCCGGTTTTCCCATCCCACCCACCCTTTAGGTTAGTTAGCTTTGACCTTGCTATGGACTCCGGTTGGTCACTGCAAGGGGCCTGGTAGGAATTTTTCCAACTTGGCACACTTCCAGCCTTTTGGTTTTTTCGCCTACCTCGTAGCAAACGTCACAACTTCTTCGGTATTGGCGGTTAGGCATTGGCAGGGGTTAATTGTTATGCAAATGAAGGGGGGGAAGTGCATCACCTTCCCCCAATGAAAAGGGTAGTCCGGTAGAGGACTCCGGGGGGCGTTGCCCTGTCCGAAACCTAGGGAGGTGAGGGCCTCTGGCACGCCCCTGAGCGGTGACACCTGTGGGATCCTAGTTGGCGTACTTCAACAGGACTCCCACGGCTGGTGGATAACCCTTCCCGGTCCCCATGCCGGGTAGTCGATAGGAGCCAATGCCTAAGGCCAATACCTTCCAATTCCTGTAATCAATAAAGTTGTGGCCTTTTTATGCCCATTAACCTTAAATAATATGTCCAGTGTCTTCATTTCACTTGGGGGGAGGGGACTCACCACTCAACAGGTGTTTCCACATCCACACCTGTGCAAGAGGCACAGCCTGTAGGCCATCCTATAATTTCTCAACCTTCGATCCACTTTAACCAGGGCTGTGTGCTCTCGAAATTTAAATCCTATGTGCCCAGGCAGTCCATTCTGCTACCCATCTGGTTTCTGATATTTCAACAGGCATTGTGGAAATACACATCTTTGCAGCCATGAAGACTAGATACTTGTTTTCTTTTCTTCCAAAACGGAAAGCTGAAATTGTCAAGAAGTTTAAATTCTGTGTTCGGTGCCTCACCTTTTTCTGAGCATCTGCAGTTCAAAGCAAAGTTCTGTTCTGAAATCTTCACAGCTGACTATGGCCAAGGGCCAAGCTACATGTTTTCCAGAAACAGCACCTCTGTTACATACTCACAAATGTATGCATCAAATCCATAAGGTTTCTTATTACTCTCATTTCCACTGGCAACCCTCAATAATTCCTCATCCAGCCACATTCTTGCGTCCTAACGATGATCCTTAGAAATCAGTGCCAATCAGATGATCAAGAGGAATGCACAAAATTTGGTTATGAGGGTCTTTAAAAATAATCTGATGTGCCTAAATGCAACATGCATGTACAATACGCCAAATAGGATACATGCATGTTTTTAGCAGTCTATAGACTGTAGCAGTCTATACAACAGGGTAGCCTTCTAGATGTTGTTAGACTACAACTCCCATCATCATTCACTATTGGCCATGCTGGAGAGGAACTGCGGTCTAACCACATCCAGAATGCAGTAGAGGGAAGAAGCCTCCGTTAAAGAAGAGGAAGAAGATTAGTTTGAACTATACAGGACAAACTACTTAGCGTAGAACCCAAGACAGAAAGAGGACTTTGAATAATAAAAAAGGGGTAAAGGTTTAATGCTCATCTTTAAAGCTTTGTGTACAGTGGTACCTCTAGTTATGAACTCAATCCGTTCCGGGGTGCCATTGACACCCCAAAAAGTCTACAACTAGAGTGCCGCTTCTGCACGCACACACGGCATGATAGAGCGCTTCTGCGCATGTGCGCACGGCGAAACCTGAAAGTATACACTTCAGGGTTTGGCTCATTCATATCCAGAAAAAACACAGATGGAGACTGACGTAACAAGAGGTATGACTGTATAGATTTTTACATTAGTATAACTTTAAATAACTCAGTTGTATTGAGATGAACAAGGTCTAAAAAAAATGGATTATTAAGATTATAAGGCTATAAGGACATGAGTGAACAAGCATTAAACAATGAAACCAACAGGGAGAGGGGAGAGAAGTCAAGCAAATATTTAATATTATTTTTATGATGGGGTCTTTTGTTTTGTTTTTTCTTTATATATTGTTGTTTTAGGTATACACAGAGAGAGAGAGAGAGAGAATGCAGCAGAGAGGAATGGCAAATTAAACTGTTGGACTACACCGAAATGGTGAAACTGACTAGAAAGCTCAGGAACCAGGAAGACCAAAATTTTAACAAATAATGGGGGGAAATTATAATTTATCTTGTAAGCAGATGGAAACATTAGCAGGATTGCAATAACACTTGTAATGTAGCAAATACTATGGAGACAAGGGAGTGATATAAAATAAGGATTATTGAAAAAGATACAGTATAAAATGTTAATAATAGGGCCCACGGAGGTGAAGGTGGGAAGTTCGGAGGAATCTTTAAATGTGGATGTACAGTGGTACCTCGGGTTAAGAACTTAATTTGTTCTGGAGGTCTGTTCTTAACCTGAAATTGTTCTTAACCTGAAGCACCACTTTAGCTAATGGGGCCTCCCGCTGTCGCTGCCTGATTTCTGTTCTCATCCCGAGGTAAAGTTCTTACTATTTCTGGGTTAGCGGAGTCTGTAACCTGAAGCGCCTGTAACCTGAAGCATCTGTAACCCGAGGTACCACTGTATATGGTTGTATTGTTATAATTTTATACTTGTAAAACCAAATAAAACTTATTTCAGAATGCAGTAGGTTGCCTGCCCCTGCTATAGAAGCTGTAATGGTGGGTTTGTGTTTCTTTTTAAAACTTGAGAGGTGGGATACAAATTATTTTAGCGGGATTCATAAAAGGGGGTGGGAGTCTAGGAAATGAATGGTACATTCCGCAACCGCCACTCTCTGAAATCAACACAAGGATGAAACGCACTAAGCGATCGCAGGTGTATAGCTACATTCTTTCCGACGGGTTTCCCCGCCATGTAGTAATCTTTATAGAAATGCTTTGAAGTCTCAGAAATGTGAGATTGCAGCACACAGTATACATACATATTCATATTAAGGTTATGGATTGAAAATGCAGGCTTGATTTAAAGGATGCCAGATGAGTGCTTGAGGAAAATTAGTGGGATGACAACTGTGTGCTGTGCGAAAGCCAACTCAAAGAGAAGGTCAGCTCTGCGTGCCTACAGCCTTTCTTTTAAACCTCCACCGATACTCAGCTCTCGCACAGGCTTTTATGCAGTGAATTAAAACATCTGTCTGGTATTTCTAAGGATCTGGAAAGCAAATGGAAATAAGATACCACATCCCAGGCTTTTGATCTGACTTTTATTAATTGCAGATCAGAAAGCAAAGTCACAATCCAGGTGGGATTGTCTCGGTATGACTTTTCCAGCCCAAATTCCGAGCTGCAATATACATTCCCCGCAAGGAGGGGGGGGGGAATCCTATAGGAGCGGCACATCTGCAGATGTGTGCAGTCCCCCCCCCCTACAGAATACATATTTGGAGGTTTAAATCATATGGTTTGACCCACCATCCTCTCTCACCACCAAGGAAGTATGACAAGCGAATAGTAAGAGAACCCACACAAGTGATGCTGACACAAAACCTCACACATACACTAAGTAAAAGAATGGAAGCATTGCCACCCCACCCCACCCCACCCACTGTTCCCCCTTCCCCCTCTTTCCCCCTCTTTTCTTCCTAACCTAACACTGTAATGCAACACTAATGTCTCACAACAAATGAAACTGATTTGTAGAAAACGCAACTTGAAAAAAGAGACAATGCACGTATTTTTGTAAACCAAGAAATCTTTAATAAAAATTTAAAAAAATTTAAAAAAATCATATGGTTTGAAACATATGTGATGAGAAGCTGTGATTGACCGTATCCATGTGTGATAGTGAGATGACAAGTTTATCTACTGGATAATCACATCATAATCCACACATGGGTCCCATGCTAAACATGGAAGGGTTTTCTGTGTCTGAGTTTTTCTATTCTGTGAAAGGGTTTTTCTATTTACCCCTTGGGACTCTTCCCAAGCCATGACCCTCGTTGTCCCTGTGTCACAACCTCCTTGAGTGTTTTTCCATGCCTGGAATGTGTCTTTGAACTATGAGGATAAAAAAAGTAAAGGACCCCAAGACGGTTACGTCCAGTCAAAGGCGACTATGGGGTTTCGGCGCTCATCTCGCTTTCAGGCCGAGGGAGCCGGCATTTGTCCAGACAGCTTTCCAGGTCATGTGGCCAGCATAGCTAAACTTCTTCTGGCGCAATGACAGAAACCAGAGCACACAGAAAAGCTGTTTACCTTCCCGCTGCAGTGGTACCTATTTATCTACTTGCACTGGCGTGCTTTCAAACTGCTAGGTTGACAGGAGCTGGGACAGAGCAACGGGAGGTCACCCTGTCACAGGGATTCAAACCGATGACCTTCTGATTGGCAAGCCCAAGAGGCTCAGTGGTTTAGACCACAGTGCCACCCGCATCCCTGAGGGTAAAGTGGAGTGTGAACCCATAGAAACTAGCCTAGTGTAGAAAAGTTAAACATATATTCATTGCTCTGTCTGCTTTTGCCTTTGACCCTGACCACCACTGGTGTGCAGCCTCCCCAAAAGCTACCCAGAAGTTAGTGCAGCCCTCAGGACTAAACAATACCCCCCACCCTCCATTAGGAAGTGTTTGAGTTGAAATCGCTTCCATATTTTTCTGTAGAGCTGCTAATAACTTTGCCGCTCACGTGCTCCCTGTGAACAAATGCATTCTTCCCCAGAGCAATGCACCATCTTATAAAATGCAGAAACTAAAGAGGAGAAACAGTAGATGGGAGAATGAAAAGGCCGTCCATTGTGCTGATGGGCAATTGGTTGATATTTAATAAAGGCCTTATTCATCTGGGCTAAGGGAAGTTTTCACGGAAGGTTCCTCTGAATTTCTGCCAAAGCTCAATGCAGCAGTATAAGGAGATCATTATCAGAGAACAGTCTACAAATTGGGTCACACTGCACCAACATTAAACCTGGGATCTCAGAGGTCATATCAGGGCAGGAAGGCACTGTCAGGAACCAACTTGAATATCTCAAAGACTGGAGAAAGGATTTCAGCCATGAAGAAACCATTGATTGCAAAACTCCGTACAACATGGCATTGTCAGGTTTCTTACAACATCCCCAGATTTATCAACGGTATCGATCATTATACAAGGAACTGGTTGCGTGTAACATCATGAACATCTGCAAACGCCAAAGATAATCCTAATTACCCATGTCAGCCTTTTTGTTGTAGCAGATCAGATGCCACCCTCCTTTCGACACATCTGATTGATCTTTGATGAGACAAGAAACCTACCCTATTTGCCTACAAATAGAAAGATGTTGATTTCAGCCCCTGCAAAGACCATAATTAGTGTCTTCAGCATTAGTGGTTCTTTCTCAGTGATGAAAGCAATGATGAAAATTGGAAGCTTGAGTTGACACCTTGACTATGGAAGTGGTTATTGGAAAGATTGACGTGCTAATGATTCTTAAAGGTAAAGGTAAAGGTACCCCTTCCTGTACGGGCCAGTCGTGTCCGACTCTGGGGTTGTGCGCCCATCTCGCTTAAGAGGCCGGGGGCCAGCGCTGTCCGAAGACACTTCCGGATCATGTGGCCAGCGTGACAAGCTGCATCTGGCGAGCCAGCACAGCACACGGAAACACCGTTTACCTTCCCGCTAGTAAGCGGTCCCTATTTATCTACTTGCACCCGGGGGTGCTTTCGAACTGCTAGGTTGGCAGGCGCTGGGACCGAGCAACGGGAGCGCACCCCACCGCGGGGATTCGAACCGCCGACCTGATGATCGGCAAGTCCTAGGCACTGAACCATTATTGGCTTATGCTCCTGATCGCATATTTTAGAGTCAATGACTCATTCATAACAACACCCCATTGGAAGATAGCTATGTTCATTGCTTCATTCGTCTCAACAAACAGTGCCCAAAGTGTCTTGCAACACACTGATGTACAACAATTACAGCGCCTCCAAGCGTTCCTGTTTTCCAGCGACAGTCTCGGATTTAGAGAAGCCATTCCAGTTTCTGATTTGAACCCAGAATCTCCCTATTTTCACTGGATAAATGTTGGAGGGGACAGCTCTATTTTTGTCAGAGAAATGTTGGAGGGTATGCAATAAATATAACCTTTCCAGGGAAAAGGTGCATTAGGAACAGTGACAAACAATCATAGTGTCAATAAGTAAGTACGTCGTTTAAAATTCCATCCAGGCACCATTGTATAACACAATGCAAATCAACTAGCCTTAAAACTAAACAAGAGAGAGAATAAAGCCTAAAGCCTTCTTTAGTTGACCTGTTTGTTGAGCGTTATTCTGTAGCCCTAACTGGAAATGCCGGAAATTGAATCTGGGCAGAGCCTCTGCCTCTGAGCTACCAAGCTAAAATCAGGAAACCTGATTTTAAGACATTGTAATAAATTCAATTAAATATGGTTTGCTGTAAGAATTTGGAAAATTAATAAAAGCGATCTGGAGAAAGAAGGCTAGCTAAGACATATCTATTTAGGAAATGTTTTGCATTTCCCCTAATACATTTGGACACAAAAAGGATGTAAGCATTTTAACTAAGTGCACTTGGCTCTTCACTTAACATGTGACTGCTTCCTAGAAATAATTTCAGTTCCTAGTACGATGCTCAGTAGCAGTGTTAATCTCTTGATGCTATCATTTTCAAGAATCCACTGGTATTTCTAACTACAGTTCTGCTGTACTTGCTCTGCTACATATGGACATCAGTTTCCCAAAAGGCAGACAAATTAAATGCCCATTGTGCAACATGGTGTCAAGTGGGACTTCAGGAATACACATTGTGCTCATTCATGGGGGGGGGGGGGGGAGGTATTGAAATAGCACTAACTTGCTTGTTGGGTAGATCAGGCTTTCCCAAACTTGGGTCTCCAGCTATTTTTGGACTACAATTCCCATCATCCCTGACCACTGGGCCTGCTAGCTAGGGATGATGGGAGTTGTAGTCCAATAACAAGGTGTTCACCCTTGGCTGACCTATGCTGGTGCCCTGGGTCAGCGCTGCCTGCAAGGGTGCAGGGAGCTAGTCGAACAAGAGCCTATGCAACCAAGTCACTTTCTGTAATCAATAAAGCTGTGGCCTAAATTCTGCCAAAAACCCAAACTAAAATTTGAGTCAAATGTGTTTTTATTTAGGGGGAGGTCTCTGGGTCTGAACACGCAAATAATAATAATAATAATAATACCACATAATAATAATAATACCACATAATGCCCAGATGGCTTCCAAGCTGCATACAACACAGATAATGTTGTTAAAATACTGAATAATTGAAAACATACCATAATTGCACAATAAAACAATCCCATTAAAATATTAAAATATAAATGCTGAGCGTGATTAAAATGTGCAATAAAACACTTCAGCAATTAAAAGAGCAACTGAATTCCCCACCACCACACTTTTAAAGGCATGGGAGTCCCCTTTAGGATACGCTAGAAGAGATATGGATTGTGTTTATTTATTAATGAACTGGTTGTTGTTAAACTGAAGGTTAAATTTGGCGAAATGTGAAGGGTGGGTTATACCAGGAGATTGGCAGTGTTAGAGGGGAGGAATGTATATTATATATTTATACAAAAGAATTTCTAGGGGTTTCATTTTCACCCTCTGCACGCCACACCAGTGAGGCTGAGTTGTTGAATACTAGGGCCAGATGTCAGACAGCTATGTTCAAGGCCAGCAAACTTTTTCAGCAGGGGGCCAGTCCACTATCCTTCAGAACTTGTGGGTGGCCAGACTATATTTTTTTTTGGGGGGGGGTGAACAAATTCCTATGCCCCACAAATAACCCAGAGATGCATTTTAAATAAAAGGACACATTCTACTCATGTAAAAACACAGTGATTCCCGAACCCTCTGCAGGCCGAATTTAGAAGACAATTGGGCCGGATCCGGCCCCCAGGCCTTAAGTTTGCCTATCAGTAGGAAATATTTGAAAATCGATGAACGACTGTTATAGATAGTTAGCAGAGGATTTACTCTACTCAAATATTTTGAGGACAGGCTATAACAATGTATAAAACCCATAGCAGAAATTGGCAATTGAACAGGTGATGCATAGGGAGAAGGGATGAATGTATTTTGAAATGATGGTTGGAAAAGTTATTTTATTGGGACCACAAAGGAGGGAGGAAAATAGAGGGGACCACTGGTCTGATGCAGCAGGCTAGTCTAAGTTCTTATGTTGCCTATCCCTACTTCCGTCCCAGGGACGCTGCGGCGCTGTGGTCTAAACCTCTGAGTGTCTTGGGCTTGCCGATCAGAAGGTTGGCGGTTCAAATCCACGTGATGGGGTGAGCTCCCATTGCTCTGTCCCAGCTCCTGCCAACCTAGCAGTTCAAAAGCATACCAGTGCGAGTAGATAAATAGATACTGCTGCGGCGGGAAGGTAAACGGCGTTTCCATATGCTCTGGTTTCCGTCACAGTGTCCTGTTGTGCCAGAAGCGGTTTAGTCATGCTGGCCACATGACCCGGAAAGCTGTCTGTGGACAAACGCTGGCTCCCTTGGTCTGAAAGAGAGATGAGCACTGAAACCCCATAGTCGCCTTTGACTGAATTTAATTGTCCAGGGGTCCCTTACTTTAACTTAGGTCCCATGTTTTTATGCATTGGCACATCTTGGGTAATTCTTATTGACTTCATTGTGGAATGTCAGAACCGCCTCTCAGTTCATTATGGGAAATAATTTCCTTTATCATAGGATAGGGGATGACAAGCTTTGTTGTTGTTGTTTAGTCATGTCCGACTCTTCATGACCCCATGGACCAGAGCACGCCAGGCACTCCTGTCTTCCACTGACTCCCGCAGTTTGGTCAAACTCATGTTCGTAGCTTCGAGAACACTGTCCAACCATCTTGTCCTCTGTCGTCCCCTTCTCCTTGTGCCCTACATCTTTCCCAACATCAGGGTCTTTTCCAGGGAGTCTTCTCTTCTCGTGAGGTGACCAAAGTACTGGAGCCTCAGCTTCAGGATCTGTCCTTCCAGTGAGCACTCAGGACTGATTTCCTTCAGAATGGATAGGTTTGATGACAAGCTTAGGAAGGTATAAGCCAGCATGAGGCCTGAGAGCCTCGTATCTCATCCGTGGATGAGATAGGGATAAGAAACCCTGCTTTGGTGTAAGCCCCCTTTGCAAAACAACAATGTTGTTGACGGCAAGTAAGAAATGAATAGACGTTTTATGAGGAGCTCCAGGGAAGTAAGTTGGCTTGAAGGCTGCAGGACAAAGATGGTCCATCAACGGCAAGATGAAGAGAGAAAAAAAGGGGGATTGGTTTCTGTGGTTAGCAACAGGAATGGCACCAACAAAGGTTGTCAAAGTAAAATTGAATAGTGCATTTAAAAGGTCCTGAAATATGAGTTCTTCTTCCAAGGGTCTCCCTGGCACAGTCCTATCCAGCGGAGACCCCTCCTTGATCTCAATGGCTCTTGTCGTCACTGTGCATACAAATTAAACTGCCAGTCTAAGGCTTATCTGTTAAATGAGCAAGCATTGCGGTATTATTAATTTACAGCTCCTGTCTCGAATGTGTAATCTGCAGTGCTGTGTTCATGCTCCGCGCCACTTTCCCCCCCCCCTTCAAAAATATTATCGTTTTCAATCTTTATTCCATTTACCTTTCAGCAATACTTTGAGGGTATTCTTTGATGTTCAGTATGCACGGTGGAGAAGGAGACGATGAACTAGAATCAGGGATGGGCTGAGATTAACTGATGGCTTTTTATTTATTTTTTACAAGTTTCAGTCCCTAGCAAGATACTCCACACCTCATACTTAACTCTTAAACCTTTGATCTGCCCCCTTTGCGTGACCAGGCGGCGACAGCCCCAGCCCCCAGGGATCATAAGAAAGGAATAAAGACTCTGACAACGTTATGGAATTAAAAATTAGGCCACAACTTTATTAAACTTCCAAATGTAGGAAGACCTTGGGTTAGGCCTTGGGTGTGTATCCCTCCCAGCTCCACCACCACCACCCCCCAGCCAGGGGAACTGGGGCACATCAGGGTAAATGTGATACGGGGGTGCTCTGCAAGACGTAAGTGTAGCAGGCAGCCCAGCCCATATCCCCACACGGAAGGTAGTTGACTGACGACCTTTCAGTCCAGTGACCCCCATTATATAACCCCTTTAAGAGGGGACCCTGGAATCGTTGCCACAGGGGGGTAGATCACCACTTCACGCCTCCCCCCCCCCCTTATAGGGAAGAAAAGGATTCCACCCAAGGCCATAACCACCAAAGTTGTGATGAATTGCTACGGGGAAGACATAACCTGCCAATGCAGGAAAATTTCTTCCCGGTCCTTCAACAGCAACCAGTCAAAGACCGCAGCAGTGCCTGCTAAACAGGAAGAAAAAGTTAACCTGCAAATAAGAAAACATTAAACAAAGGGAGGGGAGGGAGGGTGAATCTCCAGAGCCAACTGCCTGGCTATTGTCGGCTCCACCCCCTATATATAAATGGGACTGGCCCCACCTCCCAGCAAGAAACTTGATTACTGAGGCTGGGTGTGAACCTCCAAATAATAACACTGAGAGGCAGGCCAATTCCTGTTTACCATTAAGCTCCCTGGGAACTGTAGCACCGCGTGTGATCCCACAAAGGGCACCCCCATTTTAAAGTGTGAGTGCTCATTCTACGACTTTTTAAAATATGCCTTGGCTCGCATTGGTCTGTTCGGCACTTGATGTCTGCAGAATCGAGGCGCAACTAGCATGCATGATTAATTAATCAATCAATCACACAAGATGCTGATTGTCTTTATTCATTCATTTTCATATGTACAAATTTATTATATTTGTATCCTGTCTTTCCTCCAAGGATCTCAAAGTGGTGTACACAGTTATATGAAGGCAGCCCTGCTTAGGGAAATTTTTAATGTTTGATGTTTTATTGTGTTTTTAATATTCTGTTGGAAGCTGCCCTGAGTGACTGGGGAGGCCTAGCCAGATGGGCGGGGTATAAGTAATATATTATTATTATTATTATTATTATTATTATTATTATTATTAATTATTATTATTACCCAGTCAGCTCCTTGGTTAAGTGGAGATTGGAACCTTGTTCTCCCAGGTCCTCACCCAACACTTAAACCAGAACATCATATAGGTTCTTAAATGGAACATGCTCTTACTCAGGATCACCAGCAGTGCAAATAACAAACTTCCAAAATGTTTTTTTTTTTAAAGCAATTTATTAGGTTTTACAATAAAAATAAACATAATAAGCAATATAACATTGATCTTAACATATTTTCACATTTTCTTTGGACTTCCTCACATCTCCCGCTCCCACTTTCATCGTTGTAACGTTTTGTCAGCAATTTATCATCTTATTTAAATTCTTATATCCCTTCTATATTTCATGATCTTATAATTCTCAGAAGGAGCTAAATTTCACAGTCTTACTTATTTTCTTAAAAACTTCTAAATTTAGTGGTGCTCAGTTATTTTGATCTAGCATCTTATTTAGCATTCACTCAAATTACAATACTTTTGTAAATAGTTCTTAAATTTCTTCCAGTCCTCCTCAATCCTCTCTTCTCCCAGGTCACGGATTCTGCCGGTCATTTCAGCCAGTTCCATGTAGTCTATCAGTTGTATCTGCCATTCTTCCAGTGTGGGTAGATCTTGAGTTTTCCAATGTTTTGCGAGAAGTATCCTTGCTGCTGTTGTTGCATACATAAAAAATGTCTGGTCCTTCTTTGCCACCCCTTGGCCGACAATACCCAAAAGGAAAGCCTCTGGTTTCTTAGTGAAGGTATATTTAAATACCTTTTTCAGTTCATTATAAATCATTTCCCAGAACGCCTTCACTTTAGGGCAAGTCCACCAGAGGTGGAAGAACGTTCCCTCACACTCTTTGCATTTCCAACACTTATTATCAGACAGGTGGTAAATTTTGGCAAGTTTGACTGGGGTCATATACCATCTATAAATCATTTTCATTACATTTTCTTTCAGAGCGTTACATGCAGTAAATTTCAATCCATTACTCCACAACCTCTCCCAGTCCTCAAACATGATATTATGCCCAATGTCCTGTGCCCACCTTATCATAGCCGATTTAACCGTTTCGTCTTGTGTATTCCATTTCAACAGCAAGTTATACATCCTTGAAAGTACCTTAGTCTTTGGTTCTAACAATTCTGTTTCTAATTTCGATTTCTCCACCTGGAACCCTAGTTTCTTATCATTTTTAAAAACTTCTTTAATCTGAGCGTAATGTAACCAATCTCGCACTTTGTCTTTCATTTTCTCCAAACTCTGCAATTTCCAATTGTCTCCATCCTTTTCTAGTATTTCCCAATATTTTGGCCATTTAGCCTCCATATTGGGTCTTTTTCGGGCCTTGGCTTCCAAAGGTGAAAGCCACCTTGGTGTTTTATTTTCCAGCAAGTCTTTATATTTTGTCCAGACATTAAACAATGATTTTCTGACAATATGGTTCTTAAAGGCCTTGTTTGCTTTAACCTTGTCATACCATAAATATGCATGCCATCCAAAGGCATTGTTAAACCCTTCCAAATCTAACACATCAGTGTCTTCAAGAAGTAGCCAGTCTTTTAGCCAGCAGAACGCTGCGGCTTCATAATACAACTTTAAGTCTGGCAGGGCAAAGCCCCCTCTTTGTTTTGCATCGGTTAATATCTTAAACTTAATTCTGGGCTTTTTGCCCTGCCAGACAAACTTAGAAATGTCTCTCTGCCACTTCTGAAAGCACTCCGTTTTGTCCAAAACCTGAAGTGTTTGAAATAAAAACAACATCCTTGGCAATACATTCATCTTGATAGCAGCAATTCGGCCTAACAAAGAAAGTTTCAATTTTGACCAACTATCTAAGTCTCTCTTAATTTCTGTCCAACATTTTTCATAATTGTCCTTAAATAGACTTAGATTTTTTGCTGTTATGTTTACCCCTAGGTATTTTACTTTTTTAACCACATTAAGTTCCGTCTCATTCTGAAACCGTTCTGACTCTGTATCAGTCAAATTTTTCCCCAAAACCTTAGTTTTCTGTTTATTTAGTTTAAATCCAGCCACCCGACCAAAGTCATTAATCAGTTGTAATACTCTTTTCGTACTGGGCTCTGGCTTCTGCAAGGTCAAAACCAGGTCATCTGCGAAAGCTTTTAATTTATATTGTTTCTGACCGACCTGAATTCCTTCCACCAACCGATCCCCTCTAATCATGTTCAATAGCACTTCCAGAACCGAAATAAATAACAAAGGGGAAATAGGGCAACCTTGTCGTGTCCCTTTTTCAATTTTAAACTCTTCTGTAACCACATTATTAACTATCAGTTTAGCTTTCTGTTCTGAATATATCGCCTCAATCCCATTCTCAAAACCCCGTCCCACTCCCATCTCTTTTAAATTTCCCATCATAAATTTCCAGGAGATATTGTCAAAGGCCTTCTCCGCGTCTATAAAAATTAAAACTGCTTTTGTATTTATGTCTGTTTGCAAAAGTTCCAAAATGTCAATAATGTTCCTTGTATTAGCAAACAGATGTCTACCTGGGAGAAAGCCGGCCTGGTCCTTATGAATTACTTCATTTAAAACTTTTTTAAATCTATTTGCCAAAATGTCTGCAAATATTTTGTAATCCACATTTAAAAGAGAGATGGGACGGTAGTTCTTAAGTTGTGTCTTTTCAGCTTCCGACTTTGGTATTAATGTGATGAACGCTTCCTTCCACGACTCCGGTGCCCTCTTCCCCTCCATAATTTCATTGCTGACCTCCATCAAAGGTTGTATCAAATAGTCTTTTAATGTCTTATAGTACTTGGAGGTCAGCCCATCTGGTCCTGGAGATTTGCCAAGTTGCATGTTCTGGATGGCTTGTTCGATCTCCTGTCGTGTTATTTTAGAATTCAGGATTGTCCTATTTTCTTGTGACAATTTAGATAGTCCGTTTTTTGCCAAAAATTGTTTAATCTCAACATCATCTTGCGGCCCTTGGGTGTATAATTTTTTGAAGTATCTCTGGAAACACTTTCTGATGTCCACTGGATTCTGGATGTTTTTTCCATCAACCTCTAAGTTTGTAACAGTATTTAATCTTTGTCTTCTCTTCAACTGCCAAGCTAGCAGTTTTCCACATTTATTCGCCGACTCAAACGTTTTTTGTTTCATTAATTTAACCTTCCATTCTATTTCCTGATTTATCAATTTGGAATATTGTGTTTGATAAAGTTTAATTTCTCTCAGCGTTGGCTTTGACTTCGGATTCACTCTTAATTTCTTCTCTAATTCTTTTATTTTATCCAAGATCTTATCTTTTTTCTCATTTTGTGTTCTTTTCTTTACTGCATTCTGTTGTATCAAGAATCCCCTCATTACAGCTTTGCTTGCGTCCCAGATTATTCTTTTTTCCACCATATTATTCATGTTTATCTCAAAGTAGTCCTTCAAAACTTTTTGGGCCTTCTTGGTAATTTCCTGATCTCTAAACAAATTGTCATTCATCTTCCATCTAAAGGATCCAGTTGGTAATAGTGTCATATCCATCTTTACTGCATTATGGTCGGAGCAGGTCTTTGGGCAGATTTCCACTTTTCTGACCTTAGGTGCCAGGCCTCTAGAAATCCATATTTGGTCGATTCTTGTCCAGGTCAGTTGGGCTTCAGAAAAGAATGTTCCCTCTCTTCCTAGTGGGTTCTTTGTCCTCCAAATGTCAATCAAATCCATATTGTCAGTCATTTCAAAAAAGGTTTTAGGTAGTCTGCCGTCTTTTGTAACATTTTGACTTTGTGACTTGTCCATGTTAGTTGATACGACCCCATTCATATCTCCCATCATTATGATGTTGTTGTAGTCCAGATAGTCCAGCATTGTCTCCTGCAGCTTCTTGTAAAATTCCGATTTCCCTTCATTAGGTGCATAGATTCCTAATATCAGCAGTTTCTCTCCTTGATATTGTATCTCAATAGCCAAAATTCTTCCATGTTCATCTTTAAATAGGAATTTAGGTGACAGGCTCTCTTTTGCATATATCACCACGCCTCTCTTCTTAACTTTGTCCGACGATACAAATTCCTGGCCCAATCTTTTATTTATTAACACTTTTCTGTGGAGCCTCGTCACATGTGTTTCTTGTAAACAAATAATGTCCAATTGTTCTTTTTTTAATATATGAAATATTTTCTTCCTTTTTTCCGGAATGTTACAACCATTAATATTCCAGCTCAACAGTTGCAGAGACATCCTGAATTATCTGGTTATTTTTCAAGGGATGGTATCTTGTTCTCAGGATCTTCAGGTTCCACAGGTGCTGGTGTTGGTACTGGCGTTGCCTCAGGCCCAGAAGGTAGTTCAATTCCTTTTTGAAGGTCCTCTCCGTATGTAGACAGGAATTTGTCTCTCTCTTCCAGTGTTCTTACTTTAACCTTTCTCCCTCTAAAGGTAAAAGATATTCCTTGGGGAAATTCCCACCTGAATGGAATTGCGTTGCTCCTTAGTAGTTTAGTAAGTTCAGAATAGGCGGCTCTAAGATCCAGCAGTAGTCTTGGGATATCTTTATAGATTTCAATTCTTCTATCCAAAACCTCCAGTGATTTTACGAAATGTAGGCCCAAGATCTTATCCCTTTCTTCCTTTGATCTCAATGTTATCAAACAGTCTCTGGGCCTCTCCTTCTTTATGAATCTTCCAAGTCTGAAAGCTGACACGATTTTAAAGTCCTTTTCTTCCAAATTCCAGAACTTGGAGAATTCTTTGGTCAAAAACTCAGTTAGATGTCCTTCTTCTGCCTCTTGTAGTGATCTAATCCTCAAGTTATTCTCACGATTTTGCAGTTCTATCATAGAGAGATAAATCTGATGTTCCCCAACTTGTTTAGTGAGTGGTCTTACCTCTTGCTCTAAATTTTCTAATTTTTGTCTGGTGTCCTCAGCCAATTTCCGATTTTCTGCTGAGGCCTCCGTTAACTGTCCAATTGCTTGTGCATTCTGTACCACTTGTGTAGTTAATTTATTTAGACATTCTGTATTTTTGTCAATCTTTGCTGATTGCGCATCTACTTTCTTGTCCAAAGCTTCCAATTTTTCAAAGATTTTGTCTAGAACAGAAACAGATACTCCTGAGGCCATATCTTCCAATTGTAACTGCTCTGCTTCGCCCTCTCCCTCCACTTCTGAGGGCAAAGTAGGTACAGATGATCTACGTGTCTGCGAGGCTGAGGTTAGAGTTGTTAAAGTTGTTTGTTTAGCTCTCCCTCTTTTTCTTGTGCCACTCATTCCAACGTTATCTGTCAGTCAAGGTCACACTGAGTTATTCCCATGGGAATGGAAAGGTCCAGAGCAAGCAAACAACAAGGGAATCGAAAGTAAAATGTGCATGTAAAGTCACTGTTTTAATCCAATCCTCTAGAGGGAGCTTAAAATGTCTTTCAGAGTCTAATTTAATGTCCAAGAACCTTCAAATACAAGTGTTTAGCAGAGTTTATAAATGGTCACTTTGTTACAGACAGTGCTTATTTATCTCCAAAAAGAGTGTTTCCAATTTAAAAGGTCTCAATACCCTCAGATTGTTTCAAGTTCCAATATACTGCAGTACTGACAGCTCCCTTAGTGCTCAGGCAGCTCCTGACTCTGGGTTTCACCTTCTAATTTGTAATCCAATAAAAGGAGGAAAGTCAAGTGCAAGTAATAATCCCAAATCTTTAGCTTAAAGTCTTTACTTTAAGATGCAAGTTCAATAGATGCTTAGATCTGTAAAGCTTAGGTTCTCTTTCTTTCAGCCTCCACTCCTCCAGCTGATTGCTTTTTTCAAGTTCAATGGCTGCGGAAGACGGACTTCCTGCTTCCACGTCTCTCCGCTTTCAACCAAGTTCAAGCCAATTTAAATTTTCCCTTTAAAGTCTCTAATTTCAAGTGACTCAGTCTTTTACTCACAAGTTAGTTGCTTTTCGTCCGAATCCGTAATTTAGCAGGAAAAGGGATCAGCGCTCATCGGCAGCAGCAGCGCGGCTTCGCTCCTCAGGCTGTGAAGCAGCTCTCAGCGCCGCAACCCCCCTCCGCGCTCCGGAGCCCCTTACGGGGTTCCTTTTGCGCTTGGAGGGTCGCTCAAGGCGCCCACCGAGCCTCAAGACCCCAGGCTCTTGCCGCCTGGGGTTTTCCAGAATGGGTCTCCGCTTCGCCGTAGCGGACGACCCGTTGCCTGCGGAGCCTCCTCTCCCATTCAGAAGAGGACCGCCATTGCCGTTCGCGCCGCCCCCGGAAGTCGAACAAACTTCCAAAATGAATCGAGAACTGGAAGTGGAATATTGCCTGCTACAAGGCTCGGACCTTGAGGCAGTGAATGAAATCAGAAAGGCCACCCAAAAAGAAAGTGTTGTAACAATGGGTGACATCAGCTGTTCTTTCACTGAGTAATTGGGTAAACCCATGTTTTGGTCATGAAAAAGAGGCAAAACATTCTGGTTACAGCAAACGGCTATACAGTTGTACCTTGGTTTTCGAACAGAATGCATTCCGGAAGTCCGTTTGACTTCCGAAACATTCGGAAACCAAAGCACAGCTTCTGATTGGCTGCAGGAGTATCCTGCAGTCAATTGGAAACAGTGGAAGCCGCGCTGGCCATTCGGTTTCTGAGGTAAACTTTCCAAACCAGAACACCTACTTCTGGGTTTGCGGCGTACGAGTTCCAAGTTGTTCATGAACTAGGCCGTTTGAAAACCAAGGTATGATTGTACAGGACCAGTTCCACCATTAGGCACAGTGAAGCAACTGTCTCAGACAGCAGTTGCTGAGGGACAACAGCCTTTGTCCGTTCTTGTTCATCCTGCCAATACCAAAATGCCCCATGCAGTTGTCCCATGTGTCATAGGTGCCAACTTCCTGGGGCCCTGGGTGCCCAAGCACAAAATTCCCCATGAAGGGGCTGGGCACCCACAAATTTTGATGCCAGGGCCATGCACGCTGCATGACACCAAGGGCCCCAGGCACCCGCGGTCACAGGGCCAAGCTGGCACTCCTGCCATATCTTTCCCAACTCTGGCACTGAAATCTCCCAACAGGAATAGATGTTCTGATTCTGGGACTCTCCTGACACCCTGCTCTGGATCCTTATAGAACTGGTCCTTTGTTGTATGTCAGAGAACATAGTGGAAGCGAAGATGCTTGAGATGTTAACTGGAGTGGTTGCAAGATGGAGGGAAAGCATTTTGAGACCCTAGTTGGCAGTTCTATCACAGTGGTATCTCCCTGACTGCAGCTCCAACTGGAAGACAAGGTCAAGGACCTCTGGACAGTTAAGTCCAGTCAAAGCCGACTATGGGGTTGCAGCGCTCATCTCGCTTTCAGGCCAAGGGAGCCAGCATTTGTCCACAGACAGCTTTCCGGGTCATGGGGCCAGCATGACTAAACCACTACTGGCACAACAGGACACCATGACGGAAACCAGAGTGCACGGAAACACCATTTACCTACCTGCCACAGCGGTACCTATTTATTTACTTGCACTGGCATGCTTTCAAACTGCTAAGTTGGCAGTAGCTGGGACAGAGCAACAGGACCTCGCCCCGTTGTATGGATTTGAACTGCCAACCTTCCAATTGGTAAGCACAAGAGGCTCAATGGTTTAGACCACAGCGCCACCCGCGTTGTGCACAAAACTGTGCTTGCCACACGGTCTGACCTGGAGCGCTAAACTAGCTTGCTGCTTCAGATGCAATGGAGGACTCTATCCCATCGCCAATGCTGAAGTGATGTTCAAACAGTCCAGTCCACTTCTCTATGTGAAATGAGAAGCGAGGCATCACTCCAGGGGAGACAACCATTGGCTTAATTCTGAGCAGTACCCAAAGTGCTGCCAATCTGATTGGGAACCTATATTATATTTTTTTACTGTTACAGTGGTACCTCAGGTTACATACGCTTCAGGTTACATACGCTTCAGGTTACAGACTCCGCTAACCCAGAAATAGTGCTTCAGGTTAAGAACTTTGCTTCAGGATGAGAACAGAAATTGTGCTCCGGCGGCGCGGCGACAGCAGAAGGCCCCATTAGCTAAAGTGGTGCTTCAGGTTAAGAACAGTTTCAGGTTAAGTACAGACCTCCGGAATGGATTAAGTACTTAATCCAAGGTAAAAAGGTAAAGGGACCCCTGACCATTAGGTCCAGTCGTGACTGACTCTGGGGTTGCGGTGCTCATCTCCCTTTATTGGCCAAGTGAGCCGGCATACAGCTTCCAGGTCATGTGGCCAGCATGACTAAGCCACTTCTGGCAAACCAGAGCAGCGCACGGAAACGCCATTTACCTTCCCGCTGGAGTTCTACCTATTTATCTACTTGCACTTTGAGGTGCTTTTGAACTGCTAGGTTGGCAGGAGCAGGGACCGAATAACAGGAACTGACCCTGTTGCTGGGATTCGAACCACTGACCTTCTGATCGGCAAGTCCTAGGTTCTGTGGTTTAACACATATTGTGGCAACTTTTGAAGACCATACCACATGGCAGCTTTTAAAGCAGCTCTGTTTATAAACGACACTCTGAGGTGGAAATATTATTCGTTCATGGAACTATCTGCGTACTTTCTGTTCCTCAGCATCCTAACCGTGACGATCGCAGCTAGACTTAGAGAGGAGGGGCGGGTCGCTGTATGTCATATGGAGAAGATGCATAGATAGATGCCCAAGATAACACTTAATTGAGCAGCAAGTGAATTGAGAGTGACAGCGGCAGTTCACTGGAGATAACAGGCTGGGGTAGAGGGTGGGGATGAGCCAGGAAGTCAGCGAGACATAACAAAGAGCGTAAATGAAATTAATCTTCTTCCTGCTGACAATAATTTTTAGACCAGTCCCAGTGATCCATTTCGGCACTGTACCAGCCGCAAATAATATCCTCGGCGTTATCTCAGAACTCGCCAGGAGTGGCCGGAGGCTTCAGGACGTTCATTGCAACATATTGAACACCCACCCAGACATTGCATCTCTAGAGGGGCAGCCTTGGGCAAGGAGTCTCTGAGTCACACTCTTCTTCCGACATCTGGAGAACAGCTGGGGAATATGGGGACATCCAGTTTGGTGCAGTGGTTGGTTAGCCGGACCCTGTAGGAAACCAGGGTTCAGATCCCTACTCACTGGCCTCTCAGCCGAACCTACCTCGTAGGGTCGTTGTGGGGGATGAATGAGGAAGAAGAGAACTGGGCAAGGCTCTTTGAAGAAAAGGCAGCATAAAAATGCAATAAAATAACTGATAATCTGCAGCTGTATCTGACCACTCTTAATTTCCCACAATACCATAGGGCAGCCTTCTGAACCAGATATTGCCAGCTCCCATCATCACATTGCCCATGCAGACAATGGGAAAGCCACTCCCTCTGGAGGGCCACAAGTTGGGGAATGCTGCCCTAGCATGATATTGTTGATGTGGCATAATGGTTAGAGGGTTGGACTAGGACCTGGGAGACCAGGGTTTGAATCCCCACTCAGCCACGTAGCTCGCTGGGTGACCTTGGGCCAGTCACTTTCTATTTGTAGGCCTGATTTTTTAATAATAATAATAATAATAATAATAATAATAATAATAATTTATTTATACCCCGCCCATCTGGATCTGGCTGGGTTTCTCCAGCTGTTATGTACTGAGTTGAATAGGATCCAAACTGCAGCAGTCTGATTGGTCCTAGAACAATAGGATCCAAAATGCAGCAGTCTGATTGGTCCTAGAACAATAGGATTCAGAATGCAGCAGTCTGATTGGTCCTAGAACAATGCAGCAGTATGATTGGTTGGCAGGAACCACCCAATCATGCTCCAGATAGAAGTGAATCCACAACCTGATTGGCTTACAGTAGAATTCCGGAATTAGCCAATCATGTGCAGCCCGTTGTGTAAATAATGTA
Source organism: Podarcis pityusensis (assembly GCF_964106645.2). Taxonomy (NCBI): domain Eukaryota; kingdom Metazoa; phylum Chordata; class Lepidosauria; order Squamata; family Lacertidae; genus Podarcis; species Podarcis pityusensis. Next base: position 63,139,608 of record NC_138035.1, read on the forward strand.
TATAAAGCAGATACTTTGAGGGGACATTCATTCATTCCTCCTCACCACTATGAGCTGAATAAAGAGCATGAAATCACTTTGCGACTCTGAGTATATTTCACCAGCCATTCTGGGTGCCTCCCAACAGAATATTAAAAGCACAATAAAACATCAAACATTAAAAACTCTATACAGGGCTGCCTTCGGGTGTCTTCTAAAAGTCAGATAGTTGTTTATTTCCTTGACATCTGATGGGAGGGCGTTCCACAGGGCAGGTGCCACTACCAAGAAGGCCCTCTGCCTGGTTCCCTGCAACCTCACTTCTCGCAGTGAGGGAACCACCAGAAGGCTCTCGGAGCTGGACCTCGGTATCTGGGTTGAATGATGGGGGTGGGAAAAAACTGGAGGCTCAGAGCAGGCATTTGCAGTGGGCTCTATTGCTATTTTTTAAGGCTGCATACATGCCATACATTGAAAGCACATCCCTGCTTCCCCCAAAAAAGAATCCTGGGAACTGTAATTTGTTAAGTGTGCTGGGAATTATAGCTCTGTAGACTTCAGAGAAGTGCGACTAGCCCAAGGTCACCCAGCAGCTGCATGTGGAGGAGCGGGGAAGCGAACCCGGTTCACCAGATTACGAGTCCACTGCTCTTAACCACTACACCACGCTGGCTCTTACAGGATGTAAATTGGATCAACCAAAGGCCTGGTTAAAAAGGAATGTTTTTGCCTGGTGCCTATAGATGTATAATGAAGGCACCAGGTGAACTTCCCTGGGTAGAGCATTCCACAGATGGGGAGCCACTGCAGAGAAGGCTCGTTCTCGTATTGCCACCCTCCGGACCTCTCATGGAGGAGGCACACAAAGTAGGGCCTCAGGAGATGATCTCAGGGTCTGGGTAGCTTCATATGGAAATAGGCGGTCCTTGAGGTGTTGTGGTCTCCCTTCTATGTACAAGGCTTGAACCAGAGGTAGATGCTGGGGTGATGCCCTGTCCCACTTTGTGAAGCTGGGATCTGATCAGACATCAGGGAGTCTGCACACATTTTACTGCTGTTGTCCTTGATTCTGTGGGAAGGGACCTTCTCTCCATAATTGCCCAGTGCTCTCAGGTCCAAAAAGCAGATTTGTGCATGTGTGTCAATGAAAGGCAGTTTCTGGGCTGTCAGTTTTTTCCAGAGTCAAGGAGGAGGCAGCAAATTCTGACAGATTTCTACCCTTGTTCCTTCCTATATAGATAATGAGGGCCGCAGACAGTCTAGACTGATTTCATATATATATATATATATATGGGTCTAACTTTTGGGAGCAAACCTATTTTGTACAGTATTTTTCATCCACTTCTAACTGTTGCAAATAAGTACAGAAGGAACAAAATCAATAATTGTCATTAATTTCAGGGGCTAGTAATAACATCCAAGAAGTCGCATTTGTCTTGCCGGACAATGCAGGCATTCTTCTCTATCTGATCACATCCCACTGCCTGACACAACACACAGTCGGATCGGACAAAAACGTGCTGTCTCCTTTTCAGAATGCCATCCTTCAAAGTGAGGAGTGACTGGTGAATGGCAGAATCTTCTCGCTCGCTTGTGGGTTGAGCTGGGGGGGGGGGGGAGAAGAAGCGAAGCTTTAAGATATGTAGCTGGTTGTGAAACCCATTGCATTTCAGGATCCTAATGTTGAGGAGATGCATGGCATTTCAAATAGTGATCTGAATCATGTTGTGGGTGGGATTACTAATAACATTTCAAATTTCAGCAGCTATTGGAGAATTAAGCCTTTTCTTCCCTGATGTTTATGTCTTGGATTTTTTTAAAAAAATACGTTGAGCCTTGATTTTTTTTTTTTAAAAAAGAAATATTTATTTAGGGTTGCCATATTTCAAAAAGTGAAAACCCGGACACAAAAGTGGTTGAGATTTTTGGGCAAAGTTGTTGAGCGTTGGGTTGTTCTTTTTTAGCTACCGTATTTTTTGCTCTATAAGACTCACTTTTTCCCTCCTAAAAAGTAAGGGGAAATGTGTGTGCGTCTTATGGAGGAAATGCAGGCTGCGCAGCTATCCCAGAAGCCAGAACAGCAAGAGGGATTGCTGCTTTCACTGCGCAGCGATCCCTCTTGCTGTTCTGGCTTCTGAGATTCAGGATTTTTTTTTCTTGTTTTCCTCCTCCAAAAACTAGGTGCGTCTTGTAGTCTGGTGCGTCTTATAGAGCGAAAAATACGGTAGTTTAGTTTGATTTTTTAATTTCAGTTTAGTTTTTTTAGATATTTTAAAGGAAATTCTCCCCCCCCCCAAAAAAAATCAACATTTCCAATATGAGTTCTCCCAGGCATTTTAACTGACTTTCAAAAATACCGCCCAAATGGCATTTTCGACGAGTGAATCCTGGCTATGTCTGGGAAATTCCATACGTATGGCAGCCCTGGTTTATTTAGTTTTCAAAAGTTTGCATATTTTACCGTCAACAACACCTTATTCCCAATGTAGATCTTTATTTTCCACTTGCTCCTGATGTATATCATCATTCACTCCTTCTTCCCTGGTTTGAGAGGGTGCCATTTTCTTGTTCACCTCACATGCCAAAATGTCTTTGGACGGTCCTGGTCCAGTGCTGGAAGATTCTTCCCTCATATTGAGGCTGCCAGCTGCAGTTCACCGATTCATCTACATGGGTCAGCTGTGCTTACTGCCCTGTAATGCTCAGATCCCGACGCAACAGCCCTGTTAGGAAACTATTATTCTCCTCAGGTTCCCAATGGGAACAAGTGGTTTGGCCTGAGGCCAACTGCAGAGTTTGCACCTGAGATGAGATTTGAATTGGGGATTTTCCAGTTTGAGGCTTGTGCTCTTAGCCACCAGAAATAAAAGCTCCCTTCTGTCATCTAATTTCCCTTTGTGTTTTCATGATATGACTACTAAACTGGAGGGTGCAGGAGCCTATCAGAGGAGTTGGCTAGCGATCAACCCTTTGCATGGTTTCCTTACCTGATAATTAAAAAAGGTGTGTAGAGGCATGTCTACTACATACAATTAGAGGGTGGCTCCACCGGGGAGGGCATGAGTATTGCAAAATTTTAAAAAAGAGAAAGTTTCGGTTGAATTTTCAGGAGGCGGGGGGAGCCTACCCTGGGAGTCAGACAGACTCAGCTCTGTAGGAAAGTTGTGGGAATTTTAACAGGCAGTTTGGACAAAGTCTAGAAAATATGCTTTGGGAAAGAACAATTATGTCGACAGGGAAATACAGTGGTACCTCAGGTTAAGAACTTAATTCGTTTCGGAGGTCCGTTCTTAACCTGAAACTGTTCTTAACCTGAGGTACCACTTTAGCTAATGGGGCCTCCTGCTGCTGCCACGCCGCTGGAGCACAATTTCTGTTCTCATCCTGAAGCAAAGTTCTTAACCCGAGGTACTATTTCTGGGTTAGCGGAGTCTGTAACCTGAAGAGGCTGTAATCTGAAGCGTCTGTAACCCGAGGTACCACTGTACTCTATGTGATGTAACAACAGAGTATCTACTTGCTTGCTGCCCATATAAGAGTCTCACAAATTTCTTTGAGGTTGGAAAACAGATAACAAAACTCTATGAGGGATAGTGTAAGGCACCAGGCCTAATCCGTGAAAACAACGAGACTTAATACGGAATGGACATGTATTTGGATTACTTCGTTAAATGAGTGCAGAACAACTTGAGGTCAGGGGTGTAAAACACAATCCAATATGTGTCATCAAATGGAGATTACTGCATCGGAACGCAGCCTGAGATGCTCAGAGCTTCTCCATCTATGGAACCATGCCTCTGATAGATTAAGTCATCCTTTCATGGAGAGATTCCTTTCATTAGAGAAAGACTCTTTCCATCAGAGAAATATGAGCTTTGGGCCTTACCTTTTATTGGTAGTATTCAGCTAAGTTTTACTCAGAAGAGATAATGTTCAAAGTCTGGGGCCCCAGTAGAAGCCATCAGGCCTCTGGATCAGAAAATTCTCTCTAATATATCACAATACAGTGGTACCTCAGGTTAAGAACTTAATTCGTTCCAGAGGTCCGTTCTTAACCTGAAACTGTTCTTAACCTGAGGTACCACTTTAGCTAATGGGGCCTTCCGCCGCACGATTTCTGTTCTCATCCTGAAGCAAAGTTCTTAACCCGAGGTACTATTTCTGGGTTAGCGGAGTCTGTAACCTGAAGCGTCTGTAACCTGAAGCGTCTGTAAGCCGAGGTACCACTGTACCTCCAGGGCCAATATCTGTGCCAGTTATAGCATACCCTCCAACATTTCTCGAGTGAAAAGAGGGACACCCTATTACTATCCCCTCCATCATTTCTACGATAAAAGAGGGATGTCCAATCCCCTCCCCTCCAACATTTCTCTGGTGAAAATAGGGACATCCAAAAGCGGGAACTTCCAGGATCAAATAAAAAACTGGGTTGGCTTCTGTAATTCCGGGACTGTCCCTGGAAATAGGGACATTCAGAGGGTCTGTAATATAGGAAATCTGAGCTGTGTAACTCTTGGCCACAAGGAAGACACTGTCACAAATGAATAATAATAATAATAATAATAATAATTATACCCCACCCATCTGACTGGGTTTCCCCAGCCACTGTGGGCGGCTTCCAACAGAATATTAAAATACAATAGTCTATTAAACATTAAAAGCTTCCCTAAACAGGGCTGACTTCAGATGTCTTCTAAAAGTCTGGTAGTTGTTTTTCTCTTTGACATCTGATGGGAGGGCGTTCCACAGGGCGGGTGCCACTACTGAGAAGGCCCTCTGCCTGGTTCCCTGTAACTTGGCTTCTTGCAGCGAGGGAACCGCCAGAAGGCCCTTGGCGCTGGACCTCAGTGTTTGAGCAGAACGATGGGGGTGGAGACTCTCCTTCAGGTATACTGGACCGAGGCCGTTTAGGCTGTTTAGGGCTTTAAAGGTCAGCACCAACACTTTGAATTGTTCTCAGAAACGTACTGGGAGCCAGTGTAGGTCTTTCAAGACCGGTGTTATGTGGTCTCAGCGGCCGCTCCCAGTCACCAGTCTAGCTGCCACATTCTGGATTAGTTGTGGTTTCCGGGTCACCTTCAAAGGTTGCCCCACATAGAGCGCATTGCAGTAGTCCAAACGAGAGATAACTAGAGCATGCACCACTCTGGCGAGACACAACCATTTCCGAAGATGGAATCGATCTTGGTAGGAAATGATGACAGACATTGACAGCTGATTATGCCAAACTCCACCTCCCGTAGCATAGGCTGGTCTCCAAGATTGATCTCTGACTGGTGGGCCTCAGTAACTTTCAGCCTTCTCAAGTGGGCCTTGTGGATATAAAGTATGAAAACTGCTGTTTTGGATTTCCCTCACATGAATGTGCAAAGCGTTTGTGCATGTTCCCATTCAACTTGTCTTAACTCCAAAAAACATATTGTAATCGCCAGTCTGAGGTTGATAGGATCCGAGGTTGTCCGTCGCCTCAAATGCTCAACTGATCTGTGAAGCTTTCAAATGAAAGGTGAGAAAGAATCCATCCTCTCTCCACACACACACACACACACACACACACACACACACACACCTTTAAAATTTGCATCATGGAACCTCAAACATTCAGTGTCATTGCTAAATGGATTCCGGAACGTTGCGACTGGATGAGGAAGCTATTTTTGTCATCATTCATACCTGAGAGAACAGAAATAGACCTTGACGGGCAGTTATCAAATGTGAGGAGACAACGTTTTACCTGCCTGAAGAACCCCTTTCAGAAGGGAGCAAATCAGGTTAAGAACATCATTCCTCTCCTGTTTTTCAATCACACCTGCTAAATACGAGATTCCATTTGTTCCACGTGGGTTTAGAAATGCCAGTTTCACCATAGTAAGCAGCTTTTTTGTTATTATTATTATCCTTGAGTGACCTTGCAAACACATACGAGAACAATACTGATTCGACTTACACGTGGCTGAGAAATGCCTCCGTTTGCTCGCAGTTAAGGTTGCCAACTGACAAACAGTATACAGTGGTACCTCAGGTTACATACGCTTCAGGTTACATACGCTTCAGGTTACAGACTCCGCTAACCCAGAAATATTACCTCGGGTTAAGAACTTTGCTTCAGGGTGAGAACAGAAATCGTACTCCGGCATCGTGGTGGCAGTGGGAAGCCCCATTAGCTAAAGTGGTGCTTCAGGTTAAGAACAGTTATGCTCTTGGTCGGTTGCAAATAAAATAGATCAGCTGAGCCCTTTTTACTGTTGGTACACATGTATGAATTAATTGCGACAGTGCACATGTGAACACTAAGGCATGACAGCAGGACAAAGAACTGAATTTGGGATATTGGGGACAGGGGGAGTGCATACTGAATTTGAGAGTAGGCACAAGAGTAGACCTGGCTTCTTTGACCACAGCCCCATGGTAAAATTGGAGCATATGATCAGCTTTTAACTCTGGCCTGGATCATGCTGTAAGTCAGGGTTTCCCAAACTTGAGTTTCCAGCTGTTTTTGGACTACAACTCCCATCATCCCTAGCTAGCAGGACCAGAGGTTAGTGAGGATGGTGGGAATTTTAGTTCAAAAGCAGCTGGAGACCCAAGTTTGGGAAACCCTGTCTAAGTTGTTGTTTAAAAATGCAAAGCACGTTTATTTTCTTCTGAAATGTTAACTACTCAGTTGACTGGGGTGATCTTTTTTAACCTAAAAAATTGAAATTTAATCCATAACACATATGTAAATGCCTTCTCTTTTGACAGTGCTGCTATGCATCTTTGTGCTTGTTTCTTTTCATATTGCTGGAACTGGTGGTCAGCAAAATCTCCTTATTTCCTTTACCTTTCTTACTGAACAACTTTATGCATCATGAAGACGCAGTTTGGATGGCTTTAGAGAATGTAAATCTATCAATGGTTCCTAGTCATCAGGACTGTAAAAAAAAAAAAAAAAAAAAAAAAGGTAAAGGACCCCTGGTCAGTTAAGTCCAGTCAAAGGTGACTATGGGGTTGCGGCACTCATCTTGATTTCAGGCCAAGGGAGCTGGTGTTTGTCCACAGACAGCTTTCCGGGTCATGTGGCCAGCATGACTAAAACGCTCCTGGTGCAACGGGACACTGTGATGGAAGCCAGAGCGAACAGAAACGCTGATTACCTTCCTGCCATAGTGGTACCTATTTATCTACTTGCATTGGCATGCTCTCAAACTGTTAGGTGGGCAGGAGCAACGGGAGCTCACTCCGTCACGTGGATTTGAGCTGGGACAGAGCAACGGGAGCTCACTCCGTCACATGGATTCGAACCACTGACCTTCCGATTGGCAAGCTACCCGCATTCCTTCATCGTGACTGTATGAATAATAATAATAGTAATAATTTATTATTTTTACCCCATTCATCTGGCTGGGTTTTCTCTGCTCAGTCACTCTGGGTGGCTCCCAACAGAATATCAACAACAACAACAACAACAATAATGTAATAAAACATCAAACATAAAAAACTTCCCTAAACAGGGCTGCCTTCAGATGTCTTCTAAAAGTCAGATAGTTGTTTATTTCCTTGACATCTGATGGGGGGAGTGTTCCACAGGGTGGGCACCACTACCGAGAAGGCCCTCCGCCTGTTTCCCTCGCTTCTCACAGTGAGGGAACTGCCAGAAGGCCATTGGAGCTGGACCTCAGTGTCAGGGCTGTACGATGGGGGTGGAGACGCTCCTTCAGGTATACTGGGCCAAAGTGTCTCCAGAGGCACCATGCTATTGGAGAGCAACACCTGGAGAGGACTGTAGGTCCTGCTTGTGAGCATCTCAGAGGCATCTGGTTAGAGAAACCAATGTAGTACTGATTTTGTTGGACTTCAGCTCTCATCAGTCCCAGCCAGCATGGCCATGATAGGGCACGATAGGAGTTGTAGTCTAGCAGCATCTGAAAGACACCAAGGTGGTCACCCCTGGGTTAGATGCTGTAGGAAGCTGCATGCTGGTCTAGTTGAACCATCGGTCAAGTATGGCTCTTCCAATGTCTATTGCAAGTCTGTGACCCCGCAGGGCTTTTGTTATATTCACATCCCTATCACTCATGTTATCAAATAATAGGGCCTAGCCAAACTGTCCTAAACATTAATAGATTGGATTATCTATATAATCACTGCAATTACCTATGCTTCCACTCAGACCGTGTGCAATCTTTTCGTTCCGATATCACTTAGGGATAGAAATCTTATTTTCATAGAACGACTAGCGTTTTATCCCCAGAGATGCAATATATTCCTCCGAGAAGCGGCAAGAAAATGACCGAAAAGTGAATTTTTAAATGAGCTACGTTTTGTATCACAAGATGAGCGCATTTGAAAAGCTTTCCCTTTCTCCTTCCTGCTAATGACCTGGCTTTACACGCTTGAGGCACATTAGGAACCGGAGGTCGGAGGAGATGAGTTTGATAGAAGTGTGCAGGATTGCAGAAATGGAGTTCGCCTGCTTAAAATTGAAGCTTCTCGTAGCAAGCAATTTGATGAGTGCTTTTGTATAAGCAACCAAGCTTAACTGAAAAACCTTTCCCTTTTTTTTTAATATGAAGAGCCTAGCTCCACGAGGGGAAGAAATCGAACCTTTCTGTAGCCACCGACTTTGTTAAATGATTGGTTTGCATCAAGTTGCCCCGCATAGCTGCCAACGTTTCCCTTTTTTTAAGGGAAATTCCCTTATTCCGAATAGGATTCCTCGCAAGAAAAGGGAAAAGTTGACAGCTATGTTGACCTGTGAAAGGGCCCCAGCCCTTGACTCAGTGTCCCAGACACACACGTACACCAACTGTATTGAAAAGAAAATATTTGGTATTCCGCAGTTGATGTCTGTTTGTTTTTTAAAAAGTTTGCCCAATATAGATTGTGGAGAGACAGGGAAAAGGGTGCAGCAGTGAAATCAACAGACCAGAAGAGAAACCCTCTGGCAGCAGAGCAGCTGAGTTGGTGAATCTGTCCTTTTGCACACTGCTAGCATTGACTACTTGGGTTGGGACATGTGCCTTGCCAGCTTGGTCCATGCTATCAGCATGAATGAGCATTACAGCTCCATGAGCAGTCTGAGTTCCAGATTCCGCTGGTGTTTGCATCTGACCTTCGGCTGCCAAGTCAAGCTAACGGCAGCAGCTTCAAACAATAGGAAGGTTAGCCCTCGGCGATTCCTGCCTAGCCGAAAGATTAGGGAGCTGTTCTCTTGCACTTCAGGCATGCCTTCACGGAAGCTTCCTGTATTCTGGCTTCGGAAAGGCAGCTTGCAATCGATCAGGTCTCCAGGAATGGCAGACAGGACCACGCAGAATGGAGGATGCTAAGTTGCAGGGCATGGCGTTAATCCCACATCATGCACTGGCCTGACAACCGTTTCTGCAAGCTTCAGAGGATGTGGGGAGAAGCACCCTGTTTGAAAAGATGGAATGAATCAAGACATATCTTGTAAGCAAGAGCTGTGGGGTCATGGCTTTGATGCAGGAATATTGGAGAATGGGCATCTGCTAAATAAAATCCAGAAACGTAGACACACTTTTCTCTTTTTCTGTTTTGCTGCAATACTTACCTGGGAGTAAGTCCCACTGAGTTCAATAGGATCAACTTCTGAGTTGGCATTAATTGGATTGCAGGGTGAAGCCACATTCACAACATACATTTAAAGCACTATGATCACTCTTTAAACAGTTTTCGCTTTCCCTTCGCATAATAATTCTGCAAATGCAATTTGTTAAGGGTGCAGGGAGTTGTTAGGAAGCCAGTGCTTTTTTTCTAAAAAGAAAGTTTAGGGGTACTCTAATTTTCCTACTCATATTGAAATTGAAATATTGAAATTCAATTGAAATTGATACTGAAATACTGTCCCTGAATGAGGCCAAACTTAGATTCACAAAATGTTTAGGGGTATGTGTACCCCCGCATTGTCCCCGTCCCCCCCCCCCAGAAAAAAAGCACTGGAGACCCCTATTTGTTTCACAGAATTACAGTTCCCAGTTCCTTGATTGTCAAACCACTCTGGGAATGACATCTCCCAGAATTCTTTGGGTGAAGAAGCCATGACGGTTTGAAGTGGCATCAGGGTCCTGTGAATGTATGGTGTGAATGTGGCCCAAGAACCCAACATCTTAAAGACAGATGGATAAAGAGTTGTCTTCAGTTGGCAGGCTGTGTGTATGTGCTAATGCATGCATGCAGCTACACATAGGAATGAACCACGCCACCCATCAATGCAAGCTTTATGTGCTTGAAATGCAAGATATAGGTGTGTCTTGAATTCACATTACTTTGTAGAGTCAGATATATTGCAAATGGGCAGAAGACCTCGTCAGAGTTGCTATGACCCGCTTCCAAGTGATAATGAATTAGCTAAACAAGATGAACAATGAGCATCACATGAGGGACAACTGAACCAGTCACAGCTTCCATTTAGCCCGAGTCTAATGGTGTCAAATTCAAAATATGAATTCCAGCTCAGCAGCTTTTTGTTGGATATTCTTCTTCTTCTCTATCCACTTACTACAGAATGTTCCTTTGCTGCTTTCTGAACTGAGCTCCGGCAAGTTCCCCCTGAAAAAAAGTCCCACTTCAATCTCTATACAGCATCCGGCAACTGAAGATAATATTTTGTGCATCTGACAAAGTGGGTTGGCCTACGAAGCTTATGTTACAATAAACGTCTTAGTCTTCAAGGCGCCACACACTTACCGAATGTAAGGTTCATGATGTTCTCCAGGCCCTTTGAACAAAAGACGTTATATGTCTCCCAGTTTGTTGACATCTCACCTTGTCCCATTTTTCATCAAAGGTGACGACCAAATATCTTGGCAGAAGTGCTTAGCAACAGCCTTAAATCCACCTGGAGAGTGAACATTTGAAAAAGCGTATGTCCTGTGGCCCACTTCGGATGCTACATTTGTGGTGCATTAAAGGTAAAGGGACCATTAGGTCCAGTTGTGGCCAACTCTGGGGATACGGTGCTCATCTCGCTTTATTGGCCGAGGGAGCTGACGTACAGCTTTCCGGGTCATATGGCCAGCATGACTAAGCCGCTTCTGGTGAACCAGAGCAGTGCACAGAAATGCCGTTTACCTTCCCACCGGAACGGTACCTATTTATCTACTTGCACTTTGAGGTGCTTTCGAACTGCTAGGTTGGCAGGAGCTGGGAATGAGCAACGGGAGCTCACCCTGTCGAGGGGACTCGAACCGCCGACCTTCTGATCAGCAAGTGCTAGGCTCTGTGGTTAAACCCACAGTGCCACCCGTGTCCCATGTATGCACATACATACCAGTTAAAAAGAAACATTCTCTGTGTGAGGCACATCCAACAGGAGTTGCTGCATGTGTTTTGGCACATGTAGAATACACAAGACAAGACCTTCTAGCTATTCATCCAAACTACAGGCGGCAACCATTTTAGGCATGTCCAAATTATGTGTGATTGCCGATGTGTGGGTCCTTTTGGACCCGGAAGAGGGAATAATGGGGGCAGAATGGTAATGGAGGGGTGTAACAAGGCATAATGGGGCAGGGCTCACTTATGCCAGGAATGGAACCCGCACGCAAAATGGCCATCACCGGTAACATGCCATTGTGCGATTCCAGCTACATTCCATCAACACTGGGGACAGAACATTACTCAGTGGCAGAGCGTATTCTTTGCCATGCTCTCAACACCTGCCATCTTCAGCTGAAAAGAATCAAGGACTGACTGTTGGGAAAGGCCTGAACCTCGAACCACAGTTCAAGAAGGACACTGACAAACTGGAACGTGTCCAGAGGAGGGCAACCAAAATGGTCAAAGGCCTGGAAATGATGCCTTATGAGGAACGGCTAAGGGAGCTGGGCATGTTTAGCCTGGAGAAGAGGAGGTTAAGGGGTGATATGATAGCCATGTTCAAATATATAGATGTCACATAGAGGAGGGAGAAAGGTTGTTTTCTGCTGCTCCAGAGAAGCGGACACGGAGCAATGGATCCAAACTACAAGAAAGAAGATTCCACCTAAACATTAGGAAGAACTTCCTGACAGTAAGAGCTGTTCGACCGTGGAATTTGCTGCCAAGGAGTGTGGTGGAGTCTCCTTCTTTGGAGGTCTTTAAGCAGAGGCTTGACAACCATATGTCAGGAGTGCTCTGATGGTGTTTCCTGCTTGGCAGGGGGTTGGACTCGATGGCCCTTGTGGTCTCTTCCAACTCTATGATTCTATGATTCTATGAACCATGTCGGAGCCCTGATAGTCAAAATAAACTGAGCTAGAATGAACAAATGGTACGACTGGGGGAAAGGCAACTTTGTATGTTCTAAACATCGCATACATCTGAATTAACCAAGGTCTTAAGTGAGGCTAATTGAGTTTAGAGGACCTCCTTGAAGTGGAATGAAAGTGTGATCTTTCGCAAGAGCAGGCATTTCCCTCCCACCTTGAACCTGAGTAGGTTTAGAAGAATTTAAGTATGGGATTTATATAAAATATACTTCTGTAAAACCAATCAACTTTTGCTTCAAATTGCAATTACATAACAGCATGAAAATAATAATTCTCGAAATGAAACCTTTTGAAGACATACAGGAGAAACATGATTAGTCTATAAGTAGAATTTAATCCATCCTTTGACACCAGCTATATATTTCAAGCTTCATAATTACATGAACAGGTGAGTAATGTGTTCTGGCGTCTTCTCACTTTGAGAAAAATATGTCAAAGATTGAAATGCTCTTATATGAATCACTTAATTTATTCTCACCGTGATATGTTTTTATCCATATGTGTGTGTGTGTGGAAAAACTTAACCATTAAATCTTTACTGTGACTATAAAATTCCTTGTATTAAAAAAGAGAGGAGGGGAGCTTCTGCATGTTCTATCGGTGTTTATGAGTTTATCAGCTTTTTATTATGAGTGGAAGCTTCTTACGATATCATCCATGCATTCTGATGACATTCTGTGTGTCTGTGCATCTTCTGAAGAACAGTCAGAAGAACATGAGGAAGCCAAGTGGATCGGGCCAATGGTTCATTTAGTTCCACAGTCCATTTCTCACAGTGGCCAACTAGCTTCCTTCTGGGAGGCCTACAAGTAGAACATCAAGGGGAAGAGGTCCATAGTTTGCATTGGATGCAGAAGATCCTAGGGTCAGTTCTCCACGTACAGCTGGGAAAGACCCCCTTCTGAAACCCTGGAGAGCTACTGCTAATCAGTGTGACTGGGGCAGAAATACTCTGGCCTATGGGCCTAATTAGACTTGCCAAATGGCCTTCCCAATTGGCTCATGAGTCCACTTCAGCTGAGCCATGACCAAACATCCATCATATATGTTGATGTTGACAAGCTGGAACATGTACAGAAGAGGGCAACCAAGATGATTAAGGGTGTGGGAACCAAGCCTTATGAGGATTGGTTGAAGGAGCTGGTTGTGTTTAGCCAGGAAAAGAGGAGATATGATAGCCATCTTCAAATATCTCAAGGGCTGTCACAGGGAAGAGGGAGCAAGCTTGTTTTCTCCTGCTCTGGAGGGTAGGACTCAAACCAATGGATTCAGGTTACAAGAAGGAGATTCCAACTAAACACCAGGAAGAACTTTCTGACAGGAAGAGTTGTTCGACAGTGGAATGGTCTCCCTTGGGAGGTTGTGGACTCGCCTTCCTTGGAGGTTTTTAAGCAGAGATTGGATGGCCATCCTTTTTTTATAGCTTTCATAACTAGAGGTCACCATCACACTTTGTGCAAATAGCTTACATATTGTGTGGTATAATATTTTCTTTAGCCTGCCTGAATCTAATGTCCATAAATGAGCCCAAGTTCTAGTGTTGTAGAAGAGAAACAGGCTTCCATGCGTACCTGTAGATCCTCACCCTGTATGGAGCTAGAGCCTTGCTCAGCCTCACAGGCAAAAAAACAGAGGCAGGAGCAGAGGCATTGACTTGTGCCTAAGATCTGAGGAGGCCCAGCGCACACATGTGACATCATGTCCACAACATGCATGCAATGTTGCATCATCAGGAGGAGGCCAAGCGTGGACCCTAGCACAGAGCAACTTTAATGACTGACAGCTCCTCCTCACTCATGTTCAGGAAGAACTGACAACTGAAACCTTGCTGCACTCAGCTCCATGGTGGCTCCCTCCTCCTCCTCCTTCGGCGATCACTCGTAGCTGAGTAAGATTGTCTTCCATGAACACAGTCTTAACAATGAGTCCATAAATGATTGTGGAGGCCAATTCTGGATGCACACATCCTTCCACAGTGGGGACATAGATTTCTGGGCAGGAGCTGATCACGGTGAGGGTTTGCCAAGCATGCCTTCCTCTTAGCACGTTTCTCCCGATCATCTTGAGTTCGAACGTCTTCAAAGTCCATGACACCTTTGGTGAAGGCTGTTCTCCAATTGGAGCACTCGCAGGCCAGTGTTTCCCAGATGTCAGTGTTTATACTACATTATTTTATTTTTATTTTATTTTTTGCCTTGAGAGGGTCTTTTAACCTCTTTTGTTGACCACCACCATTACGCTTTCCATTTTTAAGTTCAGAATGAAGTATTTGCTTTGGAAGATGATAATCAGGCATCCGCATAGCATGACCAGTCCAATGAAGTTGATGTTGAAGAATCATTGCTTCGACACTGGTAATCTTTGCTTCTTCCACTACACTGGCATTAGTTTGCCTATCTTCCCAAGTGATGTGTAAAAAAATTTGGAGACACCATTGACGGAATCTTTTGAGGAGTTGGAGGTTGGTAGTGCAATAGCTTTGTAAACAAGCATTTTGGTTTCTGCACTTTAATCGGACCCCTTCCCACAGATATAGGGAGGGCTGGAGACACTTCGGCCCTATAGAGTTGGTGCCAGAGGCATTAGTTATATAAAGTTATTTAAGAGCAGCTGGTCTTTTATTGGTTCCTCAGGTCACCTGATCCTGCTGCAAAGCAGAAAGACATCAGTGTGTACATTCCTTCTGCCCTGATTGTGCAACAGAGTCCCTGGTTCAAGGTCCCAGCATGTTACAAAGAAAGCTTTCAAGTTTGCAAACTGTGCAGTTTCTCAGGGCTTATGGCTCATTTGCCACATGACATCCCACACAGAGTATTTACTATGTCATAAACAATCCCAACATAGAACGATGGAAGTGCCACCAGCTTTTGGCAGAGTAGCTCCGCTCTCCTCTAAATACAGCATTTTCTCCTGGCACAAGTGAGCTTTTTCTGCCAGCTCCTCTCTCCTAGATGCTGACACTTGGCTTTCATACTCTTGGCTTTCAACCTTGCTCTTCTAATTACACCCTCAGAGCTGCCAGGTTTCGTCTGTAAGCTGAAGAGAAGAGTGAAATTCTAAATCTTCACATTGGGGTTTGCTAAGGGTGTTGATGAAAGCATGGTAGTGATCACCAAAGCTTAATTCAAGTCATCCCTAAGGGGCGGATAGTTTTCGTCTTTCGTTCCACCAAAGGTTCAGGAATTCCTCAGATATGTGTAATAATCATACTTTTGTTTTTGAACCATTTGCAGGTATTCTAAACCTGATCTCTCTCTCTCCCCCCTTCTCTCGCTCAGATTTGTGTTTGGAACAGTCTCTTTTTTTGGCCCTACAGAGCTGTTTTAGGAGGCTGGAGATTTGGGTTTGAGATTGAGGTTCCTGGCAACCTGTTTATTGAGAATTCTTCCTGATACGTTTGCGGGGTGTGTGTGTGTAATTTAATTATTATTTTGTTTGTTTGTTTGTTTGTTTGTTTGTTTGTTTGTTTCTACCCCACCCATCAAGGGACGCGGGTGGCGCTGTGGGTTAAACCACAGAGCCTAGGACTTGCCGATCAGAAGGTCGGCGGTTCAAATCCCCGCAACGGGGTGTGTTCCCATTGCTCGGTCCCTGCTCCTGCCAACCTAGCAGTTCAAAAGCTCACCAGTGCAAGTAGATACATAGGTACCACTCCAGCGGGAAGGTAAATGGTGTTTCTGTGCGCTGCTCTGGTTCACCAGAAGCGGCTTAGTCATGCTGGCCACATGACATAGAAGCTGTACGCCAGCTCCCTCGGCCAATAAAGCGAGATGACCCCAGAGTCAGCCACGACTGGACCTAATGGTCAGGGGTCCCTTTACCCTTTACCTTTACCCCGCCCATCTGTACCAGGGATTGAGTCTGATGCTTTCCGCATACCAAGCAGATACTCTACCATTGAATTACAACTCTTCCTGAGAACCTCTGGTGGACATCAACCAGTACCTTTCCAGCTTGTGTTCCCCTTGGTATTATTTTCAAGTGGTGACCTTCTTAGGTTGGTGGAAGCTGACCTCACCCTAATCACGAAACGGGTGATATATTTTTAGTTTCTCCCGAAAGCTGGAGAGGACATAATGTCAACCCCCAAATGTCTACCTCAAAAAGCTGTAATTTGGTACAGGCTACACAGTGGCCCAGGCTACACAGACCACTGAAGGAATCTCAAAGTGGGTCAGTTCTTCAACAAAATTATTTAAACTTTGGGCATCCGGTCGACTCACAATAATGGCAAGCATTCCATCCGCGAGCCAGCAGCATTCCAGCGCATTCCAAGGGGGTTGGAATGTTGATCTGTGGGAGTTTGGTTGTTTCTTCATACTTAGAGCAGCAACCAGAAATGTGCACCTCTGCTTGTGGAACACACACAACGTTTTCAGATATATTATGTATTGCATGAAGCTTTGCTACGGGTGGCAATTGGGTCATAAAGCAATTTCCCTCTAATACATGATCCCCCATAGCATCAGGTATTGATTCAAAGACCTAATGGGACTACAAAAATTAAATCCAGTTATTTTCTAGGTGTACAGAATTGGCAATTTTTCTTCTCAAAGAATGCAACAAGATAGGCAAATTCAACAGAGCTTTGTTTGTTTGTTTTGTTGCTATCTTGTGAATATTGTTTTATAGATGTGAATGCTGTCATACTTTGTGAATGCTATAATGTGATTTTTGGTCTAACTGTGAAGTTTAGCTCTTTTCTTAATCGTGTTACATAGATGGTAATTGTTTTATTTGTGATTTGTGATTGTTTTACTGATGATTTGTTACGTATGCTATACGATTTGTGCTGTATTTGTGATGTTCCATTATGTTATTTTTATCTTTTGTTTGTAAGCCAATTTGGGATTTATTTGAATAAAAAACAGCATAGAAATAGAATCAACCAATCAATCAAATAGGTAGCTCAGTAAAGTAATTTGCTTTTCTAGTAACCCACAGCTACTAATACCAACCTTGGAAGCGTAGGAAAGTTTGTAAGATCCTGGCAAGACACAAGATGTCTCTTCTCCCGGTTGCAAAGAACAATGGGGTGATTATTGCCCTCCCTTTGGAGACCGACCACCACAGCATGCAAGTAGGGTTATCAGAGAGTATACTAGGTGATCAAGGTGAAATAAGTGACCCCAGAACTACTATATCTTCCCAAATAACAGCGGAGACAAACTCACACCATTTTCCCTTAGCATTGGCAGCTTCCCTTTCAGCAATCAACTTACAGGTATGAGGTGTCTAATTTTTTTCTCTTTTTTTCCTCTTTTATCGAAGAAGAACAGGATATTTTCATGCCACCATCATCGCAGAGATGTCTGTAGAGGTGATACAGTGGTACCTCAGGTTAAGAACTTAATTCGTTCCGGAGGTCCGTTCTTAACCTGAAACTGTTCTTAACCTGAAACACCACTTTAGCTAATGGGGCCTCCTGCTGCTGCCGTGCCGCCGGAGCACAATTTCTGTTCTCATTCTGTTCTCATCCTGAAGCAAAGTTCTTAACCTGAGGTACTATTTCTAGGTTAGCAGAGTCTGTAACCTGAAGCGTCTATAACCTGAAGCGTATGTAACCCGAGGTACCACTGTATGTTAATTGAAAACATCTAGTAGTTCAGATTGGCTGTTGGGTTCCTATTGAGGGTATTTGGTGACCTAATAATAATAATAATAATAATAATAATAACAATAACAACAACAATAATAATGGGTGAGTTAGAGGAGGCTACCTTAGCTTTATGACAGTCTCAATAGTCACTGTTTTTAGAGGGGAACTAGGGTTTGGCCAAAACTGGGGGAAGCCAGGGATTGAGCTTGTGAACTTGTGAAGTTTATTAAAGGAGTTCTGACCTTTCATGACCTTTCACCCCATAATTCAAGTGCCTTTCCCTTTACCATTCCAGTCATGGCTGTACGCATGAAATGAAGTTAAACAAGTTCCTCTCCTCCTATGCAACAGTAGTCTGGAAGTGTCATGTTCCTAGCCTCTGAGTAAACTGCAAAGCGAAACACACTGGTGAATCCATGCAGTAGAACGATCACTTTAAGATTCCTTTGCATCCTCTCTTTCTTACAACCCCATTCTCCCCAAATAAGTCCCATCATTTATTCCTATTTAAGGGGGAAAGAAAAGATTGACATAACTTGGTACATTTATCTTCTCAAGTCTGTGTGTGCTCGTAAGTTTCAGAAGTCATTTATCATCATCACCGTTTATTAAAATCCGTTGTAGCTTTGCCATAAATGATAAGACGGGGGGGGGGGTGAGTTACTTCTTTCTACTGGAGAAGCCATCAATTGGTTTGGGACACAGTATTTTGAGTTGCAGGGAAATGCTTGCCCATGTTTGGGGTGGGGGGGGGAGGCACATGTGGAAAATGCCCTTTGCGCCACCCACTTATCCGTTTCATCAATGGCTCCCAACATCTGAGCAAAAAGCTTTGTGACACAACCAACAAGGATTTCCCCCCATCATCTCGGGAACAGATTGCCTCTTGCACAACTGACAAAGAGAGCCAATTTTCTGGAAAACAGCAATACTGCAAAGCAAAAATGGGACATCTGTTACCCTCCAGATGTAGTTAGACATTGGCTCCCATCACCTCCATCATTGGCCATGATGGGCAGAGCTGATGAGTGTTGGAGCCCAACAACAATGAAGGTCCACAAGTTCTCCAACCCAGTTAAAACCATTAAAACCACTTCAAACAATATTGGAAGCTAGGTTGGACAAACCTGCATTTGTTTCTCAATTTCCCCATCAGTTTGCCCCATTTGCTCATAAAAATGGAGTCCACATGAAAAGCGATAGACATGTGATTCATCAAACACACACATTTCTTTACACAACTTTCCTAATGTATGCAATTTTGAAAGCAATTGTTCCCAATATAATACATTATTTTTAACGGGTATAAGCCTTTTTGTACACCCTTTCCCCTAATGTACAATCTTTCTGTGCTCATTTTTTTGTCAGAGAACCACATCACAACATTTGGGAACGTGCAAATTTGAAGGGTAGCTTCAGTTCCCATACCTCTTTTCCTAGAAAAATAGCAGTGCCCATACATCACACCACATATGGCAGGTGTGGGGCAGGCCGGCATGGTTTGAGGGAAAACAAATGGGGAGGCCTGCAGCTCGGAGGTTCGCACCCCTGAATTAAATCAATGCAGATTCGTTCACCTTTCAGTAGCTGGCTGCCTTGCCCCCTCCTATATCCTGTTTCCATCCTTTAATGGATGTCACGCCACGTGAAAATTCAACAATGACAGTTTTCACCCATCACCATTCTCCCTATATACAGTAGTACCTCTGGTTGAGAACGGGATCCGTTCCGGAGCCCTGTTCACAACATGAGCAGAACGCAACCCGCGTCTGCATGTCTGCGCATGCGCAGGCCGCGATTCGCCGCTTCTGCACATGATGTTATTTTGAGCGTCTGCGCATGTGCGAGCGGCGAAACTCGGAAGTAACCCTTTCCGGTACTTCCGGGTCGCCATGGGATGCAACCTGAAAAGTTTTAACCTGAAGCAAACGTAACAAGAGGTATGACTGTACTAGAATGTTGAACTGGCTGAGCTTATATTTTTTGACATCTTTTCAAAGCACGGACGCCTACCCGGAGGGCAGTGGGAGGATAGCAGCCATCTCTCTGAGACAATGATCACTGGACACAAGCCTGCTTGTGCAGAGGTTATATTTTTCCAATGCACAAGACTTGATTTTTGAGAAGGGAGAATAGATCAGAACATGACACTGTCGGCCTGCATCTTGCAGAGTTGCCTTGGCTTGTGAAAAGCTGCATGCTGGTCCTTTCAACACGCACAGCAAGTGTTGTTCTCTCTGCCCGCCCGCCCTGCAGTTTGCCTCTAGCATAGTTCTTCTTGGGATGCCACTTATGAGGCTTAATCTCTGCTTCCTCTCATGCATCCTGTGGCTTAAGGGAAGGGAAAGCAGTGCTCAGCTCCAAATCTCCCCTCATGGTTCATTGCAAGCCCAGATCTTGCCCACAAGTGCTCTCAGGTACATCATCCATAGGCTAGATAATATTTCTCTGATACACCCTCTTTCCCCAGATAACGGGCCACCAACGTAGACGCTCCAAGTGTCCCTATTTTCCAGGGAGACTGTTAGATAGGCAGGCTAAGATAGTCAGGCTAATGGTCCAGCAGCAAGATGCTCAGACCTGTTATTTCAAGGGACATTTCATTTTCTGTAAAGCACTCTCAGACCCTCTAAGTGTCCCTCTTTTCCAATCCCAGAATTACAGAAGCCGTCCCAGTTTCTGATTTGATCCTGTAATGTCCCGCTTTTCTTTAGGCCATCCCAATTTTCATTGGAGAAATATTGGAGGGTTTGGAGTTATCCGTGCCAGTATGCCTTTCAACCGAAGTCAGCGACTGGGCTCAATAACTGGTTCTGCCCCGACTGGGCTAGGTGTCTGTAGCACTTTCAGAGACCTTCCAATCCTGGAAAGCAGGTCTCAGTGCACTGGAGCCACAACTGTGCATTGTGAGCACCAGACTCAGCAGAGTATAAATATCGTGGAAGCTAGCTGTGAAGCATAACTTCTTTTATTTCTAACAGTTACTACAAACTAAAGAACTACTGGCTTGCATAAGTGTTACAGATCCCACTCAGCCATCTAGTCACTACATAGATAAGACTCTCTCCACATACAGAGTCAGGCAGTCAGTCAGGAGCGGAAGAAGAGAAGAGCCCTCTCCTTTCTCAAAACATCAGATCAGAAGATTCTTGCAATGGGAGGGGGTGAAAATATCAGCAATCCGATGCCCCTGCCCCCCCCCCCCGAGCCAAGGAGGTGCAACTTTTAGAAGACACCTGAAAGCCGCCCTGTAAAGGGCGACTTTTTTTAAAAAAAAAATGTTTAATGTTTTATCATGATTTTATATGTATTAGAAGCCACCCAGAGTGGATGGGGCAACCCAGTCATATGGATTGGGGGTTAATAATAATAATAGAATAGGATGTCCCTACTTTCATTGGAAATTTGTTGGAGGGTATGCCATTGCAGGGCCACAGGTGCCAGGGGGCCTGCCAGTAAGACCTGTGAACAGTCTTCAGAAATATCCATTTTCTGTTACCTATGCCCTCCCATTTTGAAGTATGCAAGGTCTCCACAGCAGCCATTTTGAAAAATTCCACATATGCCCACTGGCCCAAATTCTAGACCATCCCTTTTAACAATACAGTGGTACCTCGAGTTACAAATGTCTCAGGTTACAAACGCTTCAGGTTACAAACTCTGCTAACCTGGAAGAGTTACCTCGAGTTGAGAACTTTGCCCCAGGATGAGAACGGAAATTGTGTGCTGGTGGTGCAGTGGCAGCAAGAGGCCCCATTAGCGGAAGCACACCTCTAGTTAAGAACAGTTTCAGGTTAAGAACAGACCTCTGGAACGAATTAATTTCGTAACTAGAGGTACCACTGTACTGAAATGAAAGCATGCCTGATGGCTGAATATCTTGTTATCTTTTCAAACACCAACTCCGCTTGCAAATTGTATTGGCACTTAAAGGAAGTTTTGAAAGAACTATACAGCAGGCCACATACTTTTGCCTTATTATTTTCTACCTAAGAACCACAGAAATCAGCTCACCTCCGTTTCAAGGATGGCTGGCAGCACGATCGTTTAACTTAATTGATCTCTATTACTTTGAACTACCTCTTCACCATCTGTTCTCCTCTATAATTATGAATGTAAAAAGCAACATCTTTCACAATTTCATTACTCAAATGCCTAATATAAAGCGACTTGAAATGCTATGCACATTCCTTCTACCAGGCAGCATCAGTCTGTGATGTTTGCCTCGTGTTTCAGGCGCCATTTGAATGGAGGGAAATGTACATGTTACGTCTTCTGCTTGCTATCATGCACTTTGCCGGCACAGTTGAGGGCTTAATGATAGCAAGATTTTTGGTCCATTATGTTTTTAGGCAAAATAAACACACCAGCAGACAAAATGGGAATGCCTTGACCCCAATCATTTTGCATTATTAGTCCTTAGAAGGGGGGGGAGGGTGGCTTATCCAAACATGTTAACATTTCCTGAGCCGTATGTTTCCTGTTATTTAATGGGCAGTAGCAAGGTTTTTCTTTGTTCTCCTGGGATTTATCTGAATGGAGAAATTGAACTAATCACTTCTGCAGTGTTCATCATACAATATTCTCAAATCATGCAAGCACCACATTCTTTGGGCAGAGATGGAGATGGTGGAAGATCCATTAACACATTCTTTTTCTCCTTGTGTTTAAGCAAAGTTTCCTTCGACACCATTTTTTAAAAAAACAATTCAAGGCTCAGCATGTTGCTTAAAATGCCAGTTGAAGTGTTTTCTTAAGAAAGTCGGCAAGGATAATTACCCAAAGTTGTGCGATGGCTGAAAAGTAAGGCAAAGGTAAAGGGACCCCTGACCATTAGGTCCAGTCGTGGCCGACTCTGGGGTTGCGGCGCTCATCTTGCTTTATTGGCCGAGGGAGCCGGCGTACAGCTTCTGGGTCATGTGGCCAGCATGACTAAGCCGCTTCTGACGAACCAGAGCAGCGCATTGAAACGCTGTTTACCTTCTCGCCAGAGCGGTACCTATTTATCTACTTGCACTTTGACGTGATTTCAAACTGCTAGGTTGGCAGGAGCAGGGACTGAGCAACGGGAGCTCACCCCGTCATGGGGATTTGAACCGCCGACCTTCTGATCGGCAAGTCCTAGGCTTTGTGGTTTAACCCACAGTGCCACCCGCGTCCCTCCCGGCTGAAAAGTAGCTTATGTTTATTTAAAAAACTAACAAACAAACAAACAGCTATGACACCGTCCAATCCAGTCTGTGAAGAATACCAAACTAAGTGTCCCATCCCTAAACATTTGAAGTAGAACATTATTCCTGCGCTTGTGAATGGACCTCACCAGTCTTGGTGAATGTAGGTCTGAGCTACATAAAATGCAGAGGGGATTGATATTAGCTCCCTGTATGATTCATGACCAAACCACTGCTCATCCATTGTGTCAGTAATTGACTACAGAAGATCGGCAGGTCTGCTGCAATGTTTCGCCGCAGGAAAACTGAAAGAGAAAATAGCTGTTGCTCCCCACAAGCACTTTAAATAAGTTTCTCCCTGCTGGTTGGACACCGGGGCTCAAATTATTGGGTGGGGGGATGCAACAACAGCAGCAAGGATATTACTTGCAAAGCACTGGAAAGCTCAAGATCTACCCACACTGGAAGAATGGCAGATGCAACTGATAGACTACATGGAACTGGCTGAGATGACCGGCAGAATCCGTGACCTGGGAGAAGAGAAGATGGAGGAGGATTGGAAGAAATTTAAGAATTATTTACAAAAACATTGCAATTTGAGTGAATGCTAAGCAGGATGCTAGATCATAAATAATTGAGCACCACTAACTTAGATGACTTAAGATAATAAGTGAGATTGAGAAAATATAACTCTTTCTGAGAATTATAAGATTATAAATATATAGATGGGATACAAGAATGTAAACAAGATAATAAATTGCTGGTAAAAAGTTACAACGATGAAAGTGGGAGCGGGAGATGTGAGGAAGTCCAAAAAAAAAATGTGAAAGTATGTTAAGATATTTGTTATATTACCTGTTACATTTATTCTTATTGTAAACTCCAATAAATATTATAAAAATAAAAATAAAAAATTATTGGGTGGGGGAAGGGAGAGAGAGGAAATCTGGGGACTGGACTCTCAATGCATACACACACACACACACACACACACACACACACGTAATGTGAAGACTTTCCAGCAGAGAAGGAATTGCAACAAAGCAGACCATTTGCCTTTCAATCTTCTGCTAGTGACACCCAAGAGTGAATAAAAAAAAGAATTCTTCTGAAGGTAGCTTTGAATTCTCAAGCCTGATCTGACAATTTATAAATCTCTCTCCTATCTCTTGTTCTGTTAAACTACCTGGCGATCTCTGCACCTTACTGTAAGGAGCTGTTTCTCAACAAAATATTTCATGAGCTATACCCAGGGCTGGATTTAGGTTTGATGAGGCCCTAAGCTACTGAAGGTAATGGGGCCCTTTATATGTCCAGCTGTCCTTTGTCAACAACAAATTGTCACTGTTTTTTGTGTTGAATATATGCTATATGGTAATTTATGGACCTAATAGGTATCTAAAGCCATTTGCACATAACAAAATATGTATTTTATCAAAGTAATTTGTTTTTTATCTTACATTTTGGAAATGTGCATCTAGTTTTTTCCTCCCTTAATTTTTTTTTCAGCCCCCAAGAGATTGGTGCCCTAAGCTATAGCTTAGGTGGAGGGAAGTGTGACTTAGGTAGACTTACATCCAAATGAAAGCCAACCAGTTGAACATACCCTCCAATATTTCTCCAATAAAAACAGGGACGTCCAATTGGAACTGGAATTATAATAATTTTATTGTTATTCATAGCCTGCCCATCTGACTGGGCTGCCCCAGCCACTCTGGGCAACTTCCAACATGTATAAAAACATAATAAAACATTAAACTTTTTTTTTAAAAAAAAAACTTTCCCATACAGGGCTGCCTTCAGATGTCTTCGAAAGGTTGAGTAGTTACTTATATGGGGTCGCACAACTCCATACCCTCCAACGTTTCTCCAGTGAAAATAGGGAGGTCCTAAGGAAAAGCAGGACATTCTGGGATCGAATCAGAAACCAGGACCGCTTATGTAAAGGTAAAACTAAAAAAGTAAAGGTAAAGGACCCCTGGATGGATTAAGTCCAGTCAAAGGAGACTATGGGGTTGAGGTGCTCATCTCACTTTCAGGCCAAGGGAGCCAGCGTTCGTCCACAGGCAACTTTCCAGGTCATGTGGCCAGCAGGACTAAAACGCTTCTGGTGCAACGGGACACCATGACGGAAACCAGAGCGCATGAAAATGCCATTTACCTTCCCGCTGCAGCAGTACCTATTTATCTACTTGCACTGGTGTGCTTTCGAACTGCTAGGTTGGCAGGAGCTGGGACCGAGCAACGGGAGCTCACCCCATTGCGGGGATTCGAACCGCCGACCTCCTGATAGGCAAGCCCAAGAGGCTCAGTTGTTTAGACCACAGTGACACCCGTGTCCCTTGTGTAAATCCTGGACTGCCCCTGGAAAATAGGGACAATTGGAGGGTCTGGTTACGGTGTTGTGAGGCTTTCTGGTCTCTGAGCTCCTCATCGGGCAGACGAAGGAGACATTGGCGATCACAAGAAGAATCATGCTCTGGCAAGAGGAAGCAGAAATGCCATGCCATGCGGTCCTTCCAAATAAAAAAGCCCAGATAAGCTTTGGCAGACTGCAGTATCCAAGAGCATCATTTAGATGCTGTTCAGAGAACAGTACAATCTCTGGTGGCAGAGCTACATTTAGCTTAGAACAAAATGCTGCCATGTGGCTTGGTGACATTGTTCTCACTTTCGTTTTCAACAACATTTTGATTAGAGACGGTCTGTAATTTGTCTCAATTTTTTAAAAATAATCAAAAGGGGGGGATTTTGGAACACTTTGCTTTCACTGATGCTTCACAGGTTTCTTGTAATTAAAGAAGAATTTTTTTAAAAATAGTGGTAAGTTCTACTGTACTGTACAGAAATTTTAGAAAGTTTATAACCTTACCTGCAAACCCAGGAAATGAGTTCTGATCTTTGGGTTTGTGATCTGTAGCATGTGATCTGTTTTCATTATCATATGAAAATATTTGTAGGTTACAATTCTAAGCATGCTTACTTGGGGAAAGGTTCTGTTGAAATTTACTATTATTATGACTGAAAGACAGCCAACCAAGTAATATCATCAGTCCTATCCAGGCACGTGATTTGGTTACATCTGTTTTTTAGGTTGGTTTGAAAGGTTTGAATTGTGTTTAGATTTTGGAACAGGTTTTAAATGTTCATAAATATATTTTTGAAAAGAACACAAGCCGTGGTTGCCAGTTTGGAACTGAACGTGCTTAGGACTGTGGGAGTAAAATGGACAGAGCTTATCAGTTGCAATACCAGGGGCTGTTTTGAAGCTTATCAAAGTCCATACATTTGACAGCATTCCCCCCGCCCCCGAACAACAGGTGAAGGACAAATTCCTTGAAATGTCCTTGTAATTACAGGCTCAAATCAGGTCCTTAATCTTGATAAGCGCTGCTGTATTCAAATATATATGAAAGTTATATAACAGTGAACTATATAAACAGGAAGAAGGCTAATGTTCTGTACGAACTTTTCATAATCTATTGATTAGTCAGTGAAACAGTAGATATTTAATGAATTAGAAACTTGCTTTATGGTTTGCAAACGAACAGACGTAATTATTGACAATTAGCTTGCATTGCCTGATCTACTGCATTTATACTCATCCATGGACGTCCCTATTTTCATCAGAGAAATGTTGGAGGGTATGGAGTTATATGACCCTCAAGCCAAGGAGATAAGTAACTATACAACCCTTAGAAGACATCTGAAGGTAGCCCTCTATAGAGATTTTTTAATGTTTTATTTTATATATGTTGAAAGCCACTCCCAGAGTGTTTGGGGCAACCCAATCAGATGGGTGGGGTATAAATAATAAAAGTCTTACTATTTCTCTGATGAATAATAATAATAAAATTACAGTGATACCTCGGGTTAAATACTTAATTCGTTCCGGAGGTCTGTTCTTAACCTGAAACTGTTCTTAACCTGAAGCACCACTTTAGCTAATGGGGCCTCCTGCTGCTGCCGCACCGCCGGAGCACGATTTCTGTTCTCATCCTGAAGCAAAGTTCTTAACCTGAAGCACTATTTCTGGGTTAGCGGAGTCTGTAACCTGAAGTGTATGTAACCTGAAGCGTATGTAACCCGAGGTACCACTGTATTATTTCTCCAGTGAAAATAGGGATGTCCAAAGGAAAAGCGGGGCATTCTGGGATCAAATAAAAAACCGGGGGGGGGGTACTGTAAATGTGGGACTGTCCTTCTAAAATAGGGTCACTTGGAGGGTCTGCAAGGAGCCTTTTGGGCTTGCCAATCAGAGGGTTGGCGGTTCAAATCCCCACAACAGAGTGAGCTCCCTTTGCTCTGACCCAGCTCCTGCCAACCTAGCAGTTTGAAAGCACACCAGTGCAAGTAGATAAATAGGTACCGCTGTGGCGGGAAGGTAAATGGTGTTTCCGTGTGTTCTGGTTTCCGTCACAGTGTTCCGTTGTGCCAGAAGTGGTTTAGTCCTGCTGGCCCCATGACCCGGAAAGCTGTCTGTGGACAAACGCCGGCTCCCTCGGCCTGAAAGCGAGATGAGCGCCACAACCCCAACCTTTGACTGGACTTAACCATCCAGGGGTCCTTTACCTACCTTTTTAACCTACGTATGGACACCTGAGCAAACCTGCTGACACCTGAGAACAATTGACTCTCCTAGAAGGTAAGGCAGACAGAACGGCTGCAGCAGTTGCACTATCTAAGCCCAAACTGTTCAAAGCAAGATTTGCCGGCTACTTCTGCAATGTTTGCACTCCAGCGTACTTTATCTTTCGTGCAGCATTGTATATCATTGACATTTGTAGCGTTTCCACTTTTGTTGATTGTTATGTACTAAGCTTGGATCAATAGAACAATAGGCAAGTAGGTTCCTAGAATGCAACAACTGATTGGCTTGCAGGAAAAGACCAATCAGGCTCCAGGAGGGAAGCAGAATCAGCCAATCAGACGGGACTCATTGTGTAAATAATGTATATAAAAGCCTGAGGTTTGGGGGGCAATTGAATCACTGTTTTACAAGCTGCAATAAAGAGCATGAAATCACTACAGGACTCTGAGAATATTTCATTGATCCTTATTTTTGCTCAGCTTAATTTGTATGGTGGATCTCATCTGGTCATATACGACCGTCACCGTTTCTGGTTTACGTAGTGCAGGTTGTGGAATATCTGTAAATGGTTCGCCATTAAGTTGTAATGGCAGAATAACAGTGAGAGAGAGAGAGAGAGAGAGAGAGAGAGAGAGAGAGAGATGGACTGCCAGAATTTTTTATGAGGATTTATTTTTTGCTACAATATATTCCAAAATTATGAAACCTAAAAATGAGAATCAACAAAATAGACACCATGCCTTCCAACAACTACGCTGTCGGTCAAACATATAAGAAAGAAGCAGGGGAGAAGCCATATAGGAGATATCTTAAATATTCTGAGACCTGGTTAATCATTATGCAAGGTTAGGAGGAAACGGTTGTTAGAGATATGAATACAGGTTTTGCGGGGGCAGTGTTTCATATTCACTAGGTTGGCATAAGAGATAAGTTGGCCCTAGGTAGCGAAGTAAATAAATGCCATTCTGATTGTGCTAACTTTGGTATGTGAGAATGACCAGAGGATAAATAAAAACTCATTGGTGGAGAGTCAGCAGGCTCATCCCAGCTATCTGCCAATCTCCCATTCCCACCACCCTTCTGAGTAATACCCCTCCCCACCTTCTCACGATATAGAAGGATCTGGCAACTTCTGTTTCAGTGTATCTGAAGAAGTGTGCTTGCACACGAAAGCTCATACCAAGAACTAACTTAGTTGGTCTTAAAGGTGCTACTGGAAGGATTTTTTTTATTTTCTCATTGGTGGAGAGACAAGCTTGAAGTTTGGATATGGAGTCTCACATCTCTGCTTTGCTCTGCATCCCAGATGTACAAATACAGTGGTACTTTGGATCTCAAACTTAATCTGTTCTGGGAGTCCGCTCGACTCCCAAAACCATTCGAAAACCAAGACATGGCTTCCAATTGGCTGCAGGAGCTTCCTGCCCTCAAGCAGAAGCCACGTCGGACTTTTTGCTTCCGAAAAACATTCACAAACCGGAACACTTGCTTCCAGGTTTGCGGCAGTCGGGAGCCGATTTGTTCGACAACTAAGCCGTTCGAGAACGAAGGTACCATTATAGTTTATACCCATTATATTGATGCTGTTGTTGTTGTTGTTGTTTAGTCGTGTCCAACTCTTTGTGACCCCATGGACCAGAGCACGCCAGGCACTCCTGTCTCCCACTGCCTCCCGCAGTTTGGTCAAACTCATGCTGATAGCTTTGAGAACACTGTCCAACCATCTTGTCCTCTGTCGTCCTCTTCTCCTTGTGCCCTCAATCTTTCCCAACATCAGGGTCTTTTCCAGGGAGTCTTCTCTTCTCATGAAGTGGCCAAAGTATTGGAGTCTCAGCTTAAGGATCTGTCCTTCCAGTGAGCACTCAGGGCTGATTTTCTTCAGAATGGAGAGGTTGGATCTTCTTGCAGTCCATGGGACTCTCAAGAGTCTCCTCCAGCACCATAATTCAAAAGCATCAATTCTTCGGCGATCAACCTTCTTGATGGTCCAGCTCTCACTTCCATACATCGCTACTGGGAAAACCATAGCTTTATTATATTGATACTGTACCTATAATCTCCTGTAGTCCAAGAAAACCCTTCCACCACATTAACTTCCTACTCAGCCACTAGTTCATGACTTGGTAGAGATTTTTTAAAAAAATTAAAAAATCCTCTGGCTCTTCTTAGCTAGGCAAAACAGACTCAAGTCTTTGATCCTTAGCTCTCTGCCTTGCCACTGACTCACCAGATAGCTAGTGGCAAGTCACTCAGGTCTTTCTTCTTTCATTTCCTCGCCTGTAAAACGAGGATAATGATATCAACAATTCACTACATGGGGATAATAAATTAATGTCTGAGTAGTGCCTTATAAATGTTTGATATGTCATGTAAGTATTATTTTCCATGTCAATTGGTTTTTCAGAGGACAAGCATCCCCAGCTGTCTGAACACAAGGAAATGTGCCAGAGCTTTTCTTTAATACATGCAGATCCTATACAATGAAAAAAGAAAGCCGGTACATTTTATCAAAACAGAATTCTGTAATGATTTTGGAATGACACAACAGAGGCTTGACAATGTTTGCACTATATGATAAAGCATTTCACAATAAAGTACCGTTGCGATATCTGGCAGTCTTTTAGTTCTCCGTGCTACCCCAGAGGTTCTGGTTAAATTAATGAACCCCAAGTGAATCACAGCCTAACCTTAAAGTGTGAGTTTCTGCTCACTTGACTGTGAAAGTTGTCTATTTTCACCAGCACTCAATTTTTGGCTTTGGTGACACAATTGGCCAAGCTTGAGTGGAGGAAAGAACTGGTAATAGGGGGCTTAATGGGCTAATGTACAGTCTGATAGGATGCTGGTGGCGGTGTGGTCTAAACCACTGAGCCTCTCAGGCTTGCCGATCAGAAGGTTGGCGGTTCAAATCCCCGCAACGGAGTAAGCTCCCATTGCTCTGTCCCAGCTCCTGTCAACCTAGCAGTTTGAAAGCACACCATTGCAAGTAGATAAATAGGTACCACTGCGGTGGGAAGATAAATGGTGTTTCCGTGCACTCTCGTTTCCATCACAGTGTTCCATTGGGCCAGAAGCGGTTTAGTCATGCTGGCCACATGACCCAGAAAATTCTGTGGACAAATGCTGGCTCCCTCAGCCTGAAAGCGAGATGAGCACCACATCCCACAGTTGTCTTCGACTGGACTTAATCATCCAGGGGTCCTTTACCTTTTACATTCTGATGAACAACATAGTGATGGGTTTAGTGTGTACAGGATTTACTACCCTATTAAGAGTGCAAGTGATGGGGTTATCTTAAGGATGTTGTCCAAAACAGCTTTCCATTGGTGAAGGATCCCTGTCTTGGTATAATGTATACCTCCACTCAACTTAAGAATCAAAATCATTGTGGGGAAAATGTTGACGCCGGCCCCAGTAGGCAATGAGAACACAGTCTTCAGGTCTGGAGATCCACAATAGGATGGGTTCAATCTGTACAGTGAATACCGCCCTCCCCCACTGTACATCAGGGTTGGGAAAAGATTATTCCAACATCAAGTAGTAGTAGTAGTAGTAGTAGTAGTAGTAATAATAATAATAATAATAATAATAATCCTATTATTTATACCCTGTCCATCAGGCTGGGTTTCCCCAGCCACTCTGGACGGCTCCCAACAGAATATTAAAAACATGACAAAACATCAAACATTGAAAACTTCCCTAAACAGGACTGCCTTCAGAGGTCTTCTAAAAGTCAGATAGTTGTTTATTTCCTTGACATCTGAAGGGAGGGTGTTCCACAGGGTGGGTGCCACTACCGATAAGGCCCTCTGCCTGGTTCCCTGTAAGCTCACTTCTTGCAGTGAGGGAACGGCCAGAAGGCCCTCGGAGCTGGACCTCAGTGTCCAGGCTGAAAGATGGGGGTGGAGATGCTCCTTCAGGTATACTGGCCCAAGGTCCTTTATTCCATATCCTGTCTTATCTGTAATTCCTTGGGCATGTACACACAAAGATTAGTCACAGGGCAACTGCAGCTATCACATGATGCTAGCTGTTTTACCAAACCATACTATCACAAATAACCAGCACCTCAACTGACTTGTAGGCTGGCTTTTAATTGACATCCTATGTGATTCTCTGACACAGCTGGGTTGTGGAGAGTAGGCCGTTTGTGGCAGACTTTTAGCTGCAACAACGATTATGCAATTCGTAGTTTGCAGATCCTACAGGGTGGTTCACAAAGTCCGGTGTGAGTTCTGACCTCACTGATGTTGGACGGAACTTGGTTGTCAAGCACATCGATCCACCGCAATGGATATTTGAAAGATGGCAAAACGTGTTCTTCCTAACAGCAGGCCTAGCAGGTCTAGCAGGTCACCCCACTGTTGCTGGGTAGATCTGTTTGGATGGCCACTGGCAGTCATTGGGCAGTTGAGTTTCTGGGGAGATTTTCATGTTGCCAATTTGGGGGTGGGACACAAAGGTTTTAAATACAGGACACACAGCTTTGGACTTTCTCTTTTGCTGCGTGCACCGGATCACCCGCCCACCCTCCCTGAAATGAGGGTTATTTCGCTTGACCTTGCTATGCCTGTCATGGGGTCGCCTGCTTTTGGGGCAGGGGCCTGGTAGGAATTTTGTTCATTTGGCTGATTGGCTGGAGCCATTTGGTTTTTGCCTACTGCGTAGCAAATCATCACAACTTGTAAAGTTTGCGGTTAGGCATTGGTTAAAAAATTGGTTGGTGGAGGGGTAAGTGCCTACCCCTCCAATGCTGGTGCTGCAAGGGAATTCCGTTAAAGGAATCCGGGGGCTTGCCATGCCTTTGTCCAAATCCCTGGCATCGGGTTTGGGCCCCTGGGAGCATGTGGGGAGAGGTGAGGGTCTGTTGCCCAACTTCATTGATCCCCAATATTGTTTTCCCTGACTGGCTTCCTCTGAAATCCAGAAGTCAGTTCTGTCCCTGGGGCATGGACAGATAGTCGTAACCAATGCCTAAGCAACCACTCACGTTTGTGTATTTAAATAAAGTTGTGGCCAAAATTCTGCCAAAAACCTTAAACAAAAATTTCTGTGTGAAGTGTGAGTTAATTTGGGGTGGCTTGGGGACCTCGACACGCAAAAACATCTCACATTCCTGGCAGGAGTGTGCATTTGGCTCCAACAAGTGCAAAACCTTGTTGCAAATGATACAGTAAACCCAGTTCATTGCAGGCTTGCAAACTTTGCGCCTCTCGTTCTCCATTCATAAATCTCTTCTGATGTCACCGAAGGAAAGATCAGAGGAGGCAGGCATTTTGACAATCACAACACATTCTTTCCTTCTCTCAACCCTGCAGCTTTGACCACGCTCCTGCACTCCACCCAGCTGTAAAAATGCTCACAGGTCTTCCCACTGCTAACACCTACCCTAGATATATATTTATAATATAGGCTTCTGTAATTACGTAATTGCTTTACTAGAAGCCGGGTCTTTAAAGCCAGAATTAAAGGTGTTTGATGTGTTATAATTATGAACATCACTTTGTTGTCTTTTTTTTTTTCTCCTTTTCTGATGTGATCTATCTAATCGCCCCTCCTCTCCGTCGCCCTCACAAAGAGGTTGGGTACGGTTGAGTCGTGATTCACAGAAGTGCAGCCAAGGGCACCGGGCCCTTTTCTGTCGATGGACAGAACCATGGGTTCGCACCTGCAAAACTCAGATCGCAATCTGGCTCCGGGAGTTGAGTAACTCGCATAGTTTCAGTATGAAAGTTTGCAAACCAGTGAAACTACAAGTCAAAACTTGCCGCACTGGCTCGCCTTCAGAAGCGCTGCTTGTGGGAAACTGCTCAGGAAAGAGCAGTTTGCCCTCTCGCCTGCAATAAACATCTCAGCTGGTGGCCCTGCTACAACAATGCCTATTTTTTGCAATGACATCACAGTAATGAAAGGCTTTTGCTGCATCCAAAGATGCTGTTAAAAACTTATTGATTCTTGCAGGTTAAAACATTGGCAGGATTTTAAACACACTTGTAATGTAACAGAATGTATGGATAACTTAGAAAGATTTTTAAAAAATGGGAAAGTATTGATATGCAGTTGAAAATAGGATCAATAGAGCCCATGGAAAGGGATGGGGGGAAGTCAGGAGATTCAGAGAAATCTTGATATTTGGATGCGAAATTGGTTTTGTCGTATGTTTATATTCTTGAAAATCAAATAAGAGTTTATTTTTTAAAAATCACTTATTGATTCTTCTTTAAATACAATGGTACTTCAGGTCAAGTACTTAATTTGTTCCAGAGGTCCGTACTTAACCTGAAACTGTTCTTAACTTAAAGCAGCACTTTAGCTAATGGGACCTCCTGCTGCTGCCGCGCCGCAGGAGCACGATTTCTGTTCTCATCCTGAAGCAAAGTTCTTAACCTGAAGCACTATTTCTGGGTTAGCGGAGTCTGTAACCTGAAGCGCATGTAACCTGAGGTACAACTGTAAGTTTTTAATAAGTACAGTAATGAACTATTCAGAGCGAGCAAAATGAAGAGCAAAACTAAGAGAATCAAATGATGGGTGCCTTTTTTGGACTATTTCAAGAAATATTATAATATGATGAACTCGTGAACCAGGCAGAGGGCCTTCTCAGCAGTGGCGCCCGCCCTGTGGAACGCCCTCCCTTCAGATGTCAAAGAGATAAACAACTACCTGACATTCAGAAGACATCTTAAGGCAGCCCTGTTCAGGAAAGTTTTTAATGTGTGACATTTTAGTGTATTTTTGGTCTCTGTGGAAGCCGCCCAGAGTGGCAGGGGAAACCCAGCCAGATGGGCGGGGTATAAATAATAAATTATTATTATTATTATTATTATTATTGCTATGAGCAATAGAAGTAATTGATTATAATATTGTGGGTATGATTTGATAGACAGGGTGCCGCAGAAGGGGATTAAAAACAACTCCATGGGGGAAAGAGTGGGAAGTCAACAAAAATAAAAGACAAAATTGTGTTTTGACTGTATATGTTAAAAATGTTAAAACTTAATAAAATCTATTGGGGGGGGGAAGCTTATTTAAAAGCCCCAGCACCCTAGTAGGCTCTGTGTTCAAAGGTAAACATTTCTGCTACCCGTCTCAATGTCTTGCAGAAGCCATCATCTCCATTGAGAAATCCTCTCGCGAAGAAACAGGCAGACAGCGCAGATAGATAGATAATACTTTATTCGGCTATAAGCCCACAAGGTAAAACAAATCAATAGATAAAAATCAATAGATAAAATCAATAGCATTTTACAATCTAAAATATCAAGGCAGACAGCGCAGAAATGCAACAATGCATATTTTACATACCTAATTTATGATCGTAATTGCACCAAAGGCTTCTGAGACGATTCTTTTCTACATCTTGGCAACGCACAGTATAATTTGGAGTTGCTTTAATATTCCAGTTGCTTTAAATATCCACTTTAGGCGATATCTACATTCATTTGTACGTTTGAGTCAGCATAATGGCCCAAGAAGCATTCCAAACTGCTGTCTCCGATGGCTGGGAGCGGGGAAGAAACTTTAATAATAGATTAATGGCTTTGCCACATCCACCAATCCTCGTGTGCGGAAACTGAGCATTTCTGAAGTCAGCTTCCATGAGTGCAATGTGGAACGGCAACTGATGTGTGGATGTGGGCAAACCCCTTTCCTTAGCCAACCTGCCCCATATGCTTGAGTAAAATGAAAACTGAAAATCATTAGAATCAACAGGATGACTTGATTAGAATCAATGCATTCCCAGCCACCAATTCACCCTGCTAATGCCCCTACGACAAGTCAGAGTCTGTGTACACTTCCTCCTCCTCCTCCTCCTCTTCTTCTTCTTCTTCAATCACTCGTAGCTGAGTAAGATTGGCTTCAATGAACACGATATTAACAGTGAGTCCTTAAGTGACTGTGGAGGCCAATTCTGGTTCCACACGTCCTTCCACAGTGGGGACATAGGTTTCCAGGCGGAAGTTGATCATGGTGAGGGTTTGCCATGAGTGCCTTCCTCTTAGCACTTTCTCCCTTTCCTCCTAAGTTCGAGCGTCTTCAAAGCCCATGTCACCTTTGGTAAAGGCTGTTCTCCAATTAGAGCGCTCACAGGCCAGTGTTTCCCAATGTTCGGTGTTTAGACTTCATTTTTTAAGATTTGCCTTGAGAGAGTCTTTAAACCTCTTTTGTTGACCACCACCATTACGCTTTCCATTTTCAAGTTCGGAGTAGAGTAGTTGCTTTGGAAGATGATAATCAGGCATCTGCACAACATGACCAGTCCAACTAAGTTGATGTTGAAGAATCATTGGCTTTGACACTGGTGATCTTTGCTTCTTCCAGTACACTGGCATCAGTTCACCTGTCTTCCCAAGTGATGTGTAAAAATTTTTGGGAGACACTGTTGATGGAATCTTTCAAGAAGTTGGAGATGACGTTTATAAGTGGTCCACATTTCACAAGCATACAGTAAGGTCAGTAGTACACCTTTAGAGCACACCCAAAGTGCATTCCCCACCCCAAATAATTTGTTAAGGGTTGCTGGGAACGGTAACTCTGTGAGAAGCAAACGGCAACGCCCAGAATCCTTTGAAGCACAAGCACTAACTCTATGGGGCTGAGGATACCTCAGAGCCCCTGAGGTATGGGTGGATGAGGCTGAGCTCCCCCTCTCAATTTTGAGGGGCTGGGCTCCGCCGAACCTCCATGCAGTGGTGGAAGGCCCTGCCCATCCTCACAGCCTCTCCCCGATTCATGTGTCACACTTGTGACATCATACACATGCGACAAGTCCCCTCGATGTTGGGTGGAACTGGCCACCTCTGCATCAAAGAGAAGAATGTGCTTCTGGCATGGACTCCAGCGAGGAATAATTCCACTTTTATGGGGCAGCAAAGCAAAATGCTTCTCCGTAACAGCCCTGAACATGCTGCATGGATACACCCTGATCTAAAATCCTAGGAGCACACAAGTTTAAATATGATGTGTTCCTGCTGAATGAATTTCCCTATTTATCAAGGTGGTAGCAAGACATGTGTGTCTTTGAAGCATAAATTCAGAAACTGTGCACATCGGAGCTTCTCTACCGTGAAGCGATCGCTGGATTTGAGACATGATATTGTGAAGGAGGCGCTCTTGTTGATCTATGAGATTGCAATGGGATATACGACAGGAAGTAATATTTCCAGTATACTGGATCAATGGCATTGATTGGCAAATTGCAGCGTGGCAAAGGCATGAAACAGGCATGAGATGATTTCTGATTTGTGAAACCTATTAACTTTTCTGTCCTGTCATTTTTCCATAATTGATTTTCACTCTGTTCTCCGGGGGCATAATAACAATCTTTTATCAGTAACATTCAAGAAGAAATTATATTCTTATGTCTGAATGTTAAACCCTCATACGTGCCATTTGCTTTCTTGATAGTCGCCCGCTTCTATTTCACAGCATCGCAAACGCCGTTACTCAAATGTGGTAGGGATCTAAGAAAGAAAGTAAATAAACAAATTAACAAAGCAAAATGCTTGTTTATAAGATACAGCTGTTCCAATCACAGTTCATTAAATGAGATTTATTTGGGGCAAATCTATTACGCTCTGGGTTAACACTCTGCAAATTAGTCCCTATCTTGAGCTAAATATTGTGTTCGAAATAGATGAAAGTTTAATAACAGATCACAAAATGAATTAACTCATTTTAAAGAAGTTATGTACCTGACGCCTATTTTTATAGTGAACATGACTTAGCAGGTTTCTTTTGCAGGATTAACTACCACGCTTCTGCTAATGAATGACTTTCTTATCCATCGAAAATGTAATGTAGAAATCTCAACCTACATACCTTGCTACTTCCTGTGTTGAGTCAGAGGACTGAAGATTTGAACTATTTATGTACGTGACCACGGCTGTCCGGATTCTGTTAGCCCAGAGATGGAAAAAAGGCACAATTCTGACCAAGGAAGAGTGGCAGATAAAATTGATGAACTATGCTGAAATGGCAAAACTTGCAGGAAGAATTAGAAACCAGGAAGAGGCAGGTTTAAATAAAGAATGGGGAAAGTTGATAGCTTATTGGAAAAATTATTGTAAACAATTACATTCATTGGTAGGTTTGGCAGAAAACTTGTAGTAAAATTTTGAACTATGGATTGGCAAAGGGTTTAGAACAATATAGTTACGGAAGACATGCAGAGGGGAAATCATTCTATGAGGATCCACAAAGGATTGGGGGAAGGAAGTCAAATGGGATTTCATGTTTTTATTGTGTTTGATTATTTTTCTTTTGCTTATTGCATGTTAAATTGAAAATGCAAAAATAAATTATACCTATAAAAAATGTTCGAACTCTCCAAGATAACCTTGCTGTCAATATTGTCCAATGGTCAGTTTAGAATATTATTCCAGATACCTTTCACTCATTTTTTCCCCAATTTCACTGCAGATTAATTCTGAAAGCCTTTTTATGCCATCGTGTTATTGCTGTTTGCATTATCTATATGTGTGTAAATATGTTAACACCTCCACGATAATCTTATACAGTGGCACCTCGGGTTAAGTACTTAATTTGATCTGAAGGTCTGTTCTTAACCTGAAGCACCACTTTAGCTAATGGGGTTTCCTGCTGCCGCCGCGCCGCCGCTGCACGATTTCTGTTCTCATCCTGAAGCAAAGATCTTAACCCAAGGTAATATTTCTGGGTTACCGGAGTCTGTAACCTGAAGTGTATGTAACCTGAAGCGTATGTAACCCGAGGTACCACTATAAATTGATTCAGTCCCATGTCAACTCTCAGGCTGGAACATTCATGAAGAAATCCATCCTTAGCACCATGTAACTGGTTGGTGAAATCTAAATTACATCCCAATTACCTAGTTATAACTAGAAAGTAGGAACCAGTTGAAGGAAGAGTGCACTGTCGGTTTGTCTTCAGTAGTGGAATAACTGGGGAGAACAGACACAAGATATCTTACAGGCCAATAAAGAACTGGACGTCGACTTGCTCAGCTAAACAAGCAGGTGGAAGTGAACTATGGCCACAGCAGGCAATGTTTCCCCCCCAAGGATTGGGTGTGGTAAACTCAGGACTCATCTACGCAGCTGCAAATAAAACACTATGAATGTGTTGTAAAGCGCAATATACAAATGCGACACCAGCTGGCAACAATGAGCTCTGCAAAATTCAATGTATTTTTCAAAACTTTTTTAAAAAGCGTTTTCACAGCGTTTTTTTTTTATATGTGTGTAGATTCCACCTAAGTCACACACACACACCATTTCTTGGGTACAAATATCATACCCTCTAACATTCCTCAGATGAAAATAGGGACAGGTCTCTGTCAGGAGCTCGTCCTACACTCGAGTAGGACCCTGGTAGAGACACATGCCCGACTGGCATGTTCCCTCCCTCCTGGTCGATCGTTCGGGAGCTTCATAAGCTTTCTTCAGTCCGAACATCACAGCGACCGATGCCAACAGACACCGGCACACTTAGGGATCTGCAGAGTCTGCACAGTTCGCGTGACAGAACTCAGCATTTGGGCTAATCTACTTTATTTACATATAAACACACACGGAGCACTGCAACATGGCTCCCTCTCTCTCTAGCATCAGACAGCAAAGAGAAAAAGAACAAAGGACAATAGTCCCACTTCATGGAACACAGTAACACAAACATCCTGTCTCCGTCACTTCCCACTCTGTGGAGTCAAAACATATGCCATCATGTGATAGACAACAATCCCATGACTGCAATCACGGAGCAGGAATTCTAACAGTCTCACCCCTCCACCAACTGACCCTCTCCCCCTTTTTGTGTCCTCCACACAGAGCATTTCCTGTGCCTTCCACCATCCCGAGAAAACCGTGTTAAGTTTATCACCCACCATCTCCCCTCTACTCTCTCCCCCTACCTCTGGATGTCATATTGTCTTACATTGAACGTAACCAAAATACTTTATAATCTGAATTTAAAGAGAGAGAGAGAGAGAGACTGAATGTTCTTTTGCAGTTCATGATAATCTTTAATAAAAATTATTGAAAGAAAGAAAACTCTTTAATCCTGAATTTATTTTATTCAGTGAAAAATTTGCAAAAAGAAAACACACACACCAATTATTATTATTTTTTTTTTTTAGAAAGGGGAAAGATTAGACATGGATATGCAAAAGCAGTAAATAATAATAATAAGAGGCTACCAAAGATGTTTTTTTGAGATGGTGGACAATTTTGACCTGGTGGACATTTGGAGACTGGGGAATCCAATGGAGAAAGGTTTCACATTTTTTCAGATGCAAATTAATCCTGTAGCCGCCTGGATTATATATGGCTAAGTAAAGACTTGACCCCAAGAGTGACTAAATCTGAGATTTGACCAAGGACTTGTTCCGATCATAATGCTGTGTTGACAGAGTTAAAATTGTCTCTACAGGGTTCTTTTAGATGGTGGATGAATGATGCTTTACTGAGAAATGATTTGATTGTAAATAAAGCTCAGAAGACCCTAAAGGACTATTTTGAGTTGAACCTGAATCCTGGAATTGAAGCAAGGGTTGTATGGGATGCAAGTAAAGCGGTAATGCGAGGTTTCCTGATCCAACACAACTCTATTAGGAAGAAAGCACAGAATGAGCAAAAGGGGGAAAAATTGTCTCAATTGAAGGAGAAAGAGAAAAAAATGAGATGTAACCTAAAAAAACCAACAGATTCAAAAAGAGATTAAGGCATTACAATTACAGTATGCACAAATAGTAAATCAAGAAATTGAATGGAAAATTAAATTGATGAAACAAAAGACTTTTGAATCGGCAAATAAATGCGGAAAATTATTGGCTTGGCAATTGAAAAAGAGACAGTAGGAGAGTACAATGATTAATATTATGGAGGATATCAAGACTCCTTGTGCTCTGCTCCACTCCCCCTTTCTTCCCACCCAGGGCAGCCCTGCCCTCTGCCTGCCCCCCGGACTTGGCAAGTCACAGTGGGTCTCGGCATCTGCAAACTCTCCGCCTCCTCACCCGCTATGCAGCTGCCACTGCAAGCTGCCCAAGGGAGGAGAGGCAACAGAGAGGTACAGGGATGCTCCCTTGCAGCCACTGTCACTTGGGACAAGCACTGGCTCATCCTTCGCCCTGAGCTCAGCCTCGGCTGTGCTGGCAAGGGAAATTGGGACGTTCCGGGATCAAATCAGAAGCCAGGATGGCTTTCATAATTCCGGGACTGTCTCTGGAAAATCGGGACACTTGGAGATTATGAAAATATCTGGGTAGATTTATTTCACGATAAACAGAGATTCAGATTAATTTTTTTGTGGTTGGTCATCAGAACATCACTAGAGTTTAACAGTATGAAAGCAACATCAAAGGAGGTTAACTTAGATTGGAAGAAAATGCAACATAAAAAAATTTCCCTGGCACATCGCAACATGTTCCCTTTTTTAGAAAGTCCCTCTTTTAATGAATATTAAAAATGAAATGGAAGGAGATAAAAGGGATCTATGCAAATCTGAACAAAATCATCCAAACCTAAATAAACAGAAGCACAAAACACACTTAAAATTCTGAATCTCCCTGACGAGACACAGCGTTCTCTCTTAAGAATTTTGTCCTCTCATCAGTTACTACGGATAGAAAATGTGCAGTCTTCACCATCGTTTATTTATCTTGCTTGCCCAATGGATAAATTGCAGACCTCTCTCTGTCTCCACCTAAAATTTGCCCCAAAGTTTTTTTCTCTCAGTGTACAATACGAAGGGCATTACAGTGGTACCTCAGGTTAAATACACTTCAGGTTACATACGCTTCAGGTTACAGACTCCGCTAACCCAGAAATAGTACCTCGGGTTAAGTACTTTGCTTCAGGATGAGAACAGAAATCATGCTCCGGCGGCACGGCAGCAGCAGGAGGCCCCATTAGCTAAAGTGGTGCTTCAGGTTAAGAACAGTTTCAGGTTAAGAACGGACCTCCAGAACGAATTAAGTACTTAACCCGAGGTACCATTGTATATGATAAACCGCCTCTTCAATCTGGTTTAAACCACAGCGGTGGGTACTTTCAGAATATGGCATAATTCTGAGCCTCTGTTCCAGAGTGGCAGAGGGAATTGAATGCGAATCCTGAAAATAACAAGGTAGCATAGGCACCACCATATGGGTGTGAATACTTGAGAAATAAAGTAGCACTCTACATTTGTGACTTCTGTGAGATGAGCCAGCATAGCTCAGTTGGTTAGAGCATGGTACGGATAACGCCAAGGTTGCAGGTTCGATTCCTGTATGCAGGGCCATCTTTACCCAGGGGTGCAGGGGGTTCAGGGCACCTGGGCGCTGAATTCTGGGGGGGGGGCACCAAATGTATACCTACTGTATACTATTCCCTTTTGATCAGTGGCAGTGAAAAGCAATGGAGCAAAAGTCCCTAACCCCCCCCCCCCCGTCGCTCTGTTACTCCGTAGCGTCAAATATTCCCGAAACAAAAGCAGTTATTTCCGCTATGTCATTGTTACAGGTGAGCGATTCTCCTCCCCCAAAAAGGTCAACAACTTTGGCTTCCCCCCTTCCAAAGAAAGTTCAACAACTTTGAGTTCACCCCCCTTAAAAAAAAAAAAAAATTGGGAGCGGCTAAACTAAATTTTGGTGCTGGAGGAGACTCTTGAGAGTCCCATGGACTGCAAGAACAAACCTATCCATTCTTAAGGAAATCAGCCCTGAGTGCTCACTGGAAGGACAGGTCCTGAAGCTGAGGCTCCAATACTTTGGCCACCTCATGAGAAGAGAAGGCTCCCTGGAAAAGACCCTGATGTTGGGAAAGACAGACAAGGACGAGAGAGGACGAGATGGTTGGATAGTGTTCTCTAAGCTACTAGCATGAGTCTGACCAAACTGTGGGAGGCAGTGGAAGACAGGAGTGCCTGGCGTGCTCTGGTCCATGGGGTCATGAAGAGTTGGACACGACTAAATGACTAAACAACAAAAGCAAACACAAACTAAATTTGGGGGCGCTGGGCTGATCTTTGTACCCTGGAGGCGCATATGCTAAAGACGGCCCTGTCCGTATGGGACAGCTGTGTATTCCTGCTTTGCAGGGGGTTGGACTAGAACAGCAGTTCTCAACCTGTGAATCCCCAGATGATGTTGGACTACAACTCCCAACATCCCTGAGCTCTGGCCTTGCTAGCTAGGGGTGATGGGAGCTGTAGTCCAATAACATCTGGGGACCCACAGGCTGAGAAAGGCTGGACCTTAGGGTCCCTTCCAACTTCTTTGATTCTATGATTCTAGGATAAACTTTCTGTGTTTCTAGCCAATAGGTGAACTCATAGCTGGGATTGAGGAGTGAGTTCATCATTGCAGAGGTGTCTGTGGAGGGGATATATTGACTGAAAATGTATTGTATTGTAACTTTTGAATATATATTTTTAAAAAAGAGTGAGTTTTTGTAACACCAGGGCTCCCGAAAACTGCTGTGTCCCCCTACTTTTTGGTGTATTTTTTTCATTCTCCTGGTTCTTCAAATCTCTGTAGTTTGACCTTCCTTTTTTCCTAGCGACCAGATTCTTGTGGCAGGTTTGTCTGAGATGAGGTACTCTCTAAATGTTTATTTCTGCAAACATTTCAGAACTCGAACATTGTAAACCCGGAAGTAAATGCTTCCATTTTCGAGCACGCCTCAGAACTCAAACGGCTTCCGCTGAGTGTATATGTTATTTTTCTCAATTTTCTCTTTTAAATTTGCAGGCCGCCCTTTGCGCCTCAGTTTTTGAACGTTTCAGAATTCGAACGGTCTTCTGGAATGGGTTACGTTCGAAAACCGAGGTACTGCTGTACCCCAAAAGGACCCAGCTACATTCGTAAAGAGAAAGCGCTTTGCGTTATAACACCGTGAAACCAGATGGCGCTGTGGAGTCCCGTCTTTCGCCAACGGGATTTCCCTGTATGAAGTTTACAATGCACTAAACGGAATCGCTTTTTTGATGTGTTTAGATCAGGGGTCAAACTTTTACAGCAGGGGGCCGGTCCACTGTCCCTCAGACTTTGTGGGGGGCAGGACTATATTTTAGAAAGAAAGAAAAAAGAACGAATTCCTATGCCCCACAAATAACCCAGAGATGCATTTTAAATAAAAGGACACATTCTACTCATGTAAAAACACGCTGATTCCCAGACCGTCTGCAGGCCGGATTGAGAGGGCGATTGGGCCGGATCCAGCCCCTGGGCCTTAGTTTGCCTACCCATGGTTTAGATCCAGCCTAAGCATTTGTGGCTGTTCAAGAATCTCTCTCACCCACCCCAAAGGGAAATGCAAAATATGAAGAGCTTGCAAAAAGATTTAACCATGTCTCCTGCTATACAGGAGCTAACAACAAGCACTAAAAACTTAATCTGAACAGATTGCTCAGAAGTCTCTTTTGTTTTATTGGTGCTTCTTCCCAAATAAGAGGGTGCAGAATTGCAACCTAGGCTGGGCTTTAGGGTTGGCATTGGGCGACTGCACACTTTTTGTGCCTTTATCAGCTGCATGGCAGACGGAAGTTCAATGGGTTAAGCCTTTTCTAGTATGGAAATACCATTATGGAAAAAGCTTCACCTATGCTATGGTACTACAGCGGCAAGAATGTTACTTTCCTAAAAATGGAAAGAAGCAGAAGTCCCAGCAAAGGAAGAATGGATACAAAAAATTATGGAATATGCAGAAATGAAGAAACTTCCTGGAAGAATAAGAAATCAAGACAATAATTTTTTTTATATAAAAGAATGGAAATGATTTATTGAATATTTACAGATATATTGTAAACAGGTGAGAACATTGGCAGGATTGTTGTAATAACCTGCAGTTTTATAAGAGTATATATATAAAGTAGATGAATAAATGAGCAA
Source organism: Podarcis pityusensis (assembly GCF_964106645.2). Lineage (NCBI taxonomy): Eukaryota > Metazoa > Chordata > Lepidosauria > Squamata > Lacertidae > Podarcis > Podarcis pityusensis. Next base: position 63,184,051 of record NC_138035.1, read on the forward strand.
ATTAAGTTAACTTGGATATGCAGAAGATATTAAAAATAAATTCAAGGAACCGCAGAAAGAGGGGGAAGGAAGTCAGGTTTGGAAATGTTAAATGATTGTAAAATTAGTGAAATGTATAAATCTGAAAAACATAAATTTAAAAAATAAATAAATCCTGTGTTCCCCTACTGCTTCCTGACTTTGCTGTCGACCCAGATACACTTAAGGAAATATATCCTCCAACATTTATCCGATTAAAATAGGGACATCCTATTCAACAACAACAACAACAATAATAATCGTAATAATAATGATTTTATTATTTATATCCCACCCATCTGATTGGGTTGCCCCAGCCACTCTGGGTGGCTTCCAGCTTATATAAAAACATTAAACATTTTAAAACTTCCCTATACAGGGCTGCCTTCAGATGTCTTCTAAAGGTTGTATACTTACTTATCTCCTTGGCTCAGGGGGGTCGGACAACTCCATATCCTCCAACATTTCTCCGATGGAAATAGGGACGTCCTAAGGAAAAGGGGGGCATTCTGGGATCAAATCAGAAACTGGGATGGGTTCTGTAAATCTGGGACCTTTCCCTTAAAAATAGGGTCACCTGGAAGGTCTGAAGGAAACATTGCAACATTGGATCAGAATGTTGGACTTTTAGAGCTGAAACAAAAAATCCACACTACTGCTTAAGTGTAAATTGGGAAGTACCTTATTTTTCCGTGTATAAGATGCCCCCATGTATAAGACGCCCCATACTTTAAGGGACCCCCAATTTAGAAAATGGGCATATGCACTATCCGTGTATAAGACGCCCCCAGATTTTTAACCTTATTTTAAAGTAAAGTAAAAAAAACCACCATGTCTTATACACAGAAAAGTACGGTACAGTGGAACTTCGGGCTGTGAACTTGATCCGTGCGGGAGGCACGTTCGCAACCCACAGCATTCACAACCCACAGTGCCGCATCTGTGCATGCGTGGGTCACGATTCAGTGCTTCTGCACATGCACAAAGTACGATTTAGTGTTTCTGAGCATGCGCAAGTGCCGAAACCCAGAAGTAACCCATTCCGGTACTTTTTGGTTCGGCGCAGTGCGCAACCCGAAAACGCGTAACCTGAAGCGTCTGTAACCTGAGGTACCACTGTAATTCCCTTTGATTTCAATGCTGGTGCGCTTAGGAATGGGATATTATTTTGATGTGAGTAGAGATTTCTCTCTACCTTAAAAATGAAACATAGAAAACCCAAACAGCTTGAAAATATAATTATGGGGGGGGGGGAGAGGAGGAGCAAACCCTTCTGAGTTTTGCAAAGCCTGCGAAAGCAAAAATAAACGTTTTATAAGTTTCACAAAAGAAACCTCAAAGAACACAAGGCTTGCCCAGCCCTAATTATTTATTGTGAGTCATCAAGAAGAGGGCTCCTCCCTGACCTTGCTGATAAACCCATTGCCAAAAATCCAGTGTACCTGCTTTCCTTTTCATGTTTGTTGTTCGGGAGTTGTGCCACCTCCAGGGATCATAGGGCGTCGGGCTCCACCAGAAAGAGCAGTCGGTTGAAAAGTCCTTGGAGGATCTTGTAATCCTCAGCATAAAAAGGTGAATGAAGCAGCCAAGCTGCACAAACAGTCCCTGATTCCCACTAAAGCCATTGGTGTCTATTTAAAAATAAACAAATTCTATTTTTTTGCTCAGGGTCACTACACCCTTTAAAAATTACAGGATCTCTGATTATTTCTCTCTCTCTGGCAATTATTCCACTTTGGATTAAAAGCTCTCCTCAGCCAATCACAAAAATGTTGTCTGTGCATTTTTCAAAATGTTTTATTATGCACATACAGTAAGAGAGATTTACAGCATATACATGCTTTTGATCAGGGGTAGGCAACCTAAGGCCCGGAGGCTGGATGTGGCCCAATTGCCTCCTCAATCCGGCCCACGGATGGTCCAGGAATCAGTGTGTTTTTACATGAGTAGAATGTGTGCTTTAATTTAAAATGCATCTCTGGGTTATTTGTGGGGCATAGGAATTCGTTCATTTCCCCCCAAAAAATATAGTCAGGCCCCTCACAAGGTCTGAGGGACGATGGACCAGCCCATGGCTGGAAAAGGTTGCTGACCTCTGCTTTAGATCATAGACTCACAGAACTGCAGACTTGGAAGGGACCCCAAGAGCTATCTATTCCAACCCCCTGCAATGCAGAAATCTCTGCTAAAGCATCCATGACAGATGGCCGTCCAACCTCTGCCTTCTCAGTAGTCACACCTGCCCTGTAGAACACCCACCTGTCAGATGCCAAGGAATTACAGTGGTACCTCTGGCTGCGAATGGGATCCATTCAGGAGGCCCGTTCGCAACATGAAAAGAGCACAACCCGCAGCGGCGCATCTGCGCACGCACAGGTTGCGATCCGGTGCTTCTGCGCATGACGTCATTTTGCGCTTGTGCGCATGCACGAGCGGCAAAACCCGGAAGTAACCCTTTCCGGTACTTCCGTGTCGCCGCGGGACGTAACCTGAAAGAATGTTAACATGAAGCGGACGTAACATGAGGTATGACTGTAAATAACTATCTGACGTTTAGAAGATATCTGAAGGCAGCCCTGTATCCGGAAGTTTTTAGTGTTTGATGTCGTACTGTGTTTTGATTTGTTGGAAGCTGCCCAGAGCAGCTGGGGGAACCCAGTCACATGGGCAGCATATAAATAATAAGTTGTTGTTGTTGTTGCTAGGGCTTTTTTTCCAGCTGGAACTTGCTGGAACTTATTTCCATAATATCTCAGGTGGGTGCCATTGCCGTTCTCTGAGAACGAAGGAGGTGCTCAAGGTGAGACCAGCCACCTCTTTTTCAAGAAAAAGAGTACTAATATTATTATTATTATTATTATTATTATTATTATTATTATTAACCTCCAAGGAAGCAGAGTCCACAACCTCCAGAGGGAGACCATTCCACCATCAGTGAAAGTCTATTTACCATGTTATGTGAGATTATCAAATCAAGTCTGGTCTTTTGCTTTAGCCCTCTCCAGTCCATGGTAGCAATGGAGAAAGCCTTCCCAAATATTGCTTCTTTGATGCAGGCCATGAAAGAGAATGATTATATCTGGCTTGAAGCAGTTTCCTCCTGCTATACCTGGTATGACATCTGAGCCCTTTTCTGGACACTGAAGATTTGGCCGCGATGATATAAGCCACAGAGATATCGCTCCCATTTACAGTATTTCAAATGGTGTCTGTTTCTAAACCCTGCTTCACAGTTCCGATTTTGACCTTTAAAGCTCTGTGTATCCCCAGTCTGGAACATCTGAAAGTCTGTACCCTCCAGGCTGCCTTTCTTGTACCTTCTCTACGGGCCTCCCTTCTATTCTACTTTCAGGGATCTTTTTTTCTTCTTCTTCCAGGAGCTTATCAAACTTTTCAGAGAAAAGCACCTTGCTGTATTGAACTACTCTCAATTAAATTCTACATAACGAAACAAAAAGCACGAATGAGCTGCCAGAGTTGAGCATCTTGAGAGACCATCACCAACGCATTTTTGCACAGAGGTAAATCCTATTTAGGAAGACACCAGCATTTCTGGGTGAGTTTTTCTTATTTTAGCATACAGTTGTACCTTGGTTTACAAACTTAATCTGTTCCAGAAGTCTGTTCTTAAACCAAAGCATTCTTAAACCAAGGCGTGCTTTCCCAAAGCAGCGGGGAACTTAATTTACACTCAACAGGAAGCGGAACATGTTCTGCTTCCAAGGCAAAGTTCACAAACCAAAACACCTACTTCTGGGTTTGCAGCCTTCTTAATCCAAGTTGTTCATAAACTAAGCTGTTCTTAAACCAAGGTACCACTGTACTCATATTTCACAGATTCAGGCATGTATATTGCTGAAACTTCTTTTTGGGTATTATTTCAGTGCTGCGGGCTGCTGAAGTCTGAAAGGGACTGAGCATTTGCAGGAATAAAGAAATGTCAAAAATCTGGTCTCCAAAGAGGGAAGGGGTGGCGGTAAAGATCCCAAGGGAAAATTCAGCCCTGTGAGTAACATTTTGGCAACCTCAGGCACTGGTACTCCTTAATGCTTCTCCACAAAGTGCTGTTTATAAAAGCATTAGGGAGACAAAAACCTGATACCGAACTTACATGTCCGCCCTTGTAAGAAACGATTTGGGAGAATCTTATGCCCTTGCTGAGTAAGGTAAGGAAAAGGGTGGGGCCGCACATTTTTATTTGAACAATAGTTAAGCGAAAAGCCACAGCAAAGGGATGCCTAGGAGAAAACACCCTCCTGTCACTCTTATCTGATCCAAGGGCCGACATTCAAGTTTCGCCTATACGCACACATTTTTTGGACTCTCTGCCACACACAAGAGATTTTAATTCATTAAGTGGCGAGCATGAATGAGCTATCGCGGTGGAGCATTTTGAAACCACCAGGCATGTCAACAAAATCTACCCACGCCCTAAAAAGGGATTTCTGGAATGCAGCCGATATCCCTGTTTTTCCGGATGCACGTGAGGTCTCCCAAACCTGGTGGGAATAATGGCTGTTATTTATCTATTTCGTTTATGAATCGTGTCCCATAAAATGCCCCAGAGCAATGTCACAATGAAAACAGCAGCCATTAGAACGTATTTCAGGTCCAGTCAGATACAGACTGGGATAAGAATCTTGCTGAAAGAGCAAGGTCTTCAACATCAAAAAGATAACAGAGATGGCACCTGTCTGATTTGTAATGGGGGGAGATCCAGGAGGGGTCAGGTGCTGCAACACCAAAGACCCTGCTCCTACACTGCATGGACAGAACCTCTGATGAGATGGTATCTGTAAGAGGCCCTCAGTCCTCCAAAGAGTAGTTAGGTTATCCTAAGGTCCCAAAAGAGCCATAGGTATCTTACCAGGGGAAGGTAACCACCTGGGTCTCTAACAACTTGGGTTTCTAATGTCTGATGAAGCCAGGAGCACCCCCAGATGGCGACTTGAGGATGTGATGGAGTCAGAAAACTGACCTCACTGCCATGGAGTAGACACAATTATGGGCTCTCACTCAGGTTTGGTTGGTTTTGCCGTGAATCTTTCGCCAATTGCACTCTAGGTAAAGGTAAAGGTACCCCTGACCGGTAGGTCCAGTCACAAACGACTCTGGGGTTGCAGTGCTCATCTTGCTCTATAAGCCAAGCGAGCCGATGTTTGTCCGCAGACAGCTTCCGGGTCATGTGGTCAGCATGACTAAGCCGCTTCTAGCAAACCAGAGCAGCACACGGAAACGCCGTTTACCTTCCCGCTGGAGCGGTACCTATTTATCTACTTGCACTTTGACGTGCTTTCGAGCTGCTAGGTTGGCAGGAGCAGGGACCGAACAACAGGAGCTCACCCTGTCGCGGGGATTCGAACCTCCGACCTTCTGATCGGCAAGCCCTAGGCTCTGTGGTTTAGACCACAGCGCCACCCGCGTCGCCTTCAAATCTGTTTCATCATAGTTAGTCCCATGGTATGCCGAGGTGCAAAACAGGCTGGAGAGGGCATTCAGGACAAGAGCTTGACATGTCTCGCTGCTTCCCAGTGAGAAGAGAGCATCATCTGCTCTATGCATGGGGGGGGGGGCCAAGAGTACTGAGGAATCCTTTGGATTCCATTAGTCACCTGGTGTGGAGGACAGGACCAAATAAATGGGAGAGGGGGAGTCCAGATTTCACCAGGAAGTGACCTGACCATGGCAACTAGGTGATACCCATCCCCCTTATTTCCACACCGTCTTTTCCCACCATCTGAATCAAATATCAAATCTAGGGTCTGCCTTGTTGTGCCAGACCAGTGGCAATGTGATACTGACAGTGCTTTTTTTCTTTAAAAAAAAAGTTTAGGGGTACTCTCATTTTGACTCCGGAAAATCACCATTTAATAGTTCGAATGGGGGAAAATAAATAAATATTGACCAATCACCGTGCTAGATTCCAACTCCTACTTCACACATTAAACACTCGCTTCCGTCTAGGACTCAGGAAACACCGTTTCCATTGGGGGTAGCAATGGAACTGATGATACACCGTGCTAGAGAAGAAACTATTATTATTTTTTTAAAAATAGTTTCTTCTGTTATATTCACAAAATGTTTAGTGGTATGTGTACCCCTGCGTACGCCCCAGAAAGAAAAAAAAACACTGGATACTGTACATGAAGGCGCAACTAAGGAACCTCATCACAGATACTAAAAATCACATCTGTATTCCTTGAACATCATGCCTGGGACCACCTCCACGTGCTCAGAGAATTAGCAGGGCAGCACCAAACCAATTTTACTGTCTCCTTGACAGGTGCAGTCCTTCGCAGTCAACTCTAAATGCTTCCTAGCAGTGGAGCTGGAAGTCCTGTGAACTACCCCAATCTCTTCTTTTAAAATACATTTTTATTGATTTTTTAACATATCAGTTCCAACAGTCATACAACATATCTTCTCATCTTATACAATGTTTTACACTTCCGTCAACACCTCCGATGATTTTCCGTTCTTCATCACTTATTCTGCATTTCTTAATTTCTATATTGCGTTTAATTGTCCTTAACTAATAATTCTTTTCATAGTCTTTCTTGTAATATTTCAAATTATCCACCTTACAAAACTTCTTGCAGTCCTGCTAACGTGATCTGTTCATCACAATTACTTTTCAAATAGTTCATATATTTACTCCAGTCCTCTAAGAATATCTGATCCTGCAGGTTTTGAATCCTTCCTGTTAGTTTATCTAATTCAGCATAGTCCATCAATTTCATCCTCCATTCTTCTTTCGTCGGTAATTCTTGTGAACCACCCCAATCTCTGCAGCCTGTGATGATGATGCTCAGAGAATCTGGGCAGGCACACCTTAGCCAGATCAACTCCTCCCAAGCTTGCCCCCCCCCCAAGTCTCCAAAATACACACAATATCTGCACTCCCATTCACAGAGTATGGATGAGTGGGGTCTTATGACTTACCAGACTAGTAGTGAACAGCAGCACCTATGGACTGGTGGACACAGAAGATGAGCAACCAAGAAGGATGACAGTGTAGAACAGGCTTCCTCAACTTCAGCCCTCCAGATGTTTTGAGACTACAATTCCCATCATCCCTGACCACTGATCCTGCTAGCTAGGGATCATGGGAGTTGTAGGCCAAAAACATTTGGAGGGCCGAGGTTGAGGAAGCCTGGTGTAGAACAAGGGGTAAGAATCCTGCCCTCACCTTCCACAATGCTTAGCCCCTCCCCAAGGCCTTGTCTCTCCCTACTGATGATCACTGAAATGGGGATGTTCCTTCCTCTGCAAACATTTCCCACCAAACACATTGTGGGGTGGCCTTTGCAACTTGAAAGGCCACATTCCCTCATTAGCAGCCTTCCAGAGGTTACATATCAGAGAGTCAGTGTGGTGTAGTGGTTAAGAGCGGCAGTCTCATAATCTGGGGAACCAGGTTTGCGTCTCCGCTCCTCCACATGCAGCTGCTGGGTGACCTTGGGCCAGTCACACTTCTTTGAAGTCTCTCAGCCCTACTCACCTCACAGAGTGTTTGTTGTGGGGGAGGAAGGGAAAGGAGAATGTTAGCCGCTTTGAGACTCCTTCGGGTAGTGATAAAGCGGGATATCAAATCCAAACTCTTCTTCTTCTTCTTCCTGGGAGAGGGGAGGTCAGGAATGCTTTCCAAAGACACTGAATCTGCCAGCTGTCTCTCTCCTGGTGCTTCTTCTTCTTCCCACTGCTCCTCTTTTAATATTTCCCTTTTTTAAAAAACAATTTATCAACAATTTCTACATATCAGAATATCAAAACATATCATATTCATTATTTTCCCCCAAGGAGGGCATCAAGCCCTCCCTCCCAAGACTTCCCTCAGCTCCTCTCTCTGATTTTTCAACACATATTATTCTCTGCATACTGTGAAATTGTATAAATCCTTATGTTATCTGTCTGCTATGTTAACAATCAATAAAATTCAAACTCCTCCTCCTCCTCCGCTTCTTCTTCTTCTTCTTCTTCTTCTTCTTCTTCTTCTTCATATCGGTGATGGGTAGGGCCAGACACAAAAGTGCAAAGTGCAATGGATGTGACTCTCACCTTTGTGCAATAGGCTATATTCTATAACAGGAGTGGGAAACCTTTCTAAACCCAAGGGGCACAACCCCTTGTCTTCTGAGGAAGCGGGTGGCGCTGTGGTCTAAACCACTGAGCCTCTTGGGCTTGCCGATCAGAAGGTTGGCGGTTCTGTCCCAGCTTCTGCCAACCTAGCAGCTCGAAAGCACATCAGTGCAAGTAAATAAATAGGGAAGGTAAATGGCATTTCCATGCGCTCTGACTTCCGTCACGGTGTTCCAATGCACCAGAATCAGTTTAGTCATGCTGGCCACATGACCCAGAAAGCTGTCTGTGGACAAAGACTGGCTCCCTCAGCCTATAGTGAGATGAGCGCCACACCCCATAGTCGCCTTTGACTGGACTTAACCATCCAGGGGTCCTTTACCTTCTTCTGAGAAGCATGTTGCATGGGGGTGGAAGGTCTGGGGAGAGTCCTGGTGGCACAACAGAAAATTCACCTTGGGCTCCCAAACCTGAGGCACCTCACCTCCGATGTAAATAGTAAAACAATACACCCCACTGTAAAAACTATATACACAGTGACAGAACACTAACACATCCTGATAAAATCTGCAGCTAATTATCCCAGAAGGTATCTGACAAACATGAGAACCAGTGGTTTTCTTAAAAATGCATGACCCAGTTGCTGCCACACAAGAAAACATCCTGTCTCGCATCCAGGGAAGGCCATTCCAGTCTTCTGCCAGGTCCATGCTCTCACTCTGAAGGCATCTGGCGACTTCCTCCTCTCCTACAATTTGACTGCGCTGGTTTTTCAGCCGGTGTTAAGAAACACGTGCACCCTAACATCCGTCCTCCTGCTAGTAAAAAATCAAAATTAAATTGGGTAGTGCCCTTAACCACAGGATTCCTGAAGGGGCAACTCCCTTGGGTGTCATCTCTTTGGCAACAAGCCTGCTGATGGCTAGCTTACTGTACAAGAGCTGCTAGGTTTTGATGCCCCGATTCAGATGCTAGATAGAATCGTAGAGATGGAAAGCAGCCTGAGGGTCATTTGGTCCAACGCCCTGAAGTGCGGGAATCCTGTTGCTGCGTGGGCTCGATCCACCAACCTTTTGGTTAACACCCAGTGTCACAGGATATGTCTCTTCCAAGTGTGGCGTCTCTCGGGTCTCTCCGTCAGGGAAGATCTCTGGAACAGCCCAGCGAGGCCACAGACAGTGAGCTGCTGGTTCCCTTGGCCCATCTTCTCCTGCCCCACAGTGCTGCAGCCACAGCTAAATCCTCACTGCGTATTTGGTTGGATAGCCATTCCTTCTGCCCAGGGAAGTGTGAACGGGGGTGAAGACGCTCTAGTTGATGAGCCAGTGTGGTGTAGTGGTTAAGAGCGGTAGATTCGTAATCTGGGGAACTGGGTTCGCGTCTCCGCTCCTCCACATGCAGCTGCTGGGTGACCTTGGGCCAGTCGCACTTCTCTGAAGTCTCTCAGCCCCACTCACCTCACAGAGTGTTTGTTGTGGGGGAGGAAGGAAAAGGAGAATGTTAGCCGCTTTGAGACTCCTTCGGGTAGTGATAAAGCGGGATATCAAATCCAAATTCTTCTTCTGCTTCTTCTGCTTCTTCTTCTTCTCAGCTGCCTCACCAATGTCCAATCTTTAAGAGAAACCATGGCAGCCAAACTGGTGTAAAACCAACTGGATTTTGCAGCGCAGAAACGGCACCATTTGCCCAAGAGCTGTCATTCCATCCACCCCAGGTGATCTGTTTATCCTTCAGAGTTAGGCATTGTTCCCCTGACATTTCATCTACCGCTTAACCCTGGCCCCAAACTCCCATTCTATTTATATCCCATGCCATTATGTATTTCTAATGCCTTCATTGTTTGTTTGCCTTGTATCCCTTAAGTCATCTGCAAGTATGTCTTCCATTCCTCTCCTAGGTACCTCCTGCAACACTCCTCCCTCCTTCCGCCACAAAATCTTGTTTTCTCGTGTCTGTCGTCTTCTGATTGCTTGCTTACAAATGCCTATATTTCATGGCTAGTGTGTGTGTGTGTGTGTGTGTGTGTGTAGTGGTGCCTCGGGTTAAGTACTTAATTCATTCCAGAGGTCCGTTCTTAACCTGAAACTGTGCTTAACCTGAAGCACCACTTTAGCTAATGGGGCCTCCCACTGCTGCCGCATTCTCATCCTGAAGCAAAGTTCTTAACCCGAGGTACTATTTCTGGGTTAGCAGAGTCTGTAACCTGAAGTGTATGTAACCTGAAGCGTATGTAACCCGAGGTACCACTGTATATACTTTGGGAAATCAACATTTTTTTAAAAAAATAAAGAAAACAAATAAATCTCATTTTTAGAATGGTTAACTTGTTCTAAACTGTTTTATAATGTTGAGTTTATAAAGTTGTAACCTGCCTTGGGACCTTAGGGCTAAGGGCAGGTAAGAAACAAACAAACAAACAAACAAACAAATCATCTTTCCGGGGGGGGGGGTTTGTCTCATTTCCTGATGCTTATCTCCATCATTTGAAAAGACGTTGCATTCTTTTCTTTGTTTTACTCCTCTCCAAGCTGCAGTCCTATTCAGAAGGAAACCCCATTGAATTCAATGGGGCTTACTCCCAGGTAAGAGGATTGCAGATGGAATCAGGCATCCAGTCGCAAGTTCTGTGCCTCTGAATCACTTTGATAGCTGTTTACACCCAGGGAAGTGGGTATCAAACTGCAGCCTTAATCTCAACTCAGTGTGCATGGGGTTGTAGCCCTAGCATATGGTCTGAGGGACTGAATAGTTTGGGGCAAGTTTTACATAAAGCTTATTTAGAAAAATAAAGGCTGTGGCACATGCTACAGCTTCCTGAATGCTTATCCAACCTTGTGCTTGGCTTCTTCTCTAGATATCAATGCCACGAGGAATGCAGTATAAAGAAGGCAGTTTCAACCATGGTTGTGAAACAATATTATAAAATGAAGCTGCAAGCCATGTCACGAGCAGTAAATAAAACCACCACGGAAAGTTATGTAAGTAGATGTCATGCGCTGCTTGTGTGCAAAGGCAGCATACCTTAGTTATCTATGGATAAAACATTAAGCAACAACCGGCCATGGCATCTAAAAGAAAGGTGGTATAAAGTTGAAACACACTCAGGTGACCTGCAATCAGATCATCAAGCAGAACATGACTGTTTCACACACTTTCCTTTAAAAGCAATCTACAATAAGGTTTGTAAAACAAGACAAAAATAATAATCATCATCATCATTTATTATTTGTACCCCGCCCATCTGGCTGGGTTTCCCAAGCCACTCTGGGTGGCTTCCATAGAAACCAAAAATACAGTAAAATATCACAGACTAAAAACGTCCCTGAACAGGGCTGCCTTAAGATGTCTTCTAAATGTCAGGTAGTTATTTATCGCTTTGACATCTGATGGGAGGGCGTTCCACAGGACGGGCGCCACTACCGAGAAGGCCCTCTGCCTGGTTCCCTGTAGCTTTGCTTCTCGCAATGAGGGAACCACCAGAAGGCCCTCGGCGCTGGACCTCAGTGTCCGGGCAGAACGATGGGGGTGGAGACGCTCCTTCAGGTATACTGGGCCGAGGCCATTTAGGGCTTTAAAGGTCAACACCAGCACTTTGAATTGTGCCCGGAAACGTACTGGGAGCCAATCTAGGTCTTTCAAGACCGGTGTTATGTAGTCTCGGCGGCCGCCCCCAGTCACCAGTCTAGCTGCCGCATTCTGGATTAGTTGTAGTTTCCGAGTCACCTTCAAAGGTAGCCCCACGTAGAGCGCATTGCAGTAGTCCAAGCGGGAGATAACTAGAGCATGCACCACTCTGGCGAGACAGTCCACGGGCAGGTAGGGTCTCAGCCTGCGTACCAGGTGGAGTTGGTAGACAGCCGCCCTGGATACAGAATTGACCTGCGCCTCCATGGACAGCTGTGAGTCCAAAATGACTCCCAGGCTGCGCACCTGGTCCTTCAGGGGCACAGTTACCCTATTCAGGACCAGGGAGTCCTCCACACCAGCCCGCCCCCTGTCCCCCAAAAACAATACTTCTGTCTTGTCTGGATTCAACTTCAGTCCATTAGCCACCATCCATCCTCCAACCGCCTCCAGGCACTCACACAGGACCTTCACCGCCTTCACTAGTTCGGATTTGAAAGAGAGGTAGAGCTGGGTATCATCTGCATATTGATGGACACCCAGTCCAAACCCCCTGGTGATCTCTCCCAGCGGCTTCATATAGATGTTAAAAAGCATGGGGGAGAGGACGGAACCCTGAGGCACCCCACAAGTGAGGGCCCAGGGGTCTGAACACTCATCCCCCACCACCTCTTTCTGAACACGGCCCAGGAGGATCAGGCCTCCGGGGTTGCACGCAGAACAGAAGGTCTCAAACTTTAAAAAATCCCTTCCTGAAGATTTCGTCTCTACTCACCTTCCATCAATATCAACCTTCCATTTGCAGAAGAATACAGCAGTCCTAACAGGCATTGCTTTTTCTCTTTGTGAAGAGAGTTGTGTTGTGCAGGGCTGCCCAGGATTCATCCGTCGGAAATAGCGTCTAGGCAGAATTTCCGAAAACTGGTAAAAGAGTCCGGGGGAAACCGGGAGTATGGCAACCCATTGGGGCTTGGGGGTGGGGGGCGAATTTCCATTAAAAATACCTCAAAAATGTCAAAATTTCTTTTGGAGATTTTGCGAAAAAAAGGTCCACAACTTTTGCATCCGGATTCTCACTTTTTAAAATAAGGCAACTCTAGTGTTGTGCTATGCACTGAGCATTCTGTAGACGGGGAAAATGGGTGTTATATACTTTCACTATTCAATGTGAAGGTAAGGTAAAGGACCCACGGATGGTTAAGTCCAGTCAAAGGCGGCTATGGGGTTGCAGCACTCATCTCGCTTTCAGGCCGAGGGAGCTGGCGTTTGTCCACAGACAGCTTGCCGGGTCATGTGGCCAGCAGGACTAAACAACTTTTGGCGCAACGGGACACTGTGACAGAAGTCAGAGAGCATGGAACTGCACTTACCTTCCCGCCGCAGGGGTACCTGTTTATCTACTTGCACTGGTGTGCTTTTGAACCGCTAGGTTGGCAGGAGCTGGGACAGAGCAACGGGAGCTCACCCCATTGCGCGGATTCGAACCGCCGACCTTCTGATCGGCAAGCCCAAGAGGCTCGGTGCTTTAGACTACAACACCAGTCACATCCACACTATCCAATGCGAGTACTGCTCAGAGTAGAGTCACACATCAATAGACACAGGTCCGTTGAACTTAACAGGTCTGTTCCAAGTAGGACGAACATTGGTTTTTCCAACTGCACAAATATGCGATTTGGTATGGCATTTTTTTCAGTCGGAACTCACCGGAACTGTTCATGCACCTCTCAGGTGGGCGTCATTGTAAGAGTACAAGGGAGGTGTTCAAGGTGAATTCCGGCATCTCTTTCTCTAGAAAAACAGCACTGGGTACAGTCTTTGTCTATGTGTTTTTTCAGTGTGTGCCAATTCAATCGGAGGGTTCGGCATCCACTAAAGAAAACAGATTCCTACTATAGGGCTCCCAAACCCTTAGTTATATTCTTTAGGTAATTTGATGGTGCCTGTTATCAAAGACCACATTATCAAGGTGTACTGTGTGCCCAATTCTGATACGGTTCGTTATCAAGAGCGAAATTAGTATTAAGTCATGAGGGTTGACTATGGCATTTGCCTCTACACCACTGGCAAAGTCCGTTCCCGGTTTCACCGGTTAATCATTTGTGCTCGGCTACTAGCAAGGAACAAGTACATTGTCTTTCGGTCGCAACAACCCCGGGTCACAGTCCGAGATGATTCCGTCGCTCTTTTCTCCACTTGGCTCAGATTCCTACGTTAAAACCTGTGTGCGCGCGAATGAGTCCTAGCTCCGCTCGTTCTTTCTCAAGAGGGCACAGAGTCTTGTCTTTCTCTCCTCTGGATCCTTGGCAAATCGGAGGCCACCCTAAACGTATCGTTTGAAACATTGTCTGCACTTTTAAGGGACGCGGGTGGCGCTGTGGGTTAAACCACAGAGCCTAGGACTTGCCAATCAGAAGGTCGGTGGTTCAAATCCCCGCGACGGGGTGAGCTCCCGTTGCTCAGTCCTTGCTCCTGCCAACCTAGCAGTTCGAAAGCACGTCAAAGTGCAAATAGATAAATAGGTACCGCTCTGGCGGGAAGGTAAACGGCATTTCCGTGTGCTGCTCTGGTTTGCCAGAAGTTGCTTAGTCATGCTGGTCACATGACCCGGAAAGCTGTACGCCGGCTCCCTCGGCTAATAAGCAAGATGCCCACCGCAACCCCAGAGTCGTCCGCGACTGGACCTAATGGTCAGCGGTCCCTTTACCTTTACCTGCACTTTTAGAAAGGAAATGCCGGCAGCAATGTTTTGAGAGGCAGGTACAGTCCGGAGGAGAAGACAGATTCATGGGAGGAAAATTCTACCAGCTGCAACAAACCCTGATGGCTAGGCACAATATCTGCTGTCCAGAGGCAGTTTGCTTCTAGAAACCAGTTGCTGCAAACCGCAGATGGGGAGAGTGCTTTCGTGATCACATCCCGCACCTGGTTGGCCATTGTGAGAAAAGGAAGCTGGCCTAGATGGACCACTGATCTGATCCAACAAGCTACGATGGTGATGGTATTCTTCAGAGAACATAGAGAAGAGATTTAACCCCGTATTTCCCTCTGCATGCTGCAGCAGTCTAATTCCCCTCTCATGTGCATATTAATTATTATTATTAAAAATACAGTCAAGTTTTCTAATGATGAGATTAGCTTCATACCCATTTGGCTCTCAACTAATCCATATTTCTGTTTCTTTAACTTTGCCATTATTATTATTATTATACCACCCTATACCCACAGGTCTCAGGAGGTTCGCAGGATAAAATCGCAACATGGAAACACGAAATCAAAACAAAAACAAGCCAATAAGCACACACACCCCAAACACGTTATAAAAAGGGCATAGAATGCACTACGGAATGTCCCTGTTGTTGTGATATCCAGCGTTGCAAAGAATGCTTTTTTAAAAACACCCTAGCCCATAAAAGCACTTTTACTATTCCACTGCCCACGAACAACAATATAAAGGCACATCTAGCAACCTGGAAGGTATGGGGGAGGGGAACTTTTTTGTTTTTTCCACTCAGTTTACAATAACTTTTCTGATTGCTTGCCTGGAGCTAACAGAGCACATGGCTTCATGCAAGCTTGCTTATGACAGATGGCACAATCGGCGCATGGGTTTTGCATCAGCTGAAGTCGTGCCTCTTCACCCGGGCCTTTGGGGTGGCTGCTCTGCCATGGCGGCAGCCGAGGACTTCCCATCTGCTATATGATTTGGCTGGTTTAAATTTGATACAATGCTATCAGCATTGTATAAAATGCTGCTAGCTAATGCTATCAGCAAGTTTGGGAAATCACTGGGAAGAATAACCTTAACCCATATGGAGCCATACGGCACACAAAAATATACTAATGCCACCAATTGTCTCTTGTTTGGGGGCATAGAGAATGAAAAGGGACACAGGTGGCGCTGTGGTCTAAACCACTGAGCCTCTTGGGCTTGCCAATCAGAAGGTCAGCAGCTCAAATCTCCGTGATGGGGTGAGCTCCGGGTGCTCGGTCCCAGCTCCTGCCAACCTAGCAGTTCAAAAGCACACCAGTGCAAGTAGATAAATAGGTACCACTGCGACGGGAAGGTAAACGGCGTCCGTGCGCTCTGGTTTCCGTCATGGTGTTCCGTTGCACCAGAAGCGGTATAGTCATGCTGGCCACATGACCCAGAAAGCTGTCTGTGGATAGTTCTGAATAGAACCAGGGCAAACTGAAGGAGAGATGCGCCGCCCTGGAGAAATAGCCCATCTGCCCCACAATGCAGACTTCTCTCCCCCGCCAACCTCTCGAGCCTTAAATCACAACATTGCATACGGGTTGATAAACAGCGCGTGGATGTGCGCGGGCAATACATTCCTGGCGCTTGGGCATTGCACCATGACAAAGTGGTTTAACATACAATTATTTCTTAGGGCTTTTGTTTCGTTTTTTAAATCTCCCATCAAAAACCTAGGTGCAATGTAGCTTAGCTGCTACTATCCCATAAACTGCAATGTATACCTGCAAAACCAGCTTCTTACTTAAGGGCCCCACATTCTATACAGTGGACACTTGGGTTGCGAACATGATCCGTGGGGGAGGCACGTGCGTAACCAGCAGCGTTCGCAACCCGCAGCGCCACGTCTGCGCTTGCGCAGGTTGCGACTCGGCCCTTCTGTGCAAAGCGCAATTTAGTGTTTTGCGCATGCGCTGAAACCCGGAAGTAACCTGTTCTGGTACTTCCGGGTTTCAGCGCAGTGTGCAACCTGAAAACGCGCAACCTGAAGCGTTTGTAACCCGAGGTATGACTGTACTTAATATAACAAAATAACCATCCCTTAAGACTCCTTCCTCTTCTTTGCAAGGGAACTACTGGGTTCTGCCAGTCCAACTCTCCAAATGTCTTGCTGAAGCAGGCTGCAGAAGCATTCTGCATAAAAACTGGAGGGTTCCCCCCCGACTTTTGTCCCCAGTGCTTTAGAAATTAAACCGGAATGTGTAAACTGCTTTTCCAAACGCGTGAGCCTTGGCAGCTCAAGATATATAATACGCAGCCATGTGGCTTTCCTTTGGCCCGTCGGGAGGCGGACGAGCCTTTCCTTGTAGCCTTGGCGCCCCCTGTGGAAGAGGAAGGAAAGTGCACGGGCTCTGCCCCAGACGTCAATGAGACGCCTATTAAGGACAAGCAAGAATTCAAACGTGAGACGCTGCGGCGCGGGCATGTTTCTAGCTATCTCTGAGACTCTTTGTGGGTGGGTGGCTCCCGGTACAGTTTCAGCGGCGGGCGCTGCCAGGCAAAATAACCGTGCTTTTTAAACAGTTGGTATATTTCGGTCCCAAATCTGCTCGGGGAGGGAACGTGCCAGGCGCTCCCCCCCCCCGTCTAAAAATGCAAGCGCAGATATAATCTGCAGAATTTAATACGGTGTTGGCAATGAGAGCGGTGCAGCTTGAAGCATTCAAGTCGCTATCAATGCACAAGAGCTTTTTTTTTTTAAGCTCTCAAACAAGGTTGCATCTTTTTTTTTTTTTCCCCTGGGGAGCTGGTGTGTGCAACATCAGACAGGCAGCTCCCATTTTGGCACATGTTGCAAACCTTCGCACATGGGGGGGGGGTCTTCTGAATAGAACGGGGGCAAACTGAGAGATGCACCGCCCTGGAGAAAAAGCACGGCCGCCCCACGCTGCAGACTTCTCTCTCCCCCACCCCTCAGCCTTAAATCACAACATTGCTTACGGGTTGCAAAACAGCGCGCGCATGTGCGCGGGCAGTAACATTCCTGGCGCTTTGGGCATCGCACCACGATGCGCCTGGCTGCAAGTTTCCTAGGCGGGGAGATGCGCGCTCCGAGTGCAATGCATCTCTCTCTAAGGTGCGACTGTAGCCTGGCAGGAGTCAAGTGCTGCGGCAGCAAGGCTCGCGATCCGTGGAAGGGAGCTGCTAAATGGCGCGGGTTGCTTTTTGGGGGGAGGAGGGGTGGAAGTTGGGGTTGCAAATTGCAATGCACAAAGCAGCACTAATAATAATAATAGTAATAATAATAATAATGCAAAGGACCCAGCCCACTGCGCGTTATCCCAGCCTGGTGATGATGGCGGCTGGCTGTCGCCCCCCCCCACATGCCCGCCTGGCCCCCCCCCCCCAACCCCGCCCCGCTGCAGACGCAGCGTCTCTAACCCGCGGAGAATGACCTTCCCCATCGCCGCCCGAGAAAAGGCGCGCCGAGGAATTCCCGCCCTTGCGCTCGTAAGCCGCCCTCTTCCCGCTCATGCATATGCAAATCCGGCTCCCCTCCACTGGCTGCGGCGAGAAAAGCCGCCCTTCTCATTGGGCGCCGCGCTCCACCGCATGCAGATGAGAAGAGAACCTTCCCTTTTTCTCGCCCTCGCCCCGCCTCCGGTGATGAGAATTTTTCAGACGGTGTAACCTTGCGCGTCTCTCTTACTATCAGCAAATAGTTCCGGGGAGCACCGGGGGCGGCGGCCGCCCCGAAAGCCGCAGGGGACCCAGCTCGCCGAGAAAAAGAGAGAGAGAGAAGCCAGCCGCAACCCCCCACCCCACCTCTCGGATCTACTCCTAGCGGCGGAGATCTGGGGTTAGAGGGTGGGGGCGGGGGAGGACACCGCGCGTCCCTACCGCCAGTCAGTTCCCCCGCGGAGGGATATTACCGTAATGTGCGGGTGCGCAGCGAAATATCGAGAGTTAAGAAGAGGCGGCGCCGCGGAGCGAAGGGCTCAGAACAGGCGAGCGCTGCCGGGAAGAGGCTGAGTTGCTGCTGCTGCTGCTTCTGCTTCGGAGCTGCGCGCCTCCCTTGCGGCGCTGGATTGACTTCGGAGCCGCGCGGGCTCCAGCCGAGTGGATTTTCGTCTCGCGTGGGATCCTTTTTTTTCCCCACCCCCAAAAAACCAACAACAATTCGTGGCTCCTGGACCAAGCAACAGAGATCATTGTTTTTCCTTCTATATTTATAATAAATATATACATATATAGGGTTTTTTTGTTCCTTTTCTCCTCCTCTGTTTTCGTCTGGGATTCTCTGCTCGTCTCCGGGAACCAATATATTTTTGGAGAGGGTGTTTTCTTCCATCAGAGAGGGGGGGAAAAGAGATCTGCAAGATCCCCCACCACCCTCGACAGCTGCTTACAAGTCGCGATCTCCGTCTTGGGAGAGCCTCCCTCGCTGGCCTTTCTCAACTGCGCTCATCAGCTGTTTTTTGGGGGGAAGGGGGTGCTCTTCATCGTCCTCCCCCCTTTTTTCCCTCCCCTCCTCCGTTTTCTGCCCATTGACTTTTGACAACCTCGAGGGGAGCGGGGGGCGTCGGATCTCCGCATCGCGGTGGTGGTTCCCCCCTTTTTTTCCTGCCCCCACCCCACCCTTCCAGCCGTCCCCCCCCCCTTTTTTTTGGAAGATGTTACTCTCCAAGTTCGGATCCCTCGCTCATCTCTGCAACCCAACCAGCATGGACCACTTGCCCGTCAAGATCCTCCAACCAGGTAAACAACCCGTGACATTTCCTTCTCTCCCTTTTCCCGGGGGGGGGGGCGGTTTTATTTTTATTTTTTCTTCTGCGCGGGAAGAGAGAGAGAGAGATGTATGTGCTCTGTAAGCCTTCTGCGTCGCTGCGGCTGCGGCAGCTTTTCTGATCAGGATCTCGGCAGTGGGGCTAGATTTTCAGCTGTTTTGCGGGTGTAGAAACGTTCTCGCGGCTGGGTTTTATGTGGTTTTTATTTCACCCCACCCCACGTCGGGGGATTGGGTTGGGGGCATCCTTACCTATCAACATGGCTGGGAGCGGTGGCGTTTGGGGAGAATTCCTCCCGAGAATGCGAGAGGCGAAGGACACGTGAAAACCCCTTCCCCACGTCAAACGGGCTTGTTTGCAACTGGCTTTCCTCCCTGCTGGAGTTTGTGGTTTGGGTGATTTCCACTTGCGACCTTTTCGTGGGTGGCTCTTGTTTCGAGGACGGTTTTGGTGTGTTGTGTGTGTGTGTTTTCTCCCTGGAGTGAGATGGCTCCCCTTCTCCCTAAGGTGCGCTCGGTGATACATCTAGACGTTGTCGCCCCCTTTCTAACCCCCCTTCTTGTTTCCTTCCCGCCTTTTAGTGAAAGTGGAGAAGGAGCCGTTCGATAAGATCTATCAAGTGGGCTCCGTCTTGGGCAGCGGGGGATTTGGCACCGTCTATGCCGGGAACCGCATCTCCGATGGCTTGCCGGTAAGACGAGACTCCCGACCACGAGGCTTTTGTTGCTGCTTCCACCCCCGCAGCCCCCCTCCCACCGTGCGTGGCTGGAAATCCCGGCCACGGCCCCCCCAGAGCGAGGCGATGTCCCGTGCCGCCCCCCTAACCCTCTCTTTTTCTCCTCGCCCCCAGGTTGCCGTCAAACACGTCGTGAGGGAGAGGGTGACGGAATGGGGCACGATTGTAAGTATCCCGAATCACAAAAAAAAACCTTGTGCTATCCCTTGCTCTGCTTCCCCCCCCCCTGCCCCCCTCAACTGCATTTATCATGGAGGGCTAGCTATTGTTTTGTGGGGGTCCCCTTTCCCCTCCCTCCAGGCTGCTGCCGCCGCCACCATCTCCTCCTCTCCGGCCTCTGTTATTGTTTACGTTTTTTTTCCGGGGAGGGGGGAGATTTGGCGGGGTTTCTCCTCTTCCTCCCTCCCGCCCTCCCCTTTTGACTGCGGCAGGAGAGAGAGCAGTCTTTGGGCTTCCCCTTCGCTCCAGCCTCCCTGCTCTGCTGGAGTTTCCATTTGCAGGAAGCCCCGCGATTGGTTTTTTCAGATGGCCAAGAAAGGGGGGTTTCCCTTCCTTCCCCGCCTCCCCGTCTTGATATTCCGAAAGCTTCATCATGTCTTCCTTTTTTTCCCCCTCTCTCCCTCTTCCCTCCTCCTGCCGCTGCTTTCAGGGTGGAGTTATGGTACCCTTAGAGATCGTTCTGCTCAAGAAAGTGGGGTCCGGGTTCCGCGGGGTCATCAAGCTACTGGACTGGTACGAGAGGCCCGACGGCTATTTGATCATCATGGAACGGCCCGAATTGGTGAAGGACCTCTTTGACTTCATCACCGAGAAGGGAGCCCTGGACGAGGAGACGGCCAGGGGCTTCTTCCGACAGGTCCTGGAGGCCGTTCGCCATTGCTACAGCTGCGGCGTGGTCCACAGAGACATCAAGGATGAGAACCTCTTGGTGGATCTGAGGACAGGGGAGCTGAAGCTGATCGATTTCGGCTCCGGAGCCCTCCTCAAGGACACCGTCTACACGGATTTCGATGGTAGGCTCCCCCTCCCAACCAGAACCTCTCAATCTCTCTCAATTTCTCTCTCCCTCCCTCCTCTCTCTTAGTCACATTTTTGCCACCTACCACCAACGAGATATTTCTGCTGTAGCAGCCAGTAACAGATCTGGCAATTAAATCCTTCGCACCAGTGGCGGCTTGTGGGGGGGCGTCGAGTTGCGTAGGAAGAGAAGCGATTCCAGGCTGTGACGCACCACTTTATATATAATTATATTTTTCCCTGCCTTCGGAAGGATAAAAAAGGCATTTTCCTAGAGGGCAGCGTGTTTACGGTTGACTCAGGTGTTGCCTCTGCCAACCTTTCCATCTGTGACCCTCTTGGGTTTATATCCCCCCCCCCTTCCAAACCCACCCACCCTTCCCCATTCCTCTTTCCCAGGCGATGCTTTAGAAAAACCCTGCATTGCAGATTTGAGGAGGAGAGAGGGAGTTATCCCTCCCTTCTTTCAAGTTAAAAGGAGACCGGGCTTCTCAAACTTACTGTTGCTGTTTTTCCCTTATGGGTGGGGAAAGGGGTTTTGTTTTTTCCCCTCCTCCCTGGGGCGAAAGGGAGAGAGATATCAATGGGGGGCTCCTTCCCTGCCCGCCTCTCTCTCTAGTCAGCTGCAGCATTTAGCATCTGTTTGTTGTGAAACTGGAGCCTCGTGGCCATGTGACCTTCATCATCACGAATGGAGGTTTTTTTTTTTTATTTGGTATCCAAGTAACAGCTCAGTGCAAAGGGAGGGCAGTTGCTAGCAACCTCTTACGCAGAGAGGCAGATTTCTCTGCTCCTTAAAAAAAAAAGAATTATCCTCATTGATTTATTTTCACAAGGAAAGTGGCCGGTTTGAACGGGCTTTCGGAACCGATCAAAGCCGATTAGCTATATATAGCAAGCGAGACCCAAGTTTCACCTTTTTTTCCCTCTGTTTCCCTTCCCTCCCCTTTCCCTTCTCTCCCTTTGTCCTTTGTGTCTATTTTTGGTGCGGTACCGCAGACGCCACGTGCTCTGGGAAAGCGAGCTTTATGTTAGTAAACAGTCAGCTGATGGAGATCTGCGCTATCCGCTGTGAGGGAATAGAACCACCTCGGGGGCCAGATTAAAATGTGACCTAATACTAGGCATGATATAAGCTCTAGAATTTTCCAGCCTACGTGTGGCGTGCGTGGTGTGGATTTTAAAACAAAAACGGGGCTCGTTTTTAAAAATATACGCACATGCGCCCAGGTTGTTGCATGATCTCGACGGAAAGTTCAGCCAACGTAAAACAAATCTCGCCATCTTTTATCACAGGGACACGAGTATACAGCCCTCCGGAATGGATCCGGTACCACCGGTACCATGGGAGATCCGCCACTGTGTGGTCTTTGGGCGTCCTCCTATACGATATGGTCTGCGGCGACATCCCCTTCGAGCAAGACGAAGAAATCTTGAGGGGAAGGCTATACTTCAGGAGAAGAATTTCGCCTGGTAAGTGAGGTGTCGGAGGAACGCGCGCCCCCCCCCCCCCCGGCAGTCGAAATCACAAAATTATCTCCCAATACGTTTTTAATTTTACCGGCAAACCGTTTTAACTAGCCAATTTTATCACTAGCCAAAACAGACGTTGACCATTGATCACGTTGTCAACCGAGATTAAATCGATATTGTTTTGATCTGTTATCATGGGGCCCCTAAAAGGCATGGAGGGGGGGGCCCTCTCCCATAGGCCATTGCGAATTCTTGGCCTTTTTGTAATCTGAAAACAACCGCATGGGACCTTAACCCCTTTCTCCTCCTCATTCGCCTTCCTTTTTTGCATTTCAGAATGTCAACAGCTGATCAAATGGTGCCTTTCGCTGAGGCCTTCGGACCGGCCGACCCTCGACCAGATCTTTGACCACCCCTGGATGCACAAGTCGGACGTCGCCAAGTCAGAGGATTGCGACATCCGGCTACGGACCATTGACACGGATGTTTCCAGCACAAGTTCGAGCAATGAGAGCCTGTGAAATTGCTGAGGACCTTGCGGCGGGAGGGGCGGAGCCACGAGAGGGGCGGGGCGGGAGGGGAGGAGACCAGAGTGCTGCTACTGCTGCTGCCATATGTAGGAGGGGCTGGGGGGGGGAAATTGCATTCATTATCCTGTAGTCTGAATCTTTGTCGGAGGGACTTGATTTTTTTATCTCCCCCCCCCCCCCTTTTTGCCGGTTTCTGCTTTGGAACGAGAAATTTCCTTTGGAAACGCTGTTGTTTGGGAGTTTGTGGGGCCAGTACTTAGTCAAAGACTGCCCCCTTTTAATTTTTTTTTCCTTAAGGCAAAAGCAGTGACCTCTTTAAAATAACACGGTGAAAACCTTTTTGCTCTCATAGAGCCTGGACTAGATTTTATTTGCTTTTTTGAGTGCCTTTTTGAAAGCTGCTTCAGTGGGACTTTCTTTTTTGAGCTGTGTATGTCCAAAGAGGACCCCGCGCATGATAGGATCCTGTTCCCTCGAGCCCCGCTGCAAAAGGTGCTTGCGGAGAGCAACTTCTATGATGCCCTGGGAAAACATGTTCAGTGATTGAATGAAGTAGTCCCGTCCTCTGGCGATGGAATACTTGAACACAGACATTTCACTCCTTCCTGGTCCCCTGTCCCCTGCGCCCCACGCTTTTCCCCATTCCCCCGACTCCCCCCTCCAAGACGACCTCTGCTGCTCCCCACTCTGTTTCCAATAGGCTGCACATGTTCTCAGCTGTTTTATCAGGAACACTCACTCAAAACTTCATTTCATCATCTCTTCCACTGGGCACAAACACACACAAAAAGGCCCCTTCTCAACTCCCCCCAACCTGCAAGTCTTAAAAAAAAAAAAAATGTATGTATGGGCATGTTAAATGCACAATCAATGCAATATTCAAGGACTTTGTGTGTGTGTTTTTTTTCCATACCTGTATAATGTGTTTCTGTAAATTTTTGTTCCTTCTCCCTCCTCCCCATGTATTATACAGTTTTATTTATTGTCTGGAGTTTAGAAGACCTCTCACAGTCTCGATCTGTGACTATATTTATTTTAGCTAATTTATTTGTGTAGAATTATTCCAACACTGTGCTTTTTATCTCTCTTGCTCCTGTGACAGGAGTGGTTGGTCCACAACTAGTTTTTTGCATTCCTCTCTTGTCTCTTTCTCCATTTTTTTTGTGTGTTTTTTTGTTTCAAGAAGAAGAAGAAGAATTAAAAAGTCTGACCATACCTGTTTTTTGGGTTTTTTGTTTTTTTCATTTCGGGTTGGAAGATGGAAAATTGTACAAAGTCTAATTTAAGGGAACTAGAGTGACTTTAAAAGTTAGTCAGTATGCCTTTTTGTCTGGTATTATTTACATACCAGAACTGTAAAGTAATGCTGTTTGGAAGGGTTTTAAATTATTGACATTATACAGTCTTTGTGCATTGGCTCTGGAAGGAAGCGTGGCAGAGTCATAAACCTTAATTTATTTTAATAGCCGTGTGTTCTGTGATCTGGTTGCATTTATGCAGCTTGGATATGAATTTTCTCTCTCTCTCTCTTCTGTTTAACAGTGTGAAATGTATGGAGATCATATTTTTTTATACAGGTATTTCAATTAAACTTTTTTGTAGATAACCCGTGTGGCTTCTTCCTTTTGAACTCAGCTGGCCAGATACCAGTGGTTCTCAGTACAATACTTGTAAAGAGACTGCAAGGGAACCTTTGCCCCTCCATCTCCTAGAAGAATAGAATAGCAGAATTAGAAGGGACCACGAGGGTTATCTAGGAATCTTGCCCAACTCAGGGCTTGAACCCACAATTGAATCTCATGCTCTACCAACTGAGCTAGCTGCGGTCCCTGCTGAACTACAACTCCCATCAGCCTTAGCAAGCAGGGCAAGAGCCTGGGGTGTTGGGAGCTGTAGTGCAACAACATCTGGAGGGCCAGAAAAGTTTGCCATATCTCCTAGAGAGTGATGGGAACTGGGCTACAGGCCACCTCACAATGGCCGCAAGCAAATAGGTTGGCCTGATGTTACTGTTTCACTATGGCTGCCGCCAGCACTGCAGGCCAGATTATCCTCGCATGATTTCGAGCAATGGCATGAGATCCTCGTTTACCTGTGCCTTCACAAGTGTGATGTCACCTGAGATCAACACACACTCCCTGGGCTGCGCATAAATACTTCTCCAACACAACAGGTTGCCATAGTTCTCCCTAGTGGGAAACTTGCTAGCCCATGGTCCTAACCATGGCCACTTAGTGAAATCCCATAAGTTGTTCCCACTCTTGATCCTACAGAGAATCTAGCTTTACACAGAGTCAAGACAGCTGGTGGTATTTGCCCCACCTCGCTCCCACAAAGGAGAAGCAGGGGTCTTAAAAACTTCCCACACAAACAGCGAGAGGATGGGTCTGTTAGGACTTTTTGCAAACGTAGATGCTTTGGGGGGGGGGGGTTCGCTCAAAAATGCACAGAGGAAGAGTTCCTGGACACTGGCGGTCTGTGGTGATCACACAGGGTCCCCGGACGTTTGACGGTCTATTGATCCCTGTGCCACCACTGTGATTGCTTCCCCACTGCCACCAACCCGTTTCTCTCGGGTACACACGGAGTCCAGACAGTTGTTAACATTAAACCAAATAAACAAGTTTATTTTATAAGCATTAACAAATTTATGGTTTCAGATAATTTTTCTTGTCAGTTTCTTAATCTAGTTTCTTTACCGGCCTTCTTGTTGTTTAGTCGTGTCCGACTCTTTGTGACCCCATGGACCAGAGCACGCCAGGCACACCTGTCTTCCACTGCCTCTCGCAGTTTGGTCAAACTCATGCTGGTAGCTTCGAGAACACTGTCCAACCATCTTGTCCTCTGTTGTCCCCTTCTCCTTCTGCCCTCCATCTTTCCCAACATCAGGGTCTTTTCCAGGGAGTCTTCTCTTCTCATGAGGTGGCCAAAGTATTGGAGCCTCAGCTTCACGATCTGTTCTTCCAGTGAGCACTCAGGGCTGATTTCCTTAAGAATGGATAGGTTTGATCTTCTTGCAGTCCATGGGACTCTCAGGAGTCTTCTCCAGCACCATAATTCAAAAGCATCAATTCTTCGGCGATCAGCCTTCTTTATGGTCCAGCTCTCACTTCCATACATCACTACTGGGAAAACCATAGCTTTTACTATATGGACCTTTACCGGCCTATACCTTCCTAATAACTTCTAACTGATTATCCCAACTGTCTATCTGACTCCTCTTAACAGATTCTCTCACTCTCTCACATCAAACTATCCCAACCCACAGACTTATCCTCCCTCTCTCTTCTCTAACACCCGACTGACTTCTTCACAACTCTTAACTCTAACTCCAACTCCTCCCCTTGAGTTCCCACTTGCCAATCGCTTCACATTCATTTAACCCTTTCCTTATGACCCAGCATGATGTCACCTAGGAGGGCAAACACCACATGGCCCCTCAAGGGTTGGTAGGTGCCTTTCGCTGAGGCCTTCGGACTGGCCGACCCTCAAACCTCTAGGGTACCAGCCGCGAAGAGACCTCTCTGGGCAGTGTGTCTGGAGGTTTCAAGTCGCCCAGTAATTTCGGTCAATGTGTTGAAATTTGTCAATTTCAGAGGGGCTATTCCAGTTAGTTGGCTACAAACGTTTATAAATGCTTTCCCTTTTTCAAACAACCACCTTGCACGACAGGGAGAAGTTTCCTTAAAACCCTTCCTTGTCATGCAAGCTTTCTATATGCAAAGTTTGTTTATCTATCTGGGTGGGGAGAGAGAGAGAAGACAGGTAGCATGTGCTTTTCCTGTACATTTGCAGTGCTCCTGAAGAGATGCTCATATTGGTGGTGGCGCTGTGGGTTAAACCACAGAGCCTAGGACTTGCTGATCAGAAGGTCGGCGGTTCGAATCCCCGCGACGGGGTGAGCTCCCGTTGCTCGGTCCCTGCTCCTGCCAACCTAGCAGTTCGAAAGCATGTCAAAGTGCAAGTAGATAAATAGGTACCACTCCAGCGGGAAGGTAAATGGCGTTTCTGTGTGCTGCTTTGGTTCGCCAGAAGCGGCTTAGTCATGCTGGCCACATGACCCAGAAGCTGTACGCCAGCTCCCTCGGCCAATAAAGCGAGATGAGCGCCGCAACCCCGGAGTCGGTCACGACTGGACCTAATGGTCAGGGATCCCTTTACCTTTACCTTAAGCACTTAAAAGTCTTGGAAACTCTTCAATGCTCTCATATAATAGCCCTCAGTTGGAATTATTAGTGCTAATCCAGCAGAACTGTTGATACCTTTATGAGGCTTTGAATCACTGGAGTTCTTTCTTTTATTTCTTACAAAAGTAAATGGCCCGACAAGTTTTGTACTGCTGGTTTACAAGGGAAGGAGGGCTTTATTTTGACAGAGCAAATCCTGTCTCGATTGCCTTAGCAGCCCTGCCCCAATTCAAATCCTGAAATAATCCCTTGTCCCGTTTGCTCTTGGAAGGGAAAGTTGTCATCTTCCAGCTCAATTTATGGAGCAAGACTCGAAACACATTGGATGCCAACCATTTAAACCCTTCAAAAATAGCTGAATATCAGGAACTAACTTAAATGGGCATCTACTCTCTCTTTTTTAGTTTTCTGTATGCAGTTTTCCCCGGTCAGCTAAAGGTATGAGAATGAAGATGTCAAAAACACATGAAAGCTCGTACCAATAACAAACTTAGTTGGTCTCTAAGGTGCTACTGGAAGGAATTTTTTTTATTTTGCTTCGACTACGGCAGACCAACACGGCTACCTACCTGTAACAAAGACTACTCCTGTAATGTAGCTGGTAAGGGAAGGTGTGGTAGATGAGGGAGATAAGCAGAAATCCCCTCCAAGCAGTTTCACTGTGGAGGTTGATCTCCCCTCCTGGTTGTGCTCAGTGGAAAGCCAACGTCATTATATATGTGCATCAAGCTTTTC
The DNA here is from genome assembly GCF_964106645.2 of Podarcis pityusensis. Lineage (NCBI taxonomy): Eukaryota > Metazoa > Chordata > Lepidosauria > Squamata > Lacertidae > Podarcis > Podarcis pityusensis. Next base: position 63,211,935 of record NC_138035.1, read on the forward strand.
TAGGTCAGTGTTAAATTACATGGCGGCTAAGTTGGCACACAAATCTACCTCGAAGCGCATACTGTAACAGCCTCATCTCTCCCACTTTCAAACCTTGAGCTTCCCTTCTCAACACAGTCTTCTCCAATTCCCAAATCTGTTAAGTGGAAAAGGACAGGGACGTCTTGTGAGTGCATCACCAGTTGCCCACGGAAAAGAGGGACGCAGGTGGCGCTGTGGTCTAAACCACTGAGGCACTTGGGCTAGCCGATCAGAAGGTCGGTGGTTCAAATCCCCCCGACGGGGTGACCTCCCGTTGCTCTGTCCCAGCTCCTGCCAACCTAGCAGTTCGAAAGCACACCAGCGCAAGTAGGTAAATAGGTACCGCTCCAGCGGGAAGGTAAACAGTGTTTCCATGCACTCTGACTTCTGTCACGGTGTCCTGTTGTCCCAGAAGTGGTTTAGTCATGCTGGCCACATGACCCGGAAAGCTGTCTGTGGACAAACGCCGGCTCCCTCGGCCTGAAAGCGAGATGACCGCTGCATCCCATAGCCGCCTTTGACTGGACTTAACCATCCAGGGGTCCTTTAACTTTTTATTTATTTTTTTGCCCATGGAGACTGAGAACCAGGTGATCGAGCAGTGAAGATTGCTTCCCCGGTGTTTAAATCTGGCTGAAAACTGGGACAGCATCCTGCACTTCACCAGAGGGGGGAACCTTGATAAGGGGGCACAATGCAGGCTGTGTGGCATACACAGTTGTGTCCTCCTTCAAAAGGGAACCCCCCTGGATCTCAAAAGGAAAGACAAGCGGGGTGCCTTCCACACCCCAGCATTTTGTGTTGGCACTGACCTTTAAAGGCCTCAACGGCCTCAGCCCAATATACCTGAAGGAGCATCTCCATCCCCATCATTCTGCCCAGACACTGAGATCCAGCTCTGAGGGCCTTCTGGCAGTTCCTTCAATGCAAGAAGTGAGGTTACAGGGAACCAGGCTGAGGGCCTTCTTGGTAGTGGCACCTGCCCTGTGGAACGCCCTCCCATCAGATGTCAAGGAAATAAACAACTATCTGACTGTTAGAAGGCATCTGACGGCAGCCCTGTTTAGGGAACTTTTTAATATTTGGTGTTTTATCATGTTTTTAATATTCTGTTGGGAGCCGCCCAGAGTGGCTGGGGAAACCCAGCCAGATGGGCGGGGTATGAATAACAAATTATTATTATTATTATTATTATTATTATTATTATTATTATTACTGTTGTGCCAGTTCAAGAAGCTTTGTGCCTGATGGGATTTAGCAGGTGAAATCTCTTACTGGCCAATCCTATTCCAGTCTCTCTCTCTTTTCCCCCACATTTGTTCGGTTTTTGCTGAGCAACCTGCTCCGGCACCTTCCACAGCATCCTGACACTTAGCAATTTAGCAGCTAAGGCTTATATCATTTGAGCATCACCTGCTAAACTGCTTTAAAAGGCACCAGAGCCGGTTCAGGGAAAGGAACAGCAACCCAAATGGAAAAGCTCTGCCATCCAACCAATTTTGCTAGGACCTCACAGCCCCCTGTGCTGTTCCTATTGAAATGTGGGTTTTACATTGGAATCACTCCCACCTATGTCGGTCTTACCGGATTTTGCTTTGGCTTTTCACACTTGTCTAATCTGTCCAAGCACTGTTGGCTTCGACAGTTGCCACCAGTCAGTTTAACAGCTTCAATATAGTCAATTTCAGTCTTTAGGATCAGAGAATTGCAGAATTGGAACACACCCTGATGATCAACTCCCCGCAACGCAGCTGTCTCATACAGGATTCGAACCTGCAACCTTGGCGTTGTCCGCACCACGCTCTAACCGACTGAGCTATTCACTGGGACAAACTTTTGCTTCCTCTACGAAAAGCTGTCAAGCACAGGGTTTTGTCGTCCCCGTCTCCCCTTGCAACAAATACATCTCCAAAGCCATGTCTCTTCATTCTTCTTCTTCCTAGTGCGTTTAAATAATAATAATGTTTACTTCGACAAAATAATGCCGTAACGAAGCAACTAAACTGCCTTCCACATGGTAGTTTAGCGCCCTCTGTTGGTCCAACCGAAGCACATTGTCTTCGAGAGCCATGGTTGTTTTGCAGACACCTGTAGACAGGTGTCTTTAAGAATGGAAAAAGCAGCGCAGGTCGGCTTCTGAAATGTTCCACCAGGTAGGAAAGGATTCCATTATAAATAAATGATAGACAACAATGCTGCAATTTTCTTTTTTAACTTCTCCCAGGGCACGGTGGAAACTGAGTAGACGACATCTATTTACCTGTGACGCTTCTGTCCTGAGTTCAAAAACAAAGAGCCTGGCTGCCTTTCCATAATCAGTACATCATGTTTGCAAAAAGGAATTTGACGAATGAGTTAGCTTCGTAGCAGACGTTCCGGTTACGGTAATGTGTGCGGTCACCCACAGACATTCGTCACCCTGGAATATTTGACCTAGAAACCTTGTGGTGAGCACATATTTCAGTGCGTCTGAATTCAACAGGAGTTCAGAGTTGCCTCCCTGCTTATGTCTTCGGCTTAAGTTGAATGAGATATGCTTCACTTGAGCTTCACAGTGCTCAGTATTATTCTGATCAGCTGGGTAACAATACCATCACAACCAGTAATGGAAATATTTCCGGGTTCCTGGAAGCAGCTCGGGATTTCCCTCACCCTTTTTTAGAAAACAAAAGCAAATGTGTTTTATTTGAGTTATATTTATTATCCAGCCTTAGGAGCAGGGAGAAGGTAATGTTCCTGTATTTTAATGGTGTAGAAGAGGGGATTTTGGATGCAACTGAGAAAAATTCTACCATACAGTGGTACCTTGGTTCTCAAACTTAATCCATTCCGGAAGTCCGTTCCAAATCAAAGGCGTTCCAAAACCAAGGAACCAAGTTTTCCCATAGAATGTAATGCAAAACGGATTAATCCATTCCAGACTTTTAAAAACAACCCCTAAAACAGAGACCATTGAGCCATAAAATGAAAGCAGTAATCAATGTACTGTACTATAAAATAAAGAAGACAGTATCGTGGATGATAAAAATTAAAATTATTATTTTTTCCTTATCTGCACTGATGGTAGTCATTGTTTGGATGGGGGGGGGGGGGGGCTTTTATCCATTTCTGCAGTCACACAATCAATCAATCAATCAATCAATCAATCAATCAATCAATCAGTAGCCGAACTGGGTTCCACACAGTCACAAAAACAAATTAACTGAAAAAGCTTCAAAAACAAAAACGCAAAATAAATAGCAAAAAAACCCCGCCAAACTTAATCTGTTCTAGAAATCCGTTTGACTTCTGAAATGCTCGAAAACCAAGGTGCAGCTTCTGATTGGACATTCAGCTTCTGAAAAACATTTGAAAACCAGAACACTTACTTCCGGGTTTGGGGCATTTGAGAACCAAGGCATTTGAGTACCAAGGTGTTTGAGAACCAAGGTACCACTGTACTCCTTTGCATTTGGATTAGGGCTGGCCACTTTTTAGTGGTACTGAAAGTGATAAGTTTGCTGGCATATAGATAAAATCAGTGGCAAAGCTTCAGTGACTAACAACACCGTCCTGGGCCTGTCAACTTAGAAGAATGTCCCGCTGAGTTCAGTAGAGATTGCTTTCAGGTGGGATGGCCAAATCCGTCAATTTTTCATTTTTCCAGTGAGTTCTCCATATTTCCACATCAGTTTTCCATTTTTATTTTTTTGGGGGGGAAATCCTGTTGGAAATGTGTCAAACATTTTAGTGTGCATTTTCTCCCAATCTACACATTTTCGATGCAATTATCAAAATGCACATTCTCGTAAAGCAACTCCCCCGAAGATGCAGTTTTGTGCTTTCCTTTCACTAATATGTGCATTTCTATGCACACTTTATCCTCGTATGTGCGTTTTTGCACCCATTGCTTGGCCGGAGACCAGCACGGCCAAATTCAGAGAAGTACAAATTTCATGTTGTATCAGGAAGTGCAAATGGCAAGCTCAAATTTCAGTGCAAACTGAAACAAATTTCTTCCCCATCTCTGCTTTCTTTCTTTCTTTCTTTCTTTCTTTCTTTTTTTTTTTTTGGATGAAAAAATTCTTTACTGAAATTCATAAATATCATTACAGATTTAACTTCACACATACACATACATACAATATATATATGTATTCTTAAATTAGTTTAACTTAGAATGTTAATTTGACCTTCTAATTCCACTTAGATATCAGCTTGTTTGGTGTTACCTCTTAACCTATTTGTTAGTTGAGCCATTTCCACATAGTCTAATAATTTATTTTGCCATTCTGTTAGCGTTGGTATCTTTCCCCCTTTCCAATTAGAAGCTATTGATAGACGGGCAGCCGCTGTTGCATATAAAAATATTTCTCTTATATTTTTCGGAATGTCTCTACCTAAGATTCCTAACAGAAAGGGTTCTGGTTTCTTTAAAAATGTTAATTTGAACTTTTTTTTCCATCTTATCGTAAACAATATTCCAAATATTCCAAAAATCTCTGCTTTCAGGGGACGGCATGGAGCAGCTGACACCATCCAGATACCCCCCAGTGGTTTTGGATTACAACTTTTATCAGCCCCAGCCGGTTGTTTTCTAACTACAGCTCCTAAGGTCCTCTCTAGCTGTCTTGGACTACAACTCCCATCAACCCCAGTCAGCAGAGCTGGGTTAGCTGATGAAAGTTGTAGTCCAAACCAGTGAACTCGAACCTCAGATAGCTCAGTGTGAGACCCTTAATCTCGTGGGTTCAAGCACCACATTGGGCAAAAGATTCCTGCAAAGCAGGGGATAGGAACAGATGATCCTTGTGGTCTCTTCCAACCCTATAATTCTATGATTTTATTATTCAAGTTTGTGAAAGTTATCATACAGGATGATTGCATTAATATCTGCACAGGTTGCAGAGAAGTTTGAGAAGGCCACAGAGAGCAGCTTTGTGGACTGTGCCCAGCAATAGTGCCATAAAATGACTGCTTAGTTTCAAAATTTCCCACCGTCTCCAAAGCTTCGAGGCTACATAATCCCAGATCAATGCTGGCAATTGATAGCGGATTCCTAAATTCCTGTCAAACTAGACACATCATCCATAAATCCTTATTCAGCACTTGTCTGCATTAAAATTACCCCGATCAAATAAAATTAATTGATTTTCCAATGGATCTAGTTAAATCAGGGCAAACTGATGGCACCTCTTAATTTAACCAAGTCTCAGATCAATGAGCTCTCCCCCCCCCTTTTTTTTTTTTTGCTCCTGTGCCTTTTTTGCATGCCAATTATAGAACAAGTTAAAGGCACACTTGAGGGGCTGTCTCTATCAGGAGAGGGGAGAAAGTTTGCATGTTACGAATGCCAAGTCCAAATGAAAGGCAAGCTTGCTGATAGGGAGCTTTTTTATTTGAAACTCTTCTGTGATAAAGATCAAGGTGCTGGCAGCAGTTTGTGAGACAGAGGACATTCCCAGCCCTTCTTTCAGATGCCAGGAAATGAACCTGGGACATTCTGCATTTTTTTCAAAGTTGTTGGAATAATAATAATAATAACAATAATAATAATAATAATAATAATTTATTGTTTATACCCTACCCATCAGACTGGGCTTCCCCCGCCACTCTGGGCGGCTTACAGCACATAAAAAAATTCTAAAAACATTAGATGTTAAAAAATTCCCAATACAGGACTGCCTTCAGATGTCTTCTAAAAGTCTGGTAGTTGTTGATTTCCTTGACATCTGATGGGGGGGCATTCCACAGGGTAGGCACCACTACTACCAAGAAGGCTCTCTGCCTGGTTCCCTGTAACCTCACTTACTGCAGTGAGGGAACCGCCAGAAGGCCGTCGGCACTGGACCTCAGCTGAATGATGTGGGTGGAGACACTCCTTCAAGTATACTGGGCCGTGGCCGTTTAGGGCTTTAAAGGTCAGCACCAACACTTTGAATTGTGCTCGGAAACGTACTGGGAGCCAATGTAGGTCTTTCAGGACTGGTGTTATATGATCTCGGCAGCCACTCCCAGTCACCAGTCTAGCTGCCGCATTCTGGATTACTTGTAGTTTCCAGGTCACCTTCAAAGGTGGCCCCACATAGAGCGCATTGCAGTAGTCCAAGCAAGAGATAACCAGAGCATGCACCACTCTGGCAAGACAGTCTGCGGGCAGGTAGGTTCTCAGCCTGCATACCAGATGGAGCTGGTGGACAGCTGCCCTGGCATCCATCTGTCTCGGGAGTTAACTGAATGCACCTCCGGAGGTGAAGCCAAACCACTGGAGAATCACAGAGCCTGCTGTGGCTGTAGAAACCAGTAACTCCCTTGGGCACAAGCTTAGGCAGCATGTATGGAAGTCCTGGACTGCCCAGACGACAAGGCTCACTGATGTGGCCCAAAGGAAAGAAGAGCAATACACTTGGCACTAACTTGACTGTAGGAGTTGTAGGAAGTTAGCTTGCCCGCCTGATGCTCCCACCACCAAGCTTCCTGTCCTTCTCCATCTCAGCAACCAGCATTAGGAAGCCAGGTGAGCAATGGCTGCTACGAACTATGTAGCACTGTAGAAAGTAAATGGGAGCAGGCCTTATAGATCTGTCCTCTGCCAACCAGGATGCAAGTAGACCTGAAGCACAATCATTGCTATTAGCCTCTCTTTGAAAGTCTTGTATTTTCTGAACACGGACATAAGCATCCCCCGAGGAGCTTCCAATGTCCTCCTTCCAAGTCTAGCAATACCAATCCAACAGAAGCTTAGAAAGCGCCTCTACTTTCATATAATTGCACTCCTCAGTTGTTGTTGTTGTTGTTTTAAAAAATAACACTTCCAGTCATATCCACAAATTTCACAACTTTGTCCCTGAATGTTCTTCATTTTCTCACACTCAAATCTTTGGAGAGGGTGGGGGACAGGGGGAGAAATCAGAGTGATAAAACTAATAACCAGGTCTAGTTGTGCATCTTGGAGATATGTAAAGGTTAAAGTAAAGGGACCCCTGACCATTAGGTCCAGTCGCGGATGACTCTGGGGTTGCGGCACTCATCTTGCTTTACTGGCTGAGGGAGCTGGCGTACAGCTTCCGGGTCATGTGGCCAGCATGACTAAGCCGCTTCTGGTGAATCAGGGCAGCACATGGAAACGCCGTTTACCTTCCCGTGGAACCTATTTATCTACTTGTACTTTGAGCTTTCGAATTGCTAGGTTGGCAGGAGCTGGGACCGAGCAATTGGAGCTCACCCCGTTGCGGGGATTCAAACCGCCAACCTTCTGATCAGCAAGCCCTAGGCTCTGTGGTTTAACCCACAGCGCCACCCATGTCCCATTGGAGATAAGTAGTGTCTCCAATTAAGAATGTGACCGCTTCCACTTCCCTTAGCAGATGTATCTATTAAGTTGGAGATGTGTAGCTTCCTTGCTGGACAAGGTAATGTGCACTCTTTTTTGTGACAAAGTAATACTAATAAATAAATAAGAATAAAAATGTGCACCCCACCTCCGAGACCATTCCATTGTAACTATCCAACCTCCCAAAATTTCAAAACCTCTTGCGATGGTTTGACCCCTTTCTGTTTTAACAGTACAAATTCTACAAACACCCTCCTTATCTCCTCAAAACCATTTCTTCTGCATATTCGCCATCTTACCTTAATGTCACATGTTAATTTATCATTAATAGCTATATCCCACACCTCTTTATACCATTCTTCCATTTTTTATTCTGCTGGCCCCTTCCGCTTCCTGGCTATAATAATTTGTGCAGCTGTGAATAAATTTGTGAGCAAGTCCTTCATAGCCTGCAAACCTTCCAGCCCACCATAAATTGATAATAATGCTACCTCTGGACTTTTGGTCAGCTTTTACCCAGTGATTTCTGTTATCTCCTTAAACACCCTTTGGCAGAAAAATTGTACATATTTACACCTCCACCACATGTGAAGGTAATTCCCTGTTTCCTGGCATCCTGCACTTTTTCTTAAGGAAAGAAGAATCACAAGAGTTTGGTTGTTTAGAATTTGGTTGTTTCTCTCTCCTTCAGCCCCATCTCCAGCTTCAATTAGGTCCAGGAAGTTAGCCTGGAACTCCAATTTGAACAGATTGAAAATACTTCTTGATTGATTCATAAACATTCCATTTAAGAGACAAGGGAGAGTTTCGTCCTTATGCTACCACGTCCTTGCTCCCAAATTAGGGTAAATGATAGCCTGGCAAGACAATGTACTTTCCAAAGACATAAGCAGATCATCAAGCAGCTGAGCCTTGTAATTAGAAACCTGAAACCAGGGGGAAAAAATATTTTCAAATGATTACATGTTGCTCATGCAAAAACTGCAGACACGCACAATCCTAGCAGAGATTTCATTAGAAAATTAAATTAGTTCCTCGCATATGTCACACATGCAGGAGAGTTACATTCTTTCATGTATAATTACACCGACTCTATCAGGTATTGTGCTCGCAGTGCTGAAGACTTCGACACCGATTGGCTGAGCGGGTGTGATGGCATAGAATCCTCTTCGCACACATTCCAGCGATTCAGGGAACAGGCTTTCTGGATGCATGATGATCAGTTTCTTTGAAGGATCATAGAATCATAGAATCATAGAGTTGGAAGAGACCACAAGGGCCATTGAGTCCAACCCCCTGCCAAGCAGGAAACACCATCAGAGCACTCCTGACATATGGTTGTCAAGCCTCTGCTTAAAGACCTCCAAAGAAGGAGACTCCACCACACTCCTTGGCAGCAAATTCCACGGTCGAACAGCTCTTACTGTCAGGAAGTTCTTCCTAATGTTTAGGTGGAATCTTCTTTCTTGTAGTTTGGATCCATTGCTCCGTGTCCGCTTCTCTGGAGCAGCAGAAAACAACCTTTCTCCCTCCTCTATGTGACATCCTTTTATATATTTGAACATGGCTATCATATCACCCCTTAACCTCCTCTTCTCCAGGCTAAACATGCCCAGCTCCCTTAGCCGTTCCTCATAAGGCATCGTTTCCAGGCCTTTGACCATTTTGGTTGCCCTCCTCTGGACACGGTCCAGTTTGTCAGTGTCCTTCTTGAAGTGTGGTGCCCAGAACTGGACACAGTACTCCAGGTGAGGTCTGACCAGAGCAGAATACAGTGGCACTATTACTTCCCTTGATCTAGATGCTATACTCCTATTGATGCAGCCCAGAATTGCATTGGCTTTTTTAGCTGCCGCGTCACACTGTTGGCTCATGTCAAGTTTGTGGTCAACCAAGACTCCTAGATCCTTTTCACATGTACTGCTCTCAAGCCAGGTGTCACCCATCTTGTATTTGTGCCTCTCATTTTTTTTGCCCAAGTGCAATACTTTACATTTCTCCCTGTTAAAATTCATCTTGTTTGTTTTTGCCCAGTTCTCTAATCTGTCAAGGTCATTTTGAAGTGTGATCCTGTCCTCTGGGGTGTTAGCCACCCCTCCCAGTTTGGTGTCATCTGCGAATTTGATCAGGATGCCCTTGAGTCCATCATCCAAGTCGTTGATAAAGATGTTGAATAAGACCGGGCCCAAGACAGAACCCTGTGGCACCCCACTAGTCACTCTTCTCCAGGATGAAGAGGAACCATTGATGAGCACCCTTTGGGTTCGGTCAGTCAGCCAGTTACAAATCCACTGAGTGGTAGCATAGTCAAGACCGCATTTTACCAGGAAAGAAATGTTGTCAGTTTGGCTGGGATTAAAGCTTTATGGAGGAGGCTGAGAACCAGGAGGTTGAGGCAGGTAGCTCCGAGGGAAGGCGACTGAACGAAAGGTTCAATGAACCGACAGTCAGGAGCCGAGCAATAGAGAAGAGGAGAAAATGCTGAAGTTCAGGAGTGGCTATGTGCTGGGAAGAACGAGGACAGGAGCTCCAGGCAGGATGGCTAAAGGCAATGGGGCGATGTCTCATTACCATGAGAAAGATAAGCACTGAAATCATAGGACTGGGAGCCAAAATTGCACATGCAACAAGAGGTGTCGTCTCTGGACCAGCCAAATGCCCAGAGCTGGCTCCAGGCATTGAGGCATTGGGGCAAGGTGGTGTCTCCCCAATTCCACTACTCCATGCAGGCTCCCGGGCCTCTTCAAACCAGTAGCTCAGCTTGTTGTGAAGTCAACATGCGTCCATTTCAGGGGGTGACAATGCCTGTCAGCTTCCTCTTCTACCATCCCTGCATAACTCAGTAGAGAGAAGGATGGAGACAAAACTAGACTTAATCATTGGTTCTAGTGCCACCTTTTGTGCGCCAAGGCCCCCGTGATGAACAGTAAACACACAGACACGAGTATTTTGGTTTATGGGTTCAAATAGGCCACAGCTTTATTGGTTACAGATGTGAGTGGTTTGACTTAGGCATTGGGGTGAAGCCAGGCTAGATCTTGGCTCCTGGTCACGACTGGACCTAATGGTCAAGGGTCCCTTTACCTATCAGAGCAAAGCATGAAAAGACGGTGGGCGGGTTGGGAGATCCGGCAAAAAAGGCAAGAGAGAGGGTCCTGGCTGGCCGCACTGAGGTTAATTCTCCCACCGCCATGCCCCCTCTCACCACTGATTGGTCAGTGTGGCCAGGATGATGCAGAAGGAGGCGTCAGCTCCCCTAGGCTGGATCACTGTCGGGTCCTGGCTGCCCGGCCGCAACGAGAAAGGTGAGCGGACCTGTTGGTCTTCTTGCTTTCTGCCCTACCTGCCACAACGGGCATCAGCCACTTAATGGATCCTTAATGATCCTTAATCACTTAATTGGATCCTGTCTTAAAGGTAAAGGTAAAGGAACCCCTGACCATTAGGTCCAGTCGCGGACAACTCTGGGGTTGCGGCGCTCACCTTGCTTTATTGGCCGAGGGAGCTGGCGTACGGCGTACAACTAATAACCAGGTCTAGTTGTGCATCTTTGAGATAAGTAAAGTTAAAGGTAAAGGGACCCCTGACCGTTAGGTCCAGTCGCGGACAACTCTGGGGTTGTGGCGCTCACCTCGCTTAATTGGCCGAGGGAGCCGGCGTACAGCTTCCGGGTCATGTGGCCAGCATGACTAAGCTGCTTCTGGTGAACCAGAGCAGCACACGGAAACGCCGTTTACCTTCCCGCCGGAGCGGTACCTATTTATCTACTTGCACTTTTGACGTGCTTTCAAACTGCTAGGTTGGCAGGAGCAGGGACCAATCAACGGGAGCTCACCCCGTCACGGGGATTCAAACCGCTGACCTTCTGATTGGCAAGTCCTAGGCTCTGTGGTTTAACCCACAGCGCCACCCGTGTCCCATGGATCCTGCCTTACCCTGAATCAAACCATTGGTCCATCTTGCTCAATTCTGTCTACATTCAGCAGCAAAGGCTCCCCAGAGATTCAGTCTGGAGTCGTTCCCAGTCCTACCTAGGGGTGCCAAGCATTGAACCTGTGACTGTCTGCATGCAACGCATTCGACTACCAACGAGCTACAGCTCTTTCCTCCACCACAGCGCCCAGTCCTACAACTCCAGAAGGTACCCCTGCTATTTAAAATCAAGAAGAAAGCCTTGTTTGTGTCCCAGTAGCTCTGTAGGAATTTTCTCACATGGGAGCTCTCTGCGGAGTGTCATATTACTGCCCTGTTCAGATGACTGGCAGGTTGACAGCACACCACTTCTTGGCATAGTTGCCAACGCGACATGTGACCAAATACACATGCACCAATTTTATTTTACGAAAAGAAAAGGCACGCTCAGTTCCTCCCAATTCCTCTGGAATTTGGTAAGCAGAGAAAATATACTCCCCTGAAATTTAATTCAATACTTCTTAATTATTGAAGAGGGGTGTTTTCCCCCCAGGAGTAATTGAGTTAGGAAAATTACCTGGACTGCTTCCCCCCCTTGAGTTCTCTCTTTCCGCCCTCCCAATACAGAATCGCCCTGGCCCATTGTGTGATCTTTGCAAATTTGATGATGCATAGTGTCTAGACACAGCCCAACGCCACATTGCTGCTGCTATCTTTATATCCTCCCGAATCATTTATATTCCAAAGACACTGTTAGGCAGACCTCACTGAAGGCAGAGCATCTTCAAACAAGAAATTAAGTCTATTGTGTCAAGAAAACCCCCCCACAAATGCTTGCTTTTCTCTTTAGCAATTGTAAAAGCTGATATAGGCTGCTCAAGGGGGGGGGGCTAATCGCCCCCCTTTTCTTTTTTGGCATCCTCCCTAGAGCTGACACCTTCGATGGATCACCAGAGAGAAATAAATATTTTGGAGCACCATCGTCAGGCAGTATTGATTTCAAAGAGCTGTTTCTCATAGGCTCACACTCCGCAACGGGTGGAATGTGAGCAAATAAATGACCTTCTTGGGAGATCATAATTGTTATGATTGGATTGCAGAGTGGGAAAGCCAGGTGTTTTCCACTCAAAATATCCCCTACTGCAGGGGGGGGGACACCCCAATAAACAATTTCCTATTTCTGCTTTGTTTTCTGGCAAAATAAGGGAAGGAAGGACACAACAATAGGCTATAGTCTGATATTAACAGGAAGCGAGAAAAGCAAATTTCTCCCTTTCTGGTTTGCCTTCTCCTACACCCCTCTTGAAGAATTTCTAACATGAATTTTGAAATTGGAGAATGAGCAGGTTTGCTGTTGCTTTTCCCAACTTTTTTTTTCTTTGCTTCCTCTGGGCCACGTGCCTTTGTGAAGTGCTTAGAAATCATCTTGGTAAGTTTGTCTGCTTGTATGCTAGCACACACACACACACCGAAAAGGGAGAGGTTTCTGTAGCAAATTGCCCTAAGCTGCTTTAAAGAGGAGAAGTTGCATGACCTAACAATTTGGCTTTAGGAAAAAACAAATTACCTGTTTAGACACCTGGTTTCCTCCTCAGTGCTGTGATAGTTCTGAATTAGCTTTGCTGGATCAAGAAAACATTAAGGAATAGAGATTTTTTTATTAAAACAAAACAAAACAACAACAACAACAACAATAAACAACACAGCATCTTTAATTTCTGGTTAAAGTGGCTGACATTCTGGTGAGCAACCAATTTTATTGCCTACCTCCCAAAGTGAATAAAATATTTTTTGGGTACCATGATCCTTTTTCTAAGAGTGCTGTGGCTTTATCTCTTCTGCCAAATCAAAAGCATGCATGTTTATCATCACCTTTTTAAAATAACACATCACTGCTGCATCAACTCTAGTCTAGCTCAACAACTTTTGGGTTTTCCTTTAAAAAAACATGTCCTGGTTTTTACTTTTTCAAATATGTCAATCCTAGTAGTGTGGGTGGCGCTGTGGGTAAAACCTCAGCGCCTAGGACATGCCGATCGTATGGTCGGCGGTTCGAATCCCTGCGGCGGGGTGCACTCCCGTTGCTCGGTGCAAGCGCCTGCCAACCTAGCAGTTCGAAAGCACCCTTGGGTGCAAGTAGATAAATAGGGACTACTTACTGGCGGGAAGGTAAACGGCGTTTCCCTGTGCGGCTCTGGCTTGCCAGAGTAGCTTTGTCACATTGGCCACGTGACCCGGAAGTGTCTGCGGACAGCGCTGGCTCCCGGCCTTAGAGTGAGATGAGCGCACAACCCTTGAGTCTGTCAAGACTGGCCCATATGGGCAGGGGTACCTTTACCTTTACCTTAGTAGTGTGGAATTCAAAGAGACTGCTCCGATTGAAATTTTTGACCCCCAATAGTGTAAAAAAAAATCAGCTCCACCTCTTTGTGGGGGCGTGTTGCAGGTGAGCCGCCAAGCCTCCCCCCTCAGCGTGGGGGGGGGTAGGACTGTGTCCCGCCTTACGCTGGGGAGGCCCGGCCACGCCAGTTAGCCAAGCAGCCAATCAGGCAGCTGGGGGCATGGCCGGGGCAATTTAAACCACAGCGCAACGCTGAATCGTCCCTTTTCAGCCTCGCGCCGCAGATCTCCCGCCCTCCCACCCTTTTTCCAGGTTGCGTCACTGGCCTTGCTATGGACTTTGGTCACCGTTGAGGGGCCTGGTAGGACTTTTTCCACTTGGCAAAGTGGCACCAGCCACTTGGTTTTCGCCTACTTCATAGCAATCATCACAACTTTGTAAGGTTTGGCGGTTAGGCACTGGAATAGCGATGTGTGGGGGAGCAGAGGTGTAGCCATCCCCTGCCCCTCCACGCTTAAGGGTATTCCATTAAAGGAATCCGGGTGTGTGGATCTCGTCTGAAACCTGGGGGGGGGGGGGGACTAGAGACATGCCACGACCCCAGCAGGAACCCAGGTGGTGCTCGAGTCGATCCACATCGTTGTGGCTCCCCCTACTGGTGGTTTAGCCTTACCAGACTCCCTGCAAGGCGGGCACGAGTCATATATAGTCTGTTGATGCCAATGCCTAAGCCAATACAGTCGTACCACGGGTTACAGACGCTTCAGGTTACAGACTCTGCTAACCCAGAAAGAACTTTGCTTCAGGAAGAGAACAGAAATTGAGCGATGGTGGCGTGGCAGCAGCGGGAGACCCCATTAGCTAAAGTGGTGCTTTAGGTTAAGAACAGTTTTAGGTTAAGAACGGACCTCCAGAACGAATTAAGTTCTTAACCCGAGGTACCACTGTACCGCTCATATTCTATAAACACTAAAGTTGTGGCCTAAATTTTGCCCATTAACATTAACCTAAAATTCTGTGTCCGTGTGTCTTTATTCTCATGGGGGTGGCTTGGGGCTTCAATACGCAACAGAAGCAATTAAATGACTTTCCTTTTATTCCAAATTTACGCCGTTGAAATGGCAAACTCTTTGGCAAACCTGGAGTGGATTTTAGCGTAGAAGGACTCTGAACTTGGTTTCATCCCTGGTTACAATAAATTCGGTGAGGCTAGAATTTCTAATCCCATGGAAAAACGGCGGCACGTTTGAAACGAACAAATTTATAATGGCAGAAGTTTTCACAGAGTGAAGCCCACTTGCTTGTGAGCTCTTAGTCTGCGGGTATGTAAAGGAGAAAATCATGAGGTGGGAGTTGAAGGGCAATGATATTCAGAATAATACTGTTGGCAATATGAGCTTCAATGTATGTTTAATAGGCAGCTGCTTTACAAAAGCCACTTGGTAATAATTGGTAAGGTCAAGGTGGAAAGTGTGGTTATCTGTTGATAAGATAGGGATAAGCAAGTCTTTCGCATCTGTGAGTTGTGACATGGAATTTATTGCATAAAATTTGTCCCTTGAGCTCAAAATCAGGGAGGGGGCAGCAGGGAAGACTTTTGCCCCAACAACAAAATTTATATGGGGTTCTTGACTGATTTTTGAACAGAATGTCAGTAAGCATGAAGCATTACAAGAGTCCGTTCTCTGAAATGCATGCAAGCCCGATAAAAAGAGAGGTAAGAAATATGAAATTAATAGGACAGAAGTCTGGGAATTAGTCATGTGCTTAGGAAGGGATGGATATAATTATCAGTTTTAATGTCTTGCTGAAAGAAAACACCTGCCTTTTTTGTTTTATTTGTACGACACACCTGCCAGTTGAAATAAAATAGATGACATCTGAACTCCGCACAGCTGGAGATTTCTGAGCGGCAACTTATTTCACGTACTGGAGTGAAAATGTATTGGGAGTGTATTTTAGGAATTATCAGAGAAGTCGTTTGGAACGAGACCACATCAAGTCCGCCGGTAATTCTGTTGGGTAATATATAAAGCATCCTATAAAGGAAATAACATGTATTAATTGGCATCTTGTTATTGACAGCTAGATTATTATTGGCAAAATATTGGGAGAACAGCTTGCTTCCTAGTTCGGACGAGTGGATGATAAAAATGTGGCAGATGGTCTCAAGGAATAAGTTAACTTGTTTTTAGACAACTGTGGGATAGGAAAATGCGCCCATTTTCAAAAAAAAAATTTGGTAGCTATGTCTCCTTATATCAATTGCTGGAAGGTTCTGAAAGAAATATCCAGTCTGGACACTGGGATATCATCAGGCAAAGGTTGAGAAAGGCTGCAGACCAGGGGTGGAACACCTGCTCAGTGGCATAGCGGGGAGGTACAGGGTGCAAAATTGTTAGGGGTGCAAAATTTCAACACCTGCTGCTGCCTCAGTAAGGGTAAAGATAAAGGGACCCCGACCATTAGGCTAAGTAGTGACCAACTCTGGGGTTGCGGCGCTCATCTTGCTTTATTGGCCAAGGGAGCCGGTGTCCAGCTTCCAGGTCATGTGGCCAGCATGACTAAGCCGTTCTGGCGAACCAGAGCAGCGCACGGAAACACCATTTACCTTCCCGCCAATTTATCTACTTGCATTTTGATGTGCTTTCGAATTGCTAGGTTGGCAGGAGCTAGGACCTAACAACAGGAGCTCACCCCGTCGCAGGGATTCAAACTGCCAACCTTCTGATCGGCAAGTCCTAGGCTCTGTGGTTTAACCCACAGCACCACCCGCATCCCCCTGCCTCAGTACAGCTGCACAATTGGAGCACTGGGTGTCAGAGGCTGGACTGAGCAGGAATGGTGGGGCCCCCCCTTCTCCTGAACCTTCCTGAGAACAGGAGGACAGTGTAGATTTACAACATAATATACAATCTGAGGATTGGGAAAAACTGGAAAACAGATTTAAAATTTACAGATTGTGCTCTTTTGAAAGAAAATTATATAAAAATGATGTATAGATGGTACATAACACCAGTACACATAGCAAAAATGTATAAAACTGAGTCAAACATGTGTTGGAAATGTAAAGAAAAGGAAGGGACTTTTTATCATATGTGATGGGAATGTAGAGAAATTAAAACATTTTGGGAAATGATATATAACGTATTGAAGAAAATGTTTAAAATGACATTTCTTAAAAAGAACCAGAAGCATTTCTGTTAGGGATTGTAGGACAAGACCTGCCAAGGACAATAAAGAATTTATTTATGTATGCAACAATTGCAGCAAGAGTCTTGATAGCACAAGGATGGAAGAATGAGGAAACCCCGACAAAAGAACAGTGGCAAGAGAAATTGATGAACTATGCAGAGCCGGCTAAACTAACATATAAACTGCGAGATAAGGACAACTATGACTTCAAAGAAGAACGGGAACTTTTTACAACTTACTTAAAAAGACAACAAAATGAACTGGACTCCTTGGCAGGTTTTGAATAAACATACGGTACACAAATTTATTGATTGTTAACATAGCAGACAGATAACATAAGGATTTATACAATTTCACAGTATGCAGAGAATAATATGTGTTGAAAAATCAGAGAGAGGAGCTGAGGGAAGTCTTGGGAGGGAGGGCTTGATGCCCTCCTTGGGGGGAAATAATGAATATGATATGTTTTGATATTCTGATATGTAGAAATTGTTAATAATTTTTTTTTTTTAAAGGGAAATATTAAAAGAGGAGCAGTGGGAAGAAGAAGAAGCACCAGGAGAGAGACAGCTGGCAGATTCAGTGTCTTTGGAAAGCATTCCTGACCTCCCCTCTCCCAGGAAGAAGAAGAAGAAGAGTTTGGATTTGATATCCCGCTTTATCACTACCCAAAGGAGTCTCAAAGCGGCTAACATTATCCTTTCCCTTCCTCCCCCAAAACAAACACTCTGTGAGGTGAGTGAGGCTGAGAGACTTCAGAGAAGTGTGACTGGCCCAAGGTCACCCAGCAGCTGCATGTGGAGGAGCGGAGACGCGAACCCGGTACACCAGATCACAAGTCCACCACTCCTAACCACTACACCACACTGGCTCCAGGAGCAGGTGGTGATTGAGAGTGGTGGAACATAAAGCTCAGAAGCAGAAAGCTCAGATTGGCCAACGCAGGGGTGACATAGAATAGGAGAGAAAGATTGGGTTGGACTTTACTCGGAACAACACCATTATCCAAGATAGACTACATTCCTTTGTCTCCAATCCCTCCCATGGGGGTAGCCAAGAAGCAGATAAACCAAAATAAAGTTCTTAGCAAGTAATTTATTCACTACGCACAGAGAGAGATGATTCTGAATTGCAGACGTGCATTTATGTGCGTCGCAGGTTTGGAATCCAGAAAAAAAAACACCAACCTAAATTTCAAGAACATCAAGGCAGGGATGGAGAAAGGCAATGGGGGTGAGCCCCTCCAGGTGTCACTACTGAGGGGGGTGACAAAATGCTGGGCGGCACTCACTGTGGGGCCTGCATTGCGCCCGAGCCATGCGTCTCTCCTAGGAGTGACGCGGTGGCTTGGGCACCCACAGGCTCTGCGCTGCCCCAAATGGTCTGCCAGCCGCCGCCCCCTAGCTGTAGGGTGGCTGAGTGGGAGGAGGCAGGCAGACTCCTCGGAGGCCCCACAGAGCGCCCTACCCCAGCTGGCCCCGCCCCACAGGCAGCTGGCCCCACCCCTATGGCCAGGGCATGAGCACTGCCCCAGGCACCCAATCGGCTTGCTCCGCCACTGCGTCCAGGGCACTGCGGATTCTGAGACACCCAGGAATTGCAAGCTTTGGCAATATCACCTCATACGACTGCATCTGCTTAATGCTCTTACCATCAGCAGTAACACTGGTAGGAGAACCAAACCAAGATAACCTCCCTGCCAAATTTCCCTTCCCAGTCTCCATCATGACAAGTGGTACAGTCATCAGTCCTGGACCGATAACAGATGAAAATTTAAAGTTATAGTATATTAAGTTAAAGAATCATGAGAAAACAAAGAGGGAAAGAAATTGCTGACTTAACTAATTGAACTGGAATACAAAAAAGGGAGGTATGAGGAGGTCAGGGAAACAAGGATATGAATATAAGTTATGGAAAGAATGATCCAATTTTCTTTTTCTTTTTCTTTTCTTTTTAAGTGTCTTTTACTCTTTTTTTGTAATTTGTATTTTGTATTTTCTTGTATTTTTACTTTTTGTTTTTGTGTAATTCTTGTATTCTCTGAAATTTTAATAAATATCATTTTTTAAAAAAGAAAGACAAGTGGTACAGTCATCCCTCGGGTTACAGACGCTTCAGGTTGTGTTTTTTCAGGTTATGGACAGCCGAAACCTGGAAGTACCGGAACGGGTTACGGCGGTCACGCATGTGCAGAAGCCCTAAATTGTGCTTTGCGTATGCGCAGAAGCGCCGAATCGCAATCCTTGTATGCACAGACGTACAGAAGCAGGTTGCGAACGTGCATCCAGCACGGATTACGTTCACAACCCGAGCGTCCACTGTAGTAACATACCAGTCAGGAAGCTACAGTGGTACCTCGGGTTAAGTACTTAATTCGTTCCGGAGGTCTGTACTTAACCTGAAACTGTTCTTAACCTGAAGCACCACTTTAGCTAATGGGGTCTCCTGCTGCCACCGCGCCGCCGGAGCACGATTTCTGTTCTCATCCTGAAGCAAAGTTCTTAACCTGAGGTACTATTTCTGGGTTAGCGGAGTCTGTAACCTGAAGTGTATGTAACCTGAAGCATATGTAACCCGAGGTACCACTGTATTGTGGTTCTCTCCCAGCCCACTCCAGGGCGAGTCACTTCTGCTCCCAACATGTTATTCTGACCTAAATCCCGTTTTTTAATAGCAAAAATATATTGAACATGTTCAAGTTTTGTCTTGCTTATTTATTTCACCTATCCAAGTCCGCAGAATGTGAGCGGTTCCATTATCTCTCCACATTAGCCACTGTTTGCTTCCCCTCGTGTGCACTAATGTTCTGCTTTTCCTATACTGGCTTGTGGGGAAACAAGGACAGCATCATTGGCCTGCAGTATATAGAGCAATAACAAACCTAATTGCTTCTAGTCTACCTGAGCAGGATCAATAGATCTAAATGCAGTCCATCGTAAATAAGAGGCTCTACACTTCTGGATAGTACTGTCCTTTTTCCTAGAGAGGTTGCAGCTCATGTTTGTAAGCTAATAGATGCAATAATAATCACATTTCTGGCTATTTTATTTATCTATTTTATTTTATTTCTGGCTATTTTATTTATTTTATTATTTGACCCTATCTACACTAAGCTACAGGGAGGCGGGAGGCGCTGTGGGTTAAACCACAGAGCCTAGGACTTGCTGATCAGAAGGTCAGCGGTTCAAATCCCTGTGACGGGGGGGGGGGGAGAGAGAGCTCTCGTTGCTGAGTCCCTGCTCCTGCCAATCTAGCAGTTCAAAAGCATGTCAAAGTGGAGGAAGATAAAAAGGTGCCGCTACGGCGGGAAGGTAAACGGCATTTCTGTGCGCTGCTCTGGTTCGCCAGAAGCGGCTTAGTCATGCTGGCCACATGACCTGGAAGCTCCCTCGGCCAATAAAGCGAGATGAGCGCCGCAACCCCAGAGAATTACGGTAGTTGATCCATTCTCTTTTAAGGTTTTTGTATCACATGGAGCTCTTAGCTAGCAGTTTGCTAGCAGTTTTCACGAGAGACTGAAGCACATACTGGAAAAATGTATGTTTGTGTAATAAAAGCAGATTAAATATATATATATATATTTGCCATTAGGAAAGTAGCATGGAAATGAATGGGAAAGTGGAAACTGAAGAAATGATCAATGAGAAGGGTTTGTACAATGATGTTTCTCTGTCTGCGAAATGTCCTTCTCGATGGGATGCATCTCTCTCCTTCATTGTTGACTTCCAGGAGGAACTTAAAAACATCCCATTTAGTGGCTGAGAGATTGTGTTCCTGCTTTCAGATGTTTTCAAAATGTTTTTAGAATGCTGCGGGGGGGGGGGATATTATTGATGTGTTTGCCACCCTTGGGCTACTTTGGCAGGAAAATATAAATGGAATATAAATGGAAAATGATGGTAATAATAATGTAAACAACCTGCAAACAAATCAGGATGAACATTAATTGTCGTCTAACCCGTCTGCAAGCAAATCAGAATAAATGCTGAATAAAGACCAAATAGAACCTAACCAGGTTAGTTTTACGCAGGCAAATTTATCCTCAGTTAAGAGGTCATCTCTGCAGGATCACAAAGTTAAAGTTTCAAACTTGCTTTCATGCCTACTCTTTGCTTTTATTTCTGCAAAATTAACTGCTTTGTTGCAAGGTTAACTTATAATTTTGATTTATGCAGTGCTTATTTTTCTAAAAAAAAGAAATGTTTAGGGGTACTCTCATTTTGACTCAAGAAAATCACCATTTTATAGTTCAAATCGGGAAGAATGAATACAGTGGTACCTCAGGTTAAGTACTTAATTCGTTCCGGAGGTCCATTCTTACCCTGAAACTGTTTTTAACCTGAAGCACCACTTCAGCTAATGGGGCCTCCTGCTGCTGCCGCGCCGCCGGAGCATGATTTCTGTTCTCATCCTGAAGCAAAGTTCTTAACCTGAAGCACTATTTCTGGGTTAGCGGAGTCTGTAACCTGAAGCGTATGTAACCTGAAGCATATGTAACCTGAGGTACCACTGTACAGTAAATGGAGAAAAATACAAAGATTCACAAAATGTTTAGGGCTGTGTGTATCCCTGCACCCCCCCCCGAAAAAAATCACTGGATTTAAGTATTTTGGGGGGGAGGGGGTTGTAAGCCGCTTTATCCTATAAAGGGGAGGGCGTTTTAAATAAGTATATAAGTAAGTCAGTGCTATTTATGTCCAACTGAATATGCCAAGTGCTTTACACACGTCTCAAAATTCTTGTTTGCTTGCTCCAATTAACACAGAATTAACCTTACAACGGAGCTTTAGTCAGCCTTCTGTTTTAGTAGCTTCCTTCATCAGCCATCCGAAAGTGCATCTCTACCAATAAAACTGATTCAGGGCTGATGGGTACATTTGCATCCCGGCCAGAACATCAATCAATAGCTTTCATTTTGTTTAAAAGCCAAGGGCCAAATGAGAGTTTGAAAAGTCCTTGTAAAATCTTTGGGTAATTTTGAGATCGAGTCTAATGAAAAATTAATGAATCCATTTCCAGCCCATCTATTTACATGTGACTTCCAACTTCAGTCCTGCCGAGTGGCAGTCAAAGCGAAACGGTCTTTGTCTGCAGGTAGTGCTGACTGGCTAAGAACAGCTCGCGCTGCCATGACCATCTCGGCGGATTTCGTTCCGCCATGCTCTGTTGGGCGGGACAAGATGCAAGACTGTGGCCTCCTCGTTCATCGATGGTTGTGTCAAGCACATAGCTGTCAACCGTGCCTTATTTGGTGGGAAACTCCCTTATCCCAGCGCCGTGTCCCGCTGCTGTCCCTTATTGATGATGTCCCTTAAATTTCCTGGGTTTCAAAGGAAGCAGCTCCTCTCCCTCCCTCCCTGCTGGCCAGGGAGGAGGGAGGCTCCAACTGGGTTGCTTGGCTGAGTTGCTCACCCAATAAGGAGTCTAAGAGCAACTGGGGGGTGGAGCTTGCTTGCCTTATGCCGATCAAATCGGCTGCGTTGCTTGGGGACTCGCCTTTGCTCAGCGCTTCCCAGCGGAGAGGCGATGGTGGTTTTCCTTGCTGCATCCCCTTTGCCGGGTTGCTGCGCTGTGGGAACCACTGCTTGAGGCTTCGTTTGGCTGCTGGCTGGGCTTTCTGCCTTTGGTTTGGAGGGGCTCAGAAGCTGAACATACCTGTGCTTGGAAAATCCCTTATTTTGGCTGCTGATCCCTTATTTTCGAGGCTGCTGGTCCCTTATTTTCAAATCTGTAAATTGACAGCTATGGTCGAGCAGGAGGAAGGAACTAATAATAATAATAATAGCAAGGTGGGACGAGGAGATTATGTCATGAAATTCTACTCAGTATTGATTCAGAGCAGATTCCAACGTATAGTTAGCAGAGTAAAAACTTAAATACGTTGCAGAGTTCCCAAAAAATAGACCAGAGGCAATTGGTATTTCATCCAGCAGAGCTTTACTGCTACTGAAGGCAAATGAGCATAATGGTCTCAAATCCAATACATTCAGGATCGGCACTGTCAGGGCAGAGCTACCTGCTCCGGCACCTGGAGCGCTGCGGGGGCGGGGCTAGCTAGCCCGTGGGGGGGGTGTCAATAAGATCAACCAAAGGCCTGGTTAAAAAGGAACATTTTGCCTGGCGTCTAAAGGTGTATAATAAAGGTGCCAGGTGAACTTCCCTGAGGAGAGCATTCCACAGACAGGGAGCCACTGCAGAGAAGGCCCCGTTCTTATGTTGCCACCCTCCAGACCTCTCAGGGAGGAGGCACACGAAAAAGGGCCTCAGAAGATGATCTCAGAGTCCGGGTAGGTTCATATGGAAAGAGGCGGTCCTTGAGGTATTGCGGTCCTGACCCGTTTAAGGCTTTATAGGTCAAAACCAGCACTTTGAATTGGGCCCAGAAACTAATTGGTAGCCAGTGCAGTCGGACCAGGATCGGTGTAATATGCTCAAACCGTCTTGCAACCTGGCCGCTGAATTCTGCACCAGCTGAAGTTTCTGAAACGTCTTCAGAGGCAGCCCTGCGTATAACGCATTGCACTAATCTAAGCTTGAGGTTACCAGAGCATAGACAACAGTAGTTAGGCTATCCCTGTCCAGATAGGGGCGTAGCTGGGCCACCAGTCAAAGCTGATGGAAGGCACTCCAGGCCACTGAGGCCACCTGAGCCTTGAGGATCCAGGAGTACTCCCAAGCTATGAACCTGCTCCTTCATTCTGGGAGTCCTTTTCAGCTTCTTTCGCAGCTCTGAAACTACACTTCTGAGTTGCATTTACTAGAACTGCAAGTGTGGTCACCCCATTGACTTGTATGATGATGATATATTGTTGCTGTGGATACTTTTGCCTGGTGCACTCAAAAGCTTGCTGTTTCAAACATCTGTAACATGTGCTTTCTTCCTGACTCTACTCCTGCTTCTCATCTTTGTGACCAAGTTCCCATAACTACTTTCCATTTTGCATTTTCACCTAAACAATAAGGGGGGGGGGGAGCAACATGCTTTCAGTGGCTCAGCCTTCACATACGTAACTAGCCAACAATAGTAACCTTTCGCTCATATAGGTTTCTGCATTGAATCGACTGTCTATCATTGGAGATCGAGATTTGTTGCTCTTCAAGGTGATATCGACCTCAAGCATTACCTCAGTCAATATTTATATCTTTGGTCAATCAATCCAGATGATCACCTGAAAGAATCAGATATCCTATTACTATTTATTTGGGGGTGGGGGAATCTATATAATAACTACGCAAGTATTGTCAGGCTAAACTAATGCTCTTTTACTACAGAAGAGGCCAATAAATGCTACCACATCTCATAAATATTGTCTGCGTCATTATTTTCCATTCAACGGGATGTGGATCAGCCCAAGCGTTGTCAAACAAAGACCATATATTATTCTCAAATGTCTGACATTCAAAAGACTTGGGCTCACCGGAACATTTCATGGTGATCAAAGCAGGAAAAATCACATCTGTCGCTATTAGCCTGGGTAGCTGGACAAAGAGGGAGGGTGACTCAAATGTGCTGGATCCTGCAACAGGTGACTCATTGCTAACGTCACACCAGCTGAAAGCCTTTCCGAGAGTTAGTCAATACCATTTTCGGAATACAAGTCCAACACAGCTCTTGAATTGTTTAGGGAAGCTTTTAATGTTTGATAGATTACTATATTTTAATATTTTGTTGGAAGCCACCCAGAGTGGCTGGGGAAGTCCAGCCAGATGGGCGGGGTATAAATAATAAATTATTATATTATTATTATTATTGAATAATACTGGGTGAACAGGCACACTTTCTTCATGACGGTTGGGCCCTTAGATCAGGGGTAGGCAACCTACAGCCTGGGGGCCGGATGTGGCCCAATCACCTTCTCAATCCAGCCCGCGGACTGTCCATGAATCAGCATGTTTTTACATGAGTAGAATGTGTGCTTTTATTTAAAATGCATCTCAGGGTTATTTGTGGGGCATAGGAATTCGTTCATCCCCCCCCCCAAAAAAAATAGTCCAGCCCACCACATGGTCTGAGGGACAGTGGACCGGCCCACGGCTGAAAAAGGTTGCTGACCCCTGCTTTAGATGATTGCTCTATTTTATTTTATTTTTATTTATTGAATTTATATACCGCCCTATACCCAAGGGTCTCAGGGCGGTTCACAGAATAAAATCAAGATATAAAATGACAAAATACCTAATAATAATAATAATAATAATAATTTTAAAAAGAATAATAATAATTTAAAAAAGAATAATAATAATTTTAAAAATAAAAATAAAAGGGCGTAAGATGTAATTCGGATCAACCAAAGGCCTGGTTGAAGAGGAATGTTTTTGCCTGGCGCCTAAAGGTGTATAATGAAGGAACCATATGTCAGGAGTGCTCTGATGGTGTTTCCTGCTTGGCAGGGGGTTGGACTCGATGGCCCTTGTGGTCTCTTCCAACTCTATGATTCTAAGGTGCCAGGCGAACTTCCCTGGTGAGAGCATTCCACAGATGGGGAGCCACTGCAGAGAAGGCCCCGTTCTCATCTTGCTACCCTCCGGGCCACTCAAGGAGGGGGCACACAAAGGAGGGCCTCAGAAGATGATCTCAGGGTCCAGGTAGGTTCATATGGAAAGAGGCAGTCCTTTAGGTATTGCGGTCCTGAGCCATATAAGGCTTTATAGGTTAAAACCAGCACTTTGAATTGGGCCCGGAAACTAATTGTTAGCCAGTGCAGTCAGACCAGGATCAGTGTAATATGCTCAAACCATTTTGCAACCTGGCTGCTGAATTCTGCATCAACTGAAATTTCCGAACCGTCTTCAGAGGCAGCCCTACGTGTAATGCATTGCAGTAATCTATTGCTTAAGACTTAAGAAACCACCGCCCGATAATTATGCAGTGGCACGACTCTATAGAGCTGTTAGCCACCTGCCATCCCGTTTGATCCACATGGGTGAAGGTTTCGATTTTCCTCAAAACATCCCACCCCACCAAAAGTGAAAAAACACAAAAACATCCTCAAAATCCCCCCTCCCAAAATATTGTTATAGATTGGGGAGGGACCCCCCACAACCCTAGAAATTAATAAATGGTAAGATTTTGATTAATTGGGCCATGGATGGAAGTACATGCTGAAAAACTGTGCCAAACAAGAAATCCCTGGGCAGGCTTGTGCAAAGCAGCCTGGCTGGCCTAGCAAAGAGCAAATCTGTTAACGTGACAAAAGGGATTGATGGGGCTACCAGGAAGGAATCCTTTGGCCTGGGGAGACAGCTGTTGCCAAGGCGATAGTGTGTATGTTTGACCGGAAAAGAGGTGTTGCTGGTTTGTTTTTTAAGCAAGGTATTCTGGGAAGAAGAAGGGAGAGAAAAGATTGGGGTCCATCTTGGGCAGGCTGGCTGAAGGCAGGCTGGGAGAGATGCCTTGGACTCCATGCTGCGATGCTGTGGGAGACAAGCTCCTCTTGAAACGACCATGCTGTAAAACCTGGACTCCCTCCATGCAGACTGAAGGTGTAAATAGGTGAGTAAACTATATTTCTTAAAGCTACGACAGTCTCTGCCATGTCTCAATTCTCTAAAGGAATGCGGGCCCTGGGTGAGTGCCTGGGACCCCGTGGAACCTTGCTACCACTTGGCAGAGAGTATGGGTGGTACCCAACTTTTGTAACAACTAGGAGGCAAGATTTTGTGGTTTTATTTAGTTGTGCTCTCTGAACATCCAATGCTTACTCAGCGTGTTTACTCAGAGGTCCAATGAGTTGAAAATACTCACAAGTAAGTATATGCGGGATTGCAGCCCCAATTTGCAAAATTGGCCATAGCCAGTTGGGTTGAACTAGTTCAATATGGTGAAATCTAGTACGTTTGCATGGAAATCCATCATTGCATGGAGTTATGCCATTTTGGGTTTCTCTGCATGCTGTCCCATTGCTTAGTGTGCTAAAATTAGCAAGTTTTATGAGCTACACTGCCACAAAAATAGATTCGGCTCCAAGTGCCTGAAATATGTCTATTGGGTTCCCATGTCCTGCAAGGCAAACAAAACAGGGAATATTTCCAGGAAAGTGGCTGAAAGTTTTGTTTAAGGGTGTAAGCAGAGAAATGCAATAAATGTGGGAATCATTTCCCCCCTGTCCGTGTCTGGGTTTAGGACAGTAGGAAAATTAAGCTGGGAATTATTTAATAGCAATGAGACGTAAAGTGAAATATTGAGCAAACAAAAAAGTATGTCATTTTTATGATGATTTTCCATCTGTAGTTATCAGCCATTCTGTGATATACTTCATACCTTGCTGGCTTATTAGTTTGTTTTTTATGTATTTACAGCCTCTAAGGAAATAGCATTTTCTGTCTTTTTTATTATTTTATGGCAATTCATTGTAAAACACCTGCCAAAAGAAGTCTTGAGAGGCTTGGCAGCACAGGTATTTTAAATCATTGGCTGGGTTGTATGTTATCAATTTGTAGAACATTACATTGAATAATACACCTATTTCAGGTATTGGCATTTTTGATACGCTGAGGTTTGAAATACATCACTGTCTCCTAACAAAGGCTAAACAAGTATGTGTGTCTCCTAGCAAATTACACACTGGTTTGACAAGAGGCTTCAATACCTTCTGGATTAATAGTTCAAATCTTTGTTATATTGCTTCTGCTTCAATTAGAATCACAGAGAGAAAATACTCTTTGACGTACTGGCACAGAAATGCATTTTGGCTTGACTCAAGGCCTAAGTTGATTAAAGCAAAAGCTACACAACCAGCTTGGCATGCATTGATGGTTACTCACCAGCTGAATTCAGCTGTTATGATTTTGATCTAACAAACTGCACTTTATAGGACCAAGAATAAAAAATGATTCCATGTGCTGTCTCTTCCCATCCCTCCTCTCTTCACTTGCATGAAATAATAAGTCACAATTTTTCCACTGCATCCGAACTGGGAAGCTATGGTTTAACCTCTGACTACAATCCAAACTGTGGTTTGATCTCCTCATTCATAACTGGAGATTAAACCACTGTTCCTTGGTTTGGACACCACAGGAAACGGAGGATTAACAAATCTCAGCAGTGTTGCATTTGTTGTTAGTCGTTTAGTCGTGTCTGACTCTTCGTGACCCCATGGACCAGAGCATGCCAGGCACTCCTGTCTTCCACTGCCTCCAGCAGTTTAGTCAACCTCATGCTGGTAGCTTCGAGAACATTATCCAACCACCTCGTTCTCTGTCGTCCCCTTCTCCTTGTGCCCTCCATCTTTCCCAACATCAGGGTCTTTTCCAGGGAGTCTTCTCTTCTCATGAGGTGGCCAAAGTATTGGAGCCTCAGCTTCAAGATCTGTCCTTCCAGTGAGCACTCAGGGCTGATTTCCTTAAGAATGGATAGGTTTGATCTTCTTGCAGTCCATGGGACTCTCAAGAGTCTCCTCCAGCACCATAATTCAAAAGCATCAATTCTTCAGCCATCAGCCTTCTTTATGGTCCAGCTCTCACTTCCATACATCACTACTGGGAAAACCATGGCTTTAACTATACGGACCTTTGTTGGCAAGGTGATGTCTCTGCTTTTTAAGATGCTGTCTAGGTTTGCCATCGCCTTTCTCCCAAGAAGCAGGCATCTTTTAATTTTGTGACTGCTGTCACCATCTGCAGTGATTATGGAGCCCAAGAAAGTAAAATCTCTCACTGCCTCCATTTCTTCTCCTTCTATTTGCCAGGAGGTGATGGGACCAGTGGCCATGATCTTTGTTTTTTTGATGTTGAGCTTCAGACCATATTTTGCGCTCTCCTCTTTCACCCTCATTAAAAGGTTCTTTAATTCCTCCCCACTTTCTGCCATCAAGGTTGTGTCATCTGCATATCTGAGGTTGTTGATATTTCTTCCGGCAATCTTAATTCTGCATAATTCTGCATAATTTAATTTTGCAGCGTTGCATAAGTATACCTAAGAGAGAACTAGTGTTGTCATATGTCCTCCTTTTCCAGGACACGTGACTCTTTTTAATGGGTAGCGTCGTCATAGCGATCCATAGTTAAAAGTAAAAGTCGGCTAATGCTTCCTCTTTTTTGCTCATGAGAATATGGTGACACTATCAGGACACAATGTCCATTCTTGGTCTGAGGAAGCATAGTTTATCAGACCAAGATCGTTTCCATGAATTGGGACACCTTGCATTGAAGCGGTTGTTTGTGTGCCATAACAAGTGCTGAAATCCACATCCATGAAATTCAGTGAGTCTACTCTGAGTATGGGTAGCTTTCGATAACACCTGATAAAACCATTTCTTCTTTTTTTGTGTATATAATTTTTATTACGTTTTCTACTTTACAATTTAAAATATTCATTAAGCAACCTTAAAATGTCAATGACTTCCCTTCTTCTCTTTCCATGGTTCAATCTGCATATCGTAAATCCCAGCATATTTTACACAAAGTAAGCCATTCAGTATTCCATTATTACATCTGTCAAAACTTGTTTACACTGTTGAATTTATCTTAATGCTGCCAACCTTTTCAAGTGTACACAGTTCCCCCCCATATATTCAATAAATCTTCTTTAAATGTATGTTCTTCTTGTTCTCTTATTCTGTTTGTTACGTCTGCAAGCTGTGCATATTCCATCAGTTTAAGCTGCCATTCTTTTTTAGTTGGGACCTTGCTCGTTTTCCATTTTTAAGCTAACAAAACATGGGCCGCAGTAGTGGCATACATAAATAGCCTTTTCTGACACCTAGGAATTTCCATCTGAATTATCCCCAACAAAAAGGATTCTGGTTTTGTTTTGTTTTTTAAAAAAGTACTTTTAAACATTTTTTCAATTCATTATAAATCATTTCCCAATACTCTTTAACTCTTTTACAGGTCCTAAATCCATTTCTATGACTGCGCAGTTATGGTTCAATCAAACATCTGCGTCAAATTTCAAGAAAAGACTTCCTAAACAAAAATGTCTTCAGTGGTCACCTAAATATCAAGATGCTCGATGCAGAAGAGACCGGTGCACATTGGGATCAGAAGGGTCAAGGATAAGAGAGCCCAGTGACAGGCAGAGCCAACTCATTCTAATTTTGTCCCCATTCTCTCTCCCTACAAGGGCAACTGAGATTAAGGAGGAGAAAGCTGATGGTCAGGGCCACGCCCTAGTTGTAAGAAACTCCCTAGTTGTATGAAAAATGCAGTCAGGTAAGGGACTGACTGAGGGCAGATTGAGGTGAGTAGAGCAGGGTCCCATTTGTCCTAATGGACCAGTCTCCAATAGCTAAGTTCTTGCCTATTTTAATTGATTCAGTTGGTGAATCAATTTCAGTAGATTCCAGAGGGCTGGAGCTGAAAGACTAAAAGCCCATTCCCTTGTACAACCAAGACAGTGCCCCTTCTGAGGAGTTCTATTGCCAAACATTGATATAAAGTAAAGGGACCCCTGACTATTAGGTCCAGTCGTGGCCGACTCTGGGGTTGCTCATCTCACTTTATTGGCTGAGGGAGCCAGCATACAGCGTCCAGGTCATGTGGCCAGCATGACTAAGCCACTTCTGGCGAACCAGAGCAGCGCACGGAAACGCCGTTTGCCTTCCTGCCAGAGTGGTACCTATTTATCTACTTGCACTTTGACGTGCTTTCGAACTGCTAGGTTGGCAGGAGCAGGGACCGAGCAATGGGAGCTCACCCCGTTGTGGGGATTCGAACTGCTGACCTTCTGATTGGCAAGTTCTAGGCTCTGTGGTTTAACCACAGCACCACCCGCTTCCCAAAACAGTCCACTTAGGTCACCCTGGATTGTTCCTTGTGGCTTATAATTCCCTTGAACATGAAGCAAAATGACCGAGACACTAGTGAGGCCTTTGCCTGTTTGATGTTCCCACTTAAAAATCAGTTGGATGCAGAGACTGCAGGCCTAGACCATTGCAAGTGGTGAACTGCTAAGTGAAGCCTAGCAGACTGCGCCAAGGCATACGGTTCACTTGGCCATTTCAGCAACTTTGGGCTGCCTCCGACCGCCGTTTGCATTTTTTATATACCAAGTGACCTGCCAAGTGCCATGACGAGGGGGAACGGGGAGCAGAGAAATCATTCAAAGTGATGGATGAGCTGCAGACTTGATTATTTATTCAAATTATTCCCACAACGACCGAGCCCTGCTGATTGCAGACAGCATTTTGTCAGAATCATTAGAAAAGGGCAACGATGGCAAGAATTTAATGACCAAATTAGAGTTATTGAACAGTCTGTTGTATGACAATATAAAGGGAGGGGGACATCTCGCATGGATCAAACTACCTGTGCCAATAAACATCAATACAAAGAGCTGTTTTTGCAAAACTTTAGGCTCCTTTTGGTCTTGAGATGAAGGTCATATATTAGACTGTCAATCTATTCGAAAGGGTTTTCATATGCGTAGGTCTACCAATCTCTGTAGGTACCATAAGCTCTCCTAGAAGACTTCACCCTTGTACAAACATTAATTTTGTGGCTAATGCTTAGGGATGATGGGAGTTACAGTTTCGCAACATCTGGGGTATCGAAGATTCCTCACACTGGGTCTAAAATGAGCTAACTTCAGAGAAGCACCTGCCGTGTCTCTATGGTTTACTGTGATGGCCCTTTGCTCGGTCATTGCAGTGGTGCTCTGTTTCTGACTTGGGTTACAGGCATATTTAATACCTCCCAACACTTCTTGAAAGAAGATTTTAAAGAATAAGATAAATAAATAATGGCTCTCTGGCGAAATAAACACGTTCAAGTTGTAAGAGTGAAACGTGTGGGGTGTAATCCGCTGGTGCAGTCAAATGCAACATTCCTTATTTCCCCAGAGTGGGCACAAGCAGGGGGACATCCAGTCAGTGTAACTTCCTGTTCGACTTGTCTGGAGCATCCTCCCCCTGCATGTGACCTGGGAGATGGGCATGGCTCTGACTGACTCTATAAAAGAGCCAAGTCATGGAGCCATTTTCTCGCTTGCAATTTTGTCTTGTCTTGTTCTCTCTTTTGCTGCCATGCTGCTCTCCTGCAGCCATTTTGTTATCTTAATGTAATTTTGCTGTCTGCTGGCTCTCGGCCAGCAGCACATGGGTTCAGTCTCCATATGAGACAAACTCACACTTTGTTTATGTAACTACCAAGTAAAGCCTGCCCAGTGTGGTGTAGTGTGGTGTAGACTCATAATCTGGTGAACTGGGTTCGCGTCTCCGCTCCTCCACATGCAGCTGCTGGGTGACCTTGGGCTAGTCACACTTCTCTGAAGTCTCTCAGCCCCACTCACCTCACAGAGTGTTTGTTGTGGGGGAGGAAGGGAAAGGCGAATGTTAGCTGCTTTGAGACTCCCTTGGGTAGTGATAAAGCGGGATATCAAATCCAAACCCTTCTTCTTCTTCTTAGGGACTTCCCATGTATGTGAAGAAAGGCTCCAACAGAATCAGCAAATGAAACCAATAGTGCAGAGGTTTTCAACCTTTGGGGGTCCATGGCTCCCTTGACAAACTGCATGCTTTCTGTGGCACAACTGTGGGGCTCAGGAGGGTAGCTGATGGGTCTCAAACCCTGGAGCCAATGTGGTGTAGTGGTTAAGAGCGGTAGACTCATAATCTGGGGAACCGGGTTCGCTTCCCCACTCCTCCACATGTAGCTGCTGGGTGACCTTGGGGTGGTCACACTTCTCTGAAGTCTCTCAGCCTCACTCACCTCACAGAGTGTTTGTTGTGGGGGAGGAAGGGAAAGGAGAATGTTAGCCGTTTTGAGACTCCTTCGGGTAGTGATAAAGCGGGATATCAAATCCAAACTCTTCTTCATATCGTGAACCGAAATGTGAGTAAACATTTGTTACTTTACTCAGAAAGACTCTCATGTCTTTATTCCTTTAAGAGGGATGAAAGGGGACACCAGGAAATAATCTTAACTAAGAGATTCAAATGAATCTGCAAACTATATATCCAGCTATACTGAGGGGAATTTGCTCTGCTACATCACTTACTAGCATGAGTGAAGGAAGGATAATACTTATTCAATATATCCTTTCCTACTATCCTTAACATTCTCACAAAGCAGACCTCCTTACTTCGGAGAAAAGCAAGCAATGGATGGCAAAAGTTTGAGAAATGGCGCGTTCAAGCTATCCATGATTTTAATGCAACCCGGAGCGCTCTTTCAGGAACAATTTCTGACAAATAATTCTCAGCATCCAATTCCAGAAGTCAGTAAAACAGTCAAAGCCAACCAAGGAAAGGAAATATAGTTGCAATAAAAGTGACAGGTGCTATTTTAAAACGATGATTACGTATCTGCCCGGTGGGAGTAGTTTTCCAGTGGAAACAACAAATATAAAATCATGAAACATGTAGTACCTTAAAAAAAAAACTCCCACAAAGAAACTCGCCATTCCTTCTACAATACGATCACTGACCCAACGGGTCCAACTAGATACTTATTGAGGAATAAAGTGCCGGAACGTGGCAGCTGGCTCAAAGATGGGGGATAGGAATCCCACTGGAGTCAAAAGCCAGAAGGTCAGAAACATGCCAGAAGCAAGTGAAGTCCAGCAGGGTCAACAGACAAGGAAATGTGGCAGCGTAGCAGCAGCCACAAGGGAAAAGGGACAAGGAAGAAAGACCTGGTCAGAGTTAGATAACAGAAGTTCAATCCCTGGCATCTCCAGAAAGGGCTGGAATCTGTCAATTTTGTTAATAATAATAATAATAATAATAATAATAATAATTTTATTATTTTATACCCTGCCCATCTGGCTGGGTTTCCCCAGCCACTTTGGGCAGCTTACAGCACATAAAAAAATGTAAAATATTAGACATTTAAAATTTCCCAATACATGGCTGCCGTCTTCTAAAAGTCAGATAGTTGTTTATTTCCTTGACATCTAATGGGAGGGCGTTCCACAGGGCGGGTGCCACTACTGAGAAGGCCCTTTGCCTGGTTTCTCAGTTTATCATTTCCCTCTTTTTATTTTTCTTTAACAGTTGGCCACCTCTCTCTTGTACTGTTTTATGAAATTACACCTGGAATGCCCTCCTATCAGATGTCAAGGAAATAAACAACTATCTGACTTTCGGAAGACATCTGCAGGCAGCCCTTTATAGGGGAGTTTTTAATGTTTCATGTACGAATGTGTTTTTAATATTCTGGTGGGAGCCGCCCAGGTTGCCCCAGCCAGATGGGCAGCATATGATGATGATGATGATGATGATGATGATGATGATGATGAATTCCCCCTCTCTTCCCCACCCAAACCCCAACCCTCCAGAGCAGATTTGAGGAGGCACATGGGGGGAGGAAATAAAGTTTCATTGCTCAAGTGCAAAGCATTGTATATAACCCTAAGACTTTGAGATCTATAATGATCTTTCTCTATACTTGCTATGCTTTAACTCAAATAATGTGTGATGCAATGTTATTTCACTATATGTTCTCTCAATGGTTTAAGATTTGTGGGGAGACGCAGAGTGTGATGGCATCGTATCGCACCTAGTTTATATTAGACATCACAAAGAGAACAGAGATTAAAGAGGCACAGACAGGAATATCTCCAAGTTGCTCTTTTTTATATAAACATCTAATCTGGCCCTCAAGGAAACCTCACAATAGAAAAGTAAATTGCTTCTGCTTCTCTGTTCCAAAACAGTTGACTATACAAATTGTAGCTCACAGCAGTTCACTTGCCCAGGACATGTTATAACCTGTCTCCATCCAAAAATTTCAAAGATTTATCCGAACAAAGAATTTATTGTCCTGAATGTTAATTTTCGTCCACGTTAGCCAAACACCAATCAAAGCTTCCTTTGTCTAGTAGGTCATACCTCTTCATCTCCTACCCAAGCCAACAATGCCATAGAAACAGAGGACTGAAATCCCCCCCCCACACACACATTACAATTTACTGTGGTTTGAACACAGTAAATAATACAACAGATTTTCTTCTTATTTAACCATGAAATGGGTAGTGCTGTGTTGATCTGCACTGGCTGAAGAGGCACTGAGCCCTGGACACCACATGCCCAAGAGTCCTCCTGAGTCAGGACCCACAGAGACTGCAAACCCTGACAATGTGCTGGCACTGTCACCTCCAAGAGTCTCACACTCCATTGCGCTCAGGTGCTAACACAGGCCTGGTGCCCAGCTAGGCTTGCTGCCAGAGGGCTGCTTCTTTAAGACTCCGCACTCCACAACAAGAGGGTGGAGCCTGAGAGAAGTAGTCAGGATCAGAGAGCATAAAAGGGCTCATCTGGGAATCAGGGCTTGTCAGAAGAAGTTGCCTGCTCCCAGGGCCCTGTCCAGGGTCCTGAAACACCTACCACACTCCTTAGGATCCCTAATGAATCCTGCCCATTTCCTGTTGGTATTCTCCCACCGTTGGGATGCGGGTGGCGCTGTGGTCTAAACCACTGTGCCTCTTGGGCTTGCCGATCAGAAGGTCGGCGGTTCGGATCCCCGTGATGGAGTGAGCTCCCGTTGCTCTGTCCCAGCTTCCTGCCAACCTAGCAGTTCGAAAGCTCGCCAGTGCAAGTAGATAAATAGGTACCACTGCAGCTGGAAGGTAAACGGCGATTCTGAGCACTCTGGCTTCCATCCCGGTGTTCTGTTGCACCAGAAGCAGTTTAGTCATGCTGGCCACATGACCTGGAAAGCTGTCTGTGGACAAACGCCGGCTCCCTCAGCCTGAAAGCGAGATGAGCGCTGCAACCCCATAATCACCTTTGACTGGACTTAACCATCCAGGGGTCCTTTACCTTTACCTCTCCCACAATTCCAGATTGTTTGCTGGATTTGCCCTCTCCAGATCTGCCTGTCGACTCTTTTTCTTAACCAAAACAAGATGTGACTTATTCCATCTCTCTTTTTTTAATATTGTTTTTGTTATGTCTCCAACGATATTTCAAAGCATTTGTCATGATATACATCTTTTTAACAGGCAAAGTTTCTTCTGGACTTCCCACCCCTCCTTTCCCAGTGTTTGAGGGTTTTTTTACTCCTTTTTATTAACTGTTTTATGACACATATGTTTTATCATCTAAACCCCACTACTGTTAAATCTTTCAGTAATCCACTGCTTATATTTCAAATCCTGCCCGTGTCTTCATGTATTGGTGATAATTTGATAGGTAACCCATCAGTGGTCTCCATTCCTCCTTAAACACATTGTCATCATGTCTTCTTAATTTGGCAGTTAATTTTGCCATTTCAGCATATTCTATCAGTTTCATAAGCCATTCCTCCTTATAGTTGGTAATCCTTTCTTTTTCCTCTTCTGTGCAAATAAAGTTCTAGCTGCTGTTGCATACATAAATAAACTAGTCAGCTTTGTTGGGACCTATGTGACTTATTCGATCTTAACCATGCCCCTGCCATGAAGCTAAGGAAAACAGAACCACTCTTTGTGACTAGGCATTGTCTATTCTGTCACTTTTGACTAGCACCTATTCACTTGTGAATTGCAATTGAATTGACTCAATATGCCCAGCACTTACAAACCCCTCTACCTCCAAGTTCCCAATGCTATACAGTGAGGGGGGAAAGTATTTGATCCCCTGCTAAAGTTGCCCATTTGCCCTCTGATGAAGAAATGACCAGTCCATAATTTTAATGGCAAGTTTACTGTAGCTGTGAGAGACAGAATAACAACAGGAAAACTCCCAGAATCCCAGAAGACAAAAGTCAGAGATTGATGTGCATTATATATGTGCATATACAGCACAGACCAAACCCCACAGAAAGTGTTTTCACATTACTTTTATATGAGTGATAGCATGAAAATGGTATTGCACTGCAAGAAAACGTTTGCCAGCATGAAAATGGTATCCCTAGGTGCCAAAATACCCACAAACTCTTCCTCTCTGTTCACCTCTGTCCCTCTTCAAGGGTTGGTTACTGCCCAATCTGCCATTGTTTCAGCCCCATGTTTTAATTATGATATTATGTATGATACCATCGGATTGGAAAGGTGAAGATATCAGACAGGTAATTCAGAGCAAGGGCCCTGCTTTCTGCCCTTGCAGGAAGTGATTTATATGAATGGGCTGATATTTTTCCCACAAAATTTTGAAATTAGTTGTGTTTATCTACAATCTACAATAATTTCTGTGACTGGAACAATTGACTAACAATGAGCTGTGCATCAGCCTGATCAAGAATTTTGTTTGATAGTCTTTAAAGTTGGAATATTCAGAGAGAGAGTACTGCATAATGGTTTGTTCTTTCAGTCACTCAGACTTCAAGCCTGCGCCATTCGCTGGGATATATGAACACACAATAATCTTCAAATAATGCTCTTGAACCTGGATATGAAAACAAACAAACCTGAATATAGATGATTTAAAACAACAAAATAGCCCTTTCAACACTAGCCATATACTTATTTGAATGTAACTATTCATGATTCAGTCATTGTGATTCATTCCTCCTATTAGGGGCTGGGGTAGTTTTTATGAGAGACTGCATTTCTCCCTCACACTCACACACACACACACAATTTGCTTAAAGAAGCTTCTCTATACTCTTCAGTTGTTTACACCGAGCTTTTGCCAAATTGTTTCCGGTTTTGTGTTTGGATCTCAAAGCAGCCCAACCATTTCCAGGAGAAAAGATGTTGGTGTTGCCTGCTAATTAGGAGTCGGACAAATGCAGGTCTCGGAAACAAAGGCAAAGCCTTTCCGGAAGGAGAGAAACTTGTGATTTGTTAAAGAAAAGCCAGGAAGTTTTAAAAGTGAAACAGAGGTTGAATTAAACCCATCTAGCCTCTAAAAGCCATGGAACAAGTAGGGGAGTTTTGGGGGGGGGGTTTTAGAATAAGGCAAGAGCGTTTCATTAACTCTTTCCTTCTCACATAGCCCTTTCTGTGAGCTATTATGGTGACAATAATTAGAAAAGGCCCATCATACTCTGAGACCAGAATAACAGTTATGCTAAGTCAGACACCCTGGGGTCAAATGATCCAAAAGCTTCCAGGAGCTGAGGATGTACTTAAAATTCCCTGCAGTTTAGAATATGGCAGCTGCTTCCTTTGCACTTTGTAAAGGATTAGCGGTCATGTTCTCAGAATGGAAGAAATTTTAAAATGCCAGTAGCACCCACAGCTTAAGAAGCAAGTTGGCCATGTTCTTTTGCAATGGCAGTGGGAAAAGAGGATGGCCACCTTTGCAGGGTGACTTATTCTCTGACTTTCTATATGTCAACTGTCTATATGGCTATTTAGGCACTGTAGTGTAGAGGTTGTTGCTGCATGGGGAGGAGGGGTTTTTTTTGCACTTGGGAGTTTGGAAAGTTAATTCTTGCTTCAACTGACAACACTTGGTGCAACAGGGTCCTTGCTAGGTGGGTGAAATTTCTTCCAGTCTTTCCTTGGGATCCATATTTCCCACAACAACAACCCTCCCCTGTCTTAATCAATGGAGAGATCTCTCTCTCCATTGTGGTATAGTGGTGAAGAGCGATAGTCTCGTAATCTGGTGAACCGGGTTCTCTTCACCACTCCTCCACATGCAGCTGCTGGGTGACCTTGGGCTGCTCACACTTCTCTGAAGTCTCTCAGCCCCACTCACCTCACAGTGTGTTTGTTGTGGGGGAGGAAGGGAAAGGAGAATGTTAGCTGCTTTGAGACTCCTTAGGGTAGTGACAAAGTGGGATATCAAATCCAAACTCTTCTTCTTCTCTTCTTCTCTCTCCCAGGAAGAAGAGGCTGAATCCCATAATATTGGTGGTGGGTCCACTGACAGGGTTCTTGTTTGGAAGGTGGCATTCCCACACCCAAGTTTTTCCTGGGGATCCATGCTCCCCACCCAACCATATTGCACCTCCAGGGTTCCTGTTATTCCCACCCCAAAAGCAACAGGAGACCCACAGTGGTCTTTCTGCAATTTGGCAGGCTTCATCTCTTCAGATAGTGATCTAGTCTGTAAATTGCATTCAGTTACGTCAGAAAACAAGTTACTTTTTGTTTTGTTCTCTTTTGTGTTAAAAAATAAAGGTGTGCTGGGCATTCCTTAATTTAAACTGTACTGGCTCCTATGTCTGCAAATTTCATTCACTTCTGTAAAAGGGGGGGGGGAGTTAGAGTCATTTTCAGATTCCCCATTAAACAGAACGAGGAGAAACAAAACTTGGTTTTTAACAGATCTCTTTGGTCCTGAATAGTGAGTCAGGTTGGAAACAAATCGAGCTACTTCCCAATGCTACAAAGGCAGTTGCAGGTCAAATATTGCAGACAACACACACCCCTAGTAAATTCCACTCATCATTGTATCTTTCAAAACTCTCCACTGATGCACTTCTCTTTATAAAATATTTTGTTTCTCTCACAAGCTATCATTTGTTATTCTTCTTTGAGAAAGATGCACCCATTTTTAAAACATAGACACTGTGCAGAATATTACTCTCCAGAGGTTTTACTGCCTCTTTCAGATTTTGTTTTCAATGGAAATATATCCAATGATGGTTTCTTGAAAAACTTGAATTAGAAAGCCTTAAAGGATCACTTCTTGACACCCTACCATTGACCTAACCTTGTGCACATCATCGATTTTCTCTTTTTGCATCTAATTAAGTACACATATTTCTTACAGTCTGCTGTATTCTCTGCTAAGGTGCCCTCCAGACCATTGCTTCTTAAAGCTCTTTAAAGCACTTCTTTCCAAACTTTGAGGGAACATTTTTCACCATGCGGCCTCCTGTGGATCACATGTCATTGGTGGGCGGGGCCCAAGGCAAAAATGGGCTGAGCAATGAGTGTGAAATTTATCTGTGTATGGTAGGATAGCTTCTAAACTCACACCCGCTCATCTGTCTTCATTCTCTGTCAAGGCAAGCAAGAAGTTTTATCAAAATCCCAGGACACATTTCAGCAAGGCAAGACAACTCAAGGAGGCTGTATTGCAGGGTTTCTGAAGGGTGTGGTTCAAGAGGGGAATGACCTGAGGCATAGTTAGAGAGAATGGGGTCCTCATTGTTAGAATTCCTGCTCCATGATTGCAGTCATGGGATTTTTGTCTATCACATGATGGTGTATGTTTTGACACCACAGAGTGGGAAGTGACGGAGACAGGATGTTTGTGTTACTGTGTTCCATGAAGTGGGACTATTGTCCTTTGTTCTTTCTCTTTGCTGTCTGATACTAGAGAGAGAGAGAGCCATGTTGCAGTGCTCTGTGTGTGTTGATATGTAAATAAAGTAGATTAGCCAAAATGCTGAGTTGCGGAGGTCTGTTACGCAAGCTGCGAAGACTCTGCGGATCCCTAAGTGTGCCGGTGTCGGTTGGCATCGATCGCTGTGATGTTCAGGCAGAAGAAAGCTTTTGAAGCTCCCAAACGATTGACCAGGAGGGAGGGAACATGCCAGTTGGGTATGTGTCTCTTCCAGGGTCCTACTCAAGAGTAGGACGAGCTCCTGACACTCATTTGGCACCTGCACCTCAGGTTCCCCATCCCTGAATAGGGGCAATTTCATCAGCCAGGTGAGATCATAGTCAACTACACCTTACTTCCATAGAAAGGTGCCCCCCCCCTAAAACTAATAGCATCAGGCAAACATTGTATTTATATATTATATATTTGAACACGAAAAGAAAAGACATGTATTATGAGAGCACTTTCCCTACTCTTCACCGAAAAGATTAAGTTCTGTGAAGTTCTGTGAGGAACATCTAGACTTCTTCAGTACGCTGCTTTCCAGAGAGACATCAGTCATTCTCTCAGGATTTCCCTACTGTGGAGACATCATGATACTCAGATGTCTCTTTAAAAGTTGGCAATGCTTTGGGTGAGGCTGCAGAATGCAACAACCTCCTCGTGTGGAAATGACTAAACAGAGCTGAAGTAATCAGTGGAAAAGATCACACTGCAATCACGGGACTTTCCCTTGGCCAGATCTGTGATTGCCAACAGACTCCACAGGAAGCCTCTGATTAGCAGCGGTGGACTCAATTTACAAATGGAACACACTCAACAGGAAGCGGAACATGTTCTTATTCCAAGGCAAAGTTCACAAACCGGAACACCTACTTCTGGGTTTGCAGCGTTCTGTTTCCAAGTTATTCATAAACTAAGCTGTTCTAAAACCAAGGTACCATTGTATTACCAAAACAAACAAACAAACAAACAAACCCTGCCAAATTAATGTTTAAGTACATAAATACAAAGCAAAACAAGAGTTAACCAACAATAATGCTTCTGGTACTGCTCTTGCTGCACTCTAAGGAGGTTGGCTTAAATATACCGTAGCTTAGAAGGAGGGAGTAGATGACATACAGCTGTCATACAGGCTAGATGACACACAACTGATCTACTTAATATTTTAAAATGTGGTCTCACTAAGACTTCTAACACAGGTAGAAGTGGAGGTGCCTCAGGGGTGTAGTGTGGAAGGGGCCAGGGGGGTGGTTTTGAGGTGGCGTGAGCAAGGCAACCCCCCCCCCCAGGAATCCCCATCTTGCCCTGCCTGTCACTGGGGGTCTCTGGGCCCCAGAGACTGACCTGGTCTTGCCATCATGTCCCTGTCCCTCTCACTGAATCGCTGTCTGAGCAGCATTGGGGGGATGCACCCGTCAAGGGCCATGTCAGCTAGCTGGACTCACCCCTGAGCAGGCAGGTGGCACAGCACGGCCCCACGAATCCTCCGTGCCCCCTTGCCCACCTGGTGGCAGAGGATCCAACCCCCTACGGCAGGTTCCCTGGAATGAGTAAGACAAGGAAAGTTCTTACCAATACTTTAATTCAATATTCAGAGAGAGAGGCTTAGAAATGCAGCCTCTTGGAGTACAGTGGTACCTCGGGTTACATATGCTTCAGGTTACAGACTCCACTAACCCAGAAATAGTACCTCAGGTTAAGAACTTTGCTTCAGGATGAGAACAGAAATTGTGCGGCGGCAGCGGGAGGCCCCATTAGCTAAAGTGGTGCTTCAGGTTAAGAATAGTTTCAAGTTAAGAATGGACCTCCAGAACGAATTAAGTACTTAACCCGAGGCACCACTGTAATGGTGTTGTTCCGAGTGAAACTCCACTGCCTCCATCTCTCCCACTTCACCATGAGTCATCGCTACGGGTGCTGGGAAGGGCCTTTTGCCTTTGAGCTCTTTGCTCTCCTACTTTCAAGGCCTGCTGGGTTCTGGGAGAAGGGGGGTCTGGAATGTTTTCTAAAGACACTGAGTCCGTCAGCTGTCTCTCCCCTAGTACTTCTTCTTCTTCTTCTTCTTCTTCTTCTTCTTCTTCTTCTTCTTCTTCTTCTTCTTCTTCTTCTCCTCCTCCCATTATTTCCCAGCTTTCCCCTTCATCTGCCTCTGAGCTGTGACCTCCCTCAAACCCCTGTTGTAATTCTCCTTCTTCTCTGGAAGGGTCAGGCTGGGGAGGCGGTCTCCACCATTCCTCCTCTGCCCGGTCCCAGACACCCGGTGGCAGTGGCGGCAAGGGTTGGCGTGGTGGGGTATGTTCAGCCTCTGAGCCTCACCCCTGGTCCTACCTGGTACGCATGCATGCTCATGTGCCCCAGCTGCTGGCAAAGGACGCAACGCCGTTGAGGTGCCCTCTCCAAAAACTGTAGCCATGGTGGTTAGAAATTTGCTGTTATAAAACCTGGAATTCTCTGGATCTACACGGAAATAAAAATATGCCATAACCTACCTTGGAGACCACTCAAAACAGCTGAGCTCTTTAGCAGGATTCGAATAACACTTGTAATGTAACAATAACTAGGGATACATGGGACATTTAAAAATTGGATGGACTTAGTGCTCTGATGGTGTTTCCTGCTTGGCAGGGGGTTGGACTCGATGGCCCTTGTGGTCTCTTCCAACTCTATGATTCTATGATTCTAAAATATTCAGTGGAAAAGGATTAGTGACGGAACCCATGGTGGGGTGGGAGGAAGTCCAGAGATTCAGTCGAATCTTTGCTTATTTTTTATTATTATTCATGATTTTGTATGTAAATTTTAATTTGTAAAACTAAAAAAAAATTTTTTAAAGAAAAATATGCCATAGCCGGAGCAGAATGCTAAAATTTGTGGCACAGTTGCGACCACGCAGTAAACCAGTGTCGCTGGCTAACAACCTAAGCGACTATAAATAAATATATCAATTGCTAATAGCACAATAGCTAATAGCCTTTTTGGATTTCACATAAATGGGGTCTTGTTCGGTCTTG
Source organism: Podarcis pityusensis (assembly GCF_964106645.2). Lineage (NCBI taxonomy): Eukaryota > Metazoa > Chordata > Lepidosauria > Squamata > Lacertidae > Podarcis > Podarcis pityusensis. The sequence continues at coordinate 63,254,817 of NC_138035.1, forward strand.
TTCATCTCATACGTCTTAGAAACAGCCAAATATTGTTAGAAAAGCCCAGCATTGCTTATTAAGCGCAAAGCAAAAATTGGCTCCATCCACCACACCTGCCTAGCAAAATAGTTTAGACTCAGGAAAGCACTGAACGCGGAACTACAATTAGTGCCTTGATACGGCAAAGGAGACACAAGATTATGTATGTGTGAGAGAGAGAAAGTGAGCGTGTGAGAGAGAACAGTCATATAAACAAGAGCACTGGAAAATAATGCAGACACAGTTTAGGGCAACACGGCACATTAATCTCTGCTTCTGGGTGTTCGTTTTGCCTAGCCAAAGTAGAAGAATGCCTAATGTGACAACCTTGATGGGTGAAGAATTGGGAGCCAAACACAATGCCACGTTGCCTTCCTGAAGAGAATTCAACGATGTGACCAACATCTGTCATGTGCGCTTATTTCCGTCCCTGAGGGAGAACAGAGCATGTGTGTGCAGGTTGTTTAATATTAATTTGCACTTGTCACGAACTCTTTGTTTCAAGTGACAAAGAGAAGCGTGCAAAAAGATGTCTCTGGGCCTGTGCGGATGCAGCGGCTGCCCCACGGAGGCCTCATTGGTATACCCCCTGTGGCGGCAGATGCCTCTGAGCGACAAGCTACCCTTGGAGTGTGGGGTCTCACCATCATTTTGACTGGGGGCTTTTCTCCAGATTGTCGTAAACCTCCTTTTCAAAAAGAGTCTACAGCGACAGGGAGAAAACAATTTTGTGTGTGTTTTGCTGCTTGCACATTTCTGATAGTCCATGGTGCCAGAAGTGCAACAGAACAGATCTGTTCCAGTTCATCAGAGCTTGGAGAAGCTTTACAGATAGGTCAGGAGTTCTAATTATTATTATTATTATTATTATTATTATTATTATTATTATTATATACCCCACCCATCTGGCTGGGTTTCCCCAGCCACTCTGGGCAGCTCCCAAGAGAATATTAAAAACACAATAAAACACCAAACATTAAAAACTTCCCTAAACAGGGCTGCCTTCAGATGTCTTCTAAAAGTCAGATAGTTGTTTATTTCGTTGACATCTGGTGGGAGGGCGTTCCACAGAGTGGGCGCCACCACCGAGAAGGCCCTCTGCCTAGTTCCCTGTAACCTCACTTATCGCAGGGAGGGAACCACCAGAAGGCCCTCGGAGCTGGACCTCAGTGTCCTGGCTGAACGATAGGGGTGGAGACGCTCCTTCAGGTATACTGTTCTGAGGCTGTTTAGGGCTTTAAAGGTCAGCACCAACACTTTGAATTGTGCTTAGAAACGTACTGGGAGCCAATGTAGGTCTTTCAGGACTGGTGTTATATGGTCTCGGCAGCCACTCCCATTCACCACTCTAGCTGCCATATTCTGGATTAGTTGTAGTTTCCGGGTCACCTTCAAACATAGTGTTATGTACTGAAGTTCTCACCCTGGGCCAGCAAGGGGATACTGTAGATAGTTATGCAAATAAGGGATCGAAAGTGACGTTCAGTGACTGAATAGTTTTAGAAAATTGTTACAGTTACGTTGTACTGGAGCTCTATATAAGCAGGCTGACTGAACCCTTCAGTTCAGTTCTGTTCTGGCCTGTGAATAAACTAGAGCTGTTTGAAGAATCGCTGTGTCATCTGATATGTTCACCCACAACTTAACAGGTAGCCCCACGTAGAGCACATTGCAGTAGTCCAAGTGGGAGATAAGTAAAGCATGCACCACTCTGGCAAGACAGTCTGTGGGCAGGTAGGGTCTCAGCCTGCGGACCAGATGGAGCTGGTAGACAGCCGCCCTGGACACAGAATTGACCTGCGCCTCCATGGACAGCTGGGAGTCCAAAATGACTCTCAGGCTGCGCACCTGGTCCTTCAGGGGCACAGTTACTCCAAACTGTTCTTAACCTGAAGTACCACTTTAGCTAATGGGCCTCCTGCTGCTGCCGTGCCACCAGCATGCGATTTCTGTTCTCATCCTGAAACAAAGTTCTTAACCCGAGGTACTATATCTGGGTTAGCGGAGTCTGTAACCTGAAGCGTCTGTAACCCGAGGTACCACTGTCATGTACAGGCAACCCTAGCTTTAAAGGTATCATGTGAATTTAGCCTAAGCAAAGTAACACACATTCATTACCAACCAAACAGAGGTGTCTGTAAGACTGTTAAGTCCAGAGTCGAAAATTACCTGACTGTACCATTGCCACAGATATGATGAGGCATAAAATGAACATGTGACCAAGTGTTAATTCAACACATCGTTGCAGTTGTTTTAGTGTTGCTACTTTTTACACACTTAGATGCATCTAAAAGTGGGGTTTTGTTTATGATGAAACCCGCACAGTCCTATTGCAATCTCCGTTCCTATTGCCCCCCCCCCCCCAATCAAACTGTGCAAAGGTACTTCAGCCACATCTCTCTTCCTTCATTGCGGCTCCAAAGGAAATATATTCCGCATAAAATACGGCTCCAATTTAGATCATAAATATCGATCGTTTCTCCCACATCTTCAGCACATTCAAGCTCAATACAAACCCATCAGACAGACAGTGTCAAATTATTCTCCGGATTTACGACGCGTGTCATGAAAATGCGCCCGTAACGATAACATCATGCTTTAGAAATAACTCTGACCATTTCAGTTAAGGAACACAGGTCGTTGTTGTTCTTGTTGTTTGGCACTAAACTCACCTGGTGTAGTTCCTTCGCCAACATTATTGCGGCAAACACACTGGCTGCAGTCATACCGTCTTAAACATCCCTTCATCCTTTTCTTTTCTTTTTTTGAGATAATTTTTATTTGGTTTTACACATTATAATCACACCACATCATATCCACAGTTAAAATATTCCTCTGAATCTCTGGACCTCCCACCTTCCCTTCCATTGTCAACCTTTTCAACTGCAGATTATTCAGTAGTCCATATTTTATGTCACTCCATTATTTCCATAGTATTTGCTACATTACAAGTGTTATTGCAATCCTGCCAATGTTTTCATCTGCTAACAGTGATCTCTAAGATAATTTATAAATTTCCCCCACTCTTTGCTAAAGTTTTGGTCTTCTTGGTTCCTGAGCTTTCCGGTCAGTTTTGCCATTTTGGCACAATCCAACAGTTTAATTTGCCATTCTTCTCCGGTAGGAACTTTGTCTTCTTTCCATCTCTGGGCTAATAACATCTGTGCGGCTGTCGTCACGTACATAAAAAGTCTTTTCTGCTCCTTTGGAACATCAGCATCTACAATTCCTAATAGAAGAGATTCTAGCCACGTTCAACAGATCTCTCCAGACCATTCATGATCCAAGGTAGCAGCTCCTTGAGCATTCAAACTGCCACATGCAGATTGATATTAAAAAATTATTATTATTAAAAACAAACAAACAGAATATGAGAAAACGAGCCTTATGCTGAAGGTCTGTGTTTTTGTGGCTCTCTAGGTCAGCACATACTTATTCATTTTTCTCCCAGTGCTTTTTGTTCCTTCTCCAAAACAAACACACACACACACACACGTTTTTAATTTCACCAGTGTCATCGCTTTCAAAGAGAAAAATCATCACCTACAGTCCAAATTCACATGTGAGTAATATGGCCATCCATCATGTTGTCTTGGAGCAAACTAGCAAGATTTCGGTGCTAAGGACAGAGATAAAAGAAATTCAATTAAGAAATCGTAGAGCAATAGCAATCAAGATCAAATGTCCTTTCAGTTCCTGAGTTTGCCAATGCTGACTTTAAAAGAAAAAAAACCTAGGGAAAAATCACTTTGGCAATTTATTGCAGTTTAACATCTTTAAACTCAAGAATTCAGGATATGATATTCTTTCTCATTTGGGGGGCAGAGGTTAAAAAATATGATTTCCATTTGATAGCATCCAGAAAAGTTAATTTAATGCTCGTGATACCCATGTACTTAACAATCTCTGCAATTTAATTAGAATCATTAAGGTTTGGGAAAACCTGTACAGTGGTACCTCAGGTTACATACGCTTCAGGTTACATATGCTTCAGGTTACATACTCTGCTAACCCAGAAATAGTGCTTCAGGTTAAGAACTTTGCTTCAGGTTGAGAACAAAAATCAGGTTCCGGGGGTGCGGCAGCAGAAGGAGGCCCCATTAGCTAAAGTGGTGCTTCAGGTTAAGAACAGTTTCAGGTTAAGTACGGACCTCCGGAACGAATTAAGTACTTAACCCGAGGTACCACTGTAATGCTTGGCAAGATGGCTCATTCCATTTCATCAACCCCCCCTCCCCCCAAATTCAAATAAAAAGATCATCTGTGACTTCTTACTATGAGAATGTTCCTATGCAAGCTTTGGGTTTGCACATTCCCCTCTCCTCTGGCCAGAAAGAAGCACTGAGATGATTCTGCTTCTATTTTAGATAAGCAGCAGTTAAACTTCATGTCTGCCTCAAATCCAAACAAACTGTGATTTTGTCACAGATAGGTAGTCGTGTTGGTCTGCCATAGTCAAAATAAAAAAATCCTTCCAGTAGCACCTTTAAGACCTAGTTGGTCTTAAAGGTGCTACTGGAAGGATTTTTTTATTGTGATTTTGTCTTAACTCTAATGAGTTGAAACAAGCCAACTGAATACTTCAGCTATGAAAATGGTTTGTTTCAAGCAAACACGGTTAAGCTTAACTGCAGTTTAAGGTTCAGATGGCGTGGTAAACCATGGTTAAATGTTCCTCTTCTTGCAAGCACACCAAAGAAGGAGAGGGAAGGACAGAGTACATGAACACAAGACTCCTTGTTATCTTTATTCCAGCATAGTAAAGGTAAAGGACCCCTGACAGTTAAGTCCAGGTGCGAACGACTCTGTGGTTGCAGAGCTCATCTTGCTTTACTGGCCGAGGGAGCTGACGTTTGTCCACAGACAGTTTTTCCGGGTCATGTGGCCAGCATGACTGAGCTGCTTCTGGAGAAACCAGAGCAGTGCATGGAAATGCCGTTTACCTTCCCACCAGAGTGGTACCTATTTATCCACTTTTATATGAGGAAGCACAGAGTTTCATTTCCTACAGGGTGACCAAGGAACTGAATTACAGATCAAAGCAGAGAGCACACAGAGCTACTCAGAAGCAGATTGAATTGTTATTATTTAAATGCATAGCTACACATGTAAGGTGATCTTGGGGGCTATGCACACCCCTACTATATACAAAGGCTAAGATAAAGGAACATCCCAATTTTTCATCCCTCCATTTCTACCTACTATGCTGCACGTATCTGCAATTTGAAGCCTGGAAGTGATAAACGCCATGAGATAAATAGTCAGAACAAAGATCCATCTAATTCAGTATCAAAAGTTCCAGGAAGCAAAATGATCATTCCTCCAGACTTTCATTTGTCAAAGCTGAGTGTGTCCATAAAGTGGCCTGTCTCTTGCAACCTGAGCAGGGTAGACAAGTGATATGGCACGTGGTTCTGGAGTACCTGAATTGCAAGAGATAGGAGAGAAACCATGGTGCCTGAGTCCTTTGGATAGCCAAAGGGGAATACATTGAGGAATGAGGGGAGAAAGAGCACAGAGAGCTTGGAGGCAAAGGACAATGAGTCTGTGTCACACACACACAAAAAGGGGGGTGCAGAGATTTGAGGAGGCCAAGAGAGGGGAATCACTTGAGCTTCAACGTTTTGGATACAGGTGAGGTGATCAAAAGGGTGGATCACATTATGTTGCTTGAGTGAAGGAAGAGCAGAATCATACCTGCTGACTCTGCCCTGACCCACTGCACACATTTCAAGGACCAAAGAGACCATTCAAATACAAACTGTGTGCGTGTGGACTCTGTGTGCATAATCTGGGTAAACATAATTCATTTGCTAATGTGCACTGTGTTCACCTTGCCAACAAAGGTCCGTATAGTAAATGCTATGGTTTTCCCAGTAGTGATGTATGGAAGTGAGAGCTGGACCATAAAGAAGGCTGATCGCCGAAGAATTGATGCTTTTGAATTATGGTGCTGGAGGAGACTCTTGAGAGTCCCATGGACTTCAAGAAGATCAAACCTATCCATTCTGAAGGAAATCAGCCCTGAGTGCTGACTGGAAGGACAGATCCTGAAGCTGAGACTCCAGTACTTTGGCCACCTCATGAGAAGAGAAGACTCCCTGGAAAAGACCCTGATGTTGGGAAAGATGGAGGGCACAAGGAGAAGGGGACAGCAGAAGACGAGATGGTTGGATAGTGTTCTCGAAGCTACCAGCATGAGTTTGACCAAACTGTGGGAGGCAGTGGAAGACAGGAGTGCCTGGCATGCTCTGGTCCATGGGGTCACGAAGAGTCGGACACGACTAAACGACTAAACAACAACAACAAAATGTGCACTGTGTAGCTTGAAAACCAGCAGCCTTGCTGGTTTTTTCTTTTTCAATATTTCTTATTCCCGGTTTAGGGGCAATATGGCAACAGCTGTCTCTGTAAAACAGCAACTGACCATTTGGTCAGCGAAAGCTCTGCCTTTCAGAGAGCAATGCTTTGCTCTTTATTATACAAATAAAGTTACAAATATGCCGGGCTTCTAAAGCACGAAATTCCAATCATTCCTTTTCATAGATATGGTGTTGTCATGTGGCAGATCTCATGTTTGAAATCCCGCTTGTCTATTCTTTGTTTATGCCCGTGTCCTAAACTACTCCCCAGCTAGTCTCACTATTTGGGGCTGTTTATAAAATTAACAGCAGTCCGAGCGATTCAATTAAAAACATTCAGTTGAGAGATAGATTCAGTCGTACCTTGGAAGTCAAACAGCTTAGTTCCCAAAAGCTTTGGCTCCCAAACGTCGCAAACCCAGAGGTGACTGTTACGGTTTGCGAACTATTTTTGGAAGCCGAATGTCCAGCGGGACTTCCGCGGCTTCTGATTGGCTTCTGGAGCTTCCTGCAGCCAATCAGAAGCCGTGCTTTGGTTTTTGAACGTTTTGGAAGTCGAACAGACTTCCGGAACAGATTCTGTTTGACTTCCAAGGTACGACAGTATAGACAAAGAGACAAAATTAGTGTGACTTTGCAGATAAGATACATCACATTTACAACCACCCCTCACATAAAATAATTTTATTCTTTATAGTGGCACCTTGGTTCTTGAACTTAATCCATTCTGAGAGTCCATTCAACTCCTGAAACCATTCAAAAACCAAGGCGCGGCTTCCGATTAGCTGCAGGAGTTTCCTGCACTAAAGCAAAAGCCACATTGGACACATTGGGTGGAATATAAGATAATAGTAATAATAATAATAATAATAATAATAATAATAATAATAAGTGCCTCACCCAAATGGCATTGAAATATCAGCATGGATTAAAAGGAAGCTGCCAAACTGACCATGTGGCTTTGCCCAGGATATTGTGACATCGAGGAAACGTCAATATATCAAAAATCTACACAGAGCTGTTCTAGATTAGAGACACACACACCAAAAAAAAAAAAAAAAAAAATCTCAGAAAAACCATGGTCAGTCTGGCCTCTCTGGGAAACTCTCAAGGCTTCCAGATAATGATAAACATCCTCTGCCATTTCTATGTAACATCTAGTGAAATAGCATTTATTTATTTTAAACAGCATCTAGCCAATGACGGGCTTGTCTGCCAGAAATATGTCCAAAGGTAATGAAAAAAACATATATAAAAATTAGATTCATGGAGACAGTATGCCATTGGTTAATCGCTTGCAGCTGGCGATACAGAGCATGGCCCATGTGGTATTTCTCTCCTGCAACGTCAGATAATCTATCTTGATCGGAAGCAACAATGAGCCATTCTACAGATCCTGCAACGTTGGACAGCTGAATCAGATGGCAGAACTCTGGACTACGCCATTAGAGGCTACGAGTGAGAGCCTGAATCTTGGAAGGCTCTCTCATCATAGGAAGAGTCACTGCATATTGTAAACTAGAACATCGGGGAGAAAGATTTGTCGTAGTCAGTTTGTGATGAGGGTGAGGAACATAACAACAATACAACAACAACAATTTATTACCTATACCCAGCCACGTCCATCCTCCAACTTTCTCCAGACACCCACACAGGACCTTCACCGCCTTCAATGGTTCTGGAACTGACCTGCTGGGGAGTCCAATTTAGGCAGAAATGCCATACTCCTTCATCCGCCGATGTCCCTTCGAAGGGGGGGAGGGAGAAATGTTGACTGATGGGCAGGTTTAAATTCTGCATTGGCTGCAGCAGGGAACTGGCGCATTCAGCCAAAGCCACAGAACTCAACCCCCTGTTTGATCAACTGATGTTCAGTCCTGCTGGGTGCTGCTTCCCCAGTCTGTTCCCCATGGAGAACATTTTGGCAAAGCAGACCCTCACAGAGAGCGGGATTGAATACTCGGCTCATCACCCCTGTAAAGGTAAAGGGACCCCTGACCATTAGGCCCAGTCGTGGCCGACTCTGGGGTTGGGGCGCTCATCTCACTTTATTGGCCAAGGGAGCTGGCATACAGCTTCCGGGTCATGTGGCCAGCATGACTAAGCCGCTTCTGGTGAACCAGAGCAGCGTACGGAAACGCCGTTTACCTTCCCGCCGGAGCGGTACCTATTTATCTACTTGCACTTTGATGTGCTTTTGAACTGCTAGGTTGGCAGGAGCTGGGACCGAACAATGGGAGCTCACCCCGTCGCGGTGATTCGAACCGCTGACCTTCTGATCGGCAAGCCCTAGGCTCTGTGGTTTAACCCACAGCGCCACCCGTGTCCCCATCACCCCTGTAGGGAGCGACAAAAAAACTAGAAGGAAGGAGTTATGAGTCAGTCTGAACTATGGCTAGCTTGCTTATTCCATAAAATTTCATCGGCAGCTAATGATCTCTGTCAAGGACAACAATTGACGCAACATCCCAAACCACGTCCACCAACCCCAACCCCTTGGCACAGAAAGTGGGTCAATGCTCAACACATTCCATACAAATGAAGATACTGAGGATCCATTCAGGAACTTCAGACCCTCCAAGTGCCCCTATTTTCCAAGGACAGTCCCAGATTTACAGAACCCGTCCCAGTTTCTGATTTGATGCCAGAATGTTCTATTTTCCCTTAGGACATGGGTAGACAACCTAAGGCCCGGGGGCTGGATCCTGCCCAATTGCCTTCTAAATCCGGTCTGCGGACGGTCCGGGAATCAGCATGCTTTTACATGAGTAGAATGTGTCCTTTATTTAAAATGCATCTCTGGGTTATTTGTGGGGCCTGCCTGGTGTTTTTACATGAGTAGAATGTGTGCTTTTATTTAAAATGCATCTCTGGGTTATTTGTGGGGCATAGGAATCCGTTCATATTTTCTTTTCAAAATATAGTCTGGCCCCCCCCACAAGGTCTGCGGGACAATGGACCGGCCCCCTGCTGAAAAAGTTTGCTGACCCCTGCCTTAAGATGTCCCTGTTTCATCTGAGGAACAGGTATGGTATGAAGTCCCTATGTCCATTGTGGAAATGCTGGAGGCTTTGGAGTTATCCGAACCCCGAGCCATTTGAAGGCAATCCTGCATATGGAAGTTTTTAAAATGTTTAATGTTTTATTATATTTTTATTTGATTGATTGATTGATTGATTGATTGATTGTGATTATTTATTGAATTTATATACCGCCCTATACCAGGGGTCTCAGGGCTGTTCACAGAATAAGATCAAGATGTAAAACCACAAAATACATAATAAAAATAAAAACAACAACCAAATAGCCCCCCCCCCCAAAAAAATCCACATTTTAAAAGGGCATATATGTTGGAGGTCACCCAGAGTGGCTTTGGCAACCCAGTGAGTTGGGTGGGGTAGAAATAGTAATAGTATTATTATTATTATTATTATTATTATTATTGAATAAGACATCCCTATTTTCATCAGAGAAATGTTGGAGGGTATGGAACTTCCACAAATTTCAGATTTTTTGTGGTTGAAGACAAAACGATTCTATGAGTACATAATTTCAAAAGACGTGTGGAAGTGCTAAAATAGAAATATAAAAAATATTTAAAAATGCAGCAACTATAATAGGTAAGTGTGAAAAGGCCCTGACTTGTACTGTCTTCTGCTCTCACTCAGCCCAGGGTTTTGTCTCCTGTCGCTCAAAGCATGTGGGAATTTGACTCGGCCAGGAGAACAACCAGGCCAAACCAAATACGTCGTTAGTAACATGAAGGTAATTTATATGCATGTTCTTTAGCCTTTAGGGAGCCATCATGGGTGCGGAAGGAGATTAACAACCATGTGTAGGGTCAGGACCACCAAATTCGAGGAGAGGAGCTTAACTCTTTCCATCCCCGATTTGAGTCCCCCTCAAAATTGCCCCCAGAGTTAGCCCTCAGAGGAAAGAACTTGGCAGAAGGGCAGAACTGGCAAGGAAATCAAATAAAATTATTCATATCCCACCCACCCTCTTCTCCTTTCAAAGCTGATAAATAAAAAACACTTTTTTCTGTTTTGGGTTTGTTTGCACACACACACGGTTTGCCCCACACATTAATAACCGCGATGACGGAGCAAGGGGAAAGAGCGCTGTATCGCTGCGAAGGAATTCTGGATGTCTGGGGGCACTGCTGGGCAAATTCCTCTTGAAAAGCAAGCATCTCTTTTATGCATAGATCAAGTGAGCTTGGCAGAGCCAATGTCATTGATGCTAACAGTGTGTGACAGGAAACAAGGCCATGTGACTCCTGTGTTTTGTAAGCCTAGCCCTTGTGTAAGATTACGGTACATTCTTTTCCAGCGACTCTCTCAGAAATTTGAACTTTTAATTAAAAGGCAACATTGAAGCATGTCCAACTCTGGCAGCCTTAAAAGCTGCTCTTTCCATCTCTGATTAAAATGCAAGCCATCTTGAGGCGGCATGTGATGGGAGGCTTGTATAATTAGCTTCATTGTCCATTATATAGACAAAACGTACGTGTGCTTGGAGGAACGGGGAGAAAAGGCACCAGGAACTGAGCTCCAATGAAGGGGAAGGTGGAAACTGCACGAGAAGGGTGGTCTCTGTGCGTTTCGAGCTTCTTGTGAGCTTGTTTTTGCAAGGATAGAAACTCCTAACATCCGGCACTGATCCTTCCATTCCAGAACTGGACGAATGGTGTGGCACTCAGTGACACTGAGACAGGAATACAGGAATAGGTGCATCTATATGATTCAAAACATCTTCCGAGTAAGAAAGCACAGCTTGTGCTTTCATTGATGAGTGCCATCATGCAGCAAAGTGCTGCGTTTCAAGGAGAAATCTGTATGTCATTCTTATCTGCTGCTGATCAGAAGGTCGGCAGTTCGAATCCCCGCAACGGGGTGAGCTCCCGTTGTTCGGTCCAAGCTCCTGCCAACCTAGCAGTTCGAAAGCATGTCAAAGTGCAAGTAGATGAATAAGTACCACTCCAGCAGGAAGGTAAATGGCGTTTCCGTGCGCTGCTCTGGTTCGCCAGAAGTGGCTTAGTCATGCTGGCCACATGACCTGGAAGCTGTCTGCGGACAAACTCCGGCTCCCTCGGCCTATAGAGTGAGATGAGCCTGCAACCCAGAGTCGTCCGCAACTGGACTTAATGGTCAGGAGTCCCTTTACCTTTACATGTCATGATTTGAGATCAATATCCAGGGGCAAAATTCAATTTCATGATTTGAGATCAATATCCAGGGGCAAAATTCAATTTCATGATTTGATATCAATAACCTGGGGCAAAATTCAATTTCATATAAACCTACAGCAGGGCTAACTTATCATCACAACTATCAAGTAATTAATGCCCCCCTTTTTATAGGAATGATACTATTTCAAATGTTTTGCTTAAATGGGGAGCTAGTCAGCCATATTTATGCTCTATTTTACCTCTCTAACTTAATTCTGCTCCACGCATGTCTGGTCGATCAATCCTATCTTTACCACCTTTTCAGTCCTAACAACAAAGCCGCTGGTTGACTTTTGTAATGCTTTCTCTACACTCAATCTTATTTGTGCAACAAGCTGAATGTTAAACACGTTGCATAATAATATAGCATGGACTCTTCTTCATTCTAAGCTTCAGATTGTTTTGTTACTATTTCATTCTCCCCCATGCAAGTGAAACTGCTTGTAGGGAATGACTCTCAGGTAAAAGGTAAAGGTAGAGGACCCCTGGATGGTTAAGTCCAATCAAAGGCAACTATGAGATTTGGTGCTCATCTTGCTTTCAGGCCGAGGGAGCCAGCGTTTGTCCGTGGATAGCTTTCTGGGTCATGTGGCCAGCATGACTAAACCGCTTCTGCCACAACGGGACACTGTGATAAGTGCCAGAGCACATGGAAATGTTTGATGTGCTTTTGAACTGCTAGCTTGTCAGAAATTGGGACAGAGCAACAGAGCTCACCCCATCACATGGATTTGAACCACCGGCCTTCTTATCAGCAAGCCCAAGAACAGGGGTCGGCAAGGTTTACCTCGCCTGGGCTGGTTCACTCCAGTGGATCCCTCTGTGGGCTGGATCGTGCATATGCACGAGCGTGTGCACCTGCGATTTCCAGTGCCTGCATCTGTGCAGATGCAATTTCTGGCATCTGCGTCTGTGCAGACGTGATTTCCGGCACTGCGGAAGCAAGTCCCCGCTCCACACTGCACCAGTTTAGCACAGTGTGTGGGGACTCGCCGAGCAGGCGGCTCGGCTTGGGGGGGGGACTTGTGGGCTGGTTAAATGACCCCCGTGGGCTGCTTATGGTCCATGGGCCTTAGGTTGCCTACCCCTGCTGGGATAGAGCAACGGGAGCTCACTTTGTTGTGGGGATTCAAACCGCGACCTTCCGATCGGCAAGCCCAAGAGGCTCAGTACTATAGACCACAGCACCACCAACGTCCCTCTTAAGTAAGGACACAGAAATATACATACAGTGGTACCTCGGGTTACATATGCTTCAGGTTACATACGCTTCAGGTTACAGACTCCACTAACCCAGAAATAGTACCTCGGGTTAAGAACTTTGCTTCAGGATGAGAACAGAAATCGTGCTCCGGCGGCACGGCAGCAGCAGGAGGCCCCATTAGCTAAAGTGGATCTTCAGGTTAAGAACAGTTTCAGGTTAAGTACGGACCTCCGGAACGAATTAAGTACTTAACCCGAGGTACCACTGTATTAGTATAAGATTCTGTTGGACCAATACGGAACTGAAATTGATGGCCTAAGATTCATGAGCAAAGGCCAGAGCTCTGTAATAACTCATCCGGCAAGTATCCTGGCTTATAAAAAGTCAAGCCAACTTTTAGACCCACTATACTTGGCGATCTGCAAGGTGTGTGCTGTACTTTCTAAAAAACTGAAATTGAAAACGCTGACATATAGAGGCCTTCCTGTACTTCTCAGAGTGGGTCTAGTGCGTGTAAGACATCTGCCTTGATGGTCACAGCGGGATGTCAGGGTACATTCTGAAAGTGAGCTAATGCTAAGCGAATTGCGTGCAAGGAACAGGGCGGGCGTCAGTTCCGTGGAGAACTTCTAACAAGCCATTCAGCTGCAGGGCAGCTCTGATAGTAATGCAATCTGAACATTGATAAGGGGCCTTCAGCTGTGTCATTAAAGACCAAAACACGCCACCCAACTGGGGTGTTACCATAAAGCACCAATGCTGCAGCAAGCAAAGGCTCTAGCAGCTCAGCCAGCTGCTTGTGGCTGGAAAGCCAGACAGGATGTTTGTGACTGTTGCCATGGGAACAAAGGGGCAGTCCATTCTGTACTGAGCACCGGATGTTAGCTCAGTGTGTGTGTGTCATATGACCCGTACTGGATGTACTTGGGAGGAGTTTCTTCTTGCTGTTGTTGAGTGCAGACATGATTCTCTGTACTGATGTAAGAGGCAGAAATAAATGATGTAAATAGTTTTCTGTCTGCTTCTTTCCCCTCCCTGGGGACACCAAAGGGGAGAGAGGAAGAACGGTGTGTTCCTCTCATACATCTGAGAAGAATCGCCGGACCTCGCCTGCTTATCAGCAGAGGTTGGGAGACACGGGGAGGTCGACAGGAATATCTGCCGGTGCCTACGCTGTGGCACATTCCTCTGACACAGGCAGAATTCCAACAGTGGCAGCCTTCGGATGGTTGCGATTCATCGGACATCTGCATGAGAGGCTGGTGGATTGTCCTCCTCTGCTCCAAGGGAGAAGCCCGAAATGCAGCATACCTTGAAAGCGTCTGAAAGATGCCAGAGGCTCAACAGACAGCTGATGGAAAGAAGAGGTGTTTTCCAGAGCAACAAAGTTCAAGGTATGCTGCATTTCGGGCTAAAAGTGTGAACGCAGGAAGATTAATTCCCTGGTTCACGGAGCTGCGTTTCAAAGAAAACAAAAGCTCCGGGAGAAGAGGCCTGCAGCTTGAAGGCTGAAGCCTGCATTCCACAAATTTTTGTGGTAGATAAGATGTCTTATTGAAATGCATTGTTGCTAGGTAACGGTCCTGGAAAGTTACTGGCAAAGGGGCTGGACTCTGAGTGTGAGCCTGGGAAAGCGAAACAAAATCAGAGAATGTTTTGGCTACAAGGTTTACGGGCTCTTGGAAGGGACTTTTCAATAGCAGCCTGAGTTTAGCTGCCAGGTGCAAAAGGCACAAACAACTTGCAGTTTTGCTGCGTGAGAAAAGAAAAAAACGACTGTTGGATTTTACAGTTTGTTTGACATTGTGAGCTGGAGGCTTGGCTTCAAGATGGATGCCAAGAAAGGGGGAGGTTTGCCTTGCCCACCTCCCTTAACCAATGACAATTATTCATCTTGGTCTGTAAAGATGAAGGCCCTGCTGCAGAATCAAAGGCTTTTTGATGTAATTGAAAACCCCATCCCTGCAGCACCAACCAGAGGTTGGGAGTCACAGAATGTAAGGGCCAGGACTGCTATAATTCTGTGTGTCTCAGATGATCAGTTGGTGCATGTTCAGCATTTAGAAAATGCGAAAGAGGTTTGGGACACGCTGCGTACAACGCATCAGAGAGATGCTGGTTCTTCAGCGTTGCTGTATTTTGAGAAATTGACCAATCTGAGACTTGCGCCTGATGGAGATGTTCAAGCGCACCTGACAGAAATGAAGTTTCTGCGTCAACAGATGGTGGAACGCAATTTTCGTCTTCAGGAGGAAGTGTTTTGCTTCATGATGATAAACAGCCTTAGCCGCACCTACAAGGTTGTTGCCAGTCAGCTTGGTTCCCTACCGGCCGCGCAGCTGACCGCGGAGAGAGTTTGTGCTGTGGTCCTGAATGAACACGACAGACTTGCTGCACTGGAAGGAAAAGACAGGGGGAGGGAAGAACAGAGTTCAAATCTCCCCACTGCTGATGCTACTGGAGAGCATGGTGTAGCATTGAGTGCTGTCCGATGCTACAATTGTGGACAGACTGGGCATCTACAGCGAAACTGTAAGAAGCCGCGCCAGTCAAGAGGAGCAAAGAACAGCTCTACGAAGCCTCAGGCGTCAGGCAAAAGCCGTACCAAGTGCCAGGTGAAACCTGCAAAGGCTATGATGGCGAAAGGAACCACGCCAGATGTTGGGAACTCGTTCATAATTGACACGGGCTCAACGGTTCATATGTGCCCGCACAGAGGACTGTTTTCGACGTTGAAGAAGCAAAGCTTCACTGTGAAACAGCCCAACGGTCAGGAGTTGGAAGCGACTGGAATTGGGACTGTGTATCTTGAAAGTCTGAACTTGACTATAAGCGATGTTTACCTGGTTCCAGAACTGAGATTTAATCTGCTGAGCGTGTCGCAGATTGCAAAGAAAGGACTGAAACTGTCCTATGATGCTAAAAGCTGCAAGATCTACAAAGATGGAGAACTGTTTCTTACTGCCAAAGAGAAAGATGGACTGTATTTGTTGACTTTTGATCAAAGTGATTACATGAAATGTAATTCTTCTGTTTCTAACAAAATCTCTCTTGCAGGCGTGACCAGTGTGAGCACCAGGAAGGTGACCAACACCAAGAAGGTCGACAGAGCATTTCAGCGGGTGTATGCTGATGTGATTGGTCCTCTAGAACCATCTAGAGGCGGTGCACGATTTTACCTTGTGTGTGTGGATTGTTTCACAAATTATTCTTGGGTTTATATGATGGAGAAACCGCAAGAAACTTTAGAAAAGTTTCAGGAGTTTTGTGACAAGGTTAAAAGTATGCATGATGCTAACATTGATTGTCTTTTCACAGATGAGAAGCAAATTTTTCTGTTGCAGAAGTTTCAGAAGTTCCTGGATAGAAAAGGGATAGACCACAAAGTGGCTGTTTCGACCGAAGCGTGGAACAGGGGGGTCTGTGTAAAAGTGAACAAAGAATTGCAAAAGGGGATGAATGCGCAATTGCTGAGTTCACATTTGCCACATGAATATTGGGCTGAATCGCTAGCGTCCTATCTTCATGTGTGGCTGAGAAAAGTCTCAACAGAGTTGGGATGTTCTCCTTTTGAGAAGCTGTTCAATAGAAAACCTTCTGTTGCCTATTTTAAGGTTTTCGGGTCTCATGTGAGAACAGAAGCTCCAGGTGGAGTAAAGAATGCCAGAGGCATTTTTGTGGGTTATGAAAAAGGTCTCTACAGAGTAATTTTGTCTGAATCTGGTCAGGTGATTCTCACAAAGTTTCTAGAGAGTGCTCCTGAACAGGAGAGGTTGATTGTTCACGCATTTCCCACAGAGGATTCTGATGATGATGATGATGATGAGTTTGATCTTATTGAGTTCAGTAGTACTGATGATGACAGCGATAGCTCAGACAGCTCAGTTGTCACAGTCATTGAGAGAAAATCTCACATAATGACTAGACCCTCAGAAGAGGAGGATGAACCATTGATTAAGCTTAGTACTGGTTCTCCAGAGAGTTCAGAGGCTGAACCAGAAAGCACAGAGGATCAGAACCTCATACGTAGGTCTGAGAGAGCAACGAAGGGTGTACCACCCAAGAGGTATTCAAAGGAGTTTGCTAACCTTGCATATGTTGCTATTGTAAACGACCAAGGACAGATTGAAGCTGTGTCTGAGTCAGAGACAAAGGCACAACAGAGAGTTGTTAACCGAGGTAATGCGAAGTCACACAACCAGAGAGGTACATTGGTTAAACCAGTGGCGGGTAGTTCCAAGGGTGGAACTGAAACAACAGGGGAATGTTATAAATATAACAACTGTTTGTTTTCTTCTCTGGATGACGCTTTGCTCGCAGCACACATTGATACTTTAGGGGGAGTATGTTACCATAAAGCACCAATGCTGCAGCAAGCAAAGGCTCTAGCAGCTCAGCCAGCTGCTTGTGGCTGGAAAGCCAGACAGGATGTTTGTGACTGTTGCCATGGGAACAAAGGGGCAGTCCATTCTGTACTGAGCACCGGATGTTAGCTCAGTGTGTGTGTGTGTCATATGACCCGTACTGGATGTACTTGGGAGGAGTTTCTTCTTGCTGTTGTTGAGTGCAGACATGATTCTCTGTACTGATGTAAGAGGCAGAAATAAATGATGTAAATAGTTTTCTGTCTGCTTCTTTCCCCTCCCTGGGGACACCAAAGGGGAGAGAGGAAGAACGGTGTGTTCCTCTCATACATCTGAGAAGAATCGCCGGACCTCGCCTGCTTATCAGCAGAGTGAAGACGCGGGGAGGTCGACAGGAATATCTGCCGGTGCCTACGCTGTGGCACATTCCTCTGACACAGGCAGAATTCCAACAGGAGGCCCCATTAGCTAAAGTGGAGCTTCAGGTTAAGAACAGTTTCAGGTTAAGTACGGACCTCCGGAACGAATTAAGTACTTAACCCGAGGTACCACTGTATTAGTATAAGATTCTGTTGGACCAATACGGAACTGAAATTGATGGCCTAAGATTCATGAGCAAAGGCCAGAGCTCTGTAATAACTCATCCGGCAAGTATCCTGGCTTATAAAAAGTCAAGCCAACTTTTAGACCCACTATACTTGGCGATCTGCAAGGTGTGTGCTGTACTTTCTAAAAAACTGAAATTGAAAACGCTGACATATAGAGGCCTTCCTGTACTTCTCAGAGTGGGTCTAGTGCGTGTAAGACATCTGCCTTGATGGTCACAGCGGGATGTCAGGGTACATTCTGAAAGTGAGCTAATGCTAAGCGAATTGCGTGCAAGGAACAGGGCGGGCGTCAGTTCCGTGGAGAACTTCTAACAAGCCATTCAGCTGCAGGGCAGCTCTGATAGTAATGCAATCTGAACATTGATAAGGGGCCTTCAGCTGTGTCATTAAAGACCAAAACACGCCACCCAACTGGGGTAGTTAAGATAGACCTACAGACCTCGCGTTCTCAGCAGGAGGGTGAAGAACACGATAATGTCAGCATGACTAACACAAGACTTACAAAGCACTGGTATCCCGAAGGGTTGAATCACAGCTGTAGCCTGGTTCACGCAAAACATTGCCAAAGACCAAGCTGTGCTTCTTTGTGCCTTTTCAGAATGTGCTTCTCTCCTGAAGAGGGCCAGAGCTCAGGGACAGAACATTTGCTGCAAACCCTCCAAGTGCCTCTGTTTTCCAGGGACAGTCCTGGATTTACAGAAATGTTGGAGGGTACGGTAGGATGTCTCTATTTCCATTGGAGAAATGTTGGAAGGTATGGAATAGGATGTCCCCAGGGCTTTTTTTTTCAGCCAGAACTCACTGGAACTCAGTTCTGGCACCTCTCAGGTGGGCGCCATTGCCATTCTAAGGGATGAGGTGTTTCTGGTGAGTTCTGGCACGTCTTTTTCAATAAAAATAGCACGGGACGTTCCTATTTTCATGAGAGAAATGTTGGAGGGTATGGACAGGACGTCCCTATTTGCACAGGTGAAATGTTGGAGGGCATGCTGCTGAAGGTCCCAAGTTCAGTCCTTGGGGTTAGGGGTGCCTCCTGTCTGAAACTCTGATAAAGCAGCTGCCAATCAGTGTAGACAACACTGAGAGAGATGGACCAATGGCCTGTCACCGTATTAAGGCAGCTTCCTGTGTTCCTTTAAAACGAGGGTGGGGAACTGTATCCACCTGGGAATGTCTCCTGTCTGAATGTAGACATTCTGTGATAGATGGACCATTGGCCAGTCTCAGTATAAGGCATATCTCTGTGTTCCTGTAAAATAGGGGTGAGGAATTGGTTCTAACCAGCAGGCTGTATCCTTATCTCCCTCATGTCCACCTGTCAATCACCAATCTCAAAGATTTCTGATGACTATATGGTGCCAAGGGAAGGGCCAAATGGGGAGGCTGGAGGGCCTAAATATTGATGATGATGATGATTATGATTATAATTATTATAATTTATTACTGCATTGGCCTGAAAATAAGCCTCACTCCCCCCCCCAAAAAAATTCTGACTGTGAAAAGTTAAAGTGTGGCTTAAATTCGCGACCTTACAAAAATCGGCTTTTACGATATCGCTGCAAAAACAGACATAGGGTAAAACGGAACAGGTGTGAGTGCCTGCAGAATTTTAAGGGAGCGGCTTATATTCAGCTATTGTCTTTTTTTCCTCTCTCTCCCCCCCCCCCCATGAATTTTAAAGGTGTGGCTTATATTTGGGTGTGGCTTATAGTCAGGCCAATACAGTATTTATACTCCGCCCATCTGGCTGGGTTTCCCCAGGCACTCTGGGTGGCTCCCAACAGAATATTAAAAACACGATAAAACATCAAACATTTAAAACTTCCCTATACAGGGTTGCCTTCATATGTCTTCTAAAAGTCAGATAGCTGTTTATTTCCTTGACATTTGGTGGGAGGGCATTCCACAGGGCAGGCACAACTACCAAGAAGGCCCTCTGCCTGGTTCCCTGTAACCTCACTTCTTGCACTGAGGGAACTGCCAAAAGACCCTCGGAGCTCCAGTAGGTCCACTGGCTGGAGATGCTCCTCCATTGCTGTAAAAATTATCCTCGAATCACTGGACTTTGGTGCTGTTTCCTGACTTCTTAGGACTGATCCAGGGGTCACAGCGACTGCCACACAAAGCACTGTGCAGTTCAGGGGGCCATCAGTAGAATGAACCAATTTCCTATCATAAAGTTGGCTTACATGGTGGCAAGGGGTACTGTCTGAATATGGAAACGGGCAGTTCACATTATATATTCAAGCGGCTGTCAACGTTTCTAAAGCAGTTGAGTGGGAGCAACGCCGAACATAAGATGACAAGCCTTCATCTGTCACTAAACCTTATCGGAAGCTTGGGTTTGTTTGCCACCCTCAAAATATGCTAGTTTCTGCAAATTGTTCCATGCTGATGAAGTCA
The DNA here is from genome assembly GCF_964106645.2 of Podarcis pityusensis. NCBI lineage: Eukaryota > Metazoa > Chordata > Lepidosauria > Squamata > Lacertidae > Podarcis > Podarcis pityusensis. The sequence goes on from NC_138035.1 coordinate 63,275,009, forward strand.
CCTTGGGAAGGTCTGGCGACTGAGCCAGAGGGTCATGGCAAATCTGCATATGTGTAATGAACTTAAATTTGCATAACAAGCATGAGCAAGCAGAAAGGTTGGTGGATCTTTTACAGCATTAAAATATGCACACTTCTGCAATGTGCAGTTTTAGGCTGGGAGGAAGTCATTCTCACTCCCAGAGTGTTTTTTAAAAGTGGGAGCACCTGAGGAATTCTAGGTACCAATATAACAAAGGAACAGAAAAGACTTTTTATGTATGCGACAACAGCCGCACAGATGCTGCTAGCCCAGAGATGAAAAGAAGGTAAAGTCCCTACCAGAGAGGAATGGCAAATTAAGCTGTTGGGTTATGTCGAAATGGCTAAACTGACTGGAAGACGCAGGAACCAAGAAGAACTAAACTTAAGAATAGGGGAAATTTATAATTCATTTAGGAGAGCAGTGTAAACAGATGAAAGCACTAGCAGGATTTTTATAACACTTGTAATGTAATGAATAGGGATGCAGGTGGCACTGTGGGTTAAACCCACAGGACTTGCCGATCTGAAGGTCGGCGGTTCGAATCCCCGCGACAGGGTGAGCTCCCGTTGCTCGGTCCCTGCTCCTGCCAACCTAGCAGTTCGAAAGCATGTCAAAGTACAAGTAGATAAATAGGTACCACTCCGGCGGGAAGGTAAACAGTGTTTCCGTGTGCTGCTCTGGTTCGCCAGAAGCGGCTTAGTCATGCTGGCCACATGACCCGGAAGCTGTCATGAGCGCGCAACCCCAGAGTTGGTCACGACTGGACCTAATGGTCAGGGGTCCCTTTACCTTTAATGTAATGAATATTATGGACAAGATGGAAAGATACAAAATATGGATTGTGGAAAAATATTCAGTTAAAAAGGTGTACGATAGGACCCATGGGGAAGGTGGGAAGTCCAGAGATTTGGAGAAATCTCTAAACATGGATATGTAATTTGGATTGTTATAAATTAATATTTGTAAAACCTAATTTTATATTTCGATATATAGATATAATACAAAGTGGGAGCATCTGCAGGAGAAGTAATGGAAAGCGAGAAGACCAGGCCTTAAGAATTTGCTTCCTGTTCACTCATATGAAATGTGTATTTTGCAAAGTGCACAGTAGACATATTGGTATCCAGATTCTTTGTGAATTATGCACAGCTGTTCAAAAACAATATAAGGCTACCCTCTATTCTCTTTGTTCTACTTATGGCCAATAGTCACTCCCACAAAAACAACACCCAATTGACTAGCATTAGGTGACCAGCATTAGCCATGACTAGTGTAATGGACTCACCAGGGTGGGCTGTCTTTGGAGGGCTTTGTGTCGTTGTGTGCGGTGGAAAAAATTAAACATGTCGCAGAGTTCGCAAAAATAGACCAGAAGCAATTGTATTTCATCCAGCAGAGCTTTACTGCTACTGAAGGCAAATGAGCATAATGGTCACAAATCCAATACATTCAGGATTGGCACTGTCCATAAGAAATCCAGTTGCAGCAGACTTAACTTAAATTTACAATACTTATAATAAGACTAAACCTTAACCTTAGAACAGAACACAACACCACACCAGAACAAAGAGATAGAAAAGGAAAGTGAGAAACCCGGGCTCCTTCTGGCCTGACTATAATAGTCAGCATGGCCTTGACAGAAAGAGATAACAGAGCCAGTTTAAACCAGCTGTACTCAGCTTCCCGGAAGGAATAACCCAAACAAGAAGCTTCTTTCAAGCAGAGAAGAAACCTTCCAGAACCCTCTTGATCTAAGCAGAACAGGAAAGATCAATACTTTCTGTACTAAGAAATGCAAACTTGTGGGATGTAAAGGTGCGGTCAAGTGCAACATTCCGACAGAGGACTAACAGCCTCCATGTTCTAACCAGTTGCTGTGACAGCCAGTTTGTTGGTTGCTGGTAGTTTTGAAAGATAACTGCTCAGTTGCAGTGACCTCAGGACCAGCTTCCCTCTGGTATAGTTTATTTGCTTGTTATGTAACCTAAGCCTGCCTTCAGGTACAGTTCTGTAAACCTGAATGAATCTGAGAGTAAAATAGTTTTACATTAACATGAATCAGATTCGTGTGTGTATTCTTTAAGAGGGATTCAAAGGGATTTTTAACCAGGAAGGCATCGTTATTAGTAGAACGCAGACGAGTCAGCAACAAGCTCATAGCTGCATAAACCTATAAAGGGGATTGTTTAACCCTGCTAAAGTAAGGTAAAGGTAAAGGGACCCCTGACCGTTAGGTCCAGTCATGGACGACTCTGGGGTTGCGGCGCTCATCTTGCTTTATTGGCCGAGGGACCCGGCTTACAGCTTCTGGGTCATGTAGCCAGCATGACTAAGCCACTTCTGGTGAACCAGAGTAGCGCACGGAAATGCCATTTACCTTCCCGCCAGAGCGATACCTATTTATCTACTTGCACTTTGTGCTTTAAAACTGCTAGGTTGGCAGGAGCAGGAACCGAGCAACAGGAGCTCACCCCGTTGTGGGGATTCGAACCGCAGACCTTCTGATCAGCAAGCCCTAGGCTCTGTGGTTTAACCCACAGCACCACCCGCATCCCATCTGTCACAGCCAGAGTGGGGGACCTCGGTGCCACAGTCTGGTTGGATGCAGAGGGATGGTGGGATGAACCAGCTGGGGAACTCCCAAGGGAAGCTCAGAGCCCAGGGATTGGTGGTGGGACGACGATGAGCAGACTGGGAGGAAGTATCAGAAGCTGGAGAGGGAACAGGGCTTAGTGAGCTGGGAGAGCCTGTGACAGAGAGAAGTTCAGAATCAGAGGCAGAGGCAGGAGAGGAGGGAGGCGAAGAGGCAGAGATGAGACTGGCTGCTGAACAGCCATGGTTGTCTCCTCCTCCTGCTGGCAGATGGGGCTCAACAACCTTTGAAGATAGGAGAAGGAAACGCCATACACATCGCCCAGGGTAGGTCACTTGGGTGGTGCTAACAGAGAGGTTTGACTTCACCCCCGGAGTTGCACTCCATGGTCTCTCAAGACAGATGGAGGCCAACAACAGGGGAACAGCAGTTCTCCATAGCTGACCCACCATCGTTTTAGCCAAACAATAGCCAGTCCACTTCTGGCGGTTCCCTCCCTGCGAGAAGTGAGGTTACAGGGAACCAGGCAGAGGGGCCTTCTCGGTAGTGGCACTTTCCCATCAGATGTCAAGGAAATAAACAACTATCTGAATTTTAGAAGACATCTGAAGGCAGCCCTGTTTAGGGAAGTTTTTTTAATGTTTGATGTTTTATTGTGTTTTTAATACAGTGGTACCTCGGGTTAAGTACTTAATTCGTTCTGGAGGTCCGTACTTAACCTGAAACTGTTCTTAACCTGAAGCACCACTTTAGCTAATGGGGCCTCCTGATGCTGCCGCCGGATCCCAATTTCTGTTCTCATCCTGAAGCAAAGTTCTTAACCTGAAGCACTATTTCTGGGTTAGCGGAGTCTGTAACCTGAAGCGTATGTAACCTGAAGCGTATGTAACCTGAAGCGTATGTAACCCAAGGTACTGCTGTATTCTGTTGGGAGCCACCCAGAGAGGCTAGGGAAACCCAGCCAGATGGGTAGGGTATAAACAATAAATTATTACTATTACTATTACTATTACTATTACTATTACCGTACTATTATTTTGCGTGCTGAGGTCCCCCAAATCATCCCTACCCCAATAACTCACACATCACACATAATTTTTGTTTAAGGTTTTTGGCATAATTTTGGCCACAACTTTTATTATCATACAAAATTGTGAGTGGTTGCGTAGGCATTGGTTATGACTAGCTATCCCCCCCGCCTTGGGGGATAGCACTGACTCCCGGATTCCAGCGTAAGTCAGTGTGGAGGAACAAGCAGGGCAACTGGGGCTGCGTTACAGACCCTTCAGTTCCTCCCTGCCTGCGCCTTGGGGTCTTACACGGCCCGCACCCGATTCCAGGGGTTTGGACAAGGGGATGGTAAGCCCCAGAATTCCTTTAACGGAATTCCCATTCCGCAGCAGCATTGGAGGGGTAGGCACAGCCAATCCATACCCCTCCACCAACCAATTTAACCAATGCCTAACCGCCAACCTTACAAGTTGTGACGATTTGCTACGTAGTAGGCAAAACCCAATTGGCACACATTAATCAGCCAAAAGGAAAAATTCCTACTAGGCCCCCGCACCAAGGCGGACGACCCCATGACAGGCAATAGCAAGGTCAGAGCGAAGCCCAAACAAGGGAGGGCGGGCGGGTGATTCGGTGTCCACAGCGAAAGAGAAAGGAACAAGCTGTGGACCCAGTATAAATAACCTCTGACTCCACCCCTTACTTGGCAACATCAAATTTACCCCGGTAACAACAGTCACCAATCAATTCAATTCCCTTGCAACAGCCTGGCTGGCAACTGAGGATGTTTTGTCTGGCCCCATCCGCAACACGTGCTCTCTCTTTAATGAGAACACGCTTTGCCCACACTTACTTAGTGGTGGTATTTTCCTATGGTTCCACCGAAACAGAGGCCTAGGGAGCCATAGGTAGGTGAATATGTTTTAAGATGGGTCCCCATGAAATGGCTGCTACAGGTCATTCTGTAATTCACGGAAGGGATAAAATGAGAGCAACTAGTGGATTAAAATGTCTGATAATCTGAAGTCCCATGATCTGATCCAATCCTGAACAACAACTGTTGGCCTTAGTTTTAATTGCACAACTCGTAAGAAAGTGGGCTTTTTTTCACAAACATCTTATCAATAAACTGTGAAATGTACATTCTCAAAAAGATCTGGAAGCAGTTTATCATCCCCCCACTGCCCATATTTGCATTTCTAAAGGCATCCCACAGTTTTGAAAATTATTTGTATGAAGCGCCTTAGGCCATTCTGTCAAGCCTTTGTTTAGAGCCAAAATTTTGCTGAAGCTCTCCCAACATGGGAAGAGAAAGTGTCACAAAATACCTGAGTGTTTCTGCTGCCTGTGTAGTCTAAGATTTGTGTGATCATTTACTTTATTGTTCTTTATATTCTTAGCCAAGGGAGAAATTTATTCTGAATCTGATATGGGGCATGTCCAATACTAATGATCAAGCTAAAATTGTGTTGTTATTGTCTAACCAAGATAAATTTGTTATAGATAGGGTAACCAGATTTGTGGTGATTGTTTAAAAGTTAAGGAAAATGTTTGCTGAGGATAATTTGGTGAACTGTAAAAATGTTATATGATACACAAGTTATTGATTATAGCCCCCGTATATAAATCTAAGGAAAAAGCATATTGATTTTAATTCTGCAACATCCAGAGAAGCTATATATTGTTGGCTGGGTTTGGGGGGGGGGGTTTACACTGCTGATAACATGTTTCTTTCTTGTTTTATTTATAGTTTAAGATTGCTGCAATGGCCATAATGGTTGAAACAATAAATACTTATGCAGGGAGGAAGTCAATCTCAAAATCCCCAACCTGCACTTTGGAGTGGTACTTTCCAGTGGAAACATGTGATCTGTTCTCTGTGATGGGTGTACCTGAACAGCAAAAGGGGATGGCTTTTCTCCAGAAAAGGGAGATGTTAGCACTTGGAGAATGCAGGCTGGAGAGAAAGATTCCATCAATTACAAAACCGATTTAAACATCTTTTGATTGCAATTGACTGATAGCTTAGTGGGGTCGATTTGTTCCATCTGTCTCAAACTGAATGCCTTCTGACCTTCTTTTTTTGCAGGAGTGGCATCAGCTGCTAATATCTTTAGTCGCAGACTATTGGAAGAATTTATAAGCGATTATCTACTGGTGTTATTTAGGAGCCTTTTAATTGTCCTAACTGTTAATTTTCCCCGTGGCTGGGAAATTAACATATGTATTAGTGACTATCTGGCCTTAATGAGTTTCCCAGCAACATATCAAAGAAGAAGAGACAGTCGTTGCAGAGAGAGAGAGAGAGAGAGAGAGAGAGAGAGAGAAAGAATGAACGAAAGATAGGAGAAAGCACCTGGGGATCAAAGCTATCACTCTGATGGGAATTTGAAGCACTGACTTAATTGACCATAAGAAACATTTTCCCTTTCCACTAATCTGAATTTCCCTGAGCTGCCAAAATTGCAGATGAAAGTGGAAAGCATCCTTGACCTCTTCTGACAAGCAAAATGTTCCCCCCCCCCTCATGTGTAGAAAGGAGGATATTTTTGGAGTGATTTACAAGGTCTGGGAGCTGCAAAGAAAAGGTGTCAGAAAAGTGCATTCTGAACGGACTCCTTCATCCTCGGCTGCGCCTTGACCCATAAAGAGATGTTAAAGAACATTTCAGTGCTTGTCAGTTTACATACTGTCCCGATTCAGCCAGGTCTCCTGATGTGAATTTGAGCGCGGGGCAGGGTTGGGGGCACAGGGAAAGCCTCTTGCTCGATGGCAGTGGCATGAGAAAGGACTGCTGCCCATTTCAAAGGTGGAAATATATGTTCATTGTGGTCACTAGTCAGTAAACACAGGGGAGAAGGGACCTGTCTATACAGTCATGTTTCACATCATGAGGACAACATGAAGAAGCATCTGCAGAGGATTTTCCTTGGACAAACTGGACTTAGGAAAGCTTGAAGGCTGGATTTACCCTCGGCAGAACTGGCCCTCTTGCACTTGCCACAAAATGTTTGCTCCACACTTGCAAGGAGGAATCGATCCTTTTGTATGGCAGCACCAACTCTCTCGAACTTCCTGCCTCTCAATATTCAACAGGTGCCTTCATTGTAGGCCTGCCTGTAATTTTGGTGGTGTGCATTTGTTTGCACACCATGCTCTAGTTATCTCTCGCTTGGACTACTGCAATGCATTCTATGTGGGGCTACCTTTGAAGGTGACCCAGAAACTACAACTAATCCTGAATGTGGCAGCTAGACTGGTGACTGGGAGCGACCGCCGAGACCATATAACACCGGTCTTGAAAGACCTACACTGGCTCCCAGTATGTTTCTGAGCACAATTCAAAAAGTTGGCGCTGACCTTTAAAGCCCTAAACGGCCTCGGTCCAGTATACCTGAAGGAGCTTCTCCACCTCCATCATTCTGCCCAGACACTGAGGTCCAGCGCCGAGGGCCTTCTGGCAGTTCCCTCACTGCGAGAAGCCAAATTACAGGGAACCAGGCAGAGGTCCTTTTCGGTAGTGGCACCCGCCCTGTGGAACACCCTCCCACCAGATGTCAAAGAGAAAAATAACTACCAGACTTTTAGAAGACATCTGAAGGCAGCCCTGTTTAGGGAAGCTTTTAATGTTTAATAGGTAATTGTATTTTAGTGTTCTGTTGGAAGCCACCCAGAGTGGCTTGGGAAACCCAGCCAGATGGGCAGAGTATAAATATATTATTATTATTATTATTATTATTATTATTATTATTATTATTAAAACAGCTGATTGTTATCTCTGTTCTGATACATTTCATTCCTCCTCGTTTTCAAGGTTTGATTTTGTTTCCTCGTGTATAGTTTTATACTGTTTTATGCAAACCACTTAGAGTTTTTCTGTCAGATATTTCGCAGGTAAATCTTTTTAAAATAAATAATAAATGGACTGTGAAATCTGTGGTGTGTCAGGTCAGCAGCTCACTGGGTCCAGGTTTTGGGGGCTGGGGAGATTTGCAGCTACTTATGTTGATTTCAAGCCTTCTCCCTCGATTAAAGAGTGTGGTAAATACCCGTTCAAATGTAAAAATATTTAACCGATTAACTGACTGAATTAATTGAGGAAAAGCTTTTGCTCAACCAAAAATTGCAAGTAAACAGGGGGGCCGTGACAGTGAAGAGGGCTAGTGCTATTTAAAATATCCCCTCCCCAGTGTCTCCGATGTGCAGAAGATCACTGAAGATCCCAATATGCAAAATATCTTGGCTGGATTTGGGAGTTCAGAAGTTGGGGGTTCAATCAGCCTGGCAACAGGGAAAGATGGGCAAGATTGCTATAAGACTTGATGGGCTGTTCACAGAGCAGACCATGAATTTCCCACCTGTGAGTTAGGGTCAGGATTTTTGTGAAGATGCCATTTAATAGCAATGCTAATAACTTTATTATTTCTGTTTGTGTTCTTTTATTTGTGTTATAAAATGAATAAAAAAAAAATATGGGGGGGGGAACACTAAATGACTAAAAACTTTAGCAGGACTTGAGTAACGCTTGTAATGTATTAAAAACTGAGGTCCTCCCTGGTAAAATCACTTCAGTCTCAGTCAGCTTTTCAATTAATAAAGAAGAGTGTATTTTATTTCAGACACAAACAAAACTTTTACAGCATTCCAAACGTTGTTGCTCTTTACTTTCTTAGTCTTATTTTCCTCTCTCTCTATCTCTTCTACCTCCCCACACTCAAGAACCCACTGCCCTAACTGTCTCTCAATTACCAACTGCCTTTCCCAACCAGCAACCCATGAAATCCAACCAACTACCCACCCACAACTCCCAATGAACTCCTCCCAGAACTAGTTTTATAGACCCATTGACTCCACCCCCCTGGGTCCTGTCTGTGCACCCTATTTAACTATTTCCCCTCCTGCACTCTCTCATATATGTTAACGTCACAGGTACATTCCCTACGAAAGTTCAGTGAAGTGAAGTGGAAGATAGAGCCCTACTTTCTGAAAGCAAACAATGAGTTTCCCCAGCCTGGCCCTCCCTTCCAGACACTTTCTGATCTACTTCTCCTCTAACTTAAATGCTGCTTTTTGTTTTCAAAATCTGACTGGGAAGTAAAGCCGTTGACTTCATCATCATAAGCCACGGAAGAAAGCACTTCTCCCAGTCCTTCCTGATATATTACAAGTTCATTGTGGCAGGTCAGGGAACAACCAAACAACACTAGAACAATACGTTGTTGTTGTTTTGTTTTGTTTTTTAAGGACAAAAATCAAACCCATTTTGATAAGCTCCAACCAATCAAAGGTAGATATTGTCCTTTTCTTTTTGATGGTAATAATCCAAAGGCATGAAACAGATGTCTAGTAGGATCATGCAATCAGACACAAAAGGTAAAGGACCCCCTGGAGTAGTCAAAGGTTACTATGGGGTTGTGGCGCTCATCTCGCTTTCAGGCCGAGGGAGCCAACGTTTGTCCACAGACAGCTTTCCGGGTCATGTGGCCCGCATGACTAAACCACTTCTGGCACAACGGGACACCGTGACAGAAGTCAGAGTGCATGGAAACGCCATTTACCTTCCCGCTGCAGCGGTACCTATTTATCTACTTGCGCTGATATGCTTTTGAACTGCTAGGTTGGCAGGAGCTGGGACAGAGCAACGGGAGCTCACTCTGTTGTGGGGATTTGAACCACCGACCTTTTGATCGGCAAGCCCAAGAGGCTCAGTGGTTTAGACGTACACGTGTTCTCCATGTACCAGGGTCTAACAATGTCAAGTGCCAGTCCAATTGTTTTCCAGACATCACCATTTGGGGGCACCATTTTGTTCTTCACCTTAGACAGCAAAATGTTTGGGGTGGGCCCTGTCTTGAATATGCCTCACAGAAGAACAGAAGGGAAGGGATGGAGATCTGCCAGTGGCTGTGCTTTTCAGCCCCAACGAAATGTACAGAGAACTGGAATTAAGACTGTGGAAGTCTCTTGAGAAATATCACAGGACTGGGCCACGGTAAATAGCCATTTCTATGTAATAGAAGAGCGAATTTGTTGCAGCGATCTCTTACCAACATACTGGGTGGCATTCAGATGGCAGATATGGAAGATGTAATTACCTAGAGTATACATGCCTGCCACCATTCAATCTTTGATAGGATTCTTTAAACGAGATCATCGCGAGGTCAAGAGATTTTAAAGCCAGAAATGGGAATATTTACTTACATTAGAAATGGAAACTTAAAATAAAAAAACTCAGGAACAAACATTCTTATGAACCCATTCAAAGGTATTTGGACTTAGTTCATAAACGACAAATCATCAGGGACGTGCTCGCCATTAAATGGATTGGATTGTGATAAAAGCCAAAAAATGTTAATTGCAGATGCTAAATGAAAAATAAAACCTTACCGATAAACGAATGGAATGTCTTCCTTTACCTGATAATCTTACTTGGAGCTTTCTGTTAAAACATCTTGGCCCTCAATATACTGCGATGGAACTGAATTGCCAATGGGCTCCATTTGGTCATGTGCATACTCTGGTTTTAATGGTTGGGTCCAGTGAAGGTTTTCAGTTACCCTTGTATGATCTGAAACTGGATTAAAAAAAAACCCTTTGGAAAGCCAAATCAAAAAGCCACATCATGGAACGGTTGTGAAGCAAAGCCCTTTTCACATGTCTCTCAACATGCAAAGGCCCTTATTGCATGTCGAGGTCCCCAGGGCCACCCCAATAACTCACACATCACACAGAAATTTTTGTTTAAGGTTTTTGGCATAATTTTGGCCACAACTTTATTAAAATACAAAAATGTGAGTGGTTGCTTAGGCATTGGTTGCAACTATCTGCCCCCCCCCCCATGGGGGACAGACTGACATTCTGCACGCCTGCGAAAGTCAGAAAAGGGGAATACACTTGAGGGTAGCGATGGAGCAGGGAACCTGCCCTCAGCCCTCCCCAAATGCAACCAGGAGCTCTTGCAATGGCCCGAGCCCCCTTGACAGTGTGGACAAGCAATAGTTAGCCCCCAATTCCTTTAATGGAATCCCTCGCAGCAGCAGCATTAGAGGGGCAGGCACAGCCAATCCATGCCCCTCAACCAACCAAACCATAAACCAATGCCTAACCGCAACCTTACAAGTTGTGACGATTTGCTACGCAGTAGGCAAAAACCAAATGGCCCCAGCCAATCAGCCAAATGGACAAAATTCCTACTGGGCCCCTGCCCCAAGAGCAGACGACCCCATGACAGGCATAGCAAGGTCAAAGCGAACAACCCTAAATATAGGGAGGGGGGATGGGCAATCCGATGCACGGGCGAGAAGAGGAAGCCCTAGCCTCGTGCAAGGAGTTTTAGCATTTCTGGCTGTCAATCAACAAATGGCAACATTAACTTTTTCCCCACAACAAGGGAAGCCCAATCGCATCAGTGGCCAACGGTCAATTAGCCCGCCCCCAACTTTGGAGTGTCCTGGCGGCCCCCACCGCAACACGTGCTCTCCATGAAGGAGAACACATTTTGCAAGACCTTCTCCATATACCTCTGGTGAAGGTTGCATGCCTCTGAATACAGACCAGGCCTACTGAGGAGGCAGGTGAGGCACACACCTTGAACGGCAGAAGCCCAAGAGTAGCACCCACCTCACCTCCGCTGCCCACCTGCCTACGAGGGGGGTGCTGTGGTCTAAACCACTGAGCCTCTTGGGCTTGCTGATCAGAAGGTCAGCGGTTCGAATCACTGCGACGGGGTGAGCTCCCGTGGCTCTGTCCCAGCTCCTGCCAACCTAGCAGTTCGAAAGCACACCGGTGCAAGTATTTACTGCTGTAGGGGGAAGGCAAATGGTGTTTCCATGCCCTCTGGCTTCCATCACGGTGTTCCGTTCCACCAAAAGCAGTTTAGCCACATGACCCAGAAAGCTGTCTGTGGATAAACGCCAGCTCCCTCAGCCTGAAAAGCGAGATGAGCACAGCAACCCATAATGTTTGGAAAAGAAAAGTATTATAGGGACAGAATGACCCAGACCGTATAGAAATGTATTCATGTATGCGACTACAGCGGCAAGAATGTTACTTGCCCAAAAATGGAAAAAAGAAGAAGTCCCGGAGAAAGAAGAATGAATACAAAAACTTATGGACTATGCAGAAATGGTGAAACTTACTGGAAAAATAAGAAATCAAGATATCGAACTTTTTATAAAAGAATGGAAATGGTTTGTTGAATATTTACAAATAAAGAGATAAGAACATTGGCAGAATCATTGTAAGAAACCTGCAGTTTCATAAGAGTATATATTTAAAGTAGATGAATAAATGAGCCAGTCAAGTTAATTTGGAATATGTAGAAAATATTAAAAAATAAATTGAAGGAACCGCAGAAAGAGGGGGAAGGAAGTCGAGTTTTGAAATGTTAAAGTGAGTGTAAAATTATTGAAACATATAAAATTGAAAATAATAAATAAATAAATAAAGAGAGCTGCTGTCAGTCAGTCTTGGAAATAGTGAACTAGATAGAACAGTGGTTTGACTCATTAAAAGGCAGCATTGTATATTCCTATCCTGCTTTATGGCGTGTGTGTGTTTTGTAATTGCATGAATAATATATGTAATAATCTTTGTAATAGCAATAATATATTCCTATCATGGAGAAATGCCACCGCCAGTGGCATAGAATGGGGGGGCCCCAGGAGCAGCTGCCCCGGGCACAAAATTGTTAGGACTTCCATTGTTGGGCCCTGTTGAAAACAGCTTCTCCATGCAAACCAGGAAGTGACCTCTCCAGGCAGTGGAACGACTCTTCTTTTCTTATCTCTGCGGCTGTGAACTCCTGAGTGACAAGGACGCCGTAAGGCAGTTGAATGTGCAAGCATACTCAATCCATTTCCCTCCCTCCCACCCCTCTGTGCAGTCCTGGGCACTGGCAATCTATGTTACGCCACTGGCAGAAGCCTTAGGTTCAACCCCCAGCATAGAGTCTGAAACCTTGCAGAGCTGCCAGCAGTCTGTGTTGTCGGTAGGGAGCTAGATGGATGAATGGATTTGGCACCAGGAAGCTTCCCTGGTTGTTCCGCAGCTCCATCTTGGCTTCTTCTCCGGCTTCTGGCGACGCAGAGCCCATTCGTAAGCACGTTAGACGCCAGAGACCCCCAAAAGGTTGTGACGTCCGGGCACGTGCCATCTGTGCATTAGCAAACATGCGGTGCTTAGCGCTGGGCTCATCAGTGTGCAGGTGTGTGTGCAGGAGCCAGGCCCTGTGACCAATAGGACTTTGCAGGACTGGGGTCTTCCTAAGTTTGTTCTGAAGAGGCAAGGCACGGCCACACAAGTGAGGCTGCTTGGTAACTCACAGCACCTGGTGGCAAGAGCCGGGAAGGGATATAAGGTCAGCATTTCCCTTCGGCTCTTTGCCACAGCAACACATTCCCTGCCTTGCTGCGTTTGACTCCTTGCTTCTTGATCCTCGGACCCCTGACTTCGTGACTCCTCGCTTCCTGACCCTCAGACCCTTGGCTTCTTGACTCCTGGCTCTCTGACCCTCGGACTCTTGGCTTTCTGACTCCTGGCTTCTGGACTCCCATTCCTGCTCCCACCCCACCGTCTTGCCCCCGGTCCCGACGTCCCCAGCCGGGACTTCGATCGCCCACAAACCAGACCGTGACAGCATGCGGCATACGCACTCGTCTGCTTGATAAAGCGCAAATGTGCCAGAGCATCTCGCTTTCACATCCCCAAGTGCTCACACCTTGTGCCAATTTCTGATTACCTGGGCTGCTTATAATCCAGGTCGTGGCATAATAAGCACTGTCGATTTCAAGGGTGTTTCTCTAATTTGGCTTCGGTTCCAATCCCTCACTATTGACAAAACGAACACAGAACATACAGTACGTCTTTTTACATGATGCACTTTTGTTTCCTATCAGCACCCGTTCCCTTCTCTCCCCCAACCCCGGGTTCTGTTTGTGCTTTTGTTTCTGTGTATTTGCCTCCCTTGCCAGATGGCCTTTCAGCATCACGTGGCTCGTGAGTCAGATTTACAGGTGCGGGTTATAGATACATCGAGTATCCAGGTAGCGGCCAGTTCTAGCCCATTAAAGCCCGGCGTGTGATTAGAGAGTTTAATTAACGACTAGTGAGTCATGTACTTAACATGCCATCTAGCTATAACCAGTTTGTTGCAACCCTTTGCAAGTAGCATCTGGGATGCCTTATATATTGTGCTAATACATTTTTATTCTGCAGAGGGACCAAGTTTGAAACTTAAGCAGCTATTAAAAATAGCTTCCTCCCCTCCCAAAAAACACACACACAACAACCCCTAATAGTAACTTAACAGCCATCATATCTGAAACATTGCACAGTTAATGTTTAGTGAAAGACCATTGTAAAAGAGTATCTACATTTAGGGGTTCTGCGTTTTGCATTAACATCAGGACCATTTTATTTGGAATGGATTTGAGCCAGCATGAATGGCAGCGAGAATATTAGACACTTGGGATGCATAGAGGGATATTTTAATTAAATCTAAAAAGAACCAGTGGGATGATTAAAGCATATTAACATGATAGTTTGTTATTTCCGAGAAGAAATGTTTCTTTTCGATTAATTTATTTTTAATGTAGGAAGTTGCTCTCGACATATTACTAGGTGCAATCGGATGAATAGAGGTCACGTTACAGGCAATTGCTGAAGGGTTTTTGTTTTTAAAAATTTCAATTCGGATGTAGGGGTTATTTCAAAGGAATTTGAAGCAGGAGGAATGGAGGGGCTTAGACTAGAGTTGCCAGCTGCCTTGCAAATTGGACACTACATATGGTTACAATCCTATGATGAACCAATGTAATGGTTAAAATGTTGGACTAAAATCAGGGAGATCATGGTCTGAATCCCAACTAAGCCATGATGCTCGGTGGGTGACCTTGGACCAGTCACTGCCTTTCAGCCTTTCAGGGTTGTTGTGGAGATTAAATGAAGACAGGGAGAACCACATATGCCACTTCGAGATCCTGGGAGAAAAGCCGTATAAATGCAATAAATAAATTCAAACTAAGATAAAATGATGATGATGAAGAGCAAAAAAGGCAAATGGTAACTGCCCTACACATTTTGAGTGCAGTCATCGGGGACAAAATATATTTAATTTTATAATATTGTAACTGGAGAAGTGTTCTGTACTGATTCTTCCAAGGACTTTATTTCGTGGAAGGATTATATAGATTTATTTCTGATGAAGAACTGTGCAATATTTATCAGGGAGTATTGCCGGGGGGGTGGGGTGGGGAATTATGGGTGCCATTTCAGATAATGTCTTCAGCTTTCATCACTGTGCAAATCGAAGGTTAATTCTGGAACTTTTGTCCAAATCGGCCCTCTCACCTTTCCAGTTTGACGTCACCATCCATGAATAACACATGGCTAAGTGAAACAGTTTGTGATCAACAAATAAGCTGACGTACATTTGCTGAGGATGTTTCCTGATCAACATCAAACAGTGAGCCATCCATTTTATTAAAAGAAAAAAAGGGGGGGGAGACAGCACAGACTAATCACTGGCTTTTCACATGGCAAGTACATCCCAGGCAACTTATTTGTTCAGCTATCAACACCACACAGCACTGACCTAAATGCCAGATTCTGCCCGCTCTTCTGGTCTGTGTTTTGAAGTATTGCAAATTGCTCGACTAAATGTAGATGCTTTCAATATCAGGCATCTAATCTTTACTTTCACATTTTGAGCAGGCCTTTCATAGCACCAGGCATTTCGCTTTTATCACGGAATCCAATTATGGACAGAAACTGGTAATACTTAAGAACAACGGAAGAGTCTGCTGAGTTGAGGCAATGGCTCCTTTAATTCGGCATCCTGCCATCTAGCATAAGGTTACCAGATTTTTTTCAGAGAATCCAGGGACCCCCCTTTTTTTTTTGAAAAGAGAAAAAAAAGTTGTTTAAAAAAGTTTATTTTTTTAAAAAAAAATAAGAAGTAATATCTTCTCTTCTGTGGTCTCCACTGTCACACGGCCTTCCTCTGGGCCCCATCCTGCTCTCTTGGAACGCTAGCCACTGTGGAATAGGCTCAGGTCGGGCCTGGGCTCGGCCATGTGTCCTTGTCCGCCCGGTGCTCTCCTACCTCTCCTCCTCAGTGGCAGCAGCAAGATCAGGGCTCCCCTCTTTTTTCTCCTTCTTCTTTCTCTCTCTTCGTTCTCCTTCTCCTCTCCTCCTTCTCTCTGCATTGGTTCTGGGGTTTTCCTGGCTCCAGAGCACCGCTAGGCAGTCAGCCGGGTGGCTGGGTGCTTTCACTCCTGGCTCGATTTGGGTCATGGGGGGGTGTCAGCGGTTCCCCAGTTGACGCGCCAGGCATCCCCGGTTTCCCCTCGGCAGTGGCGGCAGCAGCGGCAGTCTCAGCAGCCCGAAGCAAGCCTGGTACTGCAGTTGGTTCTGGCTGGCTTCAGGAGCAGCTCGCTGCTGTGGCGCCTGCCATTTTGCCTCCTTGGAAGTCCCCATATGATGTGTCTTGTACCGTTGAACCACGCAACATTCATTCCCTACTAATAAATCAACAACACTTAAAATATAAATCCGGAGACATTAAATGAAATCTGGGGACATTCCGGGGACGGATTTTGTCCCAGGGACAGATTTGTAAATCCGGGGACTGTCCCCGGGAAACGGGGACATCTGGTTACCATAATATAGCAGCCATGGAGGAGCAAGTCAATTCTGTGTCCAGGGCAGCTGTCTACCACCTTCATCTGGTATGGTGGCTGAGCCCCTACCTGCCCTCAGACTGTCTCACCAGAGTGGTGCATGCTCTGGTTATCTCTTGCTTGGACTACTGCAATGCACTCTACGTGGGGCTACCTTTGAAGGTGACCCGGAAACTACAACTAATCCAAAATGTGGGATCTAGACTGATGACTGGGAGAGGCCGCCAGGACCATATAACACCCATCCTGAAAGACCTACTTTGGCTCCCAGTACGTTACCAAGCACAATTCAAAGTGTTGGTGCTGACCTTTAAAGCCCTAAATGGCCTCGGTCCAGTATAACTGAAGGAGCATCTCCGCCCCCATTGCTCAGCCCGGACACTGAGGTCCAGCTTCAAAGGCCTTCTGGCCGTTCCCTCCCTGCGAGAAGTGAGGTTACAGGGAACCAGACAGAGGGCCTGGTCGGTAGTGGCACCCACCCTGTGGAACGCCCTCTCATCAGATGTCAAGGAAAGAAACAAATATCTGACTTTTAGAAGACATCTGGAGGGAGCCCTGTTTAGGGAAGTTTTTAATGTTTGATGTTTTATCATCTTTTTAATATTCTCTGGGAGCCGCCCAGAGTGGCTGAGGAAACCCAGCCAGATGGGCAGGGTATGAATAAATTATGATGATGATGATGATGAGACAGGAGAGAGACTGGCTTGGTCCAAACTCCCTGGCTTAACCTATTTTGACTCCTCTATCTTGGAGCAAATTCCTTTCCTTTCCCCTGCAGGATACAAGGCAACAAGCTTATGAAATCTTTAAGTCAATCCGACGCCTATTCTCTCTCATTCCCAGCACTAGAATAATCGTGTCATAAAATTAGGATGGGAAGGAAGCAAGGCACTCATCTTCCCATCGCCACATAAATCAACCTGACAAGTACCGAAGAGAATTGAAAATGACTTATTTTTTTGGCAATAGCCATTACTTTTTGGACTAGAGCCAAGCATATTGGGCAAGTGGGGGGTTAAAGCTTTAAAAATAACAAAGACAGCAGCAATATCCCTTTATAGTTTTCAAAACTGGATGCCCATTCTTCCAAATTCTCCAGTAGTCATTGTGCTCCTTCTCTACATTTTTCCATACCAGACTGTTCTTTTCCGCCTTGTGTTTTCTTCAGCCTTCCCCTTCCCTGCTGGCAGCTTGCCATTGCATCCAGTCTTGTTAAAGGACGGATGGAGAGCTCAGATAAATAATGGTCGCTCAACCCTTAAAAGGTTTGTGAGTTACGATGGCGCTTCAAATTAGGTAGAGCTGCCTTAGCCAACGTTGAAACATCGCTGGCTGGCCCAAAATCGCTGCCTGGCTCATAACATGGAAAGGCGTCAGGAAGAGTGCAATGCGCTGTTTGCCAGTCTGCTCAAAGGCCAAGGCTGTATTGCCGAACCAGAGATGCCACAACAGGCCTCATGTGACATTTAGAGAGCCACTGTTGTTAGAGCGTCGGACTGGGGGTTGGAGGACCAGGATTCAAATTCCCACTTGGTCAAACAGCTCACTAGGTGACTATGGGCCAGTTACTGTCTCTCAGCCTAACCTACCTCACAGGGCTGTTGTGAGAATAAAAAGTGGCAACAAATAACCATGTTTGCCGCTTCAAACTCCTTGGAAGAAAGGTAGGCTATAAATGCAATAAATCAGGGGTCAGCAAGGTTTACCTCGCCAGGGCCAGTTCACTCCAGCAGAGACCCCTCGGTGGGCTGGATCGCACCTGCGCCTGAGTGCGCCAGCCCGTGATTTCTTGTGTCTGTGCAGACGCAATTTCCGGTGCCACGGAAACGAGTCCCTGCACTGTCCGGTTTAGTGTAGCGCACAGGGACTTGCCGAGCGGGCAGCTCAGTTCGGAGGCGACTCGGGGGCCTGTTAAATGACCCCTGTGGCCTGCTTGTGGCCCATGGGCCTTAGGTTGCCGACTCCTGCAATAAATAAATATTTGAATAACAAATATAAGATTTGAGAATCCTCTGGAAAAATCTCTCAAAGGACCTGTTGATGGCATTTTACCATTGTACTGTTGAGAGTGTATTAACTTTTGGTCTCTGTGTGTGGTTTGGGAGCTGCACGGTCAGGGGAAAAACAATGCTGTCCAGGATTGTAAAGACTGCAGAGAGAATAATTGGGTGCACTCTTCCTACCTTGGATCAAATCTATGCTTCCAGGTGGCGTAAGAAAGCTGCAGAGATAGTGCAGGATAGTGCGCACCCCATAAATGATCTCTTTCAGCTTCTGCCTTCTGGAAGAAGGTACAGGATTATAAAGTCTAGGACTAGCCACCTGAGAAACAATTTCTATCCAAATGCGATTTTGGTTTTAAACACAGTGTAAGGTAGTCTCTATGGGAGTATATTGTATTCAGTGATGGGGTATCAGAGTTTTTAGGGGCTAACCAGGCTAGGATAGTTGGGATAGCAGGCTTGTTGGTTTTTGAATGTCTGATGTAAATTTTTTCAATTTCGTTTTCAATTTTGTTGCTCTGTATGGGACAATGACATTAAAGATTATCGTATCGTAAGATGTTTTCACCTTTGATTAGCTGCCTATGGGTAGCATACCCTCCAACATTTCTCCGATGAAAATAGGGATGTCCTATATTATTATTATTATTATTATTATTATTATTATTATTATTATTATTTCATTTATACCTCACCCATTGGACTAAGTTGCCCCAGCCACATTAAAAAATTGCCTTCATGTGTACCCTAATTTGTTCCGGAGGTCTGTTTTTAACCTGAAACTGTTCTTAACCTGAAGCACCACTTTAGCTAATGGGGCCTCCCACTGCCGCCGCGCGATTTCTGTTCTCATCTTGAAGCAAAGTTCTTAACCCAAGGTATTTTTTCTGGGTTAGCGGAGTCTGTAACCTGAAGCGTATGTAACCTGAGGCATATGTAACCCGAGGTACCACTGTATATGTATATGTATATGTACGCACAGGAACACTAATATGCCATGTGTGATCGCCTGTATTTTTGCATTCTGCACCTACCAAGGTGCCTCTAAGTGCTAACTGCTGGAAATCAAAATTTGGGAGAGTGCTGTCGTGACCAATTCCTGCCTGCCAGCTTCCCCACAGTATCTGGCTGGCCACTGTGGGAATCTGATCTCATTATCTTATTTTACTATTATTTTCTAATAGAAAATTCTATGCCACCTTTCAATAGACACTCCCAGGGCAATTTATTTGAATAGATATAAACCGCACGGTAGATGCAAAACAAATCGGAAGAACCATTGAATGCAAGGATTGAAGAGGCAGCGGTGACAACCTAAAGAAGATATGCCGCAGAAGGACTCGTGTCTTTGCTTGCAGGATGTCAGGAAATCGTTGAGAATCTACAAGTGTCTGGGTGCTGAGGAGGAGATCTTACAGACTATGTTCATGTGCTCATGTGTATGTGCATTTATATGAATGTGGCACATCAGGGGGTTGGACTCTTCGTATGTATAAAAAAATATTGCTGTGGAAATGTTTTTTAAAAAAACGTTTTTTAAAATATATTGAATTTGCCATTAGCTCACCAGCACCATCTAGTGTCACATTTGTAGAATGCACTTAAAACATTATATTTGCAGCTGTATAGGTAAAGGTAAAGGGACCCCTGACCATTAGGTCCAGTCGTGATTATAGCTGAGTCCTAAATGAACCTTGGGTCCCTTCCTACTCTTCTATGATAAGCCCTCACTAGTAGCAACTAAAAGTGCAATGTGAACTATACCTTTTTTGTTTTGTTTTTAAGTTCTTTCTGTCCCACCTTTCACTCCTTTGTTTGCAGTTCCTCCATTATTTGCAGGAAACAGTGGAGTGAACCCAACAGCTCCAAAAAGACCTCATACCTGAGGACATGGCAAGCACTGGCTGTTGTGACATGACATTCTCAGCAAGTCTTATGATCGGCCCCAAAGTGCAGTAGATTACTCAAAACAGCTCTGTTAAGTACAGTAAATAGCTCCATGAAGGAAACCCTAAACAAAGAGAAAAGCTAGGTTCCCTCTGTCCTTTTGCTCTGAGTAACTGCTGCTTTGTTTTCAGCTTGGTCACTGTATAATCTCCAAACACAAAGAAGGGACACCCTATGTTACAGTAATCATTGCTGGGTTGGAGGTAGAATTATCTCTTCAGAAAAAAAATAACCTGTTTAAAAAGGGAGGATTGGACACATTCTAGACAAGTCCATACCACAGCAAAATTCCTCTGAATGTCATATACTAATGGGGACCATTGGGATGCTATTTTCAATAACAGATCTCTAAACAATGAGCGATACCCAACTCTAGTCACGCCCCAAGTAGATCCATCGAAATCGATGAACAGGAGTTAGTTGGGTCTCACTCCATGCAATTAGGAAAAGCAGAAAAATAGAAATAGGCTGCAGTCACACCTCACTTCATCCCATTTCCCTAACTGTTCATTTCTGCATTATATTTGAGTCTTTGCACAATGCAAAAGCTGCTTCTGGAAAACCGAGTGCATATTTAGCACTAGTTTCTGTGTTATCTGATTCCAGGAAAAAATACTTCTGTGTACAAATTGTTGCTGTTTTGAATGAGTGTGATGCGATACCGCAAGAAACTTTGCACATCCAGAAGAGAGAGTTGAGATCGTGGGTGGGATGAATGATTAAAGAAGCCAAACTGGATGTCCGCTAGATATTTTAGACTGCAACTACCACCATCCCCTACCATTGGCAATGATAGCTGGGCTGCAGCTGATGGAAGCTGCTGTCCAAAACATCTAAAAGGCCCCAGGAAGGCTGCAGTCTAGTTTACAAATGCAATCACATTGCTAGGTTGTTGCGTGGCGAGTTCCCGCCTCCCCCCATTGAAATAAAGACACAGGACACAAGAATTCGAGTTAATGGATCAAATTAGGCCACAACTTTATTGATTACAGGAATTGAGCGGTATTGGCCTAGGCATTGGTCCTACAATCTGGCCGGTGAGGGTTAACCACCAGTGGGAGGAGTCCTGCTGAGGCACGTCAACTAGGACCTCCCCCGGGGTCACCACATGGGGGGGTGCCGTGGGCCCACACCTCCATAGGCTTAGGACGAGGCCACGCCCCCCGGAATCCTTTACCGGACTACCCTTTATTTGGGAGAAGGTGATGGCACTCTTTCTCCCCCTTCATCTGCATAACAATAGACTGTACCCCCACCAATGCCTACCACCAATACTGGGGAATTGTGACGGTTTGCTACGAGGTAGGTGAAAACCTAGCTGAAGCCAATCTGCCAGATGGAAAAATTCCTACCAGGCCCCTTGACGGCGACCAACCGAGGTTCATAGCAACGTCAGAGAACCTAGACCCGCTTGAGGATAAGAAAGACACATGGGCACGGTGGCAGGGGGCGGAACACCCCCTGCCAACGTGGGAAACGGCTCCTGCTCACAACTCCTCCCCTCCCTGAGGAGGAGAGGCTTTGTGATTCAAGGACCCGCCACCTGCTTGAGGATAAGAAAGACACATGGGCACGGTATATTAGGTTAATAGGAAAGGTAAAGGACCGCTGAATGGTTAAGTCCAAAGGCAACTATGGAGGTGCGGCGCTCATCTTGCTTTCAGGCCAAGGGAGCCAGTGTTTGTTCACAGACAGTTGGGGATTTGAACCGCCGACCTTTCAGTCAGCAACCCCAAGAGGCCCAGTGGTTTAGACCACAGTGCTGTCAGCATCGCCCTTGAGCCAGTGCCACCAACTGGACTCATCCACTTCAGCCCCGACTGGGCTAGGCGAGCTGGGTAGCACTTCCAGAGACCACCTTCTGCACAGGAACAGGTCAAAGTGCTGTGGACTCACAGCTTAGAGTTGTGAGCACCGGATTCACTCCCACAAGAAGACAGTCGTCGCACAGCAGAGTACAGCAGAGTCTATCAGAGTATGTAAACAACTCGGAGAGCAGCTCTGTAGAATATCTTCTTTATTCTATCTACAACTATTATACAACTATATACAGAGCTTAATGAGTCTAAGCATAGATGAATGCTGCACTGCACTGAGTGTCTGCAGCTGCTCTTAGCAGCAACCTTATCTCTACACACAATCGCTAACACTCAGTGTCTCTCTCTCTCTCTCCGACACTGACTGACTGACTGACTCGGTGCTGGAGCAGAATAAGTAGAGAGCAGAACACGCCTCCTCCTCTCTGGAGAATCAGCAGACTCCTCAGGAGATTCTTGGATATGGGAGGGGTGAAATCTCCTCAAGTGCCACCCTCCAAACCTCACACACTGCTTCGCACACCGCTGTTGCCTCAGCCTCTCAGTAACAGTTGCTGCATTCAGAGCTGGCGTTCAGAGCTGGCGGTGCAACCGGCGCTGACGTGGTGATCTTCTGCAAACCAGTTAGCCTAAAGCAAACTAGCTGCTAAAGATCCTCAACGCTTGCTCAACCTGCACGTGGTCGAGGAGGTCCTTCCTGGAGGTCTTAATCCAATGAGAAGCAGCAGCACAATGGCTGGGAAATGCTGCCGCGGCCACATTTCAGCGGCTAAACCCCGCCCCCAAGCCTCCAGCCAATTGGCTGGCCACCTGGGGGAGTGGCGCAGCAGCCGGAGCAGCTGGGCAGGGGGCGGAATGCGGGAAACGGCTCCCGCTCACAACTCCTCCCCTCCCTGAGGAGGAGAGGCTTTGTCTAAACCACTGAGCCTCTTGGGCATGCCGATCGGAAGGCTGGCGGTTCAAATCCACGGGATGAAGTGACCTGCGTTGCTGTCCCAATTTCTGCCAACCTAGCAGTTCAAAAGCATACCAGTGCAAGTTGATAAATAGGTACTGCTGCAGCGGGAAGCTAAACGGCATTTCTGTACCCTCTGGCACTTGTCACTGTGCCCCTTGCACCAGAAGCGGTTTAGTCATGCTGGCCACATGACCCGGAAAGTTGTCTGTGGACAAACGCTTGCTCCCTCGGCCTGAAAGTGAGATGAGCACCGCAACTCCATAGTTGCCTTTGATGGAACTTAACTGTCCAGGGCTCCTTTACCTTTTTTAAGAAATACCAAAGGGGGGTGGCAACAGTGAAAGTTTCTGAGAGCATGAAGGAAAACCACACAGAACAAAGTCTTTAGGTTTATTGCAGGTCATTCTGTCCATAAGCATCATCATTACATAAAAAACAACAACCCCAACCACATCCAGTCATTCTTCCTGGAACTGTCAACAGCTTTAAAAAAAGAAGAAGAAGAAGACTTCTGATTCAATTGAGCTTTCTTGAAAGGTGTCTACTTTCTAGTTTATTTGCTTTTGCTGTTCAGTACACCCTTTTAGATACAGGAACCCATCTGATATTGAATCCATTCTGGTATTTTCACTTAGAATCTGAAAACAAAATCTGGAAAGCAGGGGTATTTTTGCTTTCATTTCATTAGCAGCTATTTTTCATTTCAGATTCCTGATTCATTTTGTTCTTCCACGAAAAGGCTCTGCTTTCCACTGTTCAGGGGTACCCTTTCAAATACAGGAATCCATCTGATATTGGATCCATGCTGGTATTTTCCTAAAACAGAATACAGAAAGCAAGAAAACGCCTTTCTTTCTTTACTTTCTTTTTACTAGCCATGAATATGCAGCGCTGAGGAGGATAATATTGTTACAACTGAAACGATGGGCTTAACCAGGGGGGCAGGGAGCTGCCCCCGCTAAATCAATAAAAATCAATAAATATACATATCTAACTGACATTCTGCCTTCCCCAAAAAAATCCTGGCTACGCTCACAACTGAAACCGAAACAAGCAGTCTGTTGCACCCCATCCTTCATCGATTGCTCAATTTGGCCAGCTCAAGGTATTATTTATTACAATTATATTGGCTACAGTGGTACCTCGGGTTAAATACTTAATTCATTCCAGAGGTCCGTTCTTAACCTGAAACAGTTCTTAACCTGAAGCACCACTTTAGCTAACAGGGCCTCTTGGTGCCGCTGCGCAGCCAGAGCACGATTTCTGTTCTCATCCTGAAGCAAAGTTCTTAACCCGAGATACTATTTCTGGGTTAGCGGTGTCTGTAACCTGAAGCGTATATAACCTGAAGGGTATGTAACCCAAGGTACCACTGTATTTCATAACAGGCAACCTGTTGGCATTCTACTGTAAAGTTCTGGTGTGCATGTGGATGTGTTTAGAAAACGGCACAGATGAAAGCAAACCTTTTGCAGACAGATCCCTCACACTTCTCTTGATCCTTCTGGATCTCCTTCCTCAACAGAACGTCTATTCAAGGGTTAGATCTCTTATTTCTTTGAGAAGCCTCAAAGATGATGGTGGCAGAGGATTGAAAGCTGTAATACGGTTAAAACCAATCCTATATTAATAGATTTAGGAGACACTTTAATAGTAGGCTTGGTGGCTCAACGGATTAATGAAATAATAGCTCTCAACATAATTGCAAAAATCAAGTCATGCCCAGATTCATATTGGGGTAACTGTAAGGATTTCAACCTCACAACACTATGGACTAAGTGAGGTAAAGGTAAAGGGACCCCTGACCATTAGGTCCAGTCGTGACCGACTCTGGGGTTGCGGCACTCATCTCGCTTTATTGGCCGAGGGAGCTGGCGTACAGCTTCCGGGTCATGTGGCCAGCATGACTAAGCCGCTTCTGGCAAACCAGAGCAGTGCACGAAAATGCCATTTACCTTCCCACTGGAGCGGTACCTATTTATCTACTTGCACTTTGACGTGCTTTCGAACTGCTAGGTTGGCAAGAGCAGGGACCAAGCAATGGGAGCTCACCCCATCGTGGGGATTCGAACTACCGACCTTCTGATCAGCAAGTCCTAGGCTCTGTGGTTTAACCCACAGCGCCACCTGCATCCCTATGGACTAAGCGAAACTTACAGCAAAAATAAGAAAGCAACATGGAGGACTATTCATGGAAGAATGGAAGCCCTTTTGAGAACGTCTGGGGGGTGGGATCACAATCAGTTGAAATTGCTAGCTGGATTTGAAATATGAGCATGATAATATAGGAAACAGAAGAATATGTTTTAGGGGAAATGTTTATTAGATTGCGGCATGTAAATGGGACGGGATTGAGAACAGCATGGAGGAAAAGATGGAAATGTACAAAATTTGGAATTTATATGTAATTTTTAAAAAGTTAGATATTTGGAATAGGATAAAACTCTCCTGGTCAGGTAGGATGGCAGCAATTAAAATGTGTATACTGCCGAAACTATTATTTTTATTCCAAAATGTCCTGGTGATTAGAGGAAGTTCAATATTCAAAAACTGGCAAAAAATTCTCTCCAAATTAATATGGCAAGGCAAAAGACCAAGAATTAGATTTAAATTGTTAACAGATAGAAAAGACAGAGGAGGATTTGTGGTCCCAAATTTGAGATTGTATTATGAAGCCTCGCGCCTTTGTTGGCTCAGAGAGTGGATTGTTTTAAAAAACACAGATCTGCTGGACTTGGAAGGCTTCGATTTAAGATTCGGCTGGCATATCTCTGGCAGAATAAGGAAAAGGTGCATAAAGGCTTCTCAAATCATATTATTAGAGGAACATTGTTAGAGGTATGGGAAAAGAATAGAAAACTGTTGGAAAAAAATACCCCCTGGTGGCTATCGCCTATTGATATCTTAACTATTAAAAAATATATATATATAGAAGGTGAGAGATGGACCTATGAAGACCTCCTGGAAAGAACAGAAAGAGGATGGAAAATTAGACCATATGAAGAGTTAAAAAACAAATTAACAGGTTGGTTACAGTATCATCAAATTAATGCCTTATGGAAGGAAGACAAAAAGACCGGGATGAATGAGAAAAAATCTAGGTTCCAGGTAGAGATAATAGAAAGTAAAACCAAACTTCTATCCAAAATGTATAACCAGCTACTAGAATGGGACACTAAGGACGAGGAGGTCAAGGAAGTTATGGTAAAATGGGCGATAGATATTGGATACAATTTGGATTTTGACAAATGGACGAGGTTGTGGAGTAAAGGAATGAAATACCGGGGATAAAAGATGTTGGAAGTGCAAAACTAAAGAAGGAAGTTTCTACCATATGTGGTGGAAGTGCAAAGAAATTAAAAAATTTTGGGAATCCATATACAATGAATTAAAAATATATATTTAAATACACCTTTGTTAAAAAACCCGAAGCCTTCCTTCTGGGAATGATCGGAGACGAGATTAAGAAAGAAGACCACATAATGTTTCAATATGCAACTGTAGCTGCCAGGATCCTGTTAGCACAAAATTGGAAAACCCCAAATATCCCGACCATTGAAGATTGGCAAATTAAATTATTTGAATATATAGAATTGGCAAAAATGACGCAGAATATCAGACAGCAAAAAGGTACAAAGTTTATTGACGATTGGACCAAATTTATAACATACATGGAAACAAATTCTAGAGATTTAAAAATCACAGTAGGTTTAACATAATTCTTGCGATGTGCAGATGATAAAAAACGGAAACTGCAAATGGAATTATTATTTTACATAACCCAAAACCGAGATGGAGGGAAGTCAACCATTATTTGTTGTTAATTAATTAATGTCTGTCTTTTGGTTGGTTTATGTTTGCTGTTTTGGTGGATGTTTTCTTTTTTCTTTGGTGTGTTTATTCGTGTGTGTTTTTGTTGTTGTTGTTGTTTGGTTACTGAAAATTAATAAAAAGAATTTAAAAAAAAAAGTTTGGTAAACATTTGATACCAATACAATAAACAAACAAACAACCCTGTAGCTAGAAGTGCTGTTTGCAGCCAACCTATGCGACTCTGTCATTTTCGATTTCTCTCGAATCTTCATTTTTCAAATCCTATGTTCAGTTCTCCTCATTTCAGCAATAGTTTGCAATTTGTTCATTTTTTTAAAAAAACATTCTCATAATACATGACATTTTGCCTCACAGACACAAGTTCCCAGAGCAATTTTCCTCAATACAGTGCATTTCCATATGTTATTTTCATTAACATGTGGGTTCTTATGCATTGTTTTAACCTTGCACATGCATTTTTCTGAGCATTACTTGACTGGAGGACTGCATTTGAAAATTTGGGAAAGTGCCACATTTCGAATACTGCTGTGATTCAGTTCAGGCAAAAATCTGTTTGCCTTTCAATGCGAACTGAATCAAATCTCTGCCCCATCCCTATTCCCAAGCATCATATATTTTGTAAAATAAGTTTATTTACAATTTTCATTTATAACAACTAAACATTTCAACAAAGAAACTAAAAGAATGGAAGACAAAAGATGAACAAGTGAAATTGGGCAATAGATATTGGTTATAACAGAAACGGAGGCATGGGAAAGTCAGTGGAACATGGACATAAAATTTGCAGCATGTTATGGTTTAAGAGAAAACTATATTCAAATGTTATACAGATGGTATCTAACACCAAGTAGATTGGCAAAAATGTATAAATCAAAATTGAATATGTGCTGGAAATGCAAAAGGAAAGAAGGTACCTTTCTCCATATGTGGTGGCCTTGTGTGGTGTAGTGGTTAAGAGCGGTAGTCTCGTAATCTGGGGAACCGGGTTCGCGTCTCCGCTCCTCCACATGCAGCTGCTGGGTGACCTTGGGCCAGTCACACTTTTTTGAAGTCTCTCAGCCCCACTCACCTCACAGAGTGTTTGTTGTGGGGGAGGAAGGGAAAGGAGAATGTGAGCCGCTTTGAGACTCCTTAAAGGGAGTGAAAGGCGGGATATCAAATCCAAACTCTTTTCTTCTTCTTCTTGTATAAGGTTAAAGCTTATTGGGAAACGATATATAATGAATTAAAAAAGGTGTTTAAGTTAACATTTGTAAAAGAAAAGAAACAGAAGCTTTTCTCTTGGGATTTATGGGATCAGAGTTACCTAAACAATATAGAAATTTATTTATGTATGCAACCACTACTGCAAGAATGATATTCACCCAAAAAACGGAAAGAAAAAGAAGTCCTCGTGAAATAATAATGGTTACAGAAATTAATGGACTATGCAGAAATGGTGAAACTTACCAGAAGAATAAGAAATCAAGACAACAGACTTTTTATCAAGGAATGGAAAGTGTTTATTAAATATTTATTACAAACAAATTGAAACATTAGCGGGGTTATTGTAAAAAAACTTGCAGTTTCTAAAACGTATATGAAATAGATGAGGAAAAGAATAAACAGAGTCCCTTTGGATATGACGAAGGGGGCAAAAGAGGGTAAATTCATGGAGGAGGGAAGTCAAAGTCCCAAAACAAGTGTCTATGCAGTCTTAATTAGCAATGAACACAAACTGGAAGTAATTTTTTTCCAGCCCTGTCTCTAGCAGAGTGGACAGCTGAGTCCCAGTAAATGGACACTAAATTCAGAAGGCATAATGGGACCAGAAGAATGCTATTCATATGCTTTCATATGCCCCAAACCCAGGACAGCATCTCTGCAAAGGCTTCAAAAACAAAGGTTTGGTTGACATAGGAAATTTGGGGTTTACTTTACTCCCAGCCTGATGTTTTCAGTCATAGTTTTGCTGTGCAGCAGACTCGGAGGTAAAAGCAGCGACTTTGGGTTTCTTCCACAGATTTAAGGCTTCGTTTAAACTCAGCAATGTAAGGCAAAGTATAGTCTTCCCCTCTTGCCTCCCCCTTCCATTCATGTGGACAAGAGGCAAAACAATGTGTTTAAGGGCCACATAGACAAAACATATGGATTTTTCACAGCTTTGGAGATAACTAATGTTTTGTTCATGTATCTGTTTGATTTCATGCACTTTTGTTTTCAGAACATGTTCGGGGCTATCTGGTAGCCTTTGATTCTCAGCCATCTTTTTGTTTTTCTTCCCAAGACGTGCTGTTTAATCTTTCCTGTTCAGACGCCGGCATCACGGTGGGCAAAACATTAGGGAACAGAGGCTCCAAGTTTGAAACGAAAACAGACACCTGTTGCCAATAGAACATGCTGGTATAATGGCCATCTGATGTCCTAGTGGAATTTTGAAAAAAATAGAAAATAAATTCGAAAATAAATATTATTGTTAATTTTTTAAAAAATTAAGACGTTGGTGAGCTTAGCATATGACTCTGGCCGCTGAGATGTATTTTTCCATTTTCTTTTATTTTTTGCTTTCAGCTTAACTTTTGCTACCAGGACAAAAGGGGGAAGAAGAATGCAGTCATTGTGGTTAAACCATCATTTATAAAGACAGGGAAAGTTGCTCCACGTGATGCTTCCTCCTTTTGCATCTTGAGTTCCGAAAAGAGCTCCTCTTTGTGCTAATTTTTTTTAAAAATAAAAAAATCAGTGTTTTAAAAGTCATCTTGAAAAGGGGCAGGGGGCAAACACACGTGACTTCCCAAATTGCCTGTAGCTTTCCTGGCACGGAATGGAGAAATATTTCTTCATCTCACGTTGCATAATCATTTTTGACGTATTGTTTGTTCCAGCTCAGGGTTGCTTTCATCAAACCACAAATCCAGCGGAATAGGAGAAATGTTCTTTCTCCTTTTCTCCCTTCCTTTCACAAGGCTAACGAGAGTAATCATAGAATACTGTGTACTAGGAAACATCGTTGTTGTTCACTAATATCCCCCTCTGCTGATGTACGGCTTTTCTGTAGCTGCCCCAGTAAGCCTGCAGCTGACTTCTCAGCGGATTTTACTTGGCATAAAAACATGGAGGCTGCAATCCTATGCTCACTTACCGGCATGGGAGTAAGCCTCATTGAAATTAATTGGACTTACCTGTGAGTAAGCATAACTAGGATTGCTCTGTAGAGATAAAAAGAGGATGGGGGGGATGCCTTATAACTTGAAATAAATAAATAAAATAATAATAATAATAATAATAATAATAATAATAATAATAATTTATTATTTATACCCCACCCATCTGGCTGGGTTTTCCTAGCCACTCTGGGTGGCTTCCAACAGAATATTAAAATACAGTAGTCTATTAAACATTAAAAGCTTCCCTGCCTTCCGATGAAGTAATAAATTATCTAATAATAATAATAATAATAATAATAATAATAATAATAATTTATTTATACCCCACCCATCTGGCTGGGTTTCCCCAGTCACTCTGGGTGGCTCCCAACAGAATATTAAAAACACGGTAAAACATCAAACATTAAAAACTTCCCTAAACAGGGCTGCCTTCAGATGTCTTCTAAAAGTCAGATAGTTGTTTATTTCCTTGACATCTGATGGGAGGGCGTTCCACAGGGTGGGTGCCACTACTGAGAAGGCCCTCTGCCTGGTTCCCTGTAACATCACATTTCGCAGTGAGGGAACCTCCAGGAGATTGTTTATGTATGCAACAACAGCAGCAATAATTTTATTATCACAAGCATGGAAAACGGAGAAAACGCCAACAAAGGAAAAATGGCAAGTTAAGCTTATGAACTACGTGGAACTGGCTAAGCTGACAGAGAGGATACATGAGAGAGACAACACCAATTTCAAAAAGGAGTGGGAACCATTTATAAACTATATAAAAAGAGAGTATAAAGATTTGGACCCATTTGGCAGGTTTTGACTAAACTTTCACAACTATATGAGAGGTAAAACCAGCAGGGTATAGAATTTGTTTCATAAATCAATATGGAAATAAGGGGGGAGGCCAAAGATTGGGGAGGGGAGAAATATGGATATATAAATTGTTCAGTTAAGATTTGTGGAAAATTTGTTGTTATAATTTGAAAATTCAATAAAAAATATTTTTTTAAAAAAAATAAAAATCAAACATTAAAAAATTCCCAATACACGGCTGCCTTCAGATGTCTTCTAATAATCAGATAGTTGTTTATTTCCTTGACATCTGATGGGAGGGTGTTCCACAGGGAGGGCGCCACTACCGAGTAGGCCCTCTGCCTGGTTCCCTGTAACCCCATTTCAATTGCCAAGTGTTTTCTGGGCGATCCAGGCTTTTGACATATATGACACCCTTCCCTGAGGCATCTACCCCCTCTCTTTCTCTAAGCCTTCTAGGTCCATAGGTGCGCGCCTGCTGTTTATCTGCCCCTGTGGTGTTTGCCCTCCTAGGTGGGTCATAAGGAAAGGGTTAAATGAGTGTGATGTGATTGGCCAGTGGGAACCCAAGGGGAGGAGTTAGAGTTAGAGTTGGAGTGGTTGAAAAGTCAGTTGGGAGTTGGAGAAGGAAGAGGGAGGAGAAGTCTGTGGGTTGGTCGAGTTGTGTTGTGAGAGAGTGAGAGGAACTGTTAGGTGGAGTCAGATAGATAGTTGGGATAATCAGTTTGAAGTTGTTAGGAACGTATAGGTCAGTAAAGAAACTAAGATTAAGAAACTGCCAAGAAAAATTGACGGAAACCATAAACTTGTTAATGCCTATAAAATAAACTTGATTATTTGTTAATGTTAATAACTGTCTGGCGGAAATGACTGGCAGAATCCGAGACCAGGGAGAAGAGTCGGTGGAAGAAGATTGGAAGAAATTTAAAGACTACTTACAGAAATATTGTAAAATTAATGAATGTTAGATTGATGACGGATTGAAGTTAAGCGGTTTCTAGCTGTAATGGTTAAAAGTATAGAAAAATTGGTTTTTAACAGGTAAAAATTTAATGTTACAATATATTAAGATTAAAGATCAGGATTAAAAAGGAGGGAAAGAAATTGCTGGACTAACAATCTGAATTGGAATACAAAAGAGGGAGGTATGAGGAGGTCCGGGAAACAAGTAAATGTAAAAGAAGTAATGAAAAGACGGAATTGTTTTTAACTGTTTTTTCTTTTTTTCTTTTTGTATTTGGTATTGTGTATTTTTCTTTTTATTCTGAAATTCTTCTTTTTTATTAATGTGATTCTTTTTTTGTGAAACTTTAATAAATATCATTAAAAAAAAAAAAAAACTGTCTGGACTCCGTGTGTACCCGAGAGAAACGGGTTGGTGGCAGCAGGGAAGCAATCACAGTGCTGGCACAGGGATCAATAGACCGTCAAACGTCCGGGGACCCTGTGTGATCGCCACAGCCCCTCTGTCACTTCTGACCACTTTTTTGCCTTCCATTGCCATCCTTCGCAGCCATTATCACCTAGCGATCTGAAAGCGTTTCCCTCTACTGCCAATCCTTTTCCATCTTTGCGACTGCATTGTAGACTTTTCTCCTTCAGAGTAACCAGTCTGTGTGTCATGTTGCAGCATTCTATAGAATGTATCTATATCTCTACCAGGGTAAACACTTCTTACAGCAATAATAAGAAGAATAATGAAATATGACAGCCAATTATGTCTAAATGCAGTGTTTCGGAAAGAAACCTTCCATATGCTAATTTACATTGTTTTATGCACCATTGGGCCTCTCGCTGTCATAGGGCTGACTGTGCAATGGGTATCCGTAGAAATGATCTTTAAAAGCTTGGATTCTAATTAGGGTTGCTTGGGCTGTCACTCAGCAAGAGTTCTTCACGTGAGGGTTATAGCGATGGCTTGATTACTACGGAGTGTCAGAAGGTCGTCCTGGATCTCTCTTTGATCATCTCCGTAATTGCCTAGCAAGGGGAGACAAACGGAAAGGAGATAACAGTTACAGAAGGCTGGTTAGCATTTGCATTCACGGTTAGAGTTCGCAGCTCACAGGATCAGCCTGGCTGGCTGGCATCTCCTCTGCGTGGGATTTGTAATATCTGTTTGTGTGGTTGCCACCCAGCGGCCCAGAGGTAAAAGCTTTCTCTTGAGAAACAGATTCAGGTAGATAGCCCTGTTGGTCTGATGCAGTCGAAATAAAAATTAAAAAAAGTAAAAAATTGTCCCGTAGCACCTTATAGACCAACTAGGTTTGTTCTGGTATAAACTTTCGTGTGCATGCACACTTCTTCAGATACACTGAAGCAGAAGCCACCAGACCAGGGGTCAGGAAACTTACCACTCCTCAGGCCGGTGTCTCCAGCAGCAATCGCGCGGCGGGCCGGAGGACAGGGAAGCGCGTGCCCATAGGTGTGGGCACACACTATTTCTGGCACACTTCCTGGTTGGAGGAGCACCAGAAATAGCTTGTGCGCATGTGCACAGGCCTCCTCCGACTCGGATGTGCACCAGAAATCACGCTTGCACATGCGCACAAGCTACTTCCAGTGCTCCTCCAACCCGGAAGTGGGCAGCCGTGCAGCACAGCACCAGTAAGAGCGGGCGGCAGCAGCGGGTTTCAGGGGTTGCCGCGGGCCGGATAAACGAGTCCCTCGTGCCTTATCCGGCCCGTGGGCCTTAGTTTGGGGACCCCTGCACCAGACCCTTATATATGGTGGGAGGGTGGGGTGGAGTATTTCTCAGAAGAGTAGTAGGAGATGGGTGATTGGCTCAATGGCTATGGTAAACCTGTTGGTGACTGTTAACAACTGTTAACGACTGCAATTAGTCCTACAGGAAAAAGCAAGGGATGACCAAAAATAGCTTTAGCATATGTAATGAGACAAGAATCCAATATCTCTCTTAAGACCAGGTCTCTCCATAGTTTTCAGTTTGGTAATAAGTTGTAATTCAGCAACTTCTCTTTCAAGTCTATTTCTGAAATTCTTTTGTAATAAGACAGCTGCTTTGAGATCTTGTACTGAATGTCCTGGGAGACTGAAGTGTTCTCCTACTGGTTTCTCTGTCTTGTCATTCCTGATGTCAGATTTATGTTCTTTTATCCTTTGGCATAGGGTTTGGTCTGTAGGTTTGGAAAAGAGTTGGAACTGAGCCGGCGTTCTTGGGAGTGGTCCAAAGATGGATGCCAGAAGAAAAACCCTATGCCGGAAACCAAGAAATAAAACCCATTGAAGTGGACAAGGTGAAACAGTGGTGACGGCAAGAGCGCTAACAGAACCGAACAACAGGGGCAAAGGCCCGTTCTCATTTTGCCAGCCTCTGGACCTCTCATGGAGGAGGCACACAAAGAAGGGCCTCCGATGATGATCTCAGAGTCTGAGTCAGTTCATATATTGCAACACTTTGTGAGGCAAGGTGTTAGTACACCCATTTTACAGATTGGACAACTGAAGCTGGGCCAGTGGAATTAATGCCAGAGCTCTCATTTGGATCTATGCCTCAGTCCAGCATTCCACTGATTCTCAATGCAGTATCTACCAAAGGTGTCATGGGCTTTGAAGATGCTGGAACTCAGGACGAAAGGGAGAAACGCGCTAAGAGGAAGGCACACTTGTCAAACCTTCACAATGATCAACTCCTGCCCAGAAGCCAATATCCCGACTGTGGAAGGATTTGTGGATCCAGAAGTTCCATCCACAGTCACTTATGGACTTACTGTTAAGACCGTGTTCGTGGAAGACAATCTTACTTGGCTATGAGTGATCGTCAAAGAAGAAAATTAGAAGGCCTATGCACACATATTTCGTTTACAAGAATTTGACATTCAAAAAGAAAGTGGGGAGCGATGATGATAGACTAGATCAAAACACGGGGAGGTGTCCATCTCCCATTCCTGCTAGACATATTGTTATTGTTCAACTGATGCAGTTGATGTTAAAATACCGTGTCTTGTCTTTTGTTGAATGAAGTTAGATTGGATACAATACAGAACTAATGAGCCGTATTGAGATAAGGTTAATCACTTGCCATGCTATTGCATACGAATTGCTTGAGATGGCAATATTTCTCATTTGAAAGTCACTGAATAGCTTGGGAAGGAAGACAACTTCGTTAAGTGGACAACAGCTCTGAGCACGCTAGCTTTGCAGAGGGAAATATGAAGGTCATTTCATTAATTGTAACCACCGTCAAGTTAGGGCGAGCTCTCGCCCTCTCTTGAAGTGATAACCAACATATGATCGCCTCATCACTTCCCAGTAGATTTACTAATCCCCCATCCTTCGCTAGATAATTGCCTGGCTAGATAAGAAAACATGACGTACGGCAGCATTTTCACAGGGTAATCAAAAGACAGCTGCAAATGTCACATGAACAATTTATTAAGTAAATTCCCCTTTTATACTTGGACTCAGATCCATAGAGAAGTTGTTGTTGTTGTTAATTTATGAAATTTGTATCCCAAGTTCACAACAGAAAAATACTGCTACAAAAGCTGAGGGTCTCTCCTCTGTGGCAAGTGCCCATTGGGTCCCAGGTCTGTGTTCATTTGGAGAATTGAGACACAGCAGAGACTGTCGTAGCTTTAAGAAATGTGGTTTATTCGTCTATTTACACCTTCATTCTGCGTGGAGGGAATCCAGATCTTACAGTATGGTCATTCAAGAGGAGCTTGTACGCCACAGCAGGGCAGCCATGCAGTCCAAGGCATCTCTCCCTGCCAGCCTGCAGCCAGCCTGCCCAAGATGGAGCCCAATCTTTCTTCTTCCCCCTCCTTCCCAGAACACCCTGTTAAAAACACTCTCTTCCTGTCACCTCACACCCAGTTACCCTGGCAACCTTCCAAATGTCCCCAGTCTCTGTTCACACCTCAGGACAAGGGAGGAGGACAATTCTCTTGCATTTCAATGGCCCATATTGTTTCTTAATGGTCTTATCCTGGTCAGGTCATTTTGCATAGGCTAGCCCAGGAATTCCTCTGCAGCTTGCTTTTCTCCCTTTGCATCCGAAATGACCCAAATTGTACCATTTATTTTCATTTTCACAAAAGGAAAATACAAAAGACACAAAAAACTGAAACAAAAAACAAACCAATAACACACACACACACACACACACACACACACACACACATCAAAACAATTCCACTGGAAAAATGGTGATGTTCCTGTGGAGATGGCAGTATAGTGGAACCTCAATTTTTGAATGTAATCCATTCCGGAAGACTGTTCGACTTCTGAAATGTTCAAAAACCAAGGATCAAAGTCTATGGTCTACGGTGAAAATTGAGAAATGCGCCTTGTTGCTGACACACTTTTTAGACACGCATCATTTCTCGACACAGTAATTCAGTTTTACTAGTAAACCAGAGGTTAAACCAGGCATCCCACACCTTCAGCCCTCCAGATGTTTTGGACTACAATTCCCATCATCCCCGACCACTGGTCCTGTTAGCTAGGAATCATGGGAGTTGTAGGCCAAAACATCTGGAGGGCCACAGGTTGGGGATGTCTGGGTTAAACTAACTCCTTTCCAACGCTGGGAGGAGCGTGGGGAGCATTCAACAACACAACTACACACTGCAGCTGACACACTAACACATAGGTAGGCAACCTAAGGCTTGGGGGCCGGATCTGGCCCAATCGCCTTCTAAATCCGGCCCACGGACAATCTGGAAATCAGTGTGTTTTTACATGAGTAGCATGTGTCCTTTTATTTAAAATGCATCTCTGGGTTATTTGTGGGCATAAGAATTCGTTCATTATTTTTTCCAAAATATAGTCCGGCCCCCCATAAGGTCTGAGGGACAGTGGACAGGCCCCCTGCTAAAAAGTTTGCTGACCCCTGCACTAACGTGTCATGACACACAGTTTGGAAAGCTCTGATATGGATGTTTCTGAGACATAATCCCTTGAATTTCACAGAAAGTATTCCTCATGAGTATAATAAATTAAATCCTGCATGAATGCCGCACCTTAAAGGGTTAACGCAGCAATACAATCTTCAAACCCACCAGAACAATACAGTTTCTCCTTTTTATTATTCTAATAAATATTACAGAAATATATCTGTCTCTATATTTAAAGTCCTCATTTGTCTTTAAGTGAGAGATCCATTTCTCTACCATCAATGCCACTACTCTAAGTCCATTTGAGTGGATTTTATCTCCTGTCAGCATCTCCTGTCAACTTATCTCATGTCGGTGATCACAAGTGCTGTCATCAATCATTTCTTAACTGTAGGCAAAATCGCTGATTTTCCATGTTGAGCAAAGATGATCTTAGCAGCTAGAAGACTATTTGGAAAAAAGCAATCTGATGGGGACCTGCTAATTGTCCTTAAAGGGACCCCTGACCGTTAGGTCCAGTCGCGGACGACTCTAGAGTTGCGGTGCTCATCTTGCTTTACTGGCCGAGGGAGCCAGCATACAGCTTCCAGGTCATGTGGCCAGCATGACTAAGCCACTTCTGACGAACCAGAGCAGCGCACGGAAACGCCATTTACCTTCCTGCCGGATTGGTACCTATCTATCTACTTGCACTTTGACATGCTTTCGAACTGCTAGGTTGGCAGGAGCTGGGACCAAACAATGGGAGCTCACCCTGTCACAGGGATTCAAACCGCCAACCTTCTAATCAGCAAGCCCTAGGCTCTGTGGTTTAGACCACAGCACCACCGGTGTCCCTTAATATGTCTTTAATATGGCTCAAAACAGAAGCTCCCATAATTTCAGGGGCAATCAACAATACCTGGCAGCAGTGAGCATAATTAGAGATGCTAGAAATTAATAAAACCAGACCAATCTGCCAAATGTATGCAGCCTCTGACTGTGTTCAATACTGCCTTTATCCTGACAGGATAGATCATCTTATACTAGGCTTACTGTAAACTATAGCCATCTGAGGTCAATTTAAGGAGATCATATATATTATACCAGCCTGCTGAACCTGCTGAACCAGCCAAACCAGTTCCTTTGGTAAGATAATGATCTGAAGCTAGAGAAACAGATTCTTGTCTTTCTTTGTGCTGGACCAAGAGCTGTGTCTTGGAACTTCCATGGAAACATCATCATCATTTAATTATACCCCACCCATCTGGCTGGGTTTCCCCAGCCACTCTGGGCAGCTCCCAACAAAATATTAAAAACACGATAAAACATCAAACATTAAAAACTTCCGTAAACAAGGCTGCCTTCAGATGTCTTATAAAAATCAGGTAGTTGTTTATTTCCTGCACATCTGATGGGAGGGCATTCCACAGGGCGGGTGCCACTACTGAGAAGGCCCTCTGCCCGGTTCCCTGTAACCTCACTTCTCACAGTGAAGGAACCACCAGAAGGCCCTCAGAGCTGGACCTCAGTGTTTGGGCTGAACGATGGCAATGGAGACACTCCTTCAGTTATACAGGACTGAGGCTGTTTAGGGCTTTAAAGGTCAGCACCAACACATTGAATTGTGCACGGAAACGTACTGTGAGCCAATGCAGGTCTTTCAGGACCGGTGTTATATGGTCTCGGCGGCCACTCCCAGTCACCAGTCTAGCTGCCATATTCTGGATTAGTTGTAGTTTCCGGGTCACCTTCAAAGATAATTCGCAAGATCTGCTGGACTGCTAATTCTGTGAGCCCCTGCATCTTTATGTTGTATATATGTGCAAACAAAACCTTATATACTAAAGACACCACAATCTCCATTGACCTTTTTTCCAAGGAAACTGAACCCTGGGTATCACTGGAATCTTCCACTGCTCAGCGACTGGGGTGAGACCAGCCATATTTCTACTGTTTGAAATATTTGACATTGATCTAATCAAGGCTGCCTTTTTCCCATGAACCATTGTTAACCAACCACCAGTTCAGGCTTCACTGACTTGTGTTCCACTAGGAATGCCTGAGGAATTGGATCTTTCTAAGTATAAATACAGGCTGACCTGATCTGTGCAAGTTGCCACTTGCCTCAGGCAAAACCCTTACACAAGCCTTCTTTCGAAGCTAAGGGTTTTTGGGAAATGAAACACAATGCAATGAAGAAAATGTTAAAATTGGTTAATCCCCCAAAACCTGAAGCTTTCATTCTTGGGATAATAGGGATGGATGTCTCAAAGAAGATGATGAAACTATTTATGCACGCAAAAGCCACAGCCAGAATCCGATATGCGCAGAAACGGAAGGAACGAGAAGTTCCAGCCAAGGAAGAATGGATCTTAAAACTAATGGTCTATGCGGAAATGGCAAAATTGACAGAAAGAGTAAGAGATCAAAACAAACTTTTTATTAAAGAGTGGAGACCCCATTTGGACTATCTGAGGAAATATTATAGCCAAATGAAGTTGTTAGCAGGATTTGAAATGTAAATAATGGAAATGGCAGCAATTGTAATAGAGGAAATAACTGTGAGATATAAAAATGCCACATCATGCAACAGATAAAAAGGAGGGGATAAAAACATCATGGAGGTAAGGGTGTGGTTAAGGAAAATATGTATGAAAGTTGAAGTTAATTTGTTACAATTTCTGAAATTTAATTTTTTAAAAGTGTAGGCTCATGTGAGCATATGCTGGTGATTTCTGTGCTAGGCAAGTTCATCTCTAATTATTATTTATTGCATTTTCAAAGATTTTCAACTGAAACCAAAACCCTTCCTGCTGGGACTTACGGATATACAGTTAGAAAAGGACTACAGAACTTTGCTACAATATATGATTATGGCTGTGAGACTTTTTTATGCACAAAGATGGAAGGACACCTCATTAGCAACAGTTGAAGACAAGCTGTTAAAACTCACGAGAGTTCACTGAGATGGTGACATGGACATGTTTAACCAAAGGAAAAATCATTGTTGACATTTGTTAAAGATTAGAAACCTCTCATAGACTTCTTGCGTGAAAAAGAAATAATGACATCTGCCTTTGTGGATTGAAGATAACGCTTGTTTATAGAAAGCGACTTTGTTAGAGTGGATTGAATAAAGTGAATACAGTGGTACCTTGGAAGGCGAACGGAATCCGTTCCAGAAGTCTGGTCGAGTTCCAAAACGTTCAGACACCAACACGTGGCTTTTGATTGGCTGCGGGAAGCTCCTGCAGCCAATCGGAAGCCGCGTCAGACATTCAGGTTCCAAAGAATGTTCACAAACTGGAACACTCACTTCTGGGTTTGTGACAATCAGGAGCCAAAACGTTCGACTTGCAAGGTGTTCAGGATCCAAGATACAACTGTATTATTTTTATATGGTGGACAGATGAAGAAACGGAAGTTCTTTACTTTCTGAATCTTATTTTTCTTTCTCTTTTAACCTCTTTTCTATTCTTTCTTTTATTTATTTATTTTCCCTTCTCTATTTTTCCTCTCCTTTCTGTGTTTTTATTGTATGGAGAATGGGAAAATATATCAAGTTTTGTAAATAAACTTTATTCATATATATATATATATATATATATATATATATATATATATATATATATAATTTATATATCCAATGCTGTCCAGGGTTGTAAAGACTGCGGAGAGAATAATTGGGTGCACTATTCCCACCTTGGGTCAAATCTATGCTTCCAGGTGCCATAAGAAACCTGTAGAGATAGTGCAGGATAGTGCACACCCCGGAAATGATCTCTTTCAGCTTCTGCCTACTGGAAGAAGGTACAGGGTTATAAAGACTAGGACCAGCCGCCTGAGAAACAGTTTCTATCCAAATGTGATTTTGGTTTTAAATGCAGTGTAAGGTAGTCTTTATGGGAGTATATTGTATTCAATTATGGGGTATCAGAGATTTTAGGTGCTAACCAGGCTAGGATAGTTGGGATAGCAGGCTTGTGGGTTTTTGAATGTCTGACGTAGATTTTTTCAATTTTATTGTTCTGTATGGGGCAATGACAATAAAGATTATCGTATCGTATTACATTTGTGGGGTGGGGGGCTGCAAGTTCGTCTTTTGGGCCAGCATTCCTTTGGTGCTACCACATTTCTGCTCAGCTGCAAAACGCTCTGCTCTGTTCGTCTTCACCTCCTCTTTGGTTTTCTTTGCTGATCTGTTGACACTAACTGGGAGAAGCAGGGCTGTGACAATGCAGTTGTCTCCAACTGCCATTGCAGGTTGGGCTTCCAGCCAAGACAGTTAATGCTTCCCTTTGCATTCCTTTCTTCTCCCCTGAGAAGAGCGATTTTACAGACACCTGGCATTTACAGATCCAAGGAAGTTATCGCTGCTGCTAAAACCTAGCTGTGGCAGAAAATTGCTGCGGCAGCAAAATCCTACCTCTGAAGTACGAAGTCATTAAGGACGCTTTAAAAAAAAAAAAAGGGCTCAGGCTTCATCTCTACCATTTATCATTAAGTCTCCGAGTTAATTTAATTAAAGCCATAATTGTTCATTTTAAAAGTGACACTGAATATCATAGCACTTGGCCAAAGGAGACTGAATGGATGGACGTGTCATAAAATGAATTGAATCCGCTGTGAGGAAACCGTTCCATAGAACTATCTGCTAAGTATCTGACAAACATACTGCCTTTGGGATGGCTTGGACTAGGGGAGGGTTGGGGGATGTGATTCCGTTCACATTTAAAGGCAGATCTGCTTGACTCTACCCAACACAGCCAGCCTTTGAAAATGGCATCGCTCCGAATTTTGCAATGTCGTTCCGCAGTCAAGGAAGGTGCCTAAATGGTCACGTGTCAATGAAAATCCCATAGGAAGATGCATTCGGTTAGGGAAAAGTGGATTGCAAAAGCATGTGTGTATTAGGCAAAAAGAAAAGAAAGAACAAAACAGTGTTCTTCTTTCTTCTTTGGCAGGGTGGTATGCAACTCTTCCATATGTTTTTAAATGCATTAAACCAATTTTTAAAAGATATTTGCCATTGCTATTAAATGTTTTTAGTATTTCACTTGACTTGCAATTGTCTCTTTTTTCTGTTTTGCCGCTTGCCACCCTGGGCTTCTTTGGGAAGAAGGATGGTGTAGTGGATAATAATAATAATAATAATAATAATAATAATAATAATAATAATTTATTTATACCCCGCCCATCTGGCTGGGCTTCCCCAGCCACTCTGGGCAGCTTGCAACAAAATATTAAAATGCAGTAATGCATCAAACATTAAAAGCTTCCCTAAACAGGGCTGCCTTCAGATAGTTAGAGAGTAGCAGTAGGACCCGGGACACCAGACTTCGAATCCCCACCCAGCTGTGAGGCAGTCCCTGCTTCTCAGCCTAGCCTACTTTGCAGGATCGCTGTGGGAACTAAATGAGGGACTTCCGGAGGCGGCGCCATCGGCAATGGCGGATTCCCTCTAGTCTCGAGGGAATAGCTCCTCGGAAATCGGGTCTTGCCGCTATGGCGAAGCGGGGACCCCATCGAAAACCACAGGCGGGTGAAGCCTGTGACCGTGGGACTTGGCGGGCACCTTCAGCACGCCCCCAATTTGCAACGGAACCCTGCGAGGGGCTCCGGAGTGAAACGGGGGTTTGACGCGGTGCTGAGAGTCGATCGCTACTTCCGTGGAGTGAAGCCGTGCAGCTGTTGCCAGAGAGCGCTGACCTTTTTTCCTGTGACAATTCGGCTATTAAACAACAACCCGTGAGTAGGTCAAGCTTTAAGATTGGAAGTTAAAGGAAAAAGAAGGTCTAATTTGGCACCGAAGCGGTAAGGTGTAAACAGGAAGTCCACCTTCCGTTTTGTATATAGATCAAAGCAAAGACTGACTAAGCTAAGACCGGGAGAGGTGCGTTAAAAGATTCAAGCCCAAACGTCAAATAAAAAGAACTCCCTCCCTGAATTGAGAGGGGAGGGAAGAAGGGAAAGTATTTTCTGCCTGTTAAAAAATAAAAGAGGAAGGAAAAGAAGGACAAAAAAGGGATATAAAACCACCACTCAATCCTTGGGAATGGATTGCCAAGACTAATAGAACTGTCATTTTGAGAGTCACACTATTTACGGACAATGTAATTCTTTGACAGCTAACTCTGCATGTGAGATACTCTGGACTTGAAACTGTTATTAACTTTGCTGTAGGGGGACTCTTGAAGAGCTGGGAAGATACTTTATTGCATTATTACTGACTGTTACTGTGTCCCCCTAGAGGCTCACTGAAATTGTTACAATTGGTTGGGGAATTTTCCACTTCTAACTAGCTAGGGAATTTTCCACTGCAAAACAAGCTTGATCGTGGGAGTGACCTTGACTCGTAGATAAGGTGTTATGGAGGAAAAGACAACAAGATCGGGCAAGGTTAGACTCCAACAGACCAGCGCAGCATTGCAACAGCGCAGAGCATCTGCATCTGACCCTCCTGTACCACAAGGGGAAGACCCGGCACAAGCGGGGGTAAAAGGTATGACATCAGAAGAAGGATTTACTTCAGTTTTAAGTAAAATTTATGAAACCTTAGATAAATTAAGTAAACAAGTTACTGAAGCGACAAATAAAATTGATCAGAACACTATAAGCATTAACAATTTGGGGCAGAAGGTAAATTCAAATACAGAATCTATTGAAAAATTGCTGCAAGAATCTGCATTAAATCAAAAGACAGCTGAGGAAGCAAAAGAAAAAGCAGTGGCTGCGGAGGAAAAGATAACACCGATATAATAAATAATAATAAAACCTTTATTGCATTAGCATACAGCCATAGCAAAATAAGACAAAAATACTAGAGACAAGCAACCAAACAAAATTCGAAGCGTTATTACTGGCGTAATGACATTTAAATTACCCTAAGACAATAATGTAAAGATTTAGTTGCCAGCACCAAGAATCTAAAGTGCGGATGTATATAAAG
This sequence comes from Podarcis pityusensis, assembly GCF_964106645.2. NCBI lineage: Eukaryota > Metazoa > Chordata > Lepidosauria > Squamata > Lacertidae > Podarcis > Podarcis pityusensis. Next base: position 63,318,618 of record NC_138035.1, read on the forward strand.
CAGAAAATGGCCCCAAAATAGGCTCGGCACATTGGGTTGAAAAAGTAATAAAAAGAATTAAAACAGGTCCAGGTCTAGGACTCACTACCCAGTCAGAGTAGCCCTGAGTTTCAGAGCCTGCACTATAAAGATTGCCACCCCACGTGAAATTTGGGGATTTGCGTCCACAAGAAGCGATTTCAAACAGTCTTCCTTAGATGTAATGGTGGACGGGATCAAGAGGAGGAGCTTAGGTCTTATTGGCTCATAAATAGGGCAGTAGAAAAAGAAATGTATGAAGTCCTCTACTTCATTCATTGTGCATGGACATAAACGCTGAGTAATAGGGGTCTTAGAGTAAATCCCCTGCAGGAAGGCCGTGGGTATAGAATGGAAACGGGCCATAGTAAACGCTCTTCTCAAATTGGGCTCTGTCAGGTCTATCAAGTAGTTGGCAAGTGATCTTACCACTTTCACTTTAGGGAGCCACATGGAGAGGCGAGCTGTAGTGGACTGTGCCCGGTCCATGGCCTCGTCTCTTGTAAGAATCCAGGCCCGGATTTTATGTTGGTCCCAAGATGACAGCGTGTCGAGATCTGGGAGGGAGTAGCGTGCAGTAATAGTCTCCATGGCCTTGGACCATTTGTTGGTATGAGAACAGGTTAAAAAGGCTTGCCTAGCTAGTAGGGAACCTGGGGCATTGATTAATTTACAATAAAAACTAATGATTCTAATGTGGGCTCTCGCAACAATGGAGGGGAGGCCCAGTTCTGTTCTTAACTGTGCAGCAACTGAGCCCTTGGGGAGGCCCAGTATCTTTCGTGTAAAAGAGTTTTGCAGAATCTCCAGCCGTTGTAGTGTTTTTAAATTCCACCCCCAGATTTCAACCCCATACAGTAACATCGGGAGGACTTTGCTGATAAATGCTTTTCTGATTGGTGGAACCAACTGGCCGCCTTTTGCATAGAAGAATTTCTCCAAAGCTTTGATGGTTCTACGGGCAGCCAGGATGGTCATATTTAGGTGAGCTGACCAGCTAAGCCCATGCTGAAAAGTGATACCCAAATACTTGAATGCTGAACAATATTCAATAGAGTGGCCCTCAAAATTCCAGAAAGGCTTCCGAGTTTTCATGCCAAAAGTGAGAATTTTGGTTTTGGCGAAATTGATTTTGAGGGAGTTGGTGTCACAATATGTCATGAGCCCTCTGAGCATGTTGTTTAAGCCCTGCTTGGTTAAAGACAGTATCACCATGTCGTCCGCATAGAGTAATATGATATGTAAACAGCTTGGAGACCACCAGTCACAGCTTGGGGCCCACCAGTCACTTTTGTCTATGATTGAATTGAAGGAAAACAGGCCAATCTGAGGATTAGGGCGGTACCTGAACTTGAGAAAGACAACTTAAGTGATTTTCTAACACAGGAATTTGCAGACTTTTGGAAACTGGATGATAAGCAAGATTTTAAGATAGTAAATGCTTTCAGACTTGGAAGGGGAGGGAGAAAGAACAGGGTGAGAGACTGTTTGATCACCCTTCGATCAAAAGAGGAGAGAGATAAAATATTGAGCCTGCACTACCAGAATACTTTGAAAATACATGAATCAAGAGTGGAGATATTTAAGGATATTCCGAAATATCTTTTGGACCTTAGGTCTAACTACGGAGATTTGGTGGCCCTGTTGAAAGGTAATAGAACCATCTTTAGGTGGGAATTCCCCCAAGGCCTATCTTTTACCTTTAAAGGTAAAAAGTTTAAAATAAGATCAGTGGAGGAGAAAGAAAAATTTCTGAGAGATCACGAAGAAGACCTGCAAAAAGGAGTGGAAGAAGAGCCAAGAGCCTTAAGACCAGGAACATTAGACAAAGTACCACCACCTTCGGGATTGGACAAGTTACAGAAAGTGATACCACCGTCAGAACAAGAGGATTTATTGGGAGCAGTTGGAGGAAAAATAATTTAAATACACCATGTCTCTGCAACTATTAAGCTGGAATATTCATGGACTTAATTCCCCGGAGAAAAGGAAGAAAGTTTTTTATTTAATGAAAAAGGAACAATTGGACTTGATTTGCCTACAGGAAACACACGTGATAAGGCTACACAGGAAAATATTGATTAATAAGAGACTGGGCCAAGAATTTATTTCATCGGATAAGGTTAAAAAGCGAGGAGTAGTTATTTATGCAAAAGAGAGCCTATCACCGAAATTTGTTTTTAAAGATGACCAAGGAAGATTTGTAGCAATTGAAATTCAAACACAAGGAGAAAAATTTCTGATAGTAAGAGTATATGCACCGAATGAGGGGAAATCTGAATTCTATAAGAAGTTGCATGAGACTTTGCTGAACTATATGGACTGCAACATTATTTTGATGGGAGATATGAATGGTGTGGTATCCACAAACATGGATAAGTCGCAGAGACAGGTAGTCACTAAAGATGGTAGACTACCAAAAACTTTTTTTGAATTGACTGACAATATGGATTTGATTGACATTTGGAGAATTAGGAATCCCTTGGGTAGAGAGGGAACCTTCTTTTCTGAAGCCCAAAAGACATGGACAAGAATTGACCAAATCTGGATAACTAGAGGACTGGCACCTAAGACTCGAAAAGTAAAGATCTGCCCTAAGACGTGCTCCGACCATAATGCAGTGAAAATGGAGATGAAACTAACACCAACCGGTTCCTTCAGATGGAGGATGAATGACACCTTGTTTAGAGATCAAGAGGTTAGCAAGAAGGCCCAAAAAACCCTGAGAGACTATTTTGAGATAAACTTGAACACTACCGTGGATAAAAGAGTAATCTGGGACGCAAGCAAAGCAGTTATGAGGGGGTTCCTGATTCAACAGAATTCATTAAAGAAGAGAGCTCAAAATGAGAAAAAAGAAAAAAAATTGGAAAAAATAAAAGAGGGCGAGAAGAAACAGAGAGTGAAACCAAATTCACAAGAGATTCTGAGAGAAATAAAGTTACATCAAGTGCAATATATGAAGATGATGAATCAGGAAATTGAATGGAAAATTAAACAAATGAGACAAAGGACTTTTGAATCGGCTAATAAATGTGGGAAACTGTTAGCTTGGCAGATGAAAAAAAGACAAAAGCTAAACACTATTGTTAATTTGGAGGTGGATGGAAAGAACATCCAGAATCCAGTGGAAATTAGAAAATGTTTCCAGAGGTACTTTAAACAGTTATATACACAAGGGCCTCAGAAAGAGTCTGATATAGACCAGTTTTTGACAACAAATGGATTGCAAAAAATATCTCAAGAAAATAAGACAATGTTGAATTACAAAATTACGGAACAGGAGGTAGAAGGTGCCATTCAGAATATGCAGTTGGGAAAATCTCCAGGGCCGGATGGCTTAACCTCAAAATACTATAGAACTTTGAAGGACTGGATAATTCAACCACTAAAGGAGGTTTGCAATGAAATTTTGGAGGGGGAAAAAGCGCCAGAGTCGTGGAAAGAAGCATATATTACACTTATACTGAAAACTGAGTCTGAAAAGACACAACTTAAGAACTACCGACCCATATCCCTGTTAAATGTGGATTACAAAATATTTGCTGACATTTTGGCTAAAAGGCTAAAAAAAGCATTAGGGGAAGAGATACACAAGGACCAAGCTGGCTTTCTCCCAGGCAGACACTTGTCTGACAACACGAGGAATATAATTAATATTTTGGAGAAGTTGCAAGAGGACATTAACACCAAAGCAGTTTTAATCTTTGTGGATGCCGAGAAAGCCTTTGATAATATTTCTTGGAGCTTTATGAAGAAAAATCTTCAGGGGATGGGGGTCGGTCAAGGGTTTGAAAATGGTATAAGTGCAATTTATTCAGAACAAAAGGCTAAACTAATAGTTAACAATGTGGTGACAGAGGAATTCAAGATAGAGAAAGGGACACGACAAGGCTGCCCAATTTCCCCATTACTCTTTATTTCGGTCCTGGAGGTTCTGTTAAATATGATTAGAAGGGACCATCTGATTAAGGGTATAAAGGTCGGAGCTAAACAATATAAATTGAAAGCCTTTGCAGATGACTTAGTATTGACTTTACAGGAGCCAGAATCTAGTACTAAAAGAGTATTAGAACTGATTCAAGAATTTGGTCATGTGGCAGGATTTAAGTTGAATAAGTTAAAAACTAAAGTCCTTGAGAAAAACTTAACAATGACTGAGAAAGAGAGGTTTCAGAATGAGACAGGTTTAACAGTGGTTAAGAAGGTGAAATACTTGGGGATTAATATGACAGCTAAAAATGGGAACTTATTCAAAGACAATTATGAAAAATGTTGGTCGGATGTGAAAAAGGATTTAGAAATATGGTCAAATCTGAAGCTTTCCTTGTTGGGTCGAATTGCTGCTATAAAGATGGATGTATTGCCGAGAATGCTGTTTTTGTTTCAATCACTACAAATTCTAGACAAAATGGATTGTTTCAAGAAGTGGCAGAGAGACATTTCTAGATTTGTCTGGCAGGGCAAGAAGCCCAGAATAAAATTTAAAATATTAACTGATGCAAAAGAAAGAGGGGGATTTGCCCCGCCAGATCTCAAACTTTATTATGAATCAGCAGCTTTCTGCTGGTTGAAAGATTGGCTGCTTCTTGAGAACACAGACATTTTGGATTTAGACGGATTTAATAATGTTTTTGGATGGCATGCATACTTGTGGTACGACAAGGTCAAAGCACATAAAGCATTTAAAAACCATATTGTCAGGAAAGCATTGTTTAATGTCTGGACAAGATATAAAGACTTACTTGAAAACAAAACCCCAAGGTGGTTGTCACTGATGGAGGCAAAGGCCCTGAAAAAGCTCAATATGGAGGCCAAGTGGCTGAAATATTGGGAAATTTTGGAGCAGGAAGGAGACAAATTGAAACTGCAGAGTTTTGAGAAACTAAAAGATAAAGTGCGAGACTGGCTTCACTATTATCAAATAAGAGAGGCTTATAATTTAGACAAAAAAATTGGCTTCCAGGTGGAAAAATCAAAGTTGGAAACAGAACTGTTAGATCCTAAAACAAAGATACTTTCAAGAATGTATAACTTGCTGTTAAAATGGAACACTCAGGACGAGATGGTTAAATCTGCTATGATTAAATGGGCACAGGACGTTGGACATAACATCATGTTTGCTGACTGGGAACAGTTGTGGACCACAGGTATAAAATTTACGGCATGTAATGCCCTAAAAGAGAATATTATGAAAATGATTTATAGGTGGTACATGACACCAGTCAAGCTTGCAAAAATCTATCATTTGCCCGATAATAAATGTTGGAAATGTGAAGAAACTGAAGGTACATTCTTTCACCTTTGGTGGACGTGCCCAAAGATCAAGGCGTTCTGGGAGATGATCTATAATGAAATGAAAAAGGTATTTAAATTTACCTTCCTGAAGAAACCAGAGGCCTTCCTCTTGGGTATAGTCGGCCAATTGGTGCCAAAGAAGGATAGAACTTTTTTTAAGTATGCTACAACAGCAGCAAGAATACTTATTGCAAAGTATTGGAAGACACAAGATTTACCCACTCTGGAAGAATGGCAGATGAAGGTGATGGACTATATGGAATTGGCAGAAATGACTGGCAGAATCCGAGACCAGGGAGAAGAGTCGGTGGAAGAAGATTGGAAGAAGTTTAAAGACTATTTGCAGAAATACTGTAAAATTAATGAATGTTAAAATGATGTTGGACTGAAAATAAGTGGTTTTGGTAATAAGGTTAATAAGAATATGTAAATATTGATAGTTATATGGATGAAAATATATAATTATAATAGGTTAAGATACAGAGTAAAGATAAATGAAAGAGGGTAAGGATTTGCTGAAAGGATTTTGTAAACGGGAATACAAAAAGGGGAGGTGTGAGGAGGTCAAGGAAATAAGTAAATGAGCCTAAAGACATTGAAAAATGGACTTTTTCTTCTTTAAAATGTTTTTTCTTTTTTTCTCTCTATTTTTTTAGCTATCTGGTTTTTGTATTTTGTATCATCCTTTTTTTCTTTTTTTTCTCCTTTTTAGGTCTCTTTTTTGGTATTTTTCTTGTTAGCTTTTGTTTTTTTTTCTCTCTATGTGTAATTTCTGGTTTAATTTTTTTTTTTAATTCTTTAAATCTATGTTTATCGTAAAATTTCAATAAATATTTTATAAAAAAAAAAACTAAATGAGGAGGGGGAGAACTGTGTGTACCACCTCGAAGGAAGAGTGGGATTTAAATATCACAAAGAAAATAAGGAAACAAAACACCATCAATCAGTCCTCCGAAATGCTGTCATAAATTCAAGCCCCATTTCTCTGGACTCCCTCGGTTACAGCTGAAAGGCCTGCCTGTTCTCAGAGCCTGACCGAACTTCTTGCCATTGCCTGTCCCACCACCATGTGTGGTCTTTGTCTGCTGGATCTCTGCCACGGTACGGCTTTTGAAGATAGACGGTGATGGACGTTTTCTTTCTCTCTGCCTCTGCGGCGAATGTGTACGCCTGGCCCTGGTTCAAACCGGTCAAGGGACGGCTACTCGGTTCATCGTTCACTTTCCGAAGATCCCCCTTCAGCCTTTTTTATTTTTTGCAGCTGCTATCATTGCGTAGCTGTTTTAATTCTTCATCTGGAGAAGCAAACACATCCACTCACTTTTCAGCAGCCCTGAGCCACAGACACGTCTCTTCCTAGGGCTAGGCTGTTTTCAGCCTACAGAGTGCCTGTACCAACTCCTATCGAGATATTAAAACAGATCTTTGTTTGCACTGGTTTTAGTAGCCCATGTTAAATTGGAGCGGTGTCTTCTTTCTTCTTTGGCGATCACTCGTTGCTGAGTAAGATTGTCTTCCATGAACATGGTCTTAACAGTGGGTCCATAAGTGACTATGGAGGCCAATTCTGGATCCACAAATCCTTCCACAGTGGGGACATAGGTTTCCAGGCAGGAGTTGATCATGGTGAGGGTTTGCCAAGCGTGCCTTTCTCTTAGCACATTTCTCCCTTTCATCCTGAGTTTGAGCGTCTTCAAAGCCCATGACACCTTTGGTAAAGGCTGTTCTCCAATTGGAACGCTCGCAGGCCAGTGTTTCCCAGCTGTCGGTGTTTATACTACATTTTTTTTAGATTTGCCTTGAGAGGGTCTTTAAACCTCTTTTTTTGACCACCAGCATCACACTTACCATTTTTAAGTTTGGAATAGAGTAGTTATTATTATTATCATTATTATTCAGAAAAGAATGGCCGCGGTCAAGAATGGCACCTGGCAGACTGTGAGAAGAACTTGGACAGTTCCGGTGTCAGAACAATAGCAACACAAACCTTATTTGGATGAGCTCGGACATTAAACTGACTTTTTGGACCTCAATATTGTTTTACAAGCAGTTTTACTGGTCAGACTAGTAAAATATGGACAGACTGCACATAGCTGTATACATAACAAAACAGGCTCTGATATACCAACTAGTAAATGGCAAAGACTAAAACCTCAACCAGAAACCTTAAGAAGAAACTTATTCAAAAAACATAACATGCCCTGAGACCTTAGAGTGGAGGGCAGGTGGTTGTTGTTGTTGTTGTTGTGATACAAGTCTTAGCTTGTTTTGTTGGGTGGGTTTGGTAACAACCATGAATTGCCTCTCTGTACTATACAATGCAGGAACATCAGATCTTTGAGACGTCACCTTCCTCTAACTGTAACTGTTCGGAATAACATTATGTGAGTAAGGCAGCTAATGTGACTCGGCGACTCACATTCCACTTTCAAATCACTATCCTAAAAATAACTATAACCGCCTCATTCATTCACAATAACCCAAGTCATCCACCTCTGAATCTCATGCTAAGATGGGAAAGCTTTCACATTCTCATGTGGTGTCAGCTGAGCTTGGCAACCGCAGGGCTCATTCATAGCGCGTCGCAGTTTGTACTTTTCATGCCATTTATTTCGCTCGATTTGAGGGGAATCTCGATTTCACTGAAGCAGGTTTCTCCCTGCCACGGCTCCCTCGCCCGTTTCGCAGCTTTCGTTTCGGCCGAGGAGAATTGAACGAAGACTTTGAATCAATCGCTTTGGTGTGTGTCTGACACGCGCCAAGATCTTCCTCTTTGTTACATGCTTTGAGGGGTGTTTTGAGCCTTTGGCAAACCCTAGAGCAGCAAGGAAACAAATAACATACCCTATTCCCCACCACAATCCCAGCAGGGTCACCCAAGGCAGTGAGGTCAATGGGGAGGAGTTAGACAAAGAATGATCCAACAAGTCCTTAACGGCAGAAGAGGTGGAAGATCACAAGTGGCATGTTACAGCATATTATGCCCTGAAGGAGAACTACTTGAAAATGATTTGCGTGACCAGGCGGCGACAGCCCCAGCCCCCAGGGATCATAAGGCAGGAATAAAGACTCTGACATATGGAATTAAAATTAGGCCACAACTTTATTAAACTTCCGAATGTAGGAAGACCTTAGCTTAGGCCTTGGGCATGTACCCCTCCCAGCCCCCCAGCCAGGGGGAACTGGGGCTCATCAGGGTAAATGGGATATGGGGGTGCTCTGTGAGGCGTAAGTGTAGCAGGCAGCCGAGCCCATATCCCCGCACTCAGGGTAGTTCACTGACAGCCTTTCGGTGTATGGCCAGTGACACCCAAATATATATACAGTGGTACCTCGAGTTACAGATGCTTCAGGTTACAGATGCTTCAGGTTACAGACTCCACTAACCCAGAAATAGTAGCTCGGGTTAAGAAAATGAAAGGACTTCAGTTTTTCTGTCCTGTAGCTACACATGATATTCATTCCTTAAGATTCCACCATTCTATCTTCCACAAACCAGTATTTTTTTTTCAATCTTCAAATCCAGGTATTACAAGACCATTTCCTCTTTCACGCAAAAAGTGCTTAAGAAATTTTCAATCCTTAACAAATGTCAGAAAAGATTTTCTCTAATTAAACATGTGAACTTTGCCATCTCAGCCAAGTCCAATAGTTTTATCAATCAATCAATCAATCAATCAATCAATCATTTTATCAACTATTCTTCTATAATGGGTGGGGCTGTGTCTTTCAAAATGTTGCAGATGTTCATCTGAGTAGCACAAACATGTGTGACAGGGTTGTATACTCTGCTCCAAATCTTCCCACTCTTTAAAACCTTGCAAGGTGCAATTGCATGTGTGTACTTTGCACAAGTTCCCCTTTTGTGGCTCAGCACAGAGGAGGTGCAGTGGCAGAATGCTTATGTGCTGACCCAGCAAAGCTGGTCGCATCAATGCAGCACAGTTCCTTTAGCTGAGCAGTGCCAAAATGTAGCAAACCTAGTGTGCAATGTCATTGCCTTTGTGCGGATCATAGCCAGAGTCAGGCCCTAAACCTGCCTCTTACATTTGCAATAGAATTCCAAGGTTCCTTTAAAAATGCGAAAATGACTCATAAGTGGAGTATGCAATGAGGAAATTAGGGAAATAATCAGAAGGATTTGTGAATGAAGCATTTCCTCCCAGATGCAATCTTCACCAGAAGGCAGCGTAAATCATTAACATGTGCCTGAAATGCACACGTGGTCCAAATGACAAAAACAAACCTCCTGTCCTTTGCTAATAAGGGAAAGCAATATATTTTAGCTCAATTTTAATTGCTGTGGGATATGAAGCAAGGGAAGTATTTTAAGACGATTACGTTGCATGCTCTTTTATGTGGGCCGCTTTCTGAATTCCATTTTCCCCTCACCTCTTTCCCACAAAGTATCGTGTTATGGGGTGCGATTATTCAGTAACTGGGTTTGTTGACATTGGCGACTAAATGGCCCATCTCTCAATATATAGTGAAAAGCAGCTGCCTGCAGAGATGATTGGGAGTGGGATTATGGAAGCTAGAAATGGGGAAATCTCAGCTTCTCCCTCCATGCTGATTTCTGATTCAAGCATACCTTGTGGAGACACATAAATTTACCCCAGTGGCAAATAGCAGCTTCCAGCAGTGGGGAGCAGGGGGCATGACATGGAATTGAAATGGTTAAATTCCACTCTGGCTGAGGCAGCCACTTCCCATAACGTCATGGTAGTAGCAATGGCACCCGGTCATGGAGTTAGAGAAGGTGGTCATGGAGGTGGTGGCTGTGGAGACAGGTGGGGCCTGAACCACACCAACGCAGGTGCCAGGGACTGGGCTGAAGGGGACAAGATGGAGGAGGAATGGTGGAGATCGCCCCCCCCCCTTCTCCTGAAGCTTCCAGAGAAGAGGAAGGCAGGACAGTGGTACCTTGGTTCTCAAACACCTTGGTTCTCAAACGCTTTGGTTCCCAAACACTGAAAACCTGGAAGTAAGTGTTCCGGTTTTCGAACGTGTTTTAGAAGCTGAGCATCCGATGCAGCTGTTGGCTATTGTTTCCGGGGCGCCTGCACCAATCAGAAGCTGCGCCTTGGTGTTCAAACATTTCTGAAGTCAAACGGACTTCCGGAACGGATTAAGTTTGGCGCTTTTGTTTTTGCTATTTATTTTGCGTTTTTGATGCTTTTTTGGTTAATTTGTTTTTGTGACTGTGTGGAACCCAGTTCAGCTACAGAAATGGATAAAAGCCCCCCATCCAAACATTGACTATCATCAGTGCAGGTAAGAAAAAATAATAATTTTTATTTTTATCATCTACAATACCATCTTATTTATTTTACAGTACAGTAAATTCATTATTGTTTTCATTTTATGGATTAATGGTCCCATTAGATAGTAAAAATTCATGTTAAATTGCTGTTTTAGGGGTTGTTTTTAAAAGTCTGGAATTTTTTTCCATTTTTTCCCCAGGCCTTCCCATCTCTAGTCAAGACACAGAGATGAGACACATTTCAACATTTCAGTGTAGCATAGTATAGTACCATTTTTTAAAAAAATTGGAGTATATGGATACATACCTTTTCAAACTAAGAGCAAGAGCATCAAGTGATACTGAGAATGATCCTAGAGTTCATCCTCAATGTATTTCTTATCAATAAAAAAATTGGTGTGCAAACTTTTATTCTGAAAGTGTGGCCCACAGAATAAAACAGTTTGAGAACCACTGCTTTAAAGTTAGACTAGACCTGCCAGACCTGCAAATGTATTATGAGGCAGCCTGTTTTTGTTGGTTAAAAGAATGAATTACATTGGATAATGCAGATATCCTGGACTTAGAAGGTCATGACTTAAAATTTGACTGGAGGGGAGAGTGCTCTTGTGCTCAGATCCTGCTTGCGAGTTTCCCACAGGCATCTGGTTGGCCACTGTGAGAACAGGATGCTGGACTAGATGGGCAACTGGCCTGATCCAGACGTCTCATCTTATCTTCCTAAAATGTCATTGTTAAGACCAATTGCATAGGCCCTTCCCAACTGATTGGTGCTGATTTGGGGGAGGCCCTTCTGATTGGCTTTGCCCACTAAGTTGCCATATTCAGATACCTAACGTGGCAACACAAGATTTTCTCATTGGAAAGGAGTTATCACACCACTTCAGGACATGCCATGTCCTTCTTGAAAATCTGTGGAACAACAAATAACTCTTTTCTCAGCATGGACATGCGGCAATTTGAGAATTTGGACTGTAAAAATAAATAAATGGCACAAAAGTGCCTTTCTGTTGTGTCTAATGACTGGTGATTAATCCACCAATATGTTGGTTGTCAGCATAGTTAATATGACTATGTCTAATGGGATGCGTTAATATCATCATCTGAAGTATGCTTACAATAAGCTTTATGGTAGATTAATCACCAGTCATTAAAATCCACAGGAATACACATACACAGTTTCTGTCCAAGAAATAATTAATATCCAGATTTTCAGACCGTTGCATGTTTGTGCTGGAGAACCTGAAACAGTTGAATTCCAGCTTCGGAGAGGTGTTAAAGAGCCCCTCACAGTAAAACCTTATAACAACCTTATAACACAGAGAAAATAAGTTTAAAAGGGTGCACGCAGCACCACATGAATGACCCTGAAGACTTAAGCAGTGTGTAGAAGTTCCATCTGCTTGATTCAGATTTTATGTTAAAAGTGTGGGATAAATCATCTTCGAATTGCTAACATGGCAACTCTATGGTTAAGACCATAGAGTAAGCTGTCCAGCCAGACTTAGCTAGGTCACACCCACTCACCTCCAGAGGAAGGGTTATCAAACCCTTTGTTCATTTCCATTTTCTTTTTGAACTGACTAGTCTAAACTGAATGCCCCAAGCTTAGATTGTGTGGCTTTAGCCTGCCATTTTTGTGTTTCTATACAGATAATTTGGAAACTAAGTTGTACGCCAGCTCCCTCGGCCAATAAAGCGAGATGAGCACCGCAACCCCAGAGTCGGTCACGACTGGACCTAATGGTCAGGGGTCCCTTTACCTTTTAAATGAATATTGTAAAACAGAATTTTTTTAAAAAAGAAATTATATACAAAAAGAAAATGAAAATGCAAGGTTCGGCAGAGCTACATATGAGAGAATAACTTGCAAGTATATCTTTAAGAGGCTGCTCTCATCCTTGATCCATGTGATAATTATCCTTGGGATCCCCAAAGACATCAGGTTATGTAGTTAACTCATCAACACGAGCCTTGTTCTACGACAGCTGCTGAGTCAGGACCGACTGCGATAGAGTTTCTGTTTACAGGCAAAATACAAAGTTGAAGGGACAGGCCAAAGACATCTCAGTTCATCTGTGATGTGGGGCATTGGGTGGGACACACGGAGTTCTAAAATGTCTTTTAGCAGGACTTGAATTAGAAGTGTCTTGTAGCTGACATAAGTTATTCCTCTTCCAATTCCTTTTTTGGTAGGCACAACTGTCGAGCGACTTGCAGCTATGTACCCTCTGCTATCTCAAAGAGATATATCTGCAGTATGTTAAGTGCACATCATATGGCAAAAAGTGAATTCAAAGGCAATCCACTTGGTCAAAGGGAATGGCACATGTGATTAAACAGAGCTGAGACAATTCATTCAGTTTTAATGTTCACTTCAGGTTTAAGTTCTGAGGAAATGAGTCTTACAATGTCATTAAAATAAGAAAAGCCCTTTATGAAGTTAAGATGTATGCTACTTAAAAAAAAAAAAAAAAAGATCTGGGGGATAATAATTAAAGTATTTAATAATAACATTGGAAGCCAAAGGAGCAGGATATGTTTTCTAGTAACAAGGAGGAGCTTGTGTGATTCATGTATATTGGAAATATATACAATTTTTAAAGCTCTGTTGGGAAATGATTTGATATTAATGTTTGTGGGACTAGCACTGCTTGGGTTTCTTAACATAGTTGTAAAGCATTGGTAATCTTCAAAAATTATAATTATGCATGTCACAGAGAAAGTGGATGGAGGAAATTTTTTCTCTCACTCTCATAATATGAAAAATCAATGTCATTTAACTTCCAACAGCTGACTGTTGGGAGATTCTAGACATTCTTCCAATTGGAACTCATTCGCCCAGGAGACAGTGATGGCCACCAACCCAGATGGCTTAAAAAGAGAATTGGACAAAAGGAATGGATGGACCATTTGCCTGATCCAGCAGCCTCTTCTTATGTACTTATGGTGAAATTGAAGTTTTTTCAAAATGAGTGTCAGGAGATTGTCCCTCCGTATGATTTTTGAGCTACGGAGTTTGTAGAACTATGTATTCAAAGTCTTGGGAAAGGGACACAGGTGGCACTGTGGTCTAAACCACTGAGCCTCTTGGGCTTGCTGATCAGAAGGTCAGCAGTTCAAATCCCCGCGACGGGGTGAGCTCCCTTTGCTCTGTTCCAGCTCCTGCCAACCCAGCAGTTTGAAAGCACACCAGTGCAAGCAGATAAATAGGTACCACTGTGGCAGGAAAGTAAATGGCGTTTCCGTGCACTCTGGTTTCTGTCAGGTGTTCCGCTGCGCCAGAAGCGGTTTAGTCATGCTGGCCACATGACCCAGAAAGCTGTCTGTGGACAAATGCCAGCTCCCTTGGCCTGAAAGCAAGATGGGTGCTGCAACCCCATAATTGCCTTTGACTGGACTTAACCGTCCAGGGGTCCTTTACCTTTACCTTGGAACAGCATGAATCTAGGAGCAAGACAAAAACTGAACTTTGGGGCTGTCAGTGAGTACATGTATAGCCATGATTTGAGTGATTTATTGAGGACTGCAATTTTATTCCTTTGCACTTTTTAAAATGAATCATTGCTGATTTTATCAATACACTCATATTCTGAATTAGCTGATAGCGTTTGATACAAATGGATTAAACACCATTAACCTTTGATATTTTGTTATACAGTCGGCACGCTGGAATTCTTCTCATCCCAACTTCTCGGTTATTTTCTTCTCGGTGGCATGTGTTTTTGTTGCATTAGCAGCCCCACAAGCTGCACATGTTGTGCGTTTGCTTCTGTGTGTTTTTTGGTGTGGCATATTCGACGTTAGTAACATTGCAATCGCATAAGTCAAGTTCCAGCTCTTCTGCTGTGTACTCACTTGCTAACAATACTGGTGGCTTTGACGAAGCGATACCAAAATATCTCATGCTGTGGCCAGTTGCTATATGGGTGATTAGCAAGTTTTTGCTCAGCCAGCACAGCACACACAGGTGTGAGCAGTGCCTTCTGGGAAAGTTGTGACCTCATACTCTTATTTGGAGGAGGCCCTCTGTGGCTGAAACTGAATCTCTCACCTGTTAGGTCCAGAATAGATGCATTGACCATTACTACACTGTGCAGAGAGGGCATCTCAAATACTTTCCAGCCGATGAACATTTGACCATATCCTCTGTGCATTTAGATGGGTGCAGTCCCTTTAAAGTTTCACGACTTCTCTATCAGAGGTTTAGATTACATGCTATTTTGTCTTCCAAACAAGAAAGTGTCAGGAGACCAAATTTAAGTCACATGAGCAGTGGATCTTATTGACATTCAAGTGTTTTCCATAATACTGCCTAAGCATGAGACATAACAACCATGCATGAGATAAAGCCAAGTACCAGAAAGATAGTATTTCATTTGACAATATAACATCATTCTCCCCACCTGCGAATAATAATAATAATAATTATAATAATAATAATAATAATAATAATATATTTATACCCCACCCATCTGGCTAGGTTTCCCCAGCCACTCTGGGAGGTTCTCAACAGAATATTAAAAACATGATAAAACATCAAACATTAAAAACTTCCCTAAATAGGGTTGCCTTCAGATGTCTGGTATTCAAAGGGATACTGACTCCAGTGCTGAAAGCAGAACATAGCCATTGTGGAAGAGATATGGAACAGTACAGATATTCCACAAGTACTGTTGTGCTCATGTCCTGCTTAATAATAATAATAATACCTTTATTGTCAATGTACAGGGGATATGGGTGGCGCTGTGGGTTAAACCACAGAGCCTAGGGTTTGCCGATCAGAAGGTCGGCGGTTCAAATCCCCGTGATGGGGTGAGCTCCAGTTGCTCGGTCCCTGCTCCTGCCAACCTAGCAGTTCAAAAGCACGTCAAAGTGCAAGTAGATCAATAGGTACCGCTCTGGTGGGAAGGTAAATGGTGTTTCCGTGTGCTGCTCTGGTTCACCAGAAGCGGCTTAGTCATGCTGGCCACATGACCTGGAAGCTGTATGCCAGCTCCCTCAGCCAATAAAGCGAGATGAGCGCCGCAACCCACAGTTGGCCACAACTGGACCAAATGGTCAGGGGTCCCTTTACCTTTAAGGGGAAATTGGACATTCTGGGATCAAATCAGAAACTGGGACAGCTTCTGTAAATCCTGGATTGTCCCTGGAAAATAGGGACACCTGAAGGGTCTGCAATATAGCTCCATTATTATATACCTCAATCTGCAATTCTCGATCCACTTACCAGAGTAAGTCCCAGTGAAATCTGTGGAACTTTGTAGACCTCTATAGCAGGGGCGGGAAATCTGTGACTGTTTGGATATTGCTAGACTACAAGTTCCATCATCCCTGGCCATTGATTCTGCTGCCTGGGGCTGATGGGAATTGTAGTTCAGCAACATCTGGGCAGTTACAGGTTCCCCACCAGTCATGTGGACGGAGAAAGTGACCAAGGATTCTTTAACTTCCCCCACAGTAGCAGCGGGGTTGCCATCAGAATTGTTCCTTTACACACTGTCACGGTCTGGGTTACGGTCAGTCGGAGTCCCGGCTTGGTATGTCGGGACCGGGGTTGAGGTTGGGAAGCAGGAATCAGCAGTCCAGGGGTTAGGAAGCTAAGAGTCCACAAATCAGGAAACCAGCAGTCCGAGGGTCAGGAAACCAGGAGTCAGGAAGCCAAAGCACAGCTAGGTGGGTAGCATGTTGCTGTGGCAAAGAGCCAGAGGGAAATGCTGGTCTTATATACCCCTCCCGGCCCTTGCCACCAGGTGCTACGAGTCTTCTGTCAAGCCTCACCTGTGCGACCGCGCCTTGCCCTTCCAGGCCAAACTAAGGAAGGCCCCAGTCCTGAGAGGCCCTACCAGTCACAAGGCCTGGCTGCTGCACGCACTCCTGACAGTACTCCCCCCCCCATAGGAAAACTGGGTTCCACCCCCGGTCAAGACCTGGGCTTGTCTGGGAACCTCCGGGGAAAGGTCCTTGATTTGCCTTGAGAGAGTCTTTAAACCTCTTTTGTTGACCACCAGTATTACGCAGGCGTGTGCACGAAGTCGGTAGGCTCCCATGAACTTTCCTCAGGCCCATAGCCTACCCAGTCAATTAGATAGTGAAGCTTGCCACGGAGCCACTTCAAGTCCTGGACCTGGGTGACCTGGAACTCCTCATGGCCATCAACCTGGACTAGCGGTGGTGGCGGGGCGATGCGACCCAGAAAATAGTCCGCATGGCAGGGCTTGAGCTGGGATGCGTGAAACACCGGGTGGATCTTCAGAGAGGGGGGAATCTCCAACTTGTAGGCGACCGGATTGATCTGTTGCAGGATGGGGAAAGGTCCCTGGTACTTGTAGTCCATCTTAGTCAAGGGACGTCTGGTGTGGTGGTGCTTCAAGGACAGCCAGACTTGTCCCTGACCTGGAACGCGGGCCCCTGCTGATGCCGTCGGTCAGCTTGCACCTTATAATCAGCCTTGGCTCTCTCTAGGTGCTGCACCAGGTCGGCTTGTGTCTCCTGATTGTGGGAGACCCGATCATTGGCAGAAGGCATGAGAGATGCTGCCAGTGTGCAGGGGTGGTGGTGCGGGTGGTACCCGAGGTGGGCATAGAAGGGGCTCTGTCCCGTGGAGGCATGGCAGGTCTTGTTGTAGGCAAACTCGGCCAATGGCAGCAGATCCGACCAGTTGTCCTGATGGTAGCTCAGGAAGCAGCGGAGATATTGTTCCAGAACTTGATTAACCCTTTCCGTCCGGCCGTCTGTTGTTTGCCCTTTCAGGCCAAACTCAGGAAGGCCCCAATCCTGTGAGGCCCTACCAGTCACAGGGCCTGGCTGCTGCACGCACTCCTGACACATACTTCCTTCCATGAGGATCTACGATTGTAAACCACTTTGAGAGAATCTGCACAGGGTGCTGACCTCTCTGCAAATGCCAGGCATGCTGTTTCTGTGTGAGACAGACTCGATATAAACATTAGCAGTCTGGCAACCTTGACTAGCAAATGGAGCAATACTTTTGACCTGGTGCACTTCATAGTCTCTTTAGCTGCAGCTTCCAGCTCCATTTCCCAGCCCTGCAGAAACTCCGAGCTAAGGAATATGTCCTCTAAATCGAGATTTGGGCAGTCACGGCATGGCTCTCGCAGCTCCTTTATATTATTACGGATCAAGAGTTCTATCAATCTGATAGCTCCTTAAAGAAAGAAGAGCAGCTGGGAGGTGAAGTAGCAACATACCTATTTTATTTTGTATTCTTTAGCCCAAATTCCTGCACCACAACACACGGCACAGACAGGACACACTTTTACCAGTTTCCCTATGCCTTTGTGCATTGTTGCCATTACAATTTTAGCAACCGATTGGTTGCATCTAGCCATGAATGTGCTTCCTGGTAATGTTGACTAGATTGGACAAATGAAACTCAAACCTTCAGAAGGATCATGCATGTGATAAGAGTACTGCAAATCTGCATTCACTCGCTGGATCATCACTGGAAGAAGCAAAGATCACCAGTGTCAAAACAATGATTCTTCAACATCGACTTCGTTGGACTGGTCATGTCGTATGGATGTCTGATTATCATCTTCCAAGCAACTACTCTATTCCAAACTTTAAAATGGAAAGCGTAATACTGGTGGTCAACAAAAGAGGTTGAAAGACTCTCTTCAAGGCAAATCTAAAAAAATATAGTATGAACACCGACAAATGGGAAACACTGGCCCGCGAGCGCTCCAATTGGAGAACAGCCTTTACCAAAGGTGTCATGGACTTTGAAGACGCTCGAAATCAGGACGAAAGGAAGAAATGTTCTAAGAGGGAGGCACGTTTGGCAAAGCCTCACTGTGATCAACTCCTGCTTGGAAACCTCTGTCCCCACTGTGGATCCAGAATCGGCCTCCACAGTCACTTACGGACTCACTGTTAAGACAGTGTTCATGGAAGACAATCTTACTCAGGTGTGAGTGATCGCCAAAGATGAAGAAGAAGAAGCAAGCCCACAAACAAAGTGCCACAGTGACGGCATTCACCAGACAGGCTTACAGCTGTTAACGTGCATGCACAGAACAGGACTCACGAAAATAAAAGCCTGAAGACAAGTTATCATTAGTCACTGACACCCACTTAATGTTCTCGCGCTGTCACAGAGTTAACCATGCAGTCACACGTACCAGACTGTGGAAAGAATGTTCAGTGCTCGGGATGGAGGAAAGGTCACTATGAGAAGGCTCACTCGCATGCAGTGCCTGGTGCTGGCTAAATGACGTCTCCTCAGCTGACCTCGCAGGCACATTTCCTGGAGATGATACAGAATTGAATCAATTTATTTGCTGGTTCACAGATGGACCTGTTGACTTTTCAGAAGGCCCGCCTTATAAGCTCCTGTTATAAGCTCCTTATAAGCTCCTGTGGAACGGATCCATTGCTGATGAAAAGAAGAAACTCATTATTGTCATATGAATATATTATTATTATTATTATTATTATTATTATTATTATTATTAGGTGGGTTCTGGCACCTCTCAGGTGAGCACCATTGCCATTCTCAGAGAACAAGTGAGATGTTCATGGTAAGTTCCGGCACCTTATTTTCTAGAAGAATTCCTATTCTTTCCACTTATATACTGCCATTTATCCAAAGATCCCAGAGTGGTATACAACATTAAGAACATAATTTACAGAGCATAACAATAGAAACATAAGAATATAGCATAAGAATAGATAGCCTAAGAATACAAGAAGCGTAATAGGTAAAAAGGTAAAGGACCCCTGGATGGTTAAGTCCAGTCAAAGGCGACTACTGGGTTGTGGTGCTCATCTCGCTTTTAGGCAGAGGGAGCCAGCATTTGGAATTATGGAATTATGCAACCTCCAAGCCAAGGAGAGAAGTAACTATACAGCCTTTAGAAGACATCTAAAAGCAGTCATGTATCAGGAAGTTTTTCAATGTTTAACCTTTTATTATGTTTTTATATGTGTTGGAAGCCGCCCAGAGTGGCTGGGGCAACCCAGACAGATGGGCAGGGTATAAATAATAAAATTATGATGATGATGGACTAGGACGTCCCAGTTTTCATCAGAGAAATTTTGGAGGATAGGAGACTGGGAGCCTATTGTGAAGTCTCTGGAGGCCAGATTGAATACCTGAGCTGTGTTTCTCCGTAAGCTAACATCCCCCCTTACATTTGCAGTATTCCAATGTGTATTAAAAGGATTTATTTGAAATAAGAGAAACCAAGAAATGTCCATGGAAACACACTCAAATGAATGTTTCATTTTGCTGAAGCAAGGCTGGCTCTACCATTGGGTAGGGTGAAGAAACTGCCTCAGGTGGTGGATTCTCAGGGCCAGCAGAAGCAATTCTGACTGCCCCAGCCATTTCCCTCTGTTGCCACATGACCTTCTAATGTGCTGCCTCAGATGTGGCAGAGGATGCTATACGTAAAGTAAGATGCATCTGCAAGCCTAGTTGGTTTCTGTATGCAGAATTGGGAGGGGATGTTTGGCAGCTTTAAGGTAAATTCAGCGGTGTAAGTTTTGATGGATGCAATAATGGAATACCGAATGATTTAGTTTATGTAAAATATGCAGGAATTCATGATATGCAAAACCATGGAACCATGGAAAGAGAGGAAGGGAAGTCATTGATATTTTAAGGATGTTTAAATGAGTATTCTAAGTTGTAAAACAGAATATCTATCTATCTATCTATCTATCTATCTATCCATCTATCTAGCTATCTAGCTATTATCTATCTATATATGGGAGGCATTGTGGAAGAGATATGGAGCATTACAGAAATTCCACAAGTACTGTTGTGCTCATGTCCTGCTTAATAATAATAATAATAATGTTCAATGTACAGGGGACGCGGTTGGTGCTGTGGTGTAAACCATAGAGCCTAGGGCTTGCCGATCAGAAGGTCGGTGGTTCGAATCCCCGCGACGGGGTGAGCTCCCGTTGCTCATCCCTGCTCCTGCCAACCTAGCAGTTTGAAAGCACATCAAAGTGCAAGTAGATAAATAGGTACTGCTCTGGTGGGAAGGTAAACAGAGTTTCTGTGGGCTGTTCTGGTTCACCAGAAGCGGCTTAGTCATGCTGGCCACATGACCTGGAAGCTGTACGCCAGCTCCCTCGGCCAATAAAGCGAGATGAGCACCGGAACCCCAGAGTCATTTGTGACTGGACCTAACAGTCAGGGGTCCCTTTACCTTTACCTTTGACAATGTACAACCTGTGTATAATGAAATTAACTGAGCCTCCCCCCCCCCAACACTCAATCTCATTGTCACACAACACACCAACCCTTAAAGTCAGTTGCACTATATTATTTTCCATTCAGCAGCCTAACAGCCCACAGAAAGAAGAAGAAGAAGAGTTTGGATTTGATATCCCGCTTTATCACTACCCAAAGGAGTCTCAAAGCGGCTAACATTCTCCTTTCCCTTCCTCCCCCACAACAAACACTCTGTGAGGTGAGTGAGGCTGAGAGACTTCAGAGAAGTGTGACTAGCCCAAGGTCACCCAGCAGCTGCATGTGGAGGAGCGGAGACGCGAACCTGGTTCCCCAGATTACGAGTCTACCGCTCTTAACCACTACATCACACTGTTTCTTAGCCTGTTGCTATGACTGATATAGAAGTATAATCTAGATATAGATCTCCTGCCCAAGGGTAGAAGATTACAGAGGTGCTGGCCGGGGTGTGAATCATCCCTGAGAATTTTTCTCGCTCTCCTAAGGCATTGATCCCTTGCAATGTCATCTAGCGGGCTCAGGGGACAGCCTATGATATCATATGCTGTGTTCACCACCCTCTGTAAAGACTAATCTTAAACCCCACCCACTTGACTGGGTTGCCCAGCCACTCTGGGTGGCAGCTTCCAGCATATACAAAAACATAGTAAAACATCAAGCATGTAAAACCTCTGTATTCAGGACTACATTCAGATGTCTTCTAAAGATTGCATTTATCTCCTTGACATCTGATGGGAGGGTGTTCCACAGGGTGGGTGCCACTACCAAGAAGGTCCTCTGCCTGGTTCCCTGTAGCTTCATGTCTCGCAGTGAGGGAACTGCCAGAAGGCCCTCAGAGCTGGACCTCAGTGTCCAGGCTGAACAATGGGGGTGGAGATGCTCCTTCAGGTCTACAGGGCTGAGGCTGTTTAGGGCTTTAAAGATCAGCACCAACACTTTGAATTGTGCTTGGAAATGTACTGGGAGCCAATGTAGGTCTTTCAAGACCGGTTTTATATGGTCCCAGTGACCGCTCCCTGTTACTATAGGCACCATGAGCTTCCCATAGGCATCTGGTTGGCCACTGTGAGAAAAAGATGCTGGACAAGATAGGCCAATGACCTGTTCTAGAAGGTTCCTGATGTGATGCACTCCCTTTATTATAGGCCAAATTTGATTTATTTCCAGCAAAACTGGTGTGTTTTGTTAACTAAACCTGAACAGAAAAAGAAGATAGGGCAATAGGAAACGTCGGTAAGAGAAAGCCCAGTTTTTTGCTAAAAGCTGTGCACTCGAAAAAGTAACATTTCATCAGCGTGATCCATATATTATTCAAGGAAGTTCCTGGCAGAATACACAAGCTTCCTTTACAAGTCACTGAAGCTCATTAACTCTCCTCGCACACACTTGCCATCTGGCTGCACTTATGAGATATTATTGCCAATGTGCCTCATAGTCTGTGACAACCCTCAGTCTGTAGATGAAAACGAAGTGGGACCTTATGCCATCTAATTTCTCTGAAACAAGTTGGCATCTTCTGATTCTTCTTCAAATGCCCTGTAGGGGGGGAAAAACCTAACATTTTCTAACGTTAATGGCAAGCAAAAAAATATGCATAATGTTTGTTTGTTTGTTTGTTTGTTTGTTTGTTTTCTTCATTCAGAAGGACACTTAACCATGGGAACAGCCAGAGACTGATGGCATCCCCTCCCATATATAGATAGATATAGATAGATAGATAGATAGATAGATGATAGATAGATAGATAGATAGATAGATAGATAGATAGATAGATAGATAGATGATAGATAGAGATAGATAGATAGATATCTGTGTCCATGAACACAGTCTTAACGGTGAGTCCGTAAGTTACTGTGGAGGCCGATTCTGGATCCACACGTCCTTCCACAGTGGGGACAGAGGTTTCCGGGCAGGAGTTGATCACGGTGAGGGTTTGCCAAACGTGCCTCCCTCTTAGAACATTTCTTCCTTTCATCCTGATTTTGAGCGTCTTCAAAGTCCATGACACCTTTGGTAAAGGCTGTTCTCCAATTGGAGCACTCACAGGCCACTGTTTCCCATTTGTCAGTGTTTATACTATATTTTTTTAGATTTGCCTTGAAGAGAGTCTTTCAACCTCTTTTGTTGACCACCTGTATTACGCTTTCCATTTTTAAGTTCGGAATAGAGTAGTTGCTTGGAAGATGATAATCAGGCATCCGTACTACATGACCAGTCCAACGAAGTTGATGTTGAAGAATCATTGCTTTGACACTGGTGATCTTTGCTTCTTCCAGTGATGATCCAGCGAGTGAATGCGGATTTGCAGTACCCTTATCACATGCATGATCCTTCTGAAAGTTTGAGTTTCATTTGTCCAATCTAGTCAACATTACCAGGAAGCACATTCATGGCTAGATGCAACCAATCGGTTGCTAAAATTGTAATCACAACAATGCACAAAGACATAGGGAAACTGGTAAAAGTGTGTCCTGTCTGTGCCGTGTGTTGCGGTGCAGGAATTTGGGCTAAAGAATACAAAATAAAATAGGTATGTTGCTACTTCACCTCCCAGCTGCTCCTCTTTCTTTAAGGAGCTATCAGATTGATAGAACTCTTGATCAGTAATAATATAAAGGAGTTGTGAGAGCCATGCCATGACTGCCCAAATCTCAATTTAGAGGACATATTCCTCAGCTCGGAGTTTCTGCAGGGCTGGGAAATGGAGTTGGAAGCTGCAGCTAAAGATACTATGAAGTGCACCAGGCCAAAAGTATTGCTCCATTTACTAGGCAAGGTTGCCAGACTTCTAATATTTATATCGAGCCTGTCTCACACAGAAACATCATGCCTGGCATTTGCAGAGAGGTCAGCACCCTGTGCAGTATGTGTCAGGAGTGCGTGCAGCAGTCAGGCCCTGTGACTGGTAGGGCCTCGCAGGATTGGGGCCTTCCTGAGTTTGGCCTGAAAGGGCAAACAACAGACGGCCGGACGGAAAGGGTTAATCAAGTTCTGGAACAATATCTCCGCTGCTTCCTGAGCTACCATCAGGACAACTGGTCGGATCTGCTGCAATTTGCCGAGTTTGCCTACAACAAGACCTGCCATGCCTCCACGGGACAGAGCCCCTTCTATGCCCACCTCGGGTACCACCCGCACCACCACCCCTGCACACCGGCAGCATCTCTCATGCCTTCTGCCAATGATCGGGACTCCCACATTCAGGAGACACAAGCCGACCTGGTGCAGCACCTAGAGAGAGCCAAGGCTGATTATAAGGTGCAAGCTGGCCGACGGCATCAGCAGGGGCCCGCGTTCCAGGTCAGGGACAAGTCTGGCTGTCCTTGAAGCACCACCACACCAGACGTCCCTTGGCTAAGATGGACTACAAGTACCAGGGACCTTTCCCCATCCTGCAACAGATCAATCCGGTCGCCTACAAGTTGGAGATTCCCCCCTCTCTGAAGATCCACCAGGTGTTTCACTTATCCCAGCTCAAGCCCTGCCATGCGGACTATTTTCTGGGTCGCATCGCCCCGCCACCACCGCTAGTCCAGGTTGATGGCCATGAGGAGTTCCAGGTCACCCAGGTCCAGGACTTGAAGCGGCTCCATGACAGACTCCACTATCTAATTGACTGGGTAGGCTATGGGCCCGAGGAAAGATCATGGGAGCCTACCGACTTCGTGCACACACCTGCGTAATACTGGTGGTCAACAAAAGAGGTTTAAAGACTCTCTCAAGGCAAATCAAGGGCCTTTCCCCGGAGGTTCCCAGACAAGCCCAGGCCTTGACTGGGGGTGGAACCCCATTTTCCTATGAGGGGGAGTACTGTCAGGAGTGTGTGCAGCAGCCAGGCCCTGTGACTGGGGTCTTCCTTAGTTTGGCCTGGAAGGGCAAGGCGCGGCTGCACAGGTGAGGCTTGACAGAAGACTCGTAGCACCTGGTGGCAAGGGCCGGGAGGGGTATATAAGACTAGCATTTCCCTCTGGCTCTTTGCCACAGCAACATGCTACCCACCTAGCTGTGCTTTGGCTTCCTGACTCCTGGTTTCCTGACCCTCGGACTGCTGGTTTCCTGATTTGTGGACTCTTAGCGTCCTAACCCCTGGACTGCTGACCCTGGACTGCTGATTCCTGCTTCCCAACCTCAACCCCGGTCCCGACATACCAAGCCGGGACTCCGACTGACTGTAACCCGGACCGTGACAGTGTGTAAAGGAACAACTCTGATGGCAACCCCGCTGCTACTGTGGGGGAAGTTAAAGAATCCTTGGTCACTTTCTCCGTCCACATGACTGGTGGGGAACCTGTAACTGCCCAGATGTTGCTGAACTACAATTCCCATCAGCCCCAGGCAGCAGAATCAATGGCCAGGGATAATGGAACTTGTAGTCTAGCAATATCCAAACAGTCACAGATTTCCCACCCTTCTATAGAGGTCTACAAAGTTCCACAGATTTCACTGGGACTTACTCTGGTAAGTGGATCGAGAATTGCAGGTTGAGGTATATAATAATGGAGCTATATTGCAGACCCTCCAAGTGTCCCTATTTTCCAGGGACAATCCAGGATTTACAGAAGCTGTCCCACTTTCTGATTTGATCCCAGAATGTCCAATTTCCCCTTAGGACATCCCTATTTTCATCAGAGAAATGTTGGAGGGTATGTGATCCTTATACCTTGGGTTCAAATGAATGACGGTTGCTTACATACATGCATCTGGCTACTTTGGAGTCTATCGTCCATAGCTTCTTTGCCTTCTTCCATTTGCTTCTACTGCTTTTGTGCAAAGCAAGAAAGCAGTTGAAAAAAAGTGCCTTTTTTTTCTCTCCAGCAAACATAATCCTCTAGGTTATCCAACCTGTTTTATCCATGAATGCGAATTTCTGTGTAATCACAAAGCCAATGCCCTTGAAAGCTCTCTGTCAGGAGTAGGGCACCATCCAGTTGTTGCTAGACTACAAATCCCATCATCCCCCACCAGTGTGGCCAATGGTCAGGGATGATGGCAGTTGTAGTCCAACGACATCTGAAGGCCACCATGTTGGCTACCTCTGCTGTGATATATTTGCTCACAAGGCCTAGCTAATAGTAGGAGACCAGCCTGAATTGGCCGGTTTCGAAGCCCGGATTCTGTTGCCAGTGAAAAAAGAAGTCTGGTGGAAATTCAGTGGGAGGCAAATGGCAAAGATGCCTGGGAGAGGATTTGGAAGAGCAGTGGCAATTTTGGAAAGTTTCTGGAGGCTTCTTTAAGGCCTTATGGCTTCTTTACTTCTGCATCTGTCACCTGACCCCCACAACACTACAGTGCCAGGCAAATCCAATTCACTAAGAAGCAAGTCCCGCTGTGTTTAACGGGGCTTACTCCAAACTAAGGGTCTGTGAGATTGCAGCCAAATGATACGAATGATGCTGCCAAATGTAAGAAAAGTCATACTTTTCTTACATGCCCTCCAAGCTTTCTCTGATGAAAATGTTGTTATTGTTGTTTAGTCATTTAGTCGTGTCCGACTCTTCCTGACCCCATGGACCAGAGCATGCCAGGCACTCCTGTCTTCCACTGCCTTCGCAGTTTGGTCAAACTCATGCTGGTAGCTTCAAGAACACTATCCAACCATCTCGTCCTCTGTCGTCCCCTTCTCCTTGTGCCCTCCATCTTTCCCAACATCAGGGTCTTTTCCAGGGAGTCTTCTCTTCTCATGAGGTGGCCAAAGTATTGGAGTCTCAGCTTCAGGATCTGAGCACTCAGGGCTGATTTCCTTAAGAATGGATGCGTTTGATCTTCTTGCAGTCCATGGGACTCTCAAGAGTCTCCTCCAGCAGCATAATTCAAAAGCATCAATTCTTTGGCGATCAGCCTTCTTTATGGTCCAGCTCTAACTTCCATACATCACTACTGGGAAAACCATAGCTTTAACTATACGGACCTTTGTTGGCAAGGTGATGTCTCTGATGAAAATAGGAATGCCATATTCTAGTATTAGTATTGGTACAGTGGTACCTTGGTTCTCAAATTTAATCTGCTCCGGGAGTCCGTTCAACTCACAAATTGTCCGAAAACCAAGGTGCAGCTTCAGACATTTGGCTTCCAAAAGACATTCACAAACCGGAACACTCACTTCCGGGTTTGTGATGTTCAGGAGCCGATTTGTTTTACTACCAAGGTACCACTGTATTAGTATTAGTATTTAATATTAGTATTATTTTATTTATGTACCACTCATCTGACTGAGTTGCCATCCACTCTGGGCAGCTTCCAACATATATAAAAAACATAATAAAACATTAAACATTTAAATTTGCCCTCCTATGTGTGTGACATTATACTGGATTCATAGGGAAAGGGTTAACTAATTGTAAAATTAGTTAGCTCCAATGGAAACCCAGGGGGCAGAGTTATCTGTGTATAAGGTTTAAGCACAGAGGTTTTTTAGAGTTAGAGTTAGAGTTATTGAGAAGACAGTCTGGAGTTAGAAGAGACAGAGAAGATAAGTCTGTGGGTTGGGCTAGTCTGGTGTGAGAGAGGGAAAGAATTTGTTAAGAGGAGTCAGTCAAACAGTTGAGATAATCAGTCAGAAAGTATTAGGAAGGTATAGGCTGGTAAAGAAACTAAAGTTAAGATACTGACAGGAATATTATCTGAGAAACCATAAACTTGTTAATGTTTGTAAAATAAACTTGGGGTTTTTTGGTTCACTTTTAACAACTGACTGGACTCAGTGTTTTACCAGAGAGTAACAGGTTGGTGGCAGCAGGGAAGCGAGCACAGTGGTGGCACAGGGATCAATAGACCGTTAAACGTCCAAGGACCCTGTGTGATCACCACACCAGAACACTCACTTCCAAGTTTGTGATGTTTGGGAGCCGATTTGTTCGACTACCAAGGTACCACTGTATTAATATTAGTATTTAATATTAGTATTATTTTATTTATGCACCACTCATCTGACTAGGTTGCCATTCACTCTGGGCAGCTTCCAACATATATAAAAACATAATAAAACATTAAAAAACTTCCCTATACAGAGCTGCCTTCAGATGTCTTTGAAAGGTTGTATGGTTACTTATTGAATTGGGAGTCGGATATCTCCATACCATAGCTGTCAGCTTACAGATTTGAAAATAAGGGACCAGCAGCCTTGAAAATAAGGGACCAGCAGCCAAAATAAGGGACCTGCAGCCTCACCTGTTCCAGGCATTCCAGTCTTCCTGTCCTCCTGCAGTCTGGTCAAACTCATGCTGGGTAGCTTCGAGAACACTGTCCAACCAACTTTGTAACCAGAGGTTCAACTGAATAGAATCTGAATCACATGCACCACAAGGCCTATGCAACCTCAACTTAAGATGTCTCCCCAGCCTGGCTTTGCACTGCAAAGTTTGCAGCAGCACGTGCAACAAAATGGCGTCCAGCATTCAAAACACCCCTCAGCTTGCATTAACTAGCCACACACAAGGCATGCAAGCTCCACCCCCCAGTCGTTCTTAGACTTCTTATTGGGTGAGCAACACAGCCAAGCAACACAGTTGGAGCCTCCCTCCTCTCTGGCCGGCCAGCAGGAGGGAGGGAGAGGAGCTGCTTCCTTTGAAATTTAAGGGACATTTAAGGGACATCCATCAATAAGGGACAGCAGCGGGACATGGTGCTGGAATAAGGGACTGTCCCTTCAAATAAGGGACACTTGATAGCTATGCTCCATACCCTCCAACATTTCTCCAGTGAAAATAGGGATGTCCTAAAGAGAAGGGGGATATTCTGGAATCAAACCAGAAATCGGGACGGCTTCTGTCAATCTGGGATGTTTCCTGGAATATACGGACACTTGGAGGGTCTGTTCTTGCCGATAGAATAGGCCTGAAAGAAGCATGATAGCATCAGTTTACTCCTGCAGCAACTTTAGCAGCAAAATCCTTCTCTTTTGGCCACACTGCCAATAAATTTGTAATTTACTCCCATGTCTCACCTTCTGAGCTGAAGCACTTTCATACTGGAATAAACTAATCCTGTTTGAGAGGGTAGAGGTGAATGCACTATAAGTTTCAATTATATGTGTGTTCATTAAAAGAGTCCCACACTATAATTAGTTACATAACTTTTATGGGAGGTGCTAGATTGCCCTAGATCAACCGGAATCAAGTTATGTGAGAGTAAAGGTCTAAGCCAGTTGACTACAAGTCCCTTGAGATGTTTTTAACGATGTTCATGTGCAGTCTGTCCTTAGGCAGAATTCTTCTAATTCCTTCTTTATCTTTTTTTGTTATCTATTGTCTGCAGCACTTTGTCTGAGACACTTGGCCCAGCACGGTTATTTATCCTATGGTTACATGCCTCTCGATACTTTCCTCAACTGATTGTGTCTGTACGGCACAGAATGTGCCCAAATAATTGCTTCCAAATTAGTTCGTCTCGTACATTTCTCCATGGCAATCTAAATATTCATAATTGAAGTCTTTATTTTGTTTTTGTTTTTTGAGACATAACAAAAAACATGGCTGTGCTTCTTTATCTGTGGTTTCACTGCAACTTACGTCATTATGTTCATTAGAGAATATCACTTGCATCATTACATATCTATTGTGTTCCAAAGAAGGCCAAAATTACAGAGGGGCCTCTGCCCAGTTTCAGGATTGCTAGGTTTCAATATAAATCTTTGTGATTTTCTCCCACTCTTTGGTCTTCTCAGCTTGTATGAAGAGAGGCTGTGACCCTTCCATTTGCTCTAGCCACCAATAAATACTTGGGGGTGACGGTCTGGCTAATAGAAGTACATTGAAGGCTGTGGAGTAAAACAAGAACAATAATGGCAGCTAGGGCTTCCCCCCCCCCGGGGGGGTTCTCAAGGGTATAAAGCAGTGCTTTTTGGGGGGTGGGGAGCGCAGAGATACACATACCCCTAAACATTTTGTGAATCTAAGTTTGGCCGCATTGAGGGGCAGTATTTCAATATGAGTAGGAAAATGAGAGTACCTCCAAACATATTTTTAGGGGGGAAAGCACTGGTATAAAGTACCGGCAACTTTTTATTTCAAATGTTAAAAGCGTGGCACTTACTGTAAAAACTTCATGGTGAGTACCGGCACCATTTTTCCTAAAAAGAAGCACTGATAATAGTTAACATAGAAACTGATGTAGTAATAATAAATTGTGTCCTCCCTAAAAGAGGGCACGTGTGGCGGTGAGACCTGGAGACTGACCTCCTGGTTGTGGGTGGGTCTATTGGATAGCCACAACACACGATTGGTAGGTCTCTCATTGCTGGGTGTTATCTGGCCAATGGGGTGCAGTCTAAACGGATCGAGGGACCTATATATATCCATGCACATGACCCAGAGCTTCCTCTTTCAGCTCGTGCATCGGAACACCCGCCCACCTCTCCCTAATTTTAGGGCATTTTGCGCTTGACCTTGCTATGCTGTCGTGTGTCGTCTGTCGTTGGGACAGGGGCACGGCAGGAATTTCCCCCACTTGGCTGATTGGCTGTTGCCATTTGGGTTTCGCCTGCTGCGTAGCAAATCATCACAACTTGTAAGGTTGTGGCTAGGCACTGGTTCATATGATAGGGATGGGAGAACGGTCTTGCCATCCCTATGTGAAGGGTATTCCGTTGAAGGAATCCAAGGACTCAACTTGGTTTGGTCAACCCCCGAAAGGGGGTTGTGCCCATGCCTGAATCCAGGGGAGCATCTGGGGAGAGAACAGAGTCTGTTCCCAGGCTTTTCACCTGCCTCAGGTGTTCACCCTTGGCTGACCTATGATAGAGCTCTGCGTCAGCGCTGCCTGCAGGGGTGTAGGAAGCTAGTTGAACCAGAGCCTATGCAACCACTCACTTTTCTGTAATCAATAAAGTTGTGGCCTAAATTCTGCCCAAAACCAAAACTAAAATTTGAGTCAAATGTGTCTTTATTTAAGGGGGAGGTCTCTGGGTCTGAACACGCAACAACAATAACAGCAGCAGCAGCAGCAGCAGCAACAACAACAACAGTTTTATATGCCTCCCATCTGACTGGGTTGCCCCAGTCACTTTGGGCAGCTCCCCAAAAAATAAATAAATAGCAAAAACACAAACATTAAAAACCTCCCTGAACAGGACTGCCTTCAGAGGTCTTTTTAAAATCACACATCTGTCGGGAGGGCATTGAACAGGCGAGACTACCAAAAAGGCTCTCTCCTGGTTCCCTGTAACCTCACCTCTCACAACGAGGGAACCACCAGAAGGCCCTCAGAGCTCTAGGGAAGGAATGAGAGAAGGCACCCTTTTTCACATGTGGCTACACTGTAATAAAAGATAAATAAATAGCTAATTATATTCAAGCTCCCACATGAATCACGCTGTAGTAAGGGAACACTGTGATTCCACGCAATGGCTTGGTATGGAGACATAATGTTCGTGCTGCTCTGCTATTATATGTCAAACTCACATGCACTTTTGAAAGTTAATACCTAATTTGGTAAACACCTGCTGACAGATTGCCTTGGTTCTGCTCCTAAGACATTGGTACAGCTCGCTGTAGGAATTTGCCTGTTTGTTTGTTTGTTTGATTTGTTTCTACTAAGATCGCTCTTGTATGCGGAGCTATTGCACAGGTAGCTTAGCAAAACCAGAGTACCTCACTGCGGGCGACAATGAAGTATGCAACATGTTCTGCTCTTTTTTTCATGGTTTGCATTTGTGCCTGCAGAATTGCAGGCTTGTCAATGTAAGAAGATGGAATTATTGGTGTGCTTTTGAAAGTCCACAGTGAAGATAGCCCACATATCTGACTCAAAGTCGTAGTCAGGAAGCAAAACTATTTGCTGCATTATTAGTTTATCATTTACCAGTTGCCTTTTAAATGTGTATACCACCCTATTCCCACAGGTCTCGGGGAGACTGCAACATAAAATCACAAAATTCATAATAAAAACAAAGGCAACGCAATAAACCACCCCCTTCTCCAACACATCTAAAAAAGGCATCAGATGTCAATCAGCCAAAGACCTGGTTGAAGAGAAACGTTTTTTGCCTGGTGCCTAAAGGTGTACAGTGGTACCTTGGTTCTCAAACTTAATCCTTTCCGGAAGTCCGTTCCAAAGCCAAAGCGTTCCAAAACCAAGGTGCAGTTTCGCATAAAAAGTAATGCAAAATGGATTAAGCCGTTCCAGACTTTTAAAAGCAACCCCTAAAACAGAGACCATTGATCCATAAAATGAAAACAATAATCAATGTACTGTAGTATAAAATAAATAAGACAGTATTGTAGATTATATATATATATATATATATATATATATATATATATATATATTCTTACCTGCACTGATGACAGTCATTGTTTGGATGGGGGGCTTTTATCCATTTCCGCAGTCACACAATCAATCAATCAATCAATCAGTAGCTGAACTGGGTTCCACACAGTCACAAAAACAAATTAACCAAAAAACCCCAAAACCCAAAACAAACGCAAATGTTCGAAAACCAGAACACTTACTTTCGGGTTTTCAGTGTTTGGGAACCAAGGTGTTTGAGAACCAAGGTACCACTGTACAACCTTTAGAAGACTTCTGAAAGCAGCCCTGTATAGGGAAGTGGCTTTTTATGTTTAATGTTTAATTATGCTTTTATATATGTTGGAAGCTGCCCAGAGTGGCTTGGGCACCCCAGTGAGATGGGTAGGGTATAATAATAATAATAATAATAATAATAATAATAATAATAATAGACGTCTCTATTTTCATCAGAGAAATGTTGGCGGTTATGACATTAAGGAGACTCACAGGAAAAAGAGGCTGGGATCACCTAGTTAAAACATTAGAAAAACCCAATGCTTTTTTTCTTTAAAAAAAATGTTTCGGGGCACTCTCATTTTGACTCAAGGAAATCTCCATTTTATAGTTCAAATCGGGGAAAATAAATATAGTAAATGGGAAAAAGTACAAAGATTCACAAAATGTTTAGGGGTATGCGTCCCCCCAGAAAAGAAAAAAAAACAACTGCAAAAACCCATGGTTATTATTCAAGAGCAGAATATCTGAATTAGCTATTTAGGAACAGGGAGAGAAGTTTGCCTTTGTACAATTTCTTGCCCCAGCACTATTCACCCCATAATTAGTTGTGGCAGGTAGGTGACCCGTGGTTTCTGGTGTTGCCTGGCCTGAGAAAGGAAGAGGGTTCATTTACATTTCACCTTCATTTCTCAGCCTGCTCTCCGTCTTATAGGGTATATTCTCTCCCCCCCCCCCACACCGCCCCAATTAACCTTGCATGCCATGCGGTTCCTTCTCCTGAGAAGTATGAAAGCATTACAAGGTTAATATGGAAATGTAGGTTAAAAATGTTCCGTGTCACCAGGAAGCGGTGGAATTACTTGGCTGCTACCAAGGGAGAAGACAGTGGGTTTCAGGGGCAACGGAACGCTGAATTTCCCATTGTATCACAATTATGGAAACAAATGCACTGTGATAAGCAGAGATTTAGAAATGTGCTCCTAATTATGGCACTTCATCAGAAACAGCAATCCTGAAAAGCTGCAATATTTAAAGGCATATGAAGGCCTTTTAAGCAAAAAGCACTCTCATTCAGTTGTGTTGTATGTATATATACACATATATATGCATATATACATACATATATACATGTATATATCTTTAGAGATATATAGCAAATCTATATATAGCAGAGACATCACCTTGCCAACAAAGGTCCGTATAGTTAAAGCTATGGTTTTCCCAGTAATGATGTATGGAAGTGAGAGCTGGACCATAAAGAAGGCTGATCGCCAAAGAATTGATGCTTTTGAATTACGGTGCTGGAGGAGACGCTTGAGAGTCCCAGGGACTGCAAGAAGATCAAACCTATCCATTCTGAAGGAAATCAGCCCTGAGTGCTCACTGGAAGGACAGATCCTGAAGCTGAGACTCCAATATTTTGGCCACCTCATGAGAAGAGAAGACTCCCTGGAAAAGACCCTGATGTTGGGAAAGATTGCAGGCACGAGGAGAAGGGGACGGCAGAGGATGAGATGGTTGGACAGTGTTCTTGAAGCTACCAGCATGTGTTTGACCAAGCTGCGGGAGGCAGTGGAAGACAGGAGTGCCTGGCGTGCTCTGATCCATGGGGTCACGAAGAGTCGGACATGACTAAACGACTAAACAACAACAACAAGCAAATCTATTTGCAAAAACTTCACACATATTTTCACAGCTGTCTTTGCAGCAGTTCTGTAAGGCTGGCCAGTGCTATTCCATGCCCTCAAACTTTTCTCCGTGCATCCTCCACGAGAGGTCCAGAAGGTGACAACACGAGAACGGGCCTTTTCTGCTTCCCATTTCTGGGATGCTCTCCGCAGGGAGATTTGCCTGGTGCCTTCATTATACAGTGGTACCTTGCTTCTCAAACGCCTTAGTTCCCAAACGCTGAAAACCCAGAAATAAGTGTCCCGGTTTTCGAACGTTTTTCGGAAGCCAAATGTCCGATGCGGTTGTTGGCTATTGTTTCTGGGGCGCCTGCACCAATCAGAAGCTGCGCCTTGGTTTTCAAGCATTTCAAAAGTCAAACGGACTTTCGGAACAGATTAAGTTTGGCGTTTTTGTTTTTGCTATTTATTTTGCATTTTTGTTTTTGAGGCTTTTTCGGCTCATTTGTTTTTGTGACTGTGTGGAACCCAGTTCAGCTACAGATTGATTGATTGATTGTGTGACTGCAGAAATGGATAAAAGCCCCGCATCCAAACAATGACTATCATCAGTGAAGATAAGAAAAGAAAAAAATTATTTTATCATCTACAATCTTGTCTTATTTATTTTATAGTACAGTACATTGATTATTGTTTTCATTTTATGGGATCGATGGTCGCTGTCAGGGGTTCAGGAGCAGAGGCAAGGGCAAGGGAGGAAACAGAGAGCGAGGGAGAGGAGGCAGAAGAAAAGATGAGTGATGACGACGACCCGAGATCTCCGAGTCTTTCCAGTGAATCAGAAGATTCACAGAAAGGAGCACCAGTGGCCAGGGCAAGGGGGGAGCCTAGGGGGACACCCCAGGAAGATAGAGCCAGAGGGGACTCAGAGGGGAGCAGTTGGAAATCAGGACCAGCGTCACCGCCAGAGAGCAGGGAAGAGGAAGGGCGCCAGGGATCAAGCGCTGGCAGCTCACAACAGGGGGGAGGGCACGAGTCAGGAGTGGCCACACCTCCATCGGGGAGTGAAGAAACGGTCAGACGGAAGGTGGAAGGTTGGGCGCGCGTGCCAAGTTCAAATGCACAGGAAGGTGGCGCAGTAGGCAGCCCGGAAAGGGAGCCAGGTCCTAAAGCCCGCTGAAAGGAGGGAGAAGAGTCAGGGGGGTCAGCGTCAGCGTCAGAGGAATCCCGGAAGGAAGAGACCCCGGGGGGCAGAGGGACCCAGAGAAGAACAGTCAGGCGGAAAAGGTGGAGCAAGGCTAGGATATTAAGTTGGTGTACAAGGGGCGGAGACTCAGATGGGGCTTCGCCGATCTAACCATGAGACGTAGAGTTGCACGCAGCAGCTTGAGAATGGAAACTGTAACTCAATAAAGACTTTTATTTAATGATCGCTGGCTAGCGTGATCCTCTGTGATCTAGGATCTGGAAGCAGCTCTGACAGTAAGCCCCATCTCGTGATTGTGGGCATCTACGTCCTCGAGGAGAGGAGAGAAAGCGGGTGCCTACTAGCGAGCTCACGAACGGCAGACAACATGACGGCCGAACAGCAGATAGTGGAACTCAGAGAAGCAGTGACACGACTGAATGCCGAGGCTCTTGCATCCAGGAAGAGAGAGGAGGACGCAGCTGCCGCCTACAGGGATCTCCAGGTCAGGTTGGAAGTGCTTACGAAGCAAGGGCAACTGACACCCAAACCGGAGGGGATTGGGTTGGGGAGACGAACAGGCGGTCTGGTCTCTCACTTCGATGGGAATTTGCAACAGTACCCCAACTTTAGAGCAGATGTAATGTGTGCACTGCAACTGCTGAACAAAGACTTTAGAGATGAGCAAGAGAAGGTGGGATTCATCATGTCCCATTTGCATGGAGATGCTAAAGCATGGCTGCGCAATTTGTGGAGAGATAAAGATCCAGCGCTCCAAAATGCGGATGCCTTTATTAAAGCGATGGATGGGTGCTTTTTATCAAGCATTGACGTGGATCTTGCTCGGCAGGAGATACATGGACTGAAGCAAGGGAGGGCCAGCGTAAGGCAGTACCATGCCCGCTTTTTCGCTTTGGTCAGTGCCCTGGAATGGGACAGAGATTCGGCTCCTGTAAGAGACCTGTTTTGGGAGGGATTGCACGGCTCGGTTAAAGATGAAATTGCGAGGGGGGAGAGACCCCGGACCACGCAGGAGATCGTTCAGAGGGCGCTGGCGGTGGGGGTGCGGCTGGAAGGACGTCCGTGGAGCAGGGACGAAGGGCGTGGAGGGCGCGAACCAGCCAGGGGCTCCTCCTTCCTTCCCAGAGAAGCAGCGCGTGCGCAATCCACGCCTCCGCCAGGAGGAGGAGCGGAACCTATGGAGGTTGGAGGTGCAAGGGCTCAGTCAGCAGCCAGAGCCCTAGCACCGGCAGCAGTGAAAGCGAAGCCTCCTAGAGGGAACAGGAAGTGTTACATCTGCGATGATCCACAGCATATGGCGAAAGAGTGTCCCCAGAGGCTCCACAAGCACACTGCAGCCTCAGCAATGGTAACTGCAGCAACGCAGCAAGGACAACCACAGCAGGGAAACGAAGGAGTCTGGTTGGAGGAAGAGGCACTGGGGCCCAACCAGACGTGTCAGTGAAGCAGTCCCCAGAGATTTTACAGCCCATGGACCCCCTCCCGCCCAAACCGGTAGTGAAGCTCACCGCGTCGCTCCAGCTGCCCAATGGAATCACCATGGACGTGCCAATCACCATTGACTCCGGAAGCAATGCGGACTTTATAGGGCAGGACTTTGTCGACCGGCACGCTATACAGTTGCTGCCTGCCACGCTGCCCCTGCAGGTTGTCACGGTGGATGGCAGGGAGCTGCTAGGGGGGCAAGTGGTGAAGCAGACGCCACCAATGGTGATGCGACTTGGGAATCACAGGGAAATCATCAGCTTCAATGTCACTCAACTATCGGACACGCCCATTGTATTGGGCATGAGTTGGCTGGACAAGCACAGCCCGACGCTGGCTTGGTACCAGAGGCGGCTGACCTTCGGCTCTTCCTTTTGCGCTGAACACTGCATCGTGCCCAGGCAGGAAGGAGGGGAAGAGGAGTCACAGCTGCAGCTAGGCACGCTGCAAGCGGTCCCCCACAAGTACGCAGAATTTTTGGAGGTTTTCTGCGAGAAAGAGGCAGACAGGCTACCCCCCCACAGACCATATGACTGCAAAATTGACCTGCTGCCGGGGGCGGCGCTACCCAAAGGGAAGCTGTATTCCATGTCTGAGGACGAACTGCAGGAACTCAAAGAGTTCATAGATCATAATTTGGAGCGCGGTTTCATCCGAGAGTCCAAGGCAGCGGGGGGCAGTCCGGTATTCTTTATTAAGAAGCGGGACACGCCCCAAAAAAGACTTGTAGTGGACTTTCGCATCTTGAACAGTGTGACCAAGCCATCGGACTTCCCCATGCCCCGAATCGACGACCTCCTCGCAAAGGTACGGAAGGGCAGAGTGTTCACCAAGTTGGACCTGCGAGGGGCATACAACCTCATTCGCATGCGGGAGGGAGATGAGTGGAAGACAGCCATGTTCACGCCCCTGGGCACCTACGAATATAGAGTTATGCCTTTTGGATTGCAAAATGGCTCCCACGTTTTTCAAGCTTTCATGCATCACGTGTTGGCGGGGCTCCTCTACAAGACGTGCGTCTGTTTCTTGGATGACATCCTGATCTTTTCGGAATCGCAGCAGGAGCATGACAGACACGTCAAGGAAGTGCTGAGCAGGCTACAGCAACATAGGCTTTACGCCAAGCTGGAGAAGTGCCAATTCGACGTGACCGAGGTGGATTTCCTGGGCTACAAGTTGTCTGATAAAGGGCTCGCCATGGACAGCGCCAAGGTCCGAGCAGTGTTGGATTGGAAAAGCCCACGCAACCGGAAGGAGGTCCAACGGTTTGTCGGCTTCGCGAACTTCTATCGCAAGTTTATCAAAGGCTTTGCGATGCAGACAGCGGCCATCACGGACACGCTCAGCTCCAAGAAAAAGAAGTTCATCTGGACAGAGCAGGCGGAGCAGTCCTTTCAGGCACTCAAGCGTCTCTTCGCGTCGGAAGAGCAGCTGCTTCATGTCAACCCCAGCAGGCCGATGAGGGTGGAGACAGACGCTTCGGACAGAGCCGTGGGAGCAGTCCTGCTGCAGAAAGACCCGCAGGGGGTTTGGAGGCCGGGAGCGTTTTACTCAAGGAAGCTCAGCAAGTCCGAACAGAACTACACCATCTGGGACAGGGAGTTGCTGGCCATTCATGCAGCGTTCAAAGCGTGGAGGCACTTCCTGATCGGCGCCAAGCACACGGTGCAGGTCTGCACGGACCACAAGAATCTAGAGCACTGGCGCACGGCACAGTTCCTGAACCAGAGGCAGATACGTTGGGCTGAGTTCTTTGCGAATTTCGACTTCCGAATAGAGTATGTCCCGGGGGACACCAACATCATGGCGGATGCTCTCTCCCGTAAGCCACAGTATCTGGAGGAGGCAACGCCAGCGGCCGCCATGCACATCTTCGCACCGACAGTGTGGGCGTGCGCGGCGGCAACAGTTGACCTGGATGCGGTGCGACGAGCGTTGCAGGATGACTCCTTCGCGCAAGCAAAGATGGCAGAGGTGCACAGGGGCACGGCAGCGACCGACGAGTTCCAGCTGCGAGATGGTTTGCTCATCCGTAAAGGGGCCATCTACGTGCCGGGAGACGAACTTCGCGCCAAGGTACTGCAGCAGCTGCACGACGCGCCCACTGCCGGGCACTTTGGCAAGGAGAAGACGGTGGAATTAGTAGCCAGAGACTTCTGGTGGCCCGGAATGAGAGGGGAAGTCGCGGACTACGTGGCGAGGTGTGACACCTGCCAGAGGTCCAAACCAGTGCACAGACCGCCGGCCGGACTGCTGGAACCGCTGCAAACTCCGTTCGAGCCATGGGAGAGAGTGGCCCTGGACTTTGTCACGGATCTGCCCAGCTCGAGGGGCAAGACGGCTGTGCTGGTGGTGGTGGATTTGTTCTCCAAGATGGCACATTTCATTCCGTGTGCGAAGGTGGCCACGGCGGAACAAACCGCCAAACTGTTCATAGACCACGTGTTCAAGGTTCACGGTCTGCCGCGGTCTATTCTGTCCGACCGAGGGCGACAGTTCATCTCAAACTTCTGGCAGAGGCTGATGGGCTTCCTGAACGTCAAGATCAACCTGGCGTCGGCTAGACACCCGCAGACCAACGGGCAAGCGGAGCGGGTCAATGCCATCATGCAGCAGTACCTGAGATGTTATGCGAATCAACAGCCTGCGACGTGGGTGGATTACCTGCCTCTCGCCGAGTTCGCCTACAACAACACGAAGCACGTGTCCACGGGGGTCACGCCGTTCTTCGCCAACAACGGGAGGCACCCTAGAACCTTCCCGGGACTGGAAAGAATGGGGGAGGGGGAGCCGCAGACAGCAGATGCGTTCGCGTCGGAGTTGCAGGAGGTCCACGATCAGCTGCGGCAGCACCTGGAGCTGGCTAAACACGCATACAAGGTACAAGCGGACAAACACAGAAGGGTTGGCGAAGAGATCCATGTGGGAGACTGGGTCTGGTTAGCAGCCCACGCAGTGCCGGCCAGGTCGTTGGCGAAGAAGAAACTAGGGCATAAACAACTGGGGCCCTACCAAGTCGACGAACAGGTCAACCCGGTGGCTTTCAGGCTGGCTCTTCCGGAGGGTTCCAGAATGCATCCGGTGTTCCACAGATCGGTGCTCACTCCCTACAAGGCACCTCACAGGTTTCAGGAACCAGGAACGGCACCGGGTCCGCTCCGAGAGAGAACCGGGCAAGGGGGAGTGGCACAGGAGGAGCGCATCAACGAAGTCACGGAGATTTTGGACTCCAGATGGGGGGAAGAGGGGGTAGAATACCTTCTCGCCAAGGAGGGCACCCCGGCCAGTGCCAACAGCTGGGTGCCGGGCTACGCTTTAGACGAACCTCTGCTCAAAGAAGAGTTTCATGCCCTCTTCCCACATAGGCCAATGCCAGCAGACTTTTTCGACGACTGGCTTTTCACGCCCACGCTTTCAGCCAGCACGTTCCGGGGGTTCGACTCGGACGAGGAACCGACACGAGACGCCCGTTCCCCAGAGGGGTCACCCTCGGGATCTGCTTCAGAACCCTCGTATTGGTGGGATGATCGACCAGAGGAGCAGTTCCGCAGAAGGTGGCTGGAGGGTCCAGGACGAGCAACGTCTCCAGAAGGCAACGAAGGAGAGACGGACATGGACGTTTTCGGGGACGACCCGGGTTTCGAGCACGGCGGCACAGAGATGGAAGCGGAGGTGACCGTCGTCAACGAGAGCAGGGAGGAAGAACCGGAAGACTTCGGATGGCGGCCCGCCACGGGAAGCGAACTGTATCCGACATTCGTCCCCCTGACACGGCAGCACCCAGATCCCGCACCGGAAGGAGGGGAGGGGGGAAGAGGGGGCTTCGAGGGGGGGATGGATGTCAGGGGTTCAGGAGCAGAGGCAAGGGCAAGGGAGGAAACAGAGAGCGAGGGAGAGGAGGCAGAAGAAAAGATGAGTGATGACGACGACCCGAGATCTCCGAGTCTTTCCAGTGAATCAGAAGATTCACAGAAAGGAGCACCAGTGGCCAGGGCAAGGGGGGAGCCTAGGGGGACACCCCAGGAAGATAGAGCCAGAGGGGACTCAGAGGGGAGCAGTTGGAAATCAGGACCAGCGTCACCGCCAGAGAGCAGGGAAGAGGAAGGGCGCCAGGGATCAAGCGCTGGCAGCTCACAACAGGGGGGAGGGCACGAGTCAGGAGTGGCCACACCTCCATCGGGGAGCGAAGAAACGGTCAGACGGAAGGTGGAAGGTTGGGCGCGCGTGCCAAGTTCAAATGCACAGGAAGGTGGCGCAGTAGGCAGCCCGGAAAGGGAGCCAGGTCCTAAAGCCCGCCGAAAGGAGGGAGAAGAGTCAGGGGGGTCAGCGTCAGCGTCAGAGGAATCCCGGAAGGAAGAGACCCCGGGGGGCAGAGGGACCCAGAGAAGAACAGTCAGGCGGAAAAGGTGGAGCAAGGCTAGGATATTAAGTTGGTGTACAAGGGGCGGAGACTCAGATGGGGCTTCGCCGATCTAACCATGAGACGTAGAGTTGCACGCAGCAGCTTGAGAATGGAAACTGTAACTCAATAAAGACTTTTATTTAATGATCGCTGGCTAGCGTGATCCTCTGTGATCTAGGATCTGGAAGCAGCTCTGACAGTCGCGTTAGTAAAACTCATGTTAAACTGCTGTTTTAGGGGTTGTTTTTCATTGCCTGGAACAGATTAATCCATTTTGCATTACTTTTTATGGGAAAGCGCGCCTTGGTTTTCGAATGCTTTGGTTTTGGAATGGACTTCCAGAACGGATTAAGTTTCAGAACCAAGATACCACTGTATCGCCTCAGCTTGGGGGTCGTATAACTCCATACCCTTCAACATTTCTCCAATGAAAATAGAGACGTCCTAAGGAAAAGTGGGAAAAGGAAAAGGGACGCAGGTGGCGCTGTGGGTTAAACCACAGAGCCTAGGACTTGCCGATTAGAAGGTCGGCAGTTCGAATCCCCGCGGCGGGGTGAGCTCCCATTGCTCGGTCCCTGCTCCTGCCAACCTAGCAGTTTGAAAGCACGTCAAAGTGCAAGTAGATAAATAGGTACCGCTCCAGCGGGAAGGTAAATGGCGTTTCCGTGTGCTGCTCTGGTTTGCTAGAAGCGGCTTAGTCATGCTGACCACATGACCCGGAAGCTGTCTGCGGACAAACGCCGGCTCCCTCGGCCAATAGAGTGAGATGAGCGCGCAACCCTAGAGTCGGTCACAACTGGACCTAATGGTCAGGGATCCTTTTACTTTTACCTTTAAGGAAAAGTGGGACCGTCCGGGATCAAATCAGAAACTGGGATGACTTCTGTAAATCTGGCATTATCCCTGGAGAAATAGGGACACTTGGAGGGTCTGCAATGTTAAGGAACAGAGAAGCAGCAACCTCAGTCTCTGAACAAGCTTTACAAATCTCTTTCCAAAATCCATGGGTTTTAATGGAGCTGGTTTGTATCCTAAAACTGCAAATTCTAACCAAACATGCTTGGAAGCAAATGGCATTAAAGACTTCTAATTAAATGAGTCTATGATGGCACTGAATAACCTCAGCCAGAACCCATTTTCTATTATGCATATGGTTTAACAGAGGATTCCTCTGTGTGTGTGTGTGTGTGTCTTCTGGCAAAGACAGAAGTGGCATCAATCTAGCGAGTGACATTTCCCCTAAACAGCGGTACAAAGCTTTAAGAAAATTCCAAAATCAGCATTTCCAATTTATTCAAATTTTAGCAGCCTTCCCCAAAGAGGCTTCACTTAAAACATACATGACAGAATTAGATTGCAAAAAAAACCAACCCAATATGAATGCATGGGGAACTGAAATTGTTTTGGGTAAAAAGTAGCAGTAAGATGGCCGTTGCTGGGTACCAGAGTAGGAAAACATAAATAAAACAAACGGACTCGTGTTGATAGTAAAAGCTGGTCCTGTGTCACTTTTTTCTAGCCTCCAAAAGATTTTAGGAAGTACAGTGGTACCTCGGGTTAAGTACTTAATTCGTTCTGGAAGTCTGTACTTAACCTGAAACTGTTCTTAACCTGAAGCTAATGGGGCCTCCTGCTGCTGCCGTGCCACCGGAGCATGATTTCTGTTCTCATCCTGAAGCAAAGTTCTTATCCTGAGGTAATATTTCTGGGTTAGCAGAGTCTGTAACCTGAAGCGTATGTAACCTGAAGCGTATGTAACCCGAGGTACCACTGTAATAAGTATTTTTTTTAAACTGAAACTAGGTTAGAAAGCCATGTGGCCCAGGTACAAAAGCAAGTTATCCTCTAAATAAATCTCACTTTTCTAAAACCGCTGTGCAGTTTCCGTACAAATATATGCCATCTTAAGGTTCTTCATGGCTTTCTGGTTCCCATAAGTGTGGGATGTAATTCCAGCCTGCATGTGACTGATGTACTTAATTCAGTTCCTCGGATTTTGTGTTGCATGTGCGTTGCTGGGAGCCATGGGACTAGGGAAAAAATGCATATGTTCCTTCACATAAACCCCTTCTGTCTAAGGCAGTATTCCTTCAGTGCGCATTTGCTGTGCAGTCTAGCATAATTATGCCCAGAGCAGGCCTTAGGGTTAAATGATCAAATTCCC
Organism: Podarcis pityusensis; assembly: GCF_964106645.2. Classification (NCBI taxonomy): domain Eukaryota; kingdom Metazoa; phylum Chordata; class Lepidosauria; order Squamata; family Lacertidae; genus Podarcis; species Podarcis pityusensis. The sequence continues at coordinate 63,361,774 of NC_138035.1, forward strand.
CCATTTTCAAAGTGCTCAAGAAATTTGGGGCACAACTGCTCAGAATGCCAGTGGCACATCTGTCTGTCCTGATGCCCATCTTTTCCCCCCCAAAAAAGGTTATTGGGAGACGATGATTAGTTGCTTTACTCATGGAAGCAAACCAAAGTGCCACCACATAAACGCTAAAACCGGTAACTATTAGTGCCAAAATCCCAACAGAGCAGAAAAGATTGTTTATGTATGCGACCACGGCTGCGTGGATGTTATTGGCCCAGAGATGGAAAGAAGATAAAGTCCCTGCCAGAGAACAATGGCAGATCAAGTTGATGGATTATGCCAAAATAGCCAAAATGACTGGAAGAATCAGAAATCAGGAAGACCAAAATTTTAATAAGGAATGGGGAAATTTTATAATTGATCTTAAAAACCATTGTAAACAGTAAAAATCGTTAGTAGGATTGGAATATCACTTGTAGTTTAAGGGTGAATTCTGGGCACAATGGAGATGTAAAATATTTGGATTACAATGGTTCCTCGGGTTACAAACACCTCGGGTTACAAACACTTTGGGTTACAGACTCCGCTAACCTGGAAGTAGTACCTCGGGTTAAGAACTTTACCTCAGGATGAGAACAGAAATTGTGTGGCGGCAGTGGGAGGCCCCATTAGCTAAAGTGGTACCTCAGGTTAAGAACGGTTTCAGGTTAAGAACGGACCTCCAGAATGAATTAAGTTTGTAACCAGAGGTACCACTGTATTATAAAGGCTGCAGGAGGAAATTATTAACAATAGGACCTACAAAGGGGAGGATGGAAGTCCAGAAGATTCCTTGGAATCTAGTTTTTATGTTGTATGTTGGATACGTGATTGTAAAACTTTAATCTGAAAAACCAAATAAGTAAACTTATAAAAGTAAATATAAAAACCAATATATTTTTGCAGATTGGTACCGTCACAAGTATGCTCACCTTCACAGCGTAGGTTGAACATCTCTGCTGCAAATTCCCCACAAGCTCTGTGTAGATGTTATGCTAAACGTGTTGGGAAACGGAGTCCGTGGATCCACTCCCATCCATTTGCACCTTATTCTGCAAAGAAGTAACATCTACACAGCAAAATGTGTCCCAATGTGCCGTGGGCAAGACACAGATAAATTTAACCAAAGTTGCTCACAGACCAGCAGCGGACTCAGGTAATATGGCAACCTTTGTGGGGCCAAGATTTGACAGTGCAGCTGTGATGGTCTGGGATTCGGACTCAGAGGCTGAACTTGAAGAATTGCAGCCTGCCCAGGAGTCCCCGCCTCCAGAACCAGCTGAGTCTCCTCTGGCTCCTGAGGTGATGGAGGACCCATTGCCTGCAGGTGCTCCACTCTCAGCCCCGTCAGGGGAAGCTGAGGTTGCCTCTGGGTCCAGTAACCCTTCAGCCTCTCCTGAGCTGCAGAGGCTCAGAGCAGAGAGGCGGAGGGAACTAAGTTCCTACAGGAGGAGTGCTCGCCTCCAGGCCAGGAGAGGCGAGTCACCTGTGGACTGGGGTCGCCCTATGCCTCGGGGCAGATAAAAGCCAGTCAGCCCCAGTCCCAGGTTGCGGGAGCAACGTTGTTGGTAGTCTGTTCCTGCCTGCACCCTTTCCTGCTCTTCTGCCAGAGTTCCTGACCTCACCCGACTCCCTGCCTTGGACCCCGCTTCAGCTTTGAAGGACAGCCTCCTGACCCTTGACCCCCGACCCCCCGACCCCCCACCCTGACCCTTGACCCCCTGACCCTTGACCCCCCGACCCTTGACCCCGACCCTTGACCCCCTGACTCCTGACCCTCGACCCCCGACCCCTGACCCCCTGACCCCTCGACCCCTGACCCCTAACCCTTAACCCCTAACCAACGGAAGTTCGCAGCATACTGTGCTGGAATGTAAACTGACATGTGACACACAACAATTCCACATGCCTGTTCCTTAAGGTGGAATGGAAATGTCAACAATCTCCCCACATTAACTGGGGGGCGGCTTTTGCATGGTCACATGCATCCCCCACCCCAAGACTATGAGATTCCCGACAAGATTCGCCTCTCCCCCACCTCCTGAGCTTGGTACCTGGAGGTTCCCACCTAGCCTCGACAATTAACCAATCCCGGCTGGGGGGGGGTTCCAGGGGAGTTGGTCAGGTAGAGTTAGGACCGCCCCACACTCACAATAGAAGGTGTAGCTTGCCTGTTAGTCCTCAGTTGGCTCCAGATCTTCCCCCACCCTGCCCTTCCTCAGTTTATGCCTTCTTTCGCAGTTTAAACTTCTTCTTTACAGCTATGCGGGCGCTGCTGCGCTCTTTGGTGGTTGCTGTTGAGGGACCAGAAAGGAATTTCCCTGCATTCGCAGGTTTTGCCTTCCCCACAGCAAAACGTCACAACTTTGGCAGTTTTTAGGCCTTGGGTGGAATCCTTTAGTCTATCTTCCCTCAATTTGGGGTGGGGCAGGAAGCAGTGACCAACGCCCCCCCCCCTGCAGTGGCAATCCCAGGGTTCCCCATTAAAGGGGTATTTCAAGGGGAGGCATTGGCCATACGCCAATAGGTTTTCAGTGCTCTCCCCTACGACATGGCGAAACGGGAGGCGAGCTCTCTCTACTTGAACACATTCTGGATAACTCTGATGTTTCCCAGCTCCCCAGCCTGGGACTGGGAGGGATAAGCGCCCAATGCCTAAGCCAAGGTCTTCCTACATCTGAAAGTTTAATAAAGTTATGGCCAATTTTAATCCCGTAACACATTGTCAAGTGCCATTATTCCACCTGGGGGTCGCCTGGGGTTTGGGGGTGTCTCCACCTGTCCGCGCAAATTTGCCTCCACACAGACCTTCAAATCCATTCCCCACTTCTCTTTCATGTCCAGATACAGAACCTTTTTTATCTATATAATTTTTTATTTAATTGGCTTCTGCAGCCAACAGGAAGCTGTGGAAGCCCCGTCGGATGTTCAGCTCCCAAAAATAGTTCGCAAACCGGAACAGTCACTTCCGGGTTTGTGGTGTTCGGGAGCCAAAACGTTCAAGAACTAAGCTGTTTGAAAACCAAGGTACAACTGTAGTCCTATTCTGGGCAACGGCACCAAGCCTACTTGGTTCTTCATCATCACCTTACTGTGCCGCTTGTCTTTATTTTTATTTATTTGCTGGTGGAGATTTTGGTGAGGCGGCACCCTCTGATAGATGGCCCTTCAGAACAGTTCCACAGCTGCTTTGGTATATAGTCGGCATAACTACTTACAGCCAGTAACCATTCTGACCTTTTCGTTCTAAGCAAGAAAAGATGTTACATTCCTCACAATTATGATGATGGTTCTAATATTCAGTAGGAAAACAGGCAGTTGGTGTATTGCCTTGTGACAGCTCTATCTTCAGCTATTCCGTTTTTCCTCTCTCGTTTCGTCTTCTTTTTATTTTAACAAAGTAATAATAATAAATAAATGAAAATAAAAATGTGCACCCCACCCCCAAGACCATTCCATTGTAACTACCCAGCCTTCGCAAATTCCAACACCTCTTGTGAAGCTTTCCATTTTAGTGGTACAAATTCTACAAATTCCTCTCTCGTTTCTGGTGGCTATGTACAATAAGCAGTTTCTCTACCAATATATAATCCTTCTTCCACCTGCCTTCATAAGGCACTTCGCATAATGCGAAAATGAACAAAATGTTCTTCTCGAACATGGCATTCACTAGACCCTTCACGCCTCTTGAAATTCTATTTACTAAGTTCTCCATGTACCTATAAAATAAGTATAGGCTGGCTTTAAATTGTCTGTATGCCTGACCTGCATTATTTCCATATAATTACTAGCCTCTTCAATACCGCAAGCTTCCGGGCATGGCAAACTTCTCTCTCATTCTTTACTACTGGTATAGAGTTGGCAAGGTTCGTGTTAATATTAATAGTTATTATTAGTATTTCAAAAGCACACAATGTATATTATCTTAATAATCCTTTCAGCTTTATGGATGGGAGGATAAAGAGCAGGGGACAGGAGGGCAGT